>NC_083429.1:34203726-35442059 GCF_020745735.1 Hemiscyllium ocellatum
CAAAATCTTTAGTTGAATGTTAGGCTCAATAATGTATTAAGAGTTGTAGTAAAACCTCATTTGGGTCACTAATAACAGATCCACAGCAATGAAGTTAACCCTTAACTACCCTTTGGAATGGCCTAGCAAGCTATGGATGCAAGAACAATTAGACATGGGAATAAATGCTGGCTTTGCAGTGATATCCATGTTTCATGAAAGAATAAATATTTTTAAAATAGCTGTCGGTTTTCTTTTCAAATGGTGTGGGGAATAGATCTCCTTATGTTCAGCTTGATATGGGAGTCTCTGTGCTTTTTGGTTATCCTTCTAATTCTGAAATTCATTCTCCCATGAGACTTCTAACTGTCCAAATATTAATTTAATTTACTTGCCTTAGCATAAATATTGTAATTGAAACATTACATGTTTTAGAAATACTCTCAATTTACAATATGATAATGCAAGACTTACTAAATTCAAATATTTTAGTGAAATGATTGAAATCAGTTTGCTACAACTGGTTTTTGTAAATCTGGCTTGAACAAACCTCTGATACTGAGGACTTCCTTATTATCTGTGCTGTTTTATAATTGTTCAAGGCACACAGATATGGGAATGAAGAACACAGAACACCTACTTACCCTGAACTTTTTTAAGTTTATGAATTTTTGTCGACACAAGTACTGTAAGATAAAGCAAAATAAATTTTGTATTGCTGATTTATAAAGTTAATTAACTATTGTATAACTTAATCACTTTGCTGAATGTATGAACGTATATTTTAATGCAATTATTTTCAAAATAGAATGCTCAAAAGAAACATGATAAAGAATTATCATATATAATTGGAAAGAGAAGACAAACAGATTAATTTCTATCACTTCAGAAACCTAGAAGTATTCTGGAGATATATTTATAATTCTGTTGCAATTAACATACAGAAAACAATTAACATTCTGTCATTTAGAATAATGCTCAGTAAATATCTTTTATTATTCCTGAGGGTTATAACAGCTAAAATTCTCAAGGACTAGAAGCTCAGGAGACAACCATGTGCTGAAAAGCTTAAAAAATCAATTTATTTCTCAAATATGGTTGAACCCACAAAGATGCAGCATAGGTCTTCGTGGCAGGTCGACATCTGCAGTCCTGATTGAAATTTTGCAAGCATTACAGTCCTGCAGCATACCTAGAGCAGCATTGCATAAATATGTTTGATACGACACATGAAGGTTATTATGGAGCTTGTCTAAGGTCTACACTATTGTACAGTACAATTGTTTCAGGGCCATCTATTAGTGCTTAAGCATAAAACTAATTTCATAATAAAAACAAATTAGGTATTATTGAGTGTAAATCTCAATAAAGTAAATAAAACATGAAGCTGACTGGAAAGTGAAATTACTTCTATCTAACATATACTTAAAGAGAATACAGATCTGGATTTGATCCAGTGTCACCATTTATATTCCACTTAATAAAAGGGCCTCAGTGAGATTGACATTTTCAATGGCTTAATGAAATGTGTTGCACTTCATTCAACATTTGAAAGAAACACATGTTTTGGGGATTTTGGTTAGACACTTTATTGGTAGCTTGAAAAGTTTGAAAACATCATTGACACAGGTTTGGTGAGAGGAAAATCGCTCTTTTAAAAATTCATTTATAGAATGTGGACACCACATGAGTAGTTCTTGCCAATCCCTAATTTCCCAAAGGAAGAATCAGTCATTTTGCTGTGAATCTGGGATCATTTGTAGGTAAGGATTATAGATTTCCTTCCCTTCAGTGCATTATTAAACCAAATGGGTTTTAACAACAACTAATGGTAGTTAATGGTTGCCAAAAACCTAGTTTTTTATTTAATTCCAGGATTTGTTTATTGAATTTGGATTTCACCATCAGCTGTGAGGGGATTTGAACCAATGTTCCTAACCTAAATTGTGGAATTAATAACGCAGTGACATTATTATATACCTCTACCTTTAAGGTGCGGAGGAGGTGGGAGACTTAAATAGAGTTATAGAAGAAGAGATATGTCGACAGCAACAAGTCTCACCTCTAAAACAAAACCAATATTCTGTCAGGTTTAAACTAATCCAAGTAATGTTGAAGATTGAAGAACCCAAGTAACCTAAATTCTTTCCACTTGTCTCCAAATAATGCTGCAGGCAAAGTATTGGTTTGTCTGATGGTTTTAGCTGGGTATGTTGTGAGAGGCATAGTTTAGTCCCTTTCTGGGAAACTGATTCTTTCTAAATGGTCAGAATTAGAATAGTGTTACACAGAGCTAACTCTGTCAAAGACACCTTTTATTAAAGAACATTTTCTAAACCAAAACTAATAATATCATTTTATCTGTTATCAAATAATAGGTTCTGAACACACACACACACACACACACACACACACCATAGATATATATGTATACGAAAGACAGAATTCAATGTCCCTTTTGCTTCAATGCTGTTGGAAGTGCTTGGTGGCAAAAAAAAATGAAAATTTAAAACAATGTAATTTCAGCCAGTGACTGGCACAATTTGAGACACAATTTTGAAATTGATAGCATTTTCATATGTTTACATCTTGACCATTGTAAAATCCAATGCTGAGTGTTCCTTATATCTCCAAAAGCTAAGCTGGCTTGCTGTTAGTTCTTGTGTACTCCTGGGATATCAATGGGAACCTGCGGTGGACAGTTGGCATGATCAAAATCTGCAGTCCCAGTCTTAGAATCCAAGACAAGGCACACATTCCTTTTAGCTTTTCAATTTTTGATCTTAGTGTTCTCTCCAAGTTCTTGATCTCTGATCTTTTCACTTGCCGATGACCTTGCCAACATTTGTCGTGTATTGGAGATCCTCCTGCCAAATCGAGCCCAAATCAGTTAATTGCTTCTTAATTTGGGGGGAACAGCTGCAGTAAAAGGATTGTTTCAATGTAGCTTTGTTATTTATCCTGTATTGCAATGAAGACAAAGATTGGATGTTAAGAATCTTTGAACACCATGTAAAACACGGATAATTGAATAGTTTCAATAGTCTCAAGCTTAGATTGATACATTTCAGTATTCAACAAGTACATATAATGATGACTATTCTTAGGTATACTCTTATAATTCTCAGTCTGACCTGTTGAACCAGCTATTCATACAATTGCTGTATTGGACACATTTCATTTTCTGCTCTGAACTAGCATAACAATGAGGCTGTTGAACTAACAGACCGCAAACATATCCCAAATTAACTTTGACCAGACAGCTGACAACTGCAGTGGGCTGGCCATTTCTAAAATACGGATTGATTTTAGAGTGCAAGTTAATTATTCTCATAATTTCTGTGTCCTGTCATGTGCAGACATTACTAATTAAAAGATATTAATTTGTCAATGAATTTTCACCATTAGCAAAGCAAAACGAAACATAAAGCACAATCCCATTTACCACCCTGTATTCCAGTTCTAACTGAAAGGTGTTACACCTATATTCCACAAAGCAATGTGGCGTAAGGCAAGTCTTTATTGGATATTGCTGAAAATGTGTTGCTGGGAAAGCGCAGCAGGTCAGGCAGCATCCGAGGAGCAGGAGATTCGACGTTTCGGGCATAAGCCCTTCATCAGGAATGCAACACATTTTCAGCTCTGACCTCCAGCATCTGCAGACCTCACTTTCTCCTTTATTGGATATTGCCTTACATCACATTGCACTTAGATTTAAGTAGATGAACACCAAGGGAACAAAACCTACAATGACAGAATACCAGTCTGAAATATGCAATCTGACAGGATGAGCGTTTTGAATGAAAGTTTATAACTATACACTTACCCTGTATCTTGCCCTTTGGGTATAATAAATCAGAAATGGACAGCCATAATTTGGAAATGAATCAAAAATTAAATTAACCTAGAAGATAGCACTGTGACAGGGTGCTCTCACATGTGTTCGCAAATCTAGATGGATACAAATTCTGACAGTTTCATCATAAATATTTATGATATAAATATGCAAATTAGAAGAAGGAGTAGGCCAATCTGCCCCTTGAATCTGCTATGCAATTCACTAAAATCATGGCTGAACTGATCTAATCTAATCGGTATTCCTGCTATCTCTGATAACCTTTCACCCTCTTGCTTATCAAGATACCTTTTCATAAGAATGTACTCCTGTACAACTGCACACAGAAAATCCATTCCACAATTGCTAATCTTTTTTATAACTAACAAATGAAAGGTAAGAAAATGCTCATAATGTGTTTGTAATGTCCTTAGGACTTTGTTCATCATAATGACTTGAGGAAATAGCTTTCAGTTCTTTTTGTGATCCCATGCAATGCTGAAACATTGCCGATTCCAACCGACTCAATAACATTGAATATCAAGAAGCTTAACAGTCAAGCAGTGGCCTTTAGGGCTATAACCTCTCAGTCACAAAATACTTAGCTCAGCTGTTATGTGACAAATATGCCTGAATTTATATTTGTACTGGTGGATCATAAATCAAAGAAAACTCCCAATTGCAAAACGCCACATCTTGTGTGAACCCATATCTAAGTGAGGAAATTGTCTAAAGTTTAGACGTGTATTAGTTCCTATTAGAACTTTAGTTAGGTAAATCTCTGTTCAACAAGATAGCACAAGGATGGTTTGCAGACGTCATGATTGCATTCAAATAAACTGTTTTAAGGAAATGCAGATCAGTAATTCATTACAGAGATAATTTTTGATTAAGTTGTTATCCTATTATCTCAGCAAAGAATCAACTTTAGTCTATTTCTATTTATATAAACATGTGAAGTCCTGACTAAAAATCAATAGGCTGACTAATGATTACCTTGAAAGGTCAGCTAGATTATTTATCTCCGTGACCTGACTACAGAATACATAAGAGTGCACCATTTAGCTGATCTACAACTGAGGATTTGCTATGCTACATTAATTTCCACTTCTTATCTCTAATTTTCTTTCCTGTTCTCACATCTTGTTTTGAAAACACTTAGGTATACTTATGTATAGCTCTGTAGGTGCACCAGAGATAGTATGGGAGAGGTTTATAAGGATATTGGCATGACTTGACAATTTTACTTATAAGAAGACATTAGACAGGCTGAGGTGATTGTCTTTAGGTCAGAATAGATTCAGGGGATACTAAAATGAGGTTAATAAATTTTTAAAGTGCTTAGCTAGAGTGGATAAAAAGAATTTATATCCTTCTGGAAAAATAAGTAAGCATTTCCAACATGTTCTGTCTTTGTCTCCATGTCTACCATGATAATGAACTCTTCAGAAAACCAAAATAAAGTTATGAGCTACCCCTCACAAACACATAAAGACCATTTGATTCAGCAAATCTGACTAAGGGTTCAGTCATTTGGGGCACTGCTTTACCTGTGTGTTTCAGGATCTGATCTCAGAGTTCAAAGCCTTCACAGTGTGAACTATAAATTCTCACTTGTGACTTTCTCCAAATTGGCATTTAGTGACCAGAGGGCAATAAAGGGCTGGGTGGATGAGAACAATAATGGGCTCCACAGTACTAAAGCACTCTCCCTCCGATGCTCTGAAATTTAAAATAAAAGATGATCTTCGCAGGTGTCCTATAGAGGATGGAGAATCCCCTCCAGCGGCCAGCCCATGTCTGTAGCAACAGAAATAGTCCCAAAGGCTGCCTGGAGAGGTAGCCACTGGCTCTGCCACTTCCAGGCATTTTCCCAACACCTCTGGAGGTCCAGAGGCAACTGAATAATTCCAGTAGGTTTAAACAATAGTTTTAATAGGCCAATAACTCATTGAATTAGATACTAACTGCTTTTAAGCAGGTAATGCTATTAAAGCATGGGCAGCTCCCCGACCCAGTCCATCACTAACTCCACCCCCACCATCAATCTGGCCTCTGGGAAAATGCTCAGAGGTGGGATGGAGCCAGCTGAGAGGCATGCTTTCTAGTGGTGTCAATCTGCATGCTTGCCTGTCTCTGCACATTGATTGATTTAGGTTTATTGTCACATGTACCCAAAAAGTAGTGAAAAATTTACAAGTCACAAGTAATGGCACCATCTTAGGCACAAAGCAGAAGAATAAGGAAAACAGAGTTAAACATTATATTCCTCCTTTGTGAAAAGTAGAACAGTTAACATTTCGACACCACAATCCGTAAACGCCTGACTATGCTGAGCTCGCAGTCCTCACAAGGGCTCGACCACTCCCCCCTACCCCCACACCACTGTCCCAGCCTGCCTGCTTCCATCTCCTTGCAGCCTGTTCCTATCCTTAGCAAAGGTCATTGCCAGATACTGGCGGAATTCAACCAGGACCATCCAAAGTGAAGATGCTGGCAATAAGTTATTTCTGTTGGCCAAGACTGAATGCAGACGTAGACGTGTTGGGGGAGCAGTGCCCAGAATGACTACAAGGACAAAAACCACTGTCAGCAGCTCTCCCACATTTGTGGGAATGGTCAGGTAAAGCCTGGACTCAGTTACAAGTTGACTGTGCCGACCTTCTATGAGCTCTATGTTTTTTAGTCATTGAGGAGGCCCAATAAAATGGTTGGACATGCATTGAGTTCATTCATTAAACATGAGGGATCGACCACTGAAAAGTTGTGGAGCATCTTTTGCAATACACAGACTCCTGGAGGTGTTGGTCACAGACTATGGGCCACCATTTACCAGCAGAGAATTTGAGAATTTCCTCAAGTTGAATGGCATTCAGCATGCAAGGACAGCTCCATACCATCCATTATATAATGGTCTGGTGGAAAGAGCAGTCCAAACTTTGAAGAAACAGCCTACTGCTTCACCAGATAACAAACAGTCCTGATTCCTGTTTGATTATAGGATCATCCCCCATACAACTACAGGGACAGTTCCAACAGAGTTACTAATGGGGAGCAGACTCTGCACCAGATTAAATCTGATCTTCCTGGACCTGGTGGGGAGGGTAATGTGGCATCAGAAATGACAATACCTGACACAAGACCCCTTTAAGTGAGAGAGACTGTTTCCTTCAGTGTTTGATGTTAAACTACGGAATGGCCCTGCATGGGTGAGAGGCATGATCAATGTGAGGTCAGGTCCTGTGAAGTTCAACATTCAGTATATGAGATCATCCTGAGTAAGCATGTGGACCACATGAAAGCTGTAACCTCACAAATGGAGCAGGAGCAAAACATACCCTGCCCTCAGAACTTCCAGCAGGTCTGTAAGAACTCATGGGTTCTCCCCATCCACCTCACATCAAAGGAACCTCTGGGGATGAGATGGACACTTGACACAATTACTGCCCAAAGAAGATGAGTTTCAGCTGAGATACTCCAGTCGCAAGAGGCGAGATACAGTCCAGTATACGCCACCAGAATTTGAGGCAGTGTCAGAGGAATTGGAGCTGGTGTGAAGATGTAACAGGAGAAGCTACAGGAAGAACAATGGGCCTATGTCCCAGCGCTTAGAAAGGGAGGGATGAGGGATGGGAATGATGTCGACCAGGTGGATCTCAGAGAATATAAATTTCCAGATTGGGGCTGTTAGCCAGGCCCAATCAGGGAAACCCTGGCAGACAGATATAAACAGTAATGTCACAGCATTGTCCTTTGATGTGAAGGGCACTGCTTGTCACTGGACCACTCGGGTGTTTTTCCTATCTTCCTGGTGGTGGTAATTGAATAAAGATTCATGCACTTTGTGTCTCTCACTGTCTCTCCCACCTGCACACGCACACCATGGGTGCTGGGGAAAAAATAAGCACTACCGCAGTTAGGCGGTAGTGTGGGGGTTAATTTAACAAAAAGAAGAAAAGGAGAAAAAAAGAATTTAAAAAATGAAAAAAAAAGAAAAAAAAACAGTAATGTCAATGGTTCTGTTCACTCTAGGAGCACATTGTGCTAGCTGGGTCAGTGTCATGTACTATATATGTATAGATAAACGGTGTTTTGGTGTCAAGATGCAAGTTTTTGTGGAGTTATTTCACCAGAGCATGCAGCTAATGACATACTTTGGAGTGTAGTCATTGTTCTAATGTAGGAAGTGCTGCAGTCAGTTTGTATGCGACAAGCTCCTGCAAACACCAATGTGAATATGGCCAGTTAATTGGCTTCTTGATTGATTCAAGTTTGGGGATTTCTCAAAAAAGTTATGTCGGATTTGAAACATTAACTCTGAGTTGTTGTGAGACCTGCTGATTTTCTCCAGCATATTTTAACACTGGGAAAAACTGTTACGTATTTCTCTAAAATAGTGCAATAGGAATATTTTATACCCATTTGAGGGCCAGAGAATGGGGCCTGAAGAAGGGCTTATGCCCGAAACGTCGATTCTCCTGCTCCGTGGATACTGCCTGACCTGCTGCACTTTTCCAGCAACACATTTTTCACCACAGTATATAGTCTCAGGCAACAGACAGTGCCTCCAACAGCACAGTACACCCTCAGAGTGTCTGTGTAGATTTGTGTTCTTAAGTCCTGGAATGGGACGTGAACATGGAACCTTGTAACGCAGAGTCAAAAATGCTAACAACTGTAACATAAGAAACACTTAATGTACTTAATGTTAAAGTTTTATAAAAATTTCAATGAACATTATGGGCATAGAAAGGAAATCCTGCTATTTGTTTTAGAAATAAAAAGCTATTACTAGTCATTGAGAGATTGTGTTAGCTCTTCGGGCTCTAACATATGCCAGAACTTAATGATGGCAAAGTAAGGCAATTAAAATAGCCATGCATTCTTCATGAGCTGCATTCCCCTTGATAAACTCCTCACTTTCTACTCATTATTAATTCTACTCATCTGTTCTGCTAGCATTCAGCCCATCAGTATTTTGAGAAGTCCTATGGGTGTGCTTGACAGCTGGAAACCATAGACTTTCAGTTTTCTCAACCATTTTCCAAACCCCAATGGGTTCACAACATGCAGACTACTTCTGACACGTAAATTTCCAGTTGGATAATATGTGGCTGTGGTATGGAGCATAAAAGGGACAACATTAAAAAAACTCAAACAGAAACACAAACACCAGGAGGGTGACCAGGAGGGCAAGCACCATTCTACACCCAAAAAGTAAGGAATATTGACAATAAACACAGCACTCCAACCATTACTCTATCTAATATCAGCCAATTCAGCTTATGCTATTCCTATATTGTGCCTAGACCTCTGCTACACTATGTAAGCTCCTGATGCCCAAATTGCATACAGCTGGCTATAACTCAAATTAAGATGCTGGCAGGAAGACATGGCTCAGCTATTCACTGTCTTAATTAGCTGAACCATTTGCAGAGTTGCAGGCTGTATAAATCGGTTGTGTAGGCATTTTGCTTTCCTTCCTTATTTTTCTGTGTCGTTCTGATCTTTTTGTGTCCTGTCTCCTTCGGTATTTGCAGTTTCCATAGTCATTAGATTTTTGAGCATTTCCATTGAGACTGTGGAGGTATCGCACAATAAATGACAGTAGTGAAAGCTTCCTCTTCAAATATTAGGGCCGCAAAAGTTGTGGCGAAGGAGTGAGGTAATGACATTGACTGGATTGCTATGCAGCGAACTGGTATTGAGTTGAGGGGTTGAATAAATGACCATCTTCTGGAATCTTAATGACTTTATGTGTGTGATTTCAGTGTCAAGAAACACCCACTGGAATTCCTAACCCTGGGTTAAGACAAGATCAAAAAGCCTTATATCACAACTTAATCCTTGATGTCTTCATATGTAGGTCCAAAGAAAGTAATTTAAGACAAGACAAGACATTCATTTTAAAAAATGTTTGTTGTCTAGTTCATATGCATGCAATACAGGAACAAAAGTAAGTGTGAACTGATAGAAATATTGTACTTTGATTTTCAGAAGACATTTGACAAGATGCAGTATCAAAGGTTACCAAGCAAAATAAAAGCCCATGGTGTATGGTATATTAACATGGATAGAGAGAATAAACATTTGGCAGATTGTATAAAATGTGACTAAATGTGAACTTGGCGAAACTGAGTACTGCAGATGCTAGAGATTTAGAGTCGAGAGTGTGGTGCTGGAAAAGCACAGCAGGTCAGGC
Organism: Hemiscyllium ocellatum; assembly: GCF_020745735.1. Lineage (NCBI taxonomy): Eukaryota > Metazoa > Chordata > Chondrichthyes > Orectolobiformes > Hemiscylliidae > Hemiscyllium > Hemiscyllium ocellatum. Next base: position 34,213,743 of record NC_083429.1, read on the forward strand.
AGCAGGAAAATCCAACAATCCTAAATGTGAACTTGCCCATTTTGACAGGAAGAATAGAACAGCAGCTTATTATTTAAAAAAGAAGACTGCAGAACTCTGAGGTACAGAAGGATCTGGGTGCCCTGAAACACAAATCTTAAACAATTAGTTTGCAGGTATGACAAATAATGAGGAAGGTAGATAAAATATTTTTGTTTATGTCAAAGGGAATGGAGTATAAAAGTAGGGTTACAAGCAAGATACTTAAAATGCTGGAGACCTGAAATGGACACAGTTGGAGAAACTCAGTAGACCTAATAGCTTCAGTGGAGATGGAAACAGAGTCAGTGCTTCATGTCCGATGACGTCTTTGGAACAAGAAGCATCATACTGTACTAACAATGTTAACTCTGTTTCTCTATCCACAACTGCACCACTTCCTGTTTATGCTATAAACGTTGGGATGTTTTGTTCTAGTAGTATAAAGCATTTTCTGAGGTCAAATCTCAAATACAGTACACAATTTTCGTGTCCTTATTTACAAAATCATATGAATGAATTTATCAAAAGTAGTTCAGTGAAGGTTCACTCAGCTGATACGAGAGATAGGAATGGGGAGGTGGTGAAATTATGCAAAAGTGTAGCTCATGAGGAGGGGTTGGATGGGCTGGGCCAGTATCACTGAAGTCTAGAAGAATGAAACATATAGTAGGCTGGGGGAATTTGGAATGATGGATGCTTGAAAGATTGTTCCTCTTGAGAAAGAAACTAAAACTAGGCGACAGTTTAAAAATAAGTGGTCTCACATTTGAGACAGTAACCTGACAAGGCAGCAGCACTCTGAAAGCTTGTAATTCCAATTAAGCCTGTTGGACAGTTACATGGTGTCACGTGACTTCTGACTTTGTCCATCCCAGTCTGACATTGGCACCTCCATATTTAAGACAGCATTGAGAAGGAGGTTTTACTTCTAAGAAGGTTGTGAGCTCTGAAACTTGAGACGTCTCTTCCCCATAGCATAGTTGAGATGGAATCATGACGTAAAATTAAGGCAGATTTAGATAGATACTTAACTAAGAGGTGAGTCATTGGTTATCGAGGCTAGTCAGGAAGATACAGTTGAAGACACAATCAAGTCAGCCACATCTCATTGAATGACAGAGCAGGCTTGAGGGGCCTATTATGTAATCCACACATTAGAATATTTGTACGTTGCTTCAAAATAAATTGGAGTGCTTTAATGAAAATCTTAGATCTGGAAAACTGTATCTTTTAAATGTCTAAATTGGAACCAAGTAATTCGACTATTGTTTTTAGCTGTAAATATGCTAATGGAAGATTGAATTTGTTCCTTCATTGCTGCAGGGCAATTTGTATTCACACATGTGTAGCAATTACTTTTGTAGCATAATCTATTTTAGAAATCTGCATCAGTTGTTGACCCTGAACATTTTAAACATACGCAGTTGAAGTTTAGTTACTTTGTTAATGGATTTCAGTAATTATCTGGAAATTGCTTTCTGAATTTAGTGCCATAAGAAGTATGAAACGCTGAAAATCTTATCACATGGTGTTTGGAAGTAAATCAGTGAGAAACATTTTTTTAATGGCTGTACTTTGCATAATGTTTTCTATTCACAGAATTATACCATGGCCATTAACATAAGATAGGAGAAAGTGTAAAGACAATTATTAAATATTGAGTAGTCTGACTTCCAGATCTGCGGTAATTAATGGGGAAGATGATTGGGATGCACTATGTCTTATTTCCGATTTTGTAATGTTGAAGTTATATTGATAAATTAATTTCGGGCAGGTAGATCTTTTTCATTTAATTTGTGGGATTTGGGCAGACTGGTAAGACCAGCATTTGTCAGCTATCCTACTTACTTCAGAGAATTTGTTGGTGAACTGCTACAGTGCTGTAAATTAGGGAGCAACATCATCTTTAATGGATTTATTGTGCACAGACTGTTTTCTTACTGAGAACAAAAGATCTGAAGAAGGGTCATGCTGGACTCAAAACTTAACCATTTCTGTCACCACTGAGGCTATCAGACTGTGGAGTTTCATGGAATCATGGAATCTTATAGTACAGAGAAGGTCCTTTGGCCCACTGAGTTTGCTCCAACAAAATACTACTCTAAATCTATTCTAGTCTGACTTTCCAGTACTTGAATCATAGCCTTGGATGTTATAACACTTCAAGTGCTGATTTGAGTACTTTTTAAAGATGATGACGCTTCCTACCTCAACTCCCTTCTGAGACAGTGCATTCCAGATTCCCACCAGAAATCCTCAAATCCCTTCTAAACCTCTTGCCTTTCACCTTAAAATTGTGACCACTTGTTTCTCCAGCACTTTCTGTATTGGTTGCTGTTCTTTTAATGTGTGGACACTATATCTTCTTTTCTTTTTCTTATATGTAACAGAAGAGATGTACACTGTACATTTCAGGCTGCCTTTTAGCTAAACAGGAACATCTTCAGCACCCATTATCAACATCTTGGAGTTACCATTTACCAGAATCTGAACTAGACCTGTCAATTAAATACTGTAACTTTAAGTACAGGTCAAGGGCTAGGAATTCTGAGAAAGTCACTCATGCCCTGTCTTATCAATTCCTGTCCACTAACTACAAGATACAAGTAAGGAATGCGAAGGGGCATTCTCCACTTGCCTGGATGGGTACAGCTTCAACAATACTCAAGAAGCTTGACCCCATCAGGATAAAGCAGCCAGTTTGATTGGCATGCCATCCACTCAGTTCAGCATTTACTCCCTTCACCGATTCACAGTGGCAATCATGTGTACCATCTATAAGATGAACTGCAATAACAAGCAACGGCTCCAAGGACACACCTCTGCAGCCTAGAAGGATAGCACATGGATGGGAGTACTACCACCACCTGCATGTTTCCCTCCAATATACCAAATCCATCCTGAATTGGATCTATACCCATGTTTCTTCACTATTGCTGGGTCAAAATCTTTGAACTCCCTTCCTAACAGCATTTTGGGTGTTTTTACATCTCAAAGACCTCAGTGATTTAGAAAGAAATACACCACCACCACCACCTCTTCAGGGAAATCAGGGATAGACAATAAACCCTAAGTAGATCATAACAAAAACAATCTGACAAGGAATGCAGAAAAGGTCAGACCATTTTGTTTGCAAGTATGGTCAAGAAATAATCCTGTAGACCAAGTGCCGAAGAAGCAGCATGAACAGAAACAAGATTAACAGGAGTGAAAGTTTTATTGGTGTACATCCCCTGAATGGTTATATCAAATTCCATATGAGGAGGCCTTCTACAGAAACCCCATTAGCTATGCCTAGGTATTATTAAAAAAAGAGAAAGAGCACATCAGGCATTTCAAAATACTTGCAGGATTACATTTCACTGTGGAAGACATGTACCATACAGTCACGTATCTAAACAGCTAAGGTGAGAGGATACAGATTTTTAAAATACATGAGGGGCATAGCTTTTACACAGAGAGTGGTTCAGGTGTGGAATGAACTTCCTCAGGAAGTGGTGGATGTGAGCACAATTACAATGTTTAAAAAAATATTTTGATAAGTACATGAACAGGAAAGATTTGAGGGATATGAACCAGGATCAGGCAGGTGGAACTAGTTTATTTTGGGATTATGTTTGGCATGGACTAGTTGGACTAAAGGGTCTGTATGACTCTCTGACTCTAAGGTTTCTAGAAAGACCACCAGAAAAGTTGGCAATGGAGTTGTTTTTTTCAATTTTAGTGGGATATTGCATTTAGTACTTGCCGATTATCATTCAAAGTAGGTTGAAGTGGCATGATTTTATTCAACCAAAGGATACTTGGTGATTTGAGCACCACAAAGGGAGAATTTCCTGGAAAAATTAGAATAGGACAATTGATCTTAATTTGTGAATAGAGATTTCAGGCAGTCCACTTTGGAGGCCAAAAAGAAAATCAGCAGAGGTAAACTATCAGTGGAATAATGGTAAAACGAGAATTGAGAAAAATATGTGGGGAGGTGTGGAATAACAAAATTCATGTCAATTAATGACATAATTGATGACATGACACTGCATCAGTAATACCAGGGAAAATACTAGTTTAGAATGAACATATTGTCACAAAGCTAATCCCTTTTTTCCTAAAAGCTGTTCCTTGGCTCAAGGAGACCCTGAACTTGATTTTTTTCAGAGAAGCAATAAACCAAGCCGGACTCTGATCAGTCTGGTTTGGTTCAGAGAGGTCTTTTGTAAACAGATGAGACTTCAGGCCAAAATGGCCATGCTTTCAAAGTGACCTGTATAAAGAGAGGGGAGTGGTTAGCTCTTCAGCTAGCTGAGCTGATCGAGCTGAGCAGTTTTAGTTCAGTCTTGAACTGGGAAATTCAGCAGGAAACTGTGTGGAAACGCTCTCTCTTTTCTGCTTTTCAACTTCAATCTGTAAGCATGTGTTCCATTTACTGTATACTGGGCTTTAAGGGAGTTTGCTTATTAGGACTGTTGTGTATATTCGGAACCGCATAGTCATGTCTATCTGGATAGGCTGAGTTCTGTAGGGGGTCTTTATTCTGTTCTTTGTGTTTCATTGTGTAGTTTTGTGAATAAATTTGTTGTCTATTTTAAAATCTGTAGTCAATCTAGCTATCCTACTCTGGGTAATTTTCACTGCAGATTTACTGAAACAAATTGCAAGTTTAGGTCAAGGGATGCCTGCTTAAGAATGTTTTGAATGGCCTAGTCCATAACAATATGAAGAGACAGATCTTAAACACTGCACTGGAGAGCTGTGTTTGATAATCTACTAAATACATATGTAAGTAAAGGAGTGTTACATGACACAAGGGGTTGATAAGGAGTAAATAGCCTCAGGTACAATGCATGAACAGATAACTAATCTCAATGTGCAGGCAGCAGTTTTGCTTTAAATCATAAGATAAAGTATATATACTGCAGTAACACTGCACAGTAGAGGTGCAGGGAGTGAATGTTTAACACGTTGGATAAAATATCAATGAACGATTAGTTTAGTTTGGGAAACTTGGTCAGCGTGGATGAGTTGGACCAAAGGGTCTGTGTCCATGCTGTATGACTGATTCTATGACTTAAGTGAACCAGTTAGAACAGTTAGTCTACCCAAAAGGAGTCAGGAATGGGAGCGACATTACTTCTTCATATTCCTGGAAAGTTTTGGAAAAGACACTTTGGATAGCTCTTTTAAGAATTTGGAAAGTTTAAAAACCTTGCGAACTAAATAATATTGATTCTCAATTTCTAACACATTTAAAGGTCATCTCTTGCAATTTATTTTCATGATCACTCAGATTTGCACAAGATTTTGTGACAGCTGTTTTATTTTCTCCTCAGCTTTCTTCGATGAAGGGGAAAAGTTCTCTGAGTTTTCACTAAACAAAGAAAAAACAAAGAATTGTGAATATTGGAAATCAGAGACAAAAACAGAAATTAATGGGAGAACGCAGCAGATCTAGCTGCATCTGAAGAGAGAAAGCAGAATTAACATTTTGGGATCAGTGGCCCTTCTTCAGACGATAGTAATGAAACACAGTGTTCTCATAAAGGATCACTAGACCCAAGATATTAATTCTGCTTTCTCTCTACAGATGCTGCTAGACCTGTTGAATTTCTCCAGCAATTTTTGTTTTTGTTTCTGATTTCACATTTGCATGAGCAGGGAGGGATTTCATTAGTATGGCAGGGAGGCTAGGTTACCTGGCTAGTGTTACTGATCTTTCTGTCAGAGGTGACATTATCTCACTTTGACAGATCTGTCACATGCTTTGGCAACTATTGCTCTGGAAGAAGTTGCTCTTCCCAAATGGCACGCTTCCAGTTAACCCAGGGTCATCACTATATGATGCGAATGCCTCACTAACTGTCACTGGGAAGGTTCTTGTGACGTTCTTTCACCACAGCATGCCTTTTTTTACATGGTGCTGCGTGCATTTAAGTGTACCATGAGTGATGCCTCTTTAACCATACATATCGAATGACTTTGAAGAATTCAGCCACCGCAACCCATCCTCCAACCTGGAAGTACATTCAAAGCCAACTTCTCAGTTATCTAGGGAAAAAAAAATCACTTCCAATTCTGGAAAGTTATTGGTCATAACTTTATATCCGGGCCACATGCATTGTCAATTATTATCTGGGATTTAGCTGCATTTCCTTGTAAATAACAAAGCTTAGTTTAATTCTGACTTTATTGAGAATGAACTCTTATTCTAGCTATTTCATGGAACAAACTTCTGTTGTCAGTGGTGGGATGGATTTCTCACCTGCTCTGGAACTTGCTTGCAGATGTTCACATATTGTTCTCTGTCTCTCAGGGCTGAATGTTATGTTTTTTGGCTAAGCCCCTCCGAGTTGCATTGAGTTTTTTGGAGAGCTTTTCACATTGAGGCCTAACAAATTCTCTGGCATTATCTTACTAAATTCAACTCTACTTACTAAATTCAACTCTATTTCTCTGTGATACCTCATACTCGCTCTATCTCTGCAACTTTGGGAAGAGCAACTTCTTCCAGAGCAATAGTTGCCAAAGCATGTGACAGATCTGTCAAAGTGAGATAATGTCACCTCTGACAGAAAGATCAGTAACAGGTAACCAGGTAACCTAACCTCCCTGCATGGCACCTCTCATGTCAGATGGAGGTCAGAAAGGGAGAGGCCCACTTTACCACCTGCTGTTCCTGGAACAACTTGCTACTCAGCAGATATCCACTGAAACACCGATGTCTTCTGCCCCTTTATCATCTTTAAAAATCGGTTATGCAGCTAGTCACACATCGTCAATATGGTGCTACTGTGCTTGGTTCTGAACATGTGTTCCAGACAGGCAATGCTGTGGACCAGACCAGATCCCCACAAAATATATTAAAAAGGTAGCCTAGACCTTAACTTCTTCTTATTTTAAAGATAAATGTGAAATGCTATGTTCCAGATTCAATTTGATTGGTCAAACTACTCAACGTTAACCAAAACACGTTTTATTCAAATATTATAATTAAAATATGCAAAAGAAAGAGGAACTTGGAATAACTTAACTTTATTAGAAAACTTAACAGAATAATAGATTATTTTACTACTAAACAATAACTGTTCCATCCCATAACACACCCTTTGGCAAAAGGCAAATTCAAAAAACAGATTGCTTCACAGGCAGTTCTCCAATCCAGGAGGAAAGAACATCAAAAGACAATTCTGAGAGAGAGAGAACGCTAGCTTTCATCTGTAATAAAGAGAGAGGTGTTAGCTTTTCAGAACCCAATAGCTTCTGAAAGCTAACATGGTATATCGTGGTTCAGTGAGAGCTTGACCACACCCATTCAGTCTGCTTCTTCTATTTCAACCTTAAACAAAACCCTTGGCCTTGCAAACTCCTTACTTTACTGGCTTTCTAACTAGACAGCTCTCTACCTCTCTCTTCAAAACTGTCTTTAAAATAGAACAGAACAAAATAACCTTTATAACCATAGTATCATCACAGCAGAGAGGACGAAATTGGTTCTCCACTTTGTGGATAGTGACCTGAAGGCCCTGCTTGATATGGTGGTGCTGATGCTAGGCTTCCTTCATGCAGCACCTACAGTGGATGACATGACACCAGACCATGACAATCTGGTCCAAGGTCACTATCTGGGTAAAGCAGTCTCAACCATCAGCATGAATGCACAGCACTGTATGAAGAAGGCCAATGTTCTTTCACATTCCACCAGCATGTTTCTATTTCTCTGTGATACCTCATACTCGCTCTATCTCTGCAACTGTCCCGCCTCCCGCCAAGGCCTATGCTTTTCTCACTCACTATTGCTTGCAACATCTTTTCCACTCATTCCAATTCCCTGATATCACTAACCCTGAATCTCCTCGGTGTTGCCTCAACACTTGGTCAGGACACATATACAAAAGTAACAACCCTGCCAGCCACTTTCATTTTCTGTAATGCCCACACAATTCTCTCTTTCCAGCCCATAGACAACATAAGAAGTCAGTTTGGGTGGTGGGCTGACAGTCTTTCAGCTCCTGCATCTTTGTGAGGAAGCAGCAAACTGTGTCTGCCAAGTACCTTCTCCAGTTTTCTTGTCAAGTTTTCTCACTGTCTAGCTCGCTTGATGGGAGGCTGAATATTATTAAGATGAGCTGAATGGTTAAAAAAGGAATTTAGCAAGTGTTACTCTACATTTATTGACTTTTTGCAACTGCTGAGTGAGAATCTTGCCATGCTACAGTACTTGCAAAAAGCCAGTAAGATGGAACAAGATGATCTCAATGTCAAAAGGATCTTGCTGTCACCCAATTCACCTTAGTTCATGTCAATCAGTTCCTCATAAATTCTACCCTTAATTTCTGCCTACTTATTCATATTTTTTACATCTAGGTAAACATTTGGTTTGGAAAATGATAATAATATATTGAAACAATGCTTTGAGATCCAAAAAGCTTCATGTACTATTGTTGTGGGGCAGGAAGGGGTGGGTGCAAAGGATAGATTTATACGTTGCGTTGTATATGATATGTGGAAAGATTTGGTGATTCGTATCACATTGTACCATGTTATGTTCTTAAATTATATCAGTAGTTGTTTCAAATGTACCCTGCAGTCTTGCTAGAGGAAAAACCTGAGGGAAACATGGAAAGAATTGTGAGTAACAAGTTAGCTCTTTTAAAAGTCCTCCTGTTTAGAGATCTAAATCCTTCATTGCTACAGAACAGTAGTAACATGATGAGTTTCTTTGATGATTCAAAGTTCAATTTTTCAGAAGGCTGAATTAATTCTTCTATTGATGAACTGTGTGGAGAAGTTAATCTGTTGAAGAATACTGATTGATGGTAAACTTATTTAGAGGAGTCAAACCAGCTTTGATATTACCCCATTAAAATGTCAAGAGGAAAGAGGATATTCAAATCAGGCATCTCTGCGGAAAGGACAAGGCTAGATAATTATAGACTTAACATGTCACTACTGGTATCTCTGTCATGCATTTTTTTCTTCTACTTCATGTGACAAATGAGCACTGCTTAGCAATTCTGATTATGGAAAAATGACATTTAAAATGCTCCTGGAAGCTCTGAAGCAGAAATGTTTTTCTAAAGTCTCATCTGCTTATGACAAAGTCGTAGTGCAAATTAATTTATGTGATGTTATAAATGTGAATGTCTCCTTCCTTGCTGTAACTTTTGGAAAACCATAAAATTCATTATGAGCCATCACCCAAAATTCAGTTCCTTGGACTTTAATGGAATGGAATAGTAATCAGATGTATAACAGGACACCCATGCAATACCAATTATCCTCCAAATTGCCTGAGTCGAATTTCACTGTTACTGCTTCAGATAAGAAAAGTAGATTCCTGAAACTGAATGAGTGTAAACTAATACATGCCGTCAGTAATTGAATGTAGTTTGTGAAAACCTAAAATGAGAATCAAAATTAATATCTGAATGATGTATTGAGAGAATTACTCAGTTCTGCATTCTTATTGTTGTTCATATGAAATGAAGCCATGAAAATGTTTTTGTAACATCTTGATTCCTGGGAACAATTGAAAATAAATGAAAACATATAGAAATGATTGATCCATTGCACTTTCCAAATGATTGATAAGGTTGTTCAATGATCTGTGTCTAAATCTGCAATTCTATTTCACATGGCTGTCTGAGCATGATGTCTTTATGGGTCACAGAGTACATTTAATGGAACTTCAGGAGCTAGATAAAGTATCAATTCATCTTTTCATTAATTTACCCGTATCTCAAATTGCTTGTCCCAACAGATCTTGGTGTCCTAATTCACAATTTGTTTACTGTTAAAGCGTTACCCCTGACACCTGCCCTTCTGTGATGCTCTCTTTTGAAAGATATATACATGTAATGAATGTGATTAGGAATAAAATTAGTTATATTTACAGACAGTAAACTGAGCTCTGTCTGCCATATATTTATAAACACCTCCGGTAATGTCAATTTTTGTTGACATTAGTGACCTGTTCTTCCATAATGGGCTGTGACCTGATGTGTGCTAAAGAGGAAAGTTCTGCACTCTGGAAATGCAGCCTCATTAGCTGCTGAAAATATAAGCAGTGAGTAGGAAATTGCACACATACATTTCTCGATTCATTGACATTCTCTTGTTTTAAGATGTTTTGGAGTTTTGTTGGGGAGGATTTTAATTAAACAGAAAATGAGGAGTGTGCAGGCAGTTGCTTGTTCATTTGTCATATTTTCTATGATAAATCCATTGTACGGAAATGATATTAGCTGAACTTAAGGACAAGAAGCTTGCTCTCATCAACTGCCACATTTAATATGAAGTATTTGTGCAGGATATATGTATGAGCAGAGATTGCATATCACATTGAAAGGAAGCATATGATTGGAAACAATTCAACAAGGCTCCTTTCGCAAAGTCTTCTAAAGTCCTCAAGCTAGAAAAATAAGGACAGTGCACATATAGTAGAAGGAACACCACCACTTTCCAAGCTCCACTCTATGGAAACTTAGAAATATAGCACTATTCCTTTCAATGGCTCAAATACCTGGAACTCCCCTCCTAATAGCTATTTGGGTTTAATGCCACACAAATTGCAATTGTTCAAGAAAGCAGTTTGCTACGTTCTCGAAGCTAAATAAGGGCGTGGAAAAGTACTGGCATTGCAGTGATTTCCACGTCTCATGAACAAAAAAGAAAAATATGCAAGAGGTAGATCCTGTGCAAAATTTGCAACTATCCTAACATATTTTCTCTTCGCTGGCACAGTGGCCCAGTGGTTAGCACCACTACTTCACAATACCAGGGTCACAGGTTCAATTCCAGCCTCGGGCTACTGTCTGTGTGGAGTTTGCACGTTCTCCCCGTCTCTGCGTGGGTTTCCTCTGGGTGCTCCAGTTTCCTCCCACAGTCCAAAGATATGCAGGTCAGGTGAATTGGCCATGTTAAAATTGCCCGTAGCATTAGGTGCATTAGTCAGAGGGAAATGGGACTGGTGGGTTACTCTTCGGAGAGTCGGTGTGGACTTGTTGGGCCGAAGGGCCTGTTTCCACACCACATGGAGGGAATCTAATCTTAAAGAATACATGTCTGATTTACAATGATAAAATGGTGAACCACTATGGTACAAAGGCTTTTAAGTAAACATCAGTGCTAATTATTGCTTGCTCCTGGTTGTCTGATTTTGGTTGAGAACTAGTGGATTTAGGCCATTAACAACAGTCAATTAACTTAAGCATTATGCTTATTTTACAACTGAGACTCTGTAAGCAATCAGTGGACAATACGGCAAGAGCAAACAAACATGGAATTCCGATTCTAAATGTCAGGAAGAGTCAGCCTCACATTCAACTGCAGTAATGCATTATCGAGGAATATGATTGAGATTTATCCTCAAAGTCTTTAAGAAAGAAATTGTTGTTATAATGGTGGGATGGCATAACTATTATTCTGGAAGACTGAACACAAATGGCTTGATGATTACTTTTTTGAGCATTTGTGATGTTTAATGTGACAAAATACCAGTAGGTTAGATTTGAACCTAGGTTGGACCTTTCATCCTCAGCAGCTTGATAAAAATCCAACATTAGTAATATTTATTGAATAATATCTCTGAAGATTGTTGAGAGTTATGGTTAAGGATGAAAGGCTCCAAAATAAAAAAAAAATTAGAACTGTGATGCAAATCCATTGTTTGAACATTACAGCGATAAAACCATATTACCAATCAGGTAAACAATGGTCACAAGAATTATTTCAATTTTTCAAGAGCTCCGTGCAAACTTTAAAAGTCCATATGTTGCTCTTCAAACAGTAAAATCATAGAATTCTCACAGTGCGGCTACAGGCCATTCCAACCATCAAGCCCACGCTGACCCTCTGAACAGCATCCCCACCAGATCCACCCTCCCATCTACTGCATTCCCCAGGGCAAATCCACCACATCAACACATCCCTGGACACTATGGGCAATCTAACACGGTTAATCCACCTTACCTGACATCTTTGGACTGTAGGAGGAAACTGGAGAACCCAAAGGAACACACGCAGACATGGGGAATATATGTAAAACTCCACACAGATAGCTGCCCAAGGGTGGAATTGACACTGGGTCCCTTACACTGTGAGGCAGCAGTGCTAGCCACTGAGCCACCATGCCACACTAAAATATCCATGAATACAGCTGCAGAGCATGCATTAAACCTTACATGTAATTTAATAAACTTCAGAATAAATACTAAAAAAATCTATAAATGTCAATAGAAGCACATTATTGACCAGTAGTTCACTGCTAATCATGTAGTTGTGTTGGTCAATCAAATGGCTAGAATTTCAGCAGTTCCAGTAGTGTGACTGAGAGCTGTGTCCATTGCTGAGATTGCATCCAGTCTCGAATGGCAAAGTTGGGGGTTGGCAGGATCGCTGTGCGAAGCATAGCAGTGGCCAGTAAGGGTAGGGAGCTGGAATGGATAGTGAATGGAGGGAGGAAAGAATGCAGGTGAGAAAAAACCTGGAGGGGACTTCTAATGAGTGCATGGGGCCCAAAAAGGTGCTAGCCTCACCTACACCCCTCACTAGCCTGAGCAGTGAATGGCCGTGGGCCTGTCCCAGTGTATATTAAGTCCCAGCTGTGCTACCTTCCTGCACAGCTACTAAAATTGCACGGGACAAGTGCACAGGTAAAATAAATGGTGCCCATGGCATGATTCCCAATTTGCAGCTCCCAAAGCTTTGTGTGGGGGTGGGAAAGTTGCAAAATTCAGCATATTTGTAGAAATTGTAAACATTTATATATTCTCCAAACAACAGATTGGCAATTTTAAAGATTCTATATTGATTTGTCTTTTTATTTGAGAGGAATATTGTAGTAGTTTGGTTTAAGGAAGCACACGAGAATGCGATGAACAAGATGGAACATGAACTTTAGGGATATTTTAGGAAGTATAGAATAGGATCAATGGTTGATATGTGTACTGCAAATGGATGTACAAGAAGATCCAATCTGTTGCCACAGCATAGTTTTACCACAGCTTACCATTAATTTTGGAACGGGGGGATCTGCACCATTGGGACGGTCTCCACCTGAACTGATCAGGTACCAATGTTCTAGCTAAGAGGATAAATAGGGTGGTCAGTAGGACTTTAAACTTCTGAGTTGGGGGGAAGGGAAAGTGAAAGCGACAGGGAGTATGGAATTAAATGGAAAGATAAGCAACAGGATAGCATATGTGCAGGCGGATCTAAACTCAAGACAGACTGGGAATGCAGCAAAAATGAAGGATAACTTAGGACATCTTATGACTTCCAATATCTCTAATGATAAAGTTAGCATTAAGGCACTTTACCTGAATGCTCGTAGCATTCATAACAAAGCAGATGAACTAATGGCACAGATCATAGTGAATGATTATGATGTGGTGGGTATCACGGAGACGTGGATGCAGGGGGGTCAGGACTGGCAGTTAAACATCCAAGGATTTTCAACTTATCGAAAAGACAGGGAGGTGGGCAGAGGGGGTGGGGTTGCCTTATTAGTTAAGAACAAAATTAAATCTATGGCACTGAATGACATAGCGTTGGATGATGTGGAGTCTGTGTGGGTGGAATTGATGAACCACAAAGGCAAAAAAACCATAATGGGAATTATGTACTGACCTCCTAACAGTGGTCAGCATCAGGGGCACAACATGTACCAAGAAATAGAGAAGGCATGTCAGAAAGGCAAGGTCACAGTGATAATGGGAGACTTCAATATGCAGGTGGACTGGGTAAATAATGTTGCCAGTGGATCCAAAAAAAGGGAATTCATGGAATGCTTACAGGATGGCTTTTTGGAACAGCTTGTCATGGAGCCCAGAAGGGAGCAGGCTATTCTGGACCTAGTGCTTTGTAATGAACCAGACTTTATAAAAGATCTTAAAGTAAGGGAACCCTTAGAAAGCAGTGATCATAATATGGTGGAGTTCAGTCTGCAGTTTGAAAGAGAGAAGGTAAAATCGGATGTAATGGTGTTACAGTTAAATAAAGGTAATTATGAGGGCATGAGAGAGGAACTGACAAAAATAGACTGGAAGCAGAGCCTAGCAGGGAAGACAGTAGAGCAAAAATGGCAGGAGTTTGTGGGTATAATTGAGGACACTGTACAGAGGTTCATCCCCAAGGAAAGAAAGATTATCCGGGGAGGGATTAGACAGCCATGGCTGACAAAGGAAGTCAGGAAATGTATCAAAGAAAAAGATAGATCCTATAAAGTGGCCAAGAGCAGTGGGAAATCAGAAGATTGGGAAGGCTACAAAAACAAACAGAGGATAACAAAGAGAGTAGTAAGGAAGGAGAGGATCAAATATGAAGGTAGGCTAGCCAGTAATATTAGAAATGATAGTAAAAGTTTCTTTCAATGCATAAGAAACAAACGACAGGCAAAAGTAGACATTGGGCCACTTCAAACTGATGCTGGAAGTCTAGTGATGGGAGATAAGGAAATAGCAGGAGAACTTAACAAGTACTTTGCATCAGTCTTCACAGTGGAAGACATGAGTAATATCCCAACAATTAAAGAGAGTCAGGGGGTTGAGTTGAGTATGGTTGCAGTTACAAAAGAGAAAAGCTAAAAAGTCTTAAAATTGAAAAATCTCCTGGCCCCGATGGGATACATCGTATAGTTCTGAGAGAGGTGGCTGAGGAAATAGCGTAGGTATTGGTTGAGATCTTTCAAGAGTCACTGGAGTCAGGGAAAGTCCCGAATGATGGGAAGATCGCTGTTGTAACCCCCTTGTTCAAGAAAGGATCAAGATAAAAGATGGAAAATTATAGGCCAATTAGCCTAACCTCGGTTGTTGGTAAAATTCTAGAATCCATCATTAAGGATGAGGTTTCTAAATTCTTGGAAGAGCAGAGTCTCTTTAGAACAAGTCAATGGTGTTCGAGGTTAGCTGCTGGAATGGATTGAGGATTGGCTGTCTGACAGAAGGCAGAGAGTTGGGATAAAAGGTTCTTTATCGGAATGGCAGCCGGTGACAAGCAGTGTCCCGCAGGGTTCAAAGTTGGGGCCGCAGCTGTTCATATTATATATTAATGATCAGCATGAAGGGACTGGGGGCATTGTAGCAAAGTTTGCCGATGATATGAAGTTAGGTGGACAGGCAGGTAGTACTGAGGAAGTAGGGAGGCTGCAGAAGGATCTAGACAGTTTGGGAGAGTGGTCCAGGAAATGGCTGATGGAATTCAACGTGAGCTAATGCGAGGTCTTGCACTTCGGAAAAAAGAATAAAAGCATGTACTACTTTCTAAATGGTGAGAAAATTTGTAAAGCCAAAGTACAAAGGGATCTAGGAGTGCTCGTCGAGGATTCTCTTGTCATTTATCTCAAGAGGGTTAGAATATAAAAGCACCGTTGTGCTACTGAGACTTTATAAAGCTCTGGTTAGGCCCCATTTGGAGTACTCTATCCAGGTTTGGTCCCCACACCTCAGGAAGGACATACTGGTACTGGAACGTGTCCAGCTGAGATTCACATGGATGATCCCTGGAATGGTTGGCCTAACATACGGGGAACAGCTGAGGATCCTGGGATTGTATTCATTGGAGTTTAGAAGATTAAGGGGAGATTTAATAGAAACTTACAAGATAATACATGGCTTGGAAAGGGCAGACGCTAGGAAATTGTTTCCATTCGGTGAGGACACTAGGACCCGTGGACACAGCCTTAGAATTAGAGGGGGTCAATTCAGAACAGAAATGCGGAGATGTTTCTTCAGCCAGAGGGTGGTGGGCCTGTGGAATTCATTGCCGCAGAGTGCAGTGGAGGCCAGGATGCTAAATATCAGGCAGAGATTGATAAATTCTTGTTGTCTCGAGGAATTAAGGGCTACGGGGAGAATGCGGGTAAGTGGAGTTGAAATGCCCATCAGCCATGATTGAATGGCGGAGTGGACTCAATAGGCCGAATGCCCTTAATTCCACTCCTATGTCTTATGGTCTTATTAATGATCACTGCATGTGAGTCTAGCATTAATTAAGTCTAATCTATGAATTTATACTTTGAAGTTACCTTAAAAACAGCTTATCAAGTACATTTTCTAATTTCATTGCTGCAGCTCAGAAGAAAAGAAAAATCACCCTTATGTACTTATTATCTACAATTATTTATTAACTTTTGCTTCTTTTCTTACACCTTTTCTCTCCTGCAATTCCCTGTTTGAAACATTATGGTCAAGTTCCAATTTTTCTTAAAGGCCTGTACAGCCCCAACTAAAGGCACAAATTGTACTCTCAATAATTGTGATTAGGTTGCTTTGTATGTATTCTAACCATCCAAACAATTGATTACATCTTTCTTTTTTATTATAATCATGATATCACCTTTCCCCAAGAACGTCACTTTGAGAGTGCTGCCAGGATTCCTCTTGGTCCCCTCTATGTTCTTCCTCTTGTTCACATCATCCAAAAATGTTGCAAGCAGGCAATTTAAACCTGCCAGGTAGTAATCACATGGGATACAGTGAAATGATTAACTTCTGTCTCAATCGATATTACTTATCTTTGACTGAATATTAATGAGGATGTTAAATCAGTGTTTCTTGAGATCTTGTCCAACAAGGGGTGTGAATGAAAGAATGAATGAATGAACAAATGATTTGTATTGTTGTGTGTATTTTACAGTGAGTAAAACAGTAAGATACAGTGAAAAGCTTTTTCATTGTCGCCACGATCTGGTGCCATTTTAAATAGTTTTAAGTAAGACAAAATGGAAAGATATAGCTTAAAGTGAGTCCTTCAGTCTTGAGCCATGTCATTATCAACCATGCTTACACCACCATCCCTCCTCTAGTGCCTCACTGTCATCTCCAACGGACCCAACTTTTGTTAAAGTTGCCACTCTTCAAGCACCATCTTTTGCCACTGGGCCAATTCTCCTCCACCACCACCTTGCACCTTATGCTCAGGACCCATCAATGTCAGATTTGCAACTCTCGCTGCTGGACCCACCTTGTGGATATTGTTATGATGACCTTTTGCCACCACTTCACTGCTGCCAGCACCGGACCCAATCGACCATGAAATCCCCAATTCTCAGGCATCATCTTTCATTGCTGGGCCTACCTTGCCAATGTAGCAGCCACTAATTCCGATGCCAGGTCCCATGCTTGCCCAAGAAAAGTAAGTAGGGGCTCACTTGCTGCCATGAAACAGCTTAGGCTTACATGCACATAAATGATACCAAGCTCTACTTCTCCATAACTTCTCCTAACTCCTTCATTGACTCCTTCAGTCTCCTGCTCTGTCATCCAGTCTCCAATGAGTCATAATTCATTCCATTTCACTTTTCAACTACTGTATCAGGTTGCAGCAGATTATTCACCAAGTCCTCCTTCAACATTAAGCCAAGCTTGTAGCCCATGTAAAACCCATCACAAAGACTGGTTTCATCCCCTATGTCAAACCATTGTCTTTGAAATCCCTATTTCCCTTGATTCCTCCAGAATCCATTGGTCTACCAGGCGCCCTCATATCTTCTACTGTATATAGACTTCAGCTCATTCAAAATTCTGCTGCTCATATTGTATTCTAATTTAAGTTCAACTTCTTCTATTATATCATTCTTCACTGACCTACATTGACACCTGCTCATCCAATATGTCAACTTAAGATTCTGTTCTTGTGTTCACGTCTTCCACAGGCTCAACTTTTCCTATATTTATGATTTCCTGCAGCCTTTCCACCCCTATGAGAAATCAACCTTCAATCTTCCTCTTTTATATCCTTTCTCTCCAATTGCTTCTGGTAGCCATGTTTGACAATTTAGACCTCATTCTGTGGAATTCCTTCACTGAAAGTCATGTTCTTTCACCACCATCTCACCATTAAAGTGTTACCTCAAAATTCACCATTCTGCTTAAATCTTTATCCTGTCACCTGTGAGTTCCTTTTTGTATAAATATCTGCTTTTCCTTTTGCCTTTGTCAACAATTATGGGTTATTCCTCTATGTAAAGACAATGCGTCAGTATCAGTGTTGTTGTCATTTATTGGTCAATTTTCACTTGGTAATGGTGGTATGGTGGCTCAATGGGTAGCACTGCTTCTTCAGTGTCAGGAACCTGAGTTCAATTCCACCCTTGGGTGACTGTCTGCGTGGAGTTTGCACATTCTTCTTATGTTTATGTGGGTTTCCTCCTCCAGGCAAAAGATATGCAGGTAAGGTGGATTGGCCATGCTAAATTGCCCATAGTGTCCAGGGATATACAAGCTTAGCAATGGGAAATACAGAGGTGGGGTGGGATGCTTTTTAGAAGGTCAGTGTAGAGTCAATGCATCAAATGAGATGCTTCCACACTGTATGGATTCTATGATTATACTCAGTAAAATAAGGCAATTTGTTAATTCTAATCTAATTCATTTAAATATACAATTAATGCTGCCTACAAATTTAGAAAAAAAATCTCATTAGAGGGGTTACATGATTGTTTGGGAAAATATGAAGAAAAATAAAGGTCATCATAAATGTTCCACCAAACAGTAACATGTGGAAAAATGTATATATCTTGTCCTGACATTTTGCAAAATACTTACACAATTGTATTCAGAAATCCAGGGAAATAAAATTTTGTGGAATTTCCTTCCAATTAATAGACAAAACAATGTTTGCAGTCCTGTCACTAAATTATCTGACAAGTCAAAAAAGAAGTCCTCACAGGAAATCACTTCTCATTAGAGAAACCTGGAATTGTCAGAAACTCTAGGAAGGTGTTCTGGTTCAGCTGTGCAAATCATTGTCTGTTGTCCAACTGAAATAGACAGTTCCTGCTCGCTCTCTGGTCAATGCCGAGTGAGTTGATTTCACCAAAAATGATAGTAGGGAAACTGCAATTTGGTGCCATTACAATTAGATTAGTGGTGGTGGGGGCAGAGGGTGGAATCAGAACTCTCATTCTTGGTCAACATTTGACATTTACTGTAAAATTCATGTGCTGAGCAAAAGATAGGACTTTGATTTCATTCACTTGTGGGATTTGAGCAACGCTATTTGTCCAACATTTATTGCCTGCCCTTGAGAAGGTGGTGGCTGTTAGCTGCCTTCTTGCTGCGGTCCATGTGATGTAGGTAGACCCACAATGCCATTGGGTTGGCCCTCGCTTGACTGTAACAAAATATCTGCCATCTCTGTGGGAGGATGAGGGTCAGATGTGGAATCAGTTTCTGCTGTGTCTATACAAGCAAGATTATCCTACACCGTTGAGAAGGAGTATTCCCTTAGCTAACTGTGTGGATTTTCAGTTTCTGTGATATCAGCAGTAATTCTCACTGCTGGCAAGTATTAATGAAAAAAAAAATCAATGCAAATAGCATTTTGAAGATTATACTTCCACCTGTTATCCCCACAGGAAATTGTCTCAAGTTATCAAAGTATATATTGAAAAGATGAGACACAAAGAAGCTGGCAATGTGCTGGCAGTAAAGTGCAAGCAGAAATAGATGCTGGAAATGGCTTGAGTAACAAATGTTCCTCATTTAAGATAAAAGGATAGAAATGTGATTAAATTAGATCTCTGTATAATGTATACATAATTAGTGCCTTATAAGGTACCAAGAATACATAAGCCAAATATGATTGCATCTTTGATTTATGAATAAAAAACAGAAAAATGGCAGAAATCCAAAAAAAGCTTTGTGTTTGAAATCTAGTATCAGGAGTTTACTGTTACTGAATCAATAAGATCATAAAACAGAGGAGCAGAAATTAGACAATTCAGCGCATCGAGTCTACTCCACTATTCAATTATTGCTGATGAGTTTCTCAAACTCATTTTCCCACTTTCTCCCCATAACTCTTGATCCCCTTGACACTGTCTATCTCAGTCTTAAATATACTTAATGACCTGGCCTCCACAACCTAATGTGGTAATGAATTCTATAGATTCACCACTCTCTGAATGAAGAAGTTTCTCCTTATCCCCCCATTCTTAAAGGTCTCCCCTTTACTTTAAAGGTGTGCCCTCAGGTCCCAGTCTCTCCTACCAACCTTCCCAACATCTACACTGTCCAGGCCATTCAGCATTCTGTATTATTTCCTTAGACCCCCCCTCGTCCTTCTAAAGTCCTTCAAATATAGACCAAAAATCCTCAAATGCTACTCATATGTTAAGTTTTTCATTCCTGGCACCAGTCTCATGAACTCCTCTGTACATACTCTGAGGCAAGTACATCCTTCCTGAGTTGTGGGGCTCAAAACTGCACACAATACTCCAAATGTGGCCTGATCAGGGCCTTATAGAACCTCTTAAATACATCATATTCAAATCATCTCAAAACAAATGCCATCATTGCCTTTGCCTTCCTAAATACTGAGGAGAAAGTGAAGGCTGCAGATGCTGGAGATCAGAGTCAAAATATGTGGTGCTGGAAATGCACAGCAGGTCAGGCAATGTTCAAGGAGCAGGAGAATTGGTGTTTTGGGCATAAGCCCTTCATCAGGAATATGGGGGGAAAGTAGCTAGGTAGGTGATACGTAGATGAAGGTGGGGGGCTGATGGTGATAGATTGGAGTGGAGGGTGAAGCAGATAGGTGGGAAGGAAGATGAACCAGTAGGACAGTTCAATACGGTGGTGCTGAGTTGGAAAGTTGCATCTGGGCTGAGTGGGGGAGGGGAGATGAGAAGACTGTTGAAATTGACGTTGATGCCATGTGGCTGGAGGATCCCAAAGTAGAAGACGAGGCATTTTTCCTCTAGGCATCAGGTGGCTAGGATTTGGGGGTGGAGGAGGCCCAGGACTTGCATGTCCTTGGTGAAGTGGGAGGGGGAGTTGAAATGGCCGGTTACAGGGCGGTGGGGTTGTTTGGTGCATGTATGTCCCAGAGATGTTCCCTAAAACATTCCATGAGTTGGCATCCTGTCTCCCCGAATGTAGAGGAGACCACATCGAGATCAAGGGACACAGTAAAGTAACTACTGACTCAACCTACAAGTTTACCTTGGAAGAACCCTGGGCTAGAATTCCCAAGTCTCTTTGCATTTCAGACTTCCGAATTTTCTCCCCATTTAGAAAATAGTTCATGCCTTTATTTTTCCTACCAAAGTTTCCACGTTGAACTCCATCTGCTACTTCTTTACCCACTCTCTTAACTTGTCCAAATGTTTCTGCAGCATCTCCGCCTCCTCAATGCTCCCTGTCCCTCTACCTATCTTTCCATTGTTGCCAGAATGCCCTCAGTTCTTCATCTAGATCGTTAATGTATTAAGTGAAAAGTTGTGATTCTCAACACAACCTTGCGGAATACCACTTGCCACTGGCTACTATCCTGGGAAGGACCTTTCCACCCCCACTCTCTGCTTTCTGCCAGACAGTCAAGCTTCAATCCATGCTAGCGCTTTACCTCTAACACCATGGGCCCTTATCTTATTCAGCAGTCTCCTGAGCAGCACCTTGTCAAAAGTTTTCTTGAAGTCCACATAGATAACATCCATTGGCTCCCCTTCGTCTAACCTGCTCATTACTTCCTCAAAGAATTCCACCACATTTGTCATGCAAGACCTCCCTTTGATGAAGCCATGCTGACTTTCCCATTTTCTTTACCATATACCTCTAGTATTCAGAACTCTTATCCTTCAAGGATTCTAGGATCTTACCCACACTGAGGTTAGATTAATCAGTCTGTAATTTTCCATCATTTGCCTTAGCCCCCTTTGAAACACGGGTGACATGTTAGTGATTTTCCAGTCCTCTGGGACCCTCCCTGATTCTAGCAATTCCTGAAAGATCACCACTAATGCCTCCACTATCTCCTCAGCTATCTCCATTAGAACTCTGGTAGTCCATCTGGTCCAGGTGATTTATTGATTTTGAGGCCATTAACATTTTCTAGCACCTTCTCCTTGGTGATGGTCACCATTCTCAGCTCTGCCCTCTCACTCTCTTGAATTTTTGGGATATTACTTGTTTCTTCCACCGTGAAGACTGATGCGAAGTAATTATTTAGGTCCTCAGCCATTTCCTTATTCCCCACTGCTATCTCTCCAGTATCATTGTCTAGCAGCCCAATTTCCACTTTTGCCTCTCTTTTGCCCTTTATAAATTTAAAGAAACTCTTACAGTCTTCCTTTACATTACTGGCGAGTTAACCCTTATATTTAATCTTCACCCTCCTTATTTCTTCTTTTGTTGTCCTCTGTTGGTCTTTGTAAGCTTCCAAATCCTCTGGTTTTCCAGTGATCCTCACCACATTATTTGCTTTCTCTCTTGCTTTTATGCTATCACTGACTTCCCTAGCCAGACATGGTTGCCTCATCCACCCTGTACCATGTTTCTTTTTCCTCAGGATGAATCTCTGCTGTGTCTCAGAAACTCCACTGTCTTTCCTGCTAGGCTCCTCTCCCAGTTAATTTTACCCAGCTCCTCCCTCATGCCTTTATTCAGCTGTAATACTGTTACCTCTGATTCTATCTCAAATTGCAGAATAAATTCAATCATATTATGATCACTGCCTCCTAAGGGTTTCTTCATCTTAAGTTCACTTATCAAGTCTGCCTGATTGCACAACAATAAATCCAATATTGCCTCTTCCCTAGTGGGCTCCAACACAAGCAGTTCCAAAGAGCCACCTTGTAGACATTCCAAAAATTCTTTTTCTTGCAATCACTGCCAACCTGATTTTCCCAGTCCGCCTTCATTTTGAAATCCCCCATGATCACTGTAACTTTGCTTTTCCTGCACATCTTTTCTATCTCCTGGTGTATCTTGCACCTTGGCTCTTGACTACTTTGGAGGCCTGAATATAACTCCAACCATGTATTTTTTTTACCTTTGCAGTTTGTCAATTCTACCCACAAGGATTCTACACCATTTTACCCTACTTTGTTTCTTACTATTGATTTAATTTCATTTCTTACTAATAAGGCAACCCCACTGCTCTGCCCACTTGCCTATCTTTTAGCTAGGATATATATCCTTGAATATTCAGCTCCCTATCCTGATCCCTCTGCAGCCACATCTCTGTGATGCCCACCAGATCATACCTACCAATTTCAAACTGCACCACAAGCTCATTGTCCTTATTCCTTATACCACATGCATTCAGATATAACATCTTCAGTCCTGTGTTGAGAGTGTGGTGCTGGAAAGACACAGCAAGTCAAGCAGTTTCAGGCATAAGCCCTTCATCAGGAAAGTGGCTTGTGGGCCTGGGGTTGAGAGATAAGTGGGAGAGGGGTTGGGGTTGTGGGGAAGGGAACTGAGAATGTGATAATTAGATGAATGTAGTGGAGAAGGTGATAGGTTGGAGAGGAGGGTGGAGCAGATAGATGGGAAAGGCAATGGACAGGTTAAGAGAAACTGGCAAAATCTTGCAGCCATGCAGAATCAATGTGGATTTCACTAGTTTCCTCATTTCCCTCCGCCCCACATTATTCCAGTCCCAAGCCTCCAACTCGGCACTGCCTTCTTGACCTGTCCATCACCTTTCCCATCTATCTGCTCCATCCTCCTCTCCGACCTAACACCTTCAGCTACCTATCACATTCTCAGCTATCTACCTTCCAAATGTACCCCCTCCCTTTTATTTCTCAACCCCCCGGCCCACAAGCCTCGTTCCTGATGAAGGGCTTATGTCCGAAACATCGATTCTCCTGCTCCTCGGATGCTGCCTGACCTGCTGAGTCTTTCCAGCATCCCACTCTCACATCTGCAGTCCTATCTCCAGTCCTTTATTAACTGTCCCTCTTCTCATTGTCATTCATTTGTCCAATGTGTTTGAAGTTTGATTGCTAACTCTTTCCATACATTCTGTCCTATTTGTGTCTGTGCTGGAGACTTGAACAACCTCTCCTGAGTTCTGCACTCTTACCTCCTCCTTGAATTCAGGTTTTCTAATTTCCCCCATAACCGAACCCATTCCCACCCCCCCAACCCATTTAGTGTAAAGCCCCATCTCCAGGTCTAGTTATGCGATTCACTAGGACTCTGGTCCCAGCATGGTTCAGATGAAGACCATTCATTGAAACAGGTCCCTTCTTCCCTAGCACTGGTGCCAATATCTCATGAATTAAAATCCATTTCTCCCACACTATTCTTTAAGCCACACATTTACCTGCTTAATCTTATTGATCCTATGTCAATTAGCTCGTGGCTCAGTTGGATAGTTGGTTGGTCTGTAATGCCAACAGCATGGCTTCAATTTTTGCATTAGCTGCAGTTACTGTGAAAGAATCTTTTTCTCAACCTCTACCCTTGCCTCAGCTGTGGTGACCCTCTGATTAAACTACCACCAGTCATCTTTCCCTAATGAGAGTGCAGCCCTATGATCAGTGAGACTTTATTTAAGTTTTACTTTACTTTATCAGCTACAATTTGATCTTTGATTTGTCCTTGCCTGCTTGTCACTTTCACTAAATTCAAAACCAGGTGTTGTCCCCATCCTGACCTGCAGCCTCCTGCTTGATCCTGTGCTTTGTAGAGATGGCTGTGAATAATGAATAATGCGCAGCACAGTGCTCAGTGGTTAGCACTGCTGCCTCACAGCAGCAGGCACCCAGGTTTGATTCCAGCCTCTGGTGACTGTCTGTCTGTGTGGAGTTTGCACATTCTCTCCATATCGGCGTGGGTTTCCTCTGGGTGTTCTGGTTTCCTCCAACAGCCCAAAGGTGTGCAGATTAGGTGAACTGGCCATGCTAAATTGCCCATAGTGTCCAGGAATGTTTAGGTTATGGGGAATTGTCAAGGGAAATGTAGAGTAATAGTGTAGGGTAGGGGAATGGGTCTGGGTAGGTTATTCTTCAGAGGGTTGGTGTGGGCTTGTTGGGCCAAATGGCCTGTTTCCACATAGTAGGGATTCTATGATGTAATCTTGTAAACTCTGTAAATGGAGGAAGTCAACATAGATTTCCTCAATAGGCAAGGTTGGACAAATAAATTCAGGTTTCTTTGGATGACAAAGAAATCTTGTGCATATGACAGGTGTTAGGTTGTGAATATAATTGAAAATCAAGCTGAATACAAAAGGGAGGTGAAAAAGTAAAGAAGAGAAATTATGAATAAAAGCTAACGTAAAGGGAAAACATGTCTTTTATAAGAACACGCTGATGAAGAGTGTGGTTGAGGGATCCAAGAGGGGATTTGCACATGGAAGCAAGAGGCTAGGCTGAGGTGTTAGATGAATACCTTGCATCTGTCTTTATGCATGAGAGAAATGCTGCTGAGGCATGATGACAGGGGAGGAAATGTAGCCACTGGTACAGTTTAAAATGAATGAGAAGGAGGTATTGGATAATCTGTCAGTACTTAAAGTTGATAAGGCACTGGGGCCAGATGAAATGTATCCAAGGACATTGAAGAAAGTGAGAGTCAAAACTGCACAGGCACTGACAACAAACATTTGAATTTCCTTTGATTTGGGAAGGTGCTAGAATTGCAAACATTATGCTTCAGTTCAAAGGTTGTTATATACATAGGCCCAGTAATTACAGATCAGTCAGTTTAATCTCAGCGGTGAAAAGGTTATTCAGGATAGAATTAACAGTCATGTGAACTAATGTGGGTCAATTCAGAACAGTCAGCGTACATTTGTTAAGGAGTTTTCAAAAGGGGTTTAATACAATATACATGAGAAAAAGTGATAGGTCATGAAGTAAGAGGATACAAAATTGGCTAAGTGATGGGAGACAGAGAACAACGGTCAATGCATATTTTTCAGCTATGAGGAAGGCTTGTTGTGGAGTTCCCAAGGATTCAGTCTAACACATTCACAGCTCATAATGTGGTTTCCTCTGCATAGAGGAAATGAAGTGTAGATGAGTGGGCCACTTTGCAGAACACCCACATTCTGCCTGCAAAAAAGATCCTGAGCTTCCAGTTGCCTGCCCGTTTAACATACCACCCTGTTCCAGTTCTGAGGAAGGATCACTGGACCCGAAACATTAGCTCTGATTTCTCTTCACAAATGCTGCCAGACCTGCTGAACTTTTCCAACAATTTCTGTTTTTGTTTCAGTTTAGGGAGCCTAACTTTCCCCTATGCATTTGTAAACTGTGAATAGGACAGTGAAGAACTTCAAAGCAACATTGGCAAGTTGGTGGAGTGGGCAATAGGAAGCAGATGAAGTTCAATGCCAAGACATGGGACACTTTGGTATGCAGAACATAGAAAGACAGTATAACATAAAAGACTGCAGTAGTAATGTTCGTATCTGTGGGCCAGGAGGCCTGAATTCAACTCCAGTGGGTTTCATGACATTTTTAAACAGATTTACTTGAAAATATCTGAAATAAAGTATCTTATCCTAAAGATGTCTGTGAACTGAGAGACTGTGAATACAAATAAGTAATTAAATCCGGTAGGACAGGCAGAGAATTCGAGGTTTCATTAATAGGGATGTAGAATACAAGGCCATGGAGGTTATGCTGAACTTTTAAAGGACACTGGTCAGATCTTAGCTAGAATATCATGTACAGTTTAGGGTGTCATACTGTAGAAGGATTTGAATCCAATGGAGAAATTGCAGAAAAGGTTTACAACATGGTTCCAGGGATGGGAATCTTTAGTGACAGGGATAAAGTGGAGAGGTTGAGTCCACTTGCTAGGACAGGAAAAGGCTGAGCAAGGATTTGACACAGTTTTCAAAATCATGAGGGTCTGGACAGAGTAAATAGTGAGTAACTGTTCTTTTTAAAAGGAATGAGGATTTTTAAGCTGAGAGGAGAAAGATTTAAATAAGACATGTGGGACAATCTTATTTACAGAGAGTGGTTCATGTATAGAATGAACTTCCAGAGGAAGTGATTAATGCAGTTATAATGTTTAAAAGACATTTGCATAAGTACATGAATAAAAACCTTTTGGAGTGTTATGGGGTAAGTACAAGCAGTGGACTAGTTTTCGTTTGGGATTATAGCCGGCATGGACGAGTTGGACTGAAGTTTCTGTTTCCATGCTGTACGACTCTATAATTCCATGACCAGAGCAAAAGATGAGATGGGGTAAAACATTTCCACACAGTGAATAGCCTTGGTTTGGAATTCCATGTCTGGAAGATTGAGGAAGGTTCAATTGAGGCATTTCAAAGGGCTTTGGATGATTGTTTCTATTTAAACGATGTACAGGGTTAATGGGAAAAGGTAAGAGTTTACTACTAGGTCAATATGATCAGACAGTCAGAACAAATGCAATGAACCAACTGGATTTTGCCTGCACTATAGAATTTTCTTCCTAATATTACTGAATTCTGCTTTTATCACTCATTCAGATAGTGTGCTGTAGGTCACAACAAGCTACTGGGTAAACAAATGCTTTCATACATCAGGTCTGTGCTGTTATTTGCTTTAAATCCGTGACAATAGTTAGACAGGAATTCATCAGAAGGGCATAGTAATGTAAAGGTGATGGCTATTATTACATCAGGTGAGTGGTGTAGAAGGATAAACATGATCCTTCTTAGGTGGAACTCATGCGAGGCAAACAAACTGAACTATAAAGCATTTTACTGGTTCTAAAATTTTGACTGATTGGTCCTTTTTTTCAAATGATCCATGAGACTATATTTAGTCAGAAGTGATACCACTTCTCTACATAGAGAGATGGACACAAAAGATTCTACCAGATGTGATTGAGTGAGCATATAAAACAAACCCCAATTATGCCTGTGGTTGTGTAATTCATGCAAATGAAGCAACCCCCTATTGATTCTTCAAATCCAGTAGTGTCAGCATTAGAGGATATTGGTTATGAACTCAACTTAAACAAAGCCCATTAAATTTTGGTTGCCACTATGTTAACTGATCAACATTACAACTAGCTGTTAATCTTGGAGTAATCATGAACAAATATACAAATGAGCAATTTCCAAATACTGGTTGTTATGACCCCACTGATGGTACTACTGGGCATGTCAGATGCTCTGAATAAAATCTGGCTTGAAAAGTCATTTTGTTTTTAGTTAATTCACTGAAACATAGTCACATGAAACTGTAAATTTTTTTGACGTTATAAAAAAAAGAGGGGTGTAGGTTTGCTTGCTGAGCTGTAGGTTTGATATTCAGACATTTCATTACCTGGCTAGATAACATCATCAGTGGCAACCTCCAAGTGAAGCAAAGCTGATGTCTCCTGCTTTCTATTTATATGTTTGTCCTGGATGGGGTTCCTGGGGTTTGTGGTGATGTCATTTCCTGTTCCTGACAATTGGGACAGTACATATTACAGTAGTTTTGGTTCTTGCTATAGTCTAGTTCTCAACCAAAAATCATATTGATATCAAAATCGTAGCTGACCCACTAACAGGTTCCTTACACCATGCATGTGTACAATTATATCTATGGCTGATGCAAAAGACCTTGAGCTGGAAAATTAAGTGCTGGTAATAGTTTCCTGTTATTGTAGAATTTAAAATTTCCATTTGCACGGAAATATTGATCTCTTGAGTTTCACTTTTATTTGACGTATTTTCCATTTGCATTTCTAAACCAAATGAGTGGCAAGTATTCACATTTCTTTCCTGTAAGATGCTCTTACACAACAGCTTATTTTCAGGTCTAACATTTTGCAGGTTATTCTGATAAAATGCTTCTCAAGTAATATTTACTTGTCTTTGTACATTTTGAATATTAATTTTAGAAAAGGAAAGTACGCATATTGTGCCAAAGTTTTGAATTGCAACAATTTGACAATTATAATGGCGACCATTCAGTAGTCAAAGTGGAGTGTTTTGAGTGGAATTCTTAGCTATGGTTCTCTTATCTAGGACAATATTCTAATTCAATGTGAGGGGAATGCTGCACTCTTGGAAATGTCATTCTTTCTATTGATACGTTAAATGGGCATGAAGGATACCTTGTCCGTGATTGAAAGTCAATGGGGTGATCTCCGTGATATCTGATCAACTGTTGTTCCTTAAGCAATGTTGCTAAAACAGGCCATCTGGTATTTATCACGTTGCTGTTGTTGGAAATTGTTATTTGCAAATTGGCTGTGCCAATTTCATTAACTGTAAAACATGCAGGTAATTCTGGATGAATTGTGCTGTATAAATTCAAATCTATCAATCGGTTGAATTGATATATTGTATGAATTTATTTCCCATTTGTGCATGCCAGCTTTGAATCATCAAAGGACCATAGAAAAATTAGGAAATTCATTGAGTGAATCTACTCTAAACCAAACAGTTTGACATTTACAAACAATTGTTATATTCGGTCTGGCTTCCATCATATCACAAGACCAGTTCAAGCCATTATATTTATTTGTTTGCAGCAGCATGGTGGCTCAGTGGTTAACACTGCTGCCTCACAATACTAGGGAACAAGGTTTGATTCCATCGTCAGGTGAATGCCTATATGGAGTTTGTTAATTCACCTTATGTCTGCTTGGGTTTCCTTCAGGTGCTCTGGTTTCCTCCCACAGTCCAAAGATGTCCAGGTTAGGTGGATTGGCCATGTTAAATGTCTCATAGTGTCCAGGAATATGCAGACTGGACGGATTAGCCATAAGAAATGCAGGGTTATAGGATGGGGGGTGGGTCTGGGTGGGATGCTCTTCGGAGAGTTGGTGTGACTCGATGGGCCAAATGGTCTACCTCCACACTGTAGGGATTCTAAGATTCTATGAAAATCATGCATTCCCTCTGTGAGACCAGGTTTTTCTTTTCAGAAACTATCAAATATACCAAAATAAAGGAATTTTCAGATACATGCAGGCTATTTTTTGGAAAGATTTATTATATCAAAATACAAAACATTTTTTGAAGCAGATTAATGTTACATGGGAATTAAGCAGCTGAAAATGTCCACACAGTAGTTCCCGCACTACCTTGCAGTTAAATGTCCTCTCTTGTTTCTTTGACATGTTCTGAGCCAAACACACACATTTCTTCATGAACATGCACCAACTTTACTCTGATTGATTACACAGCAGGTTTGAAATATTTGGAAATGGTTGGGTACCAGGACTCCTCCCATCCTTTTAGAAAATATTAAATAAAAATATTAGCTGGACTGCCGGTATCACCTGCTATTGTAAGTGCATGATATCACTGCCAAAAGATTTGAATGTGAATTGAAAAGCTTATTTAGAACTCACATTATATAGTGAGTTATTGAAGATTATACATTGGTATACTTTTAAGCCTAAAAGGAGAATTAAAGTCTTTAGCAGTGAAATTTTATTCATGTGGTACTGAGAAATTATGTCTGCATTGATAAATATTCTCTCTATACTAGGTTTTCTGATATCCGTCACCCTCAAAACATAAGAACAAGACATAAGAACAAGTCTGTTCTACCTAAGCTGTGTTATCTTTTAGGTGCAGAATGGGTTCGATAAGCCACTCCACTGATCCTCTTCCAGTTAGATCTCATCTGAATCCACTTATGTTGCAATATCATTCTATCTATGGACTGACCTATATTAATACTTGATTTTGTTCTGAAGCAATTTCTTTTTTTTAACATTGACCATTTTCACATTGAATTGATATAAATAAAGCAATCACCCCACGCTTTGTAGTCCTACTTTAGGAAGGTTGCCTGTTGTAGACTAACATTTTATTGTTACTTTGGAAAGCAGGCACATAAACACCATTGAATTTGCTATTTAAAAATAAGTAATTTGGAAGAATCATTCTGGCCTTGCTTGGCAAGTGACAATTCAGTCAGTTTAAATTCTGAATGGGTGATGTCATAAAAATTAACTATCAACAAGAGATTAAAAGTAATGGGCATTGTCTATTAAAGTTCTGCAAAATACGAAAACACATTATTTAGTGAGAGATAAGGCTCAAGTTAAATACTGATGTGTTGGTTTGGGGTAATGTTTACACTTGTGTGCAATAAGGAGCCGTGAGGCTTGGAGAAATAAATATAAATTTCTACTGTATAAATGAAAGATACAATGTGTGAAATTAAGCCTACAGTAACATTCTAACTACTGGTGAGTCTGAATCTATAATTTCAAGACTTCTGGAGAAGGAAGTACCGTACAACAAGAAAGGATGAGTTTCTGAATATTACCAAAATAGGAAGTAAACCCAAACCCATCGCAATATATTTGAAATATAAAATACGGTATAACAACAGATGGCATATAAAAATGGTCTGTCAGATCCATGTAAAAAGCATTTGAAATATGTGCTCACTTGGGCTAATCACCAGTTACTAGCTCAGGATATCTACTTAATAAAATTCACTACGTTCACAGCGGACATCTCATCTAATAAATAAATTATCATCAATAAATAAATAATCTCAACTAATAAATCACCCACTTCTGCTGTTGGTCTGTATTTTCATTAGATTCTGCAATATTATGTAAATGAAATAAAATGATATATTTATATCTGTGCTTAGTGCACATACACACATTTCGTTAAATATGCAGACATTTGAAAATAATGTCTACATGTCTAAGTATTAAAATATTTTTAAAAATTGTTCTGGATGGAAATATTTAATCATTTTACTGACTGAGTGCATTTGAAATATCACTAGAAATGTTGGTATCAAAAATGAAATGAAATATACCAAGGCAAGTTGAAATATGCATCACAAATATAGAGACATGTTGTATTATGGCAATTGCATCCAACATTGTAAATGGAACTTAAGATTAAATCATACATCTTCGTCAGGTTTTTCTCAATCTCAGCATACAGATCACATTTTGATTCTGTTTGCTTGTATTATACCACAAGTATTTAAATTAGATAATTTACTGTGTTCTTTACTGGGGCTGGCATTCCAGACATAGAGTTTGAGTTAGTGTAATTCTATCATGAAAATCCAGTTGCATTTAGAAGCAATCCAGCCTCTATTGGGTAAGCAGGCAGAATACTCTGCAGAAATCAATACCTATGCTGGTGGACTAATAATGATAGACAGGTCATATGTGATTCAACAATAAAGTTAAAGGCAGCCACCTAGCCTTCTTGAGTGAAGGTACAGACATGGTTACTGATAACAGAAATAGGGAAACAAATTACTTTTAAGTAAATATCCCAAAAAACAAACAAAACTTTTAAATCAACCAGAATATCAAGTAAAAACTCACACTGTCCATCATTCAATATCCACTATTATCCAGCATAGTGTTATAATTGAATGGCAATTGAAGAAAATGGAGGACAGGAAATTTCCATCTTTGACCTGGCAGAATGCATAATGTGGCACTGACTGACAGATTAATCTACTAACAAGTGCCATCTGCACTAAAGCATCACCCCAAAAATTAAGGAATCTATGGATTAAAAGGAAACCAAAATAAGTCTATACCACATGAAAGCAACAGGCTTCATACCAAATCAATATCAATTGACAGAAAATATCAAGACATTGGGAATACCAATTCTGTGTTTTAAATTAAACCATAACAATATTTCACTTTTCAGCAATAAATGTATTTATGATTTAATTATTTTGTGTTGTTTTAAAAACAGAAATCCAACATTGAATATAGACACAGGGCATTAATGACTCTTCAAATTTGGATATATCATTTCTTTACATATCTTTTGTGTATCAAGTGTTTTCTCTGATAGTAGTTCTCTAATTACATTAAATCACTGAACAGAAACAGGCCATTTGGCCAACCTGTTCTATGATGGTCTTTAAACCCTACACCAGTATCCTTACTTCCCATTGTATCTATCTCCATCCAGAGTAACCATTAATTCTGACAAATTGGTTATGATTCTTTTGTTTGGCTATCCCTTATATGTCCTGCACACAAACCAGGTAATCCAGCAGTCCACTGTATCATTCCCAATGCATTTCAATTTCATATTGTTGGGGAAGGAGAGGGAGGCCAAGAGCCCAAGTAGGATATATTGTATTAAATATTCTACAGATAAGGCTTTGGTACAGCACCATTTAGTTTTAGTTATACATATTAACTTTCTG
Organism: Hemiscyllium ocellatum; assembly: GCF_020745735.1. Lineage (NCBI taxonomy): Eukaryota > Metazoa > Chordata > Chondrichthyes > Orectolobiformes > Hemiscylliidae > Hemiscyllium > Hemiscyllium ocellatum. Next base: position 34,246,606 of record NC_083429.1, read on the forward strand.
CATTATTTAAAGAAAAATCACAACAGTAATACCTGAAGTTGATTCAATTAACCCTCCAGTTGCCATTTTATAGATTATTACATGCACAATGCTGATACCAGAAAGAGGAATTCCTTCTTAAGATCATTATGAAGCCTTCTGGTAGTTAGCACATGCAGTGATACAATAAGCAGTATTCCACTTTTGCTCTAAAATGTACAAAATGTGTGCATCACATTGCTTAAGTTTATAAATCAGAGAGAAAATTATAAAATTATTTGAAACCAATACATCTGCTTTATAATTAACCAATCAACTTCCCCAAAAAAGAATTGGGAGAATATAGCTGATCAGTTTACTTTGACATTTTCAGCAATGATACAGTTTGCTATATGAGGGGCTGAAGCTTTAGCATCAAGAGGGTTAATGTCACTGCAAAACTGTGCTTCCAATGATCTCTAGAAAAGTTTGGCTGTGGTAATGTACAAGATGAAAATATTCTGTGAGGCTTTGATAAAGAAAATCATTAAAGCCTAACGACCACATTTTATTTCAGAGGGGTCCAGTATTGCAGTACAATACCTTAGCTGCAGCACCAAGATGTGTGCATTGTGCATCAGTAGCGTTCAAATTGCAATAATACTATCTGAACAATACATGAGTACAAAGGAGGTCTTGAAAATTATACTGTGCAAACATTGACTCAAAACATTCATGTGGATTGCTATTTTAATGAGGATATTAACCTATTCATTTCAACCCCATAAAGAAGCTTTGCTTTAGCGAGATAAACAACAAACATTTTATTCACTTAATGGAAATTGAGAAAGTGCGTTCATTTAAGATTTGAAAGTGGTTGAGTTGTGATAAGGCTGCAGTGAAAATCACCATCAGTGCGCAATCAACACAAAAGAACAAGGTTGGTCTTTTTTTTCAATATCTTACTGTAAAATGTGGTTTGGATATTGTCCAGATGGTGTTACTTTAACCAAACTCTATCTCTCTGTGGATCAATATGAACCAGTAAGACCTTCAGTAACCCGTTACCAACTGGAACTGAACAAATCAAGTTAGCTTTTCAAAGAGACCAATTACAATGCTGAATATTATCAAAATTAAATTAAAATTAACATCCACAGTTACGTTAAAAAGACAGCACACACTTTTCTGGTTTATGCAGGCTGTGTATCAAAAACATAATTGCATTAAGAACAACGTGTAAGCCTCTAAACAAAAATCCATTTATCAGCAAAATTTATAGTTGGATATCTCTACCACAGCTTTTTATATAGACTTGTTAGAAACATTTTAGAACAGTGATTATACTAATTTACATTCAGGGTATCTTTGCAAGGTCTCTCCTGACCTCAAACAAGTGAATTTTAAAGCTTTTGAAGACGATGATAAAGTTTTGCACCAAATTATATCTGACATCACAAAGAATAAATATAACATCCATCCAATTTCCTCAGTGCGCTGCATGACACGAAAATGGATACAATTCACAAATTGTATGCTTATCCCAGCAATGTTGTTTATAAATGAATGAAACTAGTAATTAGGTGCTATATTTATTCCATAGATTCTTCAGTCTTTAAAAGCCCTAAAACTAAATTGAGCCAGTGACATTGTTCTTCATCAGGACTCAGATGCTTTAATTATTTTGAAGGTTTGTTGTATTGCAGAAGTATATCACCACTTTAAAGGGTTGAAAAAGACAATGTCCAGTCAGTGTTGAAATTGACTTCCTTAAAGATACACTCGAGAGAGTTAGGGAAGGCTGGAGAACTTTGCAAAATAGTTTAGCACATTCTGACCTGGAACAGATTTGAAGTGAAGGCCTCACAAACCAACAAAGTGATCCTGGCTGTTGAAAAGGTGCTGGATGGTTTCCTAAAACAGTCAGTTGTCAAATTCTGTAGATTTTATGCAAATAGTGAAAAGCAGTTTCAATGGCCTGGAAAAGGTGACACTTCGTTTTTTAAAAAAAATGTCCAACATGACTAATTTGAATAACAGCAAGCACCAAGAAGATTAACTAATTAGTCAAATTCAGTTGAAAACCATAAAGCTTTGCGAAATCAATCTCAGTAAGTAACATTTTATGCAACAATTTACTGACAACAGCTGTGAAGTGAGTGAATTCAAGTTCAAAACTATCACGGGCTGAACAATTTCACATTTTCAACATTGTTTTATCAATTACTGGTATTTATAATCAGTATGAGAAAACTGTTTAACAGCAATGACTGTACAAGCCCATCAGATATGGTTCTCCGTACCCCTTTGTTTCTCAGTGCTGGAGTTGGAAACTAACCATGCAGACCAGAAAATGTTCATATTTAACCTTTGGTCTGTGCTAAGCAGTTAGCTCATCTCAGCCAGATTGGCAGTGGGGAGGGGGCACTATATTTGGCCTCAGCATTCAGTGGTTTAGAGGGTGGAGTGGGGTAGATAAGAGGAGGCTGCTCCTCAAGTCTATTCTTGTAAGAAATGGGTGTGTCCAGACATCAAGGCAGATATCACAATCATGGCTGCATATCCCTCACCAATTACATTGCTTACTGACCATAACTGTTGAAACTCTGCTGTAGACAATAACCCCATGCATGAGGATTGAGATGTCTTTGGGCACCTCCTATAGCATCCAGCACAAAACATATTTATTAGAAGAGACAGTGAAAGCAGGAAAATGCAAGTGGCTGAACTTTGACTTTTTTGTGCTGTGCCAAAAGGATATCAATTGCAAGAAATTACATTTCTTCAGCCATGATTTGACCAATGAGAATACAGCAATCTCATTGTGAATAAAGCCCACCACACTGTCCCTTCAGAATGACACATCAGCTCAGACATTGTGCAAGAATGTCTCATGGGCTTATCTTAATATTATTTCCATTTTAACTGGTCTTTCACTTCTCTGGTGGGAGTGATCGGTCATAATTATCTTAAAAACGAAAGCATCAGGAAATCCTGTCATGCGTAACCATCAAAGAACCACAACCTCGCACCTCCCCCCACCCACTTGAGATGGTGGGCACACTCTAATATGTTCCATACATCATCTTCAAAGTAACTCCTCATAATGATGAAAAGCTGGGAAGTGTCTCCAATGTGCAGCTCAATGAGAAACACAGACTGGGGCTCAGCTTTCCTCTCAGTAAGGAGATTACACAAGGCAAGCCACTCCTGTTCGTTTAACATTCTACAATAGGAAGACCTAATCTATGTGGTAAAATAGACTGACATCATCAACTGCTGGAACGATAAGTACATTAAATTTTAAATTTACATATATAATCATAAAAGTTACACTTTAATATCTGTACATTATATGTCAAATCCCTATGAACATTTCAGACAGCAGCTCAGACCATTGAGTTAATCTGTCTCTTTCACCATTCTTTCCATGCCATTCCATGTAGAATTCTTATGGAACTCAGATAATAATATGACAACCATAAAACTACAAACAGAACACATTTGGGAAAACTCTATGTATTGAATAAAGTTGGGATTGTATTTTTCAGTGGAAGTAACAGAGGCCCTATCGATGCTCACTGATATTTATGTGGAATTTGGATGATAACTTCCACTGACCTGAAATGTCCTACTCCACAAGAATCTGGGTGATACTGGAAGCATGAGAGACCAGGCATTGAGCACATGGAACACAGTCCTAATGGATGAAAATTACACTCACTAGAAAAATAGCGTTAGATCATTCCTTTTTAAGCAGTATAATAAGTCTTCATTATTAACAAACAACCGCTTGAGCACAGAAAATTAACTTATATCAGTGCTGATTCTTACTTCTTTAGCTTTTAATTACTATTGGAGATTTAGAAAACAAAGCTTTTGTTACTTTTTCTGTGTCCCTTTTATCTCTCTATCCAATTGTACCCTCCCTTTTATCTTTCTGTATGAGATATGTAATTGACTTCAATATTCTGACAGTTCCGGGTTCAGACTCTGTGCTGTTCATCAACATTTCTCCATTCCAATTGGCTAATGAAGTACACAGCCACCTGACCTGTTCACATTCCATCCCAGAAAGCTCTGATGAAGGTCGCTGCACTGCTCACATGGTTGGCTGACAAAAACTTCAATTTATTTGTATTACAATGAAGATAGAGGTCATTCAACACATGTCCAAGTTGATTCTCCTTAAGAGCGATTTAACTAGCCTGACTCACATACCCTTTTTCTGTCGCTCTGCAACTTTCATTCTCTTGAGGTGGTTATCCATTTCCGTTTTGAAAGGCATGACTGAATCTGTCTCCATTACTCTCTCAGAGCATATATTCCAGATCCTAGTTACTTCACTGAGTTCACAAAAAAATCCTCAAGTTACTGTTGGTTTTTACCAATCACCTTATATTGATGCCCGTTGCTTCTCCAACCTTTCACCAATGGGAACAATTTCTCTCTATCTACACTGTCTAGAACTTCCATGAATTCAAAAAAACAACTTAACCAAAGCTCTTCGCAACCTTTTTTAAGAAAACCAAGCCCAGCTTCACCAATCTATCCAGATATCTGAAGTCCTTCATGTTAAGCCAACAAGCATCTATCCGCAAAAAATCAACAAAATAATTTGCTGATCAAATATTCTAATACATTATAAATAAAGTACAAATAAAGTGAGGTGCTGATCTGTGATGGCTCAATTTTTAACCCAACCCAATCATAAAATATTACTGGGAGAGGTTTAACATCAAATGATAAGTAATTCTCTGCTGAGAGCTCAGGCTTACCTGAAACTGGGATGAAGCAGCTAAAGCTAATTTTAATTTTGGAAGGTACATCTAATACTCTGATGGTACAGCTGTTAACATGTTTCCCTGTGGTGATTTCCAGTGCTGCTTGATATTTGACTCTGTCAGTTGTACATGGCAAGCATCAACATTTATTAGTTTTAATACGAATGGGAGGCTTACAAAACTAAGGATGGAATTATAACTTGATGAGTCTGGTGGGAAAAGATGGGGTGATTTTGGGTGAGGAGCTCTTGCAGCACAATGGGTAGTGCCCCTGCCTCTGAATCACAAGCTCTGGGTTCAAGTACCACTCTGGACGAGCTGGACGAGTTGCATTTTGAATGCAACCTAACAGGATGATTATTCCATAACACTCCACAATAGCACATGGTAAGAGGGAGAAAGATTCCTGGTCAGCCATGTGATGGAAAATAAACTTTAGAACTTCCACCTTTATTATTTATAACAACAGGCTACAATACACAAGTGAAAATGTGTGGTGTCATGTTGTCATAGCAACCTAGGCTCCATCGGCAGTGAGTTGGTAATGAAGATGTGGTTGGCTGGATAGCTAGTGTATATTAGATTAATACCAGCAGTGCACAGTGTTCAAGCTCCATTGCAGCTGGGGTACATTTGGGAACTCCATCTTTGCCCTCTCCCTGTGGTGGAGGTCAGAGTGTTGTGGGTTAAATCTGCTGTTGTTCAGAGAATTCAAGAGGACATTTGGTGGCTACTTTACACCCTGTCGATTTTCATTTTCCAAGGAAAAGATATAAGATGCACAGCAACCTCTCCACTTCCTGTGGGTTCAGTGATAAAGTCTCCCCACTTGCTGGAGGTTTACTTATAAAGTCACCCCACTTCCTGCAGGCTCAGTTATAAAACCTCACTTCCTACAGGTTCAGTTATAAAGACTCCTCACTTCCTGTGGGCTCAGTTATAAAGTATCCCCACTTGCTGTGGGCCCACTTATAAAGTCTCCCTACTTCCTGTGGGCTCAGTTATAAAACTCTACTCCCTTCAGATTCAGTTATAAAACCTCCCCACTTCCTGTGAGTGCAGTTATATTTGCCCTCTAAATGCTTTGCCTTGATGGACTCACATTGATGATGGATGACAAACTCAAAGGTGTAGGCTCACTGAAAAAAGAATCACAGAATAAATCGTTATCATTTCCAATCCATCGATCTCATGAGTGTGTTACTGATTACATGAGCTACATTGCAGTCAATTGTTTTAACCTCCTTTAACAAGATCGGGCCATATGCAGAAGTATTCTGGGAATAAAACTACAATATTAGCTGTAAATTTGTATCTTCTGGGACTGTGTCAGTTAAAAATGTTTTTACTGAAGAGCTTGATAATTGTCAGATAATCACCTTAACATTCAACTGAATTGAAATTCAGGCCCCACAGACTAAAGGACGGGGACCTAACAGACTACACTAACTTCGGAAAGTCACTTTTGAAGGAACAAATAAGTTGGACAAGGACGACATTTGTGGTGTAAATGACCAAATCAGAGTTACTGAAGACATGCAGAAAGCTTGTTTGTTAGCCCATAACCCAAGATTGTAGAATACTGTGTATAGGTCTGGTCCATTCATGCTTCCTGGTTACTCATTCATTATATTATTATTGCCTATACATTCTCCCTGAATATTCTTCCTGAACCAATACTCCTCACTATCTGATCCAATACAAATAACTTAGTTTTGTTTTGAAATATGACACAATCATAGAATCACAGAGGCCCTACAGTGTGGAAAGAGGTCAATCAGCCTAGAAAGCCTGACCCTCTGAAAAGCATACTACCTAGCCTCAGTCCCCTTCTCTCCAACTCAGAAACTGCAATACAGGGCTCTGACATATGTGTAATTCTTGTCCAGACAACAGCTAAGTTATATTATCCAGCATTATGTTCCAAGTTGAATACCCTGCATTTCCCATGGCTACACATTCCCAGACACTATGGACAATTTAGCATGACCAATCTACCTAAAGTTATGATTTTAGAAATAAGTTTATTTTTAATAACATGGATTAGTTTTGAATCCAAATCTTTGATCATGCCATGTGATTATCACAAAATAAACGAAGAGTACAACACATTGAATAAAAGCCAAAATCAAAATGTGAATGAATATTCATTTTCTGCTATATGACAATGTTTTCGATCAGCATCTTTAGGAACAAATAGAAAAATAAAATAAATTTTGTTTTTTGGTCACCATGCAGCATAATGGATTCTCCACAAAACACTGTCAAATGGCTGGAAAAATAGTTTACAATAGTAGCTTTGCCACTAATTTCACATGTTTGTCACCAGCATCCTAAGTTCTCAATTTATCATTTTCAAAGGGGGAACGGAAGCAGATAGTGCCAACTGGGATCTCAACTAGCCTCTCTGTCATTACCTTGAAGAGATGAACTATATAGGCAGTCCCTGGGTTGCAAACAGGTTCTGTTCCAGAGTCCGTGCACAAGTTGACTTGTACGCAAGTTGGAACATAATGCAGGACAATATAAAGGTAGAAAGGCAGGACAAGAAATATTCATATGTCAAATCTTTACAATTTGAGCCGTGTGTGGTAGTTTGTAAGTATGAGTGTTGGTAAGTCGTTTGTAAATCAGGGATCCCTGTAAATCTAAATGATATGAACATATTATTTTCTGCTGGTGGCTTTATATTTCAATAGTAAGTTCCCCATTTTTAAAATTATTTCTTTCACCACATATGCTAAGCTGCCCTCACTCTCTGTGCCTTTTTAGATAAGCTGTTAATTTGAAAATTGAGTTAGCTATTCCTAAGCCTCGATAGAACCTATTCTTTCACGTCTTAGAACATCAGAACGTGACAATTAATTCCACACCCTCCCATCCATTTAACAATGTTCTGCACCCTGCAGCATTTTCAAATTATGTAAGGTAACAATCAGATACTACCTCTGTTGTCCTCCAGAAATGACATCTCATAAGTTTCAGCATGATGTTGTCAAGACAACATCACTAGCATGCAGCCAATGAGTGAATCACTGACTCTACACAGAAAGGTCTGTACACATTAAATATATTTTTATAGAAGTCTAAACTTGACACATGAGGTGAGGTGGAAAACAAGGGGCATTTGCTGAGCAAAGGGCAGCTTCTACAGAAAACATCTCGGGGATAAAAATTCGACAGCACAACCTACCCTTCAGATTTATCATCTTAGACAATTTTCTTTAATAATGTAAAGCAAACATTACCAATTCATCTAGCAATAGCCACACACAATTTGTGTTGAATTTAAAAGAGTTCTGAATATGTTATTGAAGAGCATGTTATATTCAACTGCAGCCCTTTCTGAATAACACTGATTCTGATACAATGATACTCAAGTAGTTAAAACTGTTGTTGAGGAGGCAAGTGGAATTCAAGGGCAAAATGCCATGACATGCAGCATGATGTAAGAAATGTTAGTTAGGACCTTTTATGATTTATAAGCTCAAATCTTAAACGAGTGTAAGGCAATAAGCAACTTTAACAGAAAGTTAAAGACTGCATAGTATCAATAAATAAGGCCCAGTCTTCGATGGCATTTTTACAGACATGTAGCATTGCAAATCTACCCAATATCACACTGTAATGGAAATTGGGTTGGTATGGTGAGTGGTGGGAGATGAATTTCCTTTTCTGAAGAAAAACATGATTTGTAATTAATGACCCAGTAATAAAGTAATGGAAATTAAAACCTTATAAAATGAGAGAATATAATTTTAATAGTTGGTGTCAATAATTATTTGCTAAACGATATTCATAGGTCAGGGAAACTGATGTGAAAATTTATTAACCAGATACAGAATATTGAGCGGGAATAGAAACTGAGATTTTTAAGTTATTTTTCATTTGATAAGGGTGGAGTTAGAAAAGCCACCATTTATTTCTCACCTGTTGTTGCTCTCGGGAAGAAAGTAGTGAGCCGAGATCTGGGCAAATCAGAGGGTTGACTACTGCATTGTAATGTGTTAGCTTGGTTTTATTGGAGTTGTACTCTGGATATACTCGAAGACTTGGTTAACATAAAAATTTTTTTGGAGTTGTAGTAGTGTGGGGAGGAAGATGAAATTAAGAAGGACTCAAAATGGAAAGCAGTGACTTGAGAAAAGTGGTACTGCTAAGAGATTCAGATGAAATGTGTCTTGACCCATACTGAGGAGACATTATGTATTGAGGTCAAGGGTAGTAAAAGTATTTATTACTTTTATAGATTTTCTAGAGAGTGGGAGCACGTAAGCAAGTAATGTCTCTCAGATCAGAGAGATCTATTAAAACAGCCAGACATTAATCTTGAGGTTTTCAATTACTGGGTATTGACTGGCAAAAGAGCAGAAAAGATTAGGGGCAGTGCAATACTTACATTGAGGGACTTATATGGGGATGCTTGTGGAACAACTTATTGAGTCGGAGGCTAATCTGCATCCAATCTTAAATTATGGTACAGCCATAATATAGTAGATAAAGGTAAAGGAGAATCTAGAATTTAGTGATTGAGCTGAAATATACTGAAGAAACTCAAAAGCAATGGGCCAGATTTTGTATAAAGCAAAAAGGTGAGGATAACAACATTCGCAGCTATTATGAGGTGAAGTGGACAGCAATTTTTGAAGTCTGTACAACCTCCCCATGTCTACCCTGTCAAACCTTCTGAGAAACATACATGTTTCAGTAAGGTGTCCTCTCACTCTTTTAAGCTCAAATAAGTCAACCTACTCAACTCTCTTCACAAGTAAATTACTCCATCACCAGGAATAACCTAGTGAAGCTTCTCTGGACTGCCTCCAAATTCCTAATTATCTTTCTTTAGATAACGGGACCAAAATTGCTCAAAGCAAATAATCACTGTGTGGTTAGGCCTTGTCCATTCATTTTTCCTGGTCACGTATTCATCATAACATTATTGCCTGATACTTTTTCCCTGAATATTCTCCTTAGACCAAGATTCTTCACTACCTATTACAAGAAAATAACCTGGCTTAGTTCTAAAATATCACATAATGCTATGACTTTAGAAATAATTCATTCAGAATCATATGGATTTGTGAATTACAAGTGAAGCCATTAATGTTGGCAAAGTATAAGTGAGGCTGATAATTAACTGTAATTCTGGATGAAGAAGGAATTAAGTGAAACAGATTAAATGGGTGGCTCTCTGGTAAAGGAAGAGAAGCTCTGGCCTTCCAAAAGATTTTTAAATTTGTTGTGTAATGAGTTCTTCCTATTCGTGGAACACTTGGATCATCTCATACTTAAAAGCTATGAACAATGCTGCTGCTTTAACATGTTTTACTTTCCTTACTTTAGTGCTTCATGCTGTTGTGGCACAGCTGACAATGTCCTTCTCTCTGAGCCAGAAGTTCCTAGTTTAAGACCTACTCCAGGACCTGATGGTATGTTATGATCACGGCCAAACAGTTTGAGCACCAAGTATAGGAACAAATTACTGCAGATGCTGGAGTCTGTACTGAACACAATAAATGTTGGAGATCACAAGGGATGGGGCAGCATCCACGGATAGAGAGCAAGCTAACATTTTGAGTCTAGATGGGCTCTGATGAAGAATCATCTAGACTCAATACATTAGCTTGCTCTCTCTCCATGGATACTGCATGACCTGCTGTAATCTCTCGCATTTGTTGTTTTCAGTTTAAGCACCAATCCGTAAATCATTCCAGCATTGTCAAAAACAAGTATTAGAATGGAAGAGACTCCTGGCCAGACATGTAAAATAAAGTAAGTTGGAGCTTCTATCATCACTTTCCATTCTTCCAGACTATGACATGCATAGAAAAATACATGTTGCTGCAGCAACTCAGATTACCTGAGTGAACTGTAATAAACTATCTCCAAATTAGTCTTAGCTTAAGAAGGTAGTGTGCTATTTATCATGATTGAACCCTGCCTTTTATACTTTGCAAGTAGTACATGGTCCTCACTCTGTAAAAAAAATGTTAATTGTGTACAGCTAATCAGCATGCAATGACGTTTTGCACTATGCATCAAACTGAGCTCACACCAGTATATCGCGAAGGTATATCCTCCAAGATATTCTGCAGGCTTATACATGCTTGTCCATCCATGATCCTACTTTGATTAGACAAAAGCAACAGTATGTTATATCTGGGAATAAAATATTCTAAATGTGACAGGATTCCAACAGGAACAGAAATATATTTTGTCATCAGTTGTGCCTGTTTCACCATTCATTTAGACTGTAGCTCATCTGTCTCAACTCATGTTATTCATTTTTTGCCCCATTACCTTCAACATCTTTTTCTAAAAAAAAACTACATTAACTAGGTCTTCAAAATTGAAGCATTCACAGCCTTCTTCACTTCATTCCCTAATGCCCACATCAACAAATACATCCTGACGTTTTACCATGCAGCAGAATTATCCTGATAAACAAGAACTATCTTAATATCCTACAGTTTATTTCCGCTATACATTTTTCTAGGCTAATTTCACTTTCCTTTTCCTCTACTTTTCTTCAAAGTATACTTGGCTTCTGAGCTGCATGCATCATTAATAAAGCATCCATAAAAATGAACATCTCAGTACATAAAGACTTTTGCTAAGAGAAAATGTCCTTATCCAACATTGGTGAGGCAGATGCCACACACTAATTACACATTGTTATAAATATATTTATCCATTTCAATACTTTTTCTGAATAAACATTTTTGTGTAAAAATGTTTCCACATCAAGCCAAGAAAAAAAATAAATACAGAGCAGGAAGTCATGATTCAAGTACATTGCACTTGTCTTTTGATGTACTGATCACATTTAAATGATATACAGAAAGGTCTTCCCTCTCAGTTTAACTTATTCAAAGATTTCTTTGAAAAGTATTGTAGAATGCTCTGAGTGGAATAGTCTTGTAATTGTGTAGTCACTGAAAAGCATTTCAATCGTACCATATATGTTGATGTTATAATATACTCTGATGGCACTATCTAATGCAGAATGAATCAAGAGAAAGATGAGAGTCATATTCCTAAACATATAAATCACTGCAGACCACTTATCTGATATCCCACCTGAAACATTGAGTTATGGCAGTGCTTTAATAAATGGACCACTCCCATGAACTCATGAACATGTCATTAAAATCTGTCTTCGATTACAAGGGTACCAATGTTACACTAACCATTATTCCAAAGCTACTTAATCTCACATGTCAAGTTGGTTTTTGCAGTGATTACACAAATCACAAGATTTGGTGATAATTGTTTAGAGAAAATGATGTAATTTGATATTAAAAGGTTCTAAAATATCGGGTGATGCTTATTAGGCATGAATTCTAATACAACATCAAGTTACAGACTGAAAATTCCTTTTTACTGTTTTTGGATTTTGCTGAAATTCTGTTGGATTGCATCAGTTTGATGCTAATTTTATTCACATTATGAGATGCCCAAAAAGGGAAAGGCAGTGTAATGAAGAAGGTAAGGTTGCAGCTAGCCGAAGCTGCCCATCAGTAAAAATTTACAAAGGTTTAGAGGTCATTATGCATTAACAAGTGTACGTATTACTAAAATCTGGTAGAAGGCAAGTAAAAATGAATTTTGGCTATTGTAATATTTCATTTTACTGCCTCTACATCTTTGCTCACTTCATTTTCTCCTCAATATTTAAGGATAAGATCTATTAATGTAGTACAGTTTACTTCCTGTTAGTTTATAAAATGCCTAATTAACCATGACAGTAAAGATATTACATTCATATTTTACTAATCTATGCCTGAATATAGGTTAATTTTGCTTTTGGAATATCCAATCAGCTATCAAACATGCAAAGTCTAGTCAGTTTAAGGTGATTTAGTCTTGCAACATTGGATCATTTTTGATTTGCTATTTTCAATCAATTCCTTAAAAAAAATCAATCTTCTGATTGGATATTGAAAGACAAATAACCCATTGGATTATGTCTTTCTGATGAACAGGCACTGATAATGACAATAGTCTTAAGGACAGATTATTAGCAAGGCTAATAAAAACTGAACGTAAGTAGTCAAATTGATTACCAGTTCCTAATACATAGAAATTAGCTCTCTCAAGGAATACCATCATGTGACTAACCTGTCACAGGATCTATGAAGGGATCTACTATCCCAGTGATATACTCCAATGCATGGATAAAAAAAAACTACTTTATTGCCAGTATGAATGTGTGAAGAATGTTTACAGAGCTTTGTAAGTGCATGAATAAGTGAAAAGACTGAATTCACCCATTTATGATCATTTGACTCTGACAACAAACACTTCTGGTAAAAACTACCAGATATGAAAAAGGAAATTGACTGACACAAGAGAGAAAGCCAATGGGTTAATCCATTGCTGAAAGCAAGGAAAAACCAGAAGAATACTTTAACAGATATGATTGTTAGTCTTGTTTTAGATGGTGTAATAGTTTTAACACCATCTTGAACAAGGTAACCAAATCATTCCATTCATCAGCTTACCTACACATAACTGAATGCTCCTTGAATGAATTTCCAGTACTTGGGTAGACATCTTGTAAAATAAGTTTGATTCATCCACCCGATATGCAAGAACAAAAACTATGTTGTTGATCAACAGAACAAAAGAAAGCTTAAAATCTCGAAGTTGAAGCCACTTTGCAGCAGTTCAATGACAATTTTCGCAAACCCACGATAGTGAATGGAGACTAACAAAATAGGTCCTTGGGCTTTTCAGCAGAAAACATATGAGGGTGGAAAAGAACATTATAAACCATAGCAGGCATGTGCCATTCAGTACTCTCAACTTTCATTCCAAATCTTACTACAAATGAAGCATTACTCATTGTTCTCATACGCTGTACAAAAGCAATAAATTCAGCATCTGACATGGTGCCATCTTAAGTGGCAGATGGAGATGGAGCATATATACCTGTCAGAAACGGAGACATCATAAAGCAGGAAAATCTGTCGAAACAAGTTTATCATCTCAGCTTCATTTATAAGTCATTATTGACTGCTCTGTCACTTTGCTGTTAAGAAATTATTTTGGAGGGGACACTGATGGACAGATAAATGTTCCCCAGTTAGAAGTGTTATTATAGACTTGGCAAAACAAAATTATTACAAACTACATGTTTCTTCACACCATTTCTTTTTCAAGCAGTTAAACTAAGTAGATTGGTGAAACAAAACATTGCCACCCTTTAAGTAATCCTTTCGAGGGATATATACGAATATGGGGTGGTTACTTTTAGTTGTGGGGTAGGTAGCTAAGAATATAGCACTGTAGCACTGCTGTTTGCACAACTGAGACCACAAAGCTAATTTCTACCACAGAGTCTGTACTTGACCTTTTAGAGCAGGAAACACATTCTGTACACAGATTTACAAATCTTGTCAAGTATCTTGTCACAACTAATAATTATAACTAGAGCTGTGTTGCCTGCCCCTGGTGTTCTTCATGATCTACGTGATCTAGAATGGCCATTTCGTCCTCAGGCTGGTGTCTGTACTTGTGAAACTCTTCTTTCATGGCAGAAAAATAAGCATAAGGGTCCTGACGGGAGTGTCTCTTCTTCTTCTGGAGGTAGACAATGCCTTGGGGCTGGAGAACCTGAGATTCACCGGGCTGCTGGACCTGTGAGATTGGAAAACCTAACCGAAGAAAGGAGAATTTAATTAGATGTCAACTAAACAACAATGTTAGTGTATCTGTGGCAGCCCTTAAACATAAAAATAACCCTCATGCACAGGATCTACTCGTCATTGACTAGGCCCGTTCCCAATTTCCCTGAGGGCAGTTATGAGTCAACCACATTGCACTGTGTTTGGAGTCACATGTAGGATAGACCAAGTAAGGATGGCAGTTTCCTTCCTTGAAGGACATTAGTGAACCAGTCGGTTCCCCCCATCCCAACAACTGGCAATGGTTTCACATTCCTAATTAGACTCTTGTTTTATTGATTCAAACTTCACCACTGCCAAGGTAGGATTCAAACTTAGATCCAAAAATATTACATGGGTCTCTTGATTAATACTCCAGGAGTAATACCACTAGGCTATCACTCCCTTGTTGAGATGGGAATTACATTTAAAATTCTTTATTAGCTGCTACCAATGTCCCTACAGACTTTGATCTTACTTTAATGCAGGAAGTTGAGGAGACTCCATTTTGAGGTGCCATCATTTTTGTCTGCCTACTCCGGCAACATCCAGTCTCTCCTGGTGGGGGCTGTTGACATTACTGTGTGCCTTCTGTATGGTCCTGCTGCCTACCATCTTAATAGAATGATAAGCACGGAGGGGGCCACTTAGGAGGTTGCTGTTTGGATGAAGGTACCAGTGGAAAAACTGATAATATATGTAGTCTCAGAACCTTTACATAAATATGATATTGGAATTTCCATAACCATTGGATTCACCCCCAATAAATGAATTTCCTATTTCTAGCGTGATTTAAATTATTAAATGCCCACATCCTTGCTTATTTATGTTCAGTAAAGTGCTGACTTGAGCAACTGCATATTTGGGAGCCAAGAGGTATTAACTGCTCATCAAGACTAAAACATCATTGTAAGATTATAGTAGAAAATACAAAGACCAACTGGTGGACTTATTGTGTGGATATCAATTGGAACAACAAGAAAAATGTCTTAGAACAATAATTAAACAATGTTTTGGGACATACTGAAAAGTCATAATACTCCTGGGAAGACATGTTGCTTAAAAGTAATGTTTAAATTCTTTATTAATGCTGTATTATCCTTTATTTGTTTCTTTCCCTCATTTCTGCATACATCGTTGCCATTCTGTTGCAAACATTCCGCCTGCTAGAAAGGGAGGAATAACAATTGTTCAGTTTTAAAGAACACATCAACCTTCTTTCTTACTCTTCTTTCAACAGTTACCTAGAGCAGTCAGCAGATATAGAGAACTCACAGTTATGCATATGTTAGAGTATCTTACAAATCCACTGGACAGCAAGACTGACAATGGAATCATTACCTTCAGATGACTTGTATAAAGTTGAGCTTTGAACAGATAAGCCTTGATTTTACTCAATATTATCTACAAACATCTTTCACTAAGTTTGAGAATAAAATATAGCAACAGGACCCTACATCTATACATCAACCTTTGTGGGACCAGACAACCCTGTGACTTAACCATATAAGCTTTCGACTACCAGGCTTACAATAAAGACATGATGGAAGGGTTAAGACAGAAAATGTAGAGAGCAACTGATGATTTGCCATCATTGAAAAATTAACTTGATTGATGAGAAAAGCATTAGAATACATCCTCAATAATTATTTAATCCCTTCAGCACACGAAGCATGATATGACTGAATAATTATATTGGTTACAACCCCAAGTGCATACCACAAAATATGTATACAATATCAGTTAGAAAAAAGTCTACTCAAAAATGTACTATATCAATGAGTGGTCCAAGGTATTAGATAGAAGACAATGTCACTAATCAATGGAGACTAGAAATAGGAAAACTGCAATGCCATCAATGGTGTAAGATGAGAACAAGGAAAAGTTGATTCATCTTAATACGCTTACCTCAATGTTCAGTCAAATGGATGAACTTTGATCTCAGGAAAATTAGAGGAGAGTAGAAGTAGATTTGCAAGTGAAAGTAAATCAACATACATGAGCTATAGAAACCTAATTGAATCTTGCTTGTCTGCTCTTAGGTTAATTGATTAAATACTTCTGTTTTTATTTGAAGATTGAGTTCCAAGTTTGAAATGACTTGATTTATATTTCCAGTGGCTTTGAACCCTGAAACAGTGGAATTTGTGAGGCAAAAATCATAATGTCAGTAAGCATGCAAGGATGAAATGGTCTAGAGATTATTGCGCAATACCTTATTTTCTAGACCTTGGTCGCATCGCCAAAGGTTTGCAGTATAACTTGGTGCTTACACGCGATGTGACCTTGGCCTGCAAAACATGAATTGTGCAATTAATCGCACAGCCTTTCCTCAGATAGAAATCATGCTTATCTGACCTGCTGTAGGAGAGAATATGCTCAAGAAGTTAACTTTGAGCACTCTCTCATCCTCTGTGTTTTGATTTATTTCATTAAGCCATGCATTACTTTCTAGATGTTTTTTGCTTAGTGAAATAAGCCAATTCTATTGGAAAGATGCATCAATTAGGCCCAGCAAATTTGGCATAATTTAAGCAAAGTTGTGATTTTTAAGGCTATATAAATTGGTAACCTTTCAGCATAAGTGTTACTAGCCACTTGTTGCAAGCAAACATTTGATATTAAGATGTAGATACCATTGGAGTAGAGTATATACATGAATATCAAGGTCAGACACAATATTACTAATTGTAAAATCTTGTATCAGACCAATGGAAGGAGTGAACGTTTATTTTTGCTGGTGATTAAAGGCCTGAAATGAAATGAGTTTGCAGAATTTAAAGTAATTCCTCATGGACATGGATCCACAGCAGAACTTTGCTTGTAGCTCAATATTACTTGGAGATGTTCATCCAGAAAAGTCGGAGGGTAGACAATATAAACAATGAACTTCTCATGGGTTGTAAGGTGAAGAACATTATGCTGGGCTCAATTTGAACAGTGATGCTGATTCAAATGGGAGTATAGAAGAAGTGCTGTGCTTCCTATGACAGTGGTGGCAACTGATGTCAGAGGGAAAATTATTACCATTGGGTACAAAGAGGAACCAAACATATCAGGAATAAACATTCTTACAGGATGTTGCATTTTTCAGAGTGGCTTAATGGCAGCTGACTAAGAAAAATTCCCTTAGCAACATCAGTTCTTGTGGTTGATGAGTACAAAGCCAAGCAAAGTTCTTTGAATCGGCATATATTTGTTGTTTTTATTGTATTTACATGTATTTATAGTTGACTATGCAAATTCTAATTTGAGATTATTTGTTCCAGTTAATTCTGACAGCTCAATGATTTCAATTTAAAAAAGTTCTTAAAAGCCAATCTTCTTACTTTCCTACAACAATAAGTTTTGCTCAACATTCCAACTGTTCCATTTTTTACCTTCCCAAAAATGATCTTATTACCCTTTGAAATTTATTTCTGCATTTGTGGAATCATGCTCAGTGACTGTTTGAGATCTGTACAGCAAGAGCTTCTGACTTCAGTCAATGAAATTAGTGAGAGACGTTTCAACATTGTCACTTTAGGATGGGGAAAATGGCCGTAGTTCACCTGATCATCAGTGTCCAAGGATGTTTTCTGGAAGTTTGTGCTGGGAGAATAAATTTACCAATGTGATACTAAGGATGAGAAATTCCAGTTATGAGGAGAAACTTTGACTCCAGGAATTATTGCCATGACAGCGCAAGTATCCAAGAACAGATTTTGATAAAGTGACCAGGACAAATTATTTCCTTTGACTGAGGTGTCAGTAAAAGATGCATCATCAATTTAACAAGTGATTCGATGGATTATTTTGCAACAGTTGTTAGAGCATGGAATCCTTTGCCACAGGGAATAACTGAGGCAGAACCAATTACATCTTTTAAAGGAAGCATAGATAAACATTTGCTTCAGATGACTAGGAAAAAAACAGAGCTTTGGGATTAGTTTTGAAATTCTGTAGCAAAGTACCGGGAAATGCATCTGTCTGTATTTTAATTTTGTATAACGTAATAGGTGAGGATAGGTTTGTGATGATTCACACAGATAAATGACCTCTTGACGTTCACTGTCAAAGTTCATAGCTGTAAACAGTCAATTGGGTGAAGTATTGAAAGATTGCCATTGCTTGTGAAGCCAGACTTGAGCATGAGTTGCCATTTTTAGTAAAGTAGTTTGTCAGAGAGGACAACTGAAGGTAAGTACTGCCTCTGAGGAATATATTTTCTTACAGAATTAAATAAATAAAACTAAACAATCAAAATGAAGCCAACAGTTAGATGAAATGCTGAAAGCTGCATTGTGGAGGGAAGCAGTGACAAAATAGATGAAAATATACAATTTATTTGACAATAACTTACACTTTCCAGACCACAGGATTCTACAAACAAATTGCATAAGATGTAAAGAATTAAAATCAGGGCATACTTTCTGCATTACGATTTGAAAACTGAATTCCTGTTTCATGCCAAACATTCTCAGTTTGCCAAAGTAGTGTTAAACCCATTACATTTAAAATTTATGATTTGGAGGTGCCAGTGTTGGACTGGGGTGTACAAACGTTGAAAATCACACAACACCAGGTTATAGTCCAACAGATTTGGTTGGAAGCACTAGCTTTTGGAGTGCTGCTCCTTCATCAGGTGGTTGTCACTGATGAAGGAGCACAACCACCTGATGAAGGAGCAACACTCCAAAAGCTAGCAGGTCCAAATAAACCCATTTAAAATGTAGGCACATTTTAAGGGAATGCAGGGTTGTTTCTCAGTAAGTTCCCCAGAATTCTTCATAGCTCCCGATGTTACTACTGGTGGAAAATCTTCGGAATGCTAGGGAAAAGAT
Source organism: Hemiscyllium ocellatum (assembly GCF_020745735.1). NCBI lineage: Eukaryota > Metazoa > Chordata > Chondrichthyes > Orectolobiformes > Hemiscylliidae > Hemiscyllium > Hemiscyllium ocellatum. The sequence continues at coordinate 34,265,839 of NC_083429.1, forward strand.
GCCAAAGTTGTGGCATAAGATCAGGGAACCCCCTTAAAATATTCCACTTGTCCAGGTCTAGTCAACTGAGCATTCTGTTCAATCAATCCATGACAGAAAATATGCTGCAATGTGTTGGATTTTTGACATGTCAAAAAATACTTCTGGGAGTAGCCTGTTTGAACTGAGGGTATTACATAGAACTGAATTTCATAAAAATTGCTAAGCAGGCAGAACTATTGGATTACATAAAATAAGGTTACATATCAATTGACAGGTTGAATTATTTCATGCAAGCCTGATTTTTGACATTTGACATTTAGGCTGGAATTCAGAGCCTGAGGCTTGTTTTATGAAGTACCTTGCATGTTTGGCAGACCAGAATTATATTGCAAGCTGCTTATTCACCTATGTCAAATTAAAATCAGCTAACAAGTAGCCCTGCACATCTGTGAGTGGATGTGATCTAGAGCTCTGTTTTCTCAGTCACTAATTGTTAATAAAAGGGTACCTCAGCAAAGCAACTGTTCTGAACAAAGTTTTCAAAGACCATATGTAGTATAACAAATCACTAGGGCATTTAATCTGGCCTTTCACTTGAGTACAATGACACTGAACCCTGAATCAGTGAGAGATAGCTTCCTACAGGGTTCTTACACTGTTAGACATTAGTACTTTCAGGTATCATGGCAAGACCTGGCAGTGATGTTACCTGTGCATCCAAAACTGCTTCAGATAGACCCACAATTTAACTGCTGCTGGAGACTGAAAAGTAATTGGCCTGTATGAAGCTAGATGTTGGAAAGTGCCCTTAATAAGAGTGAACACATTACTGTGGACATTTACTGGAAATTTTCACAATTATTATTCACCCAATGCACACGCATGCAATGTATATTTACCTGTTTCCCCCCATTTTCAAGCATCTATTTCTGACTCATTATAGGCTGTTATACCCATTACAAAAGCTAAGTGGGTAAGAAGGTCAAGAGCCATGTGGGAAGGATGACAAGATGACAAGGCTGGTTAGTCTGTAGGATGGCAAATGTTTTCGGTGGTAGGTAGGTAAATTAGGCCAGTGAAGAGGAAAGGTAGGTGGGTCAGGGAGGGTGTTCTTTGCAGGACCAAGGATGCAGTTAGATAGTCAGGGTGGGCGGTTGGTTCAGTGTGGAGAGTTCATTGGGTGATTGAGAGGACTGCTGGTCAATTGTATATATTTTTAATCAACCTGTTCAAGCATGTTATAAAACACTGCAGGTGGGTCTTGAACCTATGCCTTCTGACCCAAAGGTAGGGAGACTACCACCATGCCCTTAAGGTCAGCTGCATTATAAACCAGAAATTACACATGATTTTGATTTGTCTAATGTTTCACCCACGTCATGGATGAACTAACAGGTAACTACATGGCATGGACAGGCTGGCCCTTTCTTCATACAACTTACATATGGTGGGAAACATGGGGGCTCCAACTTTGGAGGGACTTCTTGTTCATGCTTCAAGGTCATGCTTTCAAAGTGAGAGGTGGAAAGTTTAAGGGGGATACACGCGGCAAGTACTTCACACAGAGGGTGGTGGGCATTTGGAATGCGTTGCCAGCAGAGGTGGTAGAGGCAGGCATGGTCGATTCATTTAAGATGCGTCTGGGCAGATGCATGAGTAGGTGGGGAGCAGAGGGATACAGATGCTTAGGAATTGACCAACAGGTTTAGACAGTACATTTGGATCGGCTCAGGCTTGGAGGGCCGAAGGGCCTGTTCCTGGGCTGTAAATTTTCTTTGTTCTTTGTTCTTATCCCCACAAAGATAGTACAGCTCCTTCTTTCCTGTCTCTGCAAAAACCATGTTCTCAACCTCCTTGCCCCTCTCTAAGATGAGCAAATGCTCCCCACCCAAACATTCTGACTTACCTCAATCTGGAATCCATCAGTCCTCCTTTGTGGATCTGCCTGTCGAACTGATAGTGCCCACTACCGAACTCTGGTAATGTTGGGACTGCTGGATTGGCCAGAAACTCCAGAGGGTGGGACCTGCTCCCAGGTGAGGGACAGACGTTCAACTCTCCAGAAGTTCAGCCCATGTGCAGTTTACTCTAGCTGTGGTGCAAACTTCTTCCTAATCCATTGGCTTGCCAGTGATTTTTCTTCCAGGCTGACGAGCAGTCTGTCTCCATGTAATGTTTTGCTCTTAGAGACTGGAGGCTTCTGGTGAGCCATGGGAAGAGGGGAACTTCCTCAATAGAAGTTTAAACTTAGCAGGTAGTTCGTATGAACTCAGCGCACAGTGGTTCTATGATCATAGGCATGCTCTCCAAATATCTGGAGACTGGAAAATCTGGGTCAATATTTGTCCCCATGTCCCCACAGAAATAAATGACAAAACTTTCATTATGAACTTTTCCTGAGCACATTCCAGTGTCCCCACATAAATCATGGGTTTAGGTGCTGAGTGCCAAGATCCACTGATATCAATGAACTCCAGCTGTTAATGAAGCTTCCATCTGTGTCTCATGAATGCGTAAGATGGCGATATCAAGGATTGCATCAAGAATTCAGGAGATAGAACAATGGTGAGCAACATTTTCAGCATTCAAGCTTTCTCTACCTGTCTGGTGTTGGTGGACATTTACTTTCACTGTTCGAGAAGTATCAAATCATTCAATTCATACTAGATTTTATTCAAGCTACGTAAGAGAGTTTGATGTATAGATTGGATAGAAACATAAAGCTTTTCCATTCAACTTTGCTCACAAGTCATCCTATAACAGTGAACCAAATCCAAAACAATACTTTGTTACTTAAAAGAAACTATTTTTTGAGATCATGCTTTTGAAAAGCCTTATTTCACAATAATCTTTCAACAGATCTTTACATCAGATGAAGGCAAGTCAGATCTACATAGAATCTATAAAACTGAATACAAATGCTACATTTTAGTTTTAAAAATCTGAATTATAAAATCTTTCATAAATACTGTCCTTGTACTTTGGGTGATAGTAGTTTAAACAATTAGAATTTGGGGTTACTGATTTGAGATAATATATGCACAGCCCCAATACATTTGCAAGACAATCTTCTGCCTTCTTTTTCAATTGCGATATTAACCTATTTAACAATGGTTGTGCCAGTTGATTGGTCATGGTAGTGAATAAGAGAATGCTAAATGAATATATTTTGTAATCTGTGCTGATCTAAATAAATAAAGTAAACCCCAGCCTATTTAAGGAAGTACTTGTTGGCAGGGTCTCCATGCATTACTCATTCATTCTCAGATCTTCTTCATAGGTATTGAATGTTAAGCCCTATTTCTACTCAGCATGTCACTCACTGTTTTTTTGTCGTGCCTTTGAAGTGAGCTGCAGTGCTTTCTTGGGCTTTCGCACTCGTGGGTATCTCAGTACTTCGAAACTCTCAGGTACAGCAGCCGCACCATGTGTATCTGGAGGCCTCCTGTGGGATCAAGAGAGAAGAGAATGGGGAAGAATTCAACTTCAACACTTGGGCAATCTCACTTAAAACTGTCTACAATCACTGATGATAACTTGATAAAGTCAAGCATTAACTCTTTGCAATGTTATAGCTCCAGTATCTGAACTAAACCTCAACCAATTGGTTGGATAGACTGGGTCTAAGATCTTCAATCAAGTAGAACCAATTTTAAAATGTATCCCACACTGTCATGTTATGCAAACACAACCAGGTCATTTCTTACTTTCTTCCCTCTTTACCTCCTTTGGCTAGGTTATTCAGCCTACCCAAAAGGAATGCATTGAATGATGCACCTCCCGATCTGGGGAAATGCCACTTCTTGATCAACTGTTTGATATTGCAGGACAGGGACTGTGATCTGGGCATCATTATTCCATTCTCATGGAAAAATGCTCGCTTTGGGATGGGTATTTCGCCACCAAAAGAAAACAAAATTGAGATCTAGGAGTCACCATGTCAGGAACTGTGTAAGTAAACATGGAAAGTGATGACCAACTCACTGTGTCACCCTGTCTGAAGCTGGTTCTCTGTAAATAGAAAAGAACATTGGATAGAAAATCGTTATGGTTCATTTTCAGACGCATGCATCGTTGAGGCCTCAGGCTTACCTGAGATTGAACCTCAGCCATGTTTGTTTAATTTGGTTGAGCTGCCAGCACTTGTTGTGTCTCCACATTCAGCACGGCTTTGAAGGCAAGTCCTAAAATAAGGGGAGCATGCTAGCGATAAAGAGGGAAGGGAAATCACAAATCATGTGCAACTCAAATGTGATAGGCCTCCTGTGTTCATCAGCAACCAATTCCTGCCTAATGACTGAAAATAGGCAATAGGTGCCTTACATATATAAATTATGGATTTTAGGCACCTTAATGAGATACTGTAAAGGGGTCACATGTCTTTGAGTTGAAGGCACTGGTGCCTGAGATTGGATCTGGCCGCACAGTTTTGCTCCCCACAAAGTGTGCCTTAGTGTCCAATTTTTTTACCTTTTTGTAGCCTTGCATCCTGGAAATTCTTTGTATGATGCATATAAAAGCAATTGAAACAGAATCTGAGAAGACACTGGTGATTGAGCGCTATAAATCAACTCAGAGTCTCCTTTGAGACTCAATTCCTCAGTTGTCTATTTTCTTTCAATATTTATTTGCCTTTCTGTTTTAAAACTATTCCTTTGCCATAAACCACATTCTCAAATGAACGCCGTTTGATGTCTGGCTGCTTTTCCTCTGCCTTTATTGTTCTTGAGTTAGGTGTGAGGAATCCTAGGGCTTTTCCTAAACTTTGTCTTGTCTTTCCTCTTGCTGAGGCCAGGTAGCAAACATTGGTGTAAGCCCAAATTCTACAACTCAATGGACACAAGAGGTCACAAACTAGGTAAATATATTTTAAGTTATTTGCATTGGAGAAAGCAAGGGAAATTGATCAAGCTAATTAAGTTCTTGTAGTTTCAGTCTTGAGAAGTACTAGAGCAAGTCAACGTTAAGACTATAAATGAAATGCTGGGCACAATGGCATTATTGGAAGCAGCAAGTCTAGATTACTTACAGTGTGGAAACAGGCCCTTCGGCCCAACAAGTCCACACTGACCTGCTGAAGCACAACCCACCCATACCCCTACATTTACCCCTTACCTAACACTACGGGCAATTTAACATGGCCAATTCACCTGACCCCTTGATGAGTGAGTCTACCTCAGAGGAGTGGAATGGAAGATAATATATAATACTGGGAGATCCAGCATTACCATCAAACTGGATTCTATATTTTCTGAAAGTATTTCCTCTACTTTATTAGACTCATTAACTTGAGAAAGGTGTCAGTTTCTAAAGGAACACTGCATCAGTTAAACATAGATAAAGCAATAGGTAGGCTGCAACATTCCATTTGTATTAGCTTATTGCATATCTGCCATTAATTCTATGATTGTAAATGATGCTGACACCAAAATTTTAAACTTACTAAAACTAATGTGGTTTTGTGCCCACAGCAGTCACAGTTGTTAGTTCATCCATAAAACTAATGTGTGATAAAGCAGTATTTCATTTCCTCAATAAGGTGCTCATATGATGACTCATAGCATACTGTTTCCTCACAACACATAACATCATTTTGGATTTCTAGCATTCCTCAGCAGTCTCTGCTTCTACCTATCCACAATGTTTTTGATTCAAATTCAAATATAATTGACATTTTGCACCTTTGTGGTCACCTATATCATACCCCATGAAACAGTTTCTTGGCTATCCACTCTCCTTCACACATTGACCTTGCTATATGGCTCTTCTGCTTCTTCTGTCCATAACTTTTTTTTTAGATTACTTACAGTGTGGAAACAGGCCCTTCGGCCCAACAAGTCCACACCGACCCTCCGAAGAACAATCCACCCAGACCCATTCCCCTACTTTACCCCTTCACCTAACACTACGGGTAATTTAGCATAGCCAATTCACCTAATCTGCACAGTTTGGACCATGGGAGGAAACCGGAGCACCCAGAGGAAACCCATGCAGACACGGCGAGAATGTGCAAACTCCACACAGATAGTTGCCCGAGGCAGGAATTGAACCTGGGTCACTGGCGCTGTGAGGCAGCAGTGCTAACCGCTGTGCCACCCCAAACTTGGTGCATTTATCCCTAAATCATTTCGCTCTACTTGACCTGAACATTAGGCCTGGTCTTGACTCAATCTATTACGCTATGGGTGATTAACTGGTGACTTTGTTAAATATTTTTCTTCATGTTTTCTGCTCAACCACAGTGTTACTGTAAAAAGAAAGCTGCATTTATAATTCATGCTATGGTGCAAAAGTACCGAAGTTAGGATCAAAATCAAACAATTGTGTGATATTGTGGAGTACCAAAGTGTGAGTTCCTTCTCAAGACCCTCAACACTGTGCAATTCCAATTGCACTGAATTGCAAGGAGTCACCACACTGTTATAATTGATCCATTGCAATGCTGCAGATAAGCCTCCTCCCATCTGGCTACATATAACCCTATCAAGATGATCTTGTTTCTTTCTCTATTATGCATTTTTCTAGTTCCTCTTTTAATTGTATGTGCGTGTGTGAATCACGTGAAGTACTCCATATTCAAAACACTCTCTGAACGAAAATGTGTCTCCTGAATTTCCTATTGGATTTATTTCTGACTATCATACATTTATTGCAGATAACTGATTGTAGGGAACATTATTACCAGCCAGTAGTTCTAGTAACATACAGACTTCTGCCCCAGTGCCATCTCCACAGTGTTGTGTTCCTACCCTCATTTAGTGGGAGAGTAGTGAGCCACCAAATCAATGTCCTAATTGTGATGTAAACTGTTGGAATTATCTATTTAATTTTTAATGATTTTTTTGGATGAATTTGGGTCTTGTCTTTGACTTAAGTGACTGATGGGCTTTTCTTCAGTGTGACTGAAGTCAATAGCTAAATTGTAAGTTTTTCTATAACCACAATGATTTATTTTAAAAACAATTTTGAACCTGGCTGTAAGTTAGTTTTATTTTATTTGTGGCTCAGCACTGTAAATAATGGGGCCTCAAAGGTTAATCACAGCACTTTGTAATCTGGCATTGTATAAGCTTAAGTGGAAAGCTTTTAGCTTAGAATCATTTCATTGCACTTTTAACTTGAATTGTGTTTTAGCTCCATAAGACCTTGGAACAGGATGGCTGAACACAGCAGAGCTCCCAAGAATGGAATAACAGATTTACCAAATTAGGTTACCTTGGTCAAAGTTAGTGTTGGTCCAGACTGGGATTGTTGGGATAAAAACCTGCAAGTGTTTATTTAAGCTGAGTGCATTGAAACTCAGATGTATGGCAGCTCCAGAAAGAAGCTATCACAGCTCCAGTCTAAAAGTTGCAGTTCCAAGTGACTTAAACTTACCAATAGGTGTTAGATACAGGGATCCTGGTGTTAGAATTATATGAGAGCTGTTCTTGGATATTGAAGTAGGAGGGGTGTTTTGAGAAGTGTACCAGGAGTACTAAACCAAAGCTGCTTTTCAATTTATAAAGGAACATGTTGGGATTAACACTATTGTGTGTTTAAAACATTTGGATTTGGATTACAAGTTTGGATTATTCAATGTTATCATTATTTCTTTTGTAATAACTTTTGTTTTTATTGTTAAAACAAACTCTGCAGCATTGTATGCTTACATTTTAGTGCGAGACCATCGCTAAAATAAAAAGAAATACAATGATGATCTATCAAGCCAAGTTCTATGTGAGATCTGACTTGACCAGTAATAAAATCAGCTAGGTTCATAGCAAGGCAGCTTGCTGGATTGAAACCTTAATAGCAGGAAACTGCAAGATAAACTTGTCATGAGGGCATAGGTTCTCAATCATGAAGGATAGGGTGGTGGTGACCTACCTAAGTCATCTGTCCATAAATTCCTTATCAAACGGGGACAACATCTGCAGCAGGTGGGCACTTTGTGAGTTCCCTTTCATATTTCAAATCAGACTCAGTACAATGGTAAAGCTACCAATTACACCATGCGTTTGTTACCCCCTATTAAAAACAAGCAAAGATTTTGACACTCAGCCCTGAAATAAAAGTCAGAGATTACCTCACCGTAATATCTCAGTTTCTCTTAATGACTGGCGTCAGAACAGTATTAGGAATGCAGATTACTCTGTATGAAGTTGTGTAATGTAAATAGACTCAATAAATGGTACAAAGCGCAAACTGACTTTCAGAAAATGGCCAATTCTTAAACAAAGCTTGTTTTGTGTTAATGGAACCAAATATTTTCTTTAAATTTACAGTTTGTAATGTTTTGTATTAGATATGGAATATGAAGTTAATAGGAAAAAATATTGCCTGGAGTGTAATTGACCCAGGGTTATCGTTTCTGATGAATTTTACCCATTGTTTCTAATCATTCCAGCAGCACTGACACTGGCTTCAGAACATGGAAGTATGGATTACCATAAAGAAAATCTTAGTCTCTTTCTTAGTCAGAGGGTCAGCTGAAATAGAAATAGAATTCTTGAGAATGTTTATTTCATTGCAAGGGTATACTTGCTTCAAATACATTCTTAGCTAAGAAGGCCCAACAGGCCATTGATTGAGATGCGAAAAGAAATGTGGATGACCTCATTGGAAACATTGGTTCTTCAAAAGGAAGAACTAGGAAAGGTGTAATATATACTGTTCAATATTAAATTTAGTTATACATGCATCTTAGAAACTAATGAGAAATTGAGAACTGTGAATGGATCTTTTTGCTTTTTTTTACAATGTGATATTTGTATTGGAACACCATACACACTTCTAAGTTCAGTTCAAAATTTATGATACAACTTCCTGTTGCTTTTGTCACATCAATATGACAAGTGACAGTTCATTAGGAAACACCATTTAGCCTATACAGATGTCTATATCAATTATCAAGGATCTTCAGGCTCAGAGACTGATCTACCAACAAACTGAGTGATTGAGTGTTTGGATGTGGGTGTTCTGTAACAATATTTGGCATCAGGTAATTAAATGATTTGCTTTTGGAGTGTGGTTGGTAGTGTGGGGGGAGTGTAGAGATGGCAAATGAGGTTTGGGTATCTCTGAAATGTTTTTTTACAGGTAGGGTGTCATACTAGACAATTGTGAACACCTCACCTAGTGGGTAGTTAGAGAGTAACATGGCCAGATACCTGGATGCAGTTTGCTAGCCCTGCCTCTCAGCAGGCAATGCTGAGTGCTGTGGAAGGACCTAAAGAGGAGGAAAAAAATATTGTGAAGCAATAACTGGCAAGTGAATGGAGATCATTTACAACACAGTTTGTGAAATATCACCTTGGCTGACTGAAAGACATGAAGCTCAAGATGAATTTCTCCTAACAGGCACACAGTGTATGAAGGTGTGCCCTGTGATGGCAGCTTGACTAATTTATTAAAAACAATATCTGAGGACATAATCCAGGATGGCCTTGGACCTCAAGGCTGAAACGCAAACAGACTGCACAGTCTTAAATGTGGCCCAGAAATGAGGGTCACTTAAATTTCTCTCCCATATTCTTGACGGCTGCTTTTGAACTTTTGTTCAAAGGTGCACAGATTAAGAAATTTATGGGACAATTTGACTGTGGGAATCATACATTCATTGCTGACACAAATGTTGGGCCAATGTCAGAACTAAACCGAATCTGCATTACTTTACTTAAACCTTGCATTGAAAGTGAACCTCCTATTAACGGCCTTCAAATGAACAAGTTATACGTTTTGAATAAATATCTCCAATCCCCTGCTTAGTGGACAGTCCCACTGATGATGTCATGGTAATCAATGATGATTATGACATTATTATTGAAATTAAATATGAGGAAAACATAAATAAGATAATTAAAAATGACTTATACATTATTTTAATATGAGAAATCTCAGCTTGTAAAACACCATTTTTACAGCAGCATCTTTATCAATGCCTCATAATTACTGGTAAAAAAAAAGACAAATTTTATAGCAGCTTTGCATTCATACTCATCAAGTTAAATTACAAGAAATATCAGTATAAAACTGAAACAACATTTTAATTAATTGTTAAGTAACATTATAAAAAAATTTTACATTTTAATTTGATAAAGTACCAAAGACTGGCAGCTCACATCAAACAGCATGTAAGGTTTGGCTGTTCACAACATGTAAGGTACTGGCCTATGACCGCAAAACGCAAAACATAGTGTCCAATATTAGATTCTGTGATTGAAAAACATTTGCTAAATAATCTTGAGTGTGCTAAAAATGATACTTAAATCTATTTAAGATTGTCAGTTGGGCTCGCAGCATGGTGCACTTATCTGTACTGGAGGCTACACACAAGATATATCTTTATTAATAAATAAGACCCTGTTTGTTGCAGTCTGGAAAAAACGTGTACAGAATACACTTGTTTCAACTCAACAGGTGATAGTTATTCTCTGGTTCATTTTTACCAATCAGAATGAAACTGCCTGGATCCGATTTAAACAAGGTTTGATAGTTAACTGTCAGACATTAGCTAATTGATGCTTTCTCTATCGTAACACCTCCTGGTGAATTAGAGTAGATTACTTACAGTTTGGAAACAGGCCCTTCGGCCCAACAAGTCCACACCGACCCTCTGAAAAGCAACCCACCCAGACCCATTCTCCTACATTTACCCCTTCACCTAACATGACGGGAAATTTAGCACAACCAATTCACCTAATCTGCACATTTTTGGACTGTGGGAGGAAAACAGAGCACCCGGAGGAAACCCACGCAGACATGGGGAGAATGTGCAAACTCCACACAGACAGTTACCTGAGGTGGGAATTGAACCCTGGTCTCTGGCACTATGAGGCAGCAGTGCTAACCACTATACCACCACACCAGCCACCTCAACTACATTCCACTTATCAATCAATCAGTAATTTCTTCTTAGTAGAAAATGCTTTTTCCTTTACCTTATTATTTCTTGTAAATTGTCCTGATGAGTGCAAGATGAAAAGCCTTGACAAAATTTGCCTGTTTTTCAACAATATTCAAGGTCTGAACTACTCAAAATTATACTGACATATAATTTTCTACTCCACCCTCAATATAGTAGCATCATAGTACCAGAAACTCAATATATTATTGTCGCATAATTATAACATTCTGAAAGCAAATTGTATGCGATATCAATAAGTATATACAAATCAATAAGATCCCAAATTTGGTCCATGGTTTACACGAGTTAGTATCTCACTTGCTGTGGTGACAGACATTCTACAATTAGCCTTAGTGCCCCTGGATTATGGAAGAAAATAATTAACCCCTGATTACAGAGCAATGACTTCTCAAAACATATGGGTGCATACATGACAGATGAGGATAGGATCAGGTATATCTGTGATCCTCCCTTTCCATAGTCAGGTTTAATTAGAAGGGTAACCATTTAATTCTAGATTAGTGGTGCTGGAAGAGCACAGCAGTTCAGGCAGCATTCAAAGTGCAGCGAAATTGACGTTTCGGGCAAAAGACCTTCATCAGGAATCACTTAAACCAGACTATAAACAGAAACCAACTGCACTGAGCTATCATGTTCACGATATGCAGTGCATAGTGGTGTTAAAATAAATGTAAACCTTGTTGTTCTATTTGCCGTAAATCTGGATTTTTGGGAATAATTTTCATCTAACTCATTTGTTGGATAAGCCAATGGGATCATTTGGAATATTTGCTTCGTACATCACCTGATAATTGGACTCCATTTCTAAACAAACACTAAAACAAGATAGAATGGGCTCTACTCAGTGTTATATCCAAAACTCATTCTTTTCTGACAGGTGAATTGGTTTTAATATTGCCATGACATTATTCAGTCCAATGTTCGTTTCATCCCAGATGCTAAGTTTTTTTTTATCAACCTGATAATCTGAACAAGGTTGGTAATGTCAGTGTCCAGAGTAAAGCAATTCAGTGCGACACGTTTGGTGTTAAATTGCCATATTATCAATCTCCAGTGGCAATTCCCCATTGCTGTACACATTACTAAAGGAAGGTCAATGAAGTACAACACCCTTAGACAACATTTATCATGGATATCACTTTGCAAATTGAACTTGGTGATTGCATATGACTTAATACTGGTCAGTGTCTCAGTTGCATCTTTTTTAAAAACATTGAGGAGGTCTTCCTCAAGTAGAATATAAAACTACTTAATATCTAAATGTATAAAACTAAGTGTCTTGAAATACTGATCTGGTAATAGTAAATACAATAATTAATGGGTAAAGAATTCAGCTTCTGGATTAGTGGTGCTGGAAGAGCACAGCAGCTCAGGCAGCACCCAAGGAGCAGCGAAATTGACGTTTCAGGCAAAAGCCCTTCATCAGGAATAAAGGCAGAGATCCTGAACCGTGGAGAGATAAACTAGAGGAGGTGGGGGTGGGGAGAAAGTAGCATAGAGTACAATAGGTGAATGGGGGAGGGGATAAAGGTGATAGGTCAGGGAGGAGAGGGTGGAATGGATAGGTGGAAAAGGAGATAGGCAGGTAGGACAAGTTCAGACAAGTCATGGGGACAGTGCTGAGCTGGAAGTTTGGAACTAGGGTGAGGTGGGGGAAGGGGAAATGAGGAAACTGTTGAAGTCCACATTGATGTCCTGGGGTTGAAGTGTTCCGAGGCGGAAGATGAGGCGTTCTTCCTCCAGGCGTCTGGTGGTGAGGGATCGGCAGTGAAGGAGGCCCAGGGCCTCCATGTCCTCGGCAGAGTGGGAGCGGGAGTTGAAATGTTGGGCCACGGGGCGGTGTGGTTGATTGGTGCGGGTGTCCCGGAGATATTCCCTGAAGTGCTCTGCTGGGAGGCACACAGTCTCCCCAATGTTAAGGAGACTGCGTCGGGAGCAACGGATACAATAAATGATATTAGTGGATGTGCAGGTAAAACTTTGATGGATGTGGAAGGCTCCTTTAGGGTCTTGGATAGAGGTGAGGGAGGAGGTGTGGGCACAGGTTTTACAGTTCCTGCGGTGGTAGGGGAAGATGTCAGGATGGGAGGGTGGGTTGAAGGGGAGCGTTGACCTGACCAGGTAGTCACGGAGGGAACGGTCTTTGCGGAAGATGGAAAGGGGTGGGGAGGGAAATATATCCCTGGTGGTGGGGTCTTTTTGGAGGTGACCGAAATGTCAGCGGATGATTTGGTTTATGCAAAGGTTGGTAGGGTGGAAAGTGAGCACCAGAGGCGTTCTGTCCTTGTTATGGTTGGAGGGGTGGGGTCTGACGGCGGAGGTGCGGGATGTGGACGAGATGCGTTGTTGGACATCTTTAACCATGTGGGAAGGGAAATTGCGGTTTCTAAAGAAGGAGGCCATCTGGTGTGTTCTGTGGTGGAACTGGTCCTCCTGGGAGCAGATACGGCGGAGGTGGAGGAATTGGGAACACGGGATGGCATTTTTGCAAGAGGTAGGGTGGGAAGAGGTGTAATCCAGGTAGCTGTGGGAGTCGGTGGGTTTGTAAAAAATGTCAGTGTCAAGTCGGTCGTCATTAATGGAGATGGAGAGGTCCAGGAAGGGGAGGGAGGTGTCAGAGATGGTCCAGGTAAATTTAAGGTCAGGGTGGAATGTGTTGGTGAAGTTGATGAATTGCTCAACCTCCTCGCGGGAGCACGAGGTGGCGCCAATACAGTCATCAATGTAGTGGAGGAAGAGGTGGGGAGTGCTGCTGGTGTAATTACAAAAGATCAACTGTTCTATGTAGCCAACAAAGAGACAGGCAATGCTGGGTCCCATATGTGTGCCCATGGCTACCCCTTTGGTCTGGAGGAAGTGGGAGGATTTGAAGGAGAAATTGTTAAGGGTGAGGACCAGTTCGGCCAAACGAATGTGAGTGTTGGTGGAAGAGTACTGTTGGGGACATCTGGAGAGGAAAAAACGGAGGGCTTGGAGGCCCTGGTCATGGTCGATGGAGGTGTAGAGGGATTGGTTATCCATGGTGAAGATGAGGCGTTGGGGGCTGGGGAAACGGAAGTCTTGGAGGAGGTGGAGGGCGTGGGTGGTGTCTCCAACGAATCCAGAATCTGGTTTCCAGCATCTGCAGTCACTGTTTTTACCTTAAAGAATTTAGCTACTTTGTGAAACATTGCAGCTGTATGCATATTCAAATTGTTTATGAATATTTCAACATAATCTTATGTATGTGGGCCACAGAGTTCTTCCAAAACGCATCCATGTTACCTTTTTTCTGCACAGCACACTGAACTAAAATGTACATTTTGTACAAAAATATTTACAGGATTTTTTAAAGTATGTACTCAATGGTTAAAAGACACATGAAAACTCTCATTCAATACAACTCTTTTGAAATGGTGTGACGAACTTTCATCCAGTAAAACATAAGTGATTTCTTGCTTAATGAACACATATACAGGATGTATGTGTAGGGAGAAAGCCCATTGCAGTTTTCACCCACAGGACTTTGTTTTGAATCTGATCAAGGTTAATAAGTTGAAAGACACTTCCCTGTAATGAAAGCCTGAAATATGAACATAAACATACCGAAATGAAAGCCTGTGCATAATCCCACTAAATAGTAGAAATCTCTGTCAGTGACTATTGCTTTGTTGCTTTATTGTGGGATGCATCTATGAAAGGGCATTTCAGTGATCTCAATTATACGCTTACAGTGATACAAGGACATTTAAAAAATAATTTTGTTCCTGCAGCCTGTCCTTTTGATTTGAGGTGAAGGCAAGGAAGAGGTAGTTCTGCTTTGCTCCTGATCTGTGCAATTCCTAGTTTGGATCATTTAATGATTCCATTGGCTGCAAGAATTGAAAAAGAATTTAATTTCTTGAAACCAAACTATCACCTTGCTGAACAGACCAAACCATCAAATATGCCAATTAAGCTTCTTTAGTTACTTTTCCCATTTCTCTTGTCATTATACCTGAATGTATTTGCAATGATTCTTTTTTAGGTATTGCATTTGCTGATTCAAGTAAAACTGTAATGACAGAATTACAATCGCATTAAGACTCTTGGTCCACCAACTGGCTAAATATTATGAGAACGTGAGGACTGCAGATGTTGGAGATCAGAGTCAAGACGTGTGGCGCTGGAAAAGCACAGCCGGTCAAGTAGCATCTGGGAAGCAGGAGAGTCAACGTTTCGGCCATTAGCTCTTCGTCAGGAATGTGATGAACAGTTACGCTTGAAACATCGACTCTCCTGCTCCTCGGATGCTGTCTGTCTGTGCTTTTCCAGCACTACACATTTGGCTAAATATTACATCAAAGGAAATGCTTGCCTGATGCATGTCACTATTTTTAAAAGAAGGTAAGTTGTTATTTTCAGCTTCATGCCTTGTAACTAATGAGAGCTACTCAAAGGATTTAAAGAGGCAAACTCTAACTCCAATGGCTCTTAATGCTCTTCTTATGGGAGTGGTTTTTAAAGTTGGACACTGAGGAACTTTGAAGAAAAGTGTTCGTTCAGCAGCCCAACCTACTTCAGTAATCTTTCCAGTGACAGCTTACCAACAGCAGTGGTCATCCATCTGACAATGATAGGTACATTGTCTTTGCACTGAAGTGCCCGATGGGCTGAGTGAGCATGCCATCCAGGAACCCTGGACTTTTCACTGGCAGCACAACCTGGAGCTGTAGGCCTCAATGGGGTACACACTCTTGGTTGTCCCATAGACGTTAACCTCTTCAGAGGCTGCATCACATTTCCTCTATGACGTTGACAGAGCCCACCTGGGACTTCCATTATTTCCTCCATGGGATAATGGACCTGGAGATGGCCTCATTATTGGCTATGCCTGAGAAGATCTTAAAATAAGGCTCTCTTATAATCAGAATAGAGTCTTGAAGTGATCCTGGCTCATAATTAAATTCTAAGAGTACACAGTTCTGCACCCTCTTTGCCAATGCTTATTCTGCAATGCTCTGCTAGTAGTAGAATTGGCCAGAATGTCTACTTTTATTATCATTACTCAGGGTCACTTCATTGTCACAAAGTGATGGCAGATAAAACAATGGGCGTCCATGGACCTGCAAAGAGAGGTTTAAAAAGATGAGATGATTGACTGAAAATTGCTACTTCATGCTTCATATGAACTTCTCAATGAATCATTTGACTGTTGGACCATTTTTCCTGACTATATCTAAAAGTTATTAATGTTACAACACTGTTAATTGCTGGAACACTCGCAAACGAAGCCAACATTCTTTTTACTTGCTTGTATGCACTCATCAAAGTGAGGGACATAATGCTGGAGGAAAAAAAATCATTTTCCACATTAACAGTGATTGAATCATACGTGAATTCAGGGATCCTCCTCAGGCGATTGCTTATGTAGCTAAACCTCAGGATTATGCCTCCAATTTCATGTACAGGTACATTCACAATCTGCTTTTTTAATTATCTAACATGACTGCAAATTATAAATTCTCATGCAAACCCCATGAATTCTCACTCAAACCGTTTACCACAGCCTGCTCCACCAAATTTCAAGACAGCTGAAACTGGTCCAGTGTTTAACTTGGTGAGCACAAGAATTTGTTTATATTCATTCGTAGAATGTGGGCATTACTGGCTGGCTTGCATTTATTGCCTGTCCATATTTGCCCTTGGGAAGATGGTGGTTAGCTGCCTTCTTGAACTGCTGCAGTTCATGTGCTGTGTGTTGACCACCAATGCCGTTAGGGAGAGTATTCCAGGATTTTGACCCAGTGACAGTGAAGGAGCAGCAATATATTTCCAAGTTGGGACAGTGAGTGGCTTGGAGGGGAACCTGAAGATGATGGTGTTCCCATATATCTGCCGCCTTTCTCCTTCTTGATGGAAGTAGTTGTGGGTTTGGCAGGTGCTGCCTACGGATCTTTGGTGAGTGTCTGCAGTGTATGTTGTAGATAGTACATACTACTAGTACTGGCTGCCAATGGTGGAGGGAGTGGATGTTTGTAGATATGGTGCCAATCAAATGAGCTGCTTTTCTTGGATAGTGGGAAAAAATCAGGACTGCAGATGTTGGAGATCAGAGTCAAAATGTGTGGCACTGGAAAAGCACAGCAGGTCAGGCAGCATCTGTGGAGCAGCAGAATCGATGTTTCGAGCATAAGCCTTTCATCAGCAATATGTCAAGCTTTCTTGAGTGTTGTTGGAGCTGCCCACTTCAAGGCAAGGAGTGAATATTTCATGACACTCCTGACTTGTACCTTGTAGATGATGGGCAGGCTTTGGGAAGTCAGGAGGCGAATTACTCCATTGTAACTCCAATGCAACTTGTTCAAGCACACTATCAAACAAAAACGTTTATATCAAATTACGAATAACTATGTTGCTTGTAAAAATGAAACCACTCTACTACATTCGTAGTGGTGCATTGTAGCAGTATCAGTGTCCAAGAACAAGGGTCCCAATCCCAGTTTTTAATTGGGAAAGTGATCTTAATTATCAAAAACTACTACAGATCTCATGACTTTTTAAAACATACATTTCAGGCAGTGAATTTGCTATTATGGGGAAATGGGTCTGGGTAGGTTTTTCTTTGGAGGGTCAGTGTGGACTTGTTGAGCCAAATGGCCTGCTTCCACATATAGGGAATCTAATCTAAAGAATGTCATTGTTTTCAAACAGAAGACATGTAGCATATATTTTACTGCTATGGTGGCTATTCAAGGGCCATAAGACTGGTAATAGGGTGGCAAGGTGGCTCAGCGGTTAACATTGCTGCCTCACAGCACCAGGGACCCGGGTTCGATTCCAGACTTGGGTGACTGTCTGTGTGGAGTTTGCACATTCTCCGTGTATCTGTGTGGGTTTCCTCCGGTTTCATCCCACAGTCCAAAGATGTGTGGGTCAGATGAATGGGCCATGTTAAATTGCCCATAGTGTTAGGTACATTAGTCAGGAGGGAATTGGGTCTATGTGGGTTACTCTTCGGAGGGTTGGCGTAGACTGGTTGGGCCGAAGGTCCTGTTTCCACACTGTAGGGAATCTAATCTAAGTAGAGGTTGAATGGATAGAGCAGATAACCCAATGTGCTGAATCTTTTAATACTTCGATGCAGGAATATACATTTAGGACAACAACATATGACATCTGGTGGACAAAATGATCACCATATACAACAATTAAAGCATAGCTCATGGTGAGTCAGAGGCAGTGCTGTTTCTGGTCTTAGCTCCTTGTATTATAAAAAATGTTGAGGTTAACAGCACAGCTAATGCTATTCGATGAGTAGAAAAATCAGGCTTCTCTGCTACTAAAAGGCAAATGATACCTCTTGAAGGTGAGCTGGATTGTGGCCAAAGGCATTTAATTCAACTGGCTGAGATGGCAGTTGGACGAGAGGCAGGAAGACGCCATAGACTTTGGGCTTCAGTGAAAATGTTGACAACTGTGTTGGCAGAGGAATTGTGCAAGAAGGGTGTCATTTTCTTCCTAAAGGTTACAATAATGATTAAGTGAAAAATGGACAGACTTGGCAGTGTGCCAGTACTTGGAGCTTATTCCTGTAGGTTTAATTGTAATTGAGAAAAAAACTGCAATGGCTTAACAAGAGTTGCTAATGTAACGCTCCTATCTTATACCTCTCACTGTTCTCTGCTTGATCATGTACGAGGTGCTCTGGTACTCAACCCCTATTTCTTATCACTTGATTACCAAGCCCTGTACTTCAATCACTGCAGAACACTTTCTGATCAGAATGTCATAACTTTTCATTCTCCTATCATTTGCTTCAACTTCTGTGATGTCCTTCACATACCAACATTACTATTCCATCATGATGCACATGTTATTAAGGTTAGGGCATGCTTGGGATACATGCATTCTTTTAGCACTAATCTCTGCTTATTCTTGATGCTGAATGTTGACCTTTCTTTCTCAATTCTAGATGCAGCACCTGGAAGAAGGCAGTATTTATGAAGTCACAATGCAAATTGGCTTCACTATATCAAATGGTAGCACAGAGGGTGGTACACTCTGTAGTTTAGAGGGCAGACTAGATAGGATTTTACAAGGATACTTAGCCAGTACAAATGCACGCTTATGGGAAGAGAGATAAGGTGGCTTAGGAACCAGCCTGATTGAAGTTAAACTAATGCCTTAGCCATTCTGCAGACAACAGGAATGATGAAACTTAGTGTGCAGTCAGAAGATAGCTTTAAATTAAGGACTACTGAGTGGAATTGACTTCACGGGATAGGCTGAGGACCCTGATTTCCAAAAATGAAAGGCCTACCACCTATTACCACCTGTGTACTTTGGATATTCAGCACGCATCCACGTTCAAAATTGAATCCACCCCAATTGCTAATGTAAATGGGATGAAAGTGTATAATGATCAAGTCTGTTGACTGAATATGGAAAATAATTTCAATTTGGTTGTGATGCCACATAATCAAGATGCTCCTTGACATTCACTACTCAGCTTATATGAAGAAAGACCACTGGATCGTGTTCATCAGCTGTCAAATGTACCCCACCATGAAGTAAATGCTCGCAAAAGATAGGGAAGAAACATAATTATAAAATTACTAAAAAAATTAATTTGTTTGAAAGAGATACGTCAATCATATAACATCAGTTTTACTGATAATGTGATCCGTCATGTCAATTACACTAATCTATTTTAAAACTGTAAGTTAAGAAAAAATAATCAACCTTAGATTGCTTGTGTAACATTTATTTTGATGCCCAGTTTGGTGTAAACATTCTTTTTCTCAGGGAATTGTGAGTACAAATGGAAAATCACATCTACAGATGTGTAAGGAAGCTAAAGGTTCATCATGACAGGGAATGCTGGATACAAACCAACCAGAACTCATTGATACTGCCCAAAGAAAAAATGTAAATTTGTTTACAGTGTTAACCTTTGCTTTTTAAATAACATTCAGACACAGTTACTACTCTGTATCAAGGTCCAATAGTAAAGATTAAAATTGAATAGATAAAATTCACTGGACATAAAGTATACAGCTATTAATAATCACACATGTGTAGTTTTTGTGTTAAACAACCTCCCTTGCTATAAACAAGTCAGTCACTGTAGGAAGTAAATTTTAAGGGACACTTTACAACACATTTCTGCAAGGCATTTACAGCATTATTTTGACTCCTTGAATGACTACCAGAGAAGGAAGCATTCATTTGTTTGGCCTTGATTCAAATCTCATCACTGAGGTGAAATAACAGTGTTCCAATAATCTGTGCTGTCCAGTCCCTTTAATATTTATTTCATTACATCATGTGGAAAACTTGTTAGTTAGTCTGAAGGATAGATTGGTCATGCTTTCACAGGAGTGCCCCGTCTTTCGGCAGGATTGAAAAATGGCTCTCACACAAGATGCAATAGAAAGGTAACATCATATACTGTGATGTGGATTGGATTGCCAAATTTGTTTGAGTAATGATTTTAGGTGCCATTTTATTTGCTTATTTGAAATCTATGCTGCTTCCATAAGGTATAGTGCATTATTTTTATGACTTAGAAAGACAAAACCTCTTTACTTTCAGCAGACCCATCAATCACAGACAGCTTATTCAGTTTATGCAATATCACCTCATCAGTTCAAAATAATTTCACTGAATTTCTTTGACAGTTCCTAACAAATTGCTGCAATGTGAAATTAATGACAGTTAGTAAATGATTACACTGCATCTAAGAACATAAATATTTATCTACAATGGGCTTCACCATGCTGACAGAAGGGGGAGAAATGGCAGGATTAGGGGGAAATGGTTAGGAACAATCACATTGAGCAACTCAGAAGACAAATGCAACAATGTTAAACTAGCGGAAGCATGCATTGCCTGAGCAGATGTGACTTTAAAGGGGAATACTTGAATTTTCAACAACGCAAAAGATTTGAGTGATTTTTGTTTCCTCTCTAGAAGTAACCATAAAGATGACAGTTCAAGTGGATCAAAAGTGAGTTATGTCATGAAAAATAGAGGCACTTTGAAACAGCAATATAAATAGAGGACAACATATTGTTATCATCGGAAACATTTCTGGTCAGAATGAAAAAAAATGTAAAGAGCTTTGCCAACATGTGCTTGGCACATGATTGGTGCAGATACAGTCCTGAGAAATAGCATCAAGCTGTGCCATCAGGAATTTAAGACTGATTTGTTCAAAAGTCATATCTGAAATGCAGCATGTCTAACAATGTGCAATTTATACTTGGTGGAAGTCCCCATTTTAAAGTATTTGCATCTTCATGATGACATATTCACTAAAAATCTGTCACTTTGAACATGAGAATAAAGAGTTATCTTAAACACATTATACTGTAGCATGTAAATGGCAGCATGATTTTAAAAAAGGTTCTGATTGGGAAAATATTTTCATTTTCCTTGGTACCTGACTGTTGGTAGATTTTGCATTGTTTTCTTGAGAATATTACTGGCTTTCCAAATGTCATTCATGGTGAAATTTCATTGCCAACATTGGCTTACAGTTTTAACCTGTCCACTGAACATTATAGTACGCAAGCAGAAAATAGCCATCCTGGCTCTTTTTACTCAAATAGTAAAGGTAGAAAAGACCACAAAACAATGGTCACGGGCATTTATTTTCTGCCTGGTTGGTTCTGGCATTCCAATCTGCTAAAAACGTCTATAGTGGCTTTTATTTGATGTTACCCGGGTCCCAGAAGGAAGGCTTTCTTATTTTAATGAAATACCTTATCACCAGAAAAGGTGAAGTGGTTAAACATAGAAGAACATTAACCAATTTGACGCCCACTTTGAACAGAGGAGCCTGGAGCAACATTGTTGGGTCTGTGAGGAAGCTCATGATGTGAATTCTAAGCCCACTTGTCTGGATGCTGAATAAGGCAGAGAATTTAACAGTTGGTAATGAAGGAAAAATCAGACAGAAACAAAGAAAATGACATAAAATTGAATGTAAAAGTGGAAAGCAATGGCAGGCATAGAACATTCCAAGTATTGTATTCCCCTTTAAAGGAAAAATGAGTTAAAAGCCCCACCTGCTGCCCCCCCCCCCCCCACCTTTCAGACATGGATTCAACCCTTACCTATTGAGGTGTTGAGGACCTGGTCACAACAACACTGCCGTGATAGCTGAGATTAATCAAAAACAAAGCAGTTAAGACTCTGAATGATCCATTTAATTTGAAGAATATTCATTAAACGAATGAAGACATTCAGATACAAGAGCAGGATGCTCAATAATGCCAGTGGGTCTGTGTACACTGCACCTGACATCAATGAAAATGGAACAGGATCTTAAACAAAACAAAAAGACACTTTCACGTCATTTTTAAGAAAACAATACGGAGTTTTCAAGCACAATGACAAGACATGATAATTTTACCTGCAACTCACTTGAAAAAGAGTTCACAGAGAGAAGAGAAAAATGGAACACTTAAGCAGTGATTGAGAATTTCAGGCAGCCTTGGGTTAGAACGTTTCAAGATTGATTAATGTCAACCTTCAAACTCATATTATCACACCCTGATCGATTGTATCCGGTTGAATGGAGACCTGAGCTATGAGCCCTCGAGTTCATATTGTGGCAAAGGACCAACTCAACTCAGCAATAATAAACCAAAGCATTTTGGCTGACATTTACTTCTCATCTAAAGGACAGCAGATATATCAACAGCCTCTAAGTGCAGTCACAAACTTATAAGCACAGTGTTCTTCTGTAGTCCCTTCCCAATTATATTCAATACCATACATAGCTTGTTTATTTTACAGTGACCTCGATTAAAGTTTCAAGTGTCCTTATTGGTTTATTTTTCATTTACATATTGTGCATCTTCAGATAGGCTTCATAATGAATTCTGACTTACAAAATGGTTGAAAATTGGCATCTGATCACCAATGCAATTTAATTCTCTTTGTCCTTTTAGGAGTTAAAAAAAATCCTTGGTCATATAGACGTA
Source organism: Hemiscyllium ocellatum (assembly GCF_020745735.1). NCBI lineage: Eukaryota > Metazoa > Chordata > Chondrichthyes > Orectolobiformes > Hemiscylliidae > Hemiscyllium > Hemiscyllium ocellatum. The sequence continues at coordinate 34,288,684 of NC_083429.1, forward strand.
CAGAGGCAGCACCATTTCCCATTTCAGTCTAAAAATGCTGATATTCCATAGTAGTTGCCTTGCCAACTGGAATTAGTGTGAATATTCCACGCTTCACACTGTGTATGCTTATGCATTATCTGGTTAAAGAAATTAGGAAAATGTTATGGGAAGCTTTTGCATTTGGGATCGAGTCCATTAAGAAATGAACACAGTATTACCAGAATTTACTTCACTTATAGTTTCTAATAGATGTAAGAAACAGGAGACAGTTACTCATCTCTCCTAGCTTTGGGTTTGATTATTCTAGCCATTTCTAAATGCACATTATTTAAAGCAAAAGTATTATTAGCATAGACTCATGTGAATATATTTTACAATTAGTGGGTATATTTCAGGGCGTCAAGCCCATGCATTTTTTTCTTTGATACTAAGGTTTTGATTTCAACAGTTAAGTTCACTCTCCAAATTGGTTTAGCATTGAAATGATCTTCATGGTAAGGGCAAGTGGACAGGTATAGTAGTTACCAATGTAATACCTATGTAGTAATGGAAACAAATCTAAATATTTTACCAAGTGTAATGAATTACCATTGCAGTAATAATAGAATCCCTGCTATGGACAAACAATTGCTGCTAATGGGACCTATCTCTGAAGATAAATACTTAGAGCTTTTTCAGGGCAACTTAAGGTGACATTAATAATATTCCAATACGTACAGCTGAGAATTGAGTGCATAAGGCAACTATTATTCTGTCTATTTAAGGTTGCTAAACCACATAAGGTATCTGTGTATATGAGTAACTGGGCCACAGACCTCGGTGGCTTCACTGGAAAACTAACAGCCAGCCTAACATTCTCATTTGGCTGTCAATGAAATACAAGTCTTCCAAACTGTCTGAGGGGAGCCCTGGTGACCTGTGCTGAATGTTCCAGATTGCAATACTTTCTGACTGTACTGCTGGTCCACCTTATCTACATTAGGATTGGTAATTCAAAGTAGGTGTAAATATTTTGGCCCCATCTCAGATATCTTACAAGATATAGCTATGACCAATTAAAGACAGAATATGTTGCTTCTCTCCTGGTGAGGCCATTTATTTATTTATGCTATGACTTAAAACTAAAGAGGAATTCTTGATGATCTCAGTATACAGTTGTAAATTTCTTTTTCCTAATTCTTGGGAAAGCAAGTTATCAGATTGTAGACTTGTATGCATGACAAATACTCACAGAAACCAGCAACAATAGGTGTTCACATCACTGCTGTAGGCTTCAGAGCAGCTAGCCTTACCATTCACTAACAGGTGACTTCACATCAAGTAGCTATTCTGGGAATAATGACAAATCCATTGCACATATAGAAAAAGTTCAATGCAGTGTTGGCGCAGTTTTTCACACAATCACAGTGAAGATGACCGAGAATCTAGTTTCTTTTGCTTTGACAGTGAAAAAAGGAGGCAAATCAGTTTCATCCAAAATAGTGATCATGTTGCAATGTCTGATCTAAAGGTGAAGGTAAATGTTCTGCGCAGAAGAAATATAAATGTGATATACATATAGGACAAGAAACTGTGATGGATGCCCCTCATTGTTCCATCTTTATATATAACACATTTGAATGTACAGTCAGCAACTTTCTTTGTTAAGAAACAGAATGAGATTTAACAGTTATGTTTTCTAATGTCGAACAATCTTTACTGGAGATTGAGCACATCTCTGTCTTCTACAAATGAGAGCCAAAGCGGATTCTGACTGGATGGACAGCAACTTCTCCAAGAGATAGCACTAGCGGGAAATTCAGGGCTGGAGTGACCTGCTAGACTATTTTCAATTACCTAAGAATGGAATTTCCTGTTTTTGTTCCCCTGGAATTAGCCTGGATTTGATCTGATGGTTTGTCACTCCCGGGAGGTTGTGTTTTCAGATAGAGTAGAAAGTCCACTTATTGTGATAAACAAGGTATCACAACTCTGAAAGACATACTAGATGGGTCAGAAAGACATTGCCTGCCTCTCATTGTTTAAATGCTTGTAAGATTATTGCATACATTGTTTGGTAGCTGAAAAACAAGTAGTTATTGCTGATTACTAATTACCAACCTCCCCTGGCTATAGATACATTCAGCCTCATTCATTCAAGGTTATCCTGGCATCAGTTAAAACTTCAGCTAAAAAGAAGTGGAAGGTGAGGGGAACATTATTACTGAAATGACAGAGATAGCCCAGCCTTATACTTATTATGTGAAAGGGAGGTAATCAGAGTGCCTTTCGGATGGGCTTACATTGAAAATAATACTTCTGTGAAGGAAAATTGGATCTGAGTTGATATGCTTTTGGATTCTTGGCAAACTGATGCCTGAAGCAGGATTCACAGACACCTTGACTTAATGCGAGAGCATGTAAATTTAAGCCATTCATATTGGGGTTGTACCTTTCTCATTCAGCCACACTTAACCCCGTAAGTCAATGTTCTAAGAGGGGTTTGGCAGAATCAAGAAGGCAAGTTTGCCAGTGATTTATTTGGTGACTGACATGGTGTTACTTGAATATAAGCAGTAGTCCCACACACAATCAGGAGCAAGGGTTTCTAAGCCTTGACTCTAGAGCTAGGCAAGATGTCAATGATGCTGATAGGAAGGAGGATAGACTTTGTGTAAGGCAAATAAAAGCTCGACTTTTGTAGATTTGCCAGTTACGTTTTGATACATATGCATGATAATAGATTCCCAAGCGCTTCAGTCATCTAGCTGACTATAATACTGAATACATGAATATTACTTTTTCCAGTTGACTTTTAAATGTTTGCTTTTTTCCAGAAGTTTGATGTTTTTTTCAAAATGTGTATCTTCATAGAAAATTGATGCGTGTTACACAGAATTTCTCTTCTTTCACATCACTAGCACTTATCATTGATCTGACACTACAGGGGATGATTCATGGATGTAGAATATTATTCACTGCAACATCAATCCAAGATCAAGATAAACCATATAATTGTTGACGTCCAGGATTGGGCCTTCTTTGTCCGTTAAACTGATCTGAGATTCACAAAAGTTAATTTGCACACAAACTCTTTCGGTTACCAAAGACTAGCAGCTTCCGTCACTCAATGCGGGATTCAAACAATTTTAGAAAACACAGTATTGTGGGAAATTCTGAACAATTCAGCTATAGACTGCCAAATCAAACTCCCAAATCAAAGCCAAAGTATATGAACTCCTTATAATTCTCTAGAAACTAATTTTCTGTTTAAAACATTATCTTTGGATTATATTACACGCAAATATAGTAACCTATTTGCAGCCTGAGCTGAAGCAGCATTTTCAATACTACCATTCTTTTCACTGTGCTTAAACATTGAGCATGTCAAAAGCCTATGGAACAGGTTGACTGAATGATGCATAAGCATAATTAAGCAACAAGAAAACATACCCAGTGATATAAACATAGGCTTTCTTCTTTCAACAAAATAGAATGAAACTTTTACACCTTGTCTACGTAAATAAAACACAATGCCTTTGAGTCTCGGGATTGACAGAAATGTAGCAGGTTAAAAAAGGAATGAATTGGTCATCTTAGTAGAAATATTCAGTTCTTTGAATTGCTCGCAAGCCTGCGGCCAATTCTGATTTAGCCAAAAATGGAAATTTCAAAGCAATGTATAAGGTGAACTCCACCATTTTAAAAATGGTTAATATGAAAATACGTATGCATGTACAATGGTGAATGGATGGTACCTTAATAAGATGCAAATATGTTAGAGATCACTAAACATTCCTGGGATGAGGAAAAAACTGACTGGAAATTGGAGATAGCATATATTTGCCTTGGTATCAAAAGTCAGACTCACACTTTAAGTTTCTAGAACACAACTTCTGTCACAGTAACATTGGCAGTTTGGATCTACTTTATGTACTATTCTTGGCATGAGCCTGAGCAGAACATGAATACATTATTTGATTGCTGAGTAGTTTGCTCATCCCTAAAATGTCATTATGAAGCATTAAAGAATGTTAGCAGCAATAATTAATAAAGAAGTGAACAGTTAATAACCATTCAAAATTATTTTCAAGGCCATTTTATAAGTTTTTCATTCAACATGTGGAGGAGGCTTCGGGAAAGAATTAATCTGTTGATTCATCCTGTGAATAGCGGTAATTCTAAATTTGAGAAATAATTTGTATTATTGCAGTTGATTTGTAATGCTTCTTGCTTAACATTGTTGAATATATGGATTGACAACAATTTCCTTTGATTAGATATCGGAATCTGAACATTCTCAGATAACCTAAAACTTGATTTGTAAGGGAGAAATCTTGACACAGATTCTACATGCAAAAATTATTTAGCAAAATATTTACTCCGTTCATTTGGATCATGCCACCTTTCTTCCTTTTTTTCAAATGAAATACATAGCTAAACAGACAATAGTTCTCAGTGGGCAGAAGAGCTGGAATGACTTGCATTCAAATCATATATGGGACCATCTGATTTGTCCCAAAGCCACTAGCAGCACTTCTATAAATTTAGGAATTCAAAAACTCTAGTTGCAGTTTAGAGGGATCTGGGTGCCTTAGTACATGAAATGCAGAAAGACAACATGCAAATATGGCAGACAATTGAATAGCAAATGGAATGTTAGCTTCTATTAAAAAGGGATTGATATATAACATTGAAGAGATCTTATTATAATTTTACACTCCCTTCGTTTTTTTCAAGTAAAATACAAAGTTTTAGTCCCTTTAGCTAAGAAAAGATGGATTAGTTTTGGTGAAATAATTATTCACTGGACAGAATCTTGAGATGAGGAGATGAGGAGAGGTCAAGTAAACTAGGCCTATATTCCCTGGAATTTAGTAAAATGAGAAGTGAAATCAAAACTACAATTCTTCACAGGCTTGATAGGGTACAAGCTGAGAATTTTTGTCCCTGGCTGGGGAGTTGAGAACTTGGGTAACAGCCTCACCTAAGAGAATGACTATTTATAACTGAGAGGAGGAGAAATTACTTTGTTCAAAGTTCACTATCCTCGAAGGCTGAGAATGCTCAGGCATTGAATATATTGAAAAGGGATTAATAAGAATTTTAGATACTAAGGAAGTTAAAGGATATTGGATGGTTTGAAAAGATGAAATTGTAAGTAGAAGATTGACTATGGCTATATTAAATATTTTTGAAGGGGAAACTAATGTGTTCCTGGTTCTTATATTCTTACCACAAGTTCTGAACTCTTCTAAGTTCAGAATAGAGGATACAGTTAATTTGGAAATATGTATTTAAAAGTACACCTTCTAAATAACCTCCAAATTTGCTAAAGGAAGTTAATTTTTCTTCAAAAAGGCTGATCAAAGTATCTATCACTGTGATGAAATGGAGTGGCATTTTTGGTCATCTCTACTTATCCTGTGAAGAGGCATACAGTATTGGATTGGCTCTTGAATGCAATTTTGTGATTCGTTATCCTGGTCTGTACACTTTGATTTACAAAAACAAATATGATCATAAAACAGATTGATTTAGCCTTTATCAAGCACTCATATCAGGTTTTACAATTGATTTGTTTTGGTTTAGTTCAGGTTTGCTAATGATCACAATGGATTAGAATGACCATTTGTAGTATTAGTGCAAAAGCGCTGAACGCATTTGCCTGAGAGTTCTAAAACCATTATTGTAACAGATGAGCCAATTAATTTAAACAAATGGATTAATGTTTTCATTAAAATAGAAGACAGAAGAATATCTTAGGAGTGTATATGGTGTTCTGAGACTTATGCAGCAGATAGTAATTTTAGTATCATTAGCATTTGTGAGTAGACTACAATGTAGATTATAATCTGAATGCTGTCAGCAATTTCAACGATAACTCATCACTTGTGATAACAGACAATGCAAGGGAGCCATGTATAATTGCCGTTATGACATCAGGGGATGTGCTTGTCCACATAATGACTGAGCACTGTTCTAAATTGGAGATGTTATCAACAGCCTAACTATTTGAAAGCTATTTCTTCCATTAAAATCACCCAACAAAGTCCAGCATATATTGTATAAGTGGCACTTAAACAAGGGTTTAACAGCAAATAATTTCCTGATGATTTACTGTTGTAATATATTATCCAAATTTAGAATGTTATAGCCATTACACTATTCAATAGTCTACTTTCTGCACATTAAGGACCAATATATGAATGTATACTATTAGCAAGGAGCCTAATCTGCTCACTGTAGTGGTTATCCTGCCCATTAAAATGAAGAAAGAGAGAATCATGGACAGGATGCAGCTGGGGCTCTGCCACCAACACTGTGCATGTTGAATCCTCAATAGAGCAGACCAACCTATTTAACAAGGTCCTGCAGCATACAGCAACCATAAGCTTCCTGTGAAAGCTGCAGAGCATAAGTTTCAACCATCAGAGTTTCAAAGGTTCTTCCACCCAAATCAAAAGATGGAAAAGTTCAAAGGTCAGCTTCAGCTGACCTCACTCTGGGAAACTAAGGTTAGATCATTATGTGTGTTTGTTCCCAAAGCTGTGTTCTAGAACAGTGGTTCCCAAACTTCAATTTTCTTATACCTCTGTTCAGATTCATTAATTTTCACCATATGCCATACAAACTACTGATTTAGTGGCCATGTGTCTCATAAACTATTATAATTACACATTACAGGTAAATGTATGTCTATAATAATGTATTACTTACCAACATTGTAATTACTTGTTGGAACACAATCATTTGAAGCATCTTTTCCCAAATCTCCTCTCCTGAATCACTCACTAAGCAGTCCCTTTTCCTAATCCCCTATCCCAATGCACTGCTTTGTAGTTTTGTGAGATGACTATACCAGGATGATGGTCTTGGCTAAGCAGACCATGCACACCCAAGCAGTCTGCTGACCTCTTCCAATCTGGCAGTGTTTTAGCCAACAGCTGCTGATCATAAACTACTGTCTGATCAGTCTGAGAGCCCATTCACTGCTGCTCACCTTCTTACTGCTCCTGCAATCACAGCTTCTCTTCTGTGCTTATTGTTAATAGACACAACTGCACCTGATGAATATGCAGTGAATGTGAGAGGAAAACAACTTGAGACTGGAGAAGCAGTGAGTGGCAGGAAGACAAGCAATGCCACATTAGGCAGATTCCCCAGAATCACTTGCCTTTGTGACCCCTGGACTATGGAAAGACCGAGGCAGAAACTGAAATAAATTCTGATCCCTTAAAATCTGCCCTTATATAATTAACAAAGACATAATTAAAGACATCTTTTATCCCCTCAGGAGTATGGCTGTTCTATTGCAGGTACCACTGCTCTGAGACATCATTCACATCAATGGAGGAGTAGAACAACTGTTCCACATGAACTGATGCTTTCATGGCTAGTTTCACCTTATAATACCTGTAATGTGAGAATCACTCATTTCAGCAGAATGAAGATTATGTATATTTGCATTTTACATTTATGTAGCATCTTATCATGTTCATATAGATTTAATTAATTCAATTACCAAACAATGACAGCTGTTTCATAGATAAGCACTGCAGCCATATTTTTCACTCAGAGAAGAACTGACCAACTAATTTACCTCATTCTGGTGTGACCGAAATTTGAGAGATGGAGGTTGGCCAAGGCGCCACATGGACATTCATATTTTCTTCAAACCAGAATAAACCAATATTGGCCCTAATTCGAATGTTTTGGCTTTCTCACAGCACCTCTAATAAATTCTGCACTCGAGCTAATTTATGTGATGAAGCCTAAGACTGTGCCCTGAACCTACAAGGTGCTGACTCAGATTTGAATGGTCTCAGCACTTCTGTTAGAACTTGTAATAAAAGTGTGTAAATGTTAGCTCACACATTGGGCACAGTGAAGATAATTAGAAGTTGAACGAAATTTTGCACTGGAATTTCCTGTCTAGCAAACTTCATTACAATCACAATATTAATACACAATTTCAGCACAATTCTAGGAAAGCAAAAACACTATTTGAAAACTGGATGAGCTGGATTCAGTTTCTGATACCAGATGTTTTGCTCAACTGAATGCAAACAGATACTAACTAAATGGTGGATAATGTTCAAAAAAGGACTATGTACAGTTAAGATAAAGTAATCGCCTATCTTAGAACACAGGAATTCCATTATAACTCAACAATACTTAGACATAGGGAAGAAATCAAAATTGCTTTCCAATTCATCTGGTTCAACATTCTTTTTTTCTTAAAAAAATACCTACCCTGAAGTAGATAAGTGTGAAGGTGGGTGTTCAAAAGGAGGAATTTCTTCACCTCTCCTCCTTTGGCTAGGGATCTGACTATAAAACTCGCTGCGTTCTGCTGCAGGAGAAGGTGATCCTGTGTAGCTGCCTGTAGAAGGTGTCAGTGCCATGTGAGGTCTATAACTGGGGCTTCCTCGTCTGCTGCCCTGGCCAGCAGTGCTGCTTTGTGCTGGTGAGGAGGACGGAGAGGACCTTCTGGATAAGCTAACAACAGCAGGAGGCTGCAGGGTAATTTCAGACATCTCCATAGAGATACCTGCAGGAAAGATGCCACGGGAGGGCTGCAAACTGGGCCGAGGCCGTGGACGGGATGAAATCTCTGGGGAGGCATGATGGGAACTCATAGGACTCTGAGTCAAAGGGGAGAGCCGGGAAGGCTGTAGAACCACCTGGTGTAAACTGGCCTCAGTCCTTCTGCCTTGTCTAGGGCTGGGTCTGGGCCTGGGTCTAGGTTCGTACCACCTGGTGTCCAGGCTGAATGTGCTTGTGCCACTAGGACCAGCCTGTTTGGCTGATTCAGTGTAAGGCAATGTAGGTGCACTTATACCATGGCTGGTATGCTTTAGCTGCCCATGACTCTGTTGCATAGGTTGATGTGGATGTTGTTGAGAGAGGGAGACTGATCCGCTTGTTTTGCTGGGAGGTTTGCCAGTCCGACTCTTTGGTGCCTCCAGTTGCAGCACACTGTGGTATGGTGCTGGGACCTGGAGTGAGGAAGGGGGGCCACCCCTTGGAAGACCAGCCTTTGGCAGTGTACTCTCAGGTGTATCTTGTTGGTGTGAAAAGATAACTGGAGAGCTTTCAATGCTGCTGATTGACAATTCCTTCCTTCTCCATGGTTCAGGAGACCGCATAGTAGTTGGCGTGTGAGTCAAAGGCAGAGTGCTACTGGAAGCAACCAATTGCTGTATTTCAGTATCTCCTTGATCTGCAGGGAGGGTGGGGTGACCAAAGGGTCCTTCAGTAAGTAATAGAGGTGAAGACATCACTGAACTAAGGGGACTGATATCTGGCATGTAAAATGGCTGACTGTCTTGATCTGCAGAGCTACTGCTGAGATAACCATAAAACTGGCTTGGAGGATAACCTTTAGCAGGTCGCCTGATCTGACCAGTGGCCTGCAGCCTTGCATCTAAGCCTCCCATGCTTTCGTCTGTTTTCTGGAATGATGGGCTATATGCTGGTGGCTGTAAGTATGACTCTTGACTTGATGAGAGAGGGGAGAGCTGAGACTTCAAGCCCATTATGGCAGTTGGAGTTAGAGTCTCATTGTTTTCTTCATCCGATTGCCGGAACTCAGGGTAGGTGTCAGTCTCTTCTGCAAAAGGAAAGCCCTCAATCCTCCTCGTCTTCAATGATGTCTCCATCTCTGTGGGATCCATGATGAAGCGTCCATCAGGGCCTCTGCTGATAAGTTCGATGGGTGTAGATACATCAGCCTCAGCCTCATGCTTGGAGACACTGTATTTCCTGCTGGTTATTGCTCGCTTTGTCTTTTTGTACAGGGACATTTCCCTTTCTCTGCCAGGACTCATCATCTTGGCATGTATGGCTTGGGCATCTTCAGAGGAGTCTGATGGAGCTCGCAGTGTTCTGATGCTTTCAGGACTCACCTTTCCTGAGGAAGATCTGAGAGACCAAAATCAGAGGGAACAGTAATCCTGTATACTTTCACGTTTATAAATTTGTCATTGTCCAGTGAAGTAACCCATTAATTTATCGCTGTTGCTGCCGTAACTAACATTATTCATTATTAACAGTGATTTTGACTATGAATTTAGCGAGACATCAGTTATAAAGTTGTGGTAGTTCTAATAAATTCCACAACACTTTTAGCCTTCATTTGGAAACTGTTTTCTCATCAGTTAAGCAACAAATCCATAACAATAGCATTTAGAATAGTAGGGTGTTTATAGTTTGATTAATACTGGCAACTAATGCATGATATGGCAAGAGGATAGTGGAGCCATTCAGTGTTGAATTAATGGCTTTCTTCTGTTGCATATTGATTTGTACCAAACTAACCAACATGGTAGCATAACTAAATTACTGTAGTATTTTTTAAAAACATTAAGATCAAAACCTTCAGTATCCTGCAGGAAGACTATAAATTATACAGGGGCTTATTCCCTGTTTTGTAAAATTTAATAGGATCTGAGGATTAATGTAGCTAAAGCAGCCAGACTTCAGTTCTCTTGCAACCGGCACAATCAGAGGTATCATTATGGAATGACCATTTCATTACACCCTTTTACGAGTTGTACATCAAAGGCTGGTGTTAGCTTGACATGGGTTTAATGTCAGAGTCTGGCTATCATCTCAGAGAAAATGAATCAAATCAACCACCTCAATTTATTACATGTGAATAAGCATGGACAGAACTATAAAAAGGGTTGGCTACTTACGGTGATTCCACACTCTTTCGGCAGTGTGTTATAGACAGCGGAGGATCTGGAGGAGAACAAGCATTGAACATTAAACAGCCAGAATGCAGTAAAACCTTTTAGCATTATAAAAAGATGATTTGTACAAAAGATGTGACCATGGTTTAGATATGCAAATCATCATACTTCAGTGCAAAACTAAAGAAAATCACATGGTATGTCAATAGGTAGATCCTGACCTTGTGTGGGAGTGAACATTAGGGTGCCAATATACCATCATTCTATATTACATCCACTGTAGTTTTTATTTCCATTAAAGTGACACAGAGCGGATTGTCAACTTGTTATCAAATTCGTCCACCTCAGCATGTCGGAGTGACCATTAATCAAAGATTGGAGTAATATTAAGTATACTCTGGCTGCAAGAGTATGATAAAGGCTGCATCTGTGAATGGAGTAGGAGAAATTGAGGACTGCAGATGCTGGAGATCAGAGTCGAGAGTGTGGTGCTGGAATAGCACAACTGGTCAGGCAGAATTTGAGGAGCAGAAGAATCAGCATTTTGGGCATAAGCCCTTCATTAGGAATGAGGCTTGCGAGTTGGGGCTGAGAGATAAATGGGAGGGGGTTGGGGTTGGGGGGAGGTAGCTGGGAAAGTGGTAGGTGGATGAAGGTGAGGGAGAAGGTGATAGGTCATAGGGGGCAGTGATGGACAGGTCTGGAGGGTGGTACCGAGACTTGGGACTGGGATAATGTGGAGGGAGGGGAAATGAGGAAGCTGTTGAAATCCACATTTATCCCGTGTGGTGCAGGGTTGAGACATTCCTCCTCCAGGCATCGGGTGGTTACGGTTTGGCAGTGGAGGAGGCCCAGGACCTGCATGTCCTTGACGGAGTGCGAGGGGGAGTTGAAGTGTTCAGCCATGGGGTGGTGGGGTTGGTGGGTGCGGGTATCCCAGAGATGTTCTCTGAAATGACCCGCAAGAAGGTGTCCTGTCTCCCCAATGTACAGGAGACCACACCAGGTGCAATAGATGCAGTAGATGACATTGGTAGCGGCACAGGTGAATTTCTGACGGAGGTGGAAGGACCTCTTGGGGCCTTGGACGGAGGTGAGGGGAGTGGTGTGGGTGCAGGTTTTGCATTCCTGAGGTGGTTGGTGGATGTTGTGGACCTGACAAGGGAGTCGTGGAAGGAATGGTCTTTTCAAACGCTGATAGGAGTGCGGAGGGAAATATATCTCTGGTGGTGGGGTCCGTTTGGAGGTGGCAGAAGTGGCAAAGGATGATGTTTTGTATGCAGATGATGGTGGGGAGGAAGGTGTTGCGTTGGTAGGGGTGGGGTTCAAGGGCAGTGGTGTGTAAAGTGGAGGAGATACGCTGGAGGACATTGTCAACCACATGGGAAAGGAAGTTGTGATTGTGGAAAAAGGAGGCCATCTGGGACTTTGTAGGGTGGAATTGGTCATCCTGAGAACAGATGTGGCAGAGGCGGAGGAATTGGGAATAAGGGATGACATTTTATAGGAGATAGAGTGGGAGGAGGTGTAGTCTAGGTAGCTGTAGGAATCTGTGGGCTTGTAGTATATGTCTGTGGTTATTTAGTTGCCAGGGATGGTGATGGAGAGATCCAGGAAGGGAGGGAGGTTGCCAAGATGGTCCAGGTGAATTTGAGGTCGGGGTGGAAGATGTTGGTAAAGTTGATGAACTGTTCAACCTCCTCATGGGAGCACAAGGTGGTGCCAAACCCCATAGCTAAACACTTCAAGTCCCCCTCCCACTCCGTCAAGGTCATGCAGGTCCTGGGCCTCCTCCACCGCCAAACTGTTCCCATCTGACGCCTGGAGGAGGAACGTCTCATATTCCTCCTTGGACCCTGCAACCACAAAGGATAAATGTGGATTTCAACAGCTTCCTCATTTCCCCTCCCCCCACATTATCCGCCCTCTGGACCCGCCCATCACCTGCCCCCTCTGACCTATCACCTTTCCCCCTCACCTTCATCCACCTATCACTTTCCTAGCAATCCCACCAAACACCACCGCCCTCCCACTTATCTCTCAGCCCCGACCCACAAGCTTCATTAGTAATGAAAGGCTTATGCCCGAAATGTCAATGCTCCTACTGCTTGGGTGCTGCCTGACCTGCTGTGCTTTTCCAGCACCACACTCTCGACTCTGCATCTGTGAATGAGTGGTTAATTTCCTAGATGGTAAGAGTCTCTCCATTTACAAAGGTCAGGTATACAAAATTCTTTGTTAAAAAGGAACCTTTAGGTCATAAATAACATGTTAAATATGTCAAGGTCTAACCGAAAATAAATATTTTCACTTTTTGTTCGATACTAACTGAATGGATTGTGATTGAAATGTGAGCTACAATTTAGTTGCAATTTACACCATTACTCAGCAGTCTGCTTTATTAAGTATGGTTCATGTTTTGGAGAAAATACAGTAAAGCTGAGCATCTACAAATGCATTTATACGATGGAATCTTCCCAGACACTGAATGACATGGGCATTGGTGAGAAACTGGGGAATCAGGTGAAGTCAGTGGTGAGGATCTTCTCCAAGTTGAGAACAAGAGAGTCTTCATCTTGAATGATGAGATGAGATTCTCACTAACACAGAGCTAAAGGTTTATTTGCTTGAGCATCTAATTATCAGCTAATTTTCTCCCCTTTATATGCAGTTTCCATTCTCCCACCCACAGGACAGAAACTGAATGGAGGCAATTCTCAACGTGAAAGTTGGAGCAGTTTCCTGTCAACTCCAGCTCACCATTTGGTCCAGCACCTCCAGATCCTCACCACTGACTTCACCTGATTCCCCAGTTTCTCACCAATGCCCATGTCATTCAGTGTCTGGGAAGATTCCATCGTATAAATGCATTTGTAGATGCTCAGCTTTACTGTATTTTCTCCAAAACATGAACCATACTTAATAAAGCAGACTGCTGAGTAATGGTGTAAATTGCAAATAAATTGTAGCTCACATTTCAATCATAATCCATTCAGTTAGTATCGAACAAAAAGTGAAAATATTTATTTTCGGTTAGGAGTGACCTCATGCTGCCCCTATGTTCACAGACTTTGGCATTCGACATGCTAGCTTTATCACACTCTTATGGCACGTTTGTGGTCCACATACAATACAGTTGTGCACTTCAATGCTGCACTGTGGATTACATGAGGAGAATTCATTGGAGTGTTCCCAGGGACAGGTAGCCATCACGTAGATTATAGCAGGGAGCAAGGATCCTTGCTGGCATGATTAATACTCATTTATGTTGTGCCTATTTGCACAGTCACAACCACTCAGTCCTCCATTGTCTTTTTATGCTGTGCCCTCTTAGTCAGATCCTAAATGCTCACAATATTTCTGTCACGTATTGAATTTTAGTGCAGACATTAGGCCACGCAGTTTGTCATGGTTATCAGCAGCGATCAGCCAAGCAGTGGTCATGCTACTGAACAGCACTGTGCTACAATGTCACGTCTCCACCATGGCAAACACACTGCATGACCAAATGGCCATGTCTCAAATTATAATTCCTCGGTCAAGTCAGGAGAGATGTCCTACAGTCAGGGGATCAAGTACAGCAGGTCAAGGGCAGTGTCTGATAGCCCAGAGGCTTAGAGACCTGCCTGTCAGCTGCTTGGGCAGTCAAGCTCAGGGGTTTCATGTTCAGGGAATGGGCCATAGTCAGTTTCCAGTCAGAGCAACCAGTCCAAGGGGTTGTGATAAATCAGCTGGGGATCTGCACAGTTATCAGTCAGGGGTTTGGACATGCATCAGTTGAGGTGGTCTGTCCAAGTTGGTCAAGCTGGTAGGCCATGGTCAGTCCTGAGGTTCAGCACAATGAAAGGCAAAGGGGCTTATCTGGGGCAACTGCCATTGTGGAGAAATTGGAGAAGTCAATTCTGGAAATTGGAGGCTGCATGTTAGGACATAGAGGTGACAATAATCATGATGGGGGAGAGCACAACGCAGTGTGGGAGATAATACTGTATTGGAGGCCATTGGGTACTGCAAGAGGAAGAGATTATCAATGGTCATAACCACACTAGACTTGATGGAGGGAACAGTGCAACACAATGGCTAGCCTGACTAAACAATAGAGCTGTAAACTTCCTTTCCCATCATGATGTAATGTTGGGAGATGAAATCGGAAGTCGAAGTGGCATGTTTGAATGTTTGGAGGCTCAGTATTGTTGGGTCTAATAGCATGTTCTAAAGCAAAAGGGACATGGAGATCTGATGCAAGGTGAGACCCCTTAATTACCAGTCTGAACCTGTGTTGCATTCCATACGCATGTGACTCCTAAATGCACAATGGAAATGGAAAATGGCTGTGACCACATCCAGAATGGGCAGAGCAAGTACTTTCTCGATCTCAGCGTGTGGTCTCTATTTGTAAGTGACATGCGGCCCTTCACAGGGCAATTGCATTAATCAGACACTTTCACAATACAGCTTGGAGTTAGCAAAAATCATGGCATCATGCATGTGAAATGCAAGCAGTATTCAACTGTGAAGGATGCAAATCATTTTCACAAGTGATATTGATCTTATTGATTATTGCAGATTGATCATGGTCATCTCTGTGAAACAATAACTGGAGACCATAGAAATGACTGTTGTGTATCAAAATCCCCAAATGATGCGCAAAATCCCAGAGGCTCCACAGGGGTGAGGAACTGATCTCCCCTTACCTTGAACAGTGAGTATTTGGTAAATATTCTGAGATGCCGTGCTGACTTTCTACGGTGATTTGGGACGGGAGGATAAGGTATCAGTATTCATACAGCACTTAGAATCTCCAACTCTATTTCTGCATTGTGGCTTGTGCTCCATCCATCAGTATAAGATCCCGAGGTCAAATTCTATGAACGTCCTTGTCAGAGTGCTCTTTGTCTCACTGTATATAGGAATATGTTAACTTGTCATTTTTGCATGATAAGAATGCTGACTGTTCATATCACTATGACCTATTCTGTTTCTGATATATCCCACACATGTTCCTTGGTAGTGTGACTAATGGATCTAGCTACAGCTGGGGTTACACTCTGTTGCTCTGCTAAACCAAAGTGCAGAGAAATGGAGAAAGAACAGATGTTTCACAAGTCCAGGCTGAGCAGCAATCTCCAGCAGATGCTGAATAGTCTCCACGTGAAGAGGTTAATGCATAGGAGGACCAGTGCTTATCATTCACAAAGTTATTTCTTGCATATGAGTAGGGCCAATGCCAATGCAGATGTCCCTCACAGTATCACAGACCTATTTAAGCTGTGGAACCTGTGACATGAAGGAATAGCTGCCTATCAAGGTGACGACTGCTCTAAACATTGATGCAACTAACTTCTTCCGAAAGGCCACCTGGACACCTGTGTGGAACCTCTCAATCTTTAATCCAAAAATACACTGTGGCTGTTACCAGTGCATTCTGCTTTGTCTTGTTTTCCCAGGATGAGATCAGTGCTGCAGCCTGGGCAATAAGCATTGGAAACCCAGATGGTTTCTGTAGGTTGAAGACATGATATACTAAACATGCACTGCAATGAGAGATCCATATCATAATCATCAATAGACAAGGTTCTATTCCAACAATGTGCAAGCCATTGTGATCATGGGTACCACATGGTAGGAGGTCTGTGCCAGGTATTCTGAGAGCTGCCAAGATGTCTACATCCTTGAGAAGTGTCCTGTTCTGCTTTACTTCAAGGGCCATTTGCCTTACATTGATAGTTACTGGGAGACAAGGGCTACCCTCTGCGACCATAGCTAATGACTCTGGTTCATGATCCCCTGACTGAGGTGAGGCTTAGATACAATGCAGTTCAATTTTCCAATGGGGCCTTGGTGGAGCAGGTGGTGGATGAAGTTGACGTTCTTGGGGGTCCTTGCAAGTACATTGTGGTCATTGGTTTTTCCCTTTCTGCACTCGTACTGCACACCAGTGTTTCAGCATCACCAGCGATCTGTACAGATTTCATCCAAACTATGGTTTCCAGAGTATCTTTTCTTTGTGTGTCACTTTTATATTTCTCCAAATAAGAGTCATTTTAAAAGGCAGCTCCTACTTACCCCTCTTTCTCTTATTCTTCCGCTTCCGCTGCCTGTTAACAAAGCAAGCAGCCAAGGTACTGAATAAAATAGCTGCCGCTAAGAAGCAGATAGTGGCGACAATCCCAGCCACAACTGGACGGGCCAGGCCTTCCTCGGGCACTTCAGGTGGTGGAAAGATATCTACAAAATCAGAAAACATGCAAACAACAAGCAACAATGAATTTACCGGCCTTACATTTGCACAATTTCAAATTACACTTAGGCCAACAGAGTTTCCACCATAGAGAAGGTAAATGCATCTCACCTGAACTAGAAACCCCGACTACATTACTTGGCTCACTGATCAGGTCCTGCATGACAGCCATTACACGAAATTCATACCAGGAGTCCTGATAGAAAGAAAAACAAATATTAGCACCTCATTTTTGTTATTTTCAATGCACTAAAATGCATTCAAACATGTATAAAGTAGCACAGATCTAATTGAATGGGAAAGATGAAAGGAACAGTGCAGCATGACAAAACTGTAAGAGCGGAGGAAATTAAACTTGTAAGACATTGCAAGATCAACATAAAAGTTTTACAATTATATTCAGAAAAATAACGGTGATTAGGAGCATTGTGAGCCTCTTGAAAAATGATAACAGTCTTATTGTCAATGAAAATAAGGAGATGGCAGACAGCCTGGACAACTATGTTCAGGCAGCACTTCTAATAAATGTTAGGATACTGGACATACCTAGAAGACCAAGCTTGAATTAAAGGAATGGACCTTACCAATGTTAATTAAGCAAAATACCAGCAAAGAAGGAAGCAATGGCAGTAGAAAGTGAAAAGTTCCTGGAAATGGAGAGATTGCATTTGAACACTTTAAAGGATGTGAGGATATCGCAGACGGTATAACTATAATTTTTCAAAGTTTGCTCAAATTCCTTTCAATTTGAAAATTGTGCAAACTATTCTGCTAGTTAAGAGAGAGGAAATGAGGGAGTTTTAAAGCAATTCCCATGTGACGTGAGAAAGTTCCTATAATCTGTAATTAAGAAAGTGACTGAACAACTTCAACATATAATCGGTTAACCATGCCTGACAAAGTGTCTGAATACTTTTGAAGTGGTGACTAAAGTATCTAATAGGGAATGTCTAAGAATATTATCTAACTTGGAATTCAAGGAGGCAATTGATTAAGTCCCTGAGGGGAGACTGTTAACTAAAGTTAAGTTCATGACGTTAAAATAAATCATTGACCTGTTTAGGAAATCAGCTGAAAACAGTCATACTTTTTAAGACACAGCAGGGATAATAGCAAGTAATTCTAACTGGCAAGATGTGATTAGCTGTATCCCACAAACCTCTGGGTCAGACCCTCAAATATTCACAAAATTTATTAATAACTCAGATAATGAAGTAAAAATCACACTGATACAGCTACCTGATGTAACTGCTCCAAAAGCTTGTGCCTCCAAATAAACCTGTTGGAATCTAACCTGGTATTGTGTAATTTTGACCAGCCCAATCCAACCCTGGCATCTCCATGATAGTGGATAATTAAAGCATTTAACCACAAATGACAAGAACACCAATAATAGGTGACATTTTAAGCAGTGTAGATGAAAGCATAACATTACAACGGATATTAATAAATTAAATAAATAGATTTCAGAGTAAGCAAAATAAGATCATCACTTTGAAATGGTAAGATGGAACAATGTTCTTCCTAAATGGTGAAATACTGAAATAGTGAAGCTCCAAAGGGACTCGGGGGATTTAGGTGCAAACATTATTAAAATGGCATGATCAGGCAAAAAAAAACTGAGAAGATCTACAGAATGCTGACTTTGATTTGTTGAGAATGAGAATACAAGAGAAATCATGCTTCAGTTCTTCAAAACCCCAGTTAGTCCACACTAAGACAAGTTCTGGGCACCACACCATAGGAACGGAACATTGGCCTTGGATGGAATGCATCTTAGCTTTACCAAACTGATACCTGAACTACAAAGATTACATTACAAAGCAAGGTTACACAAACTAGGTTTACGTTCCCTGGATTTAAGAAAGCAAAGGGGTGACTTGATCACAATAGTTAAGATATTATGGAAGACAGACAACGTAGCTAGAGGCAAACTCTTCCACTGGTTGGGGCATCGTAGACTCAGGGTATAGCCTAAAAATTACAAATCTTTCAGGAACAAAATCATAAAACAATTTCAAATACAATCGGGGTGGAAGTTTGGAGCTGTATTCCTCAAAGATCAGTTGTTACTTTTAAATCAGATTGGTAGCTGATAGTCAAATAAATGTGTCATTGGGCAAACACTACAGATTAGCCATGAGCTTAGTTAATGGTAAAATGCACTTGAGGACTAAATGTCCTCTGGATTACTATCTAAGCAATGAAGTTGAAACAAATTCTGGTTTGTAACAAATATTTTTGTTAGCGTAGTTAGTCAAAGATACTGTGCATAGCCTTGGCCTCTTTGAAGATTAATGCTAGGATTAGTCTATTACTCCACTATCATTATATTAAATGTTTATCAGGTTGTTTGATGGCAAATTAAGTGGACATTGATCTATTATTGGTTATAGACAAAAAAGACACTGCAGATGCTGGAATCCACGGTAGACAAGCAGGAGGCTGGAAGAACACACCAAAACAGTCAGCATCAAGAGGTGGAGAAGTCAATGTTTCGGGTGTAACCCTTCTTCAGTCCTTCTTCAGAAGAAGGGCTACACTCAAAACATTGACGTCTCCACCTCCTGATGGAGCCTGGCTTGCTGTGTTCTTCCAGCCTCCTGCTAATCTATCTTGGTCTACTATTGTCAAGCAGTTCTCATGTTCCGCTCTGGTTCTGAATTGCACATGGTGCTTCAGGCACATTAGACTTTGTCATGTGTCAATATGGAAATGTAGTCAGTCTGCAAGTGGATGCAAGACCTGCTCAATTTTACTTCCATACTTTCAGCAGATTATCCCTGGTAGACTCACAGAGATAGAATCTGAACCTTTCTGCATAGAAACAAGCATGGTAGTCTCTGCACACAATAAAGAATAACTGACCTCTTACTGGAATTGCTGGGGGTGCGCCAATCTTTCTTCAGGTTAACTATCTGGGATGCTCACCTTTGTCAAGTGGGTGAATCTTTGAAAATGGTGTGCATAATATCCTGTTTATCATATTAAGAGAAGACAGGGTAGATGATCTGCCAAGTATCAGTTGCCAATCAAGATAAAGAGGAGCTGACTGGTCAATTTCTGGTTATTTTTGTGGAGTCATGAAGGGGAGAGCAACATTTTTCTGGTTTCTAATGAATTGTAGTTTTGCTCTTGGTACAATACTCAGTATATGAGAAAGAAGCTATCTTATTGTGATCTCAGATCAAATAGGAGTAGGTGTGGGTGAGTGGGGCTCAAAGTAAATATCCTTTCTAAGCATTCTTGCAGGCTGTTAAACTCAACAGGTTTGAGGTTGTTCACTCCCAACAGTGTCAATTGCTCATTACTAGAGAAACTAGGCCTATTCCACTGTCTTTCTGGTTCTCCATACACTGGTCTATCTTCTTAGAGCTCAGAGACAACCCAGGGAGGCAAAAATTACAACAGGCTAAATTTCTGCACCGATTCTAACATATTAACGGATTGCATGTAGCAACAAACACGTATATCCAGCTTTGCTTGTTAAATGAAAATAATTGTAGAACGATTGTGGGAATTATTAACTTATGAGGCTGTCATCTTAATTTTTAAAAAATCAAAATTTTCACTCCAATCATCTATTAACTAGGAATACCATCAGGATCATTTTGGAAGCAGGGTTGCAATGACTTACCAGAGATAACTCCTTGGTTAACAGTTCAGTTTCAGTCCCTGGTATTGCTTCATCTAGAATCTCCCACCTTTCTCCCAGACGGAATTCCATGATATAATGATCGATAGGATAGCTGTGGTTGGCCGGTGAGAGCCAAGACAGTAACACTCCTTGGTGTGTTCGATTGGCTGTTAGGCACCTTGGTGGAGAAAGCAGCACCAGTGGTTCTCGGGTCGTAACAGGAAACGCTGCAAGAACAATTATGATTGTAAAATCTTCTGTTGTAAACAACACGAAGCACCTCCCGCAGCTGATGGTCAATACGTATCCCCTAACATCTTACATTAGTAATTTCACCACTTAGAAATCCATCGTGTTTCACATATTTCAATCATATATTTGCCTCTCTATTCTTCATGGGTCTCTATTCATATAGTCATTGTCATTAGAAGTTGGGAATTAAATCGATGATGATTCAACAACATTTACTGGTAACTGACTATGAATGTTCAAATTAATTATTTTTCTCCCCACACTGATGTTTGATGGCTGTTGTGTTTACAATTGTATGCTTGACTTTAATTTCATTTTAAAAATGCTTTTCACAGCTTGAGAAGCTATAAATGAGTTTCCTTTCACAAAAGCTTTCAAATGAAAATGAGAATTACAAAATCTAGCAGATGTCTCAAGATTTTAGTGCTTTAAATCTATAATGAGATATAGTTCTGAGTCATGTGGATTGCAAAGAATCAGCTCTGATCAGAATCTTCAGTCTGTTCCCCAATCTAACTGAATTTCTTTTTATGTTGTTGTTTACATTATTATTTGTTTACAGGATATGGGCATAATTGGTTAGACTAGCATTTACTTGGCCATTTTCATTTGAGACAGAGTTTGAAAGAGATTCAAAATCATGAGGTGATTGGACACAGGAGAGAGGGGAAACTGTTCCCAGTGGTGGAAGCTTGAAGAAGGCCATGAATTTAAGGTAAGTGGCAAAAGAAAGAATGGTGACATGAGGAAAAATCATGTAATGCAGTGAATGTTTAGGACCTGGAATGAACTGATTGAGAATATAGCTGGGGCTGGGTCAATAACATCTTTCAAAAGGGAAGTTGATGATTTTCTGAAAAGAAAAGATTTGCTGGGCTCTGGATAAAGATGGGAGAGTGTAACTAGATGAATTTATTCCTTCAAATGGCCAGCATAGACACGATGGATTGACTGGCCTCTTTCAATGCTAGAATTATAACATCATTCCATACAAATTGATCACTTTCTAACTGAAAGAAAAGTGAATACATTCTGGAACCAATGGGTAACCCACACTGCTAGATTACCACCTAGATAGTCATAGAGTCATAGTGAAGGGAAAGATTTACCCTATAGTTTTTGACATATTTATTTTTTTTGGAACATTGTTGGTTAAACTTTGGGCTGTTATTCTATCTTTCTGCTCCCTTCTCCCAAATTGTTCACTGTGGCAGGCGCAAAAGCAAATCTATTGTCAGTGTCTTGAGATACCTGGGACTCTTGTTGAGGTTAGTTGGCTGGAAAAGAATATGCAACAATGTCAAAAACATGGGTTCAGTTCCTATGCCACATAGGGTCACCACAAAAGTTCAAACCCACCCCTCACCTCAGGTCAAACTCACCACCAGTCATGTCTCTAACTAATGAGAGAACAGTCCTTTGGGCTATGGTGATTTTCACCATCGGTCAATTCAAGTGCAGCGCAAATTATAAGGCATGATAATTTTCTCAATATGCTCAATAATGTGTCATTCTGTAGTGAGCCTTGTTACTGGCCATTCTGTTGAGAATGACTAGGCATTCCAGCTGAAAAATCATCCACTGTCAGATATTAAACTGAATGCATGTCTGCTCTCTCAGGAGGATATTAAATATCCTATGGCTCTATTTGCAGATGAGTAAAGGAAGCCACCTGAAGTTTTGGACAATATTTATCTCTCTTGCAACATCATTAAAGGAGATTATCTGGTCAGATATTTCTTTTTGCTATGTGGGACTTTGCCTTGGAAACGTTGGTTGCTGAATTTCATATATTACAATTGTCACCCCATTTCAAAAATATTCGCTGTCTGTGTAACACGTTGGAACATCCTTAATGTTGACAGGTGCTGTAGAATTTATAATTGCAAGCTCTAAATTTGTACAGAAAGCTGTTGAAATAAGTTGAGAGCATTGTGATAAAAACTAAGTTTGTGAGCACAGCAAAGAGCAATGTACTTTAAATGTGCACTACTTCCTTTTTTGGTTTGGGGAATGGGATAGATGGCGTAATGCTTTGGGAAAGAACGACAAAGTAAACTCAATTTCTCAAGCAGACGAACGGAACCGAGCCTAACATAATTTCCTGGCCACGAGAGAACACATTAAGCTCTTGTAGAAATTATAGGCTATTTAATCTTTCCTGAAGCCTTGTTTATAAGTTATTTGGTTTAATTACGATTTAAGAAAATATCGCAAAACCTACTTAATGAGCATTACGTCAATGCACTTCACATTATTAAATGTTAAGTATGTATTATTCTGGGAAATCTCATGTTGATATTCCCTATTAAACATATAATCCTAAACTAACATTAATACAGAATTTGGAGGTATATTATAATGCATTTATTTCCATGGGGACCATTGACACATGTTGCCAATTAAGGTGAGTTTGCAAATTGAATGCACAAAGTTTGTAACAACAGTTGAACTGCTGAGTCAGAACTATCTGTACTCATACCTAAAGCTTTATTATTATATCCTTATCATTGTGAACACTCAGTTTTCTGACATCTTCACCGACGTTAATGTAAGTTCAATTACTTCATCTTCTGTGCTACAATTTTCTGAGAGGTAATCCGTGAGCAAGGACTCTTCATTCATGCAAAGGTCTTTTTTATTATTAGTGTTAGTCAAAGTAATAACCATCCCAGCTTATGCTTTTCAACTAACATATTCATTATTTTCTGGATTAGTGATGCTGGAAGAGCACAGCAGTTCAGGCAGCATCCAAAGTGCAGCATCCAAAGTGCTGCCTGAACTGCTGTGCTCTTCCAGCACCACTAATCCAGAATCTGGTTTCCAGCATCTGCAGTCATTGTTTTTACCATATTCATTATTTTGCAGATTTATTTTGATAAATTCATTTTAATTTTTCATTTTCAGTCAGCAGCTCTTACATGATTCAGACTTAGAGCCTCGTAAATCGTTAATCTTTCAATAAAAACAATAGAAACAGACTTTACCTTGGAACTTACAGAACAGAAGAAAACCATTCAGCCGTTATATCTCTGCTGGTATCTGTACTAATTGCTATTTCCCTCCCCTTTCCCCATTTCCTTTTGCTTATTTTCCAAACCCTCTTAAATAATGTTACCGTGTCTGCATCAATAATCGCCTCTGGTGAAGCATTTCATTTGGAATAATTCTCTGGGTGAAAACATCATTTTCAAATTTCCCCTTTATTCTATGGTTATCACAGGGATATAGTCCAAGAATAGAAACTGCAAAACAGCAGGCCACTTGGCCCATCAAACTTGTCCCTGACCTCGACAGGAGTAATTTCCAATCCCAACTCCTCTGCCATTTTCTTGAAGCCCTGCATTTTTCTCTCCTTTTGAAAGAAATGATGCATCTCTCCCCATTACCCTGTTAGGCATTGCAAACCTGGACCCAAACAACTCACTGAGCAAAAATAATTTTCCTTATGTGTGGTCTGGTTCTTTTGCTAATCACCTTAAATCAGTGTTTCAGGTCAATGAGCTGGCATCAGAACAATGTTGATTGAAGGTCATCAACCTAAAGTGTTAACTCCGTTTCTCTCAGTACAAATGCTGTCAGACCTGCTAAGTTAATCTAGCACTTTCTGTTATTGTTTCAGATTTCCAGCATGTGTGGTTGCCTTGTTTTCAATATTGTAGGAGCCAGGATGCCAAGTTCCAACACCAGCAGTTACAGTAGACACTAATGGCAATATGGCCATCCATGCTGGCTTAAAATCAACATGTATTGAAAGGCTTTTGAGCATTTATGAATAGAACAAAAATCTTAGAAAATTTCATGATACAGAATTAAAACATTCCAGAACTGAATTAGTAGACTCTTACACTGAAAACAACTTTACTCACCCAGTGTGTTCACAGTGATGACTTCACTGAAGGGCCCAGTGCCCAGTTTGTTCTGTGCTAGCACACTGAACTGGTATGCGGTCTCAGGCTCCAGGCCCTCCACCAGCAGCCAGGTAAGGCCTGTGGATACAGGCAGCGATAACCAGTCATGGGGTCCCAGCATAGCCCTCTTTACCCTGTGGCAAATATAGAACTAGATAGTTAGCACTTGCATTCCAGTGAAGTATATGTTTTCGGGCCAGCTTGCAGTTTGAGGGTGAACCAAATCTTGTGGAGTGAAACAGCACTGAAATAATAATATAATCCATGAAGAAATGTGGTTTACCCTTCAATCCATGTCATTAATAAGAATACTCTTCCCTCAAACCTCTCCTAAGCTGTAAATGTGTGCCCAACACACTTTTCGCATCTAGTGGCACTATTAATAATTTCCAGCTCAAAAATGGCACACAATTGCAAATATTGAACTTCCTTACATTGCCTAATTCCAACTTGCAAAGATAATTTCCCTCCTGCACTGATCTACCAATTGCTTCTGATCCTTGATCTTCTCACAGAATTGTTACACTGCTGAAGAAGGCCATTTCGCACCAGATCTCTGACTGAGCATGATGTCAACATCAATTTCCTGCCTATTCCCTGTGAGTTTTAAGGCAATTTTTTTGGAATGAAAAGATTAATATTAGTTGCTGCAGTGGAAACATTTATAATTAATGTTTATTAGATGCAAATCTTGGTCAATTAATTCAGCTTTGGGCATAAAGGTTGCTTTAGACTGCCTTTTGTTGGTTATGGCATAGATTATAAGAGGAGGGAGGTCATGCTGCATTTGCACAGAACTTTAGTTACGTAATATAGTTGGAGTACTATGTGCAGTTCTGGTCACCATGCTGTGATGTGATGCACTGGGAGAAGCAAAGAAGATTTACCAGAATGATGCCAGGGATGAAGGAGTTTAGCTTTGAAGTGAGTCTGCAAAAGCACAGAGTATTGAGTGGGCGACCTGAAACAGGTGTAAAAGATTATGTTAAAAATCACACAACACCAGATTATAGTCCAACAGGTTTATTTGGAAGCACAAGCTTTCTGAGCGCTGCTTCTTCATCAGGTGGTTGTGGAGTAAAAGATTGTAAGACACTGAATTTATAGCAAAAGTTTACAGTGTGACACAACTGAAATTATAAATTGAAAAAGATCTGGATTGTTTGTAAAGTCTCACATCTTTTAGAATTACCATGTTGGTTTTAGTTCATTCATATGTAAATCCAGATTTTTGTTTTAAATTTACATTCTTAAGTGAACTTTAACAATATATAATTTCAGTTGCATCACGCTGTAAACTTTTGCTATGAATTCTGTACCTTATGATCTTATACTCCACGGCCACCTGATGAAGGAGTTGCCCTCCGAAAGTTAGTGCTTCCAAATAAACCTGTTAGACCATAACCTGGTGTTGTGTGATTTTTAACTTGGTAAATCCCAGTCCAACCGGCTCTTCTAAATTATAAGATTATAGGGACATGGACAGGGTGATTTGAAAATAGCTTAGTCAAAGGGTCACTGACAAAGGGGCATAATTTAAAAATTAAAGCCATGAGGTTTAGAAAGGATTTGATGAAAACCTTTCATCCAGAGGAAGGTGGAGGTCTGGAAGGGTAGTTGGGAGAGAAACATCACAACCTTTCATAAGTACTTGAATTGTCACTTGAAGTGTCATAACATCCAAAACCATGGGCCTAGTGCAGAAAAGTAAGATTCATGTGGCATGATGTATATTTTTGGTGGTACAGACTTGATGGCTAAATGGCCGCATTTGAACTGTATGATTCTATCAATGTGAGAAAAAGAGCCATATACCATAATTAAAAACCTTGCTTATTAACGTGGGGGTTTGGTTAGTTTGGTCGGCTAGAAGACTATATAATCTACAGCAGAAAAAAAACCAGCATGGATTCTGTGTCCATATTGGCTGTGGAACTTTCTGCACCTTAGTCCATGCTTATGGAATAGCTATTCTCAGGTTATACATAATCAATGGTCACTGTCTATTGAAGAGAGAGTCCTTTATTGACTATGGCTCTATACATTACTAACATCCAGCTTTTGGTTGAATAACCAGCCTATTTGCAAATATGCAAGGGGAAGCAACTTGCAGCAAAACCATAATTTTTTTTTCTGAATGGATTATGATGCACACCAGCTAGTGATCTTAGCAATTCTTCACCCACTTTAGCTCATTGGAATTAGGCAAAAATTAGAAGAGGATATTATTGTAGATCTACCAGAAAGTAACAGCGCAATAGGAAAAATTATGAGGGTTCTTTGAAAGAGTCATCACAGGTACAATTGGTCAAATTGCCTCACCTGGTGCTCTAAAATTTTACACTCTGTAAGGAAAGAAGTGAAAGCATTCACCAAGTTTAATGATCAATGGCATGAAAGGGTTGACAAGATTCTAATTCCATGATAAGCTCTCTATATATTTAGGTTTATTGGAATAAATAACTTATTTTACTTTGTAATTTACGTATGCTCCTAAAATAATTTAACCATAAGTGACACTTTTGAATCAGGACACAAATTTCTAAACTAATTCATTGCATGTAAAATGATTGTTGTTTTACTTCAGATGTTGAGAATTATGGACCTGGTCATTTGAAAATGCTAAAGGTAACAATCTTGTCATTATCAGGTATTTATGGTGTAATATTTTCTGATGCCTCCATTTTGCACGCTTTGTGACAGAATCCTGCTGAAGCACCAACACTTAATGATGGCCCTCAGTAGGCACTGGTACAAATCTGGCATACCAGATCAATGTTTGGTTTTGATGAAGGTGCTTGAATCAAGCTGGCATGTACAGTACACACTGGGTGAAAGCATGCAGTTCACTTACATGTTCAATTTCCTCAGTTTGCAAACTGGGTCCCTTTATACCCACCAGTGCAGAGCAATTCATATCTGCGACAAAGAGGGCTGAGTCAGTTCATCTTGCAGATCTATTGGTATGTGGATGATCCCCACATCAGAGCTGACTTTTACACAGTGTATACTAAAGATTAGTGCCAATGATAAAAATTAGTAATGCAACTGAAATCTGGATACCACGTGCAATGCAGAAATGGAGGAAATATAGAAAGCACTGCAGAGCTTTAGAAAATTGCTGTTGTCCTGCTGAAATCACTGGACTTCAATATATTAAAATGTATTGGATTGTCAATTTGTGTAAATTAGAAAGACATGGCCCATCCATCAGTAATTTATTTAATTTGACTAGTAATAGGATTTCACACATGACTAAGCTAAAGGGTTATCATTATTTTGCTAGTGACATATGGATGTTTGCCAACTGAGGTGTGCTGTGTTGGCACACAATACTTGCTGTTGACAGCTTTCACGTTTACTTCTTATTCCCTTTTGGGACCTATATCACAGATAACACCTACATTTTAATGGTTTAAGTTGGAGCTGATTGTATACTAGTTTGCAGTGCGGCAGCACCAAATGTTCCATTTTTAAAGCATGCTGTTCCAAAACAATAGCCCCTCTGTCTGCTGCAGTGCTAGCTACTGATGCAGCAGCTTGGCTTGTTAATAATGCTCTTACCTCTTTGTCAGTCAGCCATAGGTTTAAACCCCACTCTAATGGAATCAAGCATGCTATCTAAACTTTACCTCAGTGATGTTATGGTGGAGATCCTGCACTGTTGAAGGGGCTGTGTTTGGATAACATTTTACATTGCCTATTCAGGTGAACAGAAATGACCCTATGCAGCAAATTTGAGCATGTCTAGTGAATTGTCCTGATAATCATTTATGAAAATAAACAGGTTGGTCTTGTGCATTTATTTACTTTTCAATGAATATATTTTAAAAAATATTTCATTGCCTATGGGACACTTTCAAATACAGTGAGGACACAGAGATGCTATATAAATATGAATTATATCATCTCATCAAGCTAAGCTTGTTTGCCAGTTATATTGCCAGTTTGAAGGAACCTGGTTTGCCTTGACTTTAAGACCATATTCTCCAGAGATAGGAAGTGCAACATGTTGAATGAGCTCTGCACAATGGCAGGAGGTAGCTCACATTCATACAGCACTCATGATCCTGAAGTGCTGTGTATTTTGTTCTTCCTCTTGTCTCCTCTATCTGAAGGCAGGTCCTTGGTGATTATTTGCTAACCTGGTTTAATTGCACGAAATTTATTGGGACACTTAGTAAAATAAAAGAAGGACATTGTTTTAAGGAGGCAGATGGAGAAGCAGGAGGCATGTTCTTAGAACATAAGAACACAAGAAATAGGAGCAGGAATAGACTTTCTGACCCATCAAGACTGTTCTGCCATTCAATAAAATCATGGCAGATATTTTTGTGGACTAAGCTGCACTTATTCACCCGCTTGGCCTCAAAAATACTTTTGTTCTTCTGTTATGAGCACTTGACCAAAATTCCCAAGATCTCAAACTGGAGTGCAATTCTAGTACTCAGGCAAAATAAATGAGCGTATGGCATTAAATGTAACCAGTGTGTAGGATCCTCCCAGTGACTAACAATTGTACAAAAAACCTTGGCAAAAGACCTCTTCTGTATGTTCACTTCAGCAACATTGTTCATTTATTCTTTATAAATCTTGGGTCAAGGTTTAGTTACAAGTGCACTGAGAAATGTTTCCCTGAAGTATTTATGAAATTCTGATTACAGGAAAATGCAAATTTCCTTTCATTTTGAGCTGGAATGATTTATATTAACGGCTGATGATAAGCAGGATGATGTTAACACTCAGGAAACAGTGTTTAATAAGTGCAGAAGAAAAGCAAATTAAAACTATAAGCATATTAGCTAGAAGTGGTGTTTCCATTTTAATACATTTTCCATTTGAAACAGTGCTTAGAAATAACTATAGTAAAATCTTTTGTATCTCCCTGAACTCCTCCATTTTTATGAGTCTGCCTTTCAAATCTGCTGCTCAAGGATTTCTTGAAATTACAGTATATTTTCAAATTCAGTGGAAAGCACTCTCACTGCAGACAAACCCTGTCCTTTGTACTGACTGCTGTGAAAGTCATTACGTGAATAGCCTCCCAATCAGTGGCAGCTTTGGCAATTTCTATTTTAGCTAAATTAGATTGAGAAAAGATGTAGTAGGTTACTTCAACCTTTGAGCATGGCCTTGGTCGATAAACTACATCATTAATACAGTGACACCCTGAACGACAAGGACTTGTTACTGATCCACAGTTAGCTATTCTGATACATGACAATTAATGCTTGAAGGTAGATATTTGATTAACTAAAATATTGCTTGCACTCCAGAAGATATTTACATGCACTTTCTTTTATTTCAAACAGGGAGTAGTTAACATTTTCGAAGTCAGACTCTACAAACCTATTTTGTGTTGCAGAAGGTACTCATTTACTGGCACTTTGTCTAATCTACAATTATGGTCTGTCTGCAAGGGCTCACAATTTTCCCTTCAATTTACAGTTCCCCTGCCCTGCAAATGTTACACTTCCAGCAGCCTCTTTTAACAGCGTATTGAGCAAACCACAGGGATCTGTAAGTACAGGTTAGAAAAGCTGCTGTGTGCTAAATTGAATGATTGAGGCATGTTGGTTTTGAAGTTGGATGACTGTACTTCAGTTGAAAGAAACTGGAGTTGATTGAAGTACGTAGCATAAAGGAGAATTGGAAATATACTCGAGAAAGGAATATGCAAAGCTACAGGAAAAGAGCAGGCATGAATGGGACCAGTTGGTTAACACTTTGAAACAACTAGCATGTACATTGAATGGCCTATTTTGTGCCAATTGATTTTATGATACATACAAGATATAAAAGCTCCACTTTACCGTTTGCATTTAGTGATTATGTGAAAAAAATGTGCATTTATATTGCACTATTTCCACCTCATAACCAATGAAGAATATTTGCAAGTTAAGTCATTCTCATAATAGACGTAGAACAATGGTTTAATCTTAACCTAACTCCTTCTTCCTTCAATGGAAAACCTGAGGGATTGGGTTATTAGACCATTACACCCTCTGCCTGTTCGTAGACAGAGAACTTGGCAGAGGCTTATGGGTGGCTGATCTGATGTCACCTGAAAGGTAATGAGAAAATTATCCTCTGAAAGGTGTTGATGCATACATATAGGTTGTGAATGTATTTGGCATTTTCACCTTTTCAATGGAAAATGCTATTGTCAGAAAGTGGCTCCTATCCCATGATTTTTTGGATTTTTTCCAAGGAAAATCAGGGACTGTTTTAACAGTGATTTGCAGTGATGAGCGCACAAATGGACTCTTCAATGTTTTGTCACCTGGCCTAACACCCACTCTCTTCCTCCCTCTCAACACCATGACCGTGACCAGTCACCTCCCACTTACAGAGGCAGGTACAGTTCTAAGCATCAGCATATTATCTGAATAACAGTGGACATAGAGCTGCAAAAAGGTGCAATGAATCTTTTCCAATGTCAGAATGCAATGTGCACAGAGCTGTAGTTCAGAAAGGGCAGTGTCAATTTGTACCAGCTGACGGAATGCTTGGATTGCCATAGCCAGTAGCACGATAGCATGTATTAATTCATATTTTGGGACATGATTATTTATCTTTATCTGCATTTTGCCTTAAGTAGTATAAGAAAAAGAAATTCGGGTGGCACTCCATGTCACTGAAGACATCTGTGCTGCGTTTGTTATGGTGCAACTGGAGTCAGTGTTCCTGTGGCAACATTATATTAAAGGGACACTATAAAAAGATTTTCCTCATCAGTGGTTGTGTGCCCTCAATAATCCTGCAGCTTTTCATCTGATTTCACCTTCATGCACTGTCTGTTAGCAATTAATATGTCCATAGTGCTGTGCATTTTGACAGGCACAGCTCACCTTCAGATATTGGACAGTCTGAGTATAATGCCATAAATTTAAATGCGTGTTTCAGAAGCCATTTCCTTAGAGCCCAATTCTGTCAAACCAGCCAGTTTTCATTGTATTCACTTCTCTGACCTACTTCTCTGCATATTAAACACAGCATGGTTGAGCGCAACATTACCTTGTGCTCAACTTTCAGCTGTAATAGTAAATAGTCTAAGCACTAACAACCCCAAGATAGCCTATTATTCATCTACATGTGGAAGTCAATAAATCTGATGCATATAAATGAGAATTTGACCAAAGCAGGGACTGACTCTTACTTAAACCCAGTGCTGAAATAGTAAAAATATCCCATATTTACTTTCACACAAAATATGCAAGGAAAATTTGAGTTTTGATTTGGATGTGTGTTTAGGTAGATCAAGATTACCACTTTGTACAGCTGGGCAAACTTCAATGACAGGATTTTAATTCTACTGGCAGAAGGTCAGGTCACGAAAATGACACTCAGGCATTTTCTGCTGTATTCCCAGAACATTTCACGCCTCCTGCCACTTTAACTGAATAGATTTCAGACGGGTCAAGGCCACCTGCCGCTTATGTTAGGAACTGGTAAAGGGAAGACAAGAAAATATTCTATTCTTGCTGTCAAAGTGGAAAGCCTCACACTTGCTCATATTATATTCACCTTGTGAGCTTTGCACAGCTTGTGTTCCCACCCAGTTTTGCATTATGAACAAACACAGTTACATTACTGCTGTTAGTCTCCTTGTCCAAGTCATTAATATTGATTGGTGACCCCAGCACTGATCCCTCCACTAGTCACAGCCAGCCTGCTTGCCATGTCTCATTTCTCCCTATTCTTTTCTTCCTGTCCATTAACCATTCCTTTGTCCATACAAATATATTGATCTAACTCATAAACTGTTAACTTGTATATTAACATTTTGTGCTGAAAATGTGTTGCTGGAAAAGCGCAGCAGGTCAGGCAGCATCCAAGGAACAGGAAATTCGA
The DNA here is from genome assembly GCF_020745735.1 of Hemiscyllium ocellatum. NCBI lineage: Eukaryota > Metazoa > Chordata > Chondrichthyes > Orectolobiformes > Hemiscylliidae > Hemiscyllium > Hemiscyllium ocellatum. The sequence goes on from NC_083429.1 coordinate 34,321,240, forward strand.
CGTTTCGGGCATAAGCCCTTCATCAGGAATGCTCACTGAAATCCTTCTAGAGGGAGGAAGAGGATTCGCAGGAACATTTTGTGAGCCACTTTATTAAACGTTTTCTGCACATCTATCTATAAGACCCTTTTTATCAACCTTACAAGTTGGATCCCCAAAAATTCTAATAAATCTATCAAACATGATTGTCCTTTCTTAAGCCAATGCCAACTCTGCCTGAGAGAACCACAGAATATAATCAGGTCCACATTAGTTGACAGATATCATTCAGCTTACAAATCTACAAAGGTTAGAGGCAGGCCAGAAAAGTGGACAGATCAGCAATGACTGAATATAAAAGGAGAAATTTGAGTACAAGAGAAAGCTAGGTAGAATTATGAAAATAGACAGCGAGAGTTTCAACCAGTAATTAAAATGACAAGAGTAACTAAAGTGAGTGTTAGTCTTCTCAAGAGTGAACCTAGAGAAATAATAATGAAAACAGGAAAATGAGCAAAACAATTGAATACTTAATTAGGATCTGTTTTCACTGTAGAAATGTTGTGGATCCTCGGGATTGGGCGGGGGGTGGGAGGGATGGTCTTGATAATATGGATAGCTTGTATTCCAAGCTGTTGAAGAAGCCAGGTAGAAAGTAATAACTAGAAACTAAAACAGAAATTGCTGGAAAAGTTCAGCAGGTCTGGCAGCATCTGTGAAGAGAAACCAGACTTCATGTTTTGAGTCTAGTGACCCTTCCTCAGAACTGGTGGTAGCGAGGAAAGTGTCTGTTTTCATGCAGAAGACAGGGTGGGGAGAGGGGTAGGGAATAAACAATAAGTAGGGATGGAGCCCAAAAAGAGGGAATAACAGTTGGACAGAAAAAGGAGTGGATAACGACCTGGGTGGGAGGGTGAATAGCTGTTAATGGGGACTGTTAGTGGCTATCAATGGGAAATAATAATTGTTTGTTCATCACTACATACAGGTGTGGGATAAAAGGATTGGAGATTGGTAAATGTTGGATCATTGTTCAAAAGAATTAGGCCAATTAATTACAATCTTGTCAATTTGATGTCAGTGGTAGGGAAATAGAATCAATTCTGAGAGACATGATAAACTGTCACTTGGGAAGTTGGGGACCAATCGGGGAATATTATGTATCATTAACTTGATGGAATTTTTGAGGCAGTAACAAGAAGTGAAGGTAAGGGTAATATAGTTGATGTTGTCTACATGGATTTTACTAAGGCATCTGACAAGGTCTCACATGGCAACCTGGTCAGAAAAGTAAAAGCCCATGAGGTACTTATAGTGAATTGGAAGCAAAATTGGTTCAGTGACAAGAAACAAAGGATAATGGTTGATGTCTGTTTCTGCATCTGGAAAACATCTTCTAGTGGTGTTCTATGGGACTCATTGTTGGGTCCTTTGCTGTGTATTGCATGCATTAATGATTTGAATTTATGTATGGGAGGCATTGTTGGGAAATTTGCAGATGACACAAATGCTGGCCATATAGTTGACAATGAAGAGGATACCTGTCGACTCCTGACACCAATATTTTGGTTCAGTGGAAGGAAAAGTAGCAAATAGAATTCACTTCAGACAAGTGTGAGATGATGCATTTGGGGAGAGTGAAAAAGTGAAGGAACACACAATAAACAGGAGGATAATGAATATGAGTGGAAGTGAAAATCCCTGGGGGTGCATGTATACAGGCCCTTGGAAATAGCAGTACAGGTAGATGAAGTGGTAGAGAAAGCACATGTATGATGATGCTGCTCCTTTAACAAGGTTATGTTTTCCTTGGTTTTTTTAAAGAAGGATTGTAAAAGGCAGAAGTTCCAATTTGGCTGCAATAAGGGATTTTGCTAATGGCTAACAGATACTGCCCAAGGCAACAATCAGGGAAAAGGTTTGTAGGATTTTTAAAAATCCTCTGTACAATGAAAGGGTAGTGGCCAACCCTCCCAGTTCAGGAGATGTTTTCTGGTTTGGTTTGGATTTTAGCAATTGGGGTGGTACAGTGGCTCAGTGGTTAGCACGGCTGCCTCACAGCACCAGGGTCCCAGGTTCAATTCTAGCCTCGGGTGACTGTCTTTGTGGAGTTTGCACATTTTCACTGTGTTTGCGTGGGTTTCCTCTGGCTGTTCCGGTTTTCTCCTACATTCCAAAGATGTAGGAGAATTGACCGTGCTAAATTGCCCCCATAGTGTTAGGTGCATTAGTCAGGAAATGGACTGGGTGGATTACTCTTTGGAGGGTCGGTGTGGACAGGTTGCACTGAAGGGCCTGTTTCCAATTTAATCTAATCATCTGTTCGAAGCTGCTGGGCAAACAAGGTTCCCTGATTCAACAAATATTTATGGCTGACTCTCTCTCTCTCTCCCTAAAATCTCTCCTGTGAGAACTTGTGTTTTAATTTATCTTTTTTGTCAAAGGATGTGTTGATGGGGATGTTGCAGGAAATTGGAATAGTTTCTTTGTTCAGTTATGGAGATATCATGTCCATTGGGTTTTCAAATAGGTTCTTATTCTAAATTCTGCTTTCTTTTGTTTGGGTTTCATTTGGTGTTGTGTGAATAAATTCTGTTTCACTTGAAGTCAAGTGGTTTGACCAGCTGCATCACTCCTGGAATATTCACTTTACATCTGCCTAAAACAACCAGAAACGTTAGGGTCTGGGCTACTTTCTTGAAATGTATTGAGGGGATCTGGCCTGGTCTATCACACATGGAAAGCTTTACTTTATTGGATGAAATATAGAAAACAAAAGTAGGGATATAATGCTGTATAAAACACTGGTTAGGCCACAAATGAAGTTTTTTGTGTAATCTGGTCACCATATTCCAGGAAGTTCACAATGCTCTGGAGTGAGTACAGAGAAGTTTTACAAGAGTATCAACAAAAAAAAAAGAACTTGCTGAGATATTTGTATCATTGATAGTCACAGGTGAGGTGCCGGAAGACTGGAGGCTAGCTAACATGGTGCCACTGTTAAAGAAGGGTGGTAAGGACAAGCCAGGGAACTATAGACCAGTGAGCCTGATGTCAGTGGTAGGCACATTGTTGGAGGAAATCCTGAGGGACAGGATATACATGTATTTAAAAAGGCAAGGACTAATTAGAGATAGTCAACATGGCTTTGTGCATGGGAAATCAAAGTGGATTAATGAGGGCAGAGCAGTGGAAGTGATCTATATGGACTTCAGTAAGGCGCTCGACAAGGTTCTTCGTGGGAGACTGATTAGTAAGGTCAGGGAATACAGGGAGAACTAGCCATTTGGACACAGAACTGGCTCAAAGGTAGAAAACAGGGTGGTGGTGGTCGGTTGGTTTTCAGACTGCAGATCTGTGACCAATGGAGTGCCACAAGGATCGGTTCTGGGTCCACTATTTTTCATCATTTATATAAATGATTTGGATGTGTGCATAAGAGGTACAGTTAGTAAATAAAATTGGAGGTGTAGTGGACAGTGAAGAAGGTTACCTCAGATTACAATGGGATCTTGATCAGATGGGCCAATGGGCTGAGAAGTAGCAGATAGAACTTAATTTAGATAAATGCAAGGTGCTGCATTTTGAGAAAGCAAATCTTAGCAGGACTTATACACTTAATGGTAAAGCCCTAGTGAGTGTTGCTGAACAAAGAGACTTGGAATGCAGGTTCATAGCTCCTTGAAATTGGAGTCACAGGTGGATGGGATAGTGAAGAAGGCATTTGGTATAGTTTCCTTTATTGTTTAGAGTATTGAATGCAGGAGTTGGGAGGTCATGTTGCGGCTGTACAGGACATTGGTTAGGCCACTTTTGGAATATTGCATGCGATTCTGCTTTCCTTCGTATCGGAAAGATGTTGTGAAACTTGAAAGGGTTCAGAAAACATCTACAAGGATGTTGCCAGGGTTGGAGGATTTGAGCTATAGGGTGAGGTTGAATAGACTGGGGCTGTTTTCCCTGGAGTGTTGGAGGCTGAGGGGTGACCATATAGAGGTTTATAAAATCATGAGGCATGGATAGGATAAATAGACAAAGTCTCTTCCCTGGGGTGGGAGAGTCCAGAATTAGAGGGCATAGGTTTAGGGTGAGAGGAGTAAGATATAAAAGGGACCTAAGGGGCAACCTTTTCAAGCAGAGGGTTGTACATGGACGGAATGAGTTGTCAGAGAAAGTGGTGGAGACTAGTTAGCAAAGTTAGATCTCAGGGAATACAGGGAGAACTAGCCATTTGGATACAGAACTGGCTCAAAGGTAGAAAACAGAGGGTGGTGGTCGACGGTTGCTTTTCAGACTGGAGGTCTGTGACCAATGGTGTGCCACAAGGATCGGTGCTGGGTCCACTACTTTTCATCATTTATATAAATGATTTGGATGTGTGCATAAGAGGTACAGTTAGTAAGTTTGCAGATGACACCTAAACTGAAGGTGTAGTGGACAGTGAAGAATTACAGATTACAATGGGATCTTGATCAGATGGCCAATGGACTGAGAAGTAGCAGATAGAATTTAATTTAAAAGGTATCTGGATAGGTGTATGAATAGGAAGGGTTTGCAGGATATAGGCTGGGTGCTGGCAGGTGGGACTAGATTGGGTTGGAATATCTGGTCAGCATGGATGGATTGGACCGAAGGGTCTGTTTCCCTGCTGAACATCTCTATGACTCTATGACTTTATAACTGTGGATGCTGGAAATCTGAAACAAAAACAGAAATGTGGACTCTGCTTTCTGTCCACAAATGCTATCAGACCTGTTCAGCAATTTCTGTTTTTGTTTTTCAAGAATATTGCCAGGGTTTGTAAACTGTAGTTATGAGAAAATTTTCGATAGACTCGAGGTGTTTCTCCTCAGAGGACTTCTGAAATACTTGAAAAGCTTGGGCGCTCACCCATGTTCTTGGCCATGCTGAAAATCAGTGTGAACCAGTCAAACACAACAGCAAACCTTGAATCCCTTTAAAATCTCCAATGGCATGAAGCAGAGATGTGTATTGGTCCTGACTTTATTCACCATCATTTTTAGCCTGATGCAACAGCAGGCAATTGACACTCTTAAGGTGGGAGTTTACAAACGCTTCTGACTGATGGGGGTCCTCTCAACCTCAGGTTCATACAAAGCTACAACAAAACCTCATGGACTAATGTCAGTGAGAAATGAAGGCCATGGATTCTGATTCCTGGAGATGTTACACTGGGAGTACTACAGACATCTTTGAGACTGAGCATAGAATCAGCATAAATTAGAAATGGAACAAGAACAATAGATCCAAATGTCCCCAGCAGTGAGTACAGTTTCACTTGCACTGACTGTGGGAGAATCTGCCGTCATGGATAGGCCTGACCCACCAGCAGTGGGCTTGCAACTGATGAATAAAATATTCCTAAGATCTCATTCCACAAAGAAATACTAAGAGAGAGAGAGAGTTTTCCTTAGTACAGAGGAGACTGAGCAGTGACTTATTTGGGATGTATAAAATTACATGGGGCCGAGATAGAATGGGCAAGAAAGCCCTGTTCTCTCTATCTGTACGGTCAGTTATTAGAGAGCACAGATTTAAGGTGATTGGTAGAAGGCTTATAGGAATCAAGAGGAAAATCGTCTTCACCTGGATGGTGATGGGTGTTTCAATTTCACTGCCTGGTTTAGTGGTGGAGGCAGAAATCCCAATTCATTTCAAAGGTATCCAGATCTGAATCTGAAGCTCTGTAAGCTGCAAGCCTGCAGATTAATGCAGATAAATTCAGTTGAATGGCTTCTTCCTGTGTCATAAATTTGCTATGATGCCTTGGATAAAGGGAGGATGTTTCTCTTTGTTGGGGACATGGTTTAAAAATGACTTTTCCCTTTAATGACAGAAAAGATGAGAACATTTTTCACTGAGAGGATCTTAAATCTCTGGAACTCTCTTCTTCAGAGAACAGTGGAAGCTGGATCTTTGAACTTATCCATGGCTGAGTTTGATAGATTTTCAATAGACAATGGAGACCAAGATTGTGAGGAACAGATTAGATAGAGGCGATAAGATAACAATCTGACCAGCCATTATTGTATTGAATGATGGAGAAGGCTCAAATGGCCTATTTCCATTCTTAAGTCTTATGTTCCTAATTATGGGCACGTAAACATAGTTCATCATCTCTTTCTAATAGAAAATTGCGCATTTATATGATCAAGGAGTTTGTAATGCTGAAGGTATTTGAATGGGTGGCTGAAGAGAATTCATTTCTTCTTGTGGGGATTCAAGAATGAGGGGGTCACAGGTTTTAAAGATAAGCCAGATCATTAGACAGTATATCAGGACGTTTTTTCACATAATTAGATGTAGAAATCTGACATCCATTCCCCTAAGAGCTGTGAACACCAGGAATAATAAAACATCCAAGTCGTCGCTCGATAGATTTTTGTCAGTAAGGAAATCAGGAGGCTACATTAGTACATAGAATTAATAAGTAAATGGAGTTGAGACATAGATTAGCACAGCAGGTATGAGGTGCTGATTGGCCTCGTATTTTGATGTTCCTCCATTGATTTTAATGCTAGTAGTAGCATTTGATAGTAAATCTTTTCCCGAGTCCCTTAATCCAGTGTAAATCATTCTCTATTCAGTTTTATTTGTTACTTTTTTTTGGTTTCCTTTATAGATTGTCTGATGGTTAATAAACTCCACTTTAAGAAAAGATGATTGCACTGTAAGATGAAAGTAACAAACTAACACACCCCTTTAACCTGATCTACTGCCTTCTTGTCATTACTCAAAGTGAGACACTTTTACAAAACACTTAGCATTGCGGAGCTTTCTGCAATTTGATCCAGAATATAGTCTTCTGCTGACTCACGAGTGAAAACTTACCCTGTTATCATCTGACTACGTGGGTACTCCATCATGACAGGACCAACATATGTTACGACACTGACTTGTGTAGGTTTGACTGGCACTATTTTTTAAATACAATCTATATGCAGTATCTGTGTTGGCACACAGGGACATCAACTTTAGGCTGTCATGCATCATTACTGTTGGGGTGAAATTCTGACACATCTCAAGGCTCGAGAATCTTACCTGTGCTAAAATGTCTTCTCTTCTAGTGTGACCCAGTTATCTCTATGAATCAATCTGCTTTTGTACTCAAACACTTGGCCTCTGTTTTAAAAGGTGACCATCCCTATGTAGTAAGTTAAATGCCTCCCCTTAAGTTTTGTTTAGTGATTTGATCATATGATCATAGAGTCATAGAAATATACAGCACGGAAACAGACCTATCGGTCCACCTCGGCCATGACGACTAGTCCCTGCCTTTCCAAATACATGTAAATCCTGTCCCTCAGGATTCTCTCCAACAACTTGCCTACCACTAACGTCATACTCACCTGTCTAAAGTTCCCTGGCTTGTCCTTATCACTTTCTTAAATATGGCACCGCGTTTGCCAATCTCCAGTCTTCCAGCACCTCACCTGTGACTATCGATGACACAAATATCTCAGCACGGGGCCCAGCAATCACTCTCTAGCTTCCCACAGAGTTCTAGGGTACACCTGACCAGGTCCTGGGGATTTATCCACCCTTATGCATTTCAAGACATCCAGCACTTCCTCCTCTGTAATATGAACAATTTTCAAGATGTGACCACCTATTTCTCTTCCTTGTATATCTTCCATGTCCTGCTCCACAGTAAATACTGATATAAAATACTCGTTTAGTATCTCCCCCATCTCTTGCGGCACCACACAAAGGCTGCCTTGCTGATCTTTGAGGAGCCCTATTCTCTCCCTAGTTACCCTTTTGTCCTTATTATATTTGTAAAAACCTATTGGCTTTGCCTTAACCCTATTTGCCAAAGGCATCTCAAGTCCCCTTTTTGCCATCCTGATTTCCCTCTTAAGTATACTCCTACTGCCTTTATACTCTTCTACGGATTCACTCGATCTATCCCGTTTATACCTGGCATATGCTTCCTTCTTTTTCTTAACCAAACCCTCAATTTCTCCAGTCATCCAGCATTCCTTACATCTACCAGCCTTTCCTTTCACCCTAACAGGAATATATTGACTCTGGATTCTCATTATCTCATTTCTGAAGGCTTCCCATCACCAAGCATGGTTGAAATTTTAAACACTTTCCTGAAAAGTGCAACTGATGCTCGATCAATTTAAAGGATATGGAGAAAAGCCAGGTATGCAGAGTTACTTTGTAGTTCAGCCATGATCTCACTGAAAGACCAGAACAGGCTCACGTTGTAAAATGGTTGATTCCAGGTCCCACTTTCAAAGGCTGATTGATGTTTTAATTCTATTTTGATTAGATTAGATTACTTACAGTGTGGAAACAGGCCCTTCGGCCCAACAAGTCCACCCGTACATTTACCCCTTAACCTAACACTATGGGCAATTTTAGCATGGCCAATTTTCCTGACCTGCACATCTTTGGACTGTGGGAGGAAACCGGAGCACACCTACACAGACACAGGGAGAATGTGCAAACTCCACACAGTCAGTTGCCTAAGGTGGGAATTGAACCCAGGTCTCTAGCGCTGTGAGGCAGCAGTGCTAACCACTGTACCACCGTGCCGCCCAAATTATTAGCCTTGTTTCTGTCATCCCTAATTCCCTTGTCAACAGGAATCCACTGATTAAGGAAGAATTTGTCATGATTTCAACCAGCATCTTCCAAGGATCGCAAGTTAAACCCAATTCCAGAGTTCTCAAGACACTTGGGTGTGTTTCCACTAACATAGTTGATGGCCCTGATGTGCTGTCTAGTGAATTAGGTTTAATTGCTTTCAACTCCAGCTCAAAGTGCAAACCAACATAATGATCCAAATTGACAGATATTTGTGTAATTTCAACACATCATCAAACTGCATAATCCTTTGTCACAGAACTGACTCTGACTGAAGGAAACATAAAATCATAAAATCTAGAATATATAGCCAACCATTTATTAATAGGATTTATGTCTATTTTGAACAACAAAGAGTTTCTATTCTTCTGTTCATTCTTAGAATGTGGACATTGCTGGTCAGGCCAACATTTATTGCCCATCCTAACTGGCCAGGGGGCATTAAAAATGCAATCACATCGCTGTGGGTCTGGAATCACATGTAGACCAGATCAGGTAAGGATGATGGATTTTCTTCCCTTAAGGGGATTAGTGAATCAGATTGGTCTTTCTGACAATCAACAACAGTTGCCTGGTTATTTGACTGTTAATTTCAGATTTTTCCTACATTGAATTCAAATTCCACCAATGGCCATAGCAAGACTTGAACCCAGAACATTACTAGGTCACTGGAGTCTAGCAATAATACCACAAAGCAGTTGCCTCCTCTAAGTATTCTATTGCTGGTTAACAGGTTAGCATTTCAACTATTAAACATCAAATGGGTTCTTCACGGAAAAAAAAATTGCAATGCCTTTCTTGTGAAATATTTGTAAAATCAGAGCATACTGTAGTATTGAATGAAGGGCTTCAGCCCACCATTTCTGTGCTAGTTCTTGGAACTAGTTTTGCAATTAATTTCATTTTCCCTGCTTTTTCCCTGTAATCTTGCAAATGTTTCCACTTCAAGCATTTACCCAATTCCCTTTTTAAGTTACTGTTAAATTGGTTTTCACCAACATTGTATGCAGCACATCCCAAATCATTATCATTTGCTGCCCATGCAATACAATGTTGAAAAAAACCAAATCCTCTTCAATTTAAACATCATAGCTGACAGGAGATGTTCACCCCAATGATCTGGGTTAGATTGGAAGACTATGCCCATGTTGTAATTGGGGTATGCTCCCACCAGACCCCATCATCCCCCTAAAAAAGTCCTGGCCAGCTAAAGGAAGTTGCATTTTTAACTTGCCTTCAGTGCAAAAAGTTGTACAGCACTCAGAAAATAGGTAAAATGAAAAAGACAGGTTTAAAATGGAGGTCAAGTGAACTTTACGTAAATCTTGATCATTAATATGTTAAAGTGATCAGTGTGATATCCAATTATTATTATCCTAAGAAATCTCAAGCTTACACTGAAGTAACTGTTTTGGGGCAATGTTAAATATAGCAATTTAAGGTATGCATAGCTACGTGCTTTATGTTAAGCAGAACAGGATAATTATGAAACTGAAATGTTAGCCATCACTGACCTCAAGTCTGGCAAGATGCATGATGAATGGAGTGCAGAATTATCCTTACATTGTCTGAACAATGGTCCCATTACTTCACTTGAACTTTCTCCATGGAATTAACCCACTTTCTTTATTACTCATGTTGCGGTTTTACAAACTATTAGATTCACATTAGTAGCTGAAACTATAGGCAGTGGGTGTGCTGTACATGTGATAGCCAAAAGAGGAAGAAAAGTACCACTTCATTGGCTGTGCTGTCTAAAAAGTTAATTGTATTTGCTAAATTAGTTGATGAGCATTAAAAATTGACAGATATGAAAAGACTAACAAGCTGCCCCAGAATATTGATAATTTGTTTTAGGAAAACGTTTGATCCTGAAAGTTCTTTCTGAAAGGAGATGGTGAATACTTTCTACTCTGTGTTCATTACTTAATATGTTTTAATACTTTGAACAATACATAGATGTTGATATCCACCAGTAGTAACCAACAAAATGACCTCCTCAGTACTCCTTGCAGATTCTTTGACATTGTTACTGTATATGTGTGAAACACAGTGCTAATTTAAAACAGGACAAAGTTAAAATCAGCAGTTCATCCCTGAAATGTTAACCCAATCTCCCATTTTTCCACAGTTGCTACCTGACCTGCTTAGTATTTCCACTATTTTCCATTGCTTAAAATCTGGATGCTTCAACTGATTGTTTTCTGATACCTTTAAGCTTCTCTATTGGTGGCTTACTGACATTCACAGTCCTTTGTTGCTGAGCACAACATATCTTGTTATCAAAGCTCTTTTACAAAGACAAAGACAGAATAGAAAGTGCTGTCTTCAGTATGAGGTGAATTGTTTGTTGCTCATTCTAACTGGGACCATACAAAGCAAAAACTGGATTCCCATCTTTTGTTAAATATCAAACATTTTGGATCTCATGGAATATTTAGAATTCATGTCATCCAGACATTCAGCAAGCTTTTATTTCTAACAGACTGCAACATGCTCAGTCTGGGTTGAGTATACACCGTGTCAGGCTACATAAATGTAATTTACCCTGATCAGCATGGACGCTTTTTAAAACAAAGACCCTATGTCAGTTGTTTTCTTGTACAGGAACTAACAAATCAGGAATTTAGATGGAGGGAATATTTTCTTTCGCACTTACATTCAATAGCACTGTGGACATATGATTATAATGTGAGTAATGTGAGCTTCAGCTCAGACAATCTCTTCTCATGACTGGCATCTTCTTTATGTTGCTCATACATCTGTCCACTGACTCATGGTACATTGCAAGATATTATTGTTAGAAAAAAACTTGCAACAATGGAGTGGCCCTATGTTTGTCACAGGGCGTCTCGATCTTTTGTAATGGCATAGCAAGGATCAATTGTGCATGAAACAGGTGGTAATAATAATTAAGTGGCAATGCACTGTCCTTTTTATCTCCAAGATCAAGGTTTGAATCTAGCCTATGCAATGGGGATATAAGCTGTTGACTGTTTTCCAGTCACAATGAGTGTGGATAGTTTCATTGTAATAAGTTTTAAAAAGGTCTACTCTACTATGAGCATAGCAGGACAGCTCAACCAGAAAGGAATGATAAAGAACAAATGAAATGTCAAGACAGTTAGTCAGCCCAAAAAACTATTGAGCCAGCACAGCCTGGTTGCTCTAAAGCAACAGCCTGCAGCCAAACAACTGCCAAGCGATAACAGCAGAGCAAATCATTATAGGAAGCCTAATGCATACAAAACATTCATTTAAGCAAAGAATTGAGAAGGAACGAGCGGAAGCAAAGCATGCTAGGATGACTCACACAGGGCCATACCAGACTGTGAATGTCTGCTCATATCCACCATCATAACCTGGGTCCCAGGAGGCATTAGCAGAGGTCATCGTGGCTGTGACTCTAATATTGGTTGGAGCATGTGGACTTGTGCCTGCAAAAAGGAGAAAAAAAATGACAGCTTAGTTGTTACATAGTTATAGAATCTTGTCTGCAAAATCCATTGGCGTAAATTAAGGGTGGCACGGTGGCACAGTGGTTAGCACTGCTGCCTCACAGCGCCAGGGACCTGGGTTCAATTCCCACCTCAGGCAACTGACTGTGTGGAGTTTGCACATTCTCCCCGTGTCTGCGTGGGTTTCCTCCGGGTGCTCCGGTTTCCTCCCACAGTCCAAAGATGTGCGGGTCAGGTGAATTGGCCATGCTAAATTGCCCATAGTGTTAGGTAAGGGGTATATGTAGGGGTATGGGTGGGTTGCGCTTCAGCGGGTCGGTGTGGACTGGTTGGGCCGAAGGGCCTGTTTCCACACTGTAAGTAATCTAAAAAAACATGAATAATACATGATTCCAGTACAGAGCTCACTCTTTTCAAGACCTCTAATTGAGAAATGAAGGATACATTTCATTCAAAGGAAATAAAGCAGAAGGTTAAGAATTAAAAGGGAAGTTCAGAAGAATCTTTGCACTAAGAATAAATAACTTTTGGAATAACGTACTGGAGCAAGCCTATGTGATAAAGATTTGGATTTTCTGATGGTGGCTCAGTGGCTAATATCACTACCTCACAGCACCAGGGACTCTGCCTTGGCTAACTAACTGGTGTTTGAACATTCTCTCTGTGTCTGCGAGGATTTCCTCCGGGTGCTACGGTTTCCTCTCACAGTCCAAAGATGTGCAGGTTAGGTGAATTGATCATGGTAACATGCCCATAGTGTCTAGGGATATGCAGGGTAGATGGATTAGCCATGGGAAATGCAGAGATATGGGGATGTGGTGGGTCTGTTTAGGATGCTCCCCATAGAGTTAGTGTGGACTTTATAGGTCAAATAGCCTGCTGCCACACTATAGGGATTCTATGATTCTAGGATTAAAGCCTATGTCCAGACTATGACAGACATCCAGGATCTGGCTCCCCTTCATTCACTCCAGACCCGACGAGCCTACCACCTGCTCCTCAAGCCAAACCCTTTTGTCCCGCTCCAGAGATGACCAGCTTTGGAGCCAACCTCCCTTCCCCTCTTCTGGACCTAACCCCACATCCTTCACCCCCAGAAACAAAACCCCCTCATCTACTCCAGACTCACTCCCACTACTCTGATGCCCCTTTCTCCCACTCTAGATAACCCTCTCCCCTTTTTCCTGCCGTACTTTGGATCCAATCAGTCTGAATGTCGTCCAGGACCCAGTGCTCATTTCCACGCTCTGGACATGACCTACCTCCACAGTCACCCACCCCCGAGACCTAGTCTCACTCCTGAACTGACACCCACCCTCCAAATCCCCACCTGTTTTGGACATGACTTCTTCCACCGACCACATTATTGCATAACTTACTTGAACTCTTTGCATCCCACTCACCTGGTACTCTATCCCTTACCCAGCTGGTGACTGACATCAGTTGGCATCCTACCTACCAAGTATCCTATCCTAACACAGCTGGAACCCTACCTACTTGCCGACCTGGCCTGTTACCTTGCAGGCTTCCTACCTTCCTGGTATTTACCCAGACAGGTCACCAACACCTACATCACACCATCCTGGTGCCCTCCCTAGCTGGTTCCTTACTTACCTGGCATCCTACCCAACTAGCACATTACAATGCCTCCACCCCACCTTCATGACATCCTAACCTTACACTTTTCTCATGTACTGCCTGTTAAAGTGGGTGTCTGTGATTCAGGACTTCAAAATTTCAGAATAAGGACTGCTGTGAAAAGGGGTTCCCCAGAACTGTCAGAATTGAAGTATGGTTCCACGTTTCTGAAGGAGACCTGACTGGAATCTCCTGTCAGAAATGGGGAGCTCTCACATTTCATGAAAAAAAGTGTGTGATTGCCACTCCTTGGAATATCCAGCCCAAGTCATTTGTGTTTAGAAGACAAATAGTCACTGGATGGAGAGGAGAACTCATTGAAAATGATACAAAAATATGGATGGGCATTTTGGACCTCATGGTCTTTCTCTAATCTTGGGCTCACTTAATTGGATTTCAATTCATACAAAAGATGGCAGTTAAAGACCTTGGTTTCTTATGTGACTACAAGATGTCCCAAAGTATTTTACAGTCAATGAAGGGCTTTTAAAATCAGAAATGTGGCAGCCAATTTATGCATAACAAGCTTTCACAACTGGAAATACATAAATGATTAGATAATAGAGGAACAAATTACTGCAGATACAGCAGTGGGTCAGACAGCATCCATACAGAGAGAGCAGCTAATGTTTTGTGGCTAGATGACTCTTCATTATATAATGATCAGATAATCTATTTTAGTGATATCTATGAAGGACTAAATATTGATCAAGATATCATGTATAATTCTGCTATGATTCAAAACCTTTTATTTTTATTCATTTATAGGATTTGGGCGTCACTGACAGTGCCAGCATTTATTGCCTCTCTCCAATTGCCCTTGAGAAGGTGTTAGGAAACCACATACTTGAATTGCTGCTGTCCACAGCCGACCACTTTGACTCTCCCTCCCATTCCGCCAAGAACGTGTAAGTCCTGGGCCTCCTCCACCATCAAATCAAAACCACCTGATGACTGGAGGAAGAACAACTCATCTTCTGCCTTGGGACCCTTCAACCACGCACCATCAACATCAACTTGACTAGTTTCCTAATCTCCCCTCCCCCAACCTCATCTCAGATCCAACTTGGCACTGCCCTCTTGAACTGTCCTAACTGTCAGTCTTCCTTCCCACCTAACCACTCCACCCTCCCCTCCAACCAATCACTATCAACCCCCACCTGCATTTTCCTATCACTTTCCTAGCTACCTTCCCCCAGCCCCACTCCCCTGCTTATTTATCTCTCAACCCCCTTTTCCCCCACCCCACATTCCTGATGAAGGGCTTCTGTCTGAAATGTCACCTCTCCTGTTTGATAGAGAGTTGTCTCAGATGCCTCTGGAGTATTAGCCCAGCAACATTATCACTACACCATCACTTCCTCCAGAAAGTAGCATACAGAGAAATGGCAAATTGCAAGAAAAACCAGCAACTGCATCCAGATTATTCTAGAAGGGCATGTAAGAGTGTTGCCATAGTCCTGCTATCTCAATTGAGAAAAAACTGATGGTGGTGAGTTATAGGAAAGGCAATGGCATCACGGTATTATTGTTGAACTGTAAATTCAGACATCCAAGTAATGTTCTGGGACCCAGAATCCTGCCATGGCAGATAGTGGTATCTGAATTTAATTTAAAAAAAAAGAAAATCTGGAATTAAGAGTCTAATGGTGACTATGAAACCATTGTCAATTGTTGGAGATGTTAATACACATGATAATAAACCCAATTCAATTCTTTTTAAAGATAGTGGGAATTGAACGTAGAAGGGGTCACAAAGCAACTAAAACTGCCTGTCATTTGTTCCTTCCAATTTTAGCCCTATTGACTTCATGAGAACTATTCCTTGAGGATGCCATATAATAGTTAGAAAATAGAATTCCCTCTCCTTTATATCCCACCCTGATCAATGTTATCTCAAAACTCCCATTGCATCACATACAATCAGTTGAAAGTGAACCATTTTCTCCACCTGTAATGTGCACCTGTTTGAGAACAGCCTGAGATGTCTGTCTAGCATTTAATGTCTTTGGGGACATAACTCTGTCTTGTAACTTTCCATAATGGTACAATGACGCTTGGGAATATTTTGGACGTCTAACCGCAATGGACTTAGACCTGGGATTCAAATTAGTTCTGTTCTCTATTCTCTTAGGCTGTGTACATTTCAAATAATAGTGCCAGTGTAAGACTGCAATCATAGCTTGTGATGTTCAAACTAGATGCATGTAGTGTGCTATTTTTATTAAAAATGTAAGCACTGAAACAAATGAATAGAGTACAGGGGCAAGACTTGTGAGTGGCAGTGATTAGAACCTGCAAACATAACACAGCAATGCGCCTTAGCAACTGGATTGTGTGGGGGTGCTTTTCCATTAAATCCACATGACAAATGTCACCTTTGATGTAATGAGCCTGACCTGTCCCACCATGGAGTATTTCTTTGTCCATTATTATTCCCTCCACCAGCACAAAGCTATACTTAGATTGGTGAATCAATCTCGATTGGTGTGACTTTGTCATTTAATTTTTGTTTGTGTTCACTCATTAAAACATGTCCTCACATTAGTGTGTGTTTGAAATACACACAGGCCAGATGGTATTCAAAACGATTCTCAACAAACTCACATCAGTAATTAACCAAAGACAAGCAATGGTCAAATCGAGCAGACAAGCACTCATTCTTAATGACTTACTAAGAAGCACTGTGGATTCAAGATTGACCTCTAAAATTCCATACTTGGGGAGTTCTCGGTATTTCTCATGTCCTGCAGTATCTCAGTCAACAAACCCAACCAATTTGTTGATGTGGTAGCATTTATGCAGGAGCTGTGCGCATCACAGAATGAGCCTGTTACCTCTGACCTTTGGCTTTTCCAGTGTTGCTGGGGGTCACTGCAACATTGGTTGACCACATTGATACTAATCATTGTGGGTTTTGGGTTTAGCAGGTGGTTTTACAGCTCTGTCAGTCACTAACCTTCTCCATCTATTTGGGGCTGGGATCTGCAATATGGCTTGATGAGGAGTCCATCCCCTTCTTATTGCCTATCTTAGGTGTGACAGAAGGATTTACAGATTGACAAGCAACCTATTTGGTAATGCTGTGAATGCAAGTTCCTTGGCCATTGAGTCTTGGAGTGGGACTTGCTCAGAAGCAGTGATGCTACCCAATGCGTTTGCAAGCCATTATAATTATTGAAAAGAACTGTTACTAAAGTTCTGCATCTTCTCACTGAGCACAGTTGAAAGGGAACCAGCAGTTCTAGGGAACATTACACAATGTGGCTCAACAAACACCACTCTGACTCATGAAGATTTACGCAATATTTAATGTAGGTCACCCAATGCGTGGACTCTAGCATCTTCATACTCAAACGCATTCACAGCCTCCTCTCCAAGTATCATTCAACCCTTTCCAGTGTTTTGTGCTTTCTGACACCCATTGGACCTCCAAATCGGATGTTTTGTTCAGCAAATGTTTCCTTCACTGCATCATGAATGACAGAATCTTTGCCTTAAAATGTCCTCCACATTTTCAAGAACCTTTTCAAAACCTAATTGACAGATATTTTAGTGACCTCCTCTGATTCTGAGTCCCTACTTTTCTGCCCCCATAATTTTTATCTAGTTATTCTTCCTATATCTATTTCAAAGGTTCATAATCCTATTCGTTCTCACATTACACAGAGCTTGGGAGAAGTTGTTGGACTCAACATGGGAATAGTTTATAAATTCAGCCTATTCATTTATAAACTAAGATACAATAGCAGAATTGTTAGACTTTGATTTGAAAGAAAATCAATTATTTCAATTGTTTGAACATTAGGAACATAGTTCTACTGACAATACCAATTAAGCAATGAAGTTGCCTTCAAGGCAATGCAGATGGGTGTGTGGGTTTGTGATTTTAGACCAATTTGTGATCAGGATGTGTATTCATTAGCAGCTGCATCCAAGCATCATATGTCCATACAGCTACATGATACTCCAATATACAACCACTTCAAGCACCAATTCAAACCTAGGGCAGCCTGATGGTTCAGTGGTTACCACTGCTGCCTCATAGTTCCAGGGATCCAGGTTCAATCCTAGCCTTGGGTAGACTGTCTGGGTGGAGTCTGTATGTTCTCCCTGTGCCTGTGTCAGTTTCCTCCCACCGTCCAAAGAAATGCAGGCTAGGTAGATTAGTCATGGAAATCCAGAGATAGGTTGGGGGGGTGGCTGAGCTTGAGTGGGATGTTCTTCAGGGGGTCGGTGTGGACTTGTTGGGCTGAATGATCTGCTTCTGCACTGAAGGGATTCTACAAATGGTTATTAGAAACTGGGATGTATTTTGTAAGGGTTTAGAGAATGTGTACAAACATCCATTAAGAAGAACAGAAAGCTAAACAGTCTGTTGAATAAGAAAATTCAAAAAGATCATGGCTGATCTGGTTACTACACATTCTTGCCTATCTTGATAACCGTTTCATCACCCTCTTACTTATGAAGAGCCTATCCAACTCTGCCTTGAATATATCCAAAGTCAACCCTCCACTCCCTTTGAGGAAGAGAATTTCAAAATCTCTCAACCTCTGAAATAAAGGTTTCTTCTCAACTCTGTCTTAATGGATGAAATTAAATAAAATGGAATGCACCAAGTGGAGAATAGCCACTATAATATCCAAAAAATGATTGCAAAGCACTTTCTTTAGCAGGATAATTTTAAATGAACTTTTCCTTTCTCTTTGTTTACCAATGTTTCACATGTTCCTCCCTTTCCTGTCTGTGGCTCCTGAAGCCATGACAGCTGGAGGACTACCAGCCGAGATGGTGCATCTTATACTTCCTCCCTCCCTCTCTGTTATGTATCACTAATCAGGGAATAGCGACTTGGGAAATGATGGAAAGGGGTTGGAGGGTTGGGGGGGGGGGGGGGGGCCACTGAACTGAGTAAAGGCATGAGATACAGAACTTGTTACTATATTGACTTCCCTTCGATGAGTTTGACCTTCTGTTTCCTATTGGCCAATTAAGGCCACCTAAGGACTTCATCCTGCAGCCACTGGTTTTCCACCAGCAGTGGGAGTTGGGGGAAGCTATACCACGTGGACAACCCATCTAAGTATACCCTGGTACACCTGTCTGTGGCCTGGATGTAGAATCTCTTCTTGCTTAGACACCCTGTGACTAAAGGAAGGACACTGCAGGAAGGCCTACAGATCCCTATCCTTCAAAATTACCTTGCCTGACTATCTGTGAAAACGTGCACCATTTTTTTGAATTCCAGCGATGTATTGTTTTCCCGATATCTTGCAGTTCCAGCCATGGCCACTGCTCAAGGTGGTGCTACTGAGTCTGAAGAGTCCAAAGCTTTTGATTCTGGATTAGTGGTGCTGGAAGAGGTTTCCAGCACCTGCAGTCATTGTTTTTACCTCGTTGATTTTAACCCTACTGCGAATTCTCTTGCAAGGATGCCTGCCTTGAAGAAGTTTTCATCCTCTCTCTACAAGAATCTCAGGGAGTCCCTCTCCCACTGCAACTCCCAGGTCATTTCCTCTGCCCTGAAGCTCTTCAACCATGTCGTGAAACAAACTCGCTACCACAGCCACATTTGCTTCCTCAGTGCCTGTCTCTGTAACCAACTCATCCCACACGGACTCCAGTCCACCTTTAAACCAGCAGAGTTCGGACCCGAACAGGACAAACAGTACAGACTACAGATTCAAAAACACCAGCAACGGTTCTCCTTCAAGATCCTCTGCTCTACGCTTACAGCAATGCGCCGGCACCCAACCTCTCTACAGTCATCCCTGCCTCAGCTGAGGGCCACACTCTCTCAGAATTGCAAAGGACCCACTCTGTACTACATCCTCAGGAGAATCCATACTCTCAACAAACAGTATTTCAATTCCATCTCAAACATCAAAAACTGTAAGTACAACAAACTTATATCTACCCACCTCCATAACCAGCACTTCTCAAACATTCCTGCAGATTCCCCTGGCCTCAGAAATGACTCAGACGCCATTAGCCGTGCGGCTGATGCAGCTACCACCCCCACGCTGATTGATGATGTCACTTCCGCCCTCATCATGGCCACTCCCACAACCACTTCCGCCTCTCACAATTCCTCATGCATCACATATGACATCACTTCCGTCCCTCACATCATCGCTGATGCCATACGCTCAGTGACTTCTGCCACCACTACTGCCGTGTCTGTCACCACTTCCACCCCCACCAGCGCCACTCACCTGCATTCTGCTGACACGCCCCCCCCCCAGACCCCACTGTCACTATCCCCACCCCCCCAGAACCCCGAGGGGAACGCAACCCCTGCTCATGACTCCACGCCCATTGTCCCCACCATCACACCCACTCCAGTTACAGGTTTCCGACCCACTCCCAGCTCCACACCCACACCAGATCCCAGCTCCCAAACTTGCCGAGTTTTCACCATCCCCCCAGACCTCCCCCTCACTGAGGATGAACGATCAGTCCTCAGCAAAGGACTTACCTTCATCCCCCTCCGTCCATGCATCAATGAATTTAATACATGCCGTGACGTCGAACAATTCTTCCGCTGCCTCCGCCTCCAAGCTTACTTTCACAATCAGGATTCCTGCCCACCTTCCGAGGACCCCTTCGCCCACCTCCAACATATGCATCCACCTGGACACCCTGTGCTGGCCTATTACCAGCCCTCGACCTCTTCATTTCCAACTGCCGCCGGGACATTAACTGCCTCAACCTGTCTACCCCCCTACCCCATTCCAACTTCTCACCCTCACAACGTGCAGCCCTCCAATCCCTCTGCTCACCATCCCAACCTCACCATCAAGCCAGCGGATAAAGGGGGCGCAGTGGTAGTCTGGCGCACTGACCTCTACACCGCTGAAGCCAAACGCCAACTAGAGGACACCTCTTCCTACTGCCCCCTCGACCATGACCCCACCCCCCCATCACCAAACCATCATCTCCCAGACCATACAGAACCTCATCATCTCAGGAGATCTCCCACCCACAGCTTCCAACCTTATAGTCCGGGAACCCTGCATTGCCCGGTTCTACCTACCCTTCCCAAGATCCACAAGCCTGACCACCCTGGCCGACCCATTGTCTCAGCATGCTCCTTCCCCACTGAACTCATCTCTACCTACCTCGACACTGTCCTATCCCCGCTAGTCCAGGAACTCCTCACATACGTTCGAGACACAACCCATGCCCTCCACCTCCTCCAAGACTTTTGTTTCCCCAGCCCCCAACGCCTCATCTTCACCATGGATATCCAATCCCTCTATATCTCCCTCCGCCATGACCAGGGCCTCCAAGCCCTCCGTTTTTTCCTCTCCAGACGTCCCCAACAGTACCCTTCCACCGACACTCTCATTCGTTTGGCCGAAGTGATCCTCACCCTTAACAATTTCTTCTTTGAATCCTCCCACTTCCTCCAGACCAAAGTGGTAGTCATGGGCACATGTATGGGCCCCAGCTATGCCTGTCTCTTTGTTGGCTATGTAGAACAGTTGACCTTCTGTAATTACACCGGCACCACTCCCCACCTCTTCCTCCGCTACATTGATGACTGCATTGGCGCCACCTCGTGCTCCCGTGAAGAGGTTGAGCAATTCATCAACTTCACCAACACATTCCACCTTGACCTTAAATTTATCTGGACCATTTCTGACACCTCCCTCCCCTTCCTGGACCTCTCCATCTCCATTAATGACGACCAACTTGACACTGACATTTTTTACAAACCCACCGACTCCCACAGCTACCTGGATTACACCTCTTCCCACCCTATTTCTTGCAAAAATGCCATCCCGAGTTCCCAATTCCTCCGCCTCTGCCGTATCTGCACCCAGGAGGACCAGTTCCACCACAGAATACACCAGACGGCCTCCTTCTTTAGAGACCGCAATTTCCCTTCCCACGTGGTCAAAGATGCCCTCCAACGCATCTTGTCCACATCCCGCACCTCCGCACTCAGACCCCACCCCTCCATCCGTAACAAGGACAGAACACCCCTGGTGCTCACCTTCCACCCTACAAACCTTCACATAAACTAAATCATCCGCCGACATTTCGGCCACCTCTAAAAAGACCCCACCATCAGGGATATATTTCCCTCCCCACCCCTTTCTGCCTTCCGCAAAGACCGTTCCCTCCATGACTACCTGGTCAGGTCCACGCCCCCCTACAACCCACCCTCCCATCCTGGCACTTTCCCCAGCCACCGCAGGAACTGTAAAACTGTAAAACCTGTGCCCACACCTCCTCCGTCACCTCTATCCAAGGCCCTAAAGGAGTCTTCCACATCCATCAAAGTTTTACCTGCACATCCACTAACATCACTAATATCCCGATGCGGTCTCCTCTACATTGGGGAGACTGGGCACCTCCTAGCAGAGCGCTTTCGGGAACATCTCCGGGACACCCGCATCAATCAACCACACTGCCCTGTGGCCCAACATTTTAACTCCCCCTCCCACTCTGCTGAGAACACCACCAGACGCCTGGAGGAAGAACGCCTCATCTTCTGCCTTGGAACACTTCAACCCCAGGGCATCAATGTGGACTTCAACAGTTTCCTCATTTCCCCTTCCCCCACCTCACCCTAGTTCCAAACTTCCAGCTCAGTACTGTCCCCATGACTTGTCCGGACTTGCCCTACCTGCCTGTCTCCTTTTCCACCTATCCATTCCACCCTCTCCTCCCTGACCTATCACCTTCATCCCCTCCCCCACTCACCAATTGTACTCTATGCTACTTTCTCCCCACCGCTCCCCCCCCCCCCCCCCCCCACCCTCCTCTAGCTTATCTCTCCATGCTTAAGGTTCACTGCCTTTATTCCTGATGAAGGGCTTTTGCCCAGAACGTCGATTTTGCTGCACCTTGGATGCTGTCTGAACTGCTGTGCTCTTCCAGCACCACTAATCCAGAACCTGGTTTCCAGCATCTGCAGTCATTGTTTTTACCCCAGATTTTGATTGCCCTGTCTCCAGGCACTGCCAATCAATGTGTGATGAAGGTACTGGGAACTCTGCTAACAGGCAGTGGACTGTCTAACTGTGATTTAGAACACACGGGTTCCCAGAAATGACTGTGATAGGGTTGTCACCAGCTGTCCAGCCACAGCCATTCTGTGTAGCCCAAAGTCTTTGTGACTGTAGCACTGCACTGGAATATTTCATTCCCTGAGGATTTACATTTAGTAATGGTGATAACTGTGATCTACTCTTTCTCACGATTTAGCATGGTACTATTAATAGCACTTGCGGAAGCATTGTTTGCATAGTGAATCTTACAATATTTCCACATTTGCAGAAGTACTGAACCAAGTTCTTTCTCAACACAGCATTGTCATTAGGGTTGGAGTGATTTATCATTCAACATTAATCAGTTGAGGTTTTATGGATGTCTCAGATACCGTACGCCTGAAGTATAAATCCAGCATGAATCTAACTGATTTTGTTTTACACTATGTGAGGGAATTATTGTCTGGGCTGGCAATTATTGTCCATATTGGCAAAATTAACTTATGAAATTAAAATGGAAGACTATTAAATCTTCTAATCTAATGTAAATTTGCATTAGATTAGAAGCTTGTGCAGGAAAGAAGTTATGAGTTGGGACTTAGAATATTAACAGGATACAACATGAAACTTGGGCCAGAGTTACATTGAAGCATGGGATTTGTCACATAATTGGGAGATGTGGGGGATGATTTTAATGTGCTACATGAGACATAAGCTGAGCTGGAAGTTTGGAACTAGGGTGAGGTGGGGGAAGGGGAAATGAGGAAACTGTTGAAGTGGATGGAAGGATGTTGAGTGAGTTACTATCAATGATTTGCCTTGAATATGGTGAGAAAAAAGTTTTTTGCGGCATTGTGGATAACATGAAAACACAAAGACTGTATAGTGTAATATTTATTGGATATATTCTACCGTTGAAAATGCTACTGAAGTTGCAGAACTAAACTGTGTAAAAATCTGACCAAAGTTGGAGAAGAATAGGTAATCAAGTAGGTAGAGACAATCATGACTTCTGATAGCTGTCAAACCAATTCTTCCTGTCATTCATAAAAGATCTTGAAACAAGCCACAAAGTATTACTGCAAAAATAGCAATTCACCAGTAAGGACACTCAATAAAAATCTCAACTAACAAACAGGTAATGACCTTAAATAACTTTCTTCATGTCTGATGCTGTACTGATTTGCTGAGAACTTTCAACATCAAAACCAAACAGAAATAAAGAATAAATGGTCATTGTGGCTGAGCTTTGAACATGTTTGCAGCCACAGTTTTCTAGTCAAAAACATTTTGTGTGATCCCCTGGTCTTGAGTACACACTCTCGTTTGGAGAGATTTTGTTATCATTGGTGGTGTGATTTCTTTAAATACAAAACCCTGCTGACTGTAAACTCAAGAAGAAGACTACAGCTTAGCATATTTATTCATTAATTGCACTCGTCAATGTGCAAGATAAGTCTTAATATTTCACATTGCTACATCACTGTGCATTTTTAACTCCATGGGAACAGAATAACAAAAGGAAAATATAATTCATGATAGGCAGAAACCCTTATCTAAATTCCAGTAGCCAAGTGAAGAAATGGTAAGAGAATATAACCTTGACAAATGAGAGGAAGTGTGGCGGCAACATTCAGTCAAGTGTGAAATTAAA
Source organism: Hemiscyllium ocellatum (assembly GCF_020745735.1). Classification (NCBI taxonomy): domain Eukaryota; kingdom Metazoa; phylum Chordata; class Chondrichthyes; order Orectolobiformes; family Hemiscylliidae; genus Hemiscyllium; species Hemiscyllium ocellatum. The sequence continues at coordinate 34,345,593 of NC_083429.1, forward strand.
CTGAAAGCATTTGCAATGGAAGTCACTCTTCTCCTAAAATCCACATTGGTCTGATTCTGAAAGTTTATGTGATTAGATGGGTAAAAATTAACTGGCCACTTCTCCAGCAAGCATCATACATTTAGAAGGGAAGAGAGAGTTAATCATGCCTTAACATACCAATGCTAACAGGACTATGATAATTAAAAGTTGAAAGGTAGCAAAAAGGACAGCAATTTGAAAGAAAACATATGTAAACACAAATATGTCTTCCACAGAGATGACGAAACCAACAGGGATTTATACTCAGACTGTCTGCTTACCAGCCGATCAAGGAGAATGTGAAGGACATTTAATCTACTGTGACTGACACACATCAGGGCTTCTAATTCAAAGATATTGAAGGCTGTCTCTACATTGAATCAGGACTTACCTTCTTGCAAAATTAAATTTTTCCTTTGTAAACATATTGATTTAATAGTGCCATCAGTCAACACTACTGATGGGATAGGGGGTGATTTCGTCTGTGGTCCTGATAGCAAAGTTATAAAGGACAAACAAGGCTTCTGATTGAATTACAGAGAAACTAAGTATTATTTCCATTATTGGGTATGAACAATGGAAGCTTTAGAGGGGAGAGCACTTATGAACAGTACAACTTTAAAAACAACTTGTAAAATGTTGATTTTGAGAGGCCTTAAATACTTACTAAAGAAAAGAAAGACTGATTTATGTACTGCTAATCACAACCTGAAGTGCTTTTAATCCATTAAGAAATTTTGAAGTGCAGCCAACAAGATAGCTGCCCTGATCATTTTTGAAATAGCATTTGAGGTGGTTTACATCCATTTGAAAAAGCAGACAGGGTCACGGTTTAACATCTGAAGGTCAGTAAAGTTCCAAAAGTGCACATTGCTGCATTATTCCACTGGAGTCAGATCCTGGAATCATGAACTGTGTCTCTGGACTCGCAGCTGAATCCATGACCTCTGAGTCACATACCAGGGTACGACCGACTCAGCAATGACTGACACTTACATTTTTTGTAGTGAATGAAAGGTAGGTTTACATCAGCACAAAACAACAAGATATTCTTGATTGTCCAATTGAAGTATTCATGGCTGGATTTTATTGCTGCAGACCTGCAGCACTGGGAAACATCAGACATATTGGTTTGTCATTTTTTTTGCATTCTATTTTTAGTGAAATACTTAATATGCTTGTGCTATTTTCCATACATAATAATCAATGTGTTAAATGAATGCAGATAAGAAATTAACATGATCAAATTAACCATTGTAGTAAAAGCACTGAACAGAAGAATTAAATCACTTCAGTAATAATCTTCGAACAGTTTACCTTGACACTCGCAACCTGCACAATCAAAAATATATTTCAAAATTTTGTAGAATTCTTTCATCTAAAGTCCCTTTGGAATTAATCTGATTTCCTTTTGTACATAATTACATGCTCAAGTTCTGCTTTTTCACTGGCAAAACAGTCATGTGACTTCATTTCACGGAATAAGACAGCACAGAATAAGACCATTCAGTACATCAGTCTTTGTTTAAAGTCCCTTGGGGGCGCACTAAGGTGAGACTTGAGCCCAGGCCTCTTGGTCTAGGGTTAGGGATACTATCCATACGCCACAAGAGGGCCTAGGAGGTCTGTTATATACATGGTGAATATTAGCTCTGACACTGTTACCCTGGTATACACATGACAGTATTAATGCGGTATTAGAGAAAGATTCCTCACGAAGTGATGGTATTTGAAGGCAAATAGATTTACAAATCATCTCACTTAAACCTCATTAAGCTCAACTTCCATTAAACACGCCAAAGATCTTCATTTTACCCACATGCTACTAGCTAATGTTTTGTCAATTTTAATTTATTAACTAGTGCCTTTGTATTGTACAAAACTGGCATTCTTCACTGTTGTACAATTAAGAGTGTAAAACACTTGATTTGTTAGTTTGATACTGTGTAATATTAAATTTCATAATTAAAATACCGTATGCTACTTTGCAAATACTAAATAGATTGAAAGAATATTTCAAGTCTACCGCTTTGATGAAGCAGTTTGTCCATGTCAATTTTGTTCCAGTTAAAAAAATGAAAAATAGCTATCTCATCTCACAATACAGTGTGGAATCTTATAGGAGTTTGAGCAACAATGAGTTAGGATTAGGTGAGGTGTGCAGCAGATTTGAATGGGAAGTCCAGGGAGGCTTTTCCCAGCGTCGAATGTGCTCACTCCATCTTTCATGTTTTTCAGAAGCAGTGTGGAGGGATTCTCGCTAGGCACCAGTAAAATGCCAAATAAGGGGAATTGTAGCTTGCTAAACACCTTGTCGACATCCTCATTAATATTAATACCAAACTCACCAAACATGAGAAAACTCATGGAAACTAGAACGAGTATCTGACAGGTTCAGCTCAGTGCTTGCTCTGAACAAGTGTTCTGCCAAGGAACGTGATGCCAATGACCAATTGCAGCCCAGGGTGCAATCCATAGGCACCTGCCGCATGCATCCCTAGTCCACAGACATTAGCATCTGACATCTGCCAACTCCTCACAACCATCACGGCACCTCTCAGATACATTGGCAGTGTTCTCTAGAAACACAGGACGTGTATTGCAAAGCACACTGCCAATTAGCATTCGAAGCTTGCAGCAGGGACATTTTGCAGGTACAGACAGGCACCCAGCTCACAGATTGGACCAGGCTGCATCTCAGGGCTACTAACTTGCATTCTTAGCACTCGCTCACTTACTGCCTACTTGGAAGCTCATAATGTCACTATCTTGTCTTGCACTGCCCCTTAGCTCAGTCAAAGGATGTCTTCCTTTTTAGTAGTCCTCAATCTCAAGGATGTACATCCTACTGTGTGGCAGTGTGCTACATCAATCCTGCAACATGTGCCAGCAACTTGCAACAATGAAATAACTATATCTCGAACTTTTAGGAGAGATGACCTCACCGAAATCTATGGAGGGACCTGTCAGTGAGAGATCTTGGTATAGGAAATGAGGGGGAGGCTCCAATACTAGTCAATATGGATTGACCAGTATTGGCCATGGGTCAGGCATCTGCTCGTGGTGGTCTTGTGCCTTTGTAGTCTGGGACTAGGTCATAGATAGCCATGTGGTTGCATAGCAGCCAGTCCTGGGGAGGTGTAAAGCTCATGGGGTATCCAGGCTGGTCTACTGAAAGGGGATGTGAAAGTTCAGGGTCTTACTGACATATTTAGGCAGAGAGTGTGTGAGGGGCACTCACTATCACCTTCCATTTGGAATTGGGCAATGGGAAGATAATGGCTGTGAGGACATTTGGAGTGGGCAGGGTATATGACTCGACCTGTTAATCAAGAGAGTGCAGCAGCCGCTGATAACAATGTTTTTAATGGGAAAGAACAATGTACACAGACCTATGTGGTATATAGGACTCAGATCTGCAGGACCTCTACTCCCTGGCTAGCCTACAGAGGAGCACAGAGGCTGCGACGCTATAGAAACGTTGCATGAGGAGGATCTGAGGTGTTAGTATACGTATTTGTTCATTTTGTTTCCAGATGATGCAGTCAGTTCTCAGCTCACGCCTCCATAGAACCTTTTTTGTAGCTATGAAATGATGCCAAATGCCTTTTGGACTGATACAGAGAGACTAACAACCAGATGTATGGTTATAACAGATAAATTTATACAAAATTACTGTTACAAACCATTGTCATCTGTCCCACCAAAGTGTCCTGAAAATGTTTTTCTTCTTCCTCCCCCTTCTACCATGTCTCAGTGTAGTCCCTGATTCCACAGCTGGGCTAGTGGGACCCTGCTTTCCAGGGGAGCCTTTTGGTCCTGGGAATTTTCATTGGGAATTCCCAAGGGCACTTGTGTCTAGACAGGTTTGCCAGAGGCAAGTTGACCCTTCTTGGCTTGAGCGTTGCCTGTCTCCTTTCGCCATGTCATCTATCCTGAGGACCAATGGGTTGGTTGAATGGAGTGCAGGTATATTTGTGTCTCTCTAGCAGACCTGGATGGTGCTGGCCCTGACCATCCATGGCATCTGCCAACCTGCCCATGAAAGCAGCTAGACAATTGCATGACTTGCTGCATTGATGTAGCTTCTGGACAATGAGGGCTACTGTGTCCCACATGCCTGTCTGCTGTTCCTGTTCCTTCCCTTCAATGTCAGCGATGTCTCTAATAAATGACACCACAGGGTTCTCTCCTGCCTGTTTCTGGCAGCATCTGAATGCCAGTGGACTGGAGCATATCTTCATCACCAGCATTGAAGCTGTTGTAGTGATGTGCTCACCAGCATGTTGTTCCCATACTTTCCAAGCCCAATGAGGTGTCAGTATCTGCACTGGTGGGATTGCAGGAGGAAGCCTTGCCAATGCTTCTTCTGGGGTCTTGACACTGTCTTCTTCAGAGATCAAGAAGTGGGCTCTGGAGAAGCCAGGCATGTCATCACAGAGGTCATGGAGATGCTGGCTGCAACTGCAAGACAGGAGAGAGAGAGGTCACTGAGGCCAGTAGTTTGATGTGGTGCATGACCAAAGAGACTGACAGTGGGGTTAATGTGAGAATTGCAGTGGATGGGGCATGGATGTGTCTGCATCCCTGCAGGAGTGCTTCCAGTCTTTTTCTGGGGTCAAGATTATCTCCTCACAGAGGGTGAGAAGTGAAATGTTGAGTGTTGCCCCCACCTATACAGTCTCCCTGTACCCTGTAATAGTTTGCCTTCTTCTGGAATGAGGGAAAAGAGAGAGATTGAGTGAGATGAAAATGGTGGCTGTCAGTGTTGGCGGCTGTCAGTGTTGGTGCAGGCCAAAAGGTGGTGACGTGTTCCAAGACAGTGAGGAGGAGGTTCAAAGGGCGTGCAGTAATTGCGCTGTGGGGCACAAGAACAAGTGAAGGAAGATATTGTAGGCAACAGTGTAAGTGGCAGAGCAGGAGTCTGGAAGGGAGAAGTAAGCCATAATAGAGACATAATGAGTGTGAGGAAGCTAAGAAACGTGTGTGGCATTTATCCTGGCACAGTAGAGAAGGTAACTGACCTTCTTCCGACATTGTTGACCATTCCTCAGCATGCTGGGACAGCAGTGACTGAGGTGTTACCTCAGACCAAACTGTCAGGGTCTAATGGCATGGCCTCTTCTGCCACTCCTCCGGGAAGAAGAAGACTCTTGTTTGTACCACCCCAGGTTCCTGTTGGAAAAGTGTGGTGCCACCATCCATTTCTCTGGCATGTTCTGATTCTATCCGTCAATGACCAGCTTCAGAATGCTGGAACTAATTGAGGAGCACAGCAGACATTTGAAGAGGGCAAGGTGCAAGGGAAAATGGATATCTTTTGGCAGATATCCATAGAGTGAAGAGTTGTTCTGTGTATAGTACATGGTAAGATGTGGCCAGAATCAGTTAAGATGGATGGACCCCACAGGGACAGGGCTGGTGATTAACGAGACAAGTCTAGTAACATACCATGAGAGAACCGGCTAGGCCACATAGCAAAAGCCCCTCCAAAAAGACTCAACGCAATTTGGACTTAGCTAATCTGGCCCCTCGAGCCTACTCTGCTATTTAATAGGATCATGGCTGATCTGACTTTCCTCACATCCACTTTCCTGCCCTTTCTGCATAACTCTTGCTTCCCTGGCTGATCAAGAATCTAGCCATCTCAGCCTTACATATACACAAGGTCTCTCCCTTCAGCTCTTTGTGGCAAGAAATTCCGAAGACACATGACCCCCTGAGAGAAGAAATTCCTTCTCATCTCAGTCATAAATTGGTGCTCCTCAATTTTGAGATTATGCTTTCTAGTCTTAGATTCTCCCATAAGGGGAACCATCCTCTCAGCAGTTACTCTGTCAAACCCCTTAAGAATCCTGTGTTTCAATGAAATCGACCTTCACTCTTCTAAGCTTCAGTGAGTGGAGTCCCAACCTGTTTGGCTTTTGCTCAGAAGACAGTCACTCCATACTAGGGACTATCCTAGTACTGATGGAATGCTATCTTTCCTTTAATAACGGGACAAAAACTGCTCATAGTACAACAGATATGGTCTCACCAGCACCTTATGCAGTTACAGTATGGCTTCATGACTCTTATATTCTAAGCCCCTTGAAATAAGAGTCAACATTCCATTAGCCTTCCTGGTTAAATGCTAGATTTCTGAAATTTTTGCACAACTATCTATGTGTTGCAGCTTTTGCAGTTTCTTTTTCCAGTTAAACAATCCTCCCTTCCAAAATGAACAAGTTCACATTTCGCACTATCCTTCATTTGCCACATTTTTGTCCACTTACTTAACCTATGAATATCTCTCTGTAAACCGTATGCTATTTTATTGTCATCTGCAAATTTGAGTACAGTGCATTCCATGTCATAGGAAGAACAAATGCACCTGCAACAAAACTCTTTGATATGACCAGCAAAAATCACTAGCATACCATTTAATCTTGTAAATGGCAAAAACCATTTATTTTATGGTATGTGACTTAACAAAATATTGATCAGATCTCAATTTATTCTCTGGGTCCTGTAAAGACTATGGATTGCAGTGCTTATATTTTCACTCCTTCCAAAGATGGGTTTAAACACAGTAATATTTTGATATTTGACAATCAAACAAATGCTTGCCTAATCAGACCATTTAAATTGAGAACTAATTTTCTAATTACTGATTTTGTACTACTTTCCTTGTACTAAGGATAAAGGGAAGACCTTTTAGAACAGAGATAAGGAGAAACATCTTCAGCCAGACAGTGGTGAATCTGTGGAATTCATTGCCATAGAAGGCTGTGGAGGTCAGGTCATTAAGCATATTTAAAACAGAGATAGATAAGTTCTTGATTGTCAAGAGGATCAAACGGCAAGAGAGCAGGAAAATGGTGTTGAAAAACCAAACAGCGGAGCAGATTCGAGGGCTGAATGGCCTAATTTCTGCTTCTATGTCTTATGATCTTATGCTCTTATTTAAACTTTAGAATGTCTCTTTGACTCGTCCCTAAAATGCCTATCTTTATTTAACTTTTGTGTTTGGGAGAATGCTGTGTCAGTCTGTAGGTCAAGGATTCATCACGGGTAACATATCCACCCACATTAAATGTGAAGAGACATAGAGAATTAATTAATATAAAATATTTGAAAAATAGTCACAGTTACATATGCATTAAAAATATAGGAAAATAATCCAAAAGAGTTGGCAGACACCTTTAACCTTGAATATAGATTTATCAGATACCTGAAAACAATTTTGCAAAGACACTAAATAAAATCATAATAAGCTCAATGATTTTGCTCAATAAGGCATTTAAAATCAATCCACTGATTTATAAATGGTTTCAAAATTATATGTTACAATAATTGAACCACAATAAAATTTTGATTAAAATTAGTTTACAAATTGAACACCGTTTATGCATTTAAAACTTTTTATGTAAAATTCTAAATCACAGCATTTTCTTGATGTTTAAAGAAATTACAGTGAGACACCATTATTGAGTATGATTATCAAAAATATTCTTGCTCAAATCAGTAATTTTTAAAAAAAAGATTTTTTAAAATTTGAACACAAGTATTTGTAGTGGGATATCTTTCTAATGTTGTAATTGGGCCGAATGTCATTCTCAAACAAATCCATGACCCAGGTTATCCATATATCTATTATTCCAGGGTATCTAGATTTTTGTGCTCAATACTATTCATCACTGTTGTGGTTCTGTTCGCCGAGCTGGGAGTTTGTGTTGCAAACGTTTCATCCCCTTTCTGAGTGGCTCTCAGACAACAACTCACCAGAATGAAGGACCTGATACCCAGCATGAGCAAAACCAATGTAGTGTACAAAATCCCATGCAAGGACTGCACAAAACACTCCATAGGACAAACAGGAAGACAGCTAACGACCCGCATCCATGAACACCAATAGTTACGGAACGACACGACCAACTACCCTTAGTAGCCACACACGCAGATAACAAGCAACATGAATTCGATTGGGACAACACAACTATTATAGGGCAAGCCAACAGAGAACAGCCAGGGAATTCCTAGAGGCATGGCGCTCATCCACAGATTCTATCAACAAACACATCGACCTGGACCCAATATACCGGCCACTGCAGCGGACAGCAAGAAATGACAACCGGAAGTGGCAGAGACAAGCCATTATAAATGCCGGAGGAAACATCACAGAAGCGCTTCACAGGAGGCTCCCAAGCACTGAGGATGTCACCTAGACAGGGGACGAAACGTTTGCAACACAAACTCCCAGCTCGGCGAACAGAACCACAACAACGAGCACCCAAGCTACAAATCTTCTCCCAAACTTTGAACTATTCATCACATTGGGGATTACTTTTCCATTATTTCCTTAAAAGGTGCAGGAATTTAAAAATATCTAACCCTTTATATCTAGTTATTCAATTTATTGAACAGCAGTTGTTAACCTTTGTCAAAGTTAGTTCTGGGTGCACATTTTTTAATACTAATAGACATCAGACCAGTAAAAGGAAAATTTATGATTGATTTTCACAAGGAGGAAGTCACAGTTACGTGAAATTCACTTGTGATACAGTAATGGAGGCAAACATTGTCTGATTGATTACGAACCATTTCAATACTGCAATGGGAGTGGGTAAGCTGGAAGGGCTGCGTGGGTGTTGGCTGGGAAAGGATTCAGAATCTTTCTTTCTAAATGCATTAAGCTGGAGAGATCAGTTAGGCAGGTGGATCAATGGCACAAAATTGTTCAGAATTGCACCAAATTGACACATTTTTCACTCCGAGATGGCAAAGGCAGTCATTGTTCAATATTAAAAAAAAGTTATTAATATTGCTTCGCTGAGGAAAGTACTGGAATTCCCTTTTTAATCCTCTTCTCTTCACATTCTCATCATTAAAGGTTCTCTTCAAAACTTACTTCTTCGGCCAAGCTGCCGGTCACTTATCCTAACATTTCCAGCCTTGAGTCGATGCCTGAAAGAACTCCAATGATGTGCCTTGGCACAGTTTACTATGTTAAAGATACTATATAAATGTAAATTGGTGTTAAATTGTAAGTGTTCGAAAACTGAGACAGCTGAGAGGCAATGGAAAGGCACAACATGCAGGTCGAAGGAAAAGATCCTGCAACAATGAAATGCTTGAAGAAAAATCAAAATAGCAGCTGCACGTTGTGTCAGAGATCCCCAAAGTTGTGAAATAAAACAGTGGACTTTACATTACTGAAGCAGCTTGGTTTCCTAAAATACAGGTGTAATAAGCAGTTTCAGGAAAGGTACATCAAAAATGTTAGTAGCAATAAATTAGAGTACAATCCAGTTTACTAACACGGTCTACTATAAATTGGCTCTGGAACCAGCATTTAATTAGTGTTTTTGCAATGACTAATTATATACACAGTTATTCATATAGTCAGAAATCTGAAACATAGGAAATCAAGTACAATAACGCAACTCTTCATGACATATGTGAAATGATCATGTCGACTGCAGTCAGGTTATAACCCGCTGTACTCACCGATTACAGTCAGATGTGTGCTGGCAGTGATGCTTGTGACAACATTAGTGGCGACACATTCCCATTGTCCATGGTCTTCTTTGCTGAGTGCTTTGAATTGCAAGCTGCCGCTTGGAAGGATGTTGTGCTTGCTTTTACTGGGCTTTCCTACCTTTAAAGGATTAACAAACCAAATACATGTATCAGGTCAAGCTGGTAAATTCCAGTTTCTCAGAACCTACTGCAAGCTAAAAAAAAATTTCCTCATGGTTCATGTTAGAAATATTATATAATACATATTAGAAAGAAAAAAAAATCCAGAAGTGCTTCCCAGTAAATTAAATATTAAAGAACAGTCAGTGCTGTTGTCAAGAACAGCTGCCAATTTATGCACTCTGAGATTCCACAAACAGTAATGAGACAATTAACTAGATCATCTTTTCGATTGAGGGATAAATGTTGGTCATGAAACTAGGTGAGATTCTTCTTCAAAATATGTCATGACATCTTCTCTGTCTGCCTGAGGGGAAAGAAAGGAAAACTGGCCTGAAATAAGAATGGAAGGTTCTTGAAATACTCAGTGTCTCTGACAGCATCTGTGGAGACAGAAACAACATTAATGTTTCGGGTTAATAGCTTTTCATTGTCATGGGACATGTTAGAGGTCTGAGACAGCGTATAAAGCAGGAGAAATTAATTTACAAAATAGGTGACATACACAATAAACACGGATGGTAGCAGGAGAAGAAAAGATTTTATGTAACAGTGACAGAACCATTGTGAGCAGCTGATGTCCAAAAAATAAGAGGTAAAGGAGATGACCTTAATGTAATAAAAAATGTGCCATGTGGCTGCTAACTTTAGTTAGAATGAGGAAGTGGAATAGAAGAATGTAGACAACAATGGTAGTTCCTAATGCCAATATTTAAGAAAGGTAAAATGTCAGAGGGAGCAATCCAGGTTTATCAAAGTCTTTGAAAATAGAAAAGAAGTCTGCTCTGTAAGCAAATGTTTACTGTTGAGAAATGCAGGCATAGAGGTGAAGGTGACAGAAGAAAAGCTCAGCATTGTACCATGCTCATAACTTGTTAAGGTAGGAGTGCAAAGGGATTAAACTAAGGCTTTTTCTGATGATCAATCATTTGGGTTAGAGAGATAAAGTCAAAAATGCTGCAAATGTTAAGAGGTGGGTTAGAGGAGAAATAAAGGTTAAGGGAATACTTGACTGCTGGAAGGAAGAAGGAAATATTTTAGCTAAAGTGCTATCCAGGACAACTGACAAAATGAATCTGTGGACTAGTGTAGCTTTGAGATAGGGTGAACCAGTGCTGGAGAAGAGAGAGGTTGTGAAAATACATGTGACAGTGCATGAGAATTTCGGTGGATCCCATAATACAGTAAGAGCTGTAAGCATGATTGGATCCAAAACATGAAGAGTGAGGGGAGAAAGTTTGGGTTAGGTTTGTAAGAGTTGATGGTGCCCTACAACAGATCACTGCAAATCGGCCAGTATAAAGAAGGGTGCAGGACAAATAATAGATAGCTGCGGTTTCATCCCAGTAATGTGCACTAATAACTCAGTTGAAGAAGTAGAAAGTGCCACAAGAGACCTGAGCCCACCAACACCAGTGAGAATCAAATGTGCATCCCAAGCAGAACCGGTAAGCATCTTAGCTCTCACAAGCATCGATTCCTGAATGTCTTCTTGCTCCCTGAAGCAGATGAATAGGCAGATGTGCTCAGGTAGATGTGTAGACTGTGCTGTCAAAATGTTAGAACGGATTACGAAGCAGTTTCCATTTCAGAATGTGGCACTCCCCTGTACCTTTGTTATTTCTTCATAAAACAACCATTCAGGTAGCTTTTATTTTCATTAAATAGACAGTGATTTGCAGCTGCTTTGAGCTCACTTGGAATCCAAAACCAGATTGGGAAAATCACCCAAGGGAAGAGGGAAAAATCAGGACATAAAAATAAACTACCTTGTGGCGTGCAATTATGTTCTGTCCTCCTGGGAATGTAGAAAACAATATCAAACATTCTTTTTAGGTAATTTACAGTCAATGCGCATTCGTGTAATTGTATAAACAACTAGAGAACATTTCAATTCGTAGTACAAGACATTTTAATCTGCCTGTACTCCCTGAAGCCTGTTTTATTTGATTGAGAAATGGTTTTAATGAATTGGAAAAATTATCCCTCCCCTAGGTGAACATTTATACTCTCTTTTCCATGGTATTGAATATACAATTTTCCTGCTTATTAAGCTTAATTTTCACAAATGTTTGTCAGGAATATTAGGATCATTGAACACAATCGTTAATATCTTCTCTATCAATGCAATGCATTCATGGAAAGTTTCCATCATGTAAACATGAAAATTCCAGCCCCCAAACTGATTTTGTGAAACATATTTCCTGTATTTTGTGGCATTCAGGTAAATTATAAGGATAGTTTCAAGGCAAACACAGGAAAATAAGAAATATGAATTGGAGTGATTCACACAGATCTTCTAGCCTGCTCCACCATTTAAATAAATCATGCCTGATCTATCTCAACTCCTCCTTCCCTGCGCTATCCAGGTTTCTTAATTCAATCACTATCCAAACGTCTATCTATCTATATCATGAATATAGTTAATGGCTGAGCATCCATAACTCTCTGAATCCAACGTTTCATAAACCTTTTAGGGAAGAAATTTCTTCTTCTCTCAATCCAAAGTGGGCAAGCCATTTTCTGAGACTAGGGCACCCCACGTTCTGGACTCTGCAGCCAAACAAAACATTCTCACAACCTCTTAAGGACACTCATATATTTCAAGAAGATGACCTACTTTTCTTCTAAACTCAAGAATACTAACCTAGTCTATTCAATCTCTCCTCATGTGACAATCCCCTTAACCACGGAAGTTAGGGAAGCATGAGATTCAAAGGAATAAAAAAATGTGTGAATACTTTGGTGATGTTAGGTGAAGAGGGGTAGGAGGAGGCTCACGTTGAACGTAAACTTGGACTGGTCTGCTCGAATGGCTGGTTTATGTGCGAAAAGTATATTACTTAGTGTTTTTTTTCATTTCTTTGCTGAAAGTGCTGTCTTGTATTGTTCTGTGGTTCCAGAGTTGCTATCCATCCTCATCTACCTCTTTGAAATGACGAGTTTCATGTATAATCCAAGCTTGCGCATATATGCAGCAATGAGAGTACTGAACAATCAGAAATGCTGTCATTCAGATGAAAAATTAAACCTTCCTTGCCGATAAACATAATAGAGCCCAGGATACCATTTGATGAACAGCCAACAAATGTCTCCCAACTACCACCTGAAACAGACGATCTCATCATTTATTCCGTCACCATTGTGGGACTTAGGCTACTGCATTTCCTACATCACAATACCAACTACACTTTTTTGTTTGTAAAATACTTTAGGATATCTGCCTGTCTTGAGAAGTGCTATGTAAATACAAATCTTTCTTTTACTTCATGGGATTTTCAATTATGGCAAGCCACAAAGAATTTGATCAGATTTTTGTTTGACATGTATACCCCTATCATTTGTAATGATTTTCACAGGACAGTCATCAGGGGAAATTGCATTGACTTTCTAATTCTACCCAGGAGCTTTGGAACTTATTGTAACAATCCAATTACGATAGATCTTTTTAAAAACAGAATCATATACATTCGATTATCTAATAAAGCTATGTAGTTATCAAACTACTTTTATTAGAAATATATCTTCTGAATATCACTTTTGTTCTAAATTTGAACATCATCATTAAGGGTTTTTGTAGCTGGTGAGCTCCACAATGGCTGCAGATTGACTTTACCACTGCACAGATGAAGGATTTAAATTTGGAGAGGTAGGGACTGGTCTTCCTCCCTGTGCTATCTCATATGAAATTGCTGTTTCCGGTGGGATTTGGGCTGTGTACTCAACTTCAGAACCGTCACAGATTCGGAGTTTCAAACAGAGATCCACTTCTAAGATACACAAATACATGAAACCAATTGCTGCTAGAAAATATTCTCTGAAGAGATAACACTTGGAAGAACTTCCTCAACAGGTCAGGCTATTTTGGAGCAGTTGGTTTTAAAAGCTCAAAAATCCGGCTGCATTTAAATCTAAAAGCAATGACAAAAGAAAAGTTCAGTAGGTTTTGGGTGAAACACCAGAAGAAATATCCTGTGTAATGTTTAGACATTACCAAAGAGATTTTGCCAGTGAACACATCTTGCTTGCATTCTTCTTCCTCCCTGAATTCTCTTCACCTTTGCTCTGCAAATAAAGTCCATGCTTTCGCAAACACTTTCATGCAACACATCTTCTTTCTCTGCAATTTCTGCACCAAATTCACAGTATTTGAGGCCTCTATTTTAAATTCATGAAGAGGATGCAAATTCATGAGATTGAGGTTCCAACACTACCTTAAAAATAATGTCTCCTTGGTCAAGTTATGAGCAATTAAATACTTTCCATTCCATTTTTTAAAATGTTTTGGAGATGCCGGTGTTGGACTGGGGTGTACAAAGTTAAAAATCACACAACACCAGGTTATAGTCCAACAGGTTTATTTGGAAGCACTAGCTTTCGGAGCACTGCACCTTCATCAGGTGGTTGTGGAGTATAAGATCGTAAGACACAGAACTTATAGCAAAAGTTTACAGTGTGATGTATCTGAAATTATATATTGAAAAAGACCTGGATTGTTTGTTAAGTCTCTCATCTTTTAGAATGAACATGTTGGTTTCAGTTCTTTCATATGTAAATCGCAGAACTTTTTTAAAAGTTACACTCTCAAGTGAACTTTAACAATTGGTGTCATGTCAGCCCAGACAACGTAAGGTGTGAGCTGCCCTGTATAAGACTGTCTGTGCCACAGTGTATCATTTCAGGACTATAATGTGTGATTTTTAACGTTATTTTAAAAAAGTTCAAATACATTGATACTCTTTCTTTCAATTAGATATTGATGCGTTGGACAGCATTTATTGCCCTTCCTTAATCATTCTTGAGAAGGTGGTGATGAGATATGGGCGAACAATGTTAAACAACTCAGAATCTGATGCAATTAAAACAAACGTTGCTTATTCAGTTACATGACCTACAGCTTTGCTCATCTCTTCAGTAACTACAATAGAGTAAAAGAATCGCAAGCATGGAAACATTGGCAATTGGAGCATGTCTGGGATATTTGGCCTTTTAAGCCTGTTCCATCAGTCATTATGATCATGGCTGATCATTCAACTCAGTACTCTGTTCCCACATGCTCCTCACACATGTTGATGCAGTGGATGCAGGACCTCTTGTTAATTTTAAACCTGATATCAATAGATTTTTGTCAAGCAAGGGTATTCAGGGAAGGTGTATGGAGCTGGGCCACAGATTAGCTGTGGTCTCATTGAATGGTGAAACAAGCTCAAATGACTGGCCGACTCCTCTTCCTTTTACAAGTTTGCTAAGCCAATATCACTCTGGCAGCTTCATTAAAGTTAGATAGCATAAACTAAAATAGATTCAGATACCTTCCTCCAGGAGATTATTGGGAATGGATCACCTGCAGCAGCACATGGAATGACCAGTTCTCGGCCTACTTCCTGCCGATACTCCCAGCCTGGTAGCACCGTAAAGTAAGGAGGATCCTGGGAAACAGAAATGGTATTTTTCCAAGTTCTTTTTCATTAATATTATAAAAGTTATTTTCCCAGGGTATTGTTTTAAGCTTCATTGCTGATCTTAGCAAGTAAGAACAAATGTATAAATTGGCTTACAAATTATTGTAAATTCTTCAATTTTCAGCCCAGACTTGCCTTAAACTCTTTCTGAACAATTCTACCTCTACTCTGAGGTTTAATTGTACATTTATACAGGTATTTTATATTACATTTATTGACATGAAAACTTATAATGAAATACAAAGACAAGATAAACAACTTTAAAATGGAAAATGAATGCATATGCATTCATGAGTCCAAATACCTCAGCCCTCAAATCTCACTACCACACTAGATCTTGAACTGTAATTAGAACAGCATGGGAAATTATTATAAGTAAAGTACAGTACTTCCTTCTTTAATATGCTATGGTCAAAAAGCCTTGCAAATATTTGGCCTCCAGATTCAAATATCAACTATCATGGATTTGACAATCCATTTCCTCTCACATGATCCGCTTTAGTAGTGACCTCATCAATCATGAGCTTTCCCTTCAGCCTCCATTTATTGAGATATTCAGTTAAATATCATCTATCCATCTGAGAATTACAACAAAGTTACATTTACATTATTCCTTCAAACTCAGAACATCCCCAAACGACTTCACAATTTGAGCTTGAGCGTAAATTCAAGCCAAAGAATCGTGAATGGTGACCAATGGTGAAACTGATGAAATAGCTTTTAAGGATATTTGAATCTGGGAAGGAATGTTGCAAGAAGGTTTAATTACAACTGAGTTAGCAGCAGACTGCAATGTGGTCTAAGGTCATGTCACTCCCTTTCTGTATATCGCTTTTACACTAACCTTGCATTTTGTGTTTATCTTCAAGATACAGCCTTACAAAGGGAATCTCATGAGCCCAGTAATAATAACTAGCATTGTAAATTGATAATATTAGAACTACAGGTCGCCGCAACAGATCAGACAACACTGGAAAACAGAATATGACAGTAGGAAGTTAGTGCTTTATAAAAATTAATTATTGATAGCCTTCGACGTGAACTGAGTAGAAAAGATATTTACAATTTGAGTAAATATCTATCATTTTATAAATTGAGCAAGTGATTCTTTTATTTCCCAGAAAAATACTTCTTAAAATCACAAAGCATCTCAGTTTATTCAGTCTGCTCACTGGTCCCTCTTGTGACCTGATGTATGTATTGTGGTCTTCTAGGTCTTGTTATGTTATGGCGATTGGTTAAGGCGTTTTCATTAACAATTACAAAATAACGTTTTTCGCGAAGGGTTCCAGCCACTGCTGAATGAAAGGCTGCAGGCAAAGCTTTGAAGGAAAAAGCCTGAAGGAACTTGTAACACTAATTGATTCGATCTGCTTGGTGGTTAAAACCCAGAATTCTCTTATATTAGACCATCCCCCACCCAGTCTACCTGCTACAGGCAAACATCAAAGCTGAGTGCTAGGATGGCAATGAATAAGCCATTCCACATCAAATATAGTATTCAGTTTGTCTAAAAACATATTATGCTTTTAAAAGCTTACATCTTTTCTTGTGGCATTCTTCTGACATTTTTGAGCACACATATAGTAATATGATAAATGTCAGTACAAGTATATGGAAAGTACAATAACTAATTTTTCTAAGCTTCAACAAGTCTCGCTTAATCTCATCCTTTGTCCTGTTTTTTTATAGATACAATGCAGCTGTGTGTGTTCAATACAAAGGCTTTATTGAAGTGAATTTAGTTTACCTGCAGTTTGCATGTGTGTGTCAGATAGCATAGAATAGAAATTTGTACGATTGTATTTCAATCCACCCAATCCCCTTTTTATACAAGAAGTGAATTTTCATGCATTATTGTGCACATTTTCAGTTATTCAAGTCACCAAACACACAAACAACTGTTCTCTTTCATTAACAGTTTGATAATCCTACCACTATCCACACATGAATTGCATACATAGTCCTTAAAATGTTGGTCTCTTAACAGTACATGTTGTCGTTGGCTGTTCATCTAGATCATGTTGTTGCACCAGGGAGCATCATTCTTAAAACATTTGTTGTTGTTGTGGTACATACAGTTACATTTCTGTTAGTGAGACCTCTGGATAGTGTGGTTGATGAGTGTTCTGTGGAGGTGATGCATTTACCTGTTTCTCTTCAGCTACCTGCAGTTGAGGTACAGCTTCCCCAAATGGGAGAATGGATCTGTGGTTGCAACAGTATATGTGATTGTTCACTTCCACCACATACAATTCATGCAACAACTGATCTATGCATGTGCTAGGTTGCTCCTTGGGCTCGCTTTATTGAGGGCATTGAAGGATTGTACTTTGAGTACTTTGTACTCCAATGCTCAAATCTAGCAATGGGCTTGCTGAAATGAAATCTGGTTTTCTGTTGTTATACCTTGACTATTTTTTTCATTACACCTGCTACTGGTTCTAGCTTTACTAAATATTGGAACAGTGTTTTGGATGCGATGTGGTATTAGTCTTTATAGTGGATTACACTCAATTCCATCAACAGACGTGTTTGTGCAATCTAGAATTGCCTGTATGGAATGTGTTTGATTTGCTCATACTTTGCTCACGAACAGAAGGTCATTGTCACTCATGACCATATCAAGAATGACATAACAGATAATGTGTGCTTTTAAACATTGACAATCTCACTGGTAATCATTGAAATTAACTGATCTATCTCCCAGTTGTCAGAGTAGCCATCGACAGAAACAAGATTGTCATTTCTGTTTGATTATCATGTTGGTAATCCATCCTGTCGGCATTGTCACTTTCTTGATATCCTCTTTTTCAGCAGCTTTACCACCTTGTCTTTTGGGTTGGTTTTGAGAGCAAATGGAACTTTCCTTGGCAGATGCCGAATTGGTCTTGCATTCTCATCTACTTTGAGATCATATTCTCCTGCAAGATATCCTAACCCTTTAAATGCACCATTGTGCTCCTCTAGGATATGTCCCAGACTGAGAGAAGTGGCATATGCTCACCATACATGATCTGTGCGTGTTTCTTCAGAAGTTTGGTGGTTGCAAAAAATGCTATATAAATGCTAATTTTCTATTTTGCTTTCTTTTAACATTAAAACATTTTAACTCTAAAACAATTGCTTATATTTTAGTAAACCAGTTCAAGGTGTGACGCAAAGGAATCTATTGGTATATTTTGACCAGCTTTGGGTTGTAATGAGAGAAACAAGGAATTGTATCGTTTCATCAATGCCAATGGTAATGGTTACAGATATCTCTGACATTAGATTAGATTCCCTACAGTGTGGGAGCAAGCTCTTCTGCCCAACAAGTCCACACTGACCCTCTAAAGAGTAACCCACCCAGATTAATTTCCCCCTGACAAATGCGCCTAACACTATGGGCAATTTAGCATGGCTAATTCACCTGACCTACATACCTTTTGGAATTTGGTAGGAAACCCACACAAACACAGGGAGAACGTGCAACTCCAAACAGACAGTCGCCTAAGGCAGGAATTGAACCTGAGTCCCTCGCACTGTGAGGCAGCATTGCTAACCACTGAGCCACCTTGCATATATCATATTGGAACTGCATTCAATTTTGAAGGACAGCTGAGAACAATGACCACATTCACATTAATGACAGCAAAAACCAATAGCAGTTTTCACTGCTAATCAATGGCTGGCTTTGCATTGCGATGATTGTTGTACAAAATGATGGTGTTTACTTGATTGGGACAGTCCTGCTCTCTGTGTTTTGAGGCATATAATACAGCTTGTTGTGTTGAATATATATAAAAAAAGCACCAAAGACATCACTGAGTCACACAGTATGACCGAGGCACAAATGGATGCCACTATGCTGTTTGCAGAAGTTCCTGATGAAGGGCTTATGCTCGAAACGTCGAATTCTCTATTCCTGAGATGCTGCCTAACCTGCTGTGCTTTGACCAGCAACACATTTGCAGCTGCAGAAGTTCATGCTCAGCTAAACTTGAAGAAGAAATATCAAATGTGGTGAGTTTCCAGTGCAGAACTTTACATTTAGATCTTTATGATTTGCAAACAGACCACTGAGAGATAGGAAGGAAAACAACAATATTTCTAACAATGAGCATTAAGATGTTGATAGAGAGTCCTTTAAACTTTAACAGCTGCAGCTGATAACTGATTTCAACAGCCTGGCTTCTGAATAATATAGTATTTTAAAATAATTGAATTGAATGAATGGACACTATAAGTGGTTGATAGGATGTCCCTTATTTCATGAAGGTACACACAAGGATGGATTAATCAATTTCAGCTTACCTTAAGCACCAGTCGAGCAGGGGTAGACTGTCCCATAGTACCTAGAGTATTGTAAGGCACACAGGCGTAAGTGCCAAGAGCTTCTTCTGTAGCTTCTTCCAGTGTAATGGTCCCATCACTTAGCAAATTCCAACCTTGAAACTGCCGGAAAAAAAGTTACTGTAAATAATGTCATCCAATCAATTTGGACACAATCAGAATATCCTTGTAAAGCAGTATTTTAGTAAGTCTCTTAGTAATGTACCACATAGATTTAGTGGCAGATAAACATCCTAATGTGGCAATAACATAGTTCTTTCAGTTCAAAGACAGGATTTCCATATTAGGCTCTGGTCACTGTAGGTGTCAATCCTAACAAGTATCAGTTTGGTTTGGTCGGCAGCACTTTCACTTTTAGGTCATAAGCTTATGGTTCAAACTTCACTGCAAGACCTGAGCACATAATTTGGGCTGACACATTAAATGGAAGCACTTTCTCTTTGATTGGGTGGACATGGAAGATCCCATGACACTGTTTTGAAGAGCAGGGAGCTCTTGATATCTCCTGGCCAAGGTTTATCCATCATTCAATATGAGATAAGCAGATGAAGTGTCCATTCATCTTAATGTTGTTTGATGGACCTTGCTGTGGACAAGGGGATGCACACTTGCCTGGAAAACACCAGTGACAATACTTTAAAAGTAAGTAATTTGCCATTGAACATTCGGAGATGGTCTAAGGTGCTTTATAAAAAAACATTTTCTTACTTCCACTGTAACCCAACAATGCCCCAGTCCAAAGCCAGCTTGAATGAATAAAGATTTAGGGTATTAGTTAGGCTTGAGTAAGCCTGCTGATTATTTGGTGGGTTGAGTGCATCAAAAACTCAAGCTTGAATGTGCTTCTTTGGTCCCATGACAGGGGACCAAGAAAACAAGATGGAGCTGCGCTCAAATTTCTAGTGAACCATTATGAAGGCAAAAGGTATTTCAGTAAACACTGAAAGCCAGCAATCTGTTTGCTTCAAGATTACAAAAATACAATTCAGATTGATATTCCTTCCTTGAGATCCAGCAATAGAAAGTAAAGCTTTCATTTTGCCACCATTATGGGTATGGCTTTAATCACAAAATCTGTACAGCATGCAAGTGGGCCATTTGGCCTATCAGACCCCCCCATCTGTAACCCTGCATTCCCCATGGCTAGTCCACCTAGCCTGCACATCCCTGGATACTATGGGGAATTTAAAACATAGAACATAGAATATTACAGGACAGTACAGGCTCTTTGGCCCTCGATGTTGCGGTGACCTGTGGAATCAATCTGAAGTCCATCTATCCTACACTAAATGTGTAGAACTATGAGAGGAAACCGGAGCACCTAGAAGAAACCCACACAGACATGGGGAGAATGTGCAAACTCCACACAGACAGTCGCCCGAGGGTGGGATCAAACCATGGTCCCTGGTACAATGAGGCAGTACTGCTAACCACTGAGCCACTGTGCCACCCTAGAAAGAGGCTTAAACATAGAAAAAAAACAACAACCAAAATCAAAATAAAAATAAACACTGTCCCTTTTTTTATGCTGGATTGAAGCCTGCAACCATTTTTTCCAGTCAATGCACTTTGCAACATGACCACTGATGCAGTACGATTGCCTGAAAACCAATTGGACCATTGCCAGGGCACTAATCACAAATGCACTCAGTTGAAAAGTCTCCTTACACACAATTCTAAGTCTTTATTTGTGCTGACTACTTTACTTAGTTCCAGTGTGATAAAAAAAAGAGAAAAATAAGGCCTTTGATAGCTTTAATTACTGGCAAAAGGCCAATTCTGATTTCCTTTCACAACCATCTAAAACTAATATAATGTACATGACAAAGATAGACAGATCATTCCACTGGTGTTCACCTGTACTCAATAAAGTGAGACTTATGAAATGAACTGATTAGTTTAAATTCTGAGTAGATTATAAAAGCTCTGAAGAGTCAATGAATATTTTATGGTTTATAAATTATACATGACTGAATTGGGTGAGTAAACATTAAGGAATACAGCTGACTTGAGTAGAGTAGATAACTATCAATACTACCTGATATGCTTGCTCTTCATTTGCCTCATATCTTTGTAATAAATTTAACTATTTACAAAATGGTTTTTCAATAGTTTTGAGCAACGCTGTAATGTTGCACTTGTTAGTTAAACATAAGATTTAAACCTTCAGCTGAGAGCTGCGAGTCTGCCAGCAGAAAAGCTAAGCTTTTAACTTTGCATTCATGTACTGGAGTACCTGCCAGTAATACTTGGCACAAGAGCCGTCACTTTCTCAGTTGGACTGGCATATCAGATGCTTTATAGTAGAAAATCTTGGAGAGGAAGCTACTCTGCGCAGAAGTCTAAAGCTTAAATGTGCTAAACATGAATCACTTTGCCATGGTAAAACAAATAATGAGGGTGGCTTACATTTCTAAGCTGTAGTTCTGACTTCCTGCTTACTGTTTTTACCTCTTGCCAGTTCTATTCCCTACATCCTGACTCCCAACCCTCCAGCTTGCCACAACAACCATTTGTTATTCCCTCTCCTGACCCTGCCACTGGCTGTTTCCCTCCTCCTCCCATCTTATACTGTCCACCTTGCTCTCTTTCACTCATTGCCCCTCTCCTGAGTGCTCATTCACAGCAGGAGGTAGGGAGATAGGCAACAAACAGGAAGTGACAGACTCAAAAGAGGGAACTGGCACGTCAAGGTTCAAGACAGAGTTGACCAGGGAAGCAGTCAATAGGATGGTCAGGAAAGCCGACATGTAAAGCGATGTTTACGTAGTAACCACACTAAACTAAATTTCTCCAAATTAGAAATTGCGCTAAAATGAAATGCACAATTAGAAAGTGATTTAAATGGGAATCCATGTACTCAGAGCTAATGTTTCATATGTTTAACATCAAACATTCCAATCACAGTGCTAATCACAATAAATATATGAAATGAAAAAGAGTGGCTAAGGTAAACATTGGTCCTTTAGATGATGAGAAGGGGGATTTAGTAATGGGATGAAGAAATGGCTGAGGCATTGAACAGGTATTTTGTGCTGGCCATCACAGTGGGGACACGAATAACATGCCAGTAATTGACAAGGAGTCGATGGTAGGTGAGGACTTGGAAATGATCATTATCACAAAAGGGATGGTGTTGGGCAAACTAATGGAGATAAAGCTGGACAAGTTTCCAGGCCCTGATGGAATGCATCCCTGGGTACTAAAAGAGATAGTGGGGGAAATAGCAAATGCACTTGTGGAAGTTTTCCAAAATTTGCTGGATTCTGTGGCAGTTCTAGTAGATTAGAAAACAGCAAATATGATGCCATTGTTTAAAAAAGGAGGTAGACAAAAGATGGGGAATTATAGGATGGTTAGCTTACTGTCTGTAATGGGGAAAATGCTTCAATCTACTATCAAGGAAGAAGTAGTAAGACATTTTGATAGAAATTGTCCCAATGGGCAGATGCAGCATGAATCCATGAAAGGCAGGTTATGCTTAATTAATCTAATGGAATTCAATGAAGACATTACAAGCATAATGGACAATGGGGACCCAATACATGTGGTGTATCTAAATTTCCAAAAAGCATTCGACAAAGTGCCACACAAAAGGCTGCTGCATAAGATAAAGATGCAAGGTGTTATGGGCAATGTATTAGCATGGATAGAGGATTGGTTAACCAACAGGAAGCAAAAAGTGGGAATAAACGAGTGCTTTTCTGGTTGGCAATCAGTGACTAGTGGTGTGCCTCAGGGAGCAGTGCTGGAACCACAATTATTCACAATTTACATAGACGATTTGGAGTTGGGAACCATGGGTATGTGTGTCAAATTTTGCCGATGGCACCAAGATGAGTGGTTAGGGCAAAGTATGCAGAGGACTGTGAAAGTTTGTAGAGGGACAAAGATATTTCAAGTGAGTAGGCAAAGATCTGGCAGATGAGGTACAATAGTAATAAATGTGAAGTCATCCATTTTGGTAGGAATAACAGTAAAAAGGACAATTAGTTGAATGGGAAAAATTACAGCATGCTGCTGTGCAAAGAGACCTGGGTGTCCTTGTACATGAATCACAGAAGGTCGGTTTCCAGGTGCAACAGGCAATTAAAAAGGAAAATGGAATTTTGTCCTTCATTGCTAAGGGGATTGAGTTTAAAAGCAGGGAAGGTATGTTGCAGCTGTATAGGTGCTGGTGAGGCCACACCTCGAGTATTGTGTGCAGTTTTGGTCTCCTTACATGAGAATGTACTGGCACTAGAGGGGGTATAGAGGAGGTTCACTCGGTTGATTCTGGAGTTAGGGGGGTTGGCTTATGAGGAGAGACTGAGTATCTGGGATTATATTTATTGGAATTTAGTAAAGTGAGGGTGGAATCTTACAGAAACATATAAAATTATGTGGGGAATAGATAAGATATGGGTAGAGAGGATGTTTCCACTGGCAGGTGAAACTAGGACAAGAGGGCATAGTGTCAAAACTAGGGGAGCAGATTTAGGACCAAGTTGAGAAGAAACATCTTCAACCAAAGGTTTGTGAATCTATGGAATTCCCTGACCAGTGAGGTAGTTGAGGCTTCCACAGTAAATGTTTTTAAAGCTATAACAGATACATTTTTGAACTGTAAAGGAATTAAGGGTTATGGAGAGAGGGCAGTAAGTGGAACTGGGGATATGAAAAGATCAGCTTTGATGAGATTGAATGATGGCACTGGGTCAAATGGCCACATGATCCACTGCTGCTCCTAGTTCTTATGTTCTTAGGTTCTACGTAAAGGTGCAATAGGTACTGTCAGTAACTATTGACAAATATACAATGGAGTTTCCAATAGTGAAATTTAGCAATGTAATTTGAACTGAAACATTTCAACCGATGCAAAGAGATTAATATATTATAAAAGTCATGGATTGTTGATTGAATCAATGGAATGAGAATTAAATAAGCCTGGTTTAAGCATAATCCATCACAATTGACTTAAATGCTACAGGAATCTGAAGAAGAATTTAAGAAAATAATAAAGTAGAACAAATAATGTAGTGTAGTCCATTACTGGGATATTCATTCAAGACTTCTAGCTTCTTGTTTCCCCATTCTGGCTCTTTTCCCTATATTTCAGATGTTACTGACTCTTGTTGGGGCATGTTTGCAATTGCACCACCAACCCTCTAGTGCATTGTTGTGGTTCGCCAAAAACGGATACCTGCACAATTTCATCAACAGTTGCCTAAGGGAAAGACAACGGAATGAGGACATGCCGCAACCCAAAGGACTAGCCACAGCATTTCCGAACTGACAGCCAGACTACTGCGACCACTAGGACTCATAACAGCACACAAACCAACAGCTACTCTCAGACAACTCACCAGGACGAAGGACCCGATACCAAGCATGAGCAAAACCAATGTAGTGTACAAAATTCCAAACAAGGGCTGCACAAAACACTACATAGGACAAACAGGAAGACAGCTAATGATCTGCATCCATGAACACCAACTAGCCACGAAACGACACAACCAGCTATCCTTAGTAGCCACACACTCAGATGACAAGCAACATGAGTTCGACTGGGACAACACTACTATTATAGGACAAACCAAACAGAGAACAGCCAGGGAATTCCTAGAGGCATGGCACGCATCCACAGATTCAATCAATGGACCCAATATACCGGCCACAGCAGAGGATAGCTGGAACTGACAACCGGAAGCGGCAGATAAAAATCACTATAAATGCCAGAGGAAACATCACAGAAGCGCTTCACAGGAGGCTCCTAAGCACTGAGGATGTCACCTAGACAGGGGACGAAATGTCTGCAACACAAATTCCCAGCTCGGCGAACAGAACCACAACAACGAGCACCCGAGCTACAAATCTTCTCCCAAACCTTGAACCTCTAGTGCATGGCTGAAGTCAATACTCTTCAGTGTAAATTTTGGGCAGAGGATGTCTACAAGCTAGTCACACCTGGAGGGCATCACAACTGACATAAGTCCATAAAACAACGAGAAATTCATGCCCCCAGATTTTGCAGCTGAAGCTGCTTTTCTGGGTTAGTTATTCCTCTTATTAGCCCAGGAGCACAAAGACTATAAGACCACAAGATAAAGGAGCAGAATTAGGATATTCGGCCTTTTGTAACTGATATGTTTCTTAACTCCATTCTCCTGCCTTCTCCCCATAACCTTTGATCACTTTGTAATCAAGAACCAATCTATCTCTGCCTTCAATACTCTGGATGACTTGGCCTCCACAGCCCTTGAGGCAATGACTTACACAGATTCACTATCTTCTGACTGAAGAACAGCTCCTTATCTGAGTTCTAAAGGATCACCCCTTCACACTGTGGTTGTGCCCTTGGGTTCTAGTCACTCTTACTAGTGGAAACATCTTCTCCATATACACTGTCTTCAGGCCACTTAATACTCTATAAATTTCAATGGGATTGACTCCCTCATTCTTCTAAAATCCATCAAATACAGAGCCAGAATCCTCAACTGATTCTCATATGTCAAGCCCTTCATCCCTGGGATAATTCTTGTGAAGCTCCTTTGGACATCCTCGAAGGCTAAGATAAGGGACTCAAAATGGCTCATAATATTCCAAATGCAGCTTGACCAGAGCCTTATGTAGCTTCAGCAGTACATCCATGCTCTTGTGTTCGAGCTCTCTTGAAATGAATGCTAACATTGCATTTGCCTTCATCACTGCCAACTGAACCTGCATGTTACCCTTAAGAGAGTCCTGAATTAAGAATCCTAAGTCCCTTTGTGCTTCAGATTTCCCATTTAGAAAATAATCTATATCTCTATTCTTCTTACAAAAGTGCATAACCTCGCACTTTCCCACATTGTATTCCACCTGCCACTTCTTCGCCCACTCTCCTAAACTGTCCAAGTCCTTCCGCAGTTTCATCATTTTCTCAATACTACCTGTCTCTCCATCTACCTTTATATAATTTGCAAACCTAGCAATGATGCCTTCAGTTCCTTCAGCCAGATCATTAATGTTTAATGTAGATGGTTGTGGTCACAATGCTGACCCCCGTGGAAACTGACGAGGCAGTGGCTGCTGTCCTGAAAAAGACTCTTTTGTCCCCACTCTGCCATCTGCCAGACAGCCAATGCTCTATCCATGACAGTACTTTGCTCCTAACACCCTTATTCTTAGTTCATTTAGCAGCTTCCCGTATGGCATCTTGCGAAAAGCCTCCTGGAAATCCAAATAGATCATGTCCACTGGCTCTCCTTTGTCTAATTTGCTTGTTACCTCCTCCAAGAATTTTAACAGATTTGTCACGATGATCTCTCCTTGAGGAAGCCGTACTGACTGAGCCTATTTTACCATGCACTTCCAAGTGCTCCGCAATTTCATCCTTAATAATGGACTCTAATGTCGTACTAAAACTGAGGTCAGCTAAACAGCCCTACAATTTCCTGTCTTCAGTCTCCCTCACTCCTTAAACAGAATGTTACACTAGTTATTTTCCAGTCGTCTAGGAAACGCCTTGACTCCAGTGATTCCTGAAAGATCACCACCAATGATTCCACAACCTCTTCAGCTATCTCTTTCAGAAACTTTAGGTAACTTATCCATCTGATCTGGGTGATATATCCATCATCAGACCATCCAGATTCCCAGCACCTTCGCCTTAGTGAAGGTCACTTCACTCATATCTGCCTCTCACTCTCTTGCTTCTGATGTCTTTTACCATGAAGACTGATGCAGACTACTTATTCAGTTTCTCAGCCATCTCTTTGCTCCCCATTACTAAATCTCCAGCCTCATCTTCCAATGTCCACTCTTGCTTCTCTCACTTACCTTACATATATCTAAAAACGTTCTTGCAATCTTCTTTATATTACTAGATAGCTTATGCTCATATTTCTTCTTATGAATTTTTAAAATTGTCCTCTGCTGGTTTTTAAAGGCTTCACAATCCTCTGACTTCCCATCAATCTTCACCGCATTGCATGCTTTTATTTTTGCTTTTATGCTGTCCTTAATTTCCCTTGTCAGCCATGGTTGCCTGTCCTCCCCTTAGTACGTTTCTCCTGCCTTGGGATGAATCTCTGCTGTGTGTCCCAAATTAGCCTCAGAAACCCCTGCCATTGCTGCTCAACTAGCTTCCCTGCTATGCTTCCCTACTAATCAGCTCTGGCAGCTTCTGCCTTATGTCTTTGTAGTTATCTTTTCAGAACTGGAACACCAATACATCTGATTCCAGCATCTCCCTCTCAAGCTGTGGGGTGAATTCGATCATATTGTGGTTACTGCCCACCGGGGGTTCCTTCACCTTAAGCTTCCTACTTATGACTGTCTCATTGCACATCACCACATCCAGAATTTCCTGTTCCCCAGTTGGCTCTAGCACAAGTTGATCCAAAACAATGTCATAGACATTCCACAAATTCCTTTTCTCAGGATCCACTACCAAGTCCATTTTTCCAGTTCACCTGTACTTTGAAGTCCCTCATAATTACTCTAATATTGTCTTTCTTACATGCCTTTTCTATCTCCTGATTAATTTTCTGCTCCACATCCTAACTACTGCTAAGAGGCTTGTAAACAACTCTCATTAAAGTTGGTTTTTCATTGTGATTCCTCAACTCTACCCACACAGATTCTATGCCTTCTGACCATCCATCACTTCTTGCCATCGATTTAATTTCATTTCTTACTAACAAGGCAACCCCTCTGCCCAGCTGCCTGTCCTTTCAATAGGACATATATCCTTGGATATTTAGTTCCCAGCTTGGATCCTCTCGCATCTCTATGATGCCCACAATATGGTACCTGCTAACTTTAATCTGCGCTACAAGGTCATTAGCCTTGTTTCGTATGCTGAGCACATTTAATTACAACACCTCCAGCCCTGCGTTGAGTTGTCCCCCTATCTGTTGTGCCTGAAGTTATATTCCTGGCTCTTTCGATACTCTTTGTCCTTTGTTGTGGAAACTGTTAATAACTTTTCCTGACCAACTGCAGCAGACCCATTTGTTTGCAAACTGGGAGAAGCAGAGATTAGGCATTGCAACTGGCTGTTTAGGATGACCTACAATTCTCTCCCATTTGATTTTGAATTTGACATTGGGTTGTATCCATGCAGCAGTCAAATACTTCTTCACTGGAAGACAGAAGAAAATAATAATGCAATCAAAAGGTCTGTTATAGAGAAGTTGAGAAAATCCTATCCTCTCATAAATTTCCTCAGGTAAGGAGTAAATTTTATGTGAGATATCCAGTCACTAGATCTCACACTCTTGTTCTCAGTACAACCTGGATCTCATGACCCTATATTCTACATTTTACCTTTTCAATCCGTAGTGGTCGTCCATCTTTGGTCCACTTGACTTGTGTTGCTGGCGGATCTGCATCCACTGGGCACTTGATATATCCAGGCATCCCAACTGGCAGGTAAATGATGGGAGGCATGTTGACAACTCGTGCCGGATCTAACAAATAATGAACAAGCTGGGTCAAAGGAGAAAGTGAAGGACAAATCTGAGCCTTGCTTTGTTATGATCAGATTGTCTCCATTGTGGTTGTTCTTTGATGGGGACAGAGGAAATTACATCCAACTATGTTTTTTTTTTGTTTTTATGGTACAATTACAGGAAAATGGTAGACCTCACTGATATGTCACAGAGATGCTCTTTTATCTTTCTTCAACAGCCATTTTAAAGCCATTTGCCTGTAGAGCTCCCCAATTACACTTGTAAATCATTCTGAGAACTGATAAACAAGAGGTAAAAGCTCAGAAATTGTGCATGCTGTAGGACTGATGTTTTTGTTGCATATTCAGGAGTTATGAATATGTGGGAGTAGATTCAGTTGTAGCAGGTTTGCAAATTAGGTCAAATTATTCAATCAAACTACTGACACAAATTGAAATTGCAAATATATCACTGTGATTCAAATATAATAGCTATTTTTTTGAAGCTCTTATGCTTCAGAATCTGTCGGCTTAGTGATGTCTGATTCAACTGTGCAAGTGGTAACTGTATTAATAGGTACTAGAACTAATAAATCCTAACAGGTTGTGGAACTGACCGGATCAGGTTCAACATTGCTTCAACTTCTTAGGTAAAGGTACATTCCTGTGAATTAAATGGAGAATTAAGTTGAGTGAAAATTAAAATAAGCATTGACTCCAATCCTGCCAGTTTCCTTAAAAAGTCAGTGAGGTGAGAATTACCTTCACTGGGTTGCATGTTACAGACTGGTTGCATCCCCTGAAACTCTCCAAAATTTATTTGGAAGCCAAGGAATGGTGATAATGAAGATACAATGAGACTTTTGACCCTCTCAAGGGAGGAAGCCCCACGCCTGAAAGCTGAAGTCTAATCAAATTGACTGGCACCAGCTGTTCTGACAGCTCCAACTCCTATACTGCAGACAGTACATGAAGAAAGAAACCAATCATCCTCAACCAAGGTATACACTGGGAAGGCAGAATATTACTAGTTCAAGGGGTGGGTAGGAAGGTGGAATTTGGAACGTAGATGGGGGTTATAATCCCTTTTGAAGCGTGTCCTGATGCACATAGGGTACCCTTCAAAAATAATATCCCCCTACCTACCTAAAAATCAAAAAAAGAAATTGAGCTACCCATGCCAACTGTACTATGGCATGGGTAGGGTAATATTGGGAGTCAGCTGAGCTTTTAAGAAGTGCAATTGTCCCTTAATTATTTAATTACATATAGTAAGTGGGTTGCTGATTTTGACACCAACCTACTGTTGGCGTTGTGGGAGTGAAATCAGTGATGGGTGGGAAAGTGGCAAATCATATTTTAGCTGCTCACCTGCTAAAAACAAACCTGGCAGATTCATGTAAAATCATGCAGATTCAGCCCAATGTCTGAGAACAGAATTAGTTTTTTTTTGTTCTTTCCAGAGAAAGCACGAGTTATATTAAGACATTTTGCTGAAATCATGTGATGTGTATTTCATTTTGATCTGCCACTCTGTTTAGTTTTGTGTATTAAATAAAAATGTCTACCAAACACACTTCCATAAACATTTTGGATGGAGATTGCTTCCCACAGGAACAGCAGCTCTATCAATGAAATTATTACATTGGGCTTTGTGTGTTCCTCATGTAAAATGAACCAGGGGGCTAGGTATTCAAATCCTGGTAAATCTACAATTAATTTCTTGGGTTGTCTATAATATATATTTGGTGATTCATTGCTGTATTGCTGGTACTCTCTCACTGAGGGGACTTGGACATGAAGCCTTGCCAAAACTGACCACAGATCTTTTTTTGCTAGGTTGTACCTTCCAAAAATGGGCTAATCATATCAACCAGCATGTTGCTTTGGTTGTTTGTAATAGGTAGGCAATTACCAGACTCAACCGATCTGCACTTGCTAAAGACAAATCAACATGTCTGTTAGACATGAGTCCTCAACTGTAAAGTAATGGCTGTACAATTCTAAGTGTACTAATATCTACAACCAATTTATGATAATCAGTTCAGCTTGTAGCTCAATTACATTTGCTAGAAATGACATATGTTCACACACAGTGACCGGTTCTCTGTAAACAAAAGAAATACACTCAAGATATATGGGGCTCCTGAATTACCCATGATGATGTGTTAGGTAATCAAAGTTAAAAATCATACATCAGGTTATAATCCAACAGGTTTATTTGGAAGCACTAGCTTTTGGAGCGCTACTCCTTCATCAAGTGGGTGATATCTCATGAAGGAGCATCGCTCCGAAAGCTAGTGCTTCCATATAAACCTGTTGGACTATAACCTGGTGTTGTATGATATTTAACTTTGTACATCCCAATCCAACACCGGCATCTCCAAAGTTGACTTCCAAATAAAACAGCATCCTTTCCTCCTATAGTATGAATAGTTATGATCATTTGATGTTTGGCATTCTTGCATTTGTCCTGATAAGTGTGTAATGAAGTCTTCATATATAACCTTTTATGAGGACTTGAGTTCTGAATAACTGTGGATAAACTGATTTATTTCAAGTTCTGGAGATACCTAATTTTTAAAGTGGTCACATTAGACACTGGGACTTTTAAAGAAAAACAATTTTATTTCAGCTAATTACTGGATTTGTTTGCTGGAGGTCACTTGTCTAACTTTTATGACTGACAGATTGTTATTTTCTACATGAAAAGTGTTTTGAGAGCAGTTGAATTGATTCCTAACCTGTTGAAGGATAGAAACTTCTCACTTCAGCCCTCTTCAAAACATCTTGTGTATCCAGCATGTTATCTGGAACATGGATTGAGCTGCTCTGATGAGAAGCCTTGAGGGATTTTGTCTTCATATTTCCAGAATCTCTGTATTGGCAAAGGTCCCACAGATAATTGTATATGTCCAGTGACCTGCTCATATGTGTCAAAGTGACATTCCACACCGTATTATTTTCACCTTCATTAACTAACAATTACTGGCAAAGAAAATTTCTTTTGAAAAGTGTATCTGCAGCAATATCTGTTTGGATATGGTGTTTGTGTGTGTTGGGTTACTTGGAGGGTTTGATATTTATGCTTTTGTATTTAAAATTTGGTGTTAATTATATTACATTGTTGCTGATTAGTTTTATTTTCACAATAATTCAACAATGTTCTTGATTATTAAAGAGCTCTGGTTAATGGGTCGTTTTATTCTAACCCGAGTTTAGAAAAAGTACATAAGTGCAGATATTGGAACGGGGTAAAATATGTCATTTTATGATGTGAGCATTGTAGTAATGGGACTAGAGAAACAGCGCACTCCTTTCACCTCAATCATAACAAATACAGGATGAAAAGCTTTGGCAACAAGTTTTTCATTACAATGTTAATCATGATTTCTTTTCTAAGATTTAGAATAACTAGTAACTGGAGAGGGAGGTGTATGAACCAGCAACATTGAACAGATTGCATATGGATGAGTCTGATGGTTTCTCACACAGTTTCCCCTATTGCCTCATTGATGTTGCCAGCAGCAAGGATTAGATGTTGGGAGCTGATTGATGTGCAGGGAGTAAACCATATGATAAATTAATTAAGCAACTAGGGTTCAGGTCTGACTAACTGAATGACTATAAACCTCACTGTACAATCATAACCATTATGTTAACACCTGGATTAATATATGATACTTTGAAGATAAATCACAAAGAATTCAAGATGCTCTCCTCCCAGTAAGTAATGAGATATTTCATTGTCATACATCTTATTTTAGATGAGTTCAATTGACTGGTCTGATTCAAAGCAGAAAACATTACTCAAACAGATCAGAAGTTCATGACATACAGAAAACTGCAGATTTCCTTTTTGATATTTTTATCCATCACTGAAAGTGAGGCAAAACACAGAAACCTGGCACTGCAGCAAAAGTGAAATATCAGGTCACAATGTAGAGCTTCCGATGAGGACAAACAGAGACATTTAATCAAGGAAGCACAGACTTTGGAGGGGGCCAATACTCCAGGTCTCTAGCTTGGATGAAAGCCAAACTACTCTTTAATTTTATTTAGTTCCCTGCTGCAAGGAAATAATGAGATTATATTAAATGTAACAGGCAGTACTCTGTCTCTCCACCTCATATCTATCCAATTTAGAGCAAATGTTAATGCTAATGAGACGTATTTATATTCTGCTCTACCAAGAAATGCAATTACATTCTTCAGCCAGACAATGATACTTAACTCTAACAATTCAAAAACTAATAATCAAAGCAATCTTATTTTCAAATTGAAATTACCTTCTCACTGTTCTGAACAGTGATGGTATGCATGTTATCTTAATGCTTGTATGTGTGTACTATATGTATTAGCAAGGAAAACAAGGCTTCAAGAGGGTCTCAACCATCAATTGGGCCACTGCTACTTGACTCAATTAATTAAAGGCTAACAGTTAAGGCACAGTGCAATTTGTGACTTACTAACAACTGGTTCTAAGCAAAGGAAATGTTGATTATTTGACTAGGCCAGCATTTGATGTCCATCCCTAATTGTCCAGAGGACAGTTATGAGTCAACTACACTACTGATGGTCTGGCGTCAGGTAAGACTGGAAGATTTCCTTCCCTAAACAATGTTAATGAACCAAATGTGCTTTTATAACAATGCTTACATGGTTGTCATTAGGATAATTTTTAAATTCTAGATCTTTATTGAAGTCAGATTTCACTATTTATCATGAAGTGAAGATGAACCTGATGTTCTGGATTATTAACCCTGTGACATTACCAATACACCACTACCCTGCTCCAGTCCCGTACCTGAAATACAGTATGGTGGCTAATGCAAAGAGGAAGTGGTCAACAGCATTAGAGAAGACATAATGGGACAAAAAGATATAGAGAATGGTATAAACAGGTCTAGCGATTGCCCAGTTTATAAATGAGGCCATGACAAAAATGATTGATTTTGTACATTAAAACCTGGTGGAATAATCATACCTTATTTTCAGGAGTTTGAAATTCAAGTCTGCATTCACAAAATGAAGCAGTCTATGTTTCCCAAAGAAGGAAAATTCGTAAATGTCAACAAGTTTAACATTGGGCAGCCTAGTTGTCTTCAAGTGATCAAAAAAATGCCCTTACATAGAATGCCTGCCCTGTACAAGAGGAGGAGATAAATACTGCAAAATATACTGTAATATACTGCAAAGGTTTGCATGTCTAATCCTTCCTTTTGCATTCCATTTCATCTCCTCACACTGTGTCCAGTATTGTTTCATTAATGGAGCATAAATCCACAGTAAACCAGTGTTCAAGATACATGCAGGCCATAGGTGAACTTGCTCTCCAAGATTTGTGGAATTTCAACTATTGAGGTGACCAATCAGGGAAAAGTTGTCTTAGGTGTAGGAGGAACCAAATTGGTAAAGAGATGTTTCCACAATGACAGGCTGGTTCTCACTAGTGAACCTATCAACAGCAACCTCAGGAGAGAATTAACTGTCACTAGAGGATCTTTGAGCACTTGAGATAGTTGGCCATGCCAGTGAAAAGGTTGCTGACCCAGGAAAGACCTTCTTCCGAGAATGGAGGGGTGTGCTTTTCCCAGGGTAGGGCCTAGTGCCAGGGCAGAAGGACATCCATAGGACTTGGGGAGGAGGTACCAGCAGGAGGATTAGGGAGAGGAAAAAGTCTGCAAGGATGGGAGAAGGATACCACAGGGAGCAGGGGTGGGGAGAAAGCTGCAGTGGTGCGGAAGGGAGAGACTGAAGCTTTGAAGAGGGAGGCTCTGAAAGACAGTAACTTTAACACTGATGATGAAGGAAGACTCCACTAACTGAGAGTCAGTAACATTTGAAATTTCTTGCAAAGGAGTCTGGAATATCAATCTTTAAGGTTGAATAAGTTCAGGAGCTACTAAAACATAAATAAATAGCAAATGCATCAATTGTTAAATTTAAATTGAGGTTTAGATCGGAGATGTAGTATTAAAAATAATAGCTGTCTGCTTAAAATCTTCCAGGTTTGTGCATACTTGATAGAAGCACATTCACGTGATCTTATCGGTCTATGGAAGATGTGATTAGAGCTGGAAAGGCTAATGTTCCATTTGCCTACTGCATTGCCTGCTGAACTTGTATGCTTGCTTTTAGAGTCTTTGCATAAGAATCTGAAATTCCTTGTTTCGTTACTGCTCTCTGCAGTCTTTGTTGTTTTAAATAGTATTCAGCTCCTCTATTTTTCTTGCCAAAATGCATTACCTTTTTATACTCCATCCCTGAAAACTAAGACTGTCATCAAAATCAAAGAAGTAGCTTATATGAAAGTCTCAAGACAGCCCTTGAAAAGATTTCATCCCTGATTGCTAAACATAAACTATATTAGATTAAACACACTGTATTCCTCAGTAGATTGTCATTAAATCTGGATGTTAGTTGTGGCTCAGTTATTTGCATTTCTGCCTCTGACTCAGAAAGTTATAAATTCAAACCCTCTCCAGGACTTGGCCACAAATTGGCTCTCCAGTGAAGTGCTGATGGAATGCTGTACTGTTGGAGCTGGTGTCTCTTGAATAAGGTGTTAAACTGAAGCTCTGACTGCTCTCTTAAGTTGATATAAAAGATTACCAAAACAGATCGTATAGTCAATAGCACATTGCTAATCATGAGAGCTTGTCGTGTGTAAATTAACTGCCACATATCCCATAGTTGCTTTAAATATAGCTTCATGGCTGTAAATAGATTTTGCATTGCTGAATCTGTATGAAGAGCTATATGAATGCAAGTCTTCTTTCTGTGGAATAGGATATTGGACTTCATGTTTACCCATGTTAAACTTTATTTGCCAATTAGTTCATTCAGCAAGTTTACAAATTTCCCCCGTAACTTGTTTCAATCCTCCTCATTATTGACCAATCCTCCTAACGTCTATCACATAAGCACTTATGGATTCTGCCTGATATAATCCTGCCTTAACAACATCAAAAACAATCTGGACAGCGAAGGATTTGGAAGATTTGGAAAAAAGACAGTAATGTCATTTTAAAGGTAACCTGTAAGTTAAAAACAAAAGGCTAAAAATCTGCATGGCTACAAATTCTCAAATGTGGTAAACTGTTCCAGTGTGGAGGAAACAAGGCTCAGGATAAGGATGTGAAGATGCTACTACTTTAACAAGGTTAGGTTGTCTGTGTTTTGTTTTCAAAGTGGTCATAAATGCATCAATTCCAATGCGTCTGATTTGGATAGGTTTTGAGCCAATCTGATTATAGCTAACAGGTATTGCTTCAGAAAAAAGGCTTTTGAGTTTAAAATAAAACACTTGTACAATGATAGGGGAATGGTCAGTTCTCCCAGCTCAGATTTTTCTCTGGTTTGTTTTGGTTTTAGTAGTCTGGCTGTTTTGCAGCTGCTGGTCAGTTTTTAAGGCTGCTAGTCAAAGAAACCATTCCATACTGATCCCTTCTCTGTAGGAACCTGTGTTTGATTTTACCTTTTTTGCCAAGGGGATATTTATCGGGATGTTGCAAGTATTTGGAATAACATCATTAAGTTTAGTTAGAGTCAATTGGGTTTTAAATAGTTAAGTTTTTCTATATTCTGTTCTCTTTTGTTTGTGTTTCATTTGGTAATCTTGCAAATTCTGTTTTGTTTGAAATGAAGTGGTTGGGCCAGCTGCATCCCTCCTGGAATATCCAGTCTACACCTGCTTAAAACAACGAGAAAAGTTAGAGTCTGGGCTGACTTCTTGAAATGTTTTGAAGGGGTCTGGCCTGGTCCATAACAAGGTCAAGTGCTGAAAAGTTGGACCAAGCAACTTGAGTTGATTTAAAGAGGTAGAGCAGGAGGACCTGGTGCTAATGCTTCCCTAAATGGATGACTGTAAAATGGGTCTAATTTTTGCCCTTCCAAGCAGATTGTCCAATTTCTGATCTAACCAACGACATCTCAGTAATTAGCTGAATTTTCAAATCACTGATGGAGATTGCCAAAATTAGATGTATTGTCATCCCGATAGACAATCAGAGGTTGGACATGCCATTTCCTAGAATTTGGGCACTAAGTGGTTAAATCCTTTTTCTAGGACAGTGCCAATTATTGGCTGTTAGTTTT
Source organism: Hemiscyllium ocellatum (assembly GCF_020745735.1). Lineage (NCBI taxonomy): Eukaryota > Metazoa > Chordata > Chondrichthyes > Orectolobiformes > Hemiscylliidae > Hemiscyllium > Hemiscyllium ocellatum. The sequence continues at coordinate 34,382,607 of NC_083429.1, forward strand.
GATTTTTCTCCGATGAACGACTATCAATTACTAGATGCAATGCAATAACAGCCCACTTTTGGAGACAGGATTTATTCCAGTCACAGCCTAGTACATTATCTTGGATTGACTGTTCCAGATTCTGAATGTAAGATTTTTTGTTTCACTCAGATGGGCATTAGATTGATATCTGTTATGGTTTTATCCATAACTATCACCTCTGGCTTGTTTGTATCAGCTAGAAAAGCAGTCTCTAACTAAATCACAAACAAGCAATACAACAACCTGTTTGAATAGTGACCTAGCAATTTATTAAAACCCAGTGAAACAATCAAAGTAACAGGTCACACTTAAAATGAAGGTCAACCTGGCCTCATGTTCTGTAACAAATGTGAATGAAAAACATCTAACAGTCATCATGAGACAAATCCATCTTTCACCAATGTCCCTCAGGGAAGGAAATCTTCTATCTTTCCATGAGCTGGCCTACATGTAACCCCAGTGCAACACAATATGGTTGACTCCAGACTCCCCATTGAAATGATGTAGTGACTTAGTTGTATCTAACCACTATGAATAAGTATAATAAGAACAAAATCTGAGGGACAACAGTGGTAATGAATTAAGCACCGAAAACAAAACAATGCAGGCAGTCCCAAGAACGTTCATTAGTTTGAACCAAGGAATGGAAGGATTAACTCATGAGGATGGTTGGAGTTTAGATGAATCAGAGACAACTTTATTGAAACATAGAACATTATTAAGGGTTGAACAAGTTAGGTACTGAGATGTTGTTCCCCTTGTGGGTGTGTTGAGAACTATTGGGTAAAGTCTCAGCCTAAGGAGCTACCCAATTAAAACAGAGGAGGAATTTATTCTCTCAGCGGTTAGTGAATCTGTGGAATTTGTTACTGTAGACGGTGCTGAAGATTGGATCATTTTGTATATCTGCAGCCTAGATGGACAGACTTTTAATCATTAAGGGAATCAAGGGTTGTGGAGTAACTGCAGGAAAATGGAGTTGACGATCAGCAGGTCTGCCAAGATCTGCTTGATTGGGGCAGCATTCTCAATTAGAAGAATTTCTTCCTATGTTAAGTGACCTCTTGGTCATACATCTGCCCTCACTGTCATTTGGGACCTTGAAGTAAAATTAGGAGATTTGTCCAAAAGACAAATTGATTTTTATGGCAAAGGTCATTCAAGGTCATTCCTGGTGCCATCCACAATTCACAATCTTTATTACATTTCACACTTTGCCATGGTGGGATCTGAACTCATAACATTTGTCTTTACTAGTCATTAACATAATTACCAGGTTATCATTCCTAATTCATGCGCTGCAGAGGAAGAGCAAATTGGAAATCCCAGGAATTGATGTTTTGCATAAATGTGAAATTTCTTTGAAACACACAATGACAGTGCCTCATTACCCACACTCTCACAAAACATCTGGCAAATGTTTAAATTGTTTTAAACAAATGGTGATTTTTGATAAATTATAATACTGATTACATTATGGGCTTGTTTGGAAGGAGCTCTAACAACATTACCATTTTACTTTTCTCAAATGTTCATAATTAACTTATTGCCACCATGGTAAACCATTTTCAATATGCATAGATTAAGAAATCAAGAATTAGAATGCAAAGAACACAACATGTGCTAAAGCACTATGTTAGGCATAGAACATGAGCAAAGTGCCTGGCAAATGGTTGCTGTTTATTTTATCAATGATCAACACTTAGAAGCTAAACATCTTGTTTAATGATCCTTGGAGGAAAAAGGAAAGTAACTTTAAAAGACAACAAAATGAAAATAAGCCTAACCTTTACCTGATTACATTGTTTATCACAGCAGAGATAGTGGGGTTTAGAACATAGAACATAGAACATAGAAGGATACAGCGCAGTACAGGCCCTTCGGCCCTCGATGTTGCGCCGACCGAGTCCTACCTAACCTATACTTGCCCAATAACTTCCAAATGCCTATCCAATGCCCGCTTAAATGAACATCAAGAAGGAGAGTTCACCACTGATACGGGCAGGGCATTCCATGAACTCACAACCCGCTGTGTGAAGAATCTACCCCTAACATCTGTCCTATACCAACCACCCCTTAATTTAAAGCTATGTCCCCTAGTAACACCTGACTCCATTAGCGGTAAAAGGTTCTTAGTATCTACCCTATCTAAACCCCTAATCATCTTATACACTTCTATCAGATCTCCCCTAAACCTTCTCTTCTCCAATGAGAACAGCCCCAAGTGCCTCAGCCTTTCCTCATACGATCTTCCTACCATTCCAGGCAACATCCTGGTAAACCTCCTCTGCACTCGTTCTAAAGCTTCCACATCCTTCCTATAGTATGGCGACCAAAACTGCACACAATACTCCAGATGAGGCCTCACCAGAGTCTTATACAACTGCAACATGACCTCAGGACTCCGGAACTCAATTCCTCTGCCAATAAAGCCCAGTACACCATATGCCTTCCTCACAGCACTATTTACCTGGGTGGCAACTTTCAGAGATCTGTGTACATAGACACCAAGATCCCTCTGCTCATCCACACTACCAAGTAGCCTACCATTAGCCCAGTAATCCATCATCTTGTTATTCCTACCAAAGTGAACGACTTCGCACTTAGCTACATTGAATTCCATTTGCCACATTTCCGCCCAGCTCTGCAACTTATCTATATCCCGCTGTAACCTACCACTTCCTTCCTCACTATCCACAACTCCACCGACTTTCGTGTCATCCGCAAACTTGCTTACCCAGCTTTCAAGTCCTTCCTCTAGATCATTTATAAAGATAACAAAAAGCAATGGTCCCAAAACAGATCCTTGTGGTACACCGCTAGTAACTGCGCTCCAAGATGAACATAATCCATCAACTACTACCCTCTGTCTCCTTCCAGCCAGCCAATTCCTAATCCAAACCTCTAATGTATCCTCAATGCCATACCTCCGAAGTTTTAGCATTAGCCTACCATGGGGAACCTTATCGAACGCCTTACTAAAATCCATATACACAACATCTACTGCTTTACCCTCATCCACTTCCTTAGTCACCTTCTCAAAGAACTCAATAAGGTTTGTGAGGCACGACCTGCCCTTCACAAAACCATGCTGGCTATCCCTGATCACGTTATTCCTACCCAGATGTTCATAAATCTTATCCCTTACCATTCTCTCTAAGACTTTGCCCACCACTGAAGTCAGACTCACTGGCCTATAGTTACTAGGGCTATCCCTACTCCCTTTCTTGAACAATGGGACCACATTCGCTATCCTCCAGTCCTCTGGTACTATTCCCGTTGACAATGACGACATAAAAATCCAGGCCAATGGCTCTGCTATCTCCTCCCTAGCTTCCCATAGGATCCTGGGGTAAATGCCATCAGGCCCAGGAGACTTATCTATATTCATCCTTTCCAATATTCCCAAAACCTCTTCCCTGCATATTTCCAGGGCATCCATTCTAATTATTTGTGATTCCATATTCACATCAGCAACAGTGTCCTGTTCCTGAGTGAATACTGATGAAAAGTACTGATTTAATGTCTCTCCAATCTCCTCCGCCTCCACACACAACTTCCCACTACTATCCTTGACTGGACCGATACCTACCCTAGTCATCCTTTTATTCTTGACATACCTATAGAAAGCCTTTGGGTTTTCCCTAATCCTACCAGCTAAAGACTTTTCATGTCCCCTTCTCGCTTTTCTTAGCTCCCTCTTTAGCTCCTTCCTGGCTACCTTATAACTCTCAATCGCCCCTACTGAACCTTCACGCCTCATCTTTACATATGCCGCCTTCTTCCCTTTCACAAGGGACTCCAATTCCTTACTAAACCACGGCTGCCTCACAAGGCCCTTTACACCATGCCTGACTGGTACATACCTATCGAGGACACGCAGTAGCTGCTCCTTGAACAATCCCCACATCTCATTAGTGTTCTTCTCTTGAAGCCTGTTTTTCCAATCCACACAACCTAAGTCATGCTTAGTTTACTATGTTAATGTCTTCTGAATATGGAGTAATTGGTGTCAACGTTGAATATACTCTGAGTAGCTGTTTGGACCTCTGTTAACTGATAACTTCGGTTAGTTCATTCATAACAAAATTCTTCACTATTTTCCCAATGACCAATATTAAGCTAACTGGCCTAAATTACCTGCATTTTTAAAAGATTCTCTCTCCCTTTCAGAAAATAACTGATATGAAATCTGATAAATATAGTGCATGTTCACAGTGCTGAAAACCACGTTGAAAATATGTTTCCAGTTGCAATAACTTTGTGTGAAAAAGAAATTATGGAAGACATTTCAACATTGTCATAATGAGAGAAATGGCATATTAGCAACAAGAGAGCTCATCAGTGTATCTTCTATTCCTAGAATGGGCTTAAAATTATTCCAATGAGTTATGACCTTTGATATCCTCAACTCTGTCACTGTTGTCTGAACACGATAGTTTACAGATTCATTACTGATTCCATGTGGTTGGATAATTGGACCCTATTGCACATTACGCTGCAAACACATCTGGAATAACTTTAATATTGCATGACAATGTAAAACAAACAAAGAATAGTCAGTGTTTCATTTAACATCAATTTGCATAATTTCATTACATATTACCACGAGATAAATGACACTTGCAGCTCATTGCCAATTGCATTGTCTTCTTCACTTTGTTTAATGGTGGCGTGAAGCTACAAGTATGAACAGGATACTAGAGTCTGAAGTCCAAGACTTCAATGGACTGGGAAGGTACACCGTTTTCACTGGTGGCACTTGAAAAATAAAGTGTTTGAAGAAGACAAATGCAGAGATAATTGCAGGTTAAACCTCTGGGGCTTTGCCCTCCTATCCCTCCCCGCAAAGGCCACACTCACACTGGACTGTTAAGTAGGACGAGGCTGAAGGAGAACGCCCAAGGCTGTTACTAGGTACACAGGTGTATTTTCCAGCATCCTCAGGCTTGACTCGGAAGATGATCAAAGTTCCATCAATTAAAATTCGTACCCTCAGCTTCAGATCGCTGTTAGAAACAAAAACAGGAACAGAAACTTTTTTAGTTAACTTTAAAATGTTCCAAGGTTTATTCTTTATGTATTATTTAGATACTGATAGTCTTCTAGAAATCTATCATTGATTGACACAAACAATGTTCATAGAAACATGTGTAAATCCAAATGAACCTGCTCCTTTAGGACATGGAAGATCTTATGGAAGTGTTGGAACTAAAAATAGATACCTACAAAGAAGGGAGCTGGTCTGTAATCTATTGGAGAGTTTTGAAAGGTATTTCAAGTATTATGAGTGTGGGGCAGACTTGAATAATCTGTCATTTAACTGCCCATTATTTTCATACATCTGTATGTTTGCAAAAAAACAAGAATGGCAATATGCATTTCAAGTTCCAAATTAGATTGTAAACAAAACACACTCCATGGTATCAGTGATAACTAATCATGCTAAAAGGTCTTTTTGCAGTTATCAAAAGTAAGAAAGTTCATGCTGACGAAGTAGTATTTCCCCACTGTAAAACCAAAATAAAAAAAAACACTGGAGAAACTCATCGGATCGGGCAACATCTATGAAGAGAGGAGGAGAGTTAACATTGAGTTTGAAAAGATTTCTTCAGTTGGGGCTGGAAAATGGTGTATTTTTACTGATGTGAGAGAAGGAGCAGGTGGACCAGTCAAAGGGAGTGCTAATGGAAAAGGAGGGATTGAGATGTAGAAAAGGTGTAAATGTTAAATGTGTCAGCATTTTCTGTTTTTATTTCAGATTTCCAGCATCTACAGTATTTTGCCTTCATCTGTAGCATTTTACATGTTCAGAACAGTCTGTCAGTATTAAATGTACCAAGATCAAGTTTACAGAATGGGTCGATACATTGTAAAAGTCTGTAACATATTGCCTTTGCCACAACTGTAAAAAAAACCACACCATGTCTCTAATAGTGTAACATATCCATTTCATGTATAGTACCAACTATCTATTCAGACAACCCTCTGAAAGAAATTGCAAATTCAGCATAAATTTGCATTACACTGCAGGTAGGTTTAAACTACAGGTTTGTAGTCACTAGAGTTTGTTTCAATTTGCACAAGACCATTTTGACAGTTATTAAAGATAAAGTTGTCACAATGAAATGATAAACATGGTCTGCTTCAGATTTCATTGACACCAGAGCAGTCAAAGCAGGATGGGTAATCTTCAGAAACTGTACTGATGAACTGGAGACTTTCCTGAGACCATGCTGGTGAATTAGAAACAAGTATGATACATTGAAAATGTTACTGAGAGATTAGAAACCAGGCCCAATGAATCAAAACCCTTTTACTTAATTACTTAAAGGGGAATCCAGATGGTTCACATAAAAGTAGGTTTATAATTGTTCTTAGAGATAAAATTAATATTGTGGATTGATGAACTATTACAGATCCTGCCTGGCTTGCATACTACCTGAATCAATAGCAATAAAAATATGGAGTATGTACAGTAAGCATCTGGTACACAGTATGCAGAATGTTGAACATCTTACTTCAAAACAGCTAATACTACATTTAAAAAACTAAAAATGAATTCAGAGACACGTGTGAAACAAAATAAGACCCAATCAAACAAAACTGTATTCAATTAAAATCCAAATCACAATCTAGTCCTCCATAATCCATGACTGTCCTCAAAACAACTGTTCTGTTGAAAGGTAATGACTGAAATCTTAGTCACACTGAGGTGGAGAGTCCTCCCACCTTGACTGTGAGTCAGCCAGATTGATGGTGTTGCAATACGGGTCACTATAGCAGTCAATGGTACGTGAGCATTTGTGCACCTTAATTTTAATCAAATGTGCATGAAACATACAGCTGAAGGAAAATTAGAAATACAATCCATTTTAAACATGATCAATCAATAATATGTTGCTGACCACCAGGAAATTGCATGCAGATGTTTTTGAAATGGGGATTTCATGTTAATTAATAGAACTTGTTTGAGCATTTGATCTCAGACAAAATGAAACTCTAATTTACAAAGCAGTGTGTAAGAGACTACATATATTCCCTTTTTTGGACCGTAAACTGAAAGAAAATACCAGGAGAGTATTGCAACTGGAAATTCAAGTGCCACACAACTGTAGCTAGTTGTATGTTAATGTAATATTGCTCATTTTGCTGAGAAAAGATAATGTAATAGGTGACACACTAACAAAAATGTGGTTGTACTGGAATGGTTAAGATTTGGGTGGGGAAATCATAAGAAATTGTATCAATTTTGCATGAAGAATGAGTGATGGTGGCTAAATGTAATTTTATTTTGTTCTGCTGTTTTTTACCTGGTGATGAAATGCATCTAAAACTGGTGTTTCATCTCATTAAAAGTGAAGGCACGAAAGAGACCAGACATGTTTTCTTTTTGAGAAAAGAAACTGGAACAGAAGTTAGGTTGCCATGTAACCAAGCTATCGGGAGAATCTGGCAACTAGGCATTCAAGTACAATCAACTGGGTGGCACAGTGGTTAGCACTGCTGCCTCACAGCGCTAGAGACCTGGGTTCAATTCCCACCTCGGGCAATTGCCTGTAAAGAGTTTGCACATTCTGAAAATGTGTTGCTGGTTAAAGCACAGCAGGTTAGGCAGCATCCAAGGAATAGGAAATTCGATGTTTCGGGCATAAGCCCTTCATCAGGACGTCGAATTTCCTATTCCTTGGATGCTGCCTAACCTGCTGTGCTTTAACCAGCAACACATTTTCAGCTGTGATCTCCAGCATCTGCAGACCTAATTTTTTACCCCCAGTTTGCACATTCTCCCCAGGTTTCCTCCCACAGTCCAAAGATGTGCAGGTTAGGTGAATTGGCCATGCTAAATTGCCCATAGTTTGAGTTGATGGGGTAAATGGATGGGTTGGTGTGGATGTTTTGGGCCAAAGGGCCTGTTTCCACTCTGTAAGTAATCTAAAAAAAATATTTTCAACTATGCCAGACAATGATGGTTTTGAAGCAGGGAGAGAACAAATTTGATACTGAGCTGCAACCATGTCTTTTGAGTTGTGGAATTCTACGTGAGATTAATCCTCAAACTGGTTCAGCTGCTAAGTGTTAAAAGTTGCAAATGCCAGGGCAGGCGAGAGAGAAATGTCATTGTCTGCTACACCTGAGTGTCAGCTTTTAGCTTCCTTTAGTGTACTGCCTGTCAACTGCAATATATAGCTCCAGATATTACTCTATTGTCCCATCTAAGGATGCTACATGTTTACACCATACAACCATAAAATACAGGGGCAGAATTAGGCCATTCAGTCCATCAAGTCTGCTTTGCCATTCAATCGTGATTGACATGTTTCTTAACTCCATTCTCCTGCCTTTTCCCCATAAACTTTGACCTCCTTATTGATTAAAACTCTGAGTATCTCTGTCTTCAATGCACTCAATGGCTTGGTCTCCACAGCCTTCTATAAGACCACAAGACATAGGAGCAGAAATTAGGCCATTCAATCATGGCTGATAAGTTTATTAAACCCATTCTCCCAGTTTTCCCCTGTAACCCTTGACCCCTTTGATACTCAAGAACCTATCTATCTTAGTCTTAGATGTACTTAATGACCTGGCCTCCACAGACATCAGTGGCAATGAATTCCATAGATTCACCACTCTTTGGCTGAAATGTTTCTCCTTATCTCAGTTCTAAAAGATCTTCCTTTTTCTCCAAGGTTGTACCCTTAGATTCTAGTCTCTCCTACTAATGGAAACATCTTTCCAACATCTTCTCTGTCCAGGCCATTCAATATTCTGTATGTTTCAATTAGATCCCCGTCATCCTTCTAAACTCCATCGAGTATAAACACAGAGTCCTCAAATGTTCCTCATATGTTAAGCAGTTCATTCTGAGGACCATTCTTGTGAACCTTATCTGATTACGCTTCAGGGCCAGTACATTCTTCCTGAGATATGGGGCCCAAAATGTGCACAATACTCCAAATGTGGTCTGACCAGAGCCTTATAGAGCCTCAGAAGTACATCTCTGCTTTTATATTTAAGTCCTCTCAAAATAAATGCCACCATTGCATTTGCCTTCCTAACTACTGACTCAACCTGCAAGTTTACCTTGAGAGAATCCTGGACTAGAACTACAAGTCTCTTTGCACTTCAGATTTCTGAATTTTCTCCCCATTTATAAAATAGTCCATGTCTTTATTCTCCCTATCAAAGTGCATGACCTCATACTTTCCCATATTATTCTACATCTGCCACTTCTTTGCCCAATTTCCTAACCTGACCAAATCTTCTGCAGCCTCCCTGCCTCCCTCTACCTATCTTTGTATCATCTGCAAGCCTAGCCAGGATGCCCTCAGTTCCTTCACTTAAATCATTAATATCTAAAGTGGAAAATTGTGGCCCTAACAGTGAGCCTTGTGGAACACCACTGGCTGCCATCCTGCTTTCTGCCAGACAGCAAATTTTCTATCGATACTAGCATCTTGCCTCTAACACTATAGGCCCTGATCTTACTCAGTAGCCTCCTGTTTGGCACCTTGTCAAAGGCCTTTTTGAAGTCCAGGTCAATAACATCCATTGGCTCTCTTTGGTCTAACCTACTTGCTAATTCCTCAAAGAATTCTACAGGATTTGTCAGGCTTGACCTCCCCTTGACGAAACCATTCTGACTGTGCCCTATATTACCATTCTCTTCCAGGTATTCAGAAATCTGATCCTTCACAATAGATTCCAGGGTTTTACCCAAGACTGAGGTTAGGCTAATTGGTTTATAATTTTCCCTCTTTTGCCTTACTTCCTTTTTAAAAAGGGGTGTCACATTAGTGATTTTCCAGTCCTTTGGGACCCCCCCCCGATTCTAACGATTCCTGAAAGATCACCACTAATATCTCCATTATCTCCTCAGCTATCTCCTTTAGAACTCTGGGTATATTCCATCCGGTCCAGGTGATTTATCCACCTTCATGCCATTCAGTTTTTCTAGCACCTCTCCTTGGTGATGGCCACATACTCAGCTCTGCTCCCTCACTCTCTTGAAGTTTTGGAATATTACTCGTGTCTTCCACTGTCATGATTGACACAAAGTAATTGTTCAGTTCCTTAACCATTTCCTTGTTCCCCACTGCTACCTTTCCAGTGTCATTTTCCAGGGGCAATGAGTTCCACAGATTTACCATCCTCTGACTGAAGAAATTCCTTCTTCACTCTGAGGCTGTGCCCTTGCATCTTAGTCTCTCCTACTAATGGAAGCATCTCCATATCTAGGCCTTTCAGCATTCTGTAAGCTTCAATAATATCCCTCCTCCTCATCCTTCTAACCTGTATCAACTACAGGTCCAGAGTCCAGAAGCACTTTCCATATGACTAGCCTTTCATCCCCAAGATCATCTAATACCAGCACATCCTTCCTCATATGGGCCTCAGCAATACATCAATGCTCTTGTATTCTGAAAGACTCGAAATTAATACTAAAATTATATTTACCTTCATATCTGCAACTGAACCTGCACATTAACCTTAAGAGAATCTTCAACTAGTACTCCTAAGTCCCTTAGTACTTCAGATTTCTGAAGCCTTTCCTCATTGATCTGCATGCAAAACAACAATAAATCAATCAATCAAAACATCTATTCTTCCTACCAAAGAGTATAACCTCACATTTTCCCAGATTCTATTCTATCTGCCACTTCTTTGTCTACTCTTTTAGCCTGTCCAAGTCCTTCTGCTGTCTCACCCTTTTCTCATCACTACTTGTCGCTTGACTTATCTTTCGATCATTTGCAAACTTAGCCAAAATACCCTCAGTTCCTTCATTCAGTTTGTTGATGAAAATGTATATACCTATCATTTCAACACTGATCCCTGTGAAAATTGACCACACTCTCACTCCCATCCTGAAAAAGACTTTTTTAGCCTCACTCTCTATCTTCTGTGAGTCAGCGAACGCTCTATTCAGACCAGTACCTTGCTCCTATCATCATTCTTCTTGTCTTATTTTGGAGTCTCCTGCGCAGCGCCTGTAATGGACAGGACAGAGTCAAAAAGTGGTTATTAATTGGCCATAAGAGCAACAATATCAGGCCACTGGCACCTCTATTGCCCCCTCATAAAGCTTCACACCATTTAGGGGCAGGTTGATAGGCAATGGGAAAGTCACTTTTTTCATTTTACACACATTCCTGTCCTCAAACTTGCCAGTGAGGTGTGTCAAATGCAACTCAGGAAAGTATTTCCTCATCTTGATTCCTGGAAATTGCAACTGAATACATAAAACTATAACATCATGTATTAAATTGTCATTATCTCATTAACACACAGTGTCAAGGTGACCCCACAGAAATTTCTGGAAAACCTCAGCAAGTCTGGTAGCACCAGTGGAGAGAAAACAGAGTGAGCATTTTGGGTCCAGTGACCCTTCTTTCCATAGATGCTGAAAAATTCCAGAAATATCTGTTCATGTTTGCAATTTCTAGTATCTGCAGTTCTTTGCTTTTTTTTGTCTAGTGGAGTCAAGCTGAACCTGAGTCAGTTTATACTCAATGTCCAAAAAAGTTGCCAAAGAAGGAGAAACCTATCAGGAGGAAGTGCCATGGGTAGTATCTTGTGTCAAGTCTCTTCAAATGACAGGCAGTTGTATTGTTGAAACTTGTCCGAGCTTTAATCAATTTTAGAATCAAATTTGAATCCTGTGCTTTATTTTATTTAGTGCCTCATGAGTTGGCACATTTGCCAACAAAACCACAGGGACTAATTTAGTCATCATGTACCATCATCAATTTAATGCTTTACAAAGAGAATTGTCAAGCTCTGGCTAAATGAATGCAGACAAAATTTCAATAATTTTTATCCAAAAAAAGGAAAGATTGGTAATAAAATCACCAGAGCTATTTTCCTTGCAACACTTACAGGTCATTCTTCTATAATGCACATTTGGTTAACACGAATTTGTTGTAATGCTATTGACGAATTGGGGGATATTGTTTCTAAAGCATAATTTTAAAATGTGTATTGGCTATAATGTGATTCTTGCTCCATTAGTTTAAATGGCGTGGCCGTTGCACGGTTTTCTTATAACGCTAGATTGCACGAAACTGGAACTAATGCGTTATAGCAAAACCAACTGTATTTGAAAATGACAGCTTTGTAATATATATCATGGAAAGAAGGGTCACTGGACCCAAAATGTTCACTCTGTTTTCTCTCCACAGGTGCTACCAGACTTAGTAGTTTCTGAAAATCAACCAATTATATATTTTTAAACATTTGACATCAAAGCCATTATTCTCATTTGCAAAAGTGACAGCAGATCAACTCTACTGACACACCATTTGCCAGTAATCATGGCCAGAAGACAATAAAACAGGTAAGAAACAGGAACAGGAGACAGCCATTCTGCCTCTCAAGCTTGTTCTGCCCTTCAATAGAATCATGGCTAATTTGACATTCTTCACATTCACTGTCCTGCATTTTCCCCATAGCTCTTGGTTCCATGATTGATTAAGACTCGGTCTCAGCCTTAATTATATACAGGGACTCTGTCCCCACAGCTCTCCATGGCAAGAAGTTCCAAAGATCGGTAACCCTCTCAGAGAAGAAATCCATCTCATCGCAGTCTTAAATTGGTATGTTTTTATTGTAAGATTTTGCCCTCTGGTCCTGTGCGAAACTAGTTTTATACATTTCATTGAATTAAATACCCATTCTAGTGAAATCATACAGGCCAGGAGTGATTTCAGAACAGTTATCTGATACTAGGATTCAAAAGAATCGTAGAATCCCTGCAATGCAGGTAGATGCCACTCAGCCTACTGGGTCTGCGCTGACCCTCCAAAGATCATCCCACCCAGGTCCAGTTTATCCCCATAATCCTGCATTAATCATGGCTAATTCACTGAGCTTGCACAAGTGCTGTGAAGAAGGCATATGACGTACTGGGCTTTATTGGTAGAGGAATTGAGTTCCGGAGTTCTGAGGTCATGTTGCAGTTGTATGAGACTCTGGTGCGGCCGCATCTGGAGTATTGTGTGCAGTTTTGGTCGCCATACTATAAGAAGGATGTGGAGGCACTGGAACGGGTGCAGAGGAGGTTTACCAGGATGTCACCTGGCATGGTAGGAAGATCGTATGAGGAAAGGCTGAGGCACTTGGAGCTGTTTTCATTGGAGAAAAGAAGGTTTCGGGGTGACTTGATAGAGGTGTACAAGATGATTAGGGGTTTAGATAGGGTTGACCATGAGAACCTTTTTCCACGTATGGAGTCAGCTATTACGAGGGGGCATAGTTTAAATTAAGGGGAGGTAGGTATAGGACAGATGTTAGGGGTAGATTCTTTACTCAGCGAGTCGTGAGTTCATGGAATGCCCTGCCAGTAGCAATGGTGGACTCTCCCTCTTTATGGGCATTTAAACGGGTATTGGATAGGCATATGGAGGATAATAGGCTAGTGTAGGTTAGGTGGGCATGGGTCGGTGCAACATCAAGGGCCAAGGGGCCTGTACTGCGCTGTATTTTTCTATGTTCTATGTCTATCGCTGGATACAATGGAATAACTTAGTATGGACATTCCAACTAACCTGCACAGCTTTGGACTCTGGAACAAAACCACAGCACCTGCTGGAATCCTAAGCAGACACAGGTTGAACATACAAACACCACAAAAGACAATCACCCATGTGTGAAATAAAACCTAGGACCCTAGTAATGTTAGGTAGCAATGCTGACCACTGAGCCACCATTAATTTCTAGCATTCAGTCAACAGTTAAATCTCATCTCCTTTTATGCTTTAAACCAGCAAGGTTCCTGTAGCAGAATCTGAGATACAAGTCCCTGTAGAAGTACTATAGATTGTCATGTTAGACAGCCAGACATCCAATGATATCAGGAGAAAGACAGGACCGCAGATGCTGGAGTACCAGAGTTGAAAAATGTTGTGCTGGAAAAACACAGCAGGCCAGGCAGCATCTGAGGAGCACGAGAATTGACGTTTCAGGCATAAGCCCTTCTTCAGGAATGAGGCTGGTGTGCCAAGCAGGCTGAGGTAAAAGGTGGGGGGAGGGAATTTGGGGGTGGGGCGCTGGGAATACGATAGGTGGAAGGAGGTGAGGGTGAGGGTGATAGGCCGGAGAGGGGGTGGGGGCGGAGAGGTCGGGAAGAAGATTGCAGGTCAAGAGGGCGGTGCTGAATCCGGGGGTTGGGACTGAGATAAGGTTGGGGGAGAAGAAATGAGGAATCTGGAGAAATCCACATTCATCCCGTGTGGTTGGAGGGTTCCTAGGCGGAAGATGAGGCGCTCTTCCTCCGACTCAACACAGACATTTACTACAAACCGACCGACTCCCACAGCTATCTAGATTACACCTTCTCCCACCCTGCCCCCTGTAAAAATGTCATCCCATATTCCCAATTCCTTCGCCTCCACTACATCTGCTCCTAGGAGGACCAATTCCACTACCGGACAACCTAAATGGCCTCCTTCTTCAATGACCACAATTTCCCCTCCAACATGGTCGACGATGCTCTCCACCGCATCTCCTCCACTTTCCGCACCTCCGCCCTTGAACCCCGCCCCTCCAATCGCCACCAGGACAGAACCCCACTGGTCGTCACCTTCCACTCCATCAACCTCCGGATACATCGTATCATTCTCCATCATTTCCGCCACCTCCAAACAGACCCTACCACCAGGGATATAGTCCCCTCCCCACCACTATCAGCGTTCCGGAGGGACCACTCCCTCTGCGACTCCCTCGTCAGGTCCACAACCCCACCAGCCCAACCTCCACCCCCGCCACCTTCCCCTGCAAACGCAAGAAGTGCAAACCTTGTGCCCACACCTCCCCCCTCACCTCCCCAATGGATCCTTCCATATCCTTCGCAAATTTACCTGCACCTCCAGACACATCATTTATTGTATCTGCTGCACTCGATGTGGTCTCCTCTACACTGGGGAGACAGGCCGCCAACTTGTGGAACGTTTCAGGGAACACTTGTGGAACACCCGGACCAACCAACCTAACCGCCTCGTGGCTGAACACTTTAACCCACCCCTCCCACTCCGTCAATGACATGCAGGTCCTTGGCCTCCTCCATCACCAGACCCTGACTACACGACGCCTGGAGGAAGAGCGCCTCATCTTCCGCCTAGGAACCCTCCAACCACACTGTATGAATGGAGATTTCTCCAGATTCCTCATTGCCCCTCCCCCCCGATCTCAGTCCCAACCCCCGGATTCAGCAACACTCTCTTGACCTGCAATCTTTTTCCCGACCTCTCCACCCCATCCCCTCTCTGGCCCATCACCCTCACTCTCATCTCCTTCCACCTATCATATTCCCAGCGCCCCTCCCCCAAACTCCCCCCTACCTTTTATCTCAGCCCACTTGGCACACCAGCCTCATTCCTGAAGAAGGGCTTATGCCCGAAACGTCGATTCTCGTGCTCCTCGCATGCTGCCTGGCCTGCTGTGTTTTTCCAGCACAACATTTTTCAAATCTGTTGATATCAACATTATAAAGGTTTCTTGAATTTTGTTCTGATTCCTGATAGAAGCAAACTGGATTCTTGCTTGAGGCTGCTGCACATAATTTCTTGTGGAAAGTATCTGTTGACACCAGTCATCTGGTGATACATTCCAAACACACATGGTCATCATTAATTATTCGAAAAATGTGCAATGTAAAGCTGATTCCTAAAACTTTTTTTAAAACTCCTTTTTTAACAGATTTTTTTTCTCCTCACTTGTATACTTTTCATTATTTTTCTATCGCTTTTAAGGATGTGTTAGGGTTTAATCATTCTTTACTTCTATTTATTTGAGAGATTTCACCACTACTATGCATGCTCCTGGGTGTCAGTGAAAGCAGCCGTTCTGGTGCATGATAGAGCTCTCGATGTTGCTTTCCAATACCCCAAAGTTTCACTTAAAACTCCATATCAGATACTAACCAGACTGTGGCACATGAATAGGAAATCTCAACATGAAATTATTTTCATTTTCTTCTATTTTATCCAGTTGAAATTAAAACAACATTGAATAACATTGCAATCCAATAGTCACTGATACAATGCACAACACCAGCAGTGATTTACAATCACCGGCAATAAAACATTAAGAAAATAAAAACAAAACCGCTGTTAAAAAAAAGTTCAGATTGGTGGTTTCCTTCCATTGGCTACTAAGTCTAATACTGTTGAAAGAGAAATGGCTAAACACAACTTAGAATCCACATTTTAGAATTACGGTGCACATTTTTCCAACAACCTTTTTCACAGCTTGTCTTGAATTCAATATGCTGCAGCCTCTCTCCTCCCAAGAGTCAGGCATAAACAGACAGCAATTATTACTCATCTTCTTTACAAAAGTAATTGGAGGTGATGTAGCTTCAACACAAATTGCTTATTCATTCCTTAGTCTTTAACTTCACATCTTTATGCTTGGCTGTATTAACCACTTAATTACTGTGCCAGGGATGTACTCTCCCAGGTTGAATATCTCTAGGATGTCCCACTACTGTCCCATTGCAACTCTGTGCCCATTTATTCCCCTTGACTTGTATTTTTATGTGCGTTCCTGATATTCATTTTGACTATTACAGTCTTGAGATACTATAAGGACAAATTGATACTTATACATATTTGTAAAATCAATCTTTCTAAGAGTACTTCTCACACACGCTTAGGTCCTTCCCACACGATCTGAGAATGGAAGATATTAAAGGGAAGACAGGCTCCAATGATTGATTCATGCCCCTGAATTATTCATGTGCACCATCTGGAATATCTAGAATCAAACTTCTTCTTGAAAGGCTCAACTTTTCTCATTTATTTTTGAAGATGTTCAATTAGTTTTAGCGTACATGTAGTAATCTCAGTGATGCCCTACTTCAGTTGAGGATTCAATCTGTTATCATTCAGCTCATGCCAGTTTAGGTCCACATATTTTGTTACTGTTGCAGTTTGACAGGTTCTCAAAGCCATGCCTTGACGTAAAATACTTCAACTCTGCAAGCTTAATTCCTTCAGTGGCATAAATGCATTGCCTGCAATTTGTGTCATTTCAAGTTTACTCTATTCAACGAGTGAATTACTAACTTCTTTAGATTAGTTAATTTTGTTAGAATATCATCTTCCTCACATACAGTGTACTATACAGCTACATCATAGCCAGGAATTGCTCAGTGGGTAAATGAACAATGCACCTTGAATAGAGGGAATCGGCAGTCAATCAAACATGATTGATCCACATCACAGAGAGGGTACCAGCAACATTCAGACATAATCAATCCACATCACAGAGAGGCGATTGACAGTCAGCCAAACACAACTGATCTGGTGATGAGTACGAGGATAATGACTGTTTTCTTCCTGCTGAGTTCATGCAAGATAGTTCAATATAGCTAAATCATGAATGAAGATTCATTGTACTTCTTGAAGAATTGCAGTTTAACTCTTCTTAAGCAGGTAACAATTCACAAAATATTGTCAAATTAACAGTGATGTCAGTAAAACTCTGCATAAGTGTCTCAAAGGAATTTGTGATTCCTCAACCAAATCAAACCACAACAACAGCCGGACACAAAAATGTCCATGAATTGCAAACTACACTCAGTTAGATGAACTTGTATGTCTGGTGCTGGAGCTGCAGTAATAAGGTTCCATGCTTCCTACCTTATACTGTTGAAATTCTTGCGTATGACTCTGTGACTGAACTGGAGGATGGCCTGAAAGTGAAGTCACAGCTGTGGTCAGAAGGGAGGAAATGTCCACAACCATCACAAGTTTAGCCACATTTTGTTTTGTGTCAGAAAGGGTTTCTACGTAACTTTTCATGATCTCAGAATATCCTAAAGTGTTTTACTGTTGTCTAATTAGGAGAGGAAAAATCACTGTTGTAGAAACTGTGGCAACTAAGTGAATGCACAGCAAGGTCCTACAAACAATAGTGAAGCCAATTGCCAGATAGTCTGTGATGTTCATTGAAAGCTCATTTATTATCAATATATTCGATGAATTCAAATGCATTTCTTTCATTAGGACTATGGGATATTTTGTGCACACCCAAGAGTCCACATGGTCCTTCAATTTGACATTGATCTAAAATTCAGCAACTCCAACTTTAGCTCTCCAGCAATACATTTTAGTTTAATGCTCAAGTCTCAGGAATGTGATTTCACTCCACAACATTCGGATTTAGAAAGGAGAATTCCAGCACACAGCTAAAATGACAAGAACATCACTACAAATGACGGAACACCACACTCCAAGCCACTCACCATCCTGACTTGGAAATATATCAACTTTCCTTCACTGTCACTAGGTCAAAATCCTCGAATTCCTAGAATGCTTCTCAGTGCAACTCTAAAACACTCAACAAGCTCAACACCAGTGATTCAGGAAAGCAGCCATACTCATTTACGTATGGTTAAACAGTAATGGACAACAGAAGTTAGCAAGTAATGGACCAGAATAAACCCCTCAAAATACATTACTAAGATAGCCTAGACCCTAACCTTTCTTTTTTTTGAAGGTAAGGTTTTGTGTTCCAGATACAATTTGATTGGTTAAACTACCTTAAAGGCTTGAAGCAAATCACACTTTATTTTTACACTATAGTTACAATACAAACAAATGAAAGAAGAATTGGAATAACTTAAAGTCTACTGGAAAACCTAACAGAATGATACATTAAACCACTAATCAGCAACAGTATAATATAGTAACATCCCATAAACACATCCCTGGTAAAGGCAAATTCAGTAAAATTGATTGACTCACACGCAATTCTAGCAGCAGGAAAAGGATGCTAGGTTTTAGCTGTAACAGTGAAATAACAGCCTCCATATCCACTTTCAAGACCCCAGCAACTACTGAACGTTATACTAAAATCCTGCTTGACAACACCCCAAGCCTATCCACCGTTTATGCTGCTTCTATTGTTCCAACTTTAAAGCTCAAAATGTTTACTTTATTGGCCTGGAACATACTGCTGGACACCTCTGTCTCAACCTTTCTTCACAAAAAAAAGAACAAAATATGCCTCTTCAAAGCATAATATCGTCACATCAGTAACAAGCACATCTGGTGAAATAATATTTAAGAAAGTAAAAGTAGTGTGAGCATAAAGCGTAGTTATTCAGATCAACAGAAGGTAGCTAGTAACCTTCCACAAGGAACAGTGCTGTGACCACTATTGTTCACAAATTACATTAACAATTTGAATTTTGGAATCAAAAACACAATATCCAAATTTGAGGATGAATTCAAATTGGGAGAGGGAACAGTCAGTCAATATGGAGAACCGCAACAAATTACAGGACAACATTAATAAACTTGCATTAATAGGCAATTAATAGGCAAATGAAATTCAGCATAAATAAACATAGGAAGAGGTACACCTTGGCAAGTCGAAGTCAGAAGTCATTTATTATTTGCAAGGCACATTTGAGATGGCATAGGGAAACAAAGGGATTTCAGAGTACAAATATACTAATCATTGAAAATTGTGCCACGAGTTAGCAGGAAAACTTAAAAAAAAAACTAGATTTTATTTCTAGAACAACAGAATTTTGTGTAAGGAATTATGATAAATTTGTATTAAACCACAGTTAGACCAAATTGAGTCATGGGTGCTGGTCATCAGGTTGTACAAAGAATCTTCAGGACTGGGAATGGCGAAAATTGACAGGTCGACTCTTCTCTTGGTACAAAAAAGATGGCTGAGGGTTGACCTAACACAGGTTTTTAAATTATAAAAGTTTTTATAGAGTGGATACCAGAGTAATGTTCTACAATCTGTGTACAATAATCAACATGAAATCCATAGGGAATTTAAAGATTGAAAAAAAAATTCACATGAAGAATCATGAGAATGTGCAGTGTCTGCCATGGCTAAATATCCAGGCACATTTAACGGGAGGGCAAATAAGAATTTGAGGGAATAGATCATGGCAATGATAATTTTTGATGAGCAAAGTGAGGGAGGAAGCTTGAATAAAGTATAAGCCCTGGCATAGACTAATTGGGTTGAATGGTCTATTTCTGTTCTCTATATCCCATGTTATCAAACTGACAGACAGTCATAATATTAAAATCATAAGAAAATTTGAAAAATAGTTATCTTGAACTTCGCTTATTATTTCAGGAATTTGGTTCAACAGTTTCCAGATAAATGTGAGGATTTTATCCTCCTCTTTAACAGATGTTATAATCCTAAAATAAATTATTTGGCCAACTCAATCCAGTTGGTAAAAGACAGCTATTATTACAAATTCTTCATGGAATTCAGATAACATATAAAAATCTATCATGTAGGAAATATTGCCTGCCTCTAATCAGATCTTTGTAAAGTACACGAATTTTGCCCAAACTGAGAATTTCTACTGAAAGTACAGTTATACAGACTTTCTAGAGTTACTAGTGCACTTATAAATAGCTCACTAAGGTTAACTAGCATTTATGTGATAGGAAAACAATTTAATTTGCAATTTGATTGACTGCAATTTTCATGATCATATTTACCTCTCACCATTTCACCCACTATGCTCTGTGTGGGTGTGTAAGTCATGAAGATAGGAACGTAGCAAAATTCATCAGAAGCCAACTATCACAGTCACATGGTGCACTCGTCAATAGGGAGAGGTATGAAGTAAGGAAAGTAAGGAATCACAAATCAAAAAGATTTACTCTGCCCAAGCCTATACCTTTGTTTTAGCTCAGGAAGAAATGTGTTGAACCAAATCAGGCATTCATTTTAAATATTTTCTCTTTGCCATTATATTGTGACTCATCTTCTAAGCAATAATGGAAAACTATTTGCCCATTTGCTTTCTTCAAGCAATTTGATGCCACAGTGACTGATCCATTATACTGCTTGAATCCACGCCACATTACTGAACTGAGGAGTATCCTGTACCAAGAAAGAAGTGAAATATTCTCTTCTTCAGCTTGAACTCCAGCAGGCAAAATAATTTTTATGTTTTGAGGGTTCCTCTTAGAATTTTCTTAAGGGCTACTGTTTGATTTTTGAGCATATCTTTTTATTCTCACAAACACATTTATTAGGGGATAGCATTAAGTAATATTTTCTAGGTTTCTGTTGACGTATAGGATATTTGGACTCACACAGAAGCCAATTCATATCCTTGAATACTCATCAACTTTCTATTCAACATAAAGCCTAAGTACACAAAGAAATTATTAATTTCCAGGACTCCAATGGATTTAAATTGGTAAAAGACAAAAGGCATAAGTTAACAAGAGATTTCATTCAAAATAACTGACAGTCACTTCCATACCACAAAAGGCTATCACACTAAACACAAATTTCTCAGGTTCAGGAGGTAGCAGATAATAGATTTCTATCACACATTCACAAAACTGTGACATTTTAACCAGGTTGTTACAACATTATTTAGGGTATTGCAGATCTCAAGGGGATTTAAATTTAACATTTGTTAGTGTTCATTGCAATAGGATCCATCACATTGTTTCCAAGTTAGTAGCTCCTGAAATTATACAGGTCTGAACGGGGTATTCTTTTTTTTTCGCAAGGAATTCATTACCTCAGTGATTTCATGTTCTCTTGGATCTCACTGGAGGATTTCTTTGTGGACAGGTTTAAAACTATTCTTTTCAAATCTCTCTCGAAACCACCTCCTTCCAAACCCAGCTTGCCATCCTTTTATCCAGCCCACCCCTCCTTGTAGCTTCTGTCTCACTTCCTGAAGCTTCCAGCAGATGCTTCTACGCACAAATCCTAGCCCTCCACAAACCGGTGCATAGCAGTCGAAACTTCCAGATCCAGCAGGTCTTGGCAAAAGACCATGTTGGCAACAGACTACCCATCCTGGTCAAAGGTGACACTCAGTGATCTACGGCAATCCCTCCTAATTTCTGTTGTGGTTCTGCAACACAAACTCCCAGCTCAGCTAACAGAACCACAGCAACGAGCGCCCGAGCTACAAATCTTCTCCCAAATTTTGACCTCCTAATTTCTCCACCACCTGCATTTCTTGATCTCACTCCAAGGACTTAGCTCCTTGACCTCATCCTCTCTCTCTCTCTATCTCTCCTGCCTGCTGGCTCTTGGACCCTGCTCTCATCAAAAAGCACTTCCTCAATGCCAGCACTGACTTTCCTAACTGCTTGTCGGTCCTCCGATCACAAGGTCATTTCTCTCCTTTGTTTGCTGCTGAGAGGTGGGTTAGTGAGACAAATGCAGAGTTTGCAGAAAATAAAGCATTCGTGAAGCTTATTATTTGCAATGAAATGTGTTGAAGAGGTGACTCAAACCACCTGTTGAACTGTTGAAAACTAACCATCATCAGGAATGATCAATAGGGAAATTTTTAACTGAACTTGCCCAAAATTCTTTGGAATTGGTTATTTTTCTCAAGGGCTGGGAATTGGAAAATTCTCCTTTTATCAGCAAATAAAGGAAGCAATGAGTAGGCATCACATTATTTTAGTTGTCAGTAGATTATCATTCTGTAACAGAAAATTAAATTACTGAGCACATAGAGATTCATAAGTTAATCAGTGCCAGTCAGCTTACATTGCTAAACAGTATGTTGTGCTTGAGCAGCTTTGTAGAATTATTTGTTGAAGAAGGAGCAAAGTAGTTCAAGAAAATGCAGCAATAATTAATTTATACAGACTTTCAAACATACTTAATAAGATACCACAGAAGAAACATATGACAAAGATAATGGCACATGAAATTGAAAAAGCAAGGGGAACTGGAAGCTTCTAGACTGCATAAAAATTTTGAATCCTTTGTGTTGGAATTCTTTTTGCCTATGTGCTGGCAAAAGCAGACCATTAATTTTAAAAAGAGGAAAAAACATGGACCTAAAATAGTTAGTGGTCATTTGACTACAGATTCAAGAGAACAATGCAATGGAAACAATATCATCTGAACTGAAGTTACCATTTTATTGAAAGTTAAAAATCACACAATACCAGATTATAGTCCAACAGGTTTATTTGGAAGCACTAGCTTTTAGAGCATTGCTCCTTCATCAGTGGGACAGCGCTCCGAAAGCTAGTGCTTCTAAATAAACCTGTTGGACTATAATCTGGTGTTGTGTGATTTTTAACTTTGTCCCAGTCCAACACTGGCATCTCCAAATTATTTTATCAAAAGACATTGAAATCAATTACCTGGGTCAGGAATTAAGAAGCTTGCATCTCCTGTTTTAATTCACACTTATGTCACAACTTACATGACTATGCACAAAAGATTATCTCTAACTATCTAGCTTGAAAAGACAACAAAGACAAAGACTTGGGAATATACAAAGAAGTGTATTTCAGTAGCTGCTTATCAAAGCTTTGATCAAAAAGAAAGAAAATGGATTGCTAAAATCAATGACAGGAGGACTCTCCCCCTCTTTCATTCTCGTAATCTTGAAAGCCAACACTGGTAACACAGGAAATCGGAGAAACATCCATTCACTAATGAATCAAGGATTCAACAAATTGCACTACTGCCGAGGATACACGACATCAACGAAATGGCTGTGGCCTAAGTCTCAACTATAACACGTCAAAGATTCTAACTTTTTAAACTGCTTATTCTTTATTTTCCTGTTGTCCCAGATTCTTTCCCTCTAAAAAAAAAGTTTTGTGTGTTTTTGGATGTTCCTTCCTGAGGTTAGTAGAAATTACAATTCCTTTCTTTCACTTAAAGAAAACTTGCAATTGGCTTCTAATTGCTGATTGAGAGACAATGTTTCAATTAATCTTTGATTTAATTATAAAGCTGCGGCTGAACAAACTGGTTTGGCAGGGGGAGGGTGCTGATACATTTCTCCTCACCTGGGTCATAAAAAAACAAATGCATAAGATATCAGGACTTACGAGTATGTTATAAAGATTAATACACAGTTATGCTGTCTTGACAATTGAGATTTGATATATAATGTACCACAATTTTACTGGAATGCTACCAAAGATGAGGAATTGCAGTAAACAGAAGAAGAGCAAGAAGTTCAAGCTTTTTCAATGCAACTGATAACTTGCAACCTGCTAAAAGTCCTGAAATAAAGGAAAGATTATCATAGAGTAAATAAACATTGATTGTTTTCTCTCATGCTAATAAAAAGGCACAAAATTAAGACATCGCAAAAATTAGAAAAAACGTTAGAATGTGGGGCTGTGCCTTGGCTAGTGATGAAGCAAATTTCATAATAGTTAATAGCTTGAAAAAGAGGCCTGTCAAAAGGAATGACCAGGATAGTGAGAACAGATGGAAAGCTCCTCTAGAGAACAAGCAATAGTATGAACTGACAAAACAAATGGTCTGCCCCGTAACATTTTTTGATTCCGTAAAATAAGACAAATAGCTGGTTCAAGTTTAGCCGTAGGAAACAGTCAATGTTTTAATGCAACAGACACAAACATAGAGCTGACAAGCATTTTCATTCTTGACATTGCTGAACTGGATCGAGTACGCTTCTCTATGGCACAATTAAGAAACATAATTAACACGCTGACAAAGATTATGTTTTTTATGATCAAAGACTCTAAAGCCCACAGGTCATTTAACTCCAACTGCAGTGCTATTTTCTTCTGCTCTGTGGTCATTTAAAATGTTTCTGATTTCAGTGTCAGGAGGACATCCAGTCTCATTCTCTCAATTGAGCTAATTTTTAACTCATTAACTTATTTCTGTTAATTAAGACATCAACCTGGTTTTTTAAACCCTTTCCATTCTATTGCATAACTTCCAGATTTCTACTCTAATAGAAACCAATTGTGTTAAATGATATACAAAAAAAACTGTTACACTAATTCATGGTGCATTTAATGGAAGGACCCATGTAATTGAAGATTTGTGGAAGACATTTCAAATTTACTGAGATGATTTTAAGAAGCACAATGGCAATCTAGCTGATACAGTCTTCAGTGGCAAAAGAAGCTTGTGGGATTTACTACGCATGAGGTGACGGTCCACATTTTCAGCCGGGTGGCATTGATGTGTTTTAAATCCCAAAATGGCTTCACTGTAATGATCAGGCATCAGCTTTCCACTACCCTGTGAATCCGGAATTATTCCAAATTTGCAACTCTCTCCTATTAATATTTATCATGTGCACAAAACAAAATTCTTCACTGCTCCAAGAGACATTAACACTGCCTCAAGCTTCACTTGAATCTTTGCTCTACTCCAGCCCCACAGGATATTGCTCATCACATCACAGGGACTGTAATACAAAGCACTCTGACATTAACTAGAGTAGAGCACTGCCAGCGGTTCAAATTCAATTTCCAACAGATGGGTTTGCATTTTTTTTTATTCAGGCAGATTTGGTGCTACTCTAACTGACATTTATTAGGAAATGTGGACCTCTCGCCCTCCGAGGCTTCAAGGAATTTAAAGTCAGATACAGCACATACTAATTACCCTCCTCCTCCTTTCAAAATTGTGCCTTAGCTTGAAACGGCATTGCCCACTGTCGTCAGAGAGATCTGCCAATTTTAGATGCCAGCAACTTTTTGGGGCCTCTCTGGGGTGCAACTTACACTCAAGCAAATTGCTGTTTAAATGGCAGCCTGTGCACCAAATGGAATGGTTCTAAGGAAAGGTCACTGGACCCGAAATGTTAACTCTGATTTCTCTTCACAGATACTGCCCAGACCTGCGGAGCTTTCTCAGTAATTTCTGTTTTTATTACAAATAAGAATAGGTTCAACTAACCACCTCATTAACATTGATGTTCTGTCCTCCTTTTCTTATGGGAGTTTCATTGGGGTGCTGCAGCATCTATTTACTCTAACCAATTGGCTTCTTCATTGTATAAGTGGGATTCTACAAAATGCACATGATTCTGATTGTAGTTCTTATGGACAGACAGTCAGGGGCACATACTAGGTCTGCGTTGTGGTAATGAGGGGCCTAACTTGTGGTCTGCAATGAGACTTCTGCTTGCTGCTCCAAACACAGTTCAGAAAGATTTCTGGTTAATGTTTTTGTGAAGTAAGAGGGTTCCTTCTGGGTCTATAATTGTATCATGAATCCACTCACCCTGTCAGTCATCACCTTTCACTATCCTCTACTGGCTGGCATATGTCACTGGACAGCCTGACATTGTATGAGTCCAGACAGAGTGAGCTGCTGGAGAATGGTGAAAAAGGATTCAGGTCTCTGTACCTATTTGTTGGGGTCCACTCCACTAAATGAAAATTGGAACCTTTGATCAAGATTGCCAACATAGTGCAAGTAAATCCTGCACATTAAGGAAGGTTTGTATTGAAAAACTGTGACCATCGAGAACTGAATATACTTTCCCAAGATGCAGTTAATAAAACACCTGCGCCAGTACAGGGTACAAGACAACTTCCTCATCAAAGTACATCTACTTTCAATCCAGGTTGTAAGGGATCATTGTGCTAGCTCACTGTTCCATTTAGTCCCTCATCTCAATTAAAATAGACCTCCAGTACAAATTGGACACATGAATTGAAGACAGGTATACTTTTGCTTAAATTTGATCAGAAATGTTTCCTTGTAATTTCGCATATGAGTCACTGCCAACTAGCAGCACAGAAATCTTTGTCAAGATTGTTCAGTGAAATGCAAATTAAAAATGAGTTAGGGAAAGAATTGGTCTGTACTTCATGCGGCTTATACAATCTAAAGTCCTGTCATCAGCACTTCATGGACTGACACTAACCTGTCATCTAAGAGGACAAGATTTGAGACCCATAAACTTAATTGTAATAAAATGATCAGTGGCCACAATACTGTGCCACTGCAATTAATGCAGAAACTTGAAGTTAAATCAGCACTTGCACATAATGTAGGCATCAGTTTGGGTGTTTAAACATATGCAATATATACGATTCAATATGGAACCCTATCATAGCTTAACTGTACCAAATAATATCCTAGATTATGATAAATGGATTAGAAGAGAAGCCTGATGCTAGAGGGATATACAAGTGTATTTTAATTCACTTTCTAGTGCTTCCCTGTAAAACATTAACTACTGATTGATGAATATTATTAAAATAACTTGGGCCTTATAGCTTTATTATTGAAAAATCTGGGAGAAGGACCAAGGCTAAAAGCACGGAACAGGATAAAAGTCGAAAGAGTAGAGAAGATAAATCCAGGACTCACTGTGAGCTAGTCGTAAGGAATGCAAAATTGGAAGATATAACATGGAAGGTGTGGGAGACACAAAGTTAAAGCTGCCATAGTCCTGCCAGAACAAAGGCTGTTCTCTCACTGGACAAAGTGAGGATTGGTGTTGATTTACTTAATGGTCAACAGATGTCAGGTTGAGGGGAGAGGTTGCTTTGCTGTAACCTTTACTGTAACCTTAACTGGTGCAGGAATTGAACTCACTCATGCAAACTGAAAAACAGTAAGAGTTCCACAGCTTTGGAGTACGACTAAAGAAAGAAGGAGAAGCTGAGATTAGATTCCCTGCAGTGTGGAAACAGGGCCTTTGGCCCAACAAGTCAACACTGACCCTCTGAAGATTAACCCACCCAGACCCATTTCCCTCTGACTAATGCACCTAACACTATGAGCAATGTAACATGGCCAATTCACCTGACCTGCACATCTTTGGACTGTGGGAGGAAACTGGAGCAAACCCAAGCAGACACGGGGAGAATGTGCAACTGAGGTGATTTTATCTTTCACCATTTAGCATGTTTACAAATATGAAAAGCATTTGGATGGTTAGAAGAGCAAGTGCAAAACTTTCATGGAACAATGGCCAAAATGGTATTAGGGAAGGAAGAGCGAAAGCAGGAGAGAGGGGGCAAGAGAGTGAGAAACAGCTAGAGAGCTCCAGAAGAGACTGCAGATTTGAAGTGATTAAACAAACCTGATACTACATGGAAAGATGCTAAGAAGTAAAGCTTGAATGAGAACACTCAATCATGGAAGAACAGCTGCATAGTTAGAGGAAAAAATAGTGCTATCATGAGTGTATTTAATGCTGTAACACACTCTTGAGATTCAGATACTATTTGCTCTCACAGCTGATTACATAATTTAGGACCATTGCATGTGCTGCACATTCCCAGACATCTGCTACTCTATGTTAAGACACAAATTATCAGCATTAATACTTTTAATGTAGCAAGTGACTTGAGGTACAATTTTATTTGTTGGGCTAAGTTAATTTTGGAAGTGACATTTTATCGAAAGTTTACCAAGTCAGTGGCTAACTATTGTGAATGAAAACATTTTAAAATAAAACCAATTAATTAATGTCTATTTATCAACATATTTCTTCATTAAGGGATTTATTATTGTGCAATAATAATATTCTCCCTGGACAGAAATTTCAGAAACATCCAATTTGGGCGCATCCAGATTTCAAGCTGCTGTCATCTCTGATTTTCAATAGGATCTTTGAAGCTGATCAAAAATAATTATGGAGGTTAGAGCAGCTTGATTGGTTTCAGCTCAAGTGCCAGATTGTATGATTTCTAAGGTAAAACTGTGGATGTCATTTAACAGCCCAGCTTGTGTTCACATGCTGTCTTTTCAATCTCCCTGCGATGTTGTAATGTGTCATTATGGTGATGCAGGAAAATCTATCTATTGGAGACAAACACTCTCTAATTGTGGCACTGTGGCTCAGTGGTTAGCACTGCTGCCTCACAGCACTAGAAACCTCAGTTCAATTGCAGCCTTGGGTGACTGTCCATACGGAGTTTGCACATTCTCCCCAAGCCTTTGTGGGATTCCTTTGGGTGCTCTGGTTTCCTCACACAGTTCAAAGATGTGTAGGCTAGGTGGATGGGCTGCGCTAAATTCCCCAAAGTGTCTAGGGACGTGCAGGCTAGGTAGATTAGACATGGTAAATGTGGGGTTCCAGGGTTGTGATGGGTTTGGGTGGGATGCTCTTTGGAGGCTTGCTACAGACTCAAGGGGCTGAAAAGTCCCTTTCTGCACTGCAGGAATTCCATGCATTCATCTGCGAGTTAAGATTAGATGACAGAGAAGACATTTCTTTCTGTTGTAACCCAGCTGAAGGCTGTCATTTTTTTTAATCATTTGTGGGATATGGGTGTCACTGGCAGGCCAGCATTTATAGCTCATCCCTAGTTGTCTTTGAGAATGTGGTGTTGGGCTGCCATCTTGCACCACTACAGTCCACGTGCTATAGGTAGATCCATAATGCTGTTAAGGAGGGAATTCCAATATTTTTAAACCCAGTTTGTCACCACCTTAAAAACAGAAGTATCTTTACAAAATACAACTGCTAAAAATAAAGGAAATTTTAAAAGATCTCACTTAAATACTCTTGACTTGGGAACATGAGAATGCAGGTTTTCTGCATTTTTCTATTTTAGCTCATTGAGTTTCAAGAAGATGACACATTAATTCTTCAATTCCAACTGGAACCTTCCCTAGCATTATGTTCGAACTCTTTAAATTAAACAAAAATGTTTTTCAGGATGCATCGCTGGAAAAGCCAACACTTCTTTGCCGTTCCCTAGCTGCTGAATGCTCAATTGCCTGTGGGAATTGGCTCAGTAAACTCATGCATACAAAAGACATCACAGATTCCCAATACTTCAGTAATGAGATGACATTTACAAAAGATAGCCACATGGTGAGTGGCAACAATTTGCACACATTCAATTAATTACTTGATGAACTTGTAGTGAAGCTTCTTGGGAATCTGAATAGCAAAAGTTAGAAGTTTTCAGAAGACGAGCATGAGGAAGGAACGTGGAGGGTCAAAGCCATATTTGTGTAAAGCTGACAGGAACACTGCGAGGAGCCAACAGTGTTCATGACAGCAGCATGTTAAAGGTATATAAAACAGGAGATTTAAACTCAGTTGTTCACATGCAAAATCGAAAGGTTTCTCATCAGGCGTGCTCAGTCTCACTTACTGTAGCTCTTCTTTTGGATGGAGGGAAAAATGTAGCTTTCCGGTCCAGGACAGCCTCCTCAGGGCCTTGAAGGGCCATCTGCAAAATCATGGATTGCCCTCAAAATGGTCCCAAGTACCATGACCCTCACCACTCTCTGCACAAATCTACTTTCAAACACAACTGCAAGTTCAAGCAAGCTACTGTTTGCTTATTAAATTGCTCCTCAGTGCTTGGTTACCCCTTGACCAACAACTGAATTTGGAGCACAAGCTCAATTTCTGGCTCTTTTGCCCCAGTTATGATGTGAGTTTTCAAATTCCATTCCAAGACTTGGACTCATGAAACAAAGAAGATTATTGGGAGATCCAATTGAAGCATCAAAGATGTTTAAGGAGTTGATATAGTAGGCAGAGAGAAAATAGTTCCTCTGGTGGGGAGCAGAAATCTCAGAACTAGGCATACAACCTGAAATTGAAAGCTAGGCCATTCAAAGATGATCTCAGGATTGATCTTCACTCAAAGGGTATCAGATATCCTAGAGAAATGAACACCAACTCCATCAGCAGCAGAGAAGGCATTTCAGTTCAGTGCAAAATCTTTCAACAGAATCAAACCTTTTCTTTTCCACTTTCAAGTCAAATTTCACCTACTTTCCATTTTTCTTTTTTTTTGCCTCAAATCTGCTTTATCTGCATTGTAGTTTTGTCTTGACCCTCAGCTTGTCCTACTCATCACTGTTCTTTCTCTCCTCCTGGATTTTAGCACTCAGTAAAACAGGCACGAATCAAGCAGCATCACTCTAAGCTGTGTGGCCACACAGCTGTTCAGGGGGTCTGTACATGTGGAATATACAGGATAGTTTTGTGAATCAGTATATTGAGGAGCGAATGAAAGAAAGGCCATTTTTGACTAAGTATTGTGTAATGAAGCAAGAATAACTGACCATCTAGTTGTATGGGCCCACAGGGAACAGTGACCACAACAGGATAGAATTCTTCATTAAGATGGAGAGTGATGTAGTCATTTCTGAGGCTAGGATCCTGAACTAAATTAAAGGAAATTATGATGGCATGGGGCAAGGGCTTCCTATGATAAATTAGGGATTGTTACTTTAAGGGATAACAGCACATAGACAATGACAAGCAATTAAATGGACGAACTTCAAAAGTTATACATCACAGTCAGGCATAAAAATAAAACAGAAAACATGATCATATCATGGCTAACAAGAGAAGTTAGGGAGATAGTTTTAAAACTAAGGAAGAGTCATGCAAATCTGTTAAAAATGCAAAAGACATGAGAATTGGAAACAGTTTAGATTCCATCAAAGGAAGACATAGAGACTGATTAAGAGGGGAAACTAAAGCCCGAGATTAAGCTTGCAGGGAATATACAAACCAATTGTAAAAACTTCTATAGATATGTGAAGAGAAGAGGAACGTACAGTCAGAGCCCTACAGTCAGAGACAGGGCAATTTATAATAATAAACAAAAAGATGACAGACCAATAATATTCTTCATAAGGGAAAGAGGAATTCAATGAAATTGGTATTAGTAGAGAAATGGTATTGAGAAAACTAACAGGAAATAATCATGCAACTGCAGCAGGCACTGAAGAAGGCAAATGATATGTTGGTCTTCATAGAGAGAGGATTCAAGTACAGGAGCAGGGATGTCTTGCTGTAATCGTATGGGGAATTGATAAGACAACACCTGGAGTATTGTGTGCAGCTTTGGTTTCCTTATTTGAGGAAAGATGTTCTGTCTGTGGAAAGAGTGCAAAGGAAATTTCCCGACTGATTACTGGGATGACAGGGCTGCCATACAGGGAGAGACTGGATTGGCAGAGAGGACATTTTCATACTGAGTTGAGAAGAATGAGGGAGAATCTCATAAACATCTATAAAATTCTAACAGGATTACAAAGGGTAGATGCAGGAAGAATGTTCTTGATGACTGGGGAGCCCAGAACCAGTGGGCACCAGATGAGGAGACATTTTTTCACCCAGAGAGAGGTGAGCCTGTGGAATTTTCTGCTACAGGAAGTGGCTGAGGTTAAAGCAGTTGATGTTTTAACAAGATAGATGTATATCTTAGAGCTAACAGTATCAAAGAATATGGAGAGAAAGCAGGAACAGGGTATTGAGTTAGATAATCAGCCTTGATCATATTGAATAGTGAAGCAGGCTTGAAGGGCCGAATGGCCTACTCTTGTTCTTATGTTCTATGTTTCTATGTAATTGGCCTGTGAACACATTGACCTTCAGTTCCATATGGAGCTCAGAGGTCCACGCAGCAGGAGGAAGTTAGACAGAACCTGGAGCATCAGTCTCAAGTAGCCGGCCCACTGTTACTGGGAGAAAGTGAAGGACTACAGATGCTGGAGATCAAAGTCGAGAGTGTGATGCTGGAAAAGCACAGCAAGTCAGGCAGCAACTGAGGACCAGGGTAATGGATGTTTTGGGCAAAATCCCTTCATCAGGAATGAGGATGATGAAGGGCTTTTGCACGAAACGTTGGTTTTCCAGCTCCTCAGATGGTGCCTGACCTGCTGCGCTTTTCCAGCACCACAGTTTTAACTCTGCCCACTTATTGTTGTTCTGAATTCAGTTCTCCTGAAATTAAGAATATACAGATAATTTAGCAACCAACAGACAAAAATGGTGATAAAAAATTGGTGTAAAGATACAAATACTTTCCTGTAAATATGCAAGAAACTGGTGTCTATATACCAATTTAAACATATCAGTTCCTAATTTGCCTCTCATTTGTCCTGCAAAATTAAGTACAATCGCTGCTATATAAAAAGAATCATAGCACAAGTTTGTAATAATTGTACTATCATCTCATGCACAGAAACTAAGAAAAAAATTACACATTAGTGTTTCGATTCAAAGGGACCAATGGAGATTATTTCTTCATAACTTGAATCCATTAATGCCACTTAGTAAGTGCCTTCCACTGTAATTACAGAAACTCTTTTAAAAGCTTAATCTCAGTGGTCAGTGTTGGCAGCTGTAAAAGAAAACCTTCATCAATGCACTCCCTGAATACAACCATGAGGTGGCAGAATGTCCATGTTTCATGACTGGTACATTATCAAAAAGTACTCTTGCCTTGAAGTGGTTCAGAGGTCAGCACTGGTTCATGTTCTTTTATGATATCATGGCCCTCACCCAGCCTACTCTGCAATCAAACTTTAGTGAGTTGGCACACATTCAATTCAAATTGACACAGTGAAGTTCAGACCAGAACAGGATACAGAGGAGATGGTATAGGTCTGATCAATAGATCTAAATTAGAGAGCAGAATTGAGTAGGAAACATGATTTGTGTGTATATATTTATATATATATCATTGTATATATAAATACAGTTTGTAAATTGTGTGATTAATACATTTTGTACAGACCAGCAAGGTAATCAAGAAGCCACAAAAAGGGACTGGATTTCACCATCAGAATGTTATCTGGTGAAAGCTGGCAGTTTTATTGCAATTAATTGCCCCCTCAAGAATATAAAAATGCAGAGCATGGTTCAAGGATGGGAATATTGCTCAAGCCAGATGGCCTTTTCCTCCACTCTACACATTAAAAAAAATTAAATAATTCCTTTATGTCCAACTTCCACTCCATGTGCAGGTTTTCTATCAGACCTGTGTTCTCAAATCCCACTGGTACTGACACCCATTCTTTATGATGCATGAACATCACACAACATAAAGTTCATAAGTTCATTTGTTCATAAGATATAGGAGAAAATTAGGCCATTTGACCCATCAGGTCTAGTCCACCATTCAATCATGGCTGATATGCTCCTCACCCCCTTTTTCCTGTCTTTTCTCCATTTCCCTTCAACCCATTACCAATTAAAAATGTCTAACTCCTCTTTAAGTTTACTCACTGTCTCAGTGTCCACCGCACTTTGGGGTAGTAAATTCCACAGATTCACAACCCTTTGGGAGAAGTAGTTTCTTCTCAACTCTGTTTTAAATTGGCTACTTCCCTATTCTCAGGCTCTGACCTCTCATCCTAGAATGCCCCAGAAGAGGAAGCATCTGCTCCACGTCTATTTCATCCCTATCTTTTATCATCTTGAACACCTCAATTTGATCTCCCCTCATTCTTCTAAGTTCCAGAGAGTATAGGTCTAAACTGTTCAATCTCTCTTCAATCCCTCATCTCTGGGATCAATCTAGTGAACCCCTCCCCCCCCCACTTTGAATTGCTTTCAATGTCACTACCTCTTTCCTCAAATAAGCGGACCAAAACTGTGCACAGTACTCCAGGTGTGGTCTCAGCAACACCTTATACAGTTGCAACAGGATTTCCTTACGTTTATATTCTACTTCTTTATAAATCAAAGCCAACATTTGATTCACTTTTTTTATTATCTGCTGTACCTGCTAGTTTTCTGTGTCACATGAACAAGTATACCTAGATCGCTCTGAACCAGAGCATCCCAAAGTCTTTCCGCACTGAGATAATAGGTCGCCTTCAAATTTTTTTTGACCCACGTGCATGACCTTGCAGTAATCCTCATGAAACTCAATCTGCCTCATTTTGACCCACTCTCCTAACCTATCTATATCCATTTGTAAGGTTTTTATTTCCTTATTGCAATTTACACCCCGCCTATATTTGTGTCATCCTCAAATTTGGCCATAGAGCCTTCCATGCCTGTATCCAAGAAATTAATGTAGTTTGTAAATAAATGGGAGCCAAGGACTGAGCTCTGTGGTACCCCACTAGTTACATCTTGCCACCAAGGAAATAGAAACATTTATCCCAATTCTATGAATTCTGTCCATCAGCCAAAAAAATGACCCCGAATCCCTTTCAATTCAACCTTGTGAATTAACCTTTTGTGCAGCACGTTATCAAATGCCTTACAGAAGTCTAGATAAGTTACATCTATAGCATCTCCATTATCCACCCTGCTTGTTACATTTTCGAAGAACCCTGGCAAATTAGCCAAACATTATTTATCCTTCATAAAACCATGCTGACTCTGAATTTCCCAATTTGTGCCTCCCTCCCTTTTTGAATAAAAACATTTCTGATTACTGGAACATTTCATGTGTCTAGTGAATTTTGGAATACTGTATCCAATGGATCTAGTATCTCTGTTACCACTTCCTTGAAAATCCTAGGATTAAGTCATGAGGCCTGAGGGACTTGTCTGTCCTCAATCCTGATAGTTTGCTTTGTAGCTTTTCCTTATCAATGTTGATTATTCTAAGTTCTACCTTATCTATTGCCTCTGATCGCCTATTGTCTTCCACCATGAAAACTGAGGCAAAGTATTAATACAGCATCTCTGCCATCTTAGTGTTCCCCACTATTAACTCTCTGGTTTCAACTTCCAAGGGACCAAGTCATATTAGCGACTCTTTTCCCTTTCATATATCTTTGGAAGCTTTTGCTATCCTTTTTGATATTTTGTGCTGGTTTTCTAAAACAATGATTGAACTAATTAATGCAAAGTTTGTGAAAAAAGGCTGCCAGCAGTTTATAATCAGCAAGATGTGTAACAGGTACAGAATATGCACATAAACATAATCAAATTTTCCAGTCACTGAGATGTGGTTGGTGTCATTTTGCGTCCACTTGTTGATGTTCGAGCATTGAGCAGTGTTGTTAATGCACGTCTTTTTGTTTGTGGGTCAGAACCAGCCAGAGATCTAGAAAAACAGCCTTTTCACTTCTGTATTTGACAGTCAGTAATGCCTCACTCAAGAAGTGAATGGATAAATGCAGAAGCAGAAATTCCCAGTGAAAGCTAAATAGATTGATTCAATCCTTAGCTGCAGGAAAGAAGTTCATCAATTTGCAACACTTTTCTTAGGTTGTGAGCTGGCCTTGTACACTTGCACACAAGAGGAAACTTTCCTTTGTGTTTGTAATGCTCACTAAGAGAATCCCAGTTTTAAGTTTATGCCAGGGAGGTCAAAAAGCACAGATCTACGCTCTCAATTAGTGAGTATCTATATTAGGGTGGGAGTGCAGTTCAAATTAACTAATCAAAAGAACCAGTGATGGATTTATGGCTCATGTCGCTGATTGCACTCTAGGCTAAACCGTGCATAGTTACATTGATATCAAGTTCCATATTAATGAAGAGTTCATAAAGTACAAACAG
Organism: Hemiscyllium ocellatum; assembly: GCF_020745735.1. Taxonomy (NCBI): domain Eukaryota; kingdom Metazoa; phylum Chordata; class Chondrichthyes; order Orectolobiformes; family Hemiscylliidae; genus Hemiscyllium; species Hemiscyllium ocellatum. The sequence continues at coordinate 34,418,596 of NC_083429.1, forward strand.
GAAGTCTCAATGCAAGAAAGTTAATCCTGGGTTCTTGGGCTCTCCAAAAAGCCCTCTGCAAAGTGGGTGTACGTATATGCTGTTTGAGGGCTGGATCAGGCTGGTTTTTGATACGTCACAAGACAAACAAGTCTGTGGACATGTGGTCACAAATGATATCAAAATGGCTGACACACTGCAGTGGCTCTCACCATGCAAACTGGACAGGTCAGTCCAGTCTGGAAAGGAAGAGAGGAAAAAAAAATCAAAGGAAATAAAATATTTGTACCTAAAAATAAATGAAGAAAGATAGCTTACTGAAATAAAATGATGCAATAAAAGGGATTCTCGTGTTTGCCAATAGATTAGGAGCTATGCAAGAAAGTCACCTGGCTGGAACACAGATGCGAATTAACACATAAGGAAATTTTGACTTTACTTTTTGAAGAAGACGTTCTCTTCCTCCCAGAACCAAGTGTACGTCAAGTTGCCAGGATAAGCTTCTGCCTGACAGGTGAAGAGAGCATCTTGGGATATATTTACTGTGATATTTTCAGGCGGAGAGATGATGAAGGGTGGCCCTAGGAGACAACAGAAAGATCAATTGGTTAGTAATTCCAGATACAATTGGACAAATGCCAGGACAAAAGAACAGAGCAACAAACAACTGGAACAGAAGATTCCAGAAAGCTGTAAAACCACAATTGTTGAGGATTTTAAGTGCTTCAAATGGCATTTTTACATTCTTGAATTGCAGACCAGTGTGATACTTTTGAAGCCATATAGTGGGTAATAAATAGCCCATATGAGGGGAAGTTCAATTGACAAAAGAAACCCAATCCTGCCCTTAACTTGCCCTTTTCATGATAATGGATTAGACTCAGAGCTGGTATATAGAGATTCATTACATTGAAACTGTGTGCTTTTACTGGACAATCTGACAATTCACACTACAACTACATTCAAAACATGCATCAATACCCATTAGACAGATAGGCATTGCAGCATCTCCCTCAAGTGGATTGAATTTCCTTGCCATCACAGATTATACTGAAAAGAGTGATTTGTCTCACAGAGAACCTATTTGCTTTGGCTAGGACTTACTCCAATTCAAAGTGCACATGGAGAAAGACTCTTAAAGATTGGAGATCACCACTTTGGAGATAAATCTAAAATCTTCTGTCTGTACAGGAGCCAGACGTTACTTTCACCAGGGAGGAGATCGCAGGCCAGGAAAGATGAGGTGGCGTGAATGTCAAATCGCAGGTGAAGTATAGTCTGATCAGTTAAGAGGACCTATCCAAGGAATAAAACATACCTGTTCTTCCTGACCCAGAAGCAGTGCTAGAAAAGCACTTACTTGTCCGATGCCTCCATTCTTTTCTCCCTGCAACTGCTGTGTGAAAGCTGGAACGTAGGTAAAATTTAGGCATGCGATCTCCTTCCAAATATTTTAGTAGTGGGTACTTCCCATGAGAATGGATTGTTTGTACTCCAACTTCCTCTAACAGTGGGTTCAAAATGCTTTAAAAACCTTAACATTTCACAAAAGTGTGAGTGATTCACATTGGAAGGAGCAACAGGAATGCAGAGTACAGGGCTAATGGTAAGATTCTTGGTCGTGTAGATGAGCAGAAAGATCTCGTATCCATTTACATCCCTGAAAGTTGCCACCCAGATTGATAGGGCTGTTAAGAAGCATACGGTGTGTTAGCTTTTATTTGTAAAGGGATACAGTTTCAGAGCTATGAGGTCATGCTGCAGCTGTACAAAACTCTGGTGTGGCTGCACTTGGAATATTGCATACAGTTCTGGTCACCACAATATAGGAAGGATGTGGAAGCTTTGGAAAAAGTTCAGAGGAGATTTCCTGGGATATTGCCTGGTATGAAGGGAAGGTCTTATGACGGACTTTAGGATGTTTTCATTAGAGCGAAGAGGGCACTTAATTGAGACATGTTAGATAATCAGAGGGTAAACATGGTGGACTATGAGAGCTGTGAGAGCCTTTTTTCCTTGGATGGTGATGGTTAGCATGAGGGGACATAGCTTTAAATTGAGGGATGCTAGATATAGGACAGATGTCAGAGGTAATTTCTTTACTCGCAAAGTAGTAGAGGCGTGCAACAGTGTACACTTGCCAACTTAAAGGGCATTTAAATGGTCATTGGATAAACATATGGATGAAAATGGAATAGTGTAGGATAGGTAGGCATCAGAATGGTTCCACAAACCGGTGCAACATCAAGGGCCTAATGACATGTACTGCGCTGTAATGTTCTGTGCTCTTCTAACTCAAATCCAGCCTATTTGTATGTTTGGGTGGAGGAGGAGGGATGGTGTTAAAATTAACACAGTTTTCTCTTTGCTGTATTTGTTGAATACAGGCTCTCCACACAAACATTTTTTTTAATCGAAGGTAATTGCCAGAAAATGACAAAACTTACAGCATACCAAAACCTGCCCTTCAATCATCAGTTATGTATTACATTCATTAGTGATCACATAAGATATCTCCAACCACTCAGCTTCCTAAGGCCTAGAAAATGCAACCATTCAGAAAAAAAAACCTTGAAGCAAGATAAAATAGGGGTGATCAATGTCGTTAAAGTATTTTCAATTGCCAATTTCCCTCCTCGGCAGGTATCATCCAACCCTTATTCCATTTCAGTTAATCACAGGATTTGTATCAGAGGTCAGATTTCTAAAGTTCTAGAATGCTAATGGAATTCAGCTCCACAATGCTACTGCTCATGGATAACAGTCTGAGGACGTGTACACTTTAATACATATTCCATGATTGTATTCCATGAGTGTGAGAGAGAGTGTGTGTGTGTGTGTGTGTGTGTGTGTGTGTGTGTGTGTGTGTGTGTGTGTGTGTGACTGTGCAGATATGTTTGCATGCATGCACCTGTATGTCTTTGTAAGTAAGTGTATATTTGTGAGTGTGTTAGTGATCTGTGTGTTTTCATAAAACTTCAAAATCTGTTCAACTCAAGATCCCAACAGTAGCTCATTCATTCCTCCCACTCACACTGTTAAAGATAAATCCTTTCCTCAGTAAATAACACGCAGGCTCATGACTAGTCATAAATTTATCCTTTCTAGCAACAGCTTTCAGAACAAGTGAATCCAGAAGTTGTAGTAATATGTGACACTGGGTTCTATTTACTGACATAGTTCTCATGGATAAGAACCAGACAGTTCCATTAGAGAACAAAATGAATTGATGACCTCTCAGCAGTAAAATGAAGACCATTTTATTAAAGCCTCCACTTAGATCCCTTAGGATACCCCACTGCCTTCTCTTACGTAAGTGACAATGGATGTCTGTTGTCAGGCTGATGAGTTGTCAGGTCTATCATATTGATAGGTCACTAACTAATGCAGGAATAGCAAGTAACCCATGAGCCCTGTGTTCCTCTTATCAGAATCCCTTGTTTGCACAGGCTTCCTTTGAATCTTACTGCCAACAATCAGTGATGATATTCTCATCTTGGGTCAGAGGAATATGTGTTCAAGGCTTATGCCAGAGACTTTAGTAGGCAAAAATTAAGCCTCAACTCCTGGTGCAGCACTGAGCAAGTGCTGCTCTGCCTGTGGCACTGTTTTGTTTCTATGAGGCTTTAACTTTCTTTCTTCAGAAAATGTAAAAGTTCCTATTCAAAGAACAGCAGAGTTCTCCCAGTTTCCTGGCTAACCCAACTCCCTGACAATCCAACCATTTAGTTTGCATAGTGATTGAAACGAGGTCAGCCAGCTGGACCTCGTGTAATATGAGTTCCCTGGTCCAATCAGGAGGCCTGACTGACAGATAGAAACAGGAGTGCAGAGTGTTGACTCTGAGAGCTGGTTCTGAGGAAGATGGGCCAGTGTCAAGTATGATGCACATTTAAATAAAAAGTGACTTGGGGTCAGGATACTGGATTCTATGGAGTTATCCCAGTTTCTATATGTAAACAGACAGCCTTGTTTTCTATATTACAGCGAATACCACACTTCAAAAATACTTCACTGCCTGCATGATTGCTTTGAATTCATGAAAAGCTTATTGTAAATGTAAGCCTTTCTTTGTTCCTACTGAGTCTATTTGAAAGCCATGTGTTCTATCACAAATACCAGAAACCATGTGAAAATTGGATGTTTTTGTATTATTTTGTTTGTTGTGTATTTGTGGTGGGAAAGTTAAGCATCATCCCTCACTATGAAGGAGGGCAAATAAAGAATAGAAACATGAGCCATTATATTCATCCACTCATCTGCTTTTCAAGAATTATTTAGTCAACAAAATGCAGATTCACACATTCATTAAAAAGGGATAATTTTCAGAGAATCTTCAGAAAATTTTGATATATTTCAATCTGTTTTACCATGAAGACATTTTATCAGGGACAAGAAATATTTCAATGTTGATCGAGATCTGGTACTAAGATAGGGTAAGGGATGTCATAATTTGAAGAATACTCTATCCATGATGTCAGCTCAATGGTCGTGTTTTCAGCACTGGGTCCAAAGTTGAGGGTTGAGTTGAATACTTGTGAAACTAATCATGAACAGGAAATGGTTGGGATAGAGTGCTGCCAATGGTTGTCCTCTCTTTATTACTTTTACATTTAACGGAATCCCTCTCCCACCACCCACCCACGCCCACTCCCCACCATGTCTCTGTCTTCGTAAGTTGACATGATTTGTAGAGGCCAGCGTTGGACTGGGGTGTACAAATTTAAAAATCGCACAACACCAGGTTATAGTCCAACAGGTTTAATTGGAAACACACTAGCTCCGAAAGCTAGTGTGCTTCCAATTAAAGCTGTTGGACTATAAACTGGTGTTGTGTGATGTTTAACTTCGTAAGTTGAAGCAGTCTGGAGGTTTCACTCTTATAGTCACATCGCATGGAAACAGACCCTGTGATCCAAACAGTCTATGCCAAACATAATACTAAATTAAACTACCACCACCTGCCTGCTCTTGGCCCAAATCCCTTCAAACCTTTTCTATTCAGGTACTTAGCTGAAAATGTGTTGCTGGAAAAGCGCAGCAGTTCAGGCAGCATCCAAGGAGCAGGAGAGGCGACGTTTCACCATGAGCCCTTCTTCAGGAATGAGGAAAGTGTGTCCAGCAGGCTAAGATAAAAGGTAGGAAGGAGCGACTAGGGGGAGGGGCGCTGGAAATGCAATAGGTGGAAGGAGGTCAAGGTGAGGGTGATAGGCTGGAGTGGGTGTGGGGGCGGAGAGGTCAGGAAGAAGATTGCAGGTTAGGAAGGCGTGTTGAGTTCGAGGGATTTGACTGAGACAAGGCGGGCAGAGGGGAAATTAGGAAACTGGAGAAATCTAGGTTCATCCCTTGTGGTTGGAGGGTTCCTAGGCGGAAGATGAGGCACTCTTCCTCTAGCCATCGTGTTGCTATGGTCTGGCGATGGAGGAGTCCAAGGATCTGCATGTCCTTGGTGGAGTGGGAAGGGGAGTTGAAGTGTTGAGCCACGGGGTGGTTGGGTTGGTTGGTCAATTTCCTTCCTCAGCACCTGTCTACGGAACCGACTGACCCCACCCGGACTCCGGACTACGTTCAGACCAACAAAATTTGGACCCAACCAGGACAACCAGTACCTACAACAAATCTGAAGCCTCCAGCAACAGACACCCCAGGTCATCTCCTCTGCTGAGAAGCTCCAGCCATGTTCTCAAACAGACTCGCTACTACAGCCGCATCTCCTTCCTCAGCACCTGTCTACAGAACCGACTAATCCCACACGGACTCCGGACTTCGTTCAGACCAACAAAATTTGGACCCAACCAGGACAGCCAGTACCTACGACAAATCCAATGCCTCCAGCAACAGAGACCAACCAACCCAACCACCCCGTGGCTCAACACTTCAACTCCCCCTCCCACTCCACCAAGGACATGCAGGTCCTTGGACTCCTCCATCGCCAGACCAAAGCAAAATGACAGCTGGAGGAAGAGTGTCTCATCTTCTGCCTAGGAACCCTCCAACCACAAGGGATGAACTCAGATTTCTCCAGTTTCCTCATTTCCCCTCCCCCCACCTTGTCTCAGTCCTAACCCTCGAACTCAGCACCACCTTCCTAACCTGCAATCTTCTTCCTGACCTCTCTGCCCCCACCCCCACTCCGGCCTATAACTCTCACCTTGATCTCTTTCCACCTATCGCATTTCCAACGTCCCTCTCCCAAGTCCCACCTCCCTACCTTTTATCTTAGCCTGCTGGACACACTTTCCTCATTCCTGAAGAAGGGCTCATGCCCGAAACGTCGACTCTCCTGCTCCTTGGATGCTGCCTGACCTGCTGCGCTTTTCCAGCAACACATTTTCAGCTCTGATCTCCAGCATCTGCAGTCCTCACTTTCTCCTATGCATGTACTTATCCAAGTGTGTTCTAAATGCTGTAACTGTGTCCAAATCCACCAGTTCCTCAGAAAGTTCATTCCACATGCAAATCACTCTCTGAGTAATCAATTTGTCCCACATGTCTTTTATAAATCTCTCTCCTCTTATCTTAAAAATATGCCCTTAGTCTTGAAATTTGCCATCCTGGGGAACAGACTCCTCCCATTAATCCTATATGTACCCCTTTTTATTTTTATGAACACTATAAGGTCACCTTTCAACCCCCTACACTCCAGCCAAAAAAAAGTCTCAGCCTATCCAACTTTTCTTTATAACTTAAACTTTCCATATCCGGCAACATCCTGGTAAATCTCCTCTGGATTCTCTGAGGCTTAGTAATATTCTCCCTATAACTGCGCAACGAGAACTGGACACAATGTTTCAGAAGAGGCCTCACCAATATCCTGCACAACCTTCTTCTAGAACATATCCTTTTTGGAAAAGGAAGACTTGTAGACCTTTGGCCTGTGGGTTGTTGACCCTGAATCTGATTGTTTATGGATTATTTCTCCACTAAAGGATCTTTTATCTCTAGCACGTCCTTCAGAGAGGATTTTCTTCTTGCTGAATCTGGTAGTTGATCCATTACTTTCTCTGGTGAACTTTGTAATCTTCTAAATTCATCTCATAGAGGACTTCCTCTCTGCTAAGTCAAATAACTACCTCATAACATCCTTTGGAAGACCTTTAATCTCATGAATGTCCATCAGTTTCACCAAGATACTCCTCAATATGTTGCATGAAGTAATCAGGAAGGCTAATGTTATGCTAGCCCTTAGTTCAAGAGAGTTGGAGTATAAGGGAAGAGAAATCTTCCTGAAAATATATAAGGTGCTAGTGAGGTTGTATCTGGAGTACTGACCTGTTTAGCAAAGGCTAAACAGGTCAGGACTCTACTCACTGAATGAGTAGTGATCTCATTGAGACATATAGGATTCTTAAGGGGCTTGACAGGGTCAACGTTGAGAGCATGTTTCCCCTCATGAACCAGTAGGCATAGTCTCAGAATAAGGGTGCCAATTTAAGACTGAGATGAGGAAGCTTTTTTCTCTCAGAGATTTGAGAGTCTTTGGAACTCATTGCAGCAGACAGCTGTGGGGTCAGCAACCTTGTGTACATTTAAGGAGGACCAAGTGAGGACTGCAAATGCTGGAGATCAGAGTTGAGAGTGTGGTGCTGGAAAAGCACCGCAAACCAAGCAGCATCTGAGGAGCAGGAGAATGAACATTTTGGGCATATGCCCAACATCAGGCACAAGACCAACATCAACTTGTGTACATTTAAGGCTGAGATAGATGGGTTGTTGATCAGGTGGTGAATCAAACGTACAGGGAAAATGCACTAAAGTGGACATGAGGAATATTGGATAACCACAATCCTACTGAAGTGTAGGGCAGGCTTGAGGGTCTGAACTGCCCCCTCCTGTTCCTATTTCTTATGGTCTTATGAAAGGCAGTTGCACTGTCGAAACAAGTGCTTCTTTCTTTGCAGTTTCCTGTATTTTCAGATCAGGCAGTTTCTTCTTCTTGGCAGCGTCCAGAGTCTATGCTTGTTGGTCTGTATCATTATGGAACCACATGTAGCTCATTTCCATTTTGTTCAACAAATCTTCAGTTTCACTTTGTCTTGAAACATCTGTTTTGAATTATGTAAGCACTTCACTTTTACTTGCTTAGTGGGTTGGACACCTGAATTCAATCTTTCTGGATGTCTTCCTGGTTAACTGGTCAGTTTCACATCCTCAATTGTGGTACTAGAAGAATGCAGTTTTTTTATCATTATCTCTGTCACAGGCATTGATAATCCTTCTTTGAAAGACCACAGGTTGATCTTGAACTTGTGTCAGCTCATCATCTGGCAACAAAGTTAAATCTGCTGTACCATGTTTTTTGGTGGGCTGTTCTATTTTCTGATCAACTTCAGGTGACGATTCACCGATTAATTCAAGTGGGTTGTATTGCTCATCCTTATTCTTAGGGGCTGTCTCTTCTGGAAAACTTTCGTGATTTTTGTCAACTGAAAATCTTCAGTGATAATAGGAATGGAAAATATTTCCATCACTCTCAAAGTCCCAAACATGGAGAAATGACACATTTAACAGCTCAGTAGAAGGAGCTATGCCTACTTTTTCAGTTCAGTTGGCAGGAACACAGTGCCCTGCCTACTTTCACAGGTCCTCCATTAGCTATCTGATGAATCTGCAAAGCACCACCTCCTTTCACCACTCACCCATTACTCAGTAGGTGCAACCACAAAATCCTAGTTTCCTTCAGATGTTCTCAATTAATCACTGGGCGAGGCAATGGGAGTTACCTCTTATGCAACTCCTCCATTGCCCAATAGATGGAGCCACATTGCTATGCCTCCTGTCACAGGTTGTTCAACAAATATGGGTGTGACCATAGAGCTCTACCTCTATTTGTAGCTCATCTATTGCCTAGTGGGCAGGATAACAGACTTTTCTCCATAGATGTCCTCGGAACTGCTGTGTTTCTTGAGCAGGTTCTAATTGCATTTAGTTCACAAAATTCCTTCGTGCTGACAGCGTGAAACAATTCTCTTATCTCAATGTAGGTAACATCATAGGTTCTTTCTTCCTTTTGGGAACTGCCAGGGATCCCAATGAAATCTTCTACTTGTTTACCCCTGACCAGATGGATGGTAACAGTTTGCTTCTGGACCATTTGATCTCATGGAGTTTACTCCATCTGTTACCTTCAGGATATTGAGACCAATACATGACTGCAGACTCAAAAGTGAAAACGAATTGGTTGTGTATTAATTGCATATTTTCAATTCTTACTTACTTTGTGTTACAGTGTTACTTGTAGCATCTGTTTACTCTTGACAGTTATTCCATCTGGAGGATGTAGCATTATCTCTGGAAGCTGTAACTGCTGTTTTTTTCTTGTTATGGACCAGATCTGACCCCCTCAAAAGGTAGTCTAGACATTAACTTTTTTTTATTTTAAAGGCAAATGTAAAGTGTCTGTTCCTCATGCAATGCAACTGGTCAAACTACTTGACGTTAAGCAAAACACAATTTGTTTAAACACTGTAGTTAAAATACAACCAAAGTGAAATTTAGGAAAAAAAGCTTAATTCTATTGGAAAACTTAACAGAATAATAGATATAGAGTAACTATTACTAATTAACTGTTCCAATATAGTAACATCCCATAAACACAGACTTTGGCAAAATAGGTAAATTTAGAAACAGATTCTCACATGAGGTTCACCATTCCAGGAGGTAAAAGAATCAATAGAACATTCAGAGAGAGAAGCATCAAGGAGACATTCACAGAAGCTTTCAAATCTTAGAGACCCCAATAGCTTCTGCTTTAAGCTAAACCTAAAATCTAAACAAACAAATCTAGGAATCCTAGTCTGTGAGACCTGTCCATCCCAGGCTGCTTCCATTGTTCCAAATTCAAAAAAAAAGGCTTCACAAGCTGATAGTCAAGTGGTCTTCCATTAGTTAGCTCGGTACATTTGCCTTTCAAGCTCTCTTCAAAAGAAAGCTCTTGAAAGCCAAAGCATTGGCACATTAGCTCTGGCATTTGATCTGAATGAGATATGACACTCATTCCTTTGTAAGACTAATGAGATGCCAATCAATGAAGCAGGTTCTGTCAAATTCAAACAGGTTGAAGCACCATTTGCCTTAGGAATGCCTTGAGTATGTTTTCCAATGGTGAAAGTTCTATTGCATTGACATTTCTTTATGAGTAAATATTATCTTTTAGCTGCTCTGAAATAATTTGGTGCCACGTGTGTCTGTGAGGTTTTTTTGTTCCAAGGCACTACTGTGTCTTAGTGTCTGGTGTTTTCCTTCCTCCTTATGATGGCTTGTCATGAGGACTAGTAAAGTGTTTTTATCTTATAAGGTAAGTAAGTCATATTGCTTTCCTGTGGTAAGATTCTTCTTATCTCACGAATTATCCATATGTTTTCTGAATTCTTGCTTTTAGCATAAATTGGTGAACTTGCCAAATTCATTTATCCATTAGTCTGTAATAAATTTGACAAGGACTCATCAATAATCTCAACAACAATCCTGTCCCCGATGAACTCTGATTTCAAAACACCATAGTCAGTTTTCTGTTAATCTGTAGAGTGGGGCTGGGGTGTGGACGTGGAAGTGCGGAATCTATTTGGCTCAGTTTGCTGGATGGTTGGTTTGCAAATCAATGTGATGTCAACAGTGTGGGTCCAATTCCCATCACCAACTGAGATTACGCTGAAGGATTCTTCTTCTCAACCGCTCCTCTCATCTAAGATATGGTGACCCTCAGATTACAACAGTTGATTCTCTTTAATGAGAGAACATCCCTTTGGTCTATTAAAACTATGGCAACATAATGCCATTAATGAATTTATCTGCTGAAATCTCACATTAAAAGTAGCAAAATATTTCAAGAATATCGTTTGTTCTCAGGTTAAATAATTATCAAAAGCTGTAAGAACTTCAAAAGTATTTGTACCTTCCTTTAAATTTTGGTAACTTATCATGTCATCAGCTGTAGGCCCTACTGAGCACAATAGTATATTTACTTGTTCAACTTGAGATTTAATATTTCATTTCCAATCAATCCGGTATTTTAAGAACTGGTTTCTCTAAAATGTTCAGTTGTAATTGTATTTGGCCCATTTCTGACATAAAATCTTTGATAAACTATTACTTACCATGCTAATAGTTCTTAATATGGCTGTTTCTTCTCAATATTATAAGGTTGCTTTAAATTTGCAGCATCTCAATGCCATTTGTAACCTGTTGCTTTTTAAGATTTTAAACTTGTGGCATGTCAAAGCTGTTTTAATGTCTTAGTTTGAAAGTCACTTCAAGCTTTTAAACATCATTATCGCAGTACTGTATTCTTGACCTTGCGTAGGAAATGTTAAACTCTGAATTACTACAATATTGTAATTTTTTTACCAATATAATTCTGTTAAATAGCAGTATTATATCTTTGTGCTATTTCTTGGGCTTTTCCAGCCCTTTTTCAATTAAAATAGTAGTGCCCTGCCTTTTTGAGGATAAAATGGAGGTTTTCTACTTTCTACTGCCTATTTTGTGGATAAAATAGATGTTTTCCTGCTTTTATGGCTTAATACACATTGCACTCCTTTTATTGGATTTTCGGACAGGTTTCCGTGTCTGCAGACTTTCCGTGTCTGCCGAAACTACCACATTAATCATATAGTTCCGAATGTTATCATCTAAAAATTTTTGAAAGGATCATTTCTTTTCAGGCTCTGTCTTCTAAATTTTTTGATTTGCTCTCTGATGCCTTAAATGTGCTCCGCAACATTCTTGATCCTGTGGCCTTTTTATAAATTAACATCATGACTCTCAAGTTCACTTATATAGCTTGCCTGTAGAATGGGTATGTTATGGTTGCAAAGCAAGCTGTGAATGTTAAGTACCCCTTTTTACTGCTATCCTTCCCAGCCCAGTTCTTTGTGTTAGTAATTTAAAGCTTTGCTGCCTTGCTGACAGGAATTTTTAACTGTACACCTGCTTCTCATTGCTTCTCAGCCAACCCTCAAATTGGGGCTACTCCTGTGGATCCTTCTTCTCTAAGGAGACTTTAAGAATAAACTGCAATCACTTTTTAAAAATTCTTTTACTACCTCATCTCAGTTCTATATTGAAGGTTTTAAGCAGAGTGCTGTCTTTCCCATAGCGTTCCTGTTTCTCAATTCAAGTGCTTTTAGTGGTGATTGATTGTGTGAGTATTCTTAAAGTAATGACATTCTTAAAGCAGTAAACTCAGTTGTCTTCCGGAAATGCTTTCTCCCCGATGGAATGGAATTTTTCCATTGTACTTTGCGTTATTTAAGTAACGACTCCATTTTGCTCACCATGTCATATTTTTGCAGAACCAGCAGATAATAGTTGGGATAAAGCACTGGGTGAACATTAGTGATTCTTAACAAGAAGAGACACTTACAACAGAATGTAGTTATTGCATGACAGGAATCAGGCCGTCTTAAATTGGTTTGTTAGACATTACTACTGAGTCTATCTAGAATCAAGCATGAGACGTTTGACACCAATAGGAACGAAGCTGGACTTCTTGAGTCTCAACCCAAGATATCATCAGCTTCAACGTAGACAATTTCAGTCTCCATCATTAATATCTGAAAACTCTTACCTTACATGTTCACGTTCTACCAAACCCAAGTTGACACCTTTAGTTCAGAACTTGAGTGCTACAGTGTTGTAGTGTCTTGAGCAGATATAAGTAATCCTTTGAAGCTTTGTTTTTAGTACAACAGGGGAATTATTTGCACTATTCTGACCAGTATTTATGGTTCTCCAGCAACTGTAAAACTGATCATCTTGTCAATATCATATGACTGTAAACAAATTGGCTGCTGTGTTTCCTGCATTACAATAGTGTGTTTCAAAATAATATTTGGCTGTAAAACTCTTTGTGACACCCTGACTTCATGAAATATATGATATACGTGAAATCTTCTTTCTCTTTGCCTCTCAGATACATACCCATTCAAAGTCTCTCGGTCAGCCTGCAGCTATATAGACAAGGTTTCATAACTTTTTCTTTATAAATGTTCAGTTCTTGTTCATAGGTTTTTATGTTTGCAATCTGAGATTGCAAAAATTCCCTTATCTTCACATTTGTTATTACCATAGCTATTAGTTGAAATCTTTGCATGTTCTGAGAATACAATAATCATCCACTGCTGTTGATCATTGATATTTCTTTTCCAACACTAAATGTTAAGTAATATTTGTTTGCATTTTCTAACTGAATATTTGATAGTGTGGTAATTGTGCACATTTTAAAATGTTCAAAGACAGGTTTTCAACATAGCGTGAAGTGGTGTGAGGTTACACAAGGAGTCATTTGTAATACACCATGTGCACAATTACCATACTATCAAATAGTCAGTTAGAAAATGCAAACAAATGGTATTTACCATTTAGTGTTGGAAAACAAATATCATCACAAAGGAGACAATATGACTCAGAATTTCAAATCTGATCAAAGTTTTCAGTTTCTATTATGGATTTTAGGCATCTTGATAGATTAGCTATCATATGCATTATGTGCATAAAGTTAGCCAAAATGAATATATGCAGCTAAACACATTCAACATAACAGATTCCTGCTGAGACAGAATACATCCTTGAGTAGGGAGAGACAAAATGCAGAGCCAGACAGCTGTAGCAGCTTATGGTTAGCTAGAATGCAAATTAATAATGAATAATAAAAAGATCTAAGTCAAGCTGTCGAAGTATGACTTTACTGAGCTAACATGATTAACAAAAGAAAAGGATGTTTAAGGGTAATGGGAAAGTCCTGAGGGAAAGGGAATAAAATCAGTCCAAGAGGATCAAGGCAATCTTGAAAAATCAAAATAAGAACAGAGCTTCAACTATTGTCCCAGTTTTACACCTTGAAAGAGTCAGGCAGACAGTGACCTGATAGAGGAGTAGAATATAAAAACTAGTGCATCCTGGTTCGATGTAGGCAATGATTGACTGAAGATGCCTGTGGTCAAATTGTCTGTCTGTAAGTATATATCATGTATTGTATATAAACTGCTCGCAAACTAGGATTGGATTTATGTTCTTTAATGCAGCATTGTTAAAGTCAGGTTCTCAAACCTATTAAAGCAGCAACTAAAATCTTATTCTCAGAAATAAATATTGACCAGGATAACATATCCACAAATATGAGTTTGCAAAAATTGTCCTGTGAATAATAGAATGGGATATTGAGCAATTAAAGAGTATATGATAACATGAAATGGTGGGAAATAGCAACCAGTTAGTCAACAGCAAACTATACATGCTTCTACTTTGATGCAGCAATGTCATCATTCTAGTACATTAATTGTAGAACATTCAAGTTCCCACAGCTGCCTTTTTCCTGGTAGCTTCACTTCAAAGGCCAAAATTTGTATTTTTCTCTGGCTCTTCACCAGGACTCACTTCTACTCAAGCTCCTTGGACCTAGTGCAGGAACAGGAATGTCTGCTTGCCTGGGCTTGATATAAAGTGAGATCCTTGAGGGGAGAACATGGCAGTATAGCTCTGTAATGTGGATTGAAGCATTAATGTGGGATTGCAGAGTGAAGGCTGAATGGCAACAGGTTATTCTTCACTCTGCAAATATTGCAACTGTTAACTGGGTCAATCACAAGCTTCATTTTGATGAAATACTCTGTCCAAGACAATATCAGACAATCATATATTTCCTTAATGGATAACAGCATTGATATTGGGAAATTCCAGTGAGATGGGATCTAATTCCCTCCAAACACAAGTAATAAACGACACTGATTGACACAAAGGGCTTTGTGTAAAATGACAGGATCTTAATACAGCAGAGTGACTCTTATGATCACCTTATGATCAAGTAATTGTAAGTTATTTTGAGATTCTTTCCATAATTTGGTTCAACATTTTTATTTTTGTATTATCTGATTGTAGCATAAAACTCACCTGATTCTTTTACAAGGATACTCATTAGCCAGTAGCTGACTATCACTCTCTGATTATCATATGCCTACACACAATAATTAAGGACAATAATATACAGTTTCCACTGAAAAAAAACAGTCAGAACTGTGGAACTGCATCTCCAAGTCCCTGGAAAAGTCTGAGAATCCTGATTATGAATCTGGATTAAACCCATTAAAGAAAAAAATCTTCCCTTGGGAGTGGATGCTCAATAGCTGCAGCCTTGGTGTATTATAAATAAAAAAGGAAAACATGGATTTGTATCCAAGTTATCAATGATTCCCGCTGAAAATGTGTTGCTGGTTAAAGCGCAGCAGGTCAGGCAGCATCCAAGGAACAGGAAATTCGACGTTTCGGGCATAAGCCCTGATTCCTGATGAAGGGCTTATGCCCGAAACGTCGAATTTCCTGTTCCTTGGATGCTGCCTGACCTGCTGCGCTTTAACCAGCAACACATTTTCAGCTCTGATCTCCAGCATCTGCAGACCTCACTTTTTACCCTATCAATGATTCCCCCTCATCTCAGACATCCTGGACTCCTGTAGACCAATCACACCCTGATTGCTATAATCAGCATTTGAATCAGTGTGACAGTAACGTACCCCAGTAATACTGAAATAAATGGGAATTGGTGGGAAATCTCTGTGCTACTGACATCATAGTTACCACAAAGACAACCATTTGTGGTTGGTGCTCATGAGGAAGATACCCAGATTTACTTTCCATTGAGTAATAAAGTTTACATTACACTGGCTGATCTGGCACAATTACTTTGTTCATTGCTTCTATGCAACGACTCCTTACAAAAATTACAGGAGACCATCAGCATTGAAATCACTATCAAACCTAAATCAGCCAATTACTGTCCCATCAGTCTCCTCTTAACCATCAGTATGCTGCCTCTCAGAAGCTGCCCTCATTTCTCAGGCAGTGTCCAGATCCAACTGGAGTCATGAATTTCATCAACATTTTTCCTTCCAGCATAAGGTCAGAAGTAGAGACATTCACTGACCACTGCACAATTTCAAGTACCATTCGCAATTCCTCAGATAATGAAGCAGTTAGACAAGAGTAACATTTATATTTGGGCTGAAACATGGCAAGTCATGTTCTCAGTATCTACGTGCCAAACAATGACAATCTCCACAAGTGAATGTTTAATTACCTGGCCTTGATATTGCAGGGCATTGCCATCACTGAATTCTCCGTCACCCACATTGTAGGTATCATCACTAACAAGAAACTGAGCTGGGTTGGCCACATATGCACTTATAGTTCTGAGAAGGTTAGGAGCTAGAAATTCTGTGGAAATAACTTACCATCTGACTGTCGAAAATGCAATGTAGGGGGGAGTACACTCAAAGGTCTACTCCATCCAGGAGATAGCAGACTGCTTGATTAGAACAAACCAGCACCTTAAATATTTAATCCCTCCACCTTTGGCATTATGACAATGTGTATAATTTACAAAATGCACAGAAGCATCTTGCCAAGACCCTGACCTATGCCACCCAGAGAGTAAAGTGCTCACCAGATGGATTTGCAGAGTTTCAAGAAAGTGGGTCATCACTACATTCCCTCAGACAATTAGGAAATACAGGAAAGGATGAAAAATAGCACATTAAAGCACTGCAGATTTGAAATACTTCTCGTAAATTTTGGTCAATTGTTGCTCATGGATGTTCAGGCAGTGGCTCCAATTGTGAAAGAATTCAGTTAGTGTACAATTCAAGTCCCCGACAGGAAACTGAGCAAATGTACCAAAATGTATACAGTTCAATGGGTCTCAACTGGGATTCTGGGATTTTCTGAGTAATTATAAGACAGCTGCTTTCAAGGGTACAGTCGAGGACGAAATACAGTCAGGAAGCAGGAACCACTTCTGTTGGGTGATGGTGAAATTTGAATTAACTAATAATCTTTAATTAAAAGCTTCACTAACGATGACCATGTAACCATTGCTAATTGCCATAAAAACCCATTTGGTTCACTAATATCTTTTAGGGAAGGAAATCTGCTTTACTTACCTGGTATGCGTTGCAATATTCAACTTTTCTTCTGCCAGCTCTACCTCCATGCTTACTTTTTCTATCACGATTCTCCAAAAATCCTTTCTCCAACCTCCAACACACTCCGTCAATTTCTTTATCTCCAACTGCCACCATGACATTGACCACCTCAACATGTCCATCACGCTCACCCACTCAAACCTTTCACCCTCATAAAGCGCAGACATCCATTCCCTCTGGTTCAACCCCAACCTCACCATTAAACCAGCAGACAACAGACAAGGTTGGGGGGGGCGGGTGAGCGAGTGCAGTCTTAGTATGGCACACCGACCTCTATTTTGCCAAGGACAGATGTCAATTCACTGACACCTCCTCCTATTATTCCCTCAATCATGACCCCACCCCTCATCACCAAACCACTATCTCCAAAACTATCCACAGCTTCAACACCTCAGGGGATCTCCTATCCACAGCCCCCAACCTCATTGTCCCAGAACCCCATACCACCTGGTTCAACCTCTTGCACAAAATCCTGACTCTCCCAGTCAACCGATCATCTCCGCTTCCTCATGCGCCACCAAACTTATCTCCTCATATCTCTACTCTGTCCTGCTCCTCCTTGGTACCTGGACTAGCCACATGCATTCAGTACAGCACCCACGTCCTCCACCTCCACCATCAATTTCAATTCCCTGACCCCCAACACCTCATGTTCACCATGGACTCAGTCCCTATACACATCCATCCCTCATGACCAAGGCCTACAAGCAAGCCCTCTGTTTCTTCCTCTCTCACCGATCCAACCAGTCCTCTTTCACCAACAGACTCATTCAATTGGCAGGACTGGTCCTCACCCTCAACAACTTCTCCTTCAAATCCTCGCACTTCCTACAGGCCAGAGGGATAGCTACGGGTACCCATAGAACATAGAACACAGAACATTACAGCGCAGTGCAGATCCTTTGATGTTGCACCACCCTGTGAAACCAATCTGAAGCCCATCGAACCTGCATTATTCCATTCTCATCCATATGTCTATCCAATGACCATTTAAATGCATGTAAATTTGGCAAGTCCACAACTGTTGCTGGCAGTGCATTCCATGCCCCTACTACTCTCTGAATAAAGAAAACTATTTCTGACATCTATTCGATATCTATCACCCCTCAATTTGAAGCTATGCCCCCTCGTGCTATCGATCACCATCCTTGGAAAAATGCTTTCACTGTCCACCCTATCTAACCCTTTGATTATCTTATATGTCTCAATTAAGTCACCTCACAACTTTCTTCTAATGAAAACAGCCTTAAGTCCCTCAACCATTCCTCATAAGACCTTCCCTCCATACCAAGCAACATCCTAGTAAATCTCCTCTGAACCGTTTCCAAAACTTCCACATCCTTCCTATAATGCAGTGACCAGAACTGCATGCAATACTCAAAGTATGGCTTCACCAGAGTTTTGAACAACTGCAGCGTGACCTCATGGTTCCGAAACTCGATCCCTTTACTAATAAAAGCTAACACATGGTATGCCTTTTGATCAGCCTATCAACCTAAATGGCAATTTTGAGGGATCTATGTACATGGACACTGAAATTTCTCTGCTTGTCTACACTACCAAGAATCTTACCATTCACCCAGTACTCTGCATTCCTGTTACTCATTCCAAAGTGACTCACCTCACACTTTTCTTCATTAAACTCCATTTGCCACCTCTCAGCCCAGCTCTGCAGCTTATCTATGTCCCTCTGTAACCTACAACATTCTTTGCCACTATGCACAACTGTACCGACCTTAGTGTCATTCGCAAATTTACTTACACATCCTACTACACCCTCATTCAGGTTATTATAAAAATGACAAACAACAGTGGACCTAAAACAGATCCTCGCAGTACATCACTAGTAACTGAACTCCAGAATGAACATTTCCCATCAACCACCACCCTCTGTCTTCTTTCAGCCAGCTAATTGCTTATCCAAACTTCTAAATCGCCCTCAATCCAATGCCTCCATATTTTGTGCTGTAACATACTGTGGGGAACCTTAACAAATGCTTTACTGAAATGCATATATACCACATCAACGGCTTTACCCTCATCGACCTGTTTGGTCACATTCTTGAAGGACTCAATCAGGTTTGTGAGGCACAACCTACACTTCAAGAAACCGTATTGACTATTCCTAATCAACTTCACCAACAACTTCCATCCTGACTACATTCACATGGACCACCTCCAACACCTCTCTCCCCTTCCTGGACCACTTCGTCTGTCTTTGGTGATTGACTCAACATAGAGATCTGTTTCAAACTCATCAACCCCACAGCTATCTCGACTACATCTAGTCCCATAAAAACATAATCCCTTACTCCCAATTCCTCCAATTCCGCTGTATCTAATCCCTGTGGCCGACTGCTTCAACACCTCGCTCACTCCCCCAAAAACATGCAAGTCCTGGGCTTCCTCCACCGCCAAACCAAACACAGCCGCCAACTGGAGGAAGTACATCTCATCTTCTGCCTTGGGACCCTCCAACCACACAGCTTAAATTGATTCACTAGTTTCCAAACCTACCCTCCCACCACCTCATCCCAGATCCAATCCTCCAACTTGGCACCTCCCTCTTGACCTGTCCATCCTCTTTCCCAACTATCCACTCCACTGTCCCCACTGACTTATCACAATCCTGCCTCACCTGCATCCACCTATCACCTTCCCAACTACCTTCCACCCAGCCCCATCCCCAGCCCCACCCCATTATTTATCTCTCAGCCCTCTTCTCCTTCTACATTCCTGATGAAGGGCTAACTCCCAAAACATCAATTTGCTTGCTCCTCAGATGCTGTCTGATCTGCTGTGCTTTTTCCAGTGCCACACTTCTCAACTCTGACTCTCCAGCATCTGCAGTCCTCACCTTCTCCCTTATGTGGTCTGCCCACTTGTGACTCCAGACCATTCCTAACTGCCTGTGAAATGGCCACAAGAACCACTCAACTGAAGGGAGACTATGGCTGGGCAACAGATGCCTGGCCAACATTCCATTCACGAATAAAGAAAAAAAATAATCCTACAGCCATCTGAAAGTGTAGCAGCTGGAATACAACACCCGAGTTGATGTTGAGCAAGTTTCTTCAACAGGTTAGTATAAACTCCTTGCTCTTGCATTGCAGTTCCTTATTAATAGGGTGAAAGATGCTATATGCTTTACTAACTGTTCTCTCAACCCGTCCTATGACTTCCAACAAGTTTTGCACATAAGCACTAATAAATAAATGAAACAGTAAAAATACTATTGTGGAGAGGCACTGATGAATATTGTTTTGTTGGAATTTGGATCTGTTGGATTGCTTTTTGAAAGTATTGATGTTGTCTTCACCTGTAAGAACATACATGATTCAAAGCATGGGAACTTGGGAGGACTGGACCACTACAAACATAAGTGAAATAGTAGCAGAACTAGAGGATAAGGGGAAAATCAGTAACTGAAGCAGCCACCTCTTCTGGCCAATTGGGAGTGGAATCTGGACAAGAGCGTCTCATAAATCAGGCATTGATCAGGTGAGATGGAACTTGATTGAAAGAAAATTATTTGTAAAATACATTCCAAACTCTTTCCTTCACAAAAAAGTAAGCATTGTTGAAAATTTGCTCAAGAGATGATTAGACTTACGGATCACTGTAATGGACAAACTTAATCTTTATATAAAACTTTATGTAAGAGACAGAAACATCAGTTTAAATTAGTGGAAACCAATTTCCAGACTAATAACTGTACATTCTACCTCTCACACAAAGTGACCACCATTATTATGGACTAGGCCAGACCACTCAAAACATTCTTAAGCCCTAGACCTAACCTTGCAAATTGTGTTGGTAAGTATACAGTGAAAATTACCCGGAGTAAGATAGCTAGGTTGACTACCAGATTTTAAAACAGACAAAAATGTATTCACAAAATTACTTAATGAAACACAAAGAACAGAATAAAGTACCCCTACAGAACTCAGCCTATCCAGCTAGATTTAATTATGCTGTTCCGAATATACACAACTGTCCCAATAAGCAAACTCCCTTTAAAAAAACAGTATAAATGGAACACATGCTTTCAGGTTGAAGTTGGAGGGCAGAAAAGAGAGAGAGAGTTTCCACACAGCTCCCTGTTGAACTTGCCAGTTCAGAAATGAGCCAAAACTGCTTAGCTCATCTCAGCTAGAAAAAGAGCTGACTACTCCCCTCTCTTTATACAGGTCACTTCTAAAGTATGACCACTTTGGCCTGAAGTCACATCTGTTTACATATAAATTAAAGGCCTCTCAAAATCCTTAACAGCTCTGTATTAAACCAGACTGATCGGAATCCAGCCTGGTTTATTGCCCCTCTGAAAAAAATCAAGGACAGAGTCTCCTTGAGCCAAGGAACAGCTTTTAGAAAACAAAAGGGACTAGCTTTGTGACACTATTTATAAAACATTTCCAGATCAAGTGGGTGAAAATGCTGGAACTATTTTAATATAGCAGCGAGGGGGTATATGGTGCTTCTGGGATTGGACTTCACTGACTGGGCCAGCAATTATTACCCATCACTCGCTACCTTTGAGAAGGTGGTGGTGAACTGCATTCTTGAACTGATGCAGTCCATTTGATTTAGGTAGATCCACAATGCCATTAAGAAGGGACTTGCAATATTCTGATCCAACTACCCTGAAAGAACGGCAATGCACTTCCAAGTCAGGATGGTGAGTTGCTTGAAGGGGAACTGACAGGTGACCATGGTGCGATGTGCCTGCTGCCCTTGTCCTACTAGATCGTATTGATTGTGGGTTGGAAGGTGCTGTCTAAGGAGTTTTGGTAAATTTCTGAAGTGGATCTTGCAGATAGTACACATTGTGGCTACTGAGTATCAATGATGGAGTGAATGAATGATTGTAGCACCAATTAAATGGGTTGCTTTATCTTGGAAAAGGTCAAGCTTCTGGAATGTTCTTCATGCTGCACTCATCCAAGGAAGCACTGAGTATTCCATCACAGTCTTGACTTTTGCCTTGTAGATTGTGGAAAGGCTCTGGGGAATCAGGAGGTGAGTTATGAGTTGCAGGATTTCTAGCGTCTGACTTAGTACTTCCAGTCCAGTTCCACTTTTGGTCAATGGTAATCTCCATGATTGATCAAAAGATCTTCCTCATCCTTCATTATCTTGAGATAATTAAAATCACACCATAAATATGCTGATTAACTGCTACATGAAGCTGAAGGCATCATGACTTTTCAATTTCATATCCAAATATTTCAGTGATTTTATTCTTCTTGAAATGAATAAATAGACTGAAGATTTCATTTGATGCCATCCAAGCTGTTTACTTGATAACATCACATTAAGGATAGTTTTGCTTTGTCAGTTTGTGTTTATGGAAATTGTCCAAAGTGTGCTCCAGATCTTACTAGATACCAAAGAGATATCTGGACTGGATCAACAACACTAAAGATCCATTGTGTAACATAGTGCTTTCAATGTTGTACATGTCATGTGTGCTGTTACTCAGGCTGACTGACAATGGTGACAGGAATATCAAGTTGTAATATATACCAGATCCAGAAACAGATTAATTCAATAACTCTTTACTGGTCTGTTCAATATAAGTTATTCATTTTAAATGCATTAAAACATTTCTATATAAAAAGTGTTGTGAAATAAGTCTTTCATCTTTCATATCTTTATAACTTCTGATGATTTTCACTCTTGTTAAATCAAAGTGTTTCTATGAAGAATAACTTTGATAGATACAGTTGCTTGGATCTCTCTGCATCAATAAAATTAATCCTGTTTTGGCCTAATCAAATTGCACATTATTACTTTAAGGGTAGTCATGCGTTATCTTTTCTTGGCAACATGATTGTACAGCGGGGTGCAACTGCACCTCGGTGACCCACAAGCAACTCACTGGTGGAAAAATCAATGCATATTGAATGCAGCCAGTATTGAATGATTTTGGAGGCTGACATTGCCCTGAGACATGCAGTGAAATCACTACATGTACTGCCAGTGGGTAAGTCACATGATTTGATTAAGATAAGTCCCTATCTGCTACACCATTCAACACTGACAAAAAGACATTGCAAGTTAATAAAACAAACTGTCCCACTTCTCCTGATTGACACTGTGCCAGGAATTTATTGAAAAACCATAAATGCGTCTGCAATATTCAAGCAGCTTATCTCACAGCCCAATCCTGTTTTGTATCAGAAACAAAAACAGAAGTTGCTGGAAAAGCTCAACAGATCTGGCAGCATCTATGAAGAGAAATAAGAGTTAAAGTTTTGGGTGCCATGACCCTTGCTCATCTGACCCTTTTTTGTATCAGTTTTTGTACTCTAGGTGCATTGTTGTAAAGGAAACCTGAGCTGATAACCCTTCCCATTCACAAGATCAATATTATATCAGCTTTCAGTCACACATCTTCATTCTCACCCACAAAGCAATGTCTTAGTTGGATTTATTAACTAGGAATTTGGAAAATAAATGAAATTCCACAAGGTATCTCCACACAGCCAGAAAGTAGGAAAGGGATTGATTAGTTTTATTGAAAGCTTCAGAAAGGCAGAAGAAGAATCATTCTCTATAGTTACAGACATGAAGGACACTTCTGTGACTTTGGTACTATCAGTGGGATGGAATTTCAAGCGCTTTAGAAGTAGAGATGAGATAGTTGCTAGAGGAAAGGATAAATAGAAAGTGGGTTCCTCAGAACCTTCAAAATGCACATCCTTCACAAGAAATTCGAGACTGAATTTCTGGAATAAACAGACTGTGTGAAATCTAAAAATACTACAGCAGATAGGATTACTTTTATAAACAAAAATACTGCAATCTTGTTAAATTTTACTTTGACACAAGTATATTCCTGCTTATCTGGGAAAAAGAAAAGCACAGTTAAATGAGCTAGTCAGCAAAATGGCTGCAGCTATTTAAGCCACTCATAACAATTAAATCTGTGCACTCCCACGACCACATGCAAAGCAATCTTGTTAGCAATCTCTAAGCTACGTGAGCTTCTGGCAATGACTTCAATGCTATAAATTGTAACTAACCTCTAGCTATCATTACAACTAATCTACTTTCACACTTTAAATACTGCGCCAATTCTGACCTAATAAGGTTAATTTATCAGATTGAACATGAAGCATGTAGGTGCAGCTTTTCATGTTTGCTGAAGCTGCTACTATAATCCTTTAAAGGGGGGATGTTTAGGACAGCAGGCATGCACCATGCTGTGAAGTCTCCAATTCTTTGTGTCACTTTATGTACTGTATGCTTCACATTTTGAAAATGTGATGTAAGTAAATGTTTTGGCTATTGTTTAGAATTGAGAGCATGGATTCTGTACCTGATAGAAAGTTAAGAGTATTTCAGTGCATGCATCTGCTCAACAGATGGTGACCTGGCTGGAACTCCCAAGGCCAGTTCATGCAAATCTCCCTGTGAACAGTGGGCTAGCAATGAGGGCTTGCAGAGGGCAAAGATAGCATTTCTCGCATAACAGCAGCTCTTAAAAGGTTGTGTACATTTAAAGAGATGTGGATACTGATAAAACTAAGGACAGCACATGGCATCAGCCTCTAAGAGCCTTAGCTAAACTCTAAATAGAGCTTAAGCAATGTACCTATTGTGTTTTTTGGATTGGGCTACCGCCCGGAATAGTGCGAAAGACAAAAGCAGACATAGACAAACTCAATGTTGAGACAATGAAACCAAGTCTCTAGTGTAGTAACAGTATGCATCATCAGATCCTTAATTAAAAAGCAAAACAAAAATAAAGGTAATGCAGGCTAGTGGGTCTAGTTTAGTTTGGGAAACTTAGTTGCCATGGATGAGTTGGA
Organism: Hemiscyllium ocellatum; assembly: GCF_020745735.1. Lineage (NCBI taxonomy): Eukaryota > Metazoa > Chordata > Chondrichthyes > Orectolobiformes > Hemiscylliidae > Hemiscyllium > Hemiscyllium ocellatum. The sequence continues at coordinate 34,443,368 of NC_083429.1, forward strand.
CTGAAGGGTCTGTTTCTGGGCTGAAAGACTCTAAAATTCTATAAGAGAAAATGGAAATGGACAGACCAAGGCAGACATTTATCTTGAGTATCTATAATTTCTATATTTGCCAATCAAACATAAGAAATAAGAGCTCAATGGTTTGATGCTTAAAGCTTACCCTGCCACTGAATAAGATCAAGGCTGATCTTCTACCTGAACTAAGTATTCCCACCTTAACTCTGTGTTGTGTATTTGTTAAGTATGATGGGCTGTTACTTTAAGATTCTGATCACATGCCATTGTGATGACACCCTCAGCCATTTTGGGTGGGAAATAACTTAGTGTAAAATTTCTGCTTGCAAAGTGAACAGGTCCTTAATAAAACTGTTGCTTGATCTCCTGGTTGTCTGGAAACAAGCAAGTGTTGATTCCTTTACAATCCAAAAGTATGTTAATTTCTATCTTAAGTATACTAAAGAACTAAGCACTCAAAGTTTTCTGGGCAGAAGAATTATAAATATTTACAATCCTTTTAGGGAAGAATTTTCTCCTCATTATTCTATGATTGCTAGTTCTTGACTTCCTGAGCAGGAAACCATTCTCTCACTGATTACGTGTCTGTCAAGCCCCTGAAAGATACTTATATCTATGAGATCATGTCTCATTCTGCTTCTGCAAAATATAGGCCTAGTCTACTCAAGCTTTCCTCACATGAAAATTTCCTCATCTTAGCGGTCAGTCTGGAGAATCTTCATTGTTCTTCCAGTAAGGTAGTTATATCATCGTTGAACTGTACACAGTACTCACTCAAGCCCTATATTTAATTGGAGTAAGATATCTTTACGTATACAGTTTAATTGCTTTCAAAATACAGTTGAACAAGGAAAATGCTTTCTTAATTATTTGCAGTACTGGGATGTTAACTTTGGGTGACTTGTATGCAAGACAACAGGTATCTCTTGTTATTGGTGTTTTGGCATTTGCTGTCTGCATAAAATACAAGACTGCTTGATGCATCTATGTCAAAACAATTGCATTTAAACAACAGTTGTTATCTCTTTCGTCTTGCCTTCAATCTATGCTTTATCTCACATGGCAACTTAAACAAATGACATGAATCTATTATGAGGACTTTCCACAGTGCACATTCTTTGCCAATACATCTATGCTTCTCGCTATGGGCGCATCACTTTTTAAAATTTTTCTTCAAATATCAAAGTATATATCGTCGACTTGGCGCAAGAATGAAAGATTACAAACAGCAACAGCTTTTCAATTTTGTCTTGGAATTGTTATTAAATGGACAAATAGAGATTGTTAACAACAATTCTGTTTCTCTTGTCTGTTAAATAGTTTAACACTACTTAATTTTTGTTTTGAGTGGGCACTGTGCCAGTGACACTTGTATGTGACATAAACTCAAATGTGGCCATTAGTATTTTCATGCTGCTGTGAAAATCATTAATAGGTTAGAATTATCACCAGCCCCTTATCAAATCCTAAATAACTCACACTTCTTGTCTCAGTACTAGTTCCAGTTCCACTACAGAACCCAGGCTGAGTACTAATTCTGATCAAGGTGCTTGCCAAAATACAATGTCCTTTCATTTATCTGGATAACACCTACATTCCCTAGGATTATATAGCTTTTCAATTTGAGGAAATTTGATAAAATGTTTTCTGTTTGCAAGAAATGAGTGGGCAAAGAAACTATTGTCTTTCAGGGACTTCACCCAATGGAGGGGCGACGCTCCGAAGGTATATGATTTAAATAGGCCTGCTGGACTACAACCTGGTGTTGTCTGGTTTATGATCAAAGTGCAGTGCAGTTTGCAACACACTCCACGCTTCGTGGGCAGAATAAAGAAAATGCACATGTGCTGGAATTCTGAAATTGAAACAGATAAAGCTGTGATGGACTTGAGCTGAAATCCATCACCATTTGGAAAAAAAGGTTTCTGAGGTACACTTTCTTCTGTTGAACATTCGAGGAACAACTATATACAAATTGAAAACTGGCTTTAGATATGTGCAGCTGACAAAGCTGGAATTTTGTCTGAGGGGACAGGAATGGAATATACTGGGGTTATCAATGAGAGATAACTGGTGTGAATGCAGCTGATTGTAAGTCAGTCATCATAGAAAATCTTTTAACAAAGATTTGAGATGATAAATAAAACAGTTAGGGGATGGAATTTTAGGCACGAAGACCCTCTGAGGGGTGCAAGGTGGCATTTTGAAATGAGACACTGATTCTTCCTGTCTTTAGAACAAAAACATTGTTGGAGAGTTGTAAACAGATTTGGAGTTTGCATGTGGAACAGCCACTTGGAGGATTGTGGAGCAGTCAATTGCAACTTCATAATAATTTTGTGGTGACAACTGCTTGACCTAACAATGTTGCCCCACAGTGAGCAACTAATTGGGAGTAAATTAGTAATTGAAATACTTTTCAAATAATATTTGGAGTATATCAACTTTTACGGTCTGCTTGCTGCTGGAGGTTTGAAGATGCCTTTTGAAACATGTCAGGAAACTATTTAGAATACTTTCACCAATACTTGTTCCAGAATTTTTTTTTGAGGGTTTCACCTGTAAATGGTAAGGTCTGTACTATTCAACCTAGTTGGACACCTCATTGGTGTCACCAGGAAAATGGGAGATCTTGATCATCAGCTTGTCAGGAATCTCCCTTGGTCTGCAAGAAAACTGGAAGAAGGGATAGGGCAGAAAAGTGGAGTTGAGGTTTATCAAATCAGCCATGCTCTCATTGAATGGAAAACACATTCAAAAGCCTAAATGACGTACTTCTGCTCCTATATATTATGGTTTTAAGTTCTGCTTGACTTCATCGTTTGACTTGATTTCCTTGTTCTGAAGAAGAGTCATACCTGACTTAAAAAAATTAACTCATGTGAGTACATGTGAAAATAAAGCTAATTCTAATTCATTTTTTTTCTCCACAGATGCTGCCAGAATGGCTGAGCTTTTCCAGCTTTTTATGCATTTGCTTCTTGATTCCCTCACTAGTCAAAAATCTGCTATCGCAGCTTTGAATAGAACTAAGTGTCCCAGTCTCTACAGCTTTTTGTGGTAAAGAATTACTTGAATTCGCTGCACTGCAAGAGAAGAAATTCCTTCTCCCCACTGTCTTAAATGGGTGACCACTTGTTCTGAGAATAGGCCCTCTGGCCCTAAAGGTGCTCCTCAGGGTAGTGTCCTATGCCTAATCATTTTCAACTGTTTCAATGACTTTCCCTCAATATCAAAAGAAAGCTGTTTGCTGAGTATTCCACAATGTTCAGCACTGCCCTGACCCATAGAGGATCATAAAAGACCATAAAGAAACAAGAACAGGACTGTTCAGCTCCTCAAGTTGGCTTCACTAATCAATACGATCAATTTGATCATGGTTGACCCAACATTTTTCACATCCACTTCCTATCCTTTCACCAGAACCCTAGATTCCCCTATTTATCAAGACACTTCTTAGCTCAGCCTTAGATGTACACCAGCACCCTGCTGTCACAGGTGGCAAGGAGTTCCAAAGACTAGAAGACCCTTTAAAAGAAGAAATCCTTCCTCATCTCAGTCTTAAATAGTTACCCCTTTTATGGTGAGACTATACCCTCTAGACCGAGACTCTTCCATGGGGGAAACATCCTTTCATCATACACCTTGTCAAGCCCCTTAAGAATCCTCTATGTCTCAATGAGATAATCTCTCCTTCTCCAAACTCCAGTGTGTACAGTCCCGATCTGTTTAGTCTTGCTCATAACACAATCTTTCCACATCAGAGTCATTCAAGTGAACATTCTCTGAATTACCTTCAATAAAATGTGATACTTCCTTAAAGTGTATCACAACTGCTTCTACTACTCCACATCTAGTCTCAATAGTACCTTATACTGTTGCAGCAAGACTTTCCTTCTTTTACATTCCAACTCCCTTGAAATAAGGGCCAAAATTCCACTAGCCTTCCTGATTACTTGCAGAAACTCTATGCTAACATTCTGTGTTTTGTGTACAAGTACCCTCCCAAATGTATTTGTGTTGCAGATTTTTGCAATTTCTTGCCATTTAAATAATATGCTCTTCTTTTGTTTTTCTTCCCAAAAATGAACAGCTTTGTATTTTCCCACATTATACTTCATTTGCCAACTTCTTGCACATTTACTTAACCAGTCAATATCTCTCTGTAAACTATCTGTTTCCCTCTCACAACCTGCCTTTCCACCTATTTTAGTGTTGTCTTGAAATTTGCTTCATTCAATCACTAATATATATTATGAACAATTGTGGTCCCAGCATTGATCCCTTGGAACCCTACAGGCCTTGAGTCACCAACTTGAAAAATACCCTTAATCCCCCACTCATTATTTCCTGCCCATAAACCAATTCTCTACCCATGCCAATCCTTGTCCAAAGATAGTTTGGCTTAGAAAGCTTTTAGACTTGGTAGGTAAATGTCAAGAAACATTCCTACTACACAAGTATCTGACCATCTTCTCTTGACATTCAACGGTGTTACCATTTCTGAAGTCCCCACTGACAACTTTTGGGTAGGGTCATCACTGACCAGAAACTAAACTAGACTAGCATATAGATGGCGAGTTTTGAGAAGGTTTGTAGCTCAGGTTGAGGTTTGGATGTAAGTTTGCTCACTGAACTGAAAGGTTCATTTCCAGACGTTCCGTTACCCTACTAGGTAACATCTTCAGTGGGCCTCAGGCGAAGCAATGCTGAAAATTCCTGCTTTCTATTTATATGCTTGGGTTTTTTGGGTTGGTGATGTCCTTTCCTGTGGTGATGTTATTTCCTGTGCCTGCTGGGTTTCTCCCACTACTTGTGTTTCTGTTTTAGATCTTCAGCATCTAGTTATTTGTTTTACTTTAAAGATTCTGCATTCATTGCCTTTTGAAGAAGGGAACTCCAAAGACTAAGGCAATTCACCACCTCTCAGGAACAAACAGGGATGGGCTTTAAATGTTGACCTAATCAGTGATATCTACATCCCATGAAGGAATATAAAATGCTCAAGAATAATACCTATGACATTACAGTCTCCTATTGGTGCAAAAGCCTGGGTATTCATTTGAGTTCAAGACATTGAGCTCAATTCATGTCAGTTTTTGCAATTACCAGTTGGATTTTGTGAGCGAGCTTGTTGATGCTGATTGACCTGAGATACATTTCCAGCTATTGTCTGACATCAAGAATGGGTAGTTGTGTTCAGGGATTAGACAAGATAGATATTCTCATTTGCAGTCAACCTGGCTCACATTGACCAAGGCTCTCAGTAAAAGGAGTGACAGAAGCAGCTGATAGCTTTGAGTGTCACACTGCACGAAGCCTTGAATTGAGCAGAACTCATAAAACAAGCACTTTAATGTCAATACTGTAGGGCTGCAGGAACTATAGATGACCTGTTGGAAGGTTCAGTGCGGCAATACTGACAATGCTGTATTTCACTGTCCCCATTTCCTTTGGTTTTCAATTATAGATAGGATCTCCTCTGATGTTTGCACTTAAAGCTTTTATAATCACAAACAATGAGATTGAGGCAATGAATAAAAATTAGAATAGCACTGTCAGCATTACTGGTGCTGTAGCTGTAATTTTCTTAAAGCAAATTTTACTGATAAGCAAATAGGAAACCTACAAGATAGTCTACATGCCCTGTCTTATGTAAACTTCTGCACATTCACCACTGAAGAAGGGTTATTATCAGCTTGAAAATTATAGTACATGTAATGATGCTCAATTTCATTCGAAAAAGTATTGTGGCAGCACAGAATGATAAGTGAAACCGAAGGTCAGGTAAGGTGGTTGAGTTACTGTGGAAATTCACAAATCCAAGACTGGAGGTTGAGATAACATGGGCCTCCATATGAAGTTATAAAAATATTTGCAGAATCTACTTCTGATATGTTCTTTGGGCAACTGTGAGGAGTTAAATTTTAATTATCTTAATTTTGAGGACTCAAGGGTTCCACAAAGCAAAGGTAACAATTATGCAGGGTCCCTCTGAAGTTCTTCTTTCCATCTGCCTTTATCATTGAAGCTTAAAGTTCACACACCTTCACGTCTGCTTCCAAACCCACAGTATTTCAAAAGTCTTTACAAATGATTTGGATGCGAGCATAAGAGGTAGAGTTAGTAAGTTTGCAGATAACACCAAAATTGGAGGTGAAAGTGGACAGTGAAGAGGGTTACCTCAGATTACAACAGGATCTGGACAAGATAGGCCAATGGACTGAAAAGTGACAGATGGAGTTTAATTGAGATAAATGCAAGGTGCTGCATTATGGGAAAGCAAATCTTAGCAGGACTTATACACCTTAATGGTAAGGTCCTCGGGAGTGTTGCTGAACAAAGAGACCTTGGAGTGCAGGTTCATAGCTCCTTGAAAGTGGAGTTGCAGGAAGATAGGATAGTGAAGAAGGCATTTGGCATGCTTTCCTTTATTGGTCAGAATATTGAGTACAGGAGTTGGGAGGTCATGTTGCAGCTGTACAGGACATTGGTTAGGCCACTGTTGGAATATTGCATGCAATTCTGGTCTCCTTCCTATCGAAAAGATGTTGTGAAACTTGAAAGGGTTCAGAAAAGATTTACAAGAATGTGGCCAGGGTTGGAGGATCTGAGCTACAGTGAGAGGCTGAACAGGCTGGGGCTGTTTTCCCTGGAATGTCGGATGCTGAGGGGGGACCTTAAAGAAGTTACAAAATTATGAGAGGCATGGATAGGATAAATAGAGTCTTTTCCCTGGGGTGGGGGGAGTCCAGAACTAGAGGGCATAGGTTTAGGGTGAGGGGAGAAAGATATAAAAGAGACTTAAAGGGCAATTCTTTCGCACAGAGGATGGTACGTGTATGGAATGAGCTGCCAGAGGATGTGGTGGAGGCTGGTACAATTGCAACATTTAAGAGGCATTTAGATGGATATATGAATAGGAAGGGTTTGGAGGGATATGGGCCAGGTGCTGGCAGGTGGGACTAGATTGGGTTGGGATATCTGGTTGGCATGGACGAGTTGCACCGAAGGGTCTGTTTCCTTTCTGTACATCTCTATGACTCTATGTCTGGGCAATTCTTCGCTGTAAGTTACTTCAAGCTTGCAGTTATATAGCCAGGTGGTTTTTAGCATTCATTATTTAATAGCTTCTTGAGTCCAGTTAGAGTCTGATTTTATTTTACAAAAATTTATTGTTTATAGCATCACCAATGAGGTCTGGATTCAAATCCATTCTGGGTGAATGGGATGCAAGTCTTCCCATTGGCTGTGGATATGACATAAATTGAGCTGAGGAGATCAAAATTATTGTATAATGTTTGAAGGCCATTGTGGAAAGTTGTGACAATTGCAATATAAAGTGCTATTAAGCACATTGACATGACAATGCTAGAAGCATGTCTGAGGAGAGATGTGCACTAAAAGTATTACATTTGTGCACTGAATTATTCTTCTAAGATTGAGCTAAGACAAGGTATAAAGAACAAACTAATATTTTCTACTTTACTTAAACTGGCTTTACATCACCTGGGATCACTTGTTGCTGACTCAAGAATCAAGGGTACTTCATTGAATCAGCACCAATATTTCTAGCAGCAACAAACTTAAAACATGTAGCAAAACAAACTTAATGCCAATTTCTTCTGTAGGCATTCAGCTGATTGCCCAGTGTTAGCTACAGTGGAGATTTCATGTAAGCAGCAATTTCACCGAGGTATCTGCCAATCTTCTATTGTAGCTACAACAGAAGATTGAGGATCCATGTGGAAATTCAAAACTTTAAACTATTACTGAGAACATGTAAATGGATCCTTTTCTGCACTGGCAATCCAACTTGACCTTCATTTGGTATGACTGGTAAAGTCACTGTTATGATGATGCTGCTCCTTTAACAATGTTATGTTGTCTTTGGTTTTCTTTTTCAGAGGGGTCGTAAAGGCACAGGTTCTGATCTGTCTGGGTTCATCTACTTGAAGAAGCCTTTAAGTTAAAATGAAAACACTTGCACAATGAAACGGGAGTGGCCAGTTCTCCCAACTCAGCTTTTCACAGGTTTGCTTTAGTTTTAGCAGTCTGGCTGTTTTGTGAGGCTGCTGGTCAAAGAAAGACTTCAATGCTGATCCTCTCTCTCTCTCTCTCTCTGTCTGATATTTCTCTTATAAGAACTGATGTTTGATTTTCCCTTTTTTTTGCCAAGGGGATGTTGCAAATATTTGGAACAGCATCATTAAATTGTACAAAGTTTAAAGATCACACAACACCAGGTTATGTTCAACACCTGACAAAGGAGCAGTGCTCTGAAAGCTAGTGCATCCAAATAAACCTGTTGGACTATAACTTGGTGTTGTATGATCTTTAACTTTGTACACCCCAGTCCAACACCAGCACATGAAATCATTAAATTTGTGATACCGTCAAGTTATGTTTTTCTATATTCTGCTCTTTTTGTTTGTGGATAAATAAATTCTGTTTTGTTTAAAACCAAGTGGTTGGGCCAGCTGCATCACTCCTGGTACATACACTAGTCACCTGTTTAAAACAACTAGAAATGTTAGGGTCTGTCTATCTTCTTGAAATGTTTTGAGGGATTCTGGCTTGGTCCATAACACTGACTCTCAGCTCTAATGAAGGCAAGTGTCAACTAACAGTTTAAGTAATCTCAGTCACTATAATCTTCTTACTCTCCTCCTTCACTTTATTCCCCTGGAGCCTTAAGCACAAAAATAAGATAAATAAGGTACTGAGGCTGACATGTTGCACTCAGAGTTTCTTTTTCCCATTGACTGCTGTCACTCCAGAACAAGTTAGTTGAATTGTTCAGTAGTAAGTGTTTAAGTGAATTGAATGCATTCAGCATTAAGGGAAGCGTAAGCATTATTCAAGCTAAGTTGAAGTAGATTTCATGTCTATTTTTAGCCCTCACTGAAAGCACAGTTACAATCCCTTATAACGTTTTACCTAATGGAAATCTACAAAGAGCTAACAGAACTACTTAACACATGGCACAAATTCCACTGAGCAAAATGGGATTCAAACACTAGCTTCAAACATCTTACAGATATATATTTGCCTCCACTGACAGCACTCAGCAGGATTACCGGTTCCAGGTATGCTCAGGGGAAAGGGTATTTTACAACAGAATAAGAATAAAGGAGTAAGAAGATGAATGAGTGTTTTATTTCTGCTTATGCTGCATGTATACTATTGATCAATTTGGAGATCTGGCCTCTGTCTGACAGTCAAAGTTAAAGTTCACCAATGTAATCTAACTTTAATAAAAAAAAATCCTGACTGGCTGATAACCTATAGTGGAGCTGCTATCAATTTACTCTTCTTAAAGCTCATGTGCACGAAAATTCGAGTTGGGCAAATGAGTGGACGTACGACAATTTGTTATAAAATGGAGTGTACAGAGGTGTGGTAAAACAAAGCCACAGGGCAGGAGATTAATATAGAGCTGGTTTTATATTTGAAGTGTTTAAGAGAAAAAGATATGGAAGGGACAAGTATACTAACAAAGGATTAGCTAAAATATACAACCAACTATTGCACAAGAGTTACAGGCAGAAAACAGATTGAATAAGTATCAGCAGCAATATTAAGACTTGGTTCCAACAAAACCTTTGCCTTCAGAATATGAGAAAGACATTTTGAACAATTAGTTCCTCTGTAGGTCAGAGCCAAGCCAAAAATGGATCATGTTTTTTCAACTTCAAAGTTTGCACAGTGAACAGTTTTGGTCCCCTTATCGAAGGAAGAATATACTGGCATTGGAGGAAGCCCAGAAAAGGTTCACTAGATTGATTGTGTGTGGAGGGAATTTCTTGGTGAGATTGAGTAGGTTGGGACTGTACTCATTGGAGTTTCGTAAAATCAGAGGGACCTTATTGAAACATTGAAAAGTCTTACGGGAATTAACAGTATAGTTGCATGGAAGTTGTTTCCCCTTGTGGGAGAGTCTTGGACTAGATGGCATAATCCCATAAAGCGTTGATCAGTTAAGACAAAAATGAGGAAGAATTACTTCTCTCCGTAGGTAGTGAATCTGTGGATTTTTTTTTTATTACAGGGGACCGTTCAAACTTTGTCAAGTCGGAGAGTGATTTTTTTCCTGATTAAAAATCTATGGTTAATGGGGATAAGGCAGGAAGGTGGAGTTGAGGATGATCTTCAGCCATGATCTTGTTGGTAGAATAGACCCAACAGACCCAATAGAACATAGAAAGGTACAGCACAGAACAAGCCCTTAGGCCCATGATGTCGTGCTGAGGTTTAATCCTAATGTAAAATATAATAACTACCTATGCACCCCTCAACTCACTGCTATCCATGTGAATGTCCAGCAGTCGCTTAATGTCCCTAATGACTCTGCTTCCACTACCACAGCTGGCAATGCATTCCATGCATTCACAACTCTCTACATAAAGAACCTATCTCTGATGTCTCCTCTATACCTTTCTCCTAATATTTTAAAACTATGACCTCTCGTACAAGTCAATCCTGCCCTTGGGAAAAGTCTCTGGTTATTGGCTATCTATTCCTCTCATTATCTTGTATACCTTGATCAGGTATTCTCTCTTCCTCCTTCTCTCCAGAGAGAGAAGTCCGAGCTTATTCAACCTTTCTTCATAAGGCAAACCCTCCAGTCCAGGCTGCATCCTGGCAAACCTTCTTTGCACTCTCTCCAAAACCTCTATCTTTCTATAGTAGGGCGACTAGAACTGGACACAAGATTCCAAGTGTGGTCTCACCAGGGACTTAGAGCTGTAGCAAAACCTCACAGCTCTTAAATTCGATACCCCTGTTAATGAAAGCCAAAACACCATATGCTTTCTTACCAGACCTATCCACTTGGGTGGCAACTTTGAGGGATCTATGTATTTGTACACCCAGATCCCTCTGTTCCTCCATACTGCCAAGAATCCTGTCTTTAATCCTATATTCAGCATTCTAGTTTGACCTTCCAAAATGCATCACTTTGCATTTATCCAGGTTGAACTCCATATGCCATTTCTCAGCCCAGTTCTGCCTCCTGTCTGTGTCGCGCTGCAGCCTGCAATAGCCCTCGATACTAACAATGGCAACTCCAACCTTTGTATCATCTGCAGATATACTAACCCACCCCTCATCCAAGTCATTTATAAAAACTACAAAGTGCAGAGGTCCAAGGACAGACCCCTGCAGGATCCCATTCATCACTGACCTCCAGGCAGAATACTTTCCATCTACAACCACTCTCTGCCTTCTGTCAGCCAACCAATTCTGAATCCAGATAGCCAAATCTCCCTGTATCCCATACTTCCTGACTTTATGAATGAGCCTACCATGGGGAACCTTTTCAAATGCCTTGCTGAAGTCCATATACACCACAGCCACTGCTCGACCTTCGTCGACTGTCTTGTCACCTTCTTCTCAAAGAACTCAATAAGGTTTGTGAGGCATGACCTTCCCCTCAGAAATCTATGCTGACTGCCTTTAATCACTTGGCTTCCTGAAGAAGGGTTTATGCCCGAAACATCGATTCTCCTGCTCCTTGGATGCTGCCTGACCTGCTGCGCTTTTCCAGCAACAAATTTTTCAGCTGCCTTTAATCACACTATGCTTTGCCAAATAGTCATAAATCCTATCCCTCAGACTTCTTTCCAAAACTTTGCTGACCACAGACGTAAGACTGACTGATCTATAATTGCCAGGGATTTTCCTATAGCCCTTCTTGAAAAGAGGAGCAACATTTGCCTCCTTCCAATCCTGCGGTACCACTCCCGTGGAGAGTGAGGAGGCAAAGATCCTCACCAGCGGCTTAGCAACCTCCTTTCTCGCTTCCCAGAGCAGCCTAGGATAAATCTGGTCTGGCCCTGGGGACTGATCAATCTTAATGTTTTTCAAAATTTCCAGCATATCAACTTCATTAATCTTGATCTGGTCAAGCTCCTCAAAGTTTTCATTCACAACAAGATCCCTTTCCTTAGTGAACACCAAAGCAAAAAACTCAGACTTCACGCACAAGTTCCCTCCACTATTCCTGATCGGCCCTACCTTCTCCCTGGTCATTCTTATTCTTCACATATGAATAAAATGCCTTTGGGTTCTCCATAATCCTTCTTGCCAAGCCTTTTTCGTGCTCCCTTCAGGCTCTGCTCAATCCAGTTCAGAAGCCTGTGATCCTCTAAAGCTGTGCTAGATCCTTGCTTCCTCCACCTTACATAAGCTGCCTTCTTCCTTTTGACGAGAAGCTCCTCTGTTCTCGTCATCCAAGGTTGCTTAATCTTACCCCTTCTTATCTGTCTCAGAGGAACAATTCATGCATCACTCACAACAACTGCTCCTTAAATAGTCTCCACATGTCTGCTGTGTCCCTTCTGTGGAATAATTGCTCCCAGTCTGTACTTCTCAACTCCTGTCTGATAGCATCATAATTTCCTTTTTCCCCAATTAAATATCTTCCCTCGGTAACTGCTCCTTTCCCTCTCCAAGGCTATGGTAAACGTGAGGCAGTTGTGATCACTGTCACCAAAGTGTTCTTCCACCGCAAGATCTGACACCTGTCCTGGCTCATTGCCGAGCACCAAATCCAAAATGGCCTCTCCCCTCATCGGCCTGTAAGGAAACCCTCCTGAACACACTGGACAAAAACGGCTCCATCCAATCCATCTGTACTTAGGAGGTTCCAGTTGATATTGGGAAAGTAGAAATCACCCATAACAACAACCTTGCTACATCTACATTTTTCCAGAATCTACCCACCTACGTGTTCTTCAATCACTCTATTGCTATTAGGTGGTCTGTAGAAAACCCCAATGCAGAGGCTGTTCCTTTGTTGTTCCTAACTTTACCTATACTGACTCAGTAGACAAGCTTTCCTCAACCACCTTCATTCCTGTAGCTGCAATGCACTCTCTGATTAGCAATGCTACACCCTCTCCTCTTTTTCCACCCTCCCTGTTCTTTTCAAACATTCTAAACCAAAGAACATCAAGCAAGCATTCCTGCCCCTGTGAAACCCACATCTCTGTTATGGCCACAATGTCGTAGCCCCAATTACTGATCCATGCTTTAAGTTCATCACTCTTGTTTCTGACACTCCTACTTCTTCCCTTATATCTGATGGTCCAACAGTCTCACATCTCATTTATTGACAGCAATTGTTTCCATGCCACTTCTCATTAAACAACATAGATAATTCACTTGTCACATGTGTTAAACCTCCCAATATACTAACACTGAGTGAGGGAAGATAAAGCTAATGGTATGAGGAAGCAGATTTTTTGGGGGTTCATTTGATATCCCCTTGTACTCAATTTTTGGGATGTGGGACTAGCTTTATTTAATATTGTCAGAGTCATTTTTTTGGGGTTTATAATCACACCAGGCCTGTATTCTAAAGCATTTTATATTTTAACTTATAGTTCTAATCAACCAGTACAAACACCTTGCAAAAGGATATAATCCATTCAAAAATGTGCATTTTAAAAATATATACTTTAAAACAACAGCATCAAGCTAAAACTGAGTGACAAACAAGGTAGCTTTGCATGGAGATGATTGTCACTTGTCCTTGAAACACAGTCATTAATGATGGAGAGAGGAGACTTAACCTTATCTTAGTCATGATTTGGAGATGCTGGTGTTGGGCTGGGGTGTACAAAGTTAAAAATCCCACAACACCAGGTTAGAGTCCAAAAGGTTTAATAGGAAGCACTAGCTTTTGGACCGCCACTCCTTAAGTGGCGGCACTCCGAAAGCTAGTGCTTCCAATTAAACCTGTTGGACTATAACCTGGTGTTGTGTGATTTTCAACTTTACCTGTCAGTATGTGCAGCAGTCTGCAACAAAACAAAGCTTCACAATGGCATTCTAATGTGGGTTTGCTCATTTGTCTTTCTTTAGGAATGTTTGATTTGACTTGTCATTGCCAAACAATGCTTAGCATCAGGAAATTTTAATCAATTCTAAGAGCTGATTTGGCTTTTGACTAATTGTGCATGAAATAACAGTCCAATATTCAATCTCATAGTGTCAGCTCTCCTGCTGATCCCCAGAGCATTGGCTGGAAACTGAGCAAACTCAGAGGATATTTGGCTCAATGATTCTGAAGACAATGTCTTTCCAACTCATGGGAGCATGGCTCAAGCCCATATGAAGTATCAGCTTGTATTATCTCATTAACCTGGATAATGTGTGGATTGAGGGCATAAAGTGCAACATCTTTTGAGAGGTACACATTTTAATGGCATTGGCTTCAGGATACAATCACTAAAGTGCAGTTTTCAGCACATTTTCAATGCATAATGTATTTATCTGATTTCATGAGCAGAATCTCCTGATACATAAATCTTGCCTTTCTCGAAGAGAAATATGAAACACGTTTGTTACGACAGCACAGTATTATAGTGGTGACAGCAACCCTTGTGAAGATTCTGCACCATGCTCTCAACCTCTTTTACAGCACATATTAGTTGCTTCATTATAATATAGATTGTAATACGCCACTCAATATTTCAAGTGCTTGGAGCTTTTTTGGTTAGTCAAATTTGTTTAAATTATATCACCTACAGTGTGGAAACAGGCCATTTGGCCCAACAAGTCCACACTGAGCCTCCGAGGAGCAACCCACCTAGCTCCATTCTCCTATCCTATATTTACTGCTGATTAATGCACCTAATACTATAGGCAATTTAGCATGGTCAATTCACCTGACCTGCACGTCTTTGGATTGTAGGAGGAAACCCATGCAGATATGGAGAGAATGTGCAAACTCCACACACATAGGTGTCGAGGGGGGAAATCGAACTCAGATCCCTGGAGCTGTAAGGCAACAGTACTAACCACTGAGCCACTATGTTTAGTCTCATCTTCTCAATATCCCTTGACCCGAAGGATGCAAACTGAAATAGTGCTGATAATTTATTCTTTTTGAACTGGAAGTTCTTAAGTTCTATGAGTGGGATACTTGAAGAGTTTTTCTTTCATGAAAGTTCAACAGTTTTGCTCAAGTGAGAAGAGAAATAGAAAGATAAGGCGAATAAATGCTTGCCTGGCACAATGGTGCAGGAGGGGGACTCCAGGTTTGAAAGACACCGGGCTTGACTCTGGGAAGATGTACTTTGTACCATTAAGGCAAGTTGCGCTTCAACAGAGTTGGGACTGAGGTCCTTTCTGAGGTTTTGCTGTATCTCTGGGGGAGGTTTAAGTTGACTCGACAGGGGTATAGAAGCCAGGAGATAATTTCAGAGAGGAATTCCAAGGTGCACAGATTGCTGGGAGAGATAGACAGGACAACAACATGAAACAGCAAATAAAAACATGAACTCAGAGAAAATAATGGACTCTAAATCAGGATTACTGTGTATGTATGTGAATGCATGGCATGAAGTAAATAAATTCATGTGTTACACATCAATATTGCCTAGAAGGAATATAATGCTAAGGCAATAACAAAAAATTGGCTTAATTTGGCAGAATTGGGTGATAAATATTCCTGGATACAAGATGTTCAGGAAATATAGGAAAGGAACAGGGGGACTGTTGGTGATATTGACTAGGAAGACCATTGCAGTACTGGATAAACAGGATGCCCCAGAAGGATCAATGTCAGAAATAATTTGACTTGAGCTAAGTGTGATGATACTATGGCTTTAAAAGGTCCTGGATTTTTTTTTATTTAGGTAAGGTTGTGATAGAGATGCCGAGCAATCTGCTCCAAAGGCAATAAAATTAACAGCTTGTGACGCTTTGCTTTTTTTTAAACGATGGAACAACAGAAGTAGCCTGAATGGGTGGGGTCAAGCTCCCAGAGAACCAGGGTTTTTAGTGTTAACTTTAAGCAGTTGCTGGGGTCTTGAAGCAGGATATGGTAGCTCTTGCATCTCTCTTTGGAACAGCTAAAAGCTGGGGTTCTCTTCCTGCTGATAGAATTGCAGGTGAGACAATTTATTTTACTGAATTTGCCTTTGCCAAGGGCGCACTTATGGGATGTTACTACATTAGAATGGTTGCTTAATTGTAGTTAATGCATCTAATATTTCATTAAGCATTTCAACAAAATTACAGTTACACCAATTTTTTGTTTTATTTTTATTTTGTCTGTATTTTATTTATAATACATGAATAAAGTGTGGTTTGTTTCAAGCCTGTTAGTTTGACCAATCAAATTGCATCCAGAACACAACACCTTACACTTACCTATAAAATAAGAAAAAACTAGGGTCTAGACTATCTTCTTACATACATTGAGGAGGTTTGGTCTGGTCCATAATATAAGGAACAAGCAAAGTACAGTGACACTACTTGGCATGGTCTATCAGCAGGGAAGTAGAGAAAAAAATTTGCAAGTAAGTTACAGGAAATTGTTTTAAAATTATAGACTAGTTATAGTAAGAAACTTTCATTATCTAAATAGAGACTGAGATGGGAATAGTGTGACAGGCAGAGAGATGCAAAAGATCTGATACTACATTCAGGAAAATTTTCTGCCGTGTTACATTTCCAATCCAAGAAAAAAGGAGACTTTGCTAGACCTTGCTTTTGGAAATGAAATAGGCCAAGGAAATCAGCTATCAATACAAGAATATTTAGGAGACAGTAATCATTGTATCATCAGGTTTATGGTAACAGCAGAAAAGGAAAATTGTATAATTTAAAGGAAGGATAAGAATCTAGGGAATTTCAGTGGAGTAAGAATGCATCTGAGATGAACAAATGGGAGCCAAATGTTTGCAGGAAAAGTGGTAGATGAACAATGGGTCACCTGTAAAAAAAAAAAGTTACTGGGCAGAGTCAAAGAGTATTCCCTTGAAAGAGAGCACAAGAGCAAATAAATCCGTAGTTCCCGGATGAAAAAAAAAGGTAGAAATTAAGGTAAAGAAGAAAACATGTGCATATGATTGATGGCAAGTAGAAATACAATTGAGAAGCAAACTGAGTATCGAATATTCAGAGAGGATGTGAAAAAGCAAACCAGAAAAGTGAAGAGGGAGTAGGGCAAGAATCTGGCAGCTAACATAACAGAGAGCCCCAAAACTCTCAATAGTCAGCTAAGTGGTGAAATTGTTTTAAAAACAATAAGGCCAATTCATTACCAAAATAGAGCATTTACACATGGAAGCAGGGGGTATACCTGACATATTGAATCTGCCTCTACAAAGAAGAGGTTATGCAGAACATAAACAGAAAGCAGTGAATTCAATTTTTGCAAAGGCTTTCCATTGTTAAGGCAATGGTATTGGACAGGCTGCCTGTACTCAAAGTGACTCAGGCACCAGCACCAGACAAGACGCATCCAAGGATCATGAAGGAAATGTGATTGGAAAATTGGAGATACACTGGCCATAACCTTTGAGTCTTCCTTTAATACAGGGAGGTGCCAAAGGACTGCAGAATTGCAAAAGTTACACCCTTGTTTTTAAAAAAAGTGCAAAGATAAGCCCAGGCCAATCAATTTAACTTCAATGATAAGGGGACACCTCTAGGAACAATAATTTGAAACAAGGTTAATTGGCACAGGGATAAATGTGCATTAATTATGGGAAACCAGCAAGGAATCCCCAAGGAAAAGTCATGTTTAACTAATGTGCTGGAATTTTAAAGATGTAGCAGGGAGTGTTGATGGGAATGTTACTGCTGATGTAATGCATGCTGGCTTTCAAATAGCATTTGGTACAGGAACATAACAAACTTGTGAGCAATGTTAGGATGGCAGCAATATGGATACAAAATTGGCTGAGGAATAGGAAACAAGGAGTACTGGTTAATGGCTGTTCTTTGGGCTAAATGAATGTTTGCTGTTGAAGTCCGTAAGAGTTAGTGTTGGGACACTGGCTTTTCCTGATATATATTAATGACTTAACTATTGATATAGTGGGCACACTTTCAAAATTTGTTGATTTCAAGACTTGGAAGCATTGCAAACTATAAGGAGATTGTGTCAGACTTCAATAGACAAGTTGATGGAATGGACTCAAAGGAAACTCACTATATAAGCAGGAGGTAGCAGAGGTCTCTTTAATAATCAGTCAAAATTGCGTCTGACCCTTTGGAGTGCTTGCAGGAATTAAAAAAGATAGTATTGTAACTGTGCCCTATCCCTAGCCGTCTAATCATGAACAAGTGCTCGGCATTTGTGTAAATACCTGACAATCTGATATGATCACTCAAATAAAAGTAAAAACACTGTAGAGGATGCCAGAAGTGAAATAATAATAGGAAATGTTACAGAAACGGCAGGTCTGACAGCATCTGTGAAGGCAGGAACAGTGTAATGGTTTATGGCCAATATGACTCTTCTTCAGAATGTCATTGTCAACGGGAATAGTACCAGAGGACTGGAGGATAGCGAATGTGGTCCCATTGTTCAAGAAAGGGAGTAGGGATAGCCCTAGTAACTATAGGCCAGTGAGTCTGACTTCAGTGGTGGGCAAAGTCTTAGAGAGAATGGTAAGGGATAAGATTTATGAACATCTGGGTAGGAATAACGTGATCAGGGATAGCCAGCATGGTTTTGTGAAGGGCAGGTCGTGCCTCACAAACCTTATTGAGTTCTTTGAGAAGGTGACTAAGGAAGTGGATGAGGGTAAAGCAGTAGATGTTGTGTATATGGATTTTAGTAAGGCGTTCGATAAGGTTCCCCATGGTAGGCTAATGCTAAAACTTCGGAGGTATGGCATTGAGGATACATTAGAGGTTTGGATTAGGAATTAGCTGGCTGGAAGGAGACAGAGGGTAGTAGTTGATGGATTATGTTCATCTTGGAGCACAGTTACTAGCGGTGTACCACAAGGATCTGTTTTGGGACCATTGCTTTTTGTTATCTTTATAAATGATCTAGAGGAAGGACTTGAAAGCTGGGTAAGCAAGTTTGCGGATGACACAAAAGTCGGTGGAGTTGTGGATAGTGAGGAAGGAAGTGGTAGGTTACAGCGGGATATAGATAAGTTGCAGAGCTGGGCGGAAATGTGGCAAATGGAATTCAATGTAGCTAAGTGCGAAGTCGTTCACTTTGGTAGGAATAACAAGATGATGGATTACTGGGCTAATGGTAGGCTACTTGGTAGTGTGGATGAGCAGAGGGATCTTGGTGTCTATGTACACAGATCTCTGAAAGTTGCCACCCAGGTAAATAGTGCTGTGAGGAAGGCATATGGTGTACTGGGCTTTATTGGCAGAGGAATTGAGTTCCGGAGTCCTGAGGTCATGTTGCAGTTGTATAAGACTCTGGTGAGGCCTCATCTGGAGTATTGTGTGCAGTTTTGGTCGCCATACTATAGGAAGGATGTGGAAGCTTTAGAACGAGTGCAGAGGAGGTTTACCAGGATGTTGCCTGGAATGGTAGGAAAATCTTATGAGGAAAGGCTGAGGCACTTGGGGCTGTTCTCATTGGAGAAGAGAAGGTTTAGGGGAGATCTGATAGAAGTGTATAAGATGATTAGGGGTTTAGATAGGGTAGATACTAAGAACCTTTTACCGCTAATGGAGTCAGGTGTTACTAGGGGACATAGCTTTAAATTAAGGGGTGGTAGGTATAGGACAGATGTTAGGGGTAGATTCTTCACACAGCGGGTTGTGAGTTCATGGAATGCCCTGCCCGTATCAGTGGTGAACTCTCCTTCTTTATGGTCATTTAAGCGGGCATTGGATAGGCATTTGGAAGTTATTGGGTTAGTATAGGTTAGGTAGGATTCGGTTGGCGCAACATCGAGGGCCGAAGGGCCTGTACTGCGCTGTATCCTTCTATGTTCTATGTTCTAAATGTTAATTCTGTTACTCTCTTTGCAGTTGTGCCAGACTTACCGTATTTCTTCAACATTTTCAGTTATAACTCTGATATAATCATGGCTGTAAATTTATGAATTTTAAAAGTTAAATAAATCTTCATTTCAATGGTTTATTGTTCATTAAAAGATTGGGAAAAAATACACAGGAGAGATAAACTAAAGTATGTATTAGGGTCTTGTGGCACAGTAGTAATGTCTCCGCCTCTGGGCCAGCAAGTCTGAGCTCAAGTTACATATGCCCCAGACATGTACCGTAACATATCTGAACAGTTTGATTAGAATATCTTTTAGAAAACGAAATGGAAGGGCTCTTATGATAGAGTGGTAATGTCCCTACCTCTAAACAAAGAGGTCTGAGCTCAAACCTTACCTGTGCCATGTATATGTCATTATATCTTTGAACAGGTGATCAGAAAACATCTGTATTTCAAATGCATGCATTTCTGTTTGGAGTCTCAATATTCTAAAAGTAGATTAAATCAAGTAATACCAATTTGGGATTGATTTGTATGCAAAAAGGCTCCTCTGAATCAGAAATTGGGTCAAAATGACTGGTGTTCTTGCATCAGTCCTGATGAATGCAATATAAAAAGCTTTGACAACATGTCTCCAATTCTAGCAATAATCAAATTCTGTACTACAATGCAACAAAAAGTATTCTGGATTTGAGTACTTACATATTTCTCTGGCTTACACAAAATATCTTGGAGACCTAATCAACACACAACTTTCAGGTTGCTGCCTGGAGGCAATCAAACAGCTCCAACTGAGGCTGACAACTTGAGCAATTCTGCACAATGGTATTCAGCTTAAAAATATAACAGGAAAGGTCTCTAGTTTTAATTGATGCCTCATACAAAATTATATTTAGCGCAGGGCTTTTAACTGTCAAATGTGAAAATATGAACAAATCTCACAAGCTAGTGATATACTCAAGTTAATTTTCAGTCCAATTTCAATTTCTTCAAATATTTAATTCTAGACATTGGGATTGGGTGATGCAACTGTTTTCTAATGCCTAATAACTAATGATTTCTAACACAGATTAATAAAATAGAATTGAAAATATACAATGTACCGAGTTCACAGCTCTTTCAAGGATAAATCTCATACAAAGGTTCCTGCGGTACTCACTAAAATGCTGAAATGAATCATATAAACAGTGAAACAGCAGTCTGCAGCTAACATAATTTAGTCTGGCCAGAGACTTATGAGATAAAATGTTACCTTGAACCAATAATCGAGTGGTGTGAACAGCTTCTCCCTGAATACTGTAGGCCCGACACGTATAGGGCCCTCTGTCATTCCGGCCCACCGATGAAATGGTAAGACTTCCATCGCTCACCTGCAAGAGAAAAATCTATTTGTTTTTGAGGTTACAGATGGACAAGTGAACCTTTACTTTCTTACCTGCATTCAAAGGTGGTCTAGTATTTATTAATTCTAATTGAATCTATGTTTATTAGCAACTTTTATGTTGGATTTTGATTAGGAAGCTTAAATACTGATGGATATAAATTTGGATATAGTCCAGTAGCAGTGGATTGTACAGTTCACAGAATCTCTTATATTGCAAAAGGAAAGCAATTGAGCTCCAATTATGTTTGTGCTCCCTCTTTGAGAAGGTAATCATGTTAGTACCAATTCTCCACTCATTCCCAATTGTCCTGCATTTTTTATAGTAATGGATTCGATTCTTTTTTTGAAAGTTTTGGTATTTTCTGCTTCTGCCATTCTTTTATGTATTACATCGCAGATTGTAACAACATGCCTCAAGTATATTAAAAAAAGGTTATCTCTTCTATGGATCATTTGTTAATTATCGTGAAAGCTATTAGGTGTATGGAAAGGCATTTTGGGATCCTGGGATTTATAATTGAAAGCATGGATTACAAAAGCAATTAAGTTATGACAAACCTTTATAAAAAACTGGCTTGGCTTTAGCTGGATTACTGTGTTCAAAACTGAGCACCTCGGTTTTGGAAGGACGTTAAAAATTTAGACAAGGTGCAGAAAGGATTTTATGAAAATGTTGATAGAAATGAGGAGCATTAGTTAAGAGGTAAATTTGGAGAACGCAGCATTGTTTTCCTGAGGGAAGTGAAAGTTGGGAATAATGTTGTGCAAAACCACATAGGAGTCTGAATAGGCAAAAACTGCTCCCTTTGATGGAAAGGTCTAGGGCTAGAAATCTGATATAAGGTGATTGTCAAAAGAATCAAGATGATATGAGAGCTTTTTTAAATTTAGTGACAGATTACTGGAAGACACAGCCCAGAATGACTCTGCAGGCATATTCAACAGTTGCTTTCAAAAAGGATAACCAACTAAAGAGAAAAAAGTATTTACTTGCTTTTTTGGAGAGGGTGGGCTAGCGTAATTAGCTGTTATAGACAGCTGGTGTGGGCTAGGATAGAATGGCCTCCTTCAGCACTGCAAACATTTTATGACCAACTTTCATGTAAAATATGGCAAAACTGATGAAACAATTCAATATACTCTCATGGAATTTGATTGCATTGACTGGCAACGTGAGAAAAGACTGAGGGTAGTGATTAATCTGCATTCAACACAGCAATGGCAGGGATCTGCAGCAGATACAGGAGAAAGGCTGAATCTGCACTTTGCTGTTCTGGGCAGCAAGGTCATTAAAATGTTCGCAACTGAATCAATTCACAAAAAATGGACAGACATAAATTTCTGAAGCCATCAAATGAAATGAGGTAGATATTTAACCGAAGATGTGGCTTCTCAGTGATTTACAAACACACACACTATTTATGTTATTACCAAAAAGAATCACTAAATGGTTAAGTGCCACCATAACACTGGATGAAACCTGCAGCTTTCAACTGAGTTCTTGAAAAATCTGTGGGATCGTAAAGATGGAAATAGATTTGCATTGGAGTTCCACTGTTGTTATAGTGACACTTCATTGCTAACACTGTTTGGAGGACTTACAGTTTGAAAGATTCAGAAAAAGGAATTTATTTATTCAAACAAGTGGTTTGTTTGAAAGAGATAATTGAAAATTCATTGTGGATTCTGGAGATTTATTTAATGAGGTCACATGATTGGTGATAACTGCTTTCTTTGTTGTAGACCATTGTCAGGGCTGTTTAAACAGTGACAGGCTGAGAGAGGTATTGTTTTAGCTAGTTCAGTTAGAGGCAAATGTGCAATGAAGAAGCTAAGTTGGAGGTATGTTTGTCAAGAACAAACTGACTTCTCTCATTCTTGTGAAGAAAACAAAACATTATTGAGTTCAGGATGAAACACATGCCAGAACATCTAGGGAACAGACTCTGGACCATTCTATGCATTATCTTTTTGCCTTCAAGAATAACTTATTCGCCAAACAGCTTTATTTTCATAAAGTCAATCTCTTCAAAGAAATCTGTTATTCTTCTGAAGATTGTTTGTATGTGCGTATGTTAACAACAAGCATTTATATTTCTATACTGGCTGCGTATCTTAACAAATAATTGTGTTTTCATTGTATACATTTTGTTTCGAAAACAAACCAATACTTGTGTTTATTACAAAAACTGGGAGATAAATTTCATTGTTTAAGATCTGAAGTAGATAAAGGATTTAATTGGGTCACGTTTGTTACTGGAAAAGTATTTTCATCATCCATTGTGACCCATGGATTAGTGGGATCAGAGTGATGGTGCATTCCTCAAGCCTTGCAGAGATAGAGGATCCCAAATTTAAATAAATAAGCTTCAAGCAAACCTGAAGAGTCTTCACCTCTCTCGCTGATTTAACACAGTGAATATATATATAAGAAATGACTGATATGGCATTGGTTAATTGAACAAAATAGCTGGACAGACACCTGGAAGGACCAGGATTAAATGTTATGAGGATGAACTTAAACAGAGATGATCCATAATTCGTGAAGCTATGGGAATTTACTTTAGATAAGATTAACATGTGAGTGCAGTTATCCTGGGGTTTTCTGGATTAATTTTCAGCATCAGTGAACATGCGAACGAAGGGAATGAACAAATTCTCTTCAAAAAATTAATTGGGTGCGATAATGGCCAGGTTGGGAGAGACCTGTGCATGTCTATGCAAAGAAAATGCACATTAAGGGATACACACTATGTTTTCAGCTATCCATTTCTCTTTAACTGCTGTGTCTCCAAACTAAATTAAGGATGGTTCTTTTAAAATCAAAGATGCTTCCATGTCTAGTTCTTCCAAAAATGAAGGTCAAGAGCAATGAGAACAAAGGATTTTGCTATTATATGCACAAATAAAGTTATTGTGATAAAAAATAGTACATGCCCCGTGGCTAGGCTCAGGATGAGTTGACGGACATGCTGTTCTGCTAAGGTAGTGAAGAAAAATCATTTAAGAAAATAAATTTACTATTGTTCCAAAAATATCTTCATGTATTAGTCTAATTTTCCCTTATCTTTTAACCACCATTTACCTGAAGACTATAATTGGTCTCAACTCTTTTGGGGTATTGTCAGCTGAAAATGAACAGTTTTCTTGAATCTTTAAAATATATTTTTTATGCTATAACTGTAAAGATATCAAAATGGACAATTCCAGCAGTTAGAGTAATGCTTAAAACATCTACGATTCCAGTCAGAGGATTTATGAAATAAAATGGAGCAATTTCAGTGGCCTCTCCTCTGCATCTTAATATTCATAGATGTTGCTAAACTCAATTTTCTTGTTGTTTTATAATGAGGAATTTACTGTGCTGAAATAAGTTTGCATATGATCCAATCAGTAAAAAAAAACTTGCTTATGAAGCAATGTGACAATAAGTGTAACAGCAAAAGTCTGGTGGAGAGAAAACAAATGAATAGTGTCTCAATGGTTTTCTTAGTCTTCTAGTCTCTAGATCATCTGAGTCTGGTTGTATGACCAGAGCCATATGCACGAACCCTGTGGAAGTCCTGATGCATTGACCTCCATGCAGGTTTCCCAAAAAACTAAGGGATTTGTCCAGTCATCCACCCAACTTTACTCCACTTGAATAGAGATCTTCAAGAGATGCCATGGTCTGTATTTCTGGGAACACCAGGCTCAGAAGAATCCATAAGGAATGTTGAGTGGGGCAAAGTTCCAGTGAAGCAGCTTTGTGAATGTCTTTCACTCCTTGGAAGAAGTGGACCAATACCAAACCAGTGAATCTTCCATATGTTGTTCCTGTCAGAGAATGTACTTTTCTCTATTAGCTAGAACATCTTACTGTGTAAAACACAATGGTACCAAAATTCTTGGGGTTGCTCCCGATGTGGGAAGAAGTGACTGTCTACATAGGGCTATGCCTACAACGTTCTGCCTGACCTGCTATGCTTTTCCAGTGCTATACTTTTCGACTCTGATCTCCAGCATCCGCGGTCCTCACTTTCTCCTACATCCTTTGTCTGTGGACTCTACCACATCCCACTAGATCTATGGCAGCAACATATTCAGACAAATCATTGGTACCTGCTCCATTAAGGCCACATAAAATATGATTGAATTTAAATAACGCATTGGAATTAGGTAATGGATAAGTTTGATGTTACTTAGACTTAAAAAGAGATCCTCAGATCTCTACGTGGGAAGTTATGAGGAGGAACATATTCTGGCTCTGCTCTATGAGAAGTCATTGGCTGTGAAAGACATTTTACAACTTAACATTCTTATCTCTTTTTAGTAAAGTATGTCCTTGTGGATACTTGGTGTAGATGCCAAATGTTGCATTTCTTTCTTCATATTTAGTTTTTCCAACTGCGACTTAGATTTTGATTGAACATTGTGTAATTCTTGAAGTCTGGCAGCCAACTAAATTATGGTGCATTTTTAAATTTATTCATTTTGTGGGATGTGAGTGTCACTGGCTGTCACTTACTGCCCATCCCTAACTGTCCTTGCGAAGGTGATGGTGAGCTGCCTTCTTGAACTGCTGAAGTCCATCTGCTGTGGGTTGACCCACAATGCCATTAGGGAGACAATTCCAGGATTTGACCAGAGACAATGAAAGAATGGTGATATATTTCCAAGTCAGCTTGGTGAGTGATTTGGAAGGCAA
Source organism: Hemiscyllium ocellatum (assembly GCF_020745735.1). Lineage (NCBI taxonomy): Eukaryota > Metazoa > Chordata > Chondrichthyes > Orectolobiformes > Hemiscylliidae > Hemiscyllium > Hemiscyllium ocellatum. The sequence goes on from NC_083429.1 coordinate 34,469,180, forward strand.
CTTGAAGGCAATAGTCTTATGTGAAGTGCATGGAGATTTTCTAAGATAACAAACAATTACTCTTTGGCATGGCTGACAGTGTTTTCTTTAAAGCAACTACTTCTGGAATCCTTCCTTCTACAAAAGATGATAAGATGCAACAACACATCCATTTGAGATGGATGTCACCATATAATGTATGTTTGTGAGTGGTTGAAGATGCCACTCTTTGTCACACAGGTTCTCCCATCTGTGCAAAGACCAAGTGGCATTGTGGATAGCTGATTTCAGAACTGTCATCTGTCATTGAGCTGCTGTAACCACCAATCACCATAGTGTGCACCCAACTCACAGGAGATGTTACCATTTTCCTTTCTTCTTGGCTAGTGACTCCCAGGTGTAAAACTCTTTGTCCAGGGTCTTCATGTCAAATTTACTTGCATCCTTATAACTGAACATTGGGCCTCATACTCTTCTTTGGGTTCTGTCTACCTCATGACATGGTTAGTCTTTCATATGCAATTGTTTTCCATCCTACAGAAATGCCTGTGCCAAACAAATCTTCCTTTGTTTGCTGAATACTCATAAACTTGGGAGAGTCATCTTTGAAATTATTGCTGTGATTTTGTTCTCCTCAGGTAAGCCCATAATGCACCACAGACCATGAAAATATAAATTGTTGAGCTTCTTTTCTACATAGATGTAGCTTGTCTAAGTTTCACAGCCATACAAGGAGCTGAGAACACTCACCTAATAAACTATCAGCTTGGTCCTCAGGGCCAGATTGGTGTCATTCCTTGTTATTTCATTAGTCTGCCAAATGTGTTAACTGCTTTCCCAAGGCATGTATCAAGTCCTGCATTAAGGGACAGATTGTCTGTCACGATGGCCCTGAGGTAACAGAATTTCCTATTCACTCCTTCTTAAATGGAAATAGACCCTCTAAACAAGTTCCTGAAATAAAAGTAGAAGTAATTGGTTCAGCCATTTAATTCAGGAGGTTTTCCCTATTTTCTTATGCTTTGATAGAAATTTCTTTTATTCATACATGAGATTAGGCTGTCGACTAAGCCAGTATTTGTTCACCATTCCTCATTGCCGAAAGAAGGTGGTTGTGAGCTGCCTTCTTGAACTGTAACAGTTCTTGCGGTGTAGGGACAGCCAGTTAGGATTAGGCTTGTACAATTTTTACCCAGTGACAGTGAAGGAACAAAAGAGTATGTCTACAAGTGAAGATGGTGTGTACCTTGGAGATGCAGTTACGAGTGATGGTGTTCCCATGCTTCTGGTACCGTTGTCCATCTAGTGGTAGAGGTTGTGATTTTGGAAGACCCAATGAGAAAAGCTGTGGTGAGTTGATGCAGGGTATTTTATGGATGGTACACAATGTTGCCACTGTGCGTTGGCGGTTGAAATGAGTGAAAACTGAAAGTGGCGAATGGGTACCAATCAAGTGATTGGCAAAACTGATTGAAGGAGGCTGAATAATCTACTGTCATTGCTCCTAAATACAAGTAGCATCAACTGGGGAGTAGATTCTGAATATAGTAACATGGGCTTCATGGACAGCAAGAAGAGTAGTCTGGGAGAGAAATACAAATTGAGTAAATCTGTAAGTAAAATAAAGAGGACAAATAGACTATTTTTTTCATAGGAACCAAATGAAATGGGTATTGAAGGGGTGGGGGGATTTATCAAAGCTCGTGTGCTTGTGGGAGCAGGGGATGGGGGTGAGGGTGGGGGAAGTTATAGGCAAATCAATTGGATAAATATATGGCAGAGAAAACTAAAATAAAATAAAGTTGTAAAGGTTATGGCAAGACCTAAACTTGACAATGGGCTTTTACAGCAAGGGAGAAAATTTGGGAATGTTAAACAGCAGATGGTTCTTCAGACAGAAGTAAATGGTAAAGAATTCTTGGGCAGACAAAGGTTTCTTGACAGTGGCAGGAGAGTTTTCCTAGCGAGTTTTTGCAATGTCAGTTTCTCAAGTAGGCTGATGTACATGGTAGGATGTGCCAAATGGCAGTTTGCTTAATGGGTTGATACAGAAATCTCTCAAGACAGTCAACTTAGAAGGAAGTTGCATTATATTTTGCTCATATATCATATGACATTTTTATTTGATGAAATCTTGATCTTTGTCGCTTCACTTAACTAAAGAGATAAATTAGGACCAATTACCTCCAAATTACTGGGCAGTTTTGTTTGTGTCTGCTCAGACTACTTGAATTCATTTTGTCTGAGATCTTTAATGACCATCAGGAAGTTAAGACTTTTACCCAATGTGTCTGTCATAGATTTAAAAGCAGAAAGGAGAGACATCATGTTCCCCCTGAGATTAAGGCTACTGACATTAAAACCCACTTGAGGGAGTTCAGCACATCATTTCCGATGATATATCAGTCCTGAGGGCATACTGCATTGTCAGAAGTGGCACCTTTCAGATGAGGCGATAAACTGAAACACTGTCATCATGTTCGGTTGGATGTCAAAGATCCTATGCTACCTGATGAAGGAGCACTACTCCGAAAGCTTGTACTTCCAAATAAAACTGTTGGGGTTGTAACCTGGTGTTGTGTGATTTTTAAGTTTGGAGGAAAGTTTCTGCAGCATTGAGACTGATACTCATTTGTCAACAAAAACCATGAAAGGAGATTAACAGGTTATTTGCTTTGTTGCTATTTGTGAAATCTTGTTGAGAAGCCACAACACAACAGTAATTACACTTTAAGAATACTTCATTGGATATTTGGGGCATTCTGAGCATTGAAAGGCACTGTGTAAATAAATATATTTCACTTTAATTTTCTTGTGATATCCAGTTTAAAATTGCTAACTGTGTTTTAGTTTATGGCTTACCTTCTACAGTATATCTTCTAGGAGAAAGTGAGGACTGCAGATGCTGGAGATCAGAGCTGAAAATGTCTTGCTGGAAAAGCGCAGCAGGTAAGGCAGCATCCAAGGAGCAGGAGAAGCTGAAAATGTGTTGCTGGAAAAGTGCAGCAGGTCAAGGAGCAGGGTGATTCCTAAAGAAGGGTTCATGCCCGAAACGTCGATTCTCCTGCGCCTTGGATGCTGCCTGACCTGCTGCACTTTTCCAGCAACACATTTTCAGCTTCTACAGTATATACCTTCCCAGTAATTCAGGAGATGACCAGATTGATGTAATCTTGCAAACTTCTTCCTTTTTCATATCAAATGTCTCTTTCACTCACTGGACAACACTGCCCCCTTGGACGGCTCTAATTTCTATCATGTTTACATAATCTTGCACTCATTATGAGCATGGACCTCAAACAACACTCTTCCATTTTTCCTTTGCCGACAGGAGGTTTCTCTTCTCAGAACAAATATCTTGATTTCCTGATCAATGTTTTAATTTTTCTATAAATTAATAGTTCATACAAAGTTTGAGTTCTGCTTCCAATCAAAAATGACTCTTCTCATATTCCATTCATATACCTGGACAGGATACACAAAACATTTTCTTACTGGTGTTTATGGGATCTTGTTGAGTAAAAACAGCTGTCACTTTTGCCTATGTAGCAACTGAAGAAACATTTCAAAATATAATTCAATTGTTATGTAACACCTTGGCTCTTTAAGGTCACTAAACAATTGGAAGACTTTTTAAAGTGTTTTCTTCATTTGATATATGATCATTATCTCACTTGTAACGCCCTTTCTCACTCTCCCTATTGCAATCTTTATGATTTAGAGAAATAGAGTCATGTGGCACAAAAACAGACCCTTCAGTCCAACACGTCTATGCTGACCAAGTTTCCCAAACTTAACTAGTCCCACTTGCCTGTGTTCTAAACCTTTTCCATTCATGTACTTATCCAAAAGTATTTTAAATATTGTAACTGTACTTGCATCTACCACTTCCTTTGGCAATTTATTCCACATACAAACCACCCCCTGTGTAAAAAGTTCCTTTTTAAATCTTTCTTCTCTAAACTTAAAAATATGCCCCTTAGTTTTGAACTCCCTCACCCTAGGGAAAAGGCCTTTGCTATTCATCTGAACTATGCTCCTCATGATTTTATAAACCTCTATAAGGTCACCTCTCAACCTCCTATGCTCCAGTCTATCCAGACTCTCCTTATAACTCAAGACCTCCAGTTTAGGCAAGATCCTGGTAAATCTTTTTTGAACCCTCTCCAATTTAATAATAGCCTTCCGATAGCAAGGCAACCAGAAATGTACTCAGTACTCCAAAAGTGGCCTCACCAATGTCCTGTACTACCTCAACATGACATTTCAATTCCTATATCAACAGTCTGAGCAATTGTGCTAAACACCTTCTAAGCTACTCTGCGATGTAACTTTCAAATAACCATGTACCTGAACCCCTAGGTATCTCTGTTCAGTAACACTGCTAGGGCCCTATAATTGATTATATAAATCCTGTTCTTGTTTGTTTTACCAAAATGCAATACTTTGCACTGATCCAAATTAAACTTTATCTGTCACTCCTCAGTCCATTTGTCCAATTGATCAAGATCTCTTTGTAATCTTAACTAATCTTCTTCACTGTCAACTATACCACCAATTTTGATGTCATCCACAAACTTACTAATCATTCCTCCTAAATTCTCATCCAAATCATTTATATAAATAACAAACAAAAGTGGACCCAGCACCAATCCCTGCAGAAGACCGATTGCCATAGGCCTCCAGTCTGAAGAACAATCTCCACCAAAACCTTTGTCTCCTACCATCAAATCAATTTTGCACCCAATTGGTGAGCTCTCTCCAATACCATGTGATCTATCTTTACGAATTAGTCTACTGTGCGAAACTTTGTTAAAGGCTTTACTAAAGTCCATGTTGACAATGTTTACCACTCTGCCCTCATCAATCTTATTGGTTACATCCTCAAAAAACTCACTCAATTTTGTGAGACATAATTTCCCAAGCACAAAGCCATGCTGACTATCCCTAATCAGTCCTTGCTCCTCCAGATGCATGTAAATCTGACCTCTCAGAATCCCCTCCAACAACTTACCTATCACTGATGTCAGAGTCACTGGTCTATAATTCCTAAGCTTCTCCACACAACCTTTCTTAAATAAAGACACAGCAATAGGCACCCTCCAGTCCTCTAGTTGCTTATCGTGGCTGTAGATGATTCAAAATATCTCTGCTAGAGGCCCTGCAATTTCTTCACTAACTTCCCACAACATCCTTCGATACACTTGATCAGGTCCAGAGATGTATCTATCTTTACATTTTTCTAGACGTCAATACTTATTTCCCCAAGTTACTTCCATTTCTTTCTTTACAGTAAAAAGTGATTCAAAATATTCATTCTCCCATCTCCTGAAGTTCCACACATTGATTACCTCACTAACATTTAAGTGGCCCTATTCGCTCCCTTATTGTTCTTTTGCTCTTCATGTACTTGCAGAATCTCTTTGGATTATTCTTAACCTTATCTGCTAAGGCTATCCCATTTCCCCTTTTTTTTGTCCTGATATCTCTCTTAAGAATGCCCTACACCCCTTGTACTCGTTGAGAAGTTTACTTGATCCCAGTTGTCAGCTGCTAATATATGATGCCTTCTTATTCTTGACCAGAGCTTCAAGGAACTTTAACTTTTATAGAAGGCCTATCATTTTCCAAAACTATTCTAAAGCTAATAGAATTATGATCTCCGGTCACAAAATGCTCACCTACTGACAGTTCAGTCACTTACCCTGCCTTATTTCCCAAGAGAAAGTCAGGTTTTGCTTCTTCAATAGTAGAAGTGTTCCCCACGTTTAACACCAGGGCAGTCCTAGTCTATATTTGGAAAGTTAAAATCCCCTACTATTACAACCACGTTATTTTTTTCATTCATCTGAGATCTCTCAACACATTTGCTCCTCAATTTACCTCTGACTACTGGGGAGCATATAGTACAGTCCCATCAAGGTGATCATCCCCTTCTTATTTCTGAGTTCCAACCTTCTTTGGATTCACTGGATGACCCCTCAGAAATATCCTATTTAAGTGCAGCAATAATGTTCTCCTTAATCAAAAACACCACTTCCCATTCTTTCTTGCCTCCCCTTCTATCCTTAAAGCGTGGGGCTGGAAAAAGGACAGCGGGTCCCTGACTCCACTGCTCCTCATATGTTGCTTGACCTGCTGTGCTATTTCCAGCTCCATGCTTTATCGACTCTGGCTTTCCAGCATCTGTAGTCCTCACAATCTCCCTTTCTATCCTTCCTATAATATCTAAACCCCGGAACATTGATCTGCCAGCCCTGTCCCTCCCTCAGGCATGCTTCTGTAACAGCTATGATGTACCAGTTCCCATACATGATCCCATACATGCCCTGAGTTCATCTGCCTTACCTGTATGACCCCTTGCAGTGAAATAAATGCAGTTTAATTCTTCAGAATTATCTCATTCTCTGAGTTGCTCTTGCCTGCTATTTCTAATTAACTTGTTCTTTTAAAATTCATAACCATCCTCATCTGTTATGCTATTCTCATGACTACACAGGATTCCCCTCCCACCCTCACTAGCTTAAAGGGTCCCGAATAACACGAGCATATCTCCCTGCCAAGATATTGTTCCACTTCCAGTTCAGGCGAAACCTGTTCCTTTGAACAGGTCTTTTCTGCTCTAGAAGAAACTGTAATCATCCAAAGATCCGAATCCTTGTCCACTGCACCTTCTCCTCAGCCATTGATTTATCCTCCCTACATTTTTATTCCTAATCTCAAGAGCACATGGCACTGGGAGTAATCCCGAGGTTACTACCTTTTGAGGGTTTGCTTTTTAACTTCCTATCTACCTTCCTATATTCACTTTGCAAAGTCTCAACCCATTCTGATCATTGTTCCATCATGACTACATTTTTCTGCTGACTTTGAGCTCCAAATACAACATCTATATATTCTACCACTTTGTAAGCACTTTTGAAGTGCCTTTTGTTGAAATCAAGGCTCATGTCACTGTTTGAACTGAAGTCCTCTTTTGCCTAGGCTTTAGAATTTGACTTTCTTTATGTTATCTCAGATTCTCTAAACTTGATATCATGTAATCCAAACTTTGTTATTTGTTTTATCCCACATTCTGTTCTTTTCTCTTTTGAAAATATTATTGGCTTTGACTATTCAATTTGGTTTTTCAGCAAAAAATATATAATACCATCTCAGAAGGAAGGCACGTATTGGCAACTCATGCTAAGATAGCAGCATTTCAGAGACTTAAATAACAGAGGAGAGCAAAGCTTATTCTGTACTGGCAGATATTTATTTTTGACATTGTGTGATACACAATGCTAAATGTCCAGTGATCTGTTATGACCAAGTTAAAAACTGTGAAGTGTTGATAGGTTAACCAATCTGCACCCAACATTCCTGACACTACCAGCTCTGGCAGGGTCTTCAGGAGTGGCAATGAGTGAAGAAAAATCATTTCATTTCAATAAAGAAGGTTGTGTGACTCATCTCCGGGAATTTTATGGGTGTGAACAGCTTAAAAGAGTGGAAGAAAAAATCAAAACTTGGTGGTGGGGAATTCAGAAAAAGGCAATTTTGATAGGCAACCATGAATATAATGGGAAATACACCTCAACCTGAAAAGATAAAAAAACCTTATTCCCACTGGGTGTTCACAGGTGAAAAGACACTAACACTAAGTTACAGTGGACAATAGGTCAAATTGCAAGTTAATGCTCAAACTCTATTCAAAGCAATGATCTGTAGAATGCAAAAAGATGCTTTTATTGCAGTTGCTTATTAATGGTTTGCATGTGCCCATTAAGGTCTAGAGCTTCATTCTGTGGATGCTTTTGGTATCTGACACTAATTGGGCTGTAACACTCTGCACAGTATGGCTGCTTACACAAACCACCCTTTATATTAATACTTCACAATATACCTGGTCATCAGCAGTCTCCTGTGTTCATTATGTGGAGTGTCTGGCACTGTACTGAACAACTTAAATGTTCACTGTTCTGACAGTGCATTATGATAAGGTCAGGGCAAGTTAATTTTAGTTCTTTTATCCCCTTAATCTTATGTGAATAAATAATGAGACCCCAGTTTCATGTAGAAGAGCAGTGCTTTTATTAACAATTACAATCACTTCGCTGCATGAGATCATTGGATTTTTATGGCAGAAAATGTTAAAAAGACATTTCTTGCATATAAAGGAAGTTCATTTGCTTTCATTCTATCAAAATGCTAGATTTATGTGACGATCTGACATTAAGCACATAAATAACATGTCTTATTTGATTATAGTATTGGTTCATCTAGTGATAACAACACAACTGGCTCTACAGATCTCTCAATACCAAAGACCTAAATCAACCAACTACTCTTATTAAGAAATCAGCACTTTATTGTAGGATTGTGAGTGTTTGTACAAGTGCAAGCTTGTGTACAATTTGAAATGAATGGTGGTGTTAAAACAATGAAGTCTTACATTTTTATGGTGCCTTTCTCAATCTCAGAATATCATGTGATACTTTGCAGCCATGTTTGAAGTATAAATCATTGTTGTAATGTAGGAAGTTGAGACCCATTGAAAAATGCATTCTGACACCTTTTCTCTTAAAAGCAAATTCCTCTCGTTGTTAACATAAGCAAAGAGGAATGAAGAAAACAAAGAGAGAATTAAAACAGAGAACCTGGAGGATAAGGTAATATTCTTCAGGAATTAGTAACTGTCAATTAACAGAGCACGTGAGATTTAGATTGCCAGGAGTCCATGCTGCTTACTATAACTCCAAACATAATGCTTTTGGATCTTCCCCTGTGCATTGAAAGGATTCCACTCTCTGAAGTGAAAATAGTTTTCAAGCAAAAAACATTATCCAATGATTGTTAAAACCAGAAATAGTTATGGTTTTCTCTCCACAATAATATGAGGGTTATGGTTAGGCTCAATATGCAATTGACAAAATACGTGGGTGGCACAGTGGTAAGCACTGCTGCCTCACAGTGGCAGGAACCCAGTTCAATTCCTGCCTCAGGCATCTGTCTGCGTGGAGTTTGCACATTCTCCCTGTGTCTGCGTGGGTATGCTCCGGTTTCCTCCGACAGTCTAAACATGTGCAGGTTAGGTGAATTGGCCACGCTGAATTGCCTGTAGTGTTAGGTGAAGGGATAAATGTAGGGGAATGGGTCTGGGTGGGTTGCTCTTCGGAGGGTCGGTGTGGACTTGTTGGGCCAAACGGCCTGTTTCCACACTGTTAGTAATCTAATCTGTAAAGCAAAGCTCAGAGAAGCAAAAATAAATCTTTAGAAAGTGCAGGGACAATCAAAGCTTATTTTAACATCACAAGCCAACCATGAAATGTTCTGCAGCATGCCTGGAGTCAGAACACATGTGTACAGTATATCCTTACCTAATTAATTTTCTGCTTGTGGGATATAGGGCCAACATGTATGTGCCATAAGGAAGAGGTTATGCCTTAGAAATAAGGCATGTTGAGCTTTCTTATGCAGGTTGAACTAACAAGGGCAATAAGGTCAAACCTAACCAGGCTCATTGTGCCAAAATGGGGATCAAACTTAATGGTAGCAGTAAATTTAATGGGAAGCTGACATCGAATTATTAATATAATATTCACGATCAACCTAAATTGCAATGAACAAAGGTGTTCAAATGATGTGAATGAGCAGATTTTCTTATACGCTGAGCACCAGCTCTGAATGGTCTCTCAAGCAAGTCAAGTTAAAATAGGGTCAAACTGAGATACAATATAATCTGGCACATGCACTGCTTTGGAAAAGGGTTGCCATGTAACTGTCAGTGTGATAAACTCTTGTTCACAGGCACTTAAGACTGCAAAGACATACAGAATTGTTAAGAGAGTTGTTACATAATCATGATAAGGAAAAGGTTATGATATGTAATCAGGGATTAACTTCACTACAAAAGGCAAAAATAAATAGCACTGAAAAGTGACACAAATGCTGAATCAATAAATCAAAGATGAATACAGTTTATTGACTTCATTGTAAATCTTCAAGCAAAATAAAAAAGGACATTTGTAGGAATGAACGCAAATGTTGCAGTGAAGTGGTTAATGCATTTACCACAGAGAAAAGGAAGGCACTCAGAAATTATTGTGAGGGATCTGGTTTATCATTAGAGTGGATTAACAGATGATTCTTGCTGAGGATCCATCTGCTATCTATTTAACACATCAATGATTATCTTGTGTCTCTTCTGCTGTTACAGACTAGCTTATCTCTTCACCATTGCAACATTAGATTGGCTGAGGTATAGGCCATTGTGCTGAATCTGCTTCTAATGTTTGCAGCTCATCCTGTAGCTTATCCATTAATCAATATAATTTAGGCAGTTGTCTCAGGAACCAACTGTAGCTAATGTAGTAGTGCCTTGCTTCATAAGCTACTCACTGTAAAAAATCCATTTGAGCATTAATACTCAAATGAACTTAAAACTCAAGTAAATTATTGGGAATAAAATGGATGACTAAAAGCACCCTGAAAAGAGCAAATAATTAGCTACAAAAGTAGGATGACTATATTTCATTTACTGGACAGAGATAGGAATCATATTCCTTGGTGATTCTAAAAAGGAAGTGATCAAATATTTAACTGTTAGGGCTGGAGTGACTGATATTTTTTTCAGAAAAACTGGGTCTCTTAGGTTAACATCTTTTAGAAACATGCAAGGAGTGAACCGACATGAATCACAAGCTCATCTAAAACTTCTGAAAATGCTCTTCCTACAGTACTAGAGACAACTATTAGTGCTAATTAAATGGTATCTCTCTCCTTTTCATCTCCTGTCTAGAATACATCAAATAACAAATGGACCCTTGGGTCTAGGATAGAGTTTGGCTTATTATTATTCATCCTTTAGACAGCAATCGGAGCAGTAGAGTTGTGTGTCATGGCGCTATTAGAAAAGATAAATAAGTGAATTTAATTAATGTCCCTCTTTGTAACAGAGCACAGACAGAGATGTGAATATTCTTTGTGTAAAAATGACTAAAATCGGAATACAAATTAAAATGCATGGATTCAATAAATACAAATAAAATGACCCAATTTGGTCATTTATGACTGAATCTCAGTTGCATGGAGTTGGGAAATTTGAGTTCTTGTGTCTGTGCTCCTCTCTTGGTTTTAATGCTTGAAGGAATTGACATCAATGCTGTCCCAAGTAGGTGGAGCTCAATTTTTCACCAAGGGTACTGATCCAGAATTGCAGAAACTATAAATGCCTGTGTGGAACCAACAAGATATTATGTGAGATGGTGACTAAGTACTAGGCCTGGGGCAGATCGTCCAGTTAAGGATGTGGGCAGCCTCCTGAAGCTTGAGGCCCTTGAGCAATTAAAGGTCAGCACCAATCAGGAGGTGCCGATGTGATAACGGTAACAGAGTGCCTCTCAAAATGGATACGTTCTCTGAAAACATTTTCAAAACACAAAGTCAGCCCCAGCCAATTTATATGGAAGGCTTCCCAGTGAGGCTTGAAGAACACAGCAAACCAGGTAGCATCAGGAGGTGGGGAAGTCGACATTTCAAATGCAACCCTTCTTCAAGACCTCAGTGAGACTTGCCTGCCACATCTATGGCCATTTGGTTCTTGAGACTGTGAGGACTTCATGTTAATGATGGAGCACCAACTGGACAAGCCTCTCCCCAACACTCCTATTCCCACCTGCCTATTGCTGAGTCACAGCTTTATTCCCTCAGATGGGTTGTGGCCTTAGCATGGTCCCCATGCAATAAAAGAAAAATTAAATTTTGCATTTGCAAAGGGACCCATCTGTCTCTGGCTCTACCTCTGTGACTGTTTCCTATGAGAAAGATGGGAAATTCCTGATAATTTCCAGGAAGCTTTTCTTGTTTTGAAATTGCAGCATTATTCCATCAGAGTCATCTTAGATTTGGTGTGTGAACTCTGACTCTTACCTCAGTAATTCAGAAATATGTATGTTATCATTAATCTGGCTGCATGTCAAATAGTGAACTCTTTATTGAAATCCTTATTGAAATACCCTTCCTATAACATTTCACTACAATGATCAAATTCAATTATCCTGATTCATTATAAGTCAAATTAAAGAAGTTGTAATTTGTCTTTGCAAACACATGGCTAGGGGTTTCCATTCCTGCACTCGCCAGCTGGCAATTTTCCACCATTTCACTTTGATCAACAGAATCTTGAACGCTGAGTGCAGACAGAAGTTGACAATCCCTGCCGTGCATTGCTAATATACTAGTGTTTAATAGGTATGATCAAATAACCTTCTTGAATGTGTTAGCGCAGGTGAGGTTTGAACCCAGGCCCTCTGGATCAAGGGTCAGGACACTACCACTGCACCACACTGTGCTAATATATACTTTGGGTTATGAAAAATATCCACGATTAATAAATTGATTCATGTTTCTGCTGTTCATTTTTTTTTTGGACAATGTGAATGATATTTCAAAACTTAGAGAAATACACAGAACAATGTCCGGCTTACTCTGACCTACAGTTTTTCCTGTTCCTACATATTAATTATGATGGGACTGCTGACATCAATACTGAAAAATTGGGTTTCTGATTTCTTGTAAAATAGACTTATCCCTGTCTCTTTGCTGTATTTCAAATGCCATTGCTAAGATATTTATGAAATTCTGTGAAGAATTGTGCTCACTGATTTTCAGTAGAACTATGTGAGGGAGATGGAAAATATAAGATGCTCAGTAAAAATACTAAAATGCTGAAGAATTCTATGTGATAACCGTGGGTGATCTTCTGACGTAACAGCACTGCTGATTAACACTGATTGCAAAACGTGAAGTTTGTCAGTAAGTGCTTCCAGTACCGCACTGGAAGTGATAAAAAATATTAATGACACAATAATAGACTACAACCTAAAAATGGAAAATGTCAAATATATCAAATATTAGGCACCAGACGCTTGAAGTTAATTTTACATGAGCCAAAATGTCACTTTCTGGTATTTGAAATCCATTACTCCATGAGTGTTACAACTCAAGGTGAAACAGATTTGAATACTTTCCAATGGCTGAATTGAAATCTTTCTCAGATTTATTTCCTTTTTGAAATAGATGGAGTAGATTGAGAGAAAGAAAAGTACAAGGATGTGTTCTGAATAATTCTCATTCAGTCACTATTTCCTGTATGGTAAGCAGATTGTTATGTGCCAAAAAGTAATTATGATGACATATCCCCACAAATTTTGGTAAAAGGCTTACCCTTCCCAAGGAAATATTTTGACTGGAATAAGTATCTTTGACAAGGTTTCGGAGGTAGTGCATTAGCATGGACAGAGGATTGGCTAACTAACAGAAAACTGACAGTTTGATTAGGACAGGCAATCTGAAAGTACTGAAGTGCCACAGGGATCAGTACTGGGGTCACAATTACTTATAATACATATTAATAATTTGGAATACAGAAATTAATGTCCTATGTTTAGGTACGCAGTTGACTGAAAAATAACTGGTGGTGAGAATGATGGAGTCAGATTGAGACAGATCAAAATTTAGCTGATGGAGTATAATGTAGGAAATATGAGATTATGCACTTTGGCAGGGAGAACAGAGGAGCTGAATATTAATTAAAAAGAGAAAGACTGCAGAAAGCTACAGACAGAATAATTTGGCAGAAATCACAAAAAAGTTGGAAGCAATGCTCATTGGGTAATTGGGAAGGCAAATGAAATGTTGGCCCTTACTTCAAAGGAATGGATATAAATGTAGGGTGATTTTGCTAAAACTACAATGTCCCAGTCAGACCACAGCTGAATACTATGAAAGTTCTGGACCCCTTATCAAAGGAAAGGTAAATTGGCATTGGAGATACTCCAAAAAAGGTTCACTCAGCTGATAACAAATAAAGAGGGATTTTCTTATGAGGAAAGGTTGTCCACATTGGCTTGTACATTTTGGAGTTTAGAAGAATGAGAGGTGATCTTATTGAAACTTGCAAGATTGTTAGCAGCCGTTATAGGTAGATACGGAGAGCTTGTTTCTCCTGGTGAGAGAGTCTAGAACCAGAGGGTAGACTCTCAGAGTAAGGATTTGCCTATTTAAGACAGAGATGAGGTGGAATTTCTTCTATCAGAGGGTAATACATCTGTAGAATTTTTTATTGCAGAAAGCTGTCAAGGCTTGCTTGTTATGTATACTCTTTGAGGGAATCAAGGGTTTTGGGGAAAAAGCAGGAAAGTGATGACTTTCCTGCTATCAGATCAGCCATAAACTCATTGAATGGAGCAGGGGACTTGATGGACAGCACCGAACCCAAAATGTTAGCTTTGATTTCTCTTCACAGATGCTGCCAGACCTGCTGAGTTTTGCCAGCAGCTTCTGTTGTTGTTTCCACCATCCGCAGTTCTTTTGGGTTTTACTTGGTGGACAGATTGGCCCACTACTTCTCCTTTGTCTTATAGTCACTGAAAATCAAGGGGAAATTCTCTTTTGTTAGAGATAATCATTTCCTGGCACTCATTCCTGGTATGAATGTAACTTGCCACTTATCAGCCAAGCCTGGATGTTGACTATAACTTGCTACATATAGACATGGGCAGCTTCAGCAGCTCGGTTGTCACAAATGATGCTAAATGTTTGCAAACATCAGCAAAAATCATCAACTTCTGATCTTATGATGGAGGGCAAGGTCATTGATGAAACAGGCTGAACTTGGATGAGCCTAGGGCGTGACCCTGAGGAACACCTGCAGGAATATCTTGGAGCTTAGATGAGTAACCCCTAACAACCAGAATCATCTTTCGTTGAGCAGTGAGTAACTCTAATGGTTATTTTATATCTTTAAAACATCCCTTCTGAGATATTTGTTGCTTACATTTGTGAAAAATGAACAGAGACTTCATGAAATTGCTGTATTGTTGAAATTTGTGAACAATCATTTTTATTGGCTGTGCTTATCAGACATTGTAGAATCACTTTAATACAATTATTGCCACTGTCTGATAATAATAACCTTTATAATTTATAGTTCTCATACAATTCTTCCAGAACTTTATTTATATTTCTACATATGTAATTTCTAGCACTATTCCTTTGTCTTCACTGTTCTGAGATTAAATACTTTTATTTTCTAAATGGGGAGAAAATTCAGAAGTCTGAAATGCAAAGAGACTTGAGAGTTCCAGTCCTGGATTCTCTCAAGGTAAACTTGCAGGTTGAGTCAGTAGTTAGGAAGACAAATGCAATGATGTGATTTATTTTGAGAGGACTTAAATATAAAACAGGGATGTACTTCTGAGGCTCTATAAGGCTCTGGTCAGACCACATTTGGAGTATTGTGTGTAGTTTTGGGCCCCATCTCTCAGGAAGGATGTACCAGCCTTGGAGCATGTTCAGAGGAGGTTCATGAGAATAATTCGAGGGATGAAATGCTTAACATATCGGAATATTTGAGAACTCTGGATTTATACTTGACGGAGTTTAGAAGGATGAGGGGGAATCTAATTGAAACTTACAGAATACTGAATGGCCTGGACAAAGTGTATTTTGGGAAGATGTTTCCATTGGTAAGAGAGACAAAGATCCAAGAGCACAGTCTTAGAGTAAAGGGAAGACCTTTTAGAATGGAGATAAGGAGAAACTTCTTCTTCCAGACTGTGGTGAATCTATGGAACTCATTGCCACAGAAGGCTGTGGAGGTCAGGTAATTGAGTATATTTAAGACTGAAATAGATCAGTTCTTGAATATCAAGGGGATCAAGGGTTACAGGAAGAAAGCGAGAGAATGGGTTCGAGAAACTTAACAGCCATGATTGAATGGCAGAACAGACCTGATGGGCTGAATGGACTAATATTAACAGTCAAATATTAGTCCTTAGTCAAATCCTTAGTCAAATATTCCAAATTATCATTGAATATATAATTGGAACATTTCTGCATGTTTCTGAACAAGAAAAAAATGAACAATCATTTAGAGAGTGAAAGGAGGTACTATAAATATCCTTTGGACACACAGGTTTGGGATCTCAGCAATCAGCAGCAAAGTGATGGCACTCATGCTAACCATGAAGAAGGCTGTTTATAATGGTCTCACAAGCTTTATGCATGGATTTCACCTTTGCCTTTGAGTCTATTGCCACATCAAGGATATGCCAGGCATTCAGCAACTTAGATGCCATCAAATAATATGCAATAATCAGTTTGAAGAATTCCTACAGATTGAAGAGCAGAAAGTAAAAAAAACAATAATTTCTGTGTGACACAGAACTTGAAAGATTGCTGAAAACAAACCTGAATGTTTCTTTTAGTCATGTTTAAATAAATGTACTGATGATATTACGAAAGCTGCCTATGAAAACCTTATGAAACCTTTTCAGAAATTTCACAGATTGTGAAACAAAGATCAGAACACACATATTACAGTCAGAAATGTTAAAAATAACCTTTACAAAATTCTATGCAGAACAATCATTGAAAAATAGGTATTATGCATATATAAGTTTAATTTTCTAGGGCCATAGAGGTTATTCAATAGCCTCTTGCAACACCATTAGGAACCTGGTTTCACTTTATTAATATGGCATAACTTCTTGTGAGGTTTTTGCTATGATATCACACCATGAAAAGAAACCTCCAGACAGTGAAGTGTTGTTTAAAGATGCTACAGGCCAGGAATTCAATGGTGTGTTTCATGAAAGAGCACTATTATTTACAGCAATTCAGGATTTCAGAATCTAGACCATTTAGTTCCTTTCAAACTCTGAGCTCAATTACTGAAATTTTTTTACAGGGACAGCTTTAAAGAGATCAATATCAATTCTCCAATCACATTATGTTTTTGGCATATTCTTTGTTTTTAGTCACATTGTTCGAATTGCTTCTTTCATTTAATGGAAAAGCAAATAGTTTATGCTGATCAATACAGCAAGCAGACAGGTTTGTGTAATACTGTGGTTTTGTGTGAATTCTGTATCATTCCAGAGTTGTCAAATGAAATTGGGTTTATTTGTTGAGCTTGATGCTTGTACAAAGTGCTGTTTGTTTTCACTAGCTCTTCATTTAGGACGATCTTATTTAGAATGCTAAGTGTCTGTAACACTTGTCAAGGAGGGAATTAAACCTAAGAACATTAATGGGATGAAATTTAGGCTAGCTGCTATCTAGAATATTTAGAGCACAGAAGGAGGCCATTCAGCCCATTATGCTTGCAGTGGTTCTTTAAATGCCAATGTCCCACTGTCTGGTTCTTCTCCATAACCCCGTAATTATGGGAGTGTTAACATATCAGAAGTATAAGTTTTGATGGATCAAATTAGGTTCTTTTCATTCTTGATGTTATATATTCTTATACAAGCTTTTGGTGGAGAATCAATTCATAAACAATTGCCAATGTTGATCAGAAAGTCCTGGATTTGCAACAATCGCTGGTCAACAGTACAAATTTGCAAAATGTAATTTGTTTCAAAACTATGACTTCTGTTTAAACTGAAATTAAATTTTGACTCTAAGCTTGTATGTTACCACACTATTATTAAAAGATCATGCTTACTTCCTTACTTAAGCAATTTGGCTTATACGTGGTCCATCAATATTGTTGCTTCTCAGCTGTTCTCTAAAGTGACCATCAAGTGGCTCTGATGATAACACCACCACACAGTTTTTCAAGAAGGGACACTATCTTTTCTATTCACTGGTGTTCACCTTATCAGTAACACCCATATTTCAAGAATTTAAAAAAAAAATTCTGGTGAATATTCACAAATCTACCATCTCAGAAACAATAAATAATATAGCAACTAGAATACATTAGCTAACCTGCTTAGTAAGGTACATGGAAAATGAAATGCAGGCAGTTCTCCTGTCAGAGTTCAGGTTACTGTTGGATGTTAGTCTACTTTTCCCTATGTGGTAACATTAATAGTCTTGATGAGATTGCTGACCGATATTTATTCCTTGAGTAATGACTATTCCCAATGTAAATATCTCATCTCTTAGGCCCATGATGTTATGCTGAGGTTTAATCCTAATGTAAAATATAATAACTTAACCCACGCACCCCTTAATTCACTGCTATCCATGTGCATGTCCAGCAGTCGCTTAAATGTCCCTAATGACTCTGCTTCCACCACCACTGGCATTGCTTTCACAACTCACTGCATAAAGAACCTACTCCTGACATCTCCTCTACGCCTTCCTCCAAATACCTTAAAACTATGACCCCTCGTACAAGTCAATCCTACCCTGGGGAAAAGTCTCTGGCTATTGACTCTATCTATTCCTCTCATTTTCTTGTATACCTCCATCAGGTATCCTCCTTCTCTCCAGAGAGAAAAGTCCAAGCTTATTCAACCTTTCTTCATAAGGCAAGCCCTTCAGTCCTGGCAGCATCCAGGTAAACCTTCTTTGCACCCTCTCCAAAGCCTCTGTATCTTTCCTATAGTAAGGCGACCAGAACTGGACACAATATTCCAAATGTGGTCTCACCAGGGACTTACAGAGCTGTAGCAAAATCTCACGGCTCTTAAACTCGATACCCCTGTTAATGAAAGCCAAAACACCATATGCTTTCTTAACAACACTATCCACTTGGGTGGCAACTTTGAGGGATCTATGTATTGCACACCCAGATCCCTGCCAAGAATCCTGTCTTTAATCCTATATTCAGCATTCGAGTTTGACCTTCCAAACTGCATCATTTCACATTTATACAGGTGCCATTTCTCAGTCCAGCTCTGTATCCTGTCTGCGTAACGCTGCAGCCTGCAATAGCCCTCGATACTAACAATAGCAACCTTTGTGTCATCTGCAAATTTATTAACCCACCCCTCAACCTCCTCATCCAAGTCATTTATAAAAACTACAAAGAGCAGAGACCCGAGAACAGAGCCCTGCGGGATCCCACTCATCACTGACCTCCAGGCAGAATACTTTCCATCTACCACCACTCTCTGCCTTTCATCAGCCAACTAATTCTGAATCCAGATAGCCAAATCTCCCTGTATCCTATACTTCCTGACTTTATTAATGAGCCTACCACAGGGAACCTTATCAAATGCCTTGCTGAAGTCCATAGACACCACAGCTGCTGCTCAACCTTTGTCAACCTGTCTTGTCACCTCCTTAAAGAACTCAATAAGGTTTGTGAGGCATGACCTGCCCCTCACAAAGCCATGCTGACTACCTTTAATCACACTATGCTTTGCCAAATAGCCATAAATCCTATCCCTCAAAATTCTTTCCAAAACTTTGCTGACCACAGACATAAGACTGACTGGTCTGTAATTGCCAGGGATTTTCCTATTGCCCTTCTTGAAAAGAGGAACAACATTTGCCTCCTTCCAATCCTCCGGTACCACTCCCGTGGAGAGTGAGGAGGCAAAGATCCTTGTCAGCGGCTTAGCAACCTCCTTTCTCACTTCCTGGAGCATCCTAGGATAAATCTGATCTGGCCCTGGGGACTTATCAATCTTAATGTTTTCCAAAATTTCCAGCACATCAACCTCATCAATCTTGATATGGTCAAGCCTGTATCGCAGCTCCTCAATGTTTTCATTCACAACAAGGTCCCTTTCCTTCGTGAAAACTGAAGGAAAAAACTCATTTAGGGCTTCCCCTATCTGCTCAGACTCCACGCACAAGTTCCCTCCACTATCCCTGATCAGCCCTACCTTCTCCTTGGTCATTCTCTTATTCCTCATGTATGAGTAAAATGCCTCTGAGTTCTCCCCTAATCCTTCTTGCCAAGCCTTTTTCATGCTCCCTCCTGGCTCTCCTCAGTCCATTTCTGAACTCCTTTCTAGCAAGCCTGTAATCCTCTGCAGCTGTGCCACCTCCTTGCTTCCTCCACCTTACATAAGCTGCCTTTCTTTTGACGCGATGCTCCTCTGTTCTCGTCATCCAAGGTTCCTTAATCTTATCCCTTCTTACCTGTCTCAGCGGAACAAATTCGTGCATCACTCGCAACAACTGCTCCTTAAATAGTCTCCACATGTCTGCTGTGCTGTTTCTATGGAACAATCAACTCCTGTCTGATAGCATCATAATTTCCTTTTCCCCAATTAAATATCTTCTGTTAGTAACTGTCCTTTTCCCTCTCCAAGGCCATGCTAAATGTGAGGCAGTTGTGATCACTGTCACCAAAGTGTTCTCCCACCCCGAGGTCTGACACCTGTTCTGGCTCATTTCCGAGCACCAAATCCAAAATGGCCTCTCCCCTCGTTGGTCTGTCCACATACTGAGTAAGGAAACCCTCCTGAACACACCTGACAAAAACGGCTCCATCCAATCCATCTGTACTTAGGAAGTTCCAGTCGATATTGGGAAAGTAGGAATCACCCATAACAACAACCCTGCTACATCTGCATTTTTCCAGAATCTGCCCGCCTATGAGTTCTTCAATCTCTACTGCTATTAGAGGGTTTGTAGAAAACCCCCAATGAGATGGCTATTCCCTTGCTGTTCCTAACTTCCACCCATACTGGCTCAGTAGACAAACCTTCCTCAACAACATTCGTTTTGTAGCTGAGATGCACTCTCTGATTAGCAATGATTAGATTACTTACAGTGTGGAAACAGGCCCTTCGGCCCAACAAGTCC
This sequence comes from Hemiscyllium ocellatum, assembly GCF_020745735.1. Lineage (NCBI taxonomy): Eukaryota > Metazoa > Chordata > Chondrichthyes > Orectolobiformes > Hemiscylliidae > Hemiscyllium > Hemiscyllium ocellatum. The sequence continues at coordinate 34,489,697 of NC_083429.1, forward strand.
ACACTGACCCGCCGAAGCGCAACCCACCCATACCCTTACATTTACTCCTTTACCTAACACTACGGGCAATTTAGCATGGCCAATTCACCTGACTCGCACATCTTTGGACTACACCTCCTCTTCTTTTTCCACCCTCCCTGTACTTTTTAAACGTTCTAAACCTTGGAACATCAAACAACCATTTCTTCCCCTGTGAAACCCACATCGCTGTTATGGCCACAATATCGTAGCCCCAGGAACTGATCCATGCTCTAAGTTCATCACTCTTGTATCTGACACTCCTTGCATTAAAGCGGACACATTTTAACTGATTCCTTTGTTTCATCGCGTGAGCGCCCTTCCCGATAGATTCACTACATCCTGTCACTGCCCATCTGCAACTGACCCCTCTCAGATATGTGGCTCGGATTCTCACCCGCCTGCCAAACCCAGTTTAAGCCTTTCCAAATCACACGAGCAAATCTCTCACCCAGGACATTTGTGCCCCTCCAGTTCAGATGCAACCCATCCTTCATGGACAGGTCCCACCTTCCCCAGAAGGTATCACAATGGTCTACATATCTGAAGCCCTCCCTCTTGCACTAGTCTCGCAGCCACTTGTTAAGCTGCATTCGCTGACTGTTCCTCACCTCAGTATCTCATGGCACTGGTAGCAAATCTAAGATCACTACTCTACTCGTCCTGCTCTTCAGCTTCCAACCTAACTCGCTGTAGTCACTTTTCAGATCCTCAATCCCTTTCCTGGCTGTATCATTGGTGCCAATATGGCTACTCCCCCTCCCCCTTCAGAATCCTGTAAACCCGATCAGCAACATCCCGGACCCTGGCACTGGGGAGACAACATACCTTCCGGGGGTTCCGTTCCTGACCACAAAATCTCCTGTCGATCCTTCTAACTAGCGCAATGACTAGCGCTTTTCTGTTCTCCCCCCCCTTCCCTTCTCAGCCACAATGCCAGGCTCAGTGCCAGAGATCTGATAACTATGGCTTTCCCCTGGTAGGCCGTCCTCACCAGTAGTATCCAGATGGTATACTTATTGCTGAGGGGATCGGCCACAGGGGATCCCTGCTCTGAACATCGGCTCACTTTCCTCCCTCTGATTGTAATCCAACTGTCCTTGTCCTCTAAGTTGCACTTGAAGAGGTATATACACTTGAAGCTTCTAAATGCAGAGATGTCATCATTTGTATTCTGGTTGAATATTTCCTGCTAGGTTTCAATCTGTAAGTTGAACAGGGTTATTGACTGATAACCTGTTGTACTCGTCTTCTGGAGCCCTTTAGGGGTCTTTTATTGTAACTCTCAGATTCTCCCTGGCAGGAACTTACTTATTATTTTATTAAAATTCTAAGAGAAAATTTATTAGATCTAAAAAAATGTTTTATTTCTTTGTGAATTATTGATTAAATTCAAGATTCAATTCCCACTTTCGGACTTGAGCAAATGAAAAACAAGGCTGACATTCCAGTGCAGTACTGATGGTGTGCTGCACTGTCGGAGGTGCTTGTAGTGATTTTAACAAGGTCAGCCAGGTGGACCTCATAGACTACAGTTTGTTGATTGGGGCTGTTAACCTGGTCCAATTGGGGAGCTCTGGCTGACAGATTGTCAGACTTTCTCTCACTCTGAGAGCTGGTTCTGAGGATGCCAGACCAATGTCAAGTACAATGCCCGTGTAAATAAAGGGTGACTTGGTAACAAGGTACCTGCCTCTGTGGAGTTATTTCAGTGCTACCTTTAAAATTACATGGTAAACTAAAGCCCCCTCCGTCCGGATGAATGTAGGTTTTGTTACATGATCTTGAAGAAGACCAGAAGAGTTATGACCAATGAGCTAACCAATATCCATCTATCGACATCACAAAAAATCTGATTTTCTGGTCATTATCAAATTGCTGTTTGTGCGGGCTTAACTGTATACAAATTGGTGTCTTGTTTTCAACATTATAACAATGACCATGTTTTTGACCGTAAAGTGAATTCTGATGTGTGGTGATTATGAACAGTACAAATCTTTCTTTCTTTCTTTTTCCATATTCTCATGCTAAATTAATACAATTTCTAAATATAACAAATATTTTTGTGCTCTATTGAGGGAATGGCAGCAAGAGTAAATGTTTACTGATAGTCAATGAATCACAGGGTTGTTAGATGCAGTTCTGTTTGTTTATTACTACATAATATGAAATAAAAGCAAAACATACCAATGAGTTTCATAAGAATCTTTTCCTTCCCAGCTAACTCGTTCAAAGGAGAAAGTATGTATTTCAATGCTTGTTAATATGCAGCTGGCTAGAAAATTTGAGGCAGTCTTGTGGAAGTAAAAATATATTATGAATTACCACTGGAAGTAAGTTACTTCTTCAGATACATGAATACAATCAATGGCATAACATTTCATACCTTCAGGAACCCATATCCTGATGGAGTGTGACATATTGTAACAAATAGAAACCATTTCTAATTCTTTTTTGCTTTTAACAGCTTACATTTTAATGATGTTGCAATCTAATGCAGGCAAAACATTTTACAAAATATGAATGTTCAGGAATTTTTGCAAGATTTTACATCTTAAGAGAACAAAGATATCCAGAGAAATTAATTAAATCATAGCAATTATAGCAAATGTAGGTGAAGGCCCAGAACTGTTTTATTTGCCGAAAAACTCTACAGTTCTCTATAGCAGTGGACTTAGATTACAGATATAGATTGCAAATAATTTCCTCATGGCAAGACTAGTAAACATGGCTAGATAATAGCAAAACATTGTACCTCATTTAATAGGATCAGTTTTATGTCCATTTGCTTTTAACTCTACCCAAAATAGAAAATGCTGGAAAACCTCAGCAGGTCTGGCAGCATCTGTAAGGGGAGAAAAGAGCTGACGTTTTAAGTCCAACTGACCCTTTGTCATAGCCCTTGCATTCTTGAAGGAATATTATACAACGTTTGTTTTGGTAAGTATTAAATCTTGGGCCTGTGTTGCCTCTCAGATAAATGTTAAGTATTACATGATATTACTTTGGAGAAGTGCAGAAGAGTTCTTTTGGAGTCCTGCACAATCAATTTCTCTCACCCATTAGCATTAAATACAGATTGTCTAGATGTTGCCACATTGTTGTTAGCTGTCAACAGATTTCCTATACTACATGTCTGAGATTCTAATAAGAATGTAATTAATTGTGAAGTACTTTGTGGAATTCTGAGTTTCTAAGTAAATGCAAACTTCTTAAAAATATCACAGAAATACTCAACAAACAGGGAAGCATTGCTTTCACCACACTTTGCAAAACTTACTGAGCATAATAAGTGGACTTATATTAGTTCACTGAATGGACTGAATGTGTACCTCATGAATGACTCTGTTCGTATGGCCTGAATAACAGCAATGAATTCAGAAATTTTTCTTCATAAATTAGTCTTCAATTTTGCTGCAAATCACATGCAGAATAAAATGTTGACCCATGTTTTTATTCCAATAGACCAGTTACATCTTTAATTCTTATTCACTGAGTTTCTTGCAATTTTAATTGTGACAGCTCTCCAAGGGAATTCTAAAGTGAGATTGGTCAAATATAAGGAAGCACTTTAAAGCAAGCTTTGAAGTAACTTTGTTCATTTCATACATGCGGAAGTATTTGTCAATAAAGTTCTCAACTATAATCAGTGTAGGCAGCTATAACCTTTGATCAAAGGAAAAACAAAACTGCAATAGTATGCAAGCTCTGTATGAGATCTGTAAAACTTTTCTACACTGCTTGATGCTGATTGTGAAGTAGAAACATTTCCCCAGGCAAAAAAATGCCATGGGCAACAGCTTTCGCTGAGGAAGAATATTATTACCACATATATGGAGAGATGTCATGGAGATATTAATAACTGGCAGTATAACTGTTTAAAAGCTCTGATGACATATAAATTATTGTGCTCCTGCCACAGTTCATTATCTCTTATGGTACTAAATCTCGAAGGAATGCTCTGCTCGCTGGCCAAGATATTATTTTTTAAGTACCAGCTCACAGTGTAACACTGAAACTCCCCATATATTACTTTAAGACCATTCAGATGTCAGGATCAGATTGATCAAAGTATTATTTAAGTTATATTACCCAAAATAAATAATTTCAAATAGAAATTTCCTTCTGCATCTTATCTCTTTTCTCAATTATTCTTTTCATTTCCTTGAGCTTTCCCTGTATTTTCATAACTTTAGCTTTCAGGTTGAATTATTTTATTCTTTAATTAGAATACAGGAACATAAGATATGGGAACTGGAGCAAATTGCACAGGCTTCTGCTTTGCTAATCTCCAGATTTCGGCTGATGTTCTACATCCACTACACATTCCAAACCTCTTCCTGTATCAATTAATTCACCAAGTGTCCAAAGGCTTACCAATCTTAGAAATAATACATTCATCTACTGAGAATCCACATCCCATTGGGGTGCAGAATTCCAAAGATTTGCAATGCTTCAAGAGCGGAAATATCTTCTCTTCTCTGTTCTAAATGGCTGATGCCTTATACTGGAAAAATGATGATAGTTAGTTAAACAGTCTCTTAGTATCCACCCAGTCAAACTTGTCATAACTTTAAACAGGACTAGAGCTTCATTCCTAAACTGCGATCCAAATTGCTGGAATTTGGTCCATGATTAAAGGAATATTCATTACAAAGACCAGGCAATAAAGGCAGATCTGGTTACATTATAGATGACAATACTTCGAATTTCAATAATGAACATCATGTCATCATATCACTACAGTGTGAAAACAGGCCATTTGGCTCAACATATCCACACCAACCCTCTTGAAGAGTAACCCACCCAAGTGCTTTACATTTATTCCTGATTAATGCATCTAACTTTACACATCCCTGAACACTATGGGCAATTTAGCATGGTCAATTCACCTAACCTGCACATCTTTGGATTGTGGGAGAAAACCAGAGCATTCAGAGGAAACCCACGCAGACACGGGGACAATGTGCAAACTCCACACAGACAGTTGCCTGAGGCTGGAAATAAACCCAGGCCCTTGACACTGTAAGAGAGCAGTGCTAACCACAGAACCACCGTGAATGTCATGGACACAATGAGTATATTCCTTTATTACTGCACATGATCAAGATATTTGCAAGCAAGGTTTTTCATTGTTTCTGAGTGATTGTCCTAATTTGATAATTCTAGCAACACGCTTCTTAGTGAGTTTTAATGTAAAGACTTGCAGTGGATGCTTAAAATGTGAAGAGACACACACACACACACACACACACACACACACACACACACACACACACACACACACACACACACACACACACACACACTACAGGCTAGGACAAGTTATTTAAAAATGTCATAATCTTTTCCACTGCAAGATTCTCATTATATTAGAAGGATTTATACAGTTACATTTCCAAAGAGGCTGTTTCTCATTGAAGTTGGAACAGATTAGAGGATCCCCTTCTCGCTATTTTAAGGTTCTGATATTCATTATCTTGCTTGCTTAGATTATGGGCAAATATTTCAAATACTACCCAATAGAACTTTGACTCTACTGAACAGCTTCTGCTTAAAAGTATACAGCTAAGTGGCATCCTTTCATGTATTTGTACATGCTTAAAGTCATTTTAATAGAATGGTCGTCTGCTGAACACACATTATTGTAATTTGACACCTTAAGATGTACCTTGCCCAATTTAAATGAGGGAAACCATAACAATGTGAAAGATGGCGTCCATTTCACATTCACTTAATGGGAGTCAATGGTCTAGCTATATTATCACTGAATTGTTAATCCAGAGAATCTGGTAATGTTCTGGGGATTTGGGTTTAAATCCTGCAAACGATGGAGTTTGAATTCAATAAAACAAAAATCTGGAACTAAAGAGTCTCATGATGACCATGAATCAATTGTCGATAGTTGAATAAACAATTTCCTTTAGGCTTTCCTCTATGTTCCAGACCCACTGGGCACTTAAGGATGGACAAAAAGACTGACCTACCCAGTGACACCCACATTCTGTGAATTAATTAAAGAAAAGGCAATGGCGTCATAGTAATGTCACCAGCCTAGGAAAGCACAGGGGAAAATGTGTGTAGCTGGAAAAGCACGGCAGGTCAGACAGCATCTGAGAAACAGGAGAATCGATGTTTCAGGCATAAGCCCTTCATCAGGAATGTCCATTTGGTTGATATAGATCAGCATCCCAGTCTCCACTTTCTCCTAGGAAAGCAGAGGTCTATGCTAATGCATTGGTAAATTGAAGGAATTTTGACTGAAGGTACCAGCAACAGTGACCATGAGACATATCATTGAGTGTCACAAAAATCCACCAGGTTCATTAATGTCCTATAAAGAAGGAAATCTCTTCCCTAACCTGTGAGGCCTGCGTCTCACCTCCAGAAATGAAGTTTACGCTTAACTGCTCTATGAAATGTCCACTTAGTTCAAGTCCTAATTAGGAATAGGCAATAATTAGTGGCCGATGAGAATAGTGTCCTTAACACTGGACTAGGAGGCCTGGGTTCAAATCCCAACTGCTCCTGAGGTCGATAATAACAGGTTGATAAATAAATTTTAATAACTGCTGGCCTGGTCACACCCATATTCTATCAGAGACTAAAGACATATTGTGTGAAGATGATTTGGATCTGAATGGAATGCTACAGGCTGTGTGTTGATCATCCACTCTTAAACAAAGGAACATGGAAATTCCTGGATGGCTGGGAACATCCATATTTAATTATATATTTGCTTGAGACTTGGGACTGTCTGAAGCTCAAAATGCCAAAAGTAACATGATCTGCAGCAGTTATTTTAATTGTCTGCTTTCAAAATTTTAAAGTAGTGACTGGAAGTGCACGAAATACTTCAACATGACAATCAGCTTGGAAAAAGTTTGGCTATTTGGTTATCTAGTTCATTCAACATATTATAGTCCACAATCAATACTGTGAACTTTTGTTCATCTGTTATTCGAATTCTCTGCCCCTTACCCACAATGACCTCTTTTCCCATGTCACCACATATTGTGCTCATGATGTTCAATGTATACTGGAGGAACAGTACCTTGTCTCCTCATTAACACTGTTGCAGCCTTCCAGATTCAACAAAAGAGTTCAATAATTTCAAATCATGTGACATTTCCATTTTTCAGAAGGAAGTGCTGATAATTAATCTGTGCCATTTACACCTCCTCTCGACCATGTTTCACTTGACCTTCCTAATCCCCTTCAACTTGTGCAATCATTCCTTTTGTTTTTAATCTGGTTTGACTTTCATCCTCCGATTCTTTTCCAAAAATGGTTACATCTCTCACATGCTCCAGTTCTGATAAAAGGTCATTGAGTAGAAATACTAACACGGTTTCTGCTTTCACAGATACAACCAGATTTTTGGAGTATTTCCAGCATTTTCTGTGTTTTTAAGATTTAGTTGTTTCCACAACGTCAATTAAATTACTTTTTTGGCACTTATTGCACTTCCCATGAACTTGTCCCAATCTTTGAGACAATCAGATACAAGACAAGAAGCCCATCAGTGTGCAAGTGACATTACTTGAATAGTATTTGATGTTATTAAGTATATGTTTCTGGAAGGTTTTACTTCATTTAAAGTAAACTTGATACTGAGTCGTGAGACAGTTTGATTAATAAGGGGAGTTAACACCAAACAGGATGCTACAATGCTGAAATTTTCCCTTAAAGGAAATGTGAGAGTGAGTATATTTTTATTCATAACTGTCGTGATTGGAATCAGGTGGACCTTGTTGACTACAAAATCATTAACTGGGCTTGTTAACCAGGAAGCCCTGGCTGACCAACATCTACTGTTACTCTCAAGGTCTTCAGGGAGAGGTTGGCACTGTGGGGTATGGAGTGCTTTATTTCCCCTTCCCATTCTATATTTAATCCCTTCCTTCCCCTTCAACTTTCCATTCACGTAGGTATTGTCCCTAAAGAGAAGGGCACTGCTTGTTACTGGCCACTCAGGCAATTTTTTCTTTCTGGTGGTGGAATATGAATAAAGATTTCTGCACTCATTGTTTCTTCATTGCTTCCTCCACCTGCAGGCATACAACATGGGTGCTGGGGAGAAATAAGTACTACCGCTGCCTGGTAGTAGTGTGGGGAGGGGATATTTAAAAAAAACAGCAGATTAGAATCTCCTCAAGAAAAGAAGGGATAATTGGTTGTATGGTGGGGTTTGGGGTTTGGCCTTGCAATCCCTTTCCCCTGTAAATTGCTGCTTATTGTAAACTGCTGTTTATTGTTAACTGTTAACTGTCTGAATTTTGTACAGTTTTATAAAATTTAAAAAATGTAAACAAGGGATTTAGAATCTCCTCAGGTCAGAGAACTGACTCCGAACTGGCTGGCCACAGCTAGTGTACTGTGTACCTGTAAATAAAGGGTGACTTAGTGACAGGATAGCTGCCTCTGTGGAGTTATTTCAGTCGCGATGGGAGAAAACAGGAAGTGCCTGAAGAACATTCGCTTGTAACAGTCATTTTAGAATTGGGGTAAACATTTCAAACATTCTATCTTTATTTGGAAAGCTCAACTCATTTGATCCTGCTGTCAAAGACTGGGCCTAGTATGTGGAAAGATTTTTTTCTGGGCACTTGATATAGGGACAGATGAAAAACAATGAGTTATCCTTCTGACTGCTTGTGGAACTGCAATATTTTCGGTTATAAGGGCCTTAACTTTCCGGGGCAACAGACACTAAAACCTTCTAAGAGTTGAATGAGTTGATTAAGAAATCCACATCTCTTGTGATTCTGAGACGCTGTCAATTTTATTTGGCTGTTAGAGAAGCAGGGGAGTCTGTATCAGGATTTTGATGAGGTTAAGATGACTGGCACAGGCGTGTGATTTTTGGGTTAACACTACATGAGACGCTCAGAGACCATTTGGTAAAAGAACATAAAAACTAGGACCAGGAGTAGGCCATCTGGCCCTTCGAGCCTTCTCCATCACTCAATAAGATAATGGCTGATCTTTTCATAGACTCAGGTCCACTTACCTGTGTTTTCACAATATTCCTTAATTCCTTTATTTTTCAAATAAGTATCTACCTTAGCTTTAAAAGCGATTACTGAAGTAGCGTCAACTACTTCCCTTGGCAAGGAATTCCATAGATTAACAACCCTCTGGGTGAAGAAATTCCTTCTCAGTTCAGTTCTAAACCTGCTTCCTCTAATCTTGAGGCCATGCCCTCTTGCCCTAGTCTCACCTACTGGTGGAAACATCCTGTCTATTTCTATTTTATCTTCATAAAATACCTTCATAATTTTATATGTTTTTATAAGATCCCTCCTCATTCTTCTGAATTCCAATGAATATAATCCCAATGTACTCAGCCTCTCCTCATAAGCCAACCCCCTCAACTCTGGAATCAACTCAGTGAAACTCCTCTGCACCCTCTCCACTGCTAGTACATTCTTTCTCAAGTACGGAGACTAAATCTGCACACAGTCCTCCAGGTGTGACCTCACCAGCACATTGTACAGCTGTAACATAATGTCTCTGTTTTTACACTCAACCCCTTTAGCAATAAAGGACAAAATTCCATTTACCTTTCTAATTACTTGCTGTACCTGCAGCCCAACTTTTTGCGATTCATGCACAATGACACCCAGGTCCCTCTGCGAATCAGCATGCTGTAAGTTTTTAACCATTCAAGTAATAATCTATTTTGCTGTTACTCCTACCAAAATGTATGACTTCACATTTCTTAACATTGTATTCCGTCTGCCAGACTTTTGCCCACTCACTCAATGTGTCTATGTTCCTCTGCAAAGTTTCACAGTCCTCTGCACACTTTGCTCTGCCACTCATCTTAGTGTTATTGGCAAATTTTGACATTGTATGAGTGGTCCCCAACTCCAAATCATCTATACAAATTGTAAATAATTGTAGTCCCAACACCAATTCCTGAAGCACACCACTAGTCACTGATTGCCAGCCAGAATAGCACTCCTTTAACCTCACACTTTGCTTCCTGTCAGTCAACCAATCTTTTACTGGCTGATCATTTTACAAGGGCTACACCAGGTTGCCATTTATCTGGATGATGTGGTAATAACAGAAAAGACCAATAAAAAGCACTTGAAGAACTTGGACATAGTGCTTAAACATTTCTTCCAGGCAAGCGTGCATCTTAGATGGGAAAAAGTATGTACTAGGCAGTCCGAATGACTTACTTGGGTTACTTGGGTTCCAACACCCATTGGAAGATAAAGTGAGGGCAATAAAAGGACCCCCAGCTCCCAGGTCTGTTCCGGAGCTTAGGTCTTTCCTTGGGTTACTGAATTATTGTGGAAAAGTTTTATGGAAGCTAGCCTGCATCTTGGCACCCTTACACCTCCTATTGAAAAATGGTCAGCCTTGGAAATGGTCATATAGCCAAGAAGTAGCCTTGAGGGAAATGAAAAAAAAAGCTATTGTCATCTAAGGTGTTGGGTCACTACAATCCCAATCAAGATGTAGTAATGACATGCAATGCCTCCCAATATGGTATTGAGTTAGTGTTGGCTCACCGGTGGCCCAATGGAGAGGAACGGCCAATAGCACATGCTCCTGGACTTTGGCTGATGCCAAATGCAAATATGTCTAGATAGAGAAGGAAGGTTTGGTGGTCATCTTTAGCATGAGGAAGTTCTACCAGTACCTTTATGGATGGGAATTTGTCCTAGCAACAGATTAAATACTCTTGTTAGGGCTACTGCAGGTGCTGCTCAGAAATTCCAGTAGAATTCAGCATTGGCCCTTACTCTCAGTGCATACAAGTTAGAACACTGTCCAGGAAGCTAAGTGGCTAATGCTTTACCTTGATCTGCCTCACATTGCCAGATACTCATCAGTGGTGCCTCCCCTTGAAGAGTCAGTTTTGGTTTTAAACTTTCTGGACATCCTTCCAGTCACTGCTGACAAGATTTGACTATAGGCACAAAAAGATCCGGTCCTAGTGAAACTGTAACAGCTGGTGGTAATGGAGGAAACAGAAAGGCCATCACAACCAGAACTGAAACCTTTCTGGACCTAGCGAGACCAGACTACTGTAGAGGACAGCATATTACTGTGGGGAGCAAGGGTGGTTGTCCAAGGGATACCTTGCCACCAGATATTGGCTGAACTCCAGCAGAGTCATCCAGGGTTTCCAAGATGATGATGCAAGCAAGAACCTGTGTCTCGTCACCAGGGTTGGAATGCCATCATAGCTGCAATGGTGGGACAGTGTCCAGCATACCAACAAGAACAAACATTGCCACCAGCAGTGTCCACGCAATCATTGGAATGACTGAGGAAACCCTGGACCTGGTTGCATGTTGACTATGACAGTCCTTTCATGGGCTCAATGTTCCTGGTCATTATAGACATCCATTCAAAGTGGTTAGATGTGCATAAAGTTCATTTGACAAGTTCAGGGATAACGATTGAGAAGCTGTGAACATTGTTAATGATACATGGACTCTCAGATGTGTTGGTTATGGACAATGGAATGTCATTTACCAGCAGGAATCTGAGTATTTCCTAAAGTCAAATGGACATCTCCATACGATTCATCATCTAATGGTCTTGTGGAAAGAGCAGTCCAAACGTTGAAGGCAGGTTTAAAGAAGCAGCCTACAGTGTCATTTGACCTATCTAGGTTCCTGTTCAATTTATAGGATGACCCTTCATGCAACAACAGGGATAGCTCCAGTAGAGTTGATGATGGGGAAAAGACTCGGTACTCGGTCAAACCTGATATTTCCAGACTGGGGGGCGGGCTTGAAACAGCAGCAGGTGATGGGCATTGGCTCTTGAGCTGGCTGGCTGGCCACAGCCAGTGGTATTGTGGGCCTTTTCTCTTTTAACAGAGTCGTATCATTTTCCTTCCTGAGGAACTGACTTTAATCTGGCTGGCTGCAGCCAGTGGCACGACTGATTTTATTCCCTTTCCCAGGGGAACTGGCTTTTCAGCTGCCACATTGCAACCAGCAGTATTGTTATTTTGGAGAAGATGTGGAAGTAGAAGAGGAAATTTGGTGGTGGGACTTATTCTTTGTTCCATGGTCAGCTGTTTGGACTGAATTTCTGACCTTCCCCTGCCTCAATTCCTGTGCATGAACTGAAACTCCATGGGGGGCCTGACCTCTTTGAGTAGACCAATTTATTGTAAAGAAAAAAGAAGAAAAAATATAACCAGGAGATAGCTGGGTGTAGCCTGTGTATTACTCTTTTTTGTTTTTTGAGCAAGGACAGTGATGATTTGTGGCAGGGCTAGGCCCGTGCACTATTAGGTTTAGTGTTGCACTTTATTTTTGCATGTGTTTTCACTTTTTTGTGATTGAACTGAGCCCCTGTGGGTCAGCTGCATCTATTGAAATGGACTGTGAGTAGGCCTGGGTCTCTGTGGTGGACCAGGCTTCTGTGGGAACTGAACACTTGTGTCTGCACTGTGAGATGTGCGTTCACTGCCTTCAGGAGCAGCTTCTGCCTTTGAGAGTATACTCTGCCTTCAGGAAAGAAAGAAAAAGAAAAAGAAAAAATATATTTAAGCAGGGGATTTGGAATCTCCTCAGGTCTCTGAGCTGGCTGGCCATATCCAGTGTACTGTGCACTCGTAAATAAAGGGTGACTTGGTGATGGGATACTGGCCTCTGTGCTGTTAGTTCAATAACTAATGCATAACAAACCAAATGTACCAGAAAATGTGACTTTAAAACAGGAAGTTTTTGAGAATGTGATTTTGCTGCCAGGTCATTAATTATAGAGTCAGTGCTTTGCAATCTTTAATTAAAGGAGCAATTTCACCACATGATTGTACAATTTATATCTTTAGTTTAAAAATTAAGAAATAACAGAGTCTTATGATTGCTAATGAATGCGTTGATGCTTCAGGAGAGGGATTTCAATATGCCACATTCTCTTGCATCTAGGATCTAATTTGAGGGCTGTTTGAATTAATTATGATGACTGTTGAGTTAGGAAAGATTACTTATATGTGTGAATTCATAGATATCTTCAAGTACTGTTTGAATTCTTCTGATAAACAAACAAAATGTTGTAATGGTGGGTGCCAGGCAATCCTGTGTAAAGTTTAGACTTCATATTGTATTGGTTGTGTTGGTTGGATCCTTTGTTTTATTTCATCATCGAATTTACTGTGAAGTTTATACACTTGCATGTGTATTTAGTCTCTATATCTATGGGTGCATGTTAGATTTTGATTATGGCAGTGCAGAGATGTACAGGAATTCACTCAAGAAAATAGCTATTTTAAAAAATAAACCATAAAGAATATTAAATATTAATGATAGGAAATTTCAGAATAGAAAACAAAGTACTGTTCCATGGTTAAAATTTACATTGAGTATTCAAGACAATGAGCAAATAAGCAATTAAGCTTGGCAGAAACAGAAACTTCGAATGTGTATAACCTGCTTTCCAAACATCCCTCCCAACCATAATCTTATTTTGAGGCTTCCCCCCTAAACCCTTGGAAGGGAGGGAAGGGCGTGTGGTGATGAGAAACTTCATGTAATCAAAGGGAGGAGAATTCCAAAGCTTCAGTTTTTGACCTGACCCCGACTTTGGGATGCTATGGGTTAAGGGGTATACTCGCAATGCTAGGAATACACGTGTTAAAGAGAGTTAAAGGTCAGAAAAGTAAACAAACATTTTAGATTGAGAAATAATGGGGTTGATAACACAAAACTCGTCCCAATAGGGGGTATTTGCTCATTATGTGGCTTTTTTGCAGTGTGGAGGCATCTGTGATGCCGATGCTCTGCATATTAAATGTCCCTAAAAAGATCCCTAAAACTAAATGAATAGGAAAATGCCATGATAATGTGAACTCAGCAACTAAAGAAACTATGTAGATATTCAGTGTCCAGCTAAAATGGATGCTGGAGAGCAGGGTTTTGCAGACCAATCCTGTAGGGTTTTACTCCATTGAGTCATTCCAAGCAATAGGAAGAGATAAAGTTGGTATCTTCCAATTTACTGTGCACCACACAGATATATCAATCATTTTTCGAGGACAGAGGTTTCTATTCCTTTTCCTATGAATTACTATTAAGGCACTCTATTGGCATCATGGTCACTGACCCTTTTGTGACATCAAAAGCTTGGATCTGAAAATGAGATACAATGACACATGTACAAAGTGTCGTGATGGACAAGACAGTTGGGATGCTGAAACAAACAGGGTTGGTGGGGGAAGGATAACAGATGAAGAACAAGCCTGCGCTGGAGCCATAAAATATTGTAGTTATACTAAACTAATGTAGAGTGTGACTTCTGTTCCTCCAGCAGCTCGGACAATCCCAGTAGTGCCAGATTTGAGTAGTGGATGTTAATGAGATTGCAATCAGTCCCATGTGAAATGGCCAATGGATACGACACACAGGTGAATTGAGGGCTTGGAGCAGGGAGCAAGGCTCCGTGTAGGGAGGGTGCAGGTGGATTTGACACTTTAGAAAGCAGATTGGAGAAGTGGATGGTAAAGGACGTACGTCAAGGAAGACTGAGGGGTACGATCGTCAGAGGGGCTGTGAGTGAGTGGGCGGTGGACAGGAATGCCTCTGATGAACAAGGTGCACTCTTCAAAGTTTGTGCCCCATTTTTGTTTCTGGCGTTTTACCAGCTTAGTGAAAAGAAGCTGTCCACTTCCACTAGCTTTCACACTCTAACTACACCATGGTGCAGGCAGAGCAATATTGGGACCAAGGGCACATCTAATAAACTCAATTCACTCTTAGTTATTTGCTTATTTATGGTGAGCAGGCTCAGCACTTGCCAATCCTCCCATAATTTGGGCAATGTTCCATCTAAGCTGCTCTGAGGTTCCTCACATACTGATTGACAGCAGCAGCCACACTGACAAGTTGTTTTGAAAGGTGATACTGTGCAAGCACTGTGGATATCCACTCACTAATTTAAAAAAAATACAAGGAACATTGATGAGGGGTCACTCAGAAGGAAAGAACAGCAAAACTGATCTGAGAGACATACTGATCCATATATGTCAAAAAAGAGGACCTTTGGCTACCTTTCCAAGTATCTCTGGGTTTTTCCTATTTTTCCCTCTGGGTCTGCCACTATTTTTCATAATGCATCACCTAAATTACACCGATTGGGGGCATGGGACTCAGATCTCTCAAAACATCAGGAAGAGTTTTCTGGTTCAGCCAGAATAGTCTTCCTCGCAAATGAGCATTAATCAGGAAAGTTAGTGAAGGAGAGCCAATTTCACCCAGTGCCAAACAGATGTAGAACATCTGTTCCCTCACAAGGAATCGTAAAGCAGACTGTAATAAGCAATAACAATGAGAGTCTCTGCCGTCGAATGCCTAAGTCATCTGAATGTGTAGCCATGATCCTACAAAAGGATCCGTGATCTCACTGCTCTCTGTCTCATGCCAACAAAGAAAAATAACATCGTAGGCTTTATCCCAGGAAATGCTTAATGTAGAGGTTATTGCCTCTTGTAAGGGAAAACTGATTAGATGTATATGAAGCAATGTTAATAACAGCGTCATAGTGAGCTTTGGGTAAATGGGATAAACTTCGAGCTGCTTTTAATTTTCAGAATACACAACAATAGTAGGCATCCAATTCTAAAGTTGCCAAAGCCTCCTGGAATATTCCTTCATGGGAGTGTCCTATCAGAGGAAATTTTACCACATAAATTGAATGGAAGGAACCAGTTAGGAGCTCCTCTTGCAGTCACAAGCTGGGTTTCTCCTATGTTTCCTATCTGCAATAAATTTAGGAGACATGCTGTTAAGTGAATGTTCAAAATGAAGGATCACTGTGAAAGTGTCTAGGAAAGATTGACAGCAGGGAGAATGGGGTCGGGGGTGCAGTGGCTGAGAGCTAGCAGCTTATAACTGAGGTCAATTGGCTGAGAAGGGAGAAGTGGAGGAGGCCCAGGAGGCTTCAAGAGGGTTTAGGAGAGATGGGGAGGCTGCAAGGGCTGTGGGGATTTGGGAGGGTGATAGAGTTCTAAGGGGAGGAGTGAGGCTGCAAGGGAGGTGAGTCTGCAATTGGGCTGTGCAAAACAGTGACACGGGGAAGAGGAGTGTGGGAGGCTGAGGGAGGCTACAAAAGAGGTGAAATAGGAGGATGTATGGGGGAATGGACAGGGTGGGGAAGATTACAAGCAAGAGAGAATAGTTTAAAACCTGTCAACAAAGGACCACTCCAAAAACTCGGAGCTGGAAACCTTGAAATTGCGAAGGTAATGAGTTGTTTGCAAATAAATGTGGAATCTCTAATTTAAAGAAGCATAAGTGCAGTGTTACTATGTGGGAAAATGCAGTGGATGCTACTGCAATGAACACTATGTTAATTGCTAAACTTCCATCTGAGTTTTAGATTTTAAATGAAGTAAAGAGGGTAGTACCCATCTGTTTAAGATCTTTTAGCTTTGTGAACATAGAATGGAAATGCATTAAACGTGAACTCAACCTAGAAGCTGTGTTGAGGTTCATGACTATTTGTGTGTAGGTGTATGTGCCAGTTATTTTGAAAAACACTTTTGTTGTTAACTTATGCCTGCTGGCTTATGGCAATTTAAGTAATATTGTGTTGAAAATCAATGCTTTCTTTGTATGTTGTGTCATTAATGGAGGGTTGGTAATATAATAAAATATTGATTAATTCTTCTGATCTCAATCCACTGAGAGTCCAAATAATCCGTATGTCAACACAAGTACAAAAGGTAACATCTTTATGTGACTGCAACCTTTTAAAAGGTGTTTGTGTAATGTCGCCCTTCAGTGCCAAAGAGAAGATCCTGAAAACCAACAAAGCAACCTTAAGAGCAACCTAAAAAATAAGAACGCTATGGCCTGGTTGCTTTCTCAAAAAACAGATACACACTGGGCTTGCTTCTACATTAATGACCAGATCTTGTGAGGTTGGCTTCATATGCTACAGATGTAAGCTCTAACTAAAGAACAGCAATCTCTTCCCTACTTTTCCAGAGCTGCTATATCCGTTCTAACATAACAACTAACAAGCAGCACATCAACATATGAAGATCCTTCTAATGTTTAACTGATATTCTGAGCCATGAGAATGTAGTATCTTTAAAACTACAGAACAACCCCAGTTACCTGAATGGGACATGCAAGGAGTATTTTGTTCGGATAACGGATTGTTTGGATAACGAATAACGTTTTACGGGACTTTGAGATCTTGTCCAGATAATCCGAAATTCGGATAATTGATGTTTGGATTCTGTATTACATATAAAATTCTATCACTTGTGGAAAACAGAGTTGTTAAGATACACAAAGCTTTTTGAATAATTACTTATGTCCTGCCTTCATGAAAATCCATTTAAATTTCATTTCTATCCTTCAATCCTGTATAATAAAACAAATTGTAAAAATCCATATTCAGTTACTTAAATTCAAAATGCCGTATGATTTATGATGATAAAATCTGTTGTTAAAGATTGCTTGACTTTCTTTATCAAGCCTTTCTGTCCTTTCTCTCATTTATCTGAACAGCGAGATTTTTTAGCATGCTATGTGTCATGTTACAGTTGATGGGACAAGTCTGATCCCTTAAGAACATCAGTGCATGCATTATCATTTGACATTCTCAGCTCCTGCACAATGACAAATATCTGCTATTGTTCCACTGTGCAGTTAATTTCTTTACAGCTGGGAATACCTTCAAGCTTTCAGATCCCTAGGGTAGTTTGTAAGTGGCTGAACAAGGTCACCTGGCTATACCAATCTCTTGCACCATTGTCTTGTTAAAGCTTAGTGCTTATGCAATCTTGTTTCCAGAATCACTCTTGATGTAGGAAGATATCAGCTGAAATAACCACCTTTAGATTAGACATTTTCTATTTCAGCCAACCAACAAAGTCATGGTCCAATACAATAACACAGATGTTATGAGCTTGATTTTCAATTCAGGGTCAGGAACCTGATCTTCAGGCCGTTTCTGGGTCTTGACCCTGCCTATATCTGCACTGCTGATGTGATGCTATCTTCAAGTGAAGATCAGTCAATTGTGTTGAAAGTGAGCTTGATGCACAGGTAGTGACATTAAGCATGTCCAGGATCTGGCTCCTAAGTACAAAATCCAAATGCAAACAGCAACCATGATTGGACCTGCTACTCTTGTGCAACATAGCGGAGGCACAACATCAAATCTAGCACACTTATATTGCAGAGAAATGGCAAATGACCAAAATAAAAGTCCCTCCAACACAACAGTCTTTGTTGTCAAAACATTTTTTTTTGCCATCAATGTAGCTTAGTGCCTTCTTGCATGGCAAAGGACAGCTGTGCATTCACATGCACCAGAAGGTTTAGGTTTGTTGTACTTTGATTTCTTTCCAAATCAGGATGATGTGTGAGTAACAGAGCAACTAGTTGCGCATGTTTGCAGGCATCTGCTGCCTTTGTTCTACTTGAGTCTGTGCTTTTGATTGGCACTGAAAACAATTTTTTGTCAAGTTGCTGTAGTACATCTTAGAGATGATATATTCGGCAGCCACTGTATGCAGACAAAGTGAATGTTGATTGTGTTGGTTAAGATACTAAGCTGGACTGCTTTCCTATGAATGTGGAGATTCTTGGGTATTGTGGAAGTTTCCAGCTTATGGGAGGAGATTCCATCACACTCCTGGCCTCTGCCTTGTATATTGTGGACTGGTTTTGTGGGGGATCAAGAGGCAAACTACTCGCTGTAGAACACCAACGTCAGACCTGCTTCTGAAGCCACAGTACTTACTGTGCTATTACAGTTAAATTTCTGATTAACGATAATACTCAAGATGTTGAAGGTGACCAATTGAATGATAGCTTGAAGGTCAAGGGAAAATGGTTAGGTATTCTCTTCTTGGAGGTGGTTGTCACTTGCTGAAGCCTGTGTGCAAAGATTTGCAAATTTATCAGTCCAAGCCTAAATATTGTCTCGGTTTTGCTGCATGTTGCAATGGCTGTTTCAATACCTAAACAGTTGTGAATATTATTGAACATTGCAATCATCAGCGATCAGAACTGAAATGATTGTAGTTATTGGGTATCTTGCATTGTGTTACATTTGGATCAAGCCTGTGGGGAATTTTCTACTTGATGCACATTGACTTCTTTCTTGTGAGTTCTCCTTAATGTCAAACTGTGCAGCAATGGATATTTGAGCCATGATGCATTTTGCTACCGAGTGTCATGTTGTGGGATGACATCCACTGTTTTCCATGTGGTAAAATGGCAATCTCAGCTGATGGGAGGATTGTGCAGAGATGAAGAAAATTTAGTTATTTTCCTCAAAAGAAAAACAAGAAAGGGAAAGAAACTGATTATTGTTCTGTATGAGAATAGTAAAAGGTGAACCTGTTCATTTAATTTGGATTGAATCTGCTATGTTAATGTAAAACAAGGCTATTAGTTAAGGTGACTGAAATTTTAAAAATTGCTGCAAATAATGAGAGGCCAGGAAGGGTATGGCTGGGAAACATATTTCAGTGATGGTTGTTAGGTATGTCTTACATTCTACATAAGAGATATGCTCATTATATCATCACTGTTAAAGCATATGATCAGAGATTATTAAGGTCTCAGTCTCATTTTAAACTGGGGCCCATGACGTGCACCATGAGGTGCTGATGATACCTCTTTTTGTATCTAATTAGCTCAATGTTCATGAAAATTCTGAACTGCCAGAGACTGTAATGTACATTGATAGTGAATGCTACAGAGAAAAAAAATCGATTGAATCTTTCAGCATCTGTACTCTCTTCAGGTACAATTACCCTGCTGGAGGCAAAAGACCACAACATGGCAGCAGATCAATGGTGCTCTTTGCAGTGATATCATATTTTAAACATGTTCCTTTTAATGTCTTACCGTGTATTTCCGAGAGTTCTCCAGCAATACTTTGTCCCGCAGCCAGCTAACAACAGGTTTCGGGTTTCCGAATGCTGTGCATGTGAGAGTGATGCTACTTCCTTCCTTTGCTTCCACATAGGGTGAAGGAGTTTCCGTGAAAGTAGGGGGAGCTAAACAAAACAAAAATCCTCTTAAAATAGATTCAACATTTAGAACTAGTATCTTTAAATGCTTATAAAAACCAGTGTGTAATCTTTCACCCATTGCATCAGTTTGTGTAGGTGTCCATAGAGGGATCACAAGTCCTTTGATAATTTCAACTTAATTTCTACACTGGTACAACCTTTTGCCAATGGGAGGCATGAGAAGCAAAGAGCTTTTCTATACCTTAAATCCAATAGTTCAGCCAAAAAAAAAACTCACAATGATAGAAATAACTGAAAAGAAAATAAGGAATGACTGTCTATGTTAAATAAGGGGAATAATAGGAGCAACAACTCAATAAATTGCGTAAGTCTCAATAAATTGATCCAATTGAATATTTAACAAACTGTTCCAGTGATAGGGTTTGGTGGAGCTAATTACTTCAACTGCTGAGCACTGATGCAGTTATGATGTTAAGGTTATACTGTCAGCTAGCAATCTACACTGTGAATATGTAATCTATAATCTAAGACCATGTTGAAATAAATATTCTCATGGTGTACAATCTTCCATAAATCCCCACGATTAGGTAGTGCCTCTATAACGTATCCTTTCATTTTCCCATGTACAACTATAAACATGATGTGCAAATTCTGTAATGGTTGGAGAGTCAAATGAAACACAATTGAACAAAATTTCTCTCAATCCTATCAAGCTATAGTCATAAATAAATACTAAATCATAGAAAATTCATGAGAAATAATGTATTGGATATTCCAATGTCATTTATATTGATCCAATCTTTTCCCCAATTCTTCAGGATCTTCTTCTCAGCCAAACATTTGGCATCAAGGATGATTTGCTTCCACACTGGTGCAATGAGTTTTGAGACGGCCAATAAATGCAACATGTTGATTCTGCACTGCCTGAACTGATGGATAGATTAGCTGTTTTGGATGACACCTTTGAAACATTTTTGCTAGTCTTCTAGTAGCCTCCTGCAGTGATCTGTATGCAATGGATTGAGCTCCAGATTCAAATACATGAATTTGGTGCCTTACTTGCATCATTTCAGGATTTTCTCCCACAGTCCTGTCTAACTGGTAATGATTATTAACCAAAGCAAATGAATCAACAGCAGAGCTAACAATTTAGAACTATGTAGAATTCAAGCTTATTCTTCACAGAGTCATCAAAGATTGAGATGGGCACAGTGATGTATTACTACGTATTACTTTATTAAACTGGAATTGGTCAGATACAGTCATTGCCATCAAAGGTTAAGTGAAGTTAAACTGATTATCGCAAAAGTAGGAGGATTCTTAATGGAACTTGACATAACATAATTCATCATGACTACTACATTAATTCAATTGTCATTGCTTCTCATCAACAGTGAGGGTCTTGCCTCAGGTACATGAATAGCTGTTATAATTAGTAACTAAGATTTAGTTCTGGCAAGTGTAAGTTAAAGGATGATTGGGTGATGTATATTTTTATTCATATATCTTTGCGTTCAGATCCCTCCATAGCCTGGCCTCTTTTCTGCAACTCCAACTCTACAAGCTGTCAAGACGTTGTGGTTCTGCTCGCCGAGCTGGAAGTTTTTGCTGCAAACGTTTCGTTCCCTGGCTAGGGAACATCATCAGTGCTGTTGGAGCCTCGTGTGAAGCGCTGCTTTGATGTTTCTTCCGGTATTTATATTGGTTTGTTCTTGCCGCTTCCGGGTGTCAGTTTCAGCTGCAGTGATTTGTATGTGGGGTCCAGGTCGATGTGTCTGTTGATGGATGTTCTTGCCGTTTCCGGGTGTCAGTTTCAGCTGTAGTGGTTTGTATATGGTGTCCAGGTCAACGTGTCTGTTGATGGAGTTTGGGGATGAATGCCATGCTTCTAGGAATTCTCTGGCTGTTCTCTGTCTGGCTTGTCCTATGATAGTGGTGTTTTCCCAGTCAAATTCATGTTGCTGGTTGTCTGAGTGTATGGCTACTAGAGATAGCTGGTCGTGTCGTTTTGTGGCTAGCTGATGTTCATGGATGTGGATTGTTAGCTGTCTTCCTGTTTGTCCTATATAGTGTTTTGTGCAGTCCTTGCATGGTATTTTGTAAACTACGTTAGTTTGGCTCATGCTGGCTATTGGGTCCTTTGTTCTAATGAGTTGTTGTCTGAGCATGGATGTTGGCTTGTGTGCTGTTATGAGTCCTAAGGGTCGCAGTAGTCTGGCTGTCAGTTCTGAGACGCTCCTGACGTATGGTAGAGTGGCTAGTCCTTTTGGTTGTGGCATGTCCTCGTTCCGTGGTCTATCTCTTAGGCATCTGGTGATAAAGTTGCGTGGGTATCCGTTTTTGGCGAATACCTTGTATAGATGTTCCTCTTCCCCTTTTCGCAGTTCTGGTGCACTGCAGTGTGTTGTGGCCCTTTTGAATAGTGTCCTGATGCAGCTTCGTTTGTGTGTGTTGGGGTGGTTACTTTCATAGTTTAAGACTTGGTCTGTGTGTGTTGGTTTCCTGTGTACCCTTGTGGTGAATTCTCCGTTGGGTGTTCTCTCTACTAACACGTCTAGGAATGGGAGTTGGCTATCCTTTTCCTCTTCTCGTGTGAATCGGATTCCTGTGAGTGTGGCGTTGATGATTCGGTGTGTTTTTTCTATATCTGTGTTTTTGATGATTACAAAGGTGTCATCAACATATCTGATCCAGAGTTTGGGTTGGATTTGTGGTATTAGAACATACAGCCATACCACAAATCCAACCCAAACTCTGGATCAGATATGTTGATGACACCTTTGTAATCATCAAAAACACAGATATAGAAAAAACACACCGAATCATCAACGCCACACTCACAGGAATCCGATTCACACGAGAAGAGGAAAAGGATAGCCAACTCCCATTCCTAGACGTGTTAGTAGAGAGAACACCCAACGGAGAATTCACCACAAGGGTACACAGGAAACCAACACACACAGACCAAGTCTTAAACTATGAAAGTAACCACCCCAACACACACAAACGAAGCTGCATCAGGACACTATTCAAAAGGGCCACAACACACTGCAGTACACCAGAACTGCGAAAAGAGGAAGAAGAACATCTATACAAGGTATTCGCCAAAAACGGATACCCACGCAACTTTATCACCAGATGCCTAAGAGATAGACCACGGAACGAGGACATGCCACAACCAAAAGGACTAGCCACTCTACCATACGTCAGGAGTGTCTCAGAACTGACAGCCAGACTACTGCGACCCTTAGGACTCATAACAGCACACAAGCCAACATCCATGCTCAGACAACAACTCACTAGAACAAAGGACCCAATAGCCAGCATGAGCCAAACTAACGTAGTTTACAAAATACCATGCAAGGACTGCACAAAACACTATATAGGACAAACAGGAAGACAGCTAACAATCCACATCCATGAACATCAGCTAGCCACAAAATGACACGACCAGCTATCTCTAGTAGCCATACACTCAGACAACCAGCAACATGAATTTGACTGGGAAAACACCACTATCATAGGACAAGCCAGACAGAGAACAGCCAGAGAATTCCTAGAAGCATGGCATTCATCCCCAAACTCCATCAACAGACACGTTGACCTGGACACCATATACAAACCACTACAGCTGAAACTGACACCCAGAAACGGCAAGAACATCCATCAACAGACACATCGACCTGGACCCCACATACAAATCACTGCAGCTGAAACTGACACCCGGAAGCGGCAAGAACAAACCAATATAAATACCGGAAGAAACATCAAAGCAGCACTTCACACGAGGCTCCAACAGCACTGATGATGTTCCCTAGCCAGGGAACGAAACGTTTGCAGCAAAAACTTCCAGCTCGGCGAGCAGAACCACAACAACGGATACCCGAGCTACAAATCTTCAATCAGATTTTAAGCTGTCAAGACATCTGATCTCTAATTCTGATCTTTTGAACATTCCTGATTAGAACTAACATAATTCATTGACTCTATTGACTATCATGTCTTCAGTTGCCTGGGCCCTAACCTCCAGAATTGATTCCATAAACCTCTCATTTTACTTTTCTCCTATGAAGAGACTGACTAAAGTATACCTCTTTGACCAAGTTATGACTTATGTACCTGAACGTTTACCTCAGAGAATCAGACAATCATACAACTCCTACCAGTGCAGAAAGAGGCCAATCAGCCCATCAAGTCTGCACCAACCCTATAAAGAGCATTTCACCCAGACCCAGCCCCCTAACCTTGTATTTACTTTAGCCAATTCACCTAACCTGAATATCTTAAGATTGTGGGAGAAACTAGAGCGTCTGGAGGAACCCTAAGCAGACAAAGGGAAGAATGTGCAAGCTCCACTCAGTCTTCCAAGGTATGTGGTTTGGCATCATATTTTATTGTGAAGTGCTTTGAACATTTTATTTGGTTAAATATGCTATTTAATAGGAGTTTTGCTGGTCTTTCTTAAGTATGGATTATAATGGCACCGAATCATACCCTTGAGGTGTTCTTTGGTGAGCTCTAAGATGTCTAAGCAATGAATGGTTGACATCTTCCTTCAGCAGCCTTCTACATTTCTCTGGCATGAACTGCACATTTCTCTGTTGATTGTTACACTTCCTTTGATGCTTGAAAAATTGCACAGCGAACATGCTACATTAATAAATTCACTCTCAACTTCATGAAATCTCTTTGACAGCCTTTACTGGATCTTCCTGGTCTGTCCTTTGGCCTCCGGGTTAGCAGTATCTGATCTTAAGCCGCAATGTAAAGAACTCTGCTTCAATTGACTTAATAAAAGGCCAAACATACCTTTCCAGACTGCCATTCCAGTAACCTAGCATGTCTTAGGTGCAACTGTCAGTCTACATGAGCTTCAGCAAAATAGCCAACTATCAGGAGGACTCCCAGCCATAAGACTGTCAAGTATCTTGTTCTTATCTGAGGTAATTGGATCCAGAGTCATGATTCTTTGTTTAGTCCAGACAAACAGGTGATTTATATTATAAACTTTAGTTTTGTCAAAAAAACAAAAATACTTTTTATAGAATCCCTGCAGTGTGAAGGCAGAGCATTTGGCCTATTGAGTCCACACCATCCTTCCAAAGAGCAAGCCACCCAGACCCACCCCATCCCTATAATGCTGCTTTTCCAATAGCTAATCCACCTAGCCTACACACCCCTGGACACTATGGGCAAATTAGCATGGCCAATCAACCTAACCTGCACATCTTTGGACTGTGGGAAGAAAATGGAGCATGCAGAGGAAACTCACATAGACACTGGGAGAATGTGCAAAATCCACACATTCACCTGAGGGTGGAATTGAACCCAGGTAAGTGGAAAGACAATTTGAAAGGCTTTAAAATTGTCAAATCTTCAGATAACAAAGGCCTGGAAGAGGGCTCCAGTAACTGATTTGCTGAGACAAAACATGACTTTAAAGAGGCAGATCTAGGCAGTCTTGATGGTGGAGAAAGCTTAGCTGAGGGTGAAACAGTATTGAGATAAAGCCATTACACACAAATTTAGCAAAGCATTGCTGTTTTGTTGTCTTACACCCTATTGAGTATCCAGAGTAGTGTGGATGTGCAGAGGGATCTTGGAGTCCATGTACATAGATCCCTGAAAGTTGCCACCCAGGTGGATAGTGCTGTTAAGAAGGCATATGGTGTATTAGGTTTCATTTATAGAGGGATTGAGTTCCGGAGCCGCAATATCCTGTTGCAACTGTACAAAACGCTGGTGCGGCCACACTTGGAATATTGTGTACAGTTCTGGTCCCCATATTTCAGGAAGAATGAGGAAGCATTGGAAAAGGTGTAGAGGAGATTTACCAGCTTGTTGCCTGGTCTGGAGGGAAGGTCTTATGAGGAAAGGCTGAGACACTTGGGTCTGTTCTCATTGGAAAGAAGGAGGCTAAGAGGGGATTTGATAGAGACATACAAGATGATTAGGGGATTAGATAGGGTAGACAGTGAAAATCTTTTTCCTAGGATGATGACATCAGCTTGTACGAGGGGGCATAATTACACATTGAAGGGTGATAGATTTAAGACAGATGTCAGAGGCAGGTTCTGTACGCAGAGAGTGGTAATGGTGTGAAATGCACTACCTACTAATGTAGTCAGCTCAGCCATATTAGGGAGATTTAAACAATCCTTAGATAAGCACATGGTTGATTTTGGGATAGTGTAGGGGGATGAGCTGAGAATAGTTCACAGGTCAGCGCAACATTGAGAGCCGAAGGGCCTGTTCTGTGCTGTATTGTTTTATGTTCTATGTTCTATGAATAGTTCCTCTTAATATTAATTTTGAGCATTTGCTTTTTGTCTTTGACACACTTAATTTGCAGTTCAGGTTTATTCTGATCATTTAATCTTTGGATTCTAATTAATCTGAAATCTGTTTCGCCTTTTGCGATCTTGTTTTGACAACTGTCTGTGGAAATGTCTGCTTGATTTTATCCCAAGTTATATTGTTAGTTTTGTAACCATCTGAAAGTCAAAACCAATGCTGAATTTTGCATCTAACACCTTCAAATCAGAAAATTAATGAGAAGTTGATATTAGTCAGCATACACGTATTATTACATCAATTGCCTAATCTAGTTAAAATAAATTGGTCAATCCTTCTGATAATAATGTCAAAGCAATTTAATATGAATAATTAAAGTTTTGTACATACTTAGCTGCACAATGTAAATTTTTTAAAAGATTGATATTACATGGGAAGAATATCTGCTGTAATAATGTTCCTACTTGTTTCCTAATCTCAAATTCACAATTTCTAATTTTAACAGCACGTGCTTGGAAAATTATGAACAACTATTCCAATCAATGTGAATAATGCTTTTCTCAAATCTATTACAAGTAAAAAGGAATGGAAATTAAACCTGCAGGTGGAAGTTCACATATTATCACTAACTCTTAAATACACAGAAATCTTAAATCTACAGAAAATAATTGGCATTTTTGTCATAGTGTCCAAAATCATGAAAATTAATTAGCAACAATACCTGTTCCTAAGTAAAATATCAATTTAACAATGCTATAATGAAATAAAATGTGATAATTTAAATCTCTAGGTGTGGGTATTTGCATTGTTAACATTGTTCTCTAAGAACATGAAGAGAAAAAAAGCTGCACTTTTCTCCCATCAGAATAGCAATTTGTGGTTCAATTTACGACATGTCTTAAATTACTGAAAGAAATTGTTGAAAGATGCCTTACATTGTTTATTGCCAAATGCTGTTAAATATTAGATTTGAGCTACTTTTACTGAAAGAGTCCATTACAGGAAATTTCCATGAACAGTTAGATATTTGAGTGAATGTCCTGTCTGCATAGGATCATGGGATGTCTTGTGCCAATATGGACAGAAATTGGGAGGCAAAGTCTTCACTGACACTATTTCAGCATACATATAGAATCATAGGATCCCTACAGTGTGGAAAGAGGTCCCTCAGCCCATCAAGTCTGCTGTGCCCCTCTGCAGATCATTGAGCTCAGATCCAGCTCCCCTACCCTATCCACATAATCTTGTATTTACCATGGGTAATCCATCTAACCTGCACATCTTTGGACATGCAGAACTTGACAGAAACCCACACAAAGACAGGGAGATTGCCCACAGGGATCCTTTGAAATTCCCAATGTAGCAGACTCAGAAGGAATTGCTTGGGAAATTGTATTTTCCACCAGGGAATTCCCTTACATGTGTAACCCTCTGAAAGTCACTATTTAAATTAAAGACTTTGGATGGTTCTGATAAAATTCAAGTAAAGTAGTTGCTCAGAAAAAAAAAGATGATTCAATATGTAGACTAATTAATGAGTAACTATTAAGCAGACTTCAACATTCCCTCACCTCTTCTTACTTCACATCACCTCCCTCCCAGACTACTAAGTAAGGCTTTTGATCAGTCAAATTTCACATTGGAATCAGAATCATGCTCTGAGGTATTATCTTTTCTTTCCATCTTTATTTTTAAGGTTTTATATGGTCAACTAATGTTGTCTAGATTCCATATCACTTTGAGAGTTCAAGTTTATTTTTGACTTCAATTTCCTTTTCCATTCTTACTCCATGTATTTCTTTGTGTCATTTCCATCTTTCTTCATTTCTCTTCTGTCTCAAGTCTTTTAACTTCAAACAATATCTGACCTAATTCCAGCTACAGTGTTTCAATTTCAAGTTTCCCTTCTTCAACTCTAAATTTTGGATAATTACATGAAATATCTCCTCATTAAGAAATCCTAAATTTATTTTGACCTTCAATGTATCCCTTAATTCTTTCAATTAACTTTAGTCAAATATTTCAAATAATGCATTGTTATATCTTCAAATCCCAGGGAATTCGTAGCAACGTTCAAATCCATCTTCAAATTTTGTGCAATGAACATGACTGAAACACAACTGTTTTACATCCAGAAGATCCATGTACCAGTTACTTTCAAAAGACATAGATCTACCTTAAATGCATGGAATTTGAATCTCACAAGAATCCCCATTTGTTGTGATCCCAGCAGATGTTACAGCTGAACAAGTCCAATTGCAGACTGAAATCTTGCTTCACAGTTTTTAAAAAAATTGAACATAAGCACATCATGCTGCAGATTTGGTTACCACACTGAAACAGAGGCATATTACATAAATTAAATGAAGATAAAATGGAACAAACCAAATTATTTGAAAACAATTCATGAAAGATTTCAAAACCATAGCAAAATAGATTCCTGTCTAACCCGACACCATCTATTCACAGTACTCAAACACCAGACAGAGACTTCCCTTCTGTATTACATCGAAAGGTTTAATGTAATTACTTATTTCTAATCCCAGTTTTTAGAACTTGATAGCCTTTTCCTTCATTATTCTCACAACTGATCTTAAACATTCCTAGTTTCACTTACATTCTTTGTGTTCCTAGCCAATCACTTCTGGTCTAGAATTTTCAAATTAAAACCCTTACACTCAGGTAACGCACTCCCTTATTGTTCCGGATTAACTAACTTCTCCAGGATATACAAGTTCTTACATCCCAGCCCAGTTTTCTGCCAACTGCCCCAAAAATGTGTATTTTTCCTATGCCAAAAGGATTTTTTGATTCCTCTAAACCAAAAGGAAGATATTTACTTTCACTGTCTGTTGTCTCTCATCGTAGAATTCATAAAATATAAACACATTCCCGCTGTCAGAATCAGTCCGATGTTCTTTGACATCTGTGATTTAAAATCATGAATCCACAAATACCGACAAGTTAATTATTAAAACATTTCCTACAAATGGACCAAAAGCTATGTGTCACTAGTTCAAAATCTAACTACTGAAATAATGATACTAATATTACCTTACGATACATGATAACATTGAACAATTTGCACCTGTAATCCAATCTCAAAAATGGTTTCCTCTACCCTCTTCCCAATTACAGCATAAAAAAGGCATTAACTTTACCTCCAGGTGTAAGTTTTAATTGGCTAACCTCGATCCTAACCCTTCTCATCCTAGAAGTACATGAATCGTTTAATATAGTGATATCAGTTATTTCTTTCTGGGACATCAGGAGGCCGAGAGTCGACGCATGGTAAATGGAGAATACTGAGGATAATTACCTTCTCAATAAGAGAATTTAAGCCTTCTTTTGTGCATTAGAACATAGAACATTACAGTACAGTACAGGCCCTTCAGCCATAGATGTTGTGCCAACCTGTGAAACCAATCTGAAATCCACCTAACCTGCACTATTCCATTCTCGTCCATATGCCTATCCAGTGACCATTTAAATGCCCTTAAAGTTGGCGAGCCTACTATTGTTACAGGCAGGACGTTTCACGCCCCTACTACTCTTTGAGCAAAGAAACTACCTCTGACAACTGTTCTATATCTATCACCCCTCAATTTAAAGCTATGTCCCCTCATGCTAGCCATCAGCATTCAAGGAAAAAGATTCTCACTGTCCACCCTATCTACCCCTCTGATTATCTCATATGTCTCAATTAAGTCACTTCTCAATCTTCTTCTCTCTAACAAAAACAGCCTCAAGTCCCTCAGCCTTTCCTTGTAAGACTTTCCCTCCATACCAGGCAACATCCCAGTAAATCTCCTCTGAACCCTTTCCAAAGTTTCCAAGTCTTCCCTACAATGAGGTGACCAGAGCTGTACGCAATAATCCAAATGCGGCCACACCAGAGTTTTGTATCGCTGCAGCATGAATCTCTCAGGTTAAATCTCAGCAGGTTAAGTTGGTGAAAGCAAGTCAGCAGCTCGCTTGGCATTTTGCATCAATTTTATTTCCACAGTCTTAATAATGTGGGAAGGGTGTGGATCAAAATGCAGACTCTTTATAGAATATCTAAATCTTCCCTTTTAGGTTTTAAGTAAAAGTGTACATTTTTAGAACAAGCATCCAAGCAATTGTCTGATATAAGGTATCTGAAAATTTTGAACATTTCCCAGGATTAATTAGGAAAAGACAAGGGGCAAGCTATTTTTAGGCAATACTGCCTTTGTATTATTGTCAAACCTCACTATTTCCACGAACTACACTCTTTCTTTAATGTAACAGTGTATTCAATTGCTTTGAGATGTCCCAAAGTGCATTGTATATGATGAATTACTTTGAAACGCAGAGACTGTCGTCACATAGAGTAAAATTACAAACTACAAAGAGCAGCGGATTTTCCTGTAATTCCTTCCAAAAATAACCAGATGATGTTATTGTGTTACATTACAAATCCAATATTCCTTCAGACTCTTTGTCATAAAATCAATATAGTTTCAGGTCATATGTCACAAGCATTTTCAAACAGGAATGGAAACACAGTATTGTTACAATAAGAGAAATAATTGCAAAGACAATTCAAACCCAGCTCATTGATTTCATGGAACTGGTTCTCACTTTTAAATTCCATGTTCTGTGTCTCTCTCTAAATGATGTCTTCCACTTGTTTCTCCTGCTGCGCAGACTCTGCAGTCACTGACTGATGGATGTTTCCTCACCATTTCAATCCCCTTTTAAATCACATTGCCCAGTCACTTCTTGTATAAATATCATGGCCAGGTTCTTGTTGCTTTTGACAGATGAGGATTGGAAACTAGAGTAGTATAGATGAATGAACATTTATTAACTATTTAAATGATTTACGGAGGCATCGTTCAGCAAGATTCCTTTCAAATCTTATGGCTTCAGCTCCTAGTTCCAGGTTATGCCTTGGGGATGTCAGATGATGCAGTCTAGTTATTAGCATGTAGCTGTTAATCTCATGTATGACACCTCATCTGAAATCTTTCAATATACCCCATAAACTATTTAGATCTTCTTCCAACTCCCTTGCCCAAAGTTTTTTTTTCACTAAAGTCATCAATTTCCAACAGTGCTCTCACTCATATTTAAGAAGTGAGGGTTGCATTTGGTCCATTCTCTTGTCCTGAGAAATATAGAAAATATCTATTTATATTT
Source organism: Hemiscyllium ocellatum (assembly GCF_020745735.1). Taxonomy (NCBI): domain Eukaryota; kingdom Metazoa; phylum Chordata; class Chondrichthyes; order Orectolobiformes; family Hemiscylliidae; genus Hemiscyllium; species Hemiscyllium ocellatum. The sequence continues at coordinate 34,521,159 of NC_083429.1, forward strand.
ATGGACCATGAGAAAACTGGAAGATATGAAACTGTTTCAGCACCATCAGATTACTTTAATCTGAACAGAAAATCTTCATCTATCTGTAGCACATTAGCAGCACTCTGGTGAGCTAGATTGAGTCAGAATCGATGGACTGGCAACAACAGACTTACATGTCTCCTCAGTAAAGAGAAAACTCGGTTTTGCCTGTAAGCTTCAGCCTGTCTGGTGAATTGCATTGGACTGATTTTGTAAATGTATGGTCTTATTTTGACTACGAAAAATCTGATTCATCTCTATCTAGCACCCCTGGTCTTTTATGAGTTCATTTCTCAATGTTCCCCATTCAAATTATTAGTGAGGCAGTAACGGAAATTTATTAAAAAAATCAAAACTTTCCCCTAAGCTCCTGACTGCACCAAATGAACTTTACCAGATTTAGTATTTAAACTAAAATGAGAATCAAAAGCTTCACTGTCTTCTTCATATTTGACGGAGTTTTCTGTGATCCCATGTTTAACTGGAATGAGGTCTGATTGCACACAGCAGTAACTAACCTACTCCTTCTCAGGCCACTGTGAGAATCCAGAGGTGGCCTGCCAATGATTGATATGGCATTGCCAATTAATCCAATGCATGGCTTTGTCTTTTGATTTAATCTGATTTATTATTGTCGCATGCACCGAGGTAGAATGAAAAGTTTTGTTTTCCATGCAATACACGCAGATCATACATAAAAATGCATTACGGTAATTGAACAGAGGGAGAAATACAATGTTATGGCTGCAGAAAAGATGCACAATGAGTGAAATCAACATTAAATTCAAAATTTGAGAGGTCCATTCATAAGTCCAATAACAGTAGAGAATAAGCCGTTCTCGAACCTGTTGGCATGTGTGTTTAAGCTTTTGTATCTGCTCCCTGACAGAAAAAGTTGGAAGAGATTATTACTGGGATGAAGAGATCTTTGATTATGTTGGTTACCTTTTTGAGGCAGTGAGAAGTGTAGATGGGCTCAAGAGATGGAAGGTTGGGTGATGGACTGGGCTGTGTTCACAGTGTTCACAGCTGTCCGTAGTTTCTTATGGTCCTGGCCAGAGCAGTTGTTATACCAAGCTGTGATGCAGATGGACAGAATGCATTCTGTGGTGCATCTTTAAAAAATGTTAAGAGTCTGAATCGACATGCTGGATTTCCTTCACCTTTTGAGGAAGTAGAGACATTGTTGTCCTTTCTTAACCATCGTATCAATGTGGATGGATCAGACAGATTGTTGGTGATTGCCACTTTTAGTAGTTTGACCTTCTCAACCATTTCCACCTCAACTACATTGATGTAGGCAGGGGCGTGCCTTCCACCTTACTTCCTGAAATCAATGACCAATGCTACTGTTTTGCTGCCATTAAGTAAGAGATTGTTACCTTTATACCGCACCACTGAGCACTCTATTACTTTCCTGTCTTCTGTATGGTCATTGTTTGAAATCTGGCCGACTGTGACAGTGTCATCAACGAACTTGTCCAGGCCTTTTACGTACCTTCAATCAAAACTCTTGTGAAAGGTTCTTCAAATGCTGGAATAGGAATTATAGGTGCAGGTTTTATTACTGCCTGTGGTTTTCCGATTAGCTGACATGTATGACACGTCTGGCAAAACTCAACTACATCCTTGTGTAGTTCAGGCCAGTAAAAATGTCTTTGTATTTTAGCGTATGTTTTCCTCCAAGTGGTAGCCCATGCACCGCTCACAGCACCTCCTTTCGTTGCCCTACTGGCAAAACAATCTGATAAACTTCGGCCCATTTCTCATCTGCTTTAATGTGTGATGGTCTCCATTTCCTTATTAGGACATCATTTGTTAAGTAATAGCACACAGGAATGCATTCACTCTTCTTCGTATATAATGATACTTGCTTTGATACAACTGTTTTCAGTTTTCATCTTTCTACTGGAACTCAATAGGCATAGTAGAGCTAAAGTTACTTGCATGTTAATCTATTTGCTCCTGTTCTGTCCCACTTGTCTGTTCAAAAAGAGTCTCTGATAATACTTATTCTTTATCTGTACTTTTCATCTCTCCTGCTTCAGCTTGTGCCTCTGTGACCTCGTGAAGAATCAATCTGGGAATATTTCCAAATAAGACTCCTGCCATGCTTCAGTTGCCCGAGTCTCCACTGGCTTTTCAACTAGGTGGGCAGCACACCTACTGATGAATCAGCTATTTAAATTGCAAGGGCAAATTGTATTCCTGGAGCTGAGAGTTTGTCCAATACTCCCACCACAAATTCTGCACTCTTCTCTGGACTCTCCAGCCTCACTTGATATAATTGAGCACTTTATGTCTCACCATGGATTCCTGATATCAGTACCTTTTCTGGCAATAGCTTTTCAGGAGCACATATCTCCTCACCCTTCAGCATTACAGACTGAGAGGATCCTGTGTCCCTTAATATTGTAACCTCTTTACCTGTAACCTCTGGCCTATGTGAATAAACTTTACCCTTTTAGGTTGTTTTTTAGCGGATCTGACACTTCCTCCTTAATCAACCTCTGAATCAGCTTTCTAGCTTCCATTGTGCTTTCTGTTATTATGCCAACAAAACTTCCAGGCTTATCCTGCTTTCCTATGTCTGGCTTTCTCCTAGCCCACCAACACTGTGATTTAATGTGGCCCACGTTATTACAATGAAAACACAGGAGCTTTTAAACTTCTTTATTCCCCCTCGAGGGTTTTGGTTTTACCCTGTGGTTCGTTCTCCTTATGATCTTCACTGAGATCTACCTTCTGTTTTCCACGTGAGGATTTCTCTTTGCCCCAATTTCTATCCCTCATGGACTGAAATTGATTCTGGAAGCTAAACCGTGTTTTATGGACCAGCTCATAATCACCAGCCACTTTAGTTGCTAACCTTGCTGTTTTAACTCTCTGCTCTTCCACATGAGTTCATGCTGCTTCAGGCAGTGAATTTTTGAATTGGTCCAAAATAATTGTCTGTCTAAGGGCATCATAGGTTTGCTTTAATTTTATCCATCTATCAAAATTACTCTGTTTGATCCTTTCAAACTGAATACAGGTTTGACCAGGCTCCCTCTTTCGATTCTTGAAACGTCATCTATCAACTTCTAGTACAAGCTCATATGCACTTAAAATGGATTTTTTCAGGAGATAGCTCCTCTGATAGGGATGCAAAGACCTCACTTGCCCTACCTACAAGTTTTGTTTGGATCAACAAAACCCACATTGCCACTGGCCACTGCATTTATTTAGCCACTTCTTCAAATGAGATGAAAAAGGCTTCCACATCCTTCTCATCAAATTTAGGCAATGCTTGGACATACTTGAACAGTTTCTCACTGGGCTTCTGACTACCAGGGGCTTGCTCATTCTCACTCTCTCCCTCACTCAGCATACCTTCAGCCTTTATCTCCAGCCTTTTAAGCAGACTTTTCTTTTTCAGTGCCAATTTCTGAAGTTCAAATGCTCTTTTTTTCTCTCTCCTCTGTTGCTCTCTGTTTTTCTTTCTTTTGCTTTTAATCATAACTCAAACTGTTTCAATGCTGCTGCCCTTTTCTTGTCTCTCGCCTCTAACTCAATCCATTTCTTTTGCAATTGAAGTCTTGCCATCTTTATAGATCCTGATGGTGTTTTGAGCAAGTTTAAATGCTTAGCTCCTGCTGTAATTATCTCTCCTTTCCTCACAGAAGGAGGCAGCTCCATCCCCAGTTTGTCTGGGGCTAAGGCGTTTGTCAGTGTTTTGTGGGTTTCCAGTCAGTTGCCATCAAACCCCAGCAATGAGTGCTCAAATTATTGCTGTAGCTGTTTTCTCCACTGTATTCTGATGGGCTAATGGGTTTTCACTTCCTGTCTTTGTAATCATTGGCTAAGATCTTTCTTAAATGGCTCACAGGTCACACACCAGTACTGTCACAAGGTATAAATAACACAAATGGGTTTTGGATGTGTCACAGATTGAGGACTGTGAACTGTTTGAGTATAAATTAATCAATAATAAGAATTTTCACGAGATGCCGAAGTGTGATTGAACAGGACACCACTAGATCTTTCTTCACAGGACCTAGTTTGATTGGGAGGACTGCAGATACTGGAGATCAGAGTCGAGGAATGTGGTGCTGGAAAAGCACAGCAGGTCAGGCAGCATCCAAAGAGCAGGAGAATCGATGTTTCGGGTGTCATGAACTAGGCCAGACAATTCAAACATTCTTAAGCAGGCAGCCCAGACCATAAGTTTGCAATTTGTTTCGGTAAGTGCACAGTGAAAATTACTTGGAATAAGTTAGGTGGGTTAACTACCAGGTGTTAAAACAGACAAAATTTATTCACAAAATTATGGAATGAACACAAAGAACAGAATATCAAATACCCACAGAACTCAGACTATCCCAAACTAGACTTAATCATGCTGTTCCGAATGTACACAATATTCCCAATAAACAAACCCCTTAAACAAAGAGCAAAACTTGAAATGAAGACTTACAGGTTGAAATTAGCAGGGCAGAAGGAGAGAGAGTTTAGCAGCCTGCTTCCACACAGCTCCATAGCTGAACTCTCTACTTAAAAGTTCTGAACTCTTTGCTCAGCTCGAAAGCTGGCCATGCCTCCTTGACTTATACAGGTTACTTCTAAAAACATAAAGGCTTTGACCCAAAGTCTCATCAGTTTATGGATAAACAGAAAGGCCTATCATCTCTGTACCAAACCCAGCTATTTCAGAGCCTGGAGTGTCTTATGACACCTCTGAAAAAAATCAAGTGCACAGTGTCCTTGAGAAAGGGAACAGCTTGTAGGAAAAAGGACCAGCTTTGTGATATGGGTATAAGCCCTTCATCAGGAATGAGGATTGTGGGCCAAGGGGGCAGAGAGGAAAAGGGGGGGGGGTGGGGGTAAGGCTGGATGGAAGGTAGCTGGGAAATTGATGAAGCCCCTCCCATTTATATCTCAGTCCCCTTGGCCCACAAGCCTCATTCCTGATAAAGGGCTTATGCCCGAAGTGTTGAATCTCCTGGTCCTCGGATGTTGCCTGACCACCTGTGCTTTTCCAGCACCACAAGTCCAGTTCGATGTACTCTAACATCATTTGATATCTTTGATGATTCAGGTTGGTTATCACATGTAGCTAGTAATCGCACATACCACACTTCTCACCACCATTTAAAATCTTGTCCAATTAACTGAGCTTTGGAGAGGCTTCTATTTCTCAGCATCTTTCATTGCAAATTGCTATCCTCATTGCTTCCTCCTTCAAACGTGTTTTCGTGCATGAAGACATTTTGCAAATTATTTTTATACCAACATAAGGAATAATCTTTCCATTTAAAATAAGAATAAAAGTTTTTATTAACTTTGTGATTTTAAAGGAGAAGTCAAATTCAATCATTGCACATAATGAGATTGGGGATAGAATGTGAGGAAATTGGTACAGGAGTTTAAATTGAGGAAGGAGGGAATTCACAGTTGAACATTGCTTTGTTATTGACCTGGAACTATCTATTATAAAGTCTTACAAAGTTGCTCAATGCTTGCAGCATTTATTTAAGAAACTTCCATTCTTGATTCAAAGAGTAATTAAGTTAGCACAACCTTGTGGTGCTCCTTTTGTTAAAAAAAATACAATGTACTTTCAAATCTGTTTTCTGTACAATCATGCCTGAAAGCTTTTTAAAGCTGTAATGCTGCTGACAATGGATTACAGCTTGCAAAACATGTGAAAAAAGTAATGCTTAATTCAATAAAAATGGGAAATAAAACCAGCAGAGTATCGCTTTTAGAGAGGAAGGAAGAATGATCCTTACTAAAACCTGTTTCAATGCTGGTGATTCCAAAGAAAGATACATTTTGAAGAATTCTGCCCTTGAATTTCAGAGCTAGTGAGTTCCTGTTTTGAGACCAATCCAGGAAACATTGTAACCAGCAGCAGAGTAGGTCAGCATGAAAACTAGGCCCTGTTGCCACAGTAAGAGTACCATCTTCTGCAATGTAAATGTCCTGCAGCCACCTGGACAGCTACTGACAGAAGATCAGTCTTTAAGGCAATTGTGAGCTAGACTGTCAGGTGAGTGATAGTGTAGGGTGGCAGATATTCAGTTGGCAGATGAGCGTCTTGGGTAGGTTGTGGGGTCAGGTTTGGGGGAAAGATAAAGTGTCCAGTTGGCCATGTGTTTTGCATCAGGGGAGTATGAAGGGGTCTTCTTTGGGTTAAGGGCTGCCAGGTTTGTGGGTCTGGCAGGGTCAGGTTGTTGAATGGGGAAGGTACCAGCTCAACAGGTAAGGGGTCTATATGGCGTGGGGGGGGTGGGGGGTGGCAGTGGTTAGTACGTGTCAGGGATTAGAGGTGAATTGGGGGTCAGTTTAATAGTGACCCAAGATCTGGAGTAACTTTTTAATCTTCTAACATTTCCTAGGTAACTATTAAGGTTAAATCAGTCAGAATGCTCTGAAATCTCAGATTGTAACTCAGAGTAGGGGACTTTGTTTGGATTGTTCCAGACACTGGGCATTTGTGGGTAAGGAAATTTCAATCTCCCGCGTAATTTGTGTAGCGTTAGCTGTATTGCGATTGCTTCAGGGTGCTGGTACACTGCTTCAATCTTGCTCTGGATATTACGATTACTAGACCACCAAGTGCTCACTAAAAATCGACGCAAAACTATGCTTCCTATTTATTGTACTTGGTATCATTGCCAGTATATGAAGTTTAAACAAAGTTCACTTGACAAAAAATCTTCGTGTTCAGATCAGTAAACAAGAGCAAATGGAAAATATAAAAGCAAGGAAGAATGGTGGGAGGAAATTGAGAAAGAGCCACAAACAGTGAAAAAAGAATGACAAAATATAGATTGTTTGGAAAAAATCAAAAGGGATGAGTTAGGAATGAAGGAAAGGAATGACAGCAAGAGAGACAGGAAAGAACAAATCTGAACAGTGAATGTACGAGACAACATTATACTGAATGACAAGTAAGAGAAGAGAGGTTGTAAGAAATGGAATGTAATCACTGGGAAAAACAAGAAATGGAGAGAAAAAGAATGGAGTGAAAAACCCCTACAGCCTGAATGCAAAGTTCCTCCCTCCCCAGTCCCAAGGAAATGTGCTTAACCCTGGAACGGGGCAGGCAACACAGACTTCTTGATTCACACTTATGGCTGCAGAGAGCCACCTACCTTCCTAATGCTTACAGGATGGCTTTTTGGAACAGCTTGTCATGGAGCCCACAAGGAAGCAGGCTATTCTAGACAGAGTGCTATGTAATGAACCAGACTTTATAAAAGATCTTAAAGTAAGGGAACACTTAGGAAGCAGCGATCATAATATGGTAGAGTTCAGTCTGCAGTTTGAAAGAGAGAAGGCAAAATCGGATGTAATGATGTTACAGTTAAATAAAGGTAATTATGAGGGCATGAGAGAGCAACTGACAAAAATAGATTGGAAGCAGAGCCTAGCGGGGAAGACGGTAGAGCAAAAATGGCAGAAGTTTGTAGGTATAATTGAGGACACTGTACAGAGGTTCATCCCCAAGAAAAGAAAGATTATCCAGGGAGGGATTAGACAGCCATGGCTGACAAAGGAAGTCAGGAAATGTATTAAAGAAAAAGAGAGATCCTATAAAGTGGTCAAGAGCAGTGGGAAATCAGAAGATTGGGAAGGCTATAAAAACAAACAGAGGAAAACAAAGAGAGAAATAAGGAAGGAGAGGATCAAATATGAAGGTAGGCTAGCCAGTAATATTAGAAATGCTAGTAAAAGTTTCTTTCAGTACATAAGAAACAAACGACAGGCAAAAGTAGACATTGGGCCACTTCAAACTGATGCTGGAAGCCTAGTGATGGGAGATAAGGAAATGGCTGGAGAACTTAATAAGTACTTTGCGTCAGTCTTCACAGTGGAAGACATGAGTAATATTCCAACAATTAAAGGGAGTCGGGGGCTGAGTTGAGTATGGTTGCCATTACTAAAGAGAAAGTGCTAGAAAAGCTAAAAAGTCTTAAAATTGCTAAATCTCCTGGCCCTGATGGTATACATCCTAGAGTTCTGAGAGAGGTGGCTGAGGAAATAGCGGAGGCATTGGTTGAGATCTTTCAAAAGTCACTGGAGTCAGGGAAAGTCCCGGATGATTGGAAGATCGCTGTTGTAACCCCCTTGTTCAAGAAAGGATCAAGACAAAAGATGGAAAATTATAGGCCAATTAGCCTAACCTCAGTTGTTGGTAAAATTCTAGAATCCATCATTAAGGATGAGGTTTCTAAATTCTTGGAAGAGCAGAGTCTGATCAGAACAAGTCAACATGGATTTAGTAAGGGGAGATTGTGCTGACAAACCTGTTAGAATTCTTTGAAGAGGTGACAAGTAGGTTAGACCAGGGAAACCCAGTGGATGTGGTCTATCTAGACTTCCAAAAGGCCTTTGATAAGGTGCCACACGGGAGGCTGCTGAGCAAGGTGAGGGCCCATGGTGTTTGAGGTGAGCTACTGGTATGGATTGAGGATTGGCTGTCTGACAGAAGGCAGAGAGTTGGGATAAAAGGTTCTTTTTCGGAATGGCAGCCAGTGACAAGCAGTGTCCCACAGGGTTCAGTGTTGGGGCCGCAGCTGTTCACATTATATATTAATGATCTGGATGAAGGGGCTGGGAGCATTCTAGCGAAGTTTGCCGATGATATGAAATTAGGTGGACAGGCAGGTAGTACTGAGGAAGTGAGGAGGCTGCAGAAGGATCTAGACAGTTTGGAAGAGTGATCCAGGAAATGGCTGATGGAATTCAACGTGAGCAAATGCGAGGTCTTGCACTTTGGCAAAAAGAATAAAAGCATAGATTACTTTCTAAACAGTGAGAAAATTCATCAAGCCAAAGTACTAGTCGAGTGGGAGTACTAGTCGAGGATTCTCTAAAGGTAAACATGCAGGTTGAGTCCGTGATTAAGAAAGCGAATGCAATGTTGTCATTTATCTCAAGAGGGTTGGAATATAAAAGCACCGTTGTGCTACTGAGACTTTATAAAGCCCTGGTTAGGCCCCATTTGGAGTACTGTGTCCAGTTTTGGTCCCCACACCTCAGGAAGGATATAGTGGCACTGGAGCATGTCCAGCGGAGATTCACACGGATGATCGCTGGAATGGTAGGTCTAACATATGAGGAACGGCTGAGGATCCTTGGATTGTATTCATTGGAGTTTAGAAGATTAAGGGGAGATTTAATAGAAACTTAGAAGATAATACATGGTTTGGAAAGGGTGGACGCTAGGAAATTGTTTCCGTTAGGCGAGGAGACTAGGACCCGTGGACACAGCCTTAGAATTAGAGGGGTCAATTCAGAACAGAAATGCAGAGACATTTCTTCAGCCAGAGAGTGGTGGGCCTGTGGAATTCATTGCCTCAGAGTGCAGTGGAGGCCGGGATGTTAAATGTCTTCAAGGCAGAGATTGATAAATTCTTGATGTCACAAGGAATTAAGGGCTAAGGGGAGAATGCTGGTAAGTGGAGTTGAAATGCCCATCAGCCATGATTGAATGGCGGAGTGGACTCGATGTCTTACGGTCTTATGGTCCAATGTGAGAGGTAGAGAAACTGAGAAAGAGCAAAACAAGTTTGGAGATAATAGAGTGATTTATTCACTCTTTGTGATGCAAGATAAGGCAATTTAAATAAAATAGTCTGGCTCTCCATTTTCTCTTTACCCCTCATGGTTATTAACAATGTGACAAGCTGAATGACGCTGCTTGTGGACCTGAATTTGTCTGAAATCAGGGAAATTCTCAAAATTGTAAGGACTGAGTTGCACTACTAAACAATGTAGTTGACTCTCAAATGCCCTCTGAAATGGTCTAGCAAGCTATTCAGTTACATCAATCTCTACAGATCTCAATAAAGAAATGAAACCAGATGGATCAAGCAGCATCAACCGAGGCACCAGAAGAGACAATTGAGCTACAGCAGTTCAAGAAGGCGGTTCATTACCACCTTCTCCAAGGGCAACTAGGGAGAAGCAACAAATGCTGGCCAGCCAGCAATGCCCATCTCCCAAACAAAAGTGACATTACCATTTCATCAGTTGTCTTTGGCAACGAATGCATTTCTATTTGATGCTTGTAGTAATGGCAAATAGACAGCCCAATTGCCCAATATAGGCACTGGTATTGTAAATGATGGGGAATACAGTTGGAAACAGATATGAACAATTTTTACAACTGGAATGAAGTACAATTGGATTTATAGTAAGAATATCAGTGGTAACATAGAACAGTAGAGTCTGTATCTTGTGAGTAGCATGAACCAGTTAAAGATAAATGGGTTAATGCTGATTATACAGAAATGTCTCTGATCATTTTATAAGATTTAGCTGTTTTTCAATTTGGTATACAGTCAGTTCTTCCATAATGCGATGGATGTGTTCTTGTGCAACCCCACATTATAGAAAAATCATACTTTAGAAACAACGCTTAAAATGTTGACAATGTAATTGTGTTACAGCCAGCACTTGTTTCACAAGTTAGTGCTTTAGAAACAGCATCCCCAATTTGTCAATCGCTTTGCAGCACATTGGCATTGACAAAACCTGCATTATAGCATAATGACCTGTAATTGGTATTTGATCTTTGAAAGGTTTACACTGTTTGAATAAAAATGATTAGGGATAGTTATGTATAATATATATCAGGGGGCAGTGGCAGAGTATCCAGTAATCCAGAATCCCAGGGGGCAGCACAGTAGCTCAGTGGTCAGCACTGCTGTCCCACAGTGGTACCAGGACCCAGCTTTGATGTCACCCACAGGCTACTGTCTGTGTGAAGTTTGCACACTCTCCCAGTGTCTGCGTGGGTTTCCTCCGGGTGCTCTGGTTTCCTCCCACAGTTCAAAGATGTGCAGGTTAGGTGGCTTGGCCATGCTACATTGCCCATAGGTTAGTTGAATTTGCCATGGGGGATGCAGAGTTACAGGGTTGGGTAGGTGTGTGTGTCTGAGTGATGTCCTTTGGACTTTACAGTTGGAAAACCATAGTTTGATCAGAGGTAGTCATCATGGCTTTGTGAGGGGCAGGTCATGCCTCACAAACCTTACAAAATTCTTTGAGAAACGTGACAAAACACATTGATGCAGGTAGAACAGTGGATGTGGTGTACTGTACGTGGATTTTAGCAAGGAGATTGATAAGGTTCTACATGGTAGACTCATGTTAAGAAGGCTTTCAATAGCAGGGAGATTGAGTTTAAGAGCTGCATGGTTATGCTGCAGCTCTATAGAGCTCTGGTTAGGCAACAGTTAGAATAGTGTGTTATGTTCTGGTCACCACATTGTAGGAAAGATATGGAATCATTAGAGATGATGCACAGATTTACCCAGATGCTGCCTGGACTGGATGGCATGTCTTACGAAGAAAAGTTGAGAGAGCTCGGGCTGTACTCATTGGATTGAAGAAGAATGAGAGATGACTTGATAAAAGGTGTACAAGATTATGACAGGCAAAGACAGAACGGACAGCCAGAGACTTTTTCCCAGGGCGGAAATGTCTATCACGAGGGGGCATAATTTTAAGGTTAACATAGCACAGCTCAGGGGAGATGTCAGAGAATAGGCTCTTTACACAGAGAGTGGTGCATGTGTGGAATGCATTGCCTGCAGTGGTAGTAGAATCAGACACATTAGGGACATTTAAGCAACTCCTTGGACAGGCACAAGAAAGTTACTACAGAGGAAAACTCAACTATCCGGCATTCGATTATCTGAAAATCTGATTATTAGACATGATCCCGACGCTCAGCTAAACTAAGTTATCTGGCATTAAATTATCCAGAAATCAATTAACCAAATGAAATACTCCTCACCCGTGTCCTTCAGATTATCGAGGTTCCTCTGTACAATGAAGGATATGTCGGTTAGTCTGATTTTGGAGTAGGATAAAAGGCTGGCACAATATAAAGCCGAAAGGCATATTCTACATTCTATATGATTCCAGACTCACGGTAATGTGGTTGACTCTTAGTTGCTCTCTGAGCAATTAGAGTTGGGCAATAAATACTAGCCTGGCTAGTGATGCCCAAGTCCTATAAATGAACAAAAAAGGGGAAAAACAAGTAGCATCTAAAATAATAGAGTCATAAAGATGTACAGCACAAAAACAGATCACTCGATCCAACTCGACCAGATATCCTAGCCTAATCTAATCCCATTCACTAGCACTTGGTCCATATCACTCTAAACCCGTCCTATTCATATATCCATCCAGATGCCTTTTAAATGCTATAATTGTACCAGCCTCCACCACTTCATCTGGCAGCTTATTCCATACACGCGTCACCCTCTGCATGGAAATGTTGCCCTTTAGGTCCCTTTAAACTTTTCCCCCTCACCCTAAACCTATTCCTTCTATTTCTGGGCTCCCCCATTCTAGGGAAAAGACCCTATCCATGCCCCTCATGATTTTATAAACTCTTCAGCCCTGGCAACCTCCTTGTAAACCTTTTCTGAACCTTTTCAAGTTTCATAACATCCTTCTGATAGGTGGGAGACCAGAACTGCAAACAATATTCCAAAAGTGGCTTAACCAATGTCCTGCATAGCCGCAACATGACCTCCCAATCTGATACTCAATGCTCTGACCAATAAAGGAAAGCATACCAATTGCCATTTTCATTATCCTATCTACCTGTGACTCGACCTCCAAGGAACTATAAACCTGCACTCGAAGATTTCTTTTTCAGCAACACACTCCAGGATCTCCCCATTAAGTGTATAAGTCCTGCTCTGATTTGCTTTTCCAAAATGTAGCACCTCGCATTTATCTAAATTAAACTCCATCTGCCCCATTCCTCCACCTGATCAAGATCCTGTTGTAATCTGAGGCAACCTTCTTCGCTGTCCACTACACCTGCAAATTTGGTATCTTCTGCATAAGAGTTAAAAGTATAGCTCCATCTGATCTCACAGATGGATAGAGAGGAACAGGTAGGCTTTTATGGTTATCCCATGATCAGTTCTGATAAGACAGCTGATCACTTTTTTCACAAGTCAACTGTTATGTTTGTCTCAACTTTAAGAAAAGCTTGCTGGCTGTAAAGCAGTTTGTTATGGGAGAGACAATAACAATATTGTGAAGATACTGTGGAACCTGGATAAGAATTTTGGATAATGAAAGATTCAACACAAAAGAAAGAAAAATTATTAATACTGTTATGGGCCAGGTCAAACCCCTCTCAAATATATCATGGAGATAGTCTGGACCCTAACTTTTATCTTATTTAAAGACAAGTGCAAGGTGGTGTGTTCCTGATGTAATTCAATTGGTTACTTGTCGGCTTTAAACAAAGCACACATTATTCCTACTCTACAGTTAAAGTACAAATAAAAGAAAGAAGAATTAGTATAACTTTAACTCTACTGGAAAACTTAACAGAATAATAGATTATTTAACTACCTAACAGCAACTGTTTAAATATAGTATCATCCCACAAACACACCCTTGGCAAAGGTAAATTCAGTAAAATAGATTATCTCACATGCAGTGTTTCTCTAATCCAGGAGAAAAGAATATCAAGAAAAAATCTAGATAGACAGAGAGAGAGAATTCCAGTTTTGTTTTGCTGTGGCAGATAGAGATAAAACAGCTTGCACAGCCAACTTCAAATCTCCAACTACTGAAAGCTTAATTAATATTCTGGCTCAGTGTGAGCCTGACTCTACCCATTCGTGTTGCTTCTGTTGTTCTAACTTTAAAAAATACCACTGCCTCACAAGCTATTTATTGGCTTGGAAGAGACAACTTGAAACTTCTATCTCAAAACCCCTCTTCAAAAAAAATATTAAGTACACCTCTGAAAGCCAGAGTATCTTCACGATATTATTATCCTCTCTTCCATGTTCACAGATATAACAAATTGCTTTACTGCCAACAAACTGTTTTTAAAGTTGAGACAAACATAACAGCTGATTTGTGAAAAAAAATGATCAGCTGTCTTATCAGAACTGATCAAGGGATAACCATAAATGCCTGCCTGTTCTTCTCTATCCATCTGTGAGATCAGATGGAACTATACTTAGGCACCGCATTTGAAAACTTGCACTGCAGATAGTGCAGCACTCAATATTATACTGAAGTGCACACTAGATTTCCTGCTCAAGCCTTGAGGTGGGACTTTAAGTCATTGCACTTTTATCTCAGAAATGGGAGCGTTATAGCTGAGTCAATTCAGCAATCCACTGTGAAAGAAAATGTATATTTAGAACAATTGTGTTCCTCAAAGATCACACATGTTCTCATTAGTTCAATTTTCACCTTTGTCATGATATCTCAACTCCTATTAAAAACAGACACTCGCTCTGCCAACAGAAGAAGTCATTTTAAATTTCTCTCTTGCTAATAAACTTATTGAAAAACTCTCAAATTTAGTAATAGATCTTCATTTGTCACCAAATAATATTTGAGAAATCTGATGCAGACTGATTAAATTCTGGTAAAAGACATAGAAGGTGGTATTTAATGGAGGTGAAAGGACCTATAAATTGGCTAACTAGTGACAGCCCACGATCATGACTTTAAGGAAGGCCATGGAAGTGCAACTTAGGTACTTGACTGGACAACAATCAGCCTTCCACAGAACTAAAGACCCTAGCATCAAAGAGGTCTGCCAGCCAATTTAACAGTAATGTCACTGGAAAGCAGTGGCTGCTTCTGGTATAACACTATAGTGTCACTGGATTCTTTGTTACAGTTTCTTGATGGTGGGAGTCATGGCATAAGGATCATAAAGTAGGGGCAGGAGTAAAGGCAGAGATAGCTCACAGTTGGTACACCTTCAGGATACTGGGTCCCTCAATCAATCACTGAATACATGGTGAGCACTATTTAAGGATCACAATTGGCAATGGGCCACAGATTTAATTGGGGTAGAGGTGGTAAGATGGTAAGGTTCTCATCTAATTTCCTCCCAAGTGATTAACTGACACCACCCCAATCCTCAAACTCACACTGGAAGAATGCAGCAAATTCCACTCAGAGTTTCTTCTTCACATCACCAGAGGAGTTTGATCCTTTACTGATCCTGATTTAACACTTGCTCATTGGCCAATCTAGGAATCTCACAAAATAGTATCTCAACCTGGACTTGAATGCATAAACATGGCAGCAAAAAAAAAAGAAATATCTGAAGTGCCATGTGTCAAACTCTCCATCTGACATTAGACCATTAGCAAACTGTTTTCCAAATGAGACACATCAGCATTATTGCATAGATCATTTAGGGCTAAGTCACATGTCTCGGAACAAGTATGCATTTTGCATTTACTTTCTTAATTTGTGATACAATGGATAGATAGAGAACATTAAAATTAATTTTATAAATAGTTTTCAACTAAGATGGAAACAGATGAATGACCCTTGCTTTGTATCTGTTGAAAAGTACGCAAACACATCATAGAATTGTTACCACAAAAAATTCAGCTGGATGCCACTATAGCCATCTGGATTTTTTTGTGCTAAAGAATGTGAGCTTGATTTGAAATATACAGGTATAGACCATCAATTAAAGACAAATATGCTGCACTATCACCACAGACTAGTCAAAACACAACAGCAGAGCTACTTGTTATTTGAGATCTTGCATATTGAAAAGATTCCAATGAAAAAGCACATGGGAGTTTTTTGTTACTTATTTAGGTAATTAATATTTTAAGATAATTAACTTCCAAGAGAATTAAACATGCACCAGCTACACCCCAGTGGAAATAAAATATTGGAAGAAGTAAGAATAACTGGAAATTCTGAATAAGCTTAGTATTGCTGCTGCGAGGACTGAAATACAGTCCTGCGATCCTGTGGCTGAACAGTAGGAGGCAGGGCAGGATTTCAGTGGTGGTGGCCAATTAAGAGGTCATTTCCTGGACCACTGTCCAACAGAGGTTACAGGCTACCTCTCAGACCCGTCAGACAGTGGAAGATGTGCCCAGTCCTGAGGAAAACAAGGATGTCTCCATGGTAACAAGCATTTTTATTTATTTTGGTAGGGGTAGTGACAGGAAGCAATTGTAGGCCATATCCTATGCAAACAGTGCTATAGCTGAGCAGCATCTATTGTCACTGTAGGGTTCTCCTCGGATCATTGAGGAATCATATCAGAGTGTTATCTGCTTGGAACTCATGAACATGCAGTTTTCCAACTGGTAGCAGACCCTCCTGACACTGGGAAAATGCCAGACGCCAATCAGAGGATGAGGCCCCTCAGAATATCTGTGTTGTTAGGAAGTCATCAAATACCCTTCACAACATTTTTTGCTTACAATTTGCAAGTCACCTCTTGTGCCCCCCCCCCACCCATTTCTGGAACCTTGGCATATTCCAGCCCTATATTTCAGATTCATTCCTCCCATTGACCAATCAGGTCATACCCTCTACCAGTCTTCAACTATCACCACTTCATCACCCTGCTCCCGCCACCCCCTTTATCTACAGCACCCGCTACACCCATCCCCAGTCCTGAAGAAGGGTTACACCCGAAACATCGACTTCTCCACTTCCCGTCAATGCTGTGTTTTTCCAGCCTCCTGCCTGTCTACACCACAGACTTAGGCAGCATTGACAGCCAACCACAGAATGGGTCAGTGTTGAATCAGACGGGGCTGCAGGAAGTTCAATGATCTTCTATGCTTCACTTGGATAAGTGCCACCACTTTCTCTCTGCTTCCTCACGCTCACTCTAACTCTGCCACAGCACACACCTCTCAGCAAGACTCAAAACTACAAATCTCTCTTTTGCATGCATTCTGTCTACTCAAGGGCTCATACCCACCTCATTCTCCAAAATTACTAATCCTTCGCTGATGATACAAAGCTGGGTGGCAGGGTGAAATGTGATGAGGATGTTAGGAGATTACAGGGTGACCTGGACAAGCTAGGTGAGTGGGCAGATGCATGGCAGATGCAGTTTAATGTGGATAAATGTATGGTTATCCACTTTGGTGGCAAGAACAGGAAGGCAGATTACTATCTAAATGGAATCAATTTAGGGAAAGGGACATACAAAGAGATCTGGGTGTTCTTGTACACCAGTCAATGAAGGCAAGCATGCAGATACAGCAGGTAGTGAAGAAGGCTAATAGCTTGCTGGCCTTCATAACAAGAGGAATTGAGTATAGAAGCAAAGAGGTGCTTCTGCAGCTGTACAGGGCCCTGGAGAGACCACACCTGGAGTACTGTGTGCAGTTTTGGTCTCCAAGTTTGAGGAAAGACATTCTGGCTATTGAGGGAGTGCAGCGTAGGTTCACAAGGTCAATTCCTGGAATGGAGGGATTACCTTACACTGAAAGACTGAAGCGACTGGGCTTGTATACCCTTGAGTTTAGAAGACTGAGAGGGGAACTGATTGAGACATATAAGATTATTAAAGGATTGGACACTCTGGCAGCAGGAAACATGTTTCCGCTGATGGGTGAGTGCCGAACCAGAGGACACAGCTTAAAAATACGGGGTAGACCATTTAGGACAGAGACGAGGAGAAACTTCTTCACCCAGAGAGTTGTGGCTGTGTGGAATGCTCTGCCCCAGAGGGCAGTGGAGGCCCAGTCTCTGGATTCATTTAAAAAAGAGTTGGATAGAGCTCTCAAAGATAGTGGAATCAAGGGTTATGAAGATAAGGCAGGAAGCGGATACTGATTAGGAATCATCAGCCATGATCATATTGAATGGCGGTGTAGGCTCGAAGGGCTGAATGGCCTACTCCTGCACCTATTGTCTATTGTCTATTGTCTTCCTGACCTCACTCAATAGAGACAATTCAACAGCGCTCCTTGTCATATCTGAAGGCTAACTGCTCTTGTATTCACTTCCATCATATACAATCATTGGTGCCATTATATGCCTTCTATCAGGGCTCAGCTTTTCAAACCTTAAAGGGCTGGGAAACCTTATATTTTAAAGTTGTCCTTGAACTCATCTGTCCTTGAACTGATAGAATCATAGGATCCCGACAGTGTGAATACAGTCCCTTCAGCCCAACAAGTCCACACCAGTTGCATTTGTTTCACGGTTGTTTCTCTGCTATCTGTTAACAGGTATATAACTGTACATTGTGTAACTTTACATATGGTTGTGTAAATCAGTGCAATTGAATGTAGCTGAATATATAATATGCTTTGTTATTAATATCACGTTCTTTTGTGTAAAGTGTAATTTTCTGCCCAATTAAGGTCAAGAACTCTGGAAAGAAGAGTATTTTTAACACTTAGCTTAGCTCTTTGTCAGGCTATTTTTTTTCTGCAATCTGGAAAAGCCAAAGAATTATTTTTAACTTAATAAAATTAATTTTTCATCAGAATTGAATGTATACTATCATTACAATTTGCTGTTTCACTTCCATCGCATTCCGAAAACTCATTGTAAATCAAGGTATCAGCAATTTAATTAGTTGATCAGGAGACTACATTGAAGTTTTAAAATATATCCCCTGGCATATTTTGATAATTGTACTCTCTGGGATGGAACTGAGCCATACAAATCAGTGATGTCCCAGCTTTGATTGTCTGTGTGTCTATGATTAAATGTCAATCACATCACTGTGGGTCTGGAGTCACACATAGGCCAGACCAGATAAGGATGGCAGGTTGATTTTCTTTAAATATTGCTTTTTATGACATTCAAAAATTGTATCATGGTCATCATTTTTGAGACCAATTTTCAAATCCAGATGTTATTAATTGAATTTAAATTCCACCAGCTGCACAGTTCTGGAGTCATTAGTCTAAACGTCCAGAGTCCAAATAATATTACTGCTATGCCACCACATCCACCCAAAATAGCTGCCAAATATCTGATCAAGGCATCAAGCAAGGAATCACATGGCAGTAGAGGGCATGACGGTGGTCATTCTACACCAAGCACTACTAGGGCAAGCACTGAATAATGTAACCACATTGGACCTCAACAGTGTATTCCAGCCGAAAGGATACTGCAAAGGATTTATCCCTAGCGTAGTTCCCTGACTGTGTTATATGTGTGTACATAATACTGGAGAAAATTGAAATATATATTTCCATCTGTACTTCAGTCACACCATATGATAGTGAAACAGACATTTAGTTTCAAAACAAATCAGGCACCATAACCAGCAACCCTGAAACTGGTGTTTGTCCACATAAATAAAGATTACTATTTTTGCATCAATAAGCTGCCCATTTTAATCCTGAATGTCTTGTCTGTGGGTCTGTATATATGTTATGTGGCCATATCGCTTTTTACTTAACAGCGAAATATCTTTTGCTACAGCCATTTCTGTTTTGTGTGAAACCATGAGGGAGAATGGCCTGTGGTAATCAACATTAAGCCACCAGATGATAGTTTATATTCATGCATCTTGTTTTTAGTCCAAGTTTGTACAGCAGAAGCATCTGTTTGGTATTTTCCCATGGCATCTGTGACATTGATTTAAGTCTGCAACAATTTGAAATCTGCAGAGTGTCATTATTTCTGTTTACCTATATATTTACTGCTTAATAAATCAGTTTGGCTAAACCATGGTGCAGTGATTTGTTTATTCTACCATTGCCAATGTTGAGGAAGAACATGTGAGGGCAACTGACGCAACTGAATAACAGCAATATTGTTAGTGAGAATTTTCTACTTATTCAAAGTTTGGGAGAAGATTTGTAGCTCGGGTGCTCGTTGTGGTTCTGTTCACCGAGCTGGGAGTTTTTGTTGCAAACGTTTCGTCCCCTTTCTAGGTGACATCCTCAGTGCTTGGGAGCCTCCTGTGAAGCGCTTCTGTCATGTTTCCTTCGGCATTTATAGTGGCTTGTCTCTGCCGCTTCCGGTTGTCAGTTGCTGTCCGCTGCAGTGGCCGATATTTTGGGTCCAGGTCGATGTGTTTGTTGATAGAATCAGTGGATGAGTGCCATGCCTCTAGGAATTCCCTGGCTGTTCTCTGTTTGGCTTGCGCTATAATAGTAGTGTTGTCCCAGTTGAATTCATGTTGTTTGTCATCTGTGTGTGTGGCTACTAAGGATAGCTGGTCGTGTCGTTTTGTGGCTAGTTGGTGTTCGTGGATGCGGGTTGTTAGCTGTCTTCCTGTTTGTCCTATGTAGTGTTTTGTGCAGTCCTTGCATGGGATTTTGTACACTACGTTGGTACTTATTTCCTCTGATCAATGTAAATAACTTAAATATTACTTATACTCTGAAGCAGACTTGTACTCAATTTGAAACATTGGGCTGAGATTTAGTGGAGGTTCCGTGGAGGTGTGAAAATGGCAGCCATGACCCAGTTCCAGGATTTCTAATTCCATTCCCTGGGTTTATAATCTTTTCCAGTGCCACTTCAGCATGCAGGTTGGTTTGGGTTGAAGGTCCATGCACTGCATTCTCGATTTTCATTATAGTGATCGGCACATTTTCATCCTCTGCCCTCTTCATGGAGTTGGGCCAACCTTTAAGGGTCATATGGTTCAGGTCTCCTCAGAGCTAACATGAATCATAGTGTGCCGCCCTCAACCTCTGACACCAAACTATTCTCCCAAACACTCACTCCCCCATGGTTCCTTATGTGTGCTTAGGTGAAACTCTGGTACTTGAATGCCTGTTCACCCACTGTTTGGAAATAATTAACCTTAATGTGACAATAGATTGTGTTAAAAAATAAAGCTTTCATTCATAACTTTACACTTTCTTTCAAAAATAATTCCATTCACTGCAGGCCAATAAAATTATCAATCACGCAGACCATTTAAAGTATCAATAATGAAAACTGCAAGCACTGCAACCCCTTTATCTTTGGTAAATAAACACTGTAGAAATCAGAGAGCCAGTGCTGTGCATGAAGAGATGTTTTCTCTGGCATTCAGCTGTTTCAACATTCTGATGCACAATGAAGCTTGGCTTAGAGCCCAGATTTCCAAAAGTTAGGGTGGGTGGAAGCACAGTTAGGCATGGAGAGTAGGAGGGCCATGAGGTAGCATACATGAGGCAGGGGAAAAGTATAAGGTAAGGAATAAGAGGCATGTGGGCTCTAGGGCCTTACTGTTCTTATTACAACTCAATGAAGTTCCAGAGCAACAAGGTGCTGTGTTAGACAACTTACCTTCACACCCAGCAATGCCTGTGGCTCCCTCAAACTCTTTTTAAGGTGGTCTGGCTTGACTGCAGTCCGCACGTGAACACCTCACCCTCAACACTGAATATGAACACCCACCTAGAACTGTCCTCACTTTTGCTGCCCACCTCAAAGATAAAAATCCAGCCTGTTAACTTTGTTTGCCTCTCTATGTTTGCTGACTGCTTCAAGAACTTTCCGATTAAATATAGAGAATTCCCAACAAACAGGAATGAGGAGTCACCTGTTGAAGAAGCGTTAAGAGCCCAAACCCAAGAGCCGAGGGTTAAAACTCCAAAATTTAAGATCAATTAGGAAACATTCTTCCAATAAAAAAAAGCTTACGTTAATGCTGCAGATGGCACTGTCCCAACACAGCTGTTTAACCTAAACTTTGTTTGCTGAGGCCATCCCGATAGCTCAAAGGACCTTTGGTATTCCTTGTCTAGGGCAGGAGAATGATCATTAATAGTGACAGCTCACCACAGTATAGCCCAAGGCTGTTATTGATAGTGACTGAACTGTTTAATGTGGTGGAGAGCCAGCAGTCTACTGGGATCTGTACATAATACAATTCTGTGAGAGTTTCAAGGGTTGTTAGTTTTCAGGCAGCAAAGAAAATCCTGCAATACAATCCTTTGGGAATTCAATTCAAACTCCTTCCAATTGTGGCCATCAGATTATGTTCAACAGAGCTCTGCAGCTGCTGCACCTACAGCGTTAGCTATGCACCTGTTTTTGATAATGATGGAATAATGCAGCAGCAGAAGATATTGTATCACTGGCTCTACCTCTGCTCTGAAGCCTCATGCAGCAGAGTGCTATTGACTAGTCAGCAGTCCCCAGGCTAAAGCACTGGCCAGTGATGCTACCTGCTGACGAAGCTGAACATAAAAATGTCAAAACATCTCCCTCTGATATGACTGACTTTAGCCCCCAGTTCAGCAAACACCTGCATCTCAGCACACATTTGTACAATATTCCAGACACGGTTACTCTGCCACTTCTAATCTCACTGTTGGCACAAATGCCAAGTTTTCTGCTATTTTGACTCACTGCCTGGCACACAGGCTGGTTCCAGCTGTAACTAACTGCTACTACAATCCCAATTTCAGAATTCTCAGTTGTTGAACTGAGTATAAAAACTTTAAAATTCAAAAGTAACAAAGGATAAGAGCAAAAATATAATAACATTGGGAGAATAAATAAGGCGTAGAAAAGAGATGTAAATATATTTGGGACAGTGAAGTTAAGGAAGTGCAACGTATCAGCAGTGAGAAAACAAACCCAAGAGATGGCGAAAGAGGAATTCTTTGACAGTCCCATTTTATATTTGGAATAAAGCAGTCTCCGCATTGTAAGGTGATAGATTAGATACACCCTTGTTCAGGTACTGTATACTCAAGTTGCTTCACAAATCCAACATAGTGCCCCTAAAGGATGGATATCTTGCTTTGAAAGATGCTACATGAGATTGAAAGGCCCAACTTGGGCTGAGAGCCTTTTATAGGGCATTTCAGGTAATCATGGTAGGAAGGTATAATGTTGTCACAATGAGGGTGCAGTGATGGTCAGAGGAAGTAGATGATGTTTGACAATCAGATGGTGGAGGGAGGCTTATGGAGAATTGGTGATATGCAGCTTTAGTTTGTCTGGAAGAAGCAATCTAAAGATGCCAGCTCCTCTTGGGCCCCATGTAGTGCTGTAAATGTACAGAAATTAACTTATGGAATAAGCTTCCTTTCATCTTTTCTAGTTCCAGGGAAACCCTGGCTAATTATAGGTACAACTTGAATGATTATTACGATGAAGGCACACAGCTTCACTATAATATTTATATGATCAATATACAGTTTATGAATGTGTTGGTGGCTCATCTCTGGCTACTTAGCTACTTATAAACTTTAATCCCTGACCAGACTCAACTTTTTGGGAGTTAATGCTTAAATTAATATTCCTTGTTCCCACATGCACTACAGGGCTAGAAATGATTGTCACATTTTGAATATTATCAAAGGGATGGTGTAATGTAAGTCTGTTTTTTATAAAAATTCAAAATATTTATTTTAGAGTATATATTTTGAACAAGAGCATATGTATTTATGAGTTTAATGATTAACTTGACAGTATATCTTTAGCCATATATTTTTCTTTTAAATCACTATGTGTGAGTGAGTGAGGGGGAGAAGGAAAGAGGAAAGGCAGAGGGAGAAGGAAGAAGGGAAGGAGAGGGAAAAAGAGTGAGTGAGAGACAGGCAGACAGATAGGGGCCCTGGAGTGACAGTAGAAATTTATTTACATTGTGAGACATTGACAATTAGACATAGCAAACATTTTAAAACCTTAGTTAGCTTTTGGTTTAGAAGAATCAGGCATTATCCTTTTACTTAGAGGAAAAAGTCATAGCTTGGAAAGCTTTTGATTTCCAGTACACAGAAGTCCTGGTTGGAGCTAAATAATAAAAACACAGTTTCTTTTGAAGAAAGGAGATAATTTGGAACAGTTATGAAATAGTTTACTTCAATGTGAGGGTTTGAGTTTGACCCCTGAAATGCTATTTGTAGCTGAAAAAGTCTAAACTCAATGTACAAATAATCACAAAAAAAATTCTCAAGATTGGGAGTTGGAAGACACAGTTAAAGCAAATTAACACATGTAATAGAGAAGGGAACTAATTCATCGTGGTATTGTGAGTACTGTAAAGTGATAGTGTTCAAAATAGATTGGACTGTATTCTTATCACGCGTTTTGAAATCTTTAAAATTTGTTAGGCGTAAGTAACTTGCTAATTCTAATTGATCTTAATTTATTTTGTGTAATAAAATTGTTTTATTGTGAGAACCAAATATTCAGTGTTGTGTACTTGTATTTCAGGGCTGGACTGAATTTTGGTACGTTAAATAAAAAGAATATAAGCAATTGAGCCAGATTTCAGTTCAGGATCTGATTTAGCCAGCAATAGCATCAGCTGGAATCATAACAAGAAACTCTCCTCTGAGGCTGATGTTAAAGTCTGGAGGTTCATGACCACAGATACCCAATATATGTGCGGTCATCCATTTGTAAGCAATTTTCAGGTAGTTCATGAGTTTGTTAAGAAACAGCACTTCATGTATTTGATGCATTATTTAAATATACAAAGAAAGAAAATATATAACCTGTGATCTGGAAGGCATTATGTAGATTGGACGGGTGGGGTGGGGGCAGACCCTTGCAGTTTCGGAATGGTGGAGTGCTGGTCCTTGACGTCTGAGATCTTTGGTGCTAGTCTTTAGTCATAGCAGTTTTTGTTCTTCTCTTGGGCTAATGTAGGAAAATGCCTGTCTTCTCCAAAGTAGGTGCTGGCTTATTTCCCTGCAACACCCCCCCCCCCCCCCAACAAACCCCATCTTTTTCATCTGATCTTACCTATGTTAATATACATGATTTTGGGTACTGACAATCTCTGCTGTGTTAATCCCCTGTCTGAACTATTTTGGCCAATGACATTATACAGCTACTCATGATGTCAGGGTGACCATTTCCCTTTGCTCATCTCTGTTTGAAGGCTTGTTGTCATCCTGCCTTGGACTATAGCATACTGTTTTCCCAAACATTGCATTGATAATAGGGTAATGTGGCACCTGATAATTTTTTTGTTGATATTTGTTGGAGGCTAGTTATTACTGCAAAACAGTTAGACGAGATCTCATGCTACACAGGAAATACTAAATATGCAATACTAAAATAATTCTGTTTTAAAGAGGACTCCAATTTCCAACATTGGTAAATACAGTGCGAGAGAAATGTTAAGCAGCATTATAGCAGGCAGTACCGTTGTCATTGTATAGCTAATCAACAAGTACCTCTCACTTGCCAGAGTGATACCTTTGTTCCATCCAACAATATCCGCCATATTGTGAATTCCTGATACAGGTGCAGACTGAACCAAAGCAGACTGTTTCCTCTGGGTGGAGAGTGTAGAACCAGAGATCACAGTCTTAGTATAATGGGTTGGCCATTTAAGACTGCGATGAGAAAGATTTTTGCACACAGATGGTGAGGAGTTTTTGGGGTTCTCCATCTCAGGAAGCTGTAAATGCTCAGTGTGGAATGTTAATGATTGATATTGATAAGTTGGAAGTAGTAGGGAAATCTACAGGCTGGCAAAGTTGCGTTTTTGCAGATGTTTGGCCACAATCTTACTGAATGACAGAATAGCCTAGATGAGCTAAATAGACTTTTCCACTTCCTATTTATTATACTACATTCTTAGTGACATTTCCAGGACACTGTACTGTCACTCCAGCAACATCCTTGCTATCAAAACTGCTGCCACTGTCCATACTCACCAGAGCATCACTATTTTGCCAGTGCTAGGGGTCAAAAGGCACTGCTCCACTGATTTGACCAGAGCAATTGGCAGAATACCTGATCTAACAGTGCTACTCAGCGCTAGTGTCATAGTGAAATTTCAATACAAAAGATCTCCTTCATGATGTGCTTCTGAAAAATATGGTCTTTCCCACAACCTCACATTATTTTACATCATGTTGAAAGGATATAACTAATCTTAACATCATTATTCTAGCTTACTCATCATTAAACTTGCATCACTGCCAACAGTATAATTTGCAGTCAAAGATCGTAATGGGTAAGGACCTCACAGATGGTTGGACTTTGATCATTTTACTATCCCGTGGAGGCAACACTCAGCACTGTTTTCTTGATCTTGAGCCAATGTTAACCATTTGACAGTTTCCACAATAAAGTGATGCCTGCATGTGGACCCCTACATAGTGAAGGGCAAGTATCCAATAAATAGTCAGCAGGAAATCTTTTGCACTTATTTTTAACTTTAGTAATCGAAAAGATTTTAGAAGCAGTAACAATAGACATATCAGAGGATATGATGAGCTTCAATTGGAAGGGACAGGATTATCAAAAAATCAAAACTGACTGGTTCAGGGAGTGCTACACTGTTAGCCATCCTATCTCTCAGGTGAGGTGTTAAACTGAGGCTATTTCTACCTTCTCAGCAAAGGGCATTTTGACCAACATTTATCTGTCAAACATCACCAAAAAAGATTATATTTTGAATTGTGCAGAATAGTATTCTCCCTGCCAAATACAGGTGCACAAAACCACAGATGTACAGGCATATGCTCCTAGGAGGTTCACTGATTTATTTCGACTCTTTTAACCAGTAAGGACCTTATGTTAGGTAATTCACAGAATTCAACAGCAATTTTTCCTCATCAAGCATTTTATCAGTGTTCAAACAAATATGCTTTGGGACATAGCCAAGATTTCTTGTTGAATATTGGCCTGTTAGCAAACACAGGTTTGACGTCAAGCATGGAAATATCACACATAAATTAATAAATACTGTGGGAAACCTAGTTCATTTGCCACTTTACACGGCTGTGCCGGTATACTTACAACTGCTTTTGCCAATATGGCATGCAAAGTCATTTCCTACCTGACAGAAATGTCTTTCTTTACATCACTCACATGAACAAGCATTGTAATCACAAATAAGTAATATTTTCCACTTCTGTGATTCCAACCAACAATTAAAAAAAATTCTAAGTCTATTAAAATTGCAACACATTTTCTTCCCGTACAGTTTTTCTTAATGCTTTTTCTTTATGTTTCTTCCACATCTTTTGCTGGAAACTCCATCTGAGTTTCAGTCTGCAGAATCCATCAATAGAAAACAGACAAGGGCCACCAGGTTTCTCCTATTTTGCTTTTCTGTCCCCATCCAATTTTCTTTGTCAATGCTGAAAATTCAATAAAGTTATACAATTGGAGCTCTCCAGTGTGGCAAACATCTACACTGACTCTGGACAATGAGTACCAACAGTCAACCTAATCAAGTGTAGCCCCAATCCACAGACACACACACACACACACACACACACACACACACATTTGTCAGTTGTCAGTTCCAGCTGGACAACTGGAAGCGGCAGAGACAAACTACTATAAATACCGGAGGAAACATCACAGAAGCACTTCACAGGAGGCTCCCAAGCCCTGAGGATGTCACCTAGATAGGGGATGAAACGTCTGCACCACAAATTCCCAGCTCGGCGAACAGAAGCACAACAACGCACACCCGAGCTACAAATCTTCTCACAAACTTTGGACACCTACGGGCGAGAGGCGCTAAGACAAGCCAGGAAACGAGAATCCTGTGCCAACTGCTTAAGTGCCACATACGAGCAACTCCGGTTCCTGCACAAATGCCAAAAGATTCGAATCCTTCCACCAACTGTTCAGATACAGACCACCAGTCAACAACCCACAAGCCAGAGACACAGCCAGACAGAATGGATTCAGGATGATCCAGGTAATGATTACAGACGCACATAACAGACTACACAACTACAGTCAAGAAATTGTGCGCCAAAAATCGTTAATTTAAAAACCATCAATCAGGAATGGACCCGAACCATAGAACAGGCCGTCACCATAGGACAGAACAGGACCACACACCGCAAAAAAAGGGCACTAAAAGAAAAAATGGCCAAACTAACACACAACAGAGAGGACACCACAACACATACCTGGGTTAGAAACCTCTCCCACAAACAGCTCACAGACACGGAAGGAACAATACTGGCCAACAGCTCACAGACACAGAAGGAACAATACTGGCCAAGGGACTCAACTATAACCAAGATAGCAGACTTCCTAGCAACACTAGAATGCACACTCAGAAACAATGGACTGACAGAAGAGACACAACAAACAGTGAGACAAAGTATTGTACCTCAGATAACAAGGAAAAGGCATACACACAACCTCAACACCAAGGAGAGGGAAGCACTAAAATCACTAAGAAATGATAAGAATATAATCATACTACCAGTAGACAAAGGCAGAATGATGGTCATCCTGGACAAAGCAGAGTATATCCAGAAAGCGCAACAACTACTTGAAGATACCAACACCTACCAAAAGAGGGAGTTTGACCCCACCCTACAGCTCACCAATATGATAAACAACACACCGAAGAACCTGGAAAAAAACAGACAGATAACCAGGTTTGACCTACAGAGAATGAAACCTGAAAGCAACAACACCCCCAGATTCTATGGACTACCTAAAGTGCACAAACCAGACATCCCATTCAGACCTATAGTATCACTACCAGGGACACCATCACACAAACTGGCTAAAGAACTACAACAGAAACTGAAACACTTGATCAGCAGATCCAGACACTCTATACAGTCAACGCAGGAATTCTTGGACATCATCAGAAATATACACATAGACAAGGAAGAAACTATGGTCTCATTCAATGTAACGGCACTGTTCACCTCTATCGTCAAAACCCTAGCCAGAGAAACAATAGCCAACTTGCTGGACATACAGAACAGACAACAAGATGGGAACCTATCAACAAAGACTGCATACTCAAACTACTGGACCTGTGCCTCACAACACACTTCACATTTAACAATCAAATATATGAATAAATCAACGGCACACCCATGGGCTCACCCAGCTCTGGACTCATAGCAGAAGCGGTAATGCGAAGATTAGAACAAACAGCCTTACTGCAAATTCAACCCAAACTCTGGGTCAGATATGTAGATGACACCTTTGTAATCATTAAAAACACAGAAATAGAGAACACACACCGTATCATCAACGCCACACTCACAGGAATCCGATTCACTAGAGAGGAAGAAAAGGACAACCAACCCCCATTCCTAGACGTGATGGTACAGAGAACACTTAACAGAGTATTTACCACAAAGGTGTACAGGAAAGCCACACACATTGACCAAGTCCTGAACTACGAAAGCAACCACCCCAACACACACAAAATAAGTTGCATCAAGACACTGTTCAAAAGGGCCACAACACACTGCAGCACACCAGAACTGCAAAAAGAGGAAGAAGAACACCTAAACAATGTATTCACCAAAACGGATACCCGTGCAATTTCATCAACAGATGCTTAAGGAAAGGACAACAGAATGAGGACATGCCGCAACCCAAAGGACTTGCCACACTACCATACATCAAAAAAATTTCTGAACTGACAACCAGACTACTATGACCACTAGGACTCATAACAGCACACAAACCAACAGCCACTCTCAGACAACTCACCAGGACAAAGGACTCGATACCAGCATGAGCAAACCCAATGTAGTATACAAAATCCCATGCAAGGAATGCACAAAACACTACAAAGGACAAACAGGAAGACAGCTAACGATCCGCATCCATGAACACCAACTAGCCACGAAATGACACGACCAGCTATCCTTAGGAGCCATACACACGGATGACAAGCAACATGAGTTCGACTGGGACAACACTACTATAATAGGACAAGCCAAACAGAGAACAGCCAGGGAATTCCTAGAGGCATGGCACTCATCCACAGATTCTATCAACAAACACATCGACCTGGACAGAATATACCGGCCACTGCAGCGGACAGCTGGAACTGACAACTGGAAGCGGCAGAGACAAACCACTATAAATGTCGGAGGAAACATCACAGAAGCGCTTCACAGGAGACTCCCAAGCACTGAGGATGTCACCTAGACAGGGGACGAAATGTCTGCAACACAAATTCCCAGCTCGGCGAACAGAACCACAACAATACTGGATCTAAAGTCTGGTTGAAGATTTGTAGCTCGGGTGTCCGTTGTTGTGGTTCTGTTCGCCGAGCTGGAAGTTTTTGCTGCAAACGTTTCGTTTCCTGGCTAGGGAACATCATCAGTGCTATTGGAGCCTCCTGTGAAGCGCTGCTTTGATGTTTCTTCCGGTATTTATAGTGGTTTGTTCTTGCCGCTTCCGGGTGTCAGTTTCAGCTGTAGTAGTTTGTATGTGGGGTCCAGGTCCATGTGTCTGTTGATGGAGTTTGTGGATGAATGCCATGCCTCTAGGAATTCCCTGGCTGTTCTCTGTCTGGCTTGTCCTATGATGGTAGTGTTTTCCCAGTCAAATTCATGTTCCTGGTTGTCTGAGTGTATGGCTACTAGGGATAGCTGGTCGTGTCGTTTTGTGGCTAGCTGATGTTCATGGATGCGGATTGTTAGCTGTCTTCCTGTTTGTCCTATATAGTGTTTTGTGCAGTCCTTGCATGGTATTTTGTAAACTACGTTAGTTTGGCTCGTGCTGGCTATTGGGTCCTTTGTTCTAGTGAGTTGTTGTCTGAGTGTGGAAGTTGACTTGTGTGCTGTTATGAGTCCTAAGGGTCGCAGTAGTCTGGCTGTCAGTTCTGAGACGCTCCTGACGTATGGTAGTGTGGCTAGTCCTTTTGGTTGTGGCATGTCCTCGTTCCGTGGTCTATCTCTTAGGCATCTGGTGATAAAGTTGCGTGGGTATCCGTTTTTGGCGAATACCTTGTATAGGTGTTCCTCTTCCTCTTTTCGCAGTTCTGGTGTACTGCAGTGTGTTGTGGCTCTTTTGAATAGTGTCCTGATGCAGCTTCGTTTGTGTGTGTTGGGGTGGTTACTTTCATAGTTTAGGACTTGGTCTGTGTGTGTTGGTTTCCTGTGTACCCTTGTGGTGAATTCTCCGTTGGGTGTTCTCTCTACTAACACGTCTAGGAATGGGAGTTGGCTATCCTTTTCCTCTTCTCTTGTGAATCGTATTCCTGTGAGTGTGGCGTTGATGATTCGGTGTGTTTTTTCTATTTCTGTGTTTTTGATGATTACAAAGGTGTCATCGACGTATCTGATCCAGAGTTTGGGTTGGATTTGTGGTAGGGCTGTATGTTCTAACCTTTGCATAACTGCCTCTGCTATGAGTCCCGAGATTGGTGATCCCATGGGTGTTCCGTTGATTTGTTCGTATATCTGATTGTTGAATGTAAAGTGTGTGGTGAGGCACAGGTCTAGTAGTTTAAGTATGCCGTCCTTGTTGAGAGGTTCGGCCTCCTGTGTTCTGTTATGAATGTCCAGTAGGTTGGCTATTGTTTCTCTGGCTAGGGTTTTGTCAATTGATGTGAACAGTGCCGTCACGTCGAATGATACCATGGTTTCTTCTTTGTCTATGTGTGTATTCCTGATGATGTCCAAGAATTCCTGTGTTGATTGTATGGAGTGTTTGGATCCGCTGACTAGGTGTTTCAGTTTTTGTTGTAGTTCTTTGGCCAGTTCGTATGCTGGTGTCCCTGGTAGTGGATCACCAATCTCAGGACTCATAGCAGAGGCAGTTATGCAAAGGTTAGAACATACAGCCATACCACAAATCCAACCCAAACTCTGGATCAGATATGTTGATGACACCTTTGTAATCATCAAAAACACAGAAATAGAAAAAACACACCGAATCATCAACGCCACACTCACAGGAATACGATTCACGAGAGAAGAGGAAAAGGATAGCCAACTCCCATTCCTAGACGTGTTAGTAGAGAGAACACCCAACGGAGAATTCACCACAAGGGTACACAGGAAACCAACACACACAGACCAAGTCCTAAACTATGAAAGTAACCACCCCAACACACACAAACGAAGCTGCATCAGGACACTATTCAAAAGAGCCACAACACACTGCAGTACACCAGAACTGCGAAAAGAGGAAGAGGAACACCTATACAAGGTATTCGCCAAAAACGGGTACCCACGCAACTTTATCACCAGATGCCTAAGAGATAGACCACGGAACGAGGACATGCCACAACCAAAAGGACTAGCCACACTACCATACGTCAGGAGCGTCTCAGAACTGACAGCCAGACTACTGCGACCCTTAGGACTCATAACAGCACACAAGCCAACTTCCACACTCAGACAACAACTCACTAGAACAAAGGACCCAATAGCCAGCACGAGCCAAACTAACGTAGTTTACAAAATACCATGCAAGGACTGCACAAAACACTATATAGGACAAACAGGAAGACAGCTAACAATCCGCATCCATGAACATCAGCTAGCCACAAAACGACACGACCAGCTATCCCTAGTAGCCATACACTCAGACAACCAGGAACATGAATTTGACTGGGAAAACACTACCATCATAGGACAAGCCAGACAGAGAACAGCCAGGGAATTCCTAGAGGCATGGCATTCATCCACAAACTCCATTAACAGACACATGGACCTGGACCCCATATACAAACCACTACAGCTGAAACTGACACCCGGAAGCGGCAAGAACATCCATCAACAGACACATCGACCTGGACCCCACATACAAACTACTACAGCTGAAACTGACACCCGGAAGCGGCAAGAACAAACCACTATAAATACCGGAAGAAACATCAAAGCAGCGCTTCACAGGAGGCTCCAATAGCACTGATGATGTTCCCTAGCCAGGGAACGAAACGTTTGCAGCAAAACCTTCCAGCTCGTCGAACAGAACCACAACAATACTGGATCTATTGCATATTAGCTCTGAGAACAGATTGGTCTTTGAAATAAAGGCTGGACTATAGCTTAAATAGGTTGGAATATAAAGGAATAGAAGTGTTTTAACAGTTATTTAACATTTTGATTGAGATTATTATATTTAGTTTGGGACATTGTTTATCAGGATGAATATTTTACTATTGGAAATTGTGAAACTTGTGAAAAGAATAAGCAGGCTGATTATGGGGTTAAAATGTTTGAATTATGATGATTGTGTAGACTAGATTTATATTCCTTACGGAATGTTAAAGTGTGATCTAACTGAGATGTTTAAGGTGTTTCAAAATTAGCAGGATACTCTTTCCTCTGCTGGGGAGTTATTAATAAAAGGGAATCATCTGAAATATAGTATCAGGCTGGTCAAAGATGATGTCAGGAAACAGTTCTCCACACAATGGGTAGAGGAAAATTCAAAACCCCATTCCCAAATCTCCACCACTGAGGCTGGGTGACCAACAACAGAAATTGATAGATCTTTGTTAGGAAGGAGCCAAGAGAGACAAATTGAGTTTAAATCCAAATTAGCTGGGATCTAACTGAGAGGCAGAACAAGGTCAATGAAGTATATATGTTTTCTCCTATTTCTATGAATTCACAAGAACAATACATCATAACAAAACAGACACTGTGTTGTACAGATCAGGAAGTTGTATAGCAGGCAGAAAATCGAAATGAAAAACAACAAAGACATATGAAAATGATAAGCTAAGCATTAGGGAATTAACACATTTCTACAAATAAAGAGTGAAAAACTATAAAGCAACTTATTCCAAATACATTTTGCACATTCTCATTGTGTCTGCATGTGTTTGCTCTGGTTTCCTCCTACACTTCAAAGTTTTGCAAGTTAGGTGGGTTGGTCACTATGTTGTCCATAGTATCCAGAGACGTGTAGACTAGGTAGATTAGCCATGGGAAATGCAGGGTTATGGAGGTGGGTCTGGGTTGGATGAGCTTCAGAAGGGTGGACTTGATAGGCTCAATGCCATGCTTCCATACTGTAGGAATTCTGTGATAAACCAGTTTTAGAAGCAGTGAATGTAACTGGAGTTGCTATTTTTGAAATGTAACATCAAACACTTACATCACATTAAGCACTACTGCAAAGATGTTTATAACACTGGAATGATTGAAAGGTAATGAAATAATTGGCAATCTAGCCAATTGGGAAAGAGTGACCATAATGTAGAATTTTTTATTAATACAGGACCATAGGAACAGGAGTAGGCCATTCAGCCTCCTTGAGCTAGTTCAACTATTCAATGCGATTGTGGCTGAACTAATGCCTAACTCCAAATATCTGTCATTAGCACACCCAAATCTCTTAATAACTTTGCTTAACTAAATTGTAAATCCAATAAAAATAGAAGTAACAACTGATGCAGCATCCATTGAGGAAGAGAGTTCCAAATATCAACCACTCATTGTGTGTACTGTTGCCTAAATCTCTGCTGACTGATCTGGCCCTAATTCTCAGACCTTGTTCCCTAGTTAACAGACTCCCCAACCAGTGGGAATCATTTATCTTGATCTGCACTATTATTTACCTTGTCCTGAAGACTTTGATCAGATCATCCCTTAGACTTCAAAATTCTAGAGAAAACTGGACTAATTTGTATAATGTCTCCTCATAATTTAACTCCATGAAGTCCAGGTATCATTCTTGTAAACCTACATTGTATTTCCTTCAAGACCAATATAATCGTTCCTTAAGTTTGGTACCCAGGTGTGCTCTCAGCACTCCTAGTGGCGCCTAACCAGGAATGGTATAACTACAGCATAGCTCGTATATCCTTGTACTCCAATCCTCTAGATATAAGATAGTGGCTGACATAGTTTATTCTGAAACGAGGGTCCTGAATCCAAATATAGGAAACTATGATAGTGTGAGGTACAAGATTGCTATGATAAGTTAAGAAGCTTTACTTAAAGGATAAGTAATGGCAAACATACTCTAAGTTTCTATCAGTATGTGAAGAGAAAAAGACTAAGGAAAACTTAGGTCCCTTATAACCTGAAACAGGAAAAGTTATAACGAGAAACAAAGAAATAGCCGGCCAATTAAATATATATTTTGGTTCTGATCTCACAAATGAGGTCCCAAAAATGTTGCAGGACACATGTTCTCATGAGAGAGTACAGCTGAAGGAATTCTGTACTATTAGAGAAATAGTGTTGGGGAAATTGAGGGGATTAAATGCTGACAGATCCCCAGGGTCCGATAGTCAACATAAGGAAGTGGCCCTAGAAATAATGGATACACTGTTGGTCATCTTTCAAGATTGTATAGTCTCTGAAATGGTTCCTAATATTGTAGTGTTGCTAATGTAACTATGTTAAAAAGGAAGTGGAGAGAAAATAGAGATTAGAGACTGGTTACATTGGTACTTGCCAAAATGCTGGAGGCCATTATAAAGATTTAATAGCAGAGCTTTTGGAAAACAGTGAACAGAACTGAACAGAGTCAGCATGGATTTACAAAAGGGACGTTATGCCTGAAAAGTCTACCGGAACTTTTTGTGGACATAACTAGTACAATTGACAAAGGGGAACCAAAGGATGTAATTTGATAAGGTCCCACATGAGAGACGAGCATGCAAACTTAAAGGCCATGGTTTTGAGATTGTGTACTAAAGTGTATTGAGAATTCATTGGCAGACAGAAAATAGAGAGGAGGAATAACCTGGTCATTTTCTGTGTGGCAGCCGATGACCAGTGGATCGGTGTTTGGACCCCAGCTACTCATAATATGTAGATTAATGATTTAGAAGAGGGAACTCAATGTCATATCTACTGGATTGCAATGACGCAAAGCTGGGTGAGAGAGTGAACTGAGAAGAGCATACTGAGATGCTTCAGCATGAGTTGAAGCAAGTTGAGTTAGTGGCAAATGCCATGCAGATGAGGTTATCCACTTTGGTTGTAAAAATAGGAAGATGATTATTATCAGAATGGTGACAGATTGGGAAAGGGGGAGAAGCAATGAGACCTGGGTTTCCTTGTACATCAGTTTGTGAAAGTGAGCATGCAGGTACAGCATGCAGTGAAGAAGACAAATGATGAGCTAGCCTTTGTGGTGACGGGATTCAAGCACAGAAGCAGAGATGTCTTGCTGTAATTGTATAGAGTCTTGCTGAGAATGCACTTGGAGTATTGTGTGCAGTTTTAGATTTCTTATCTGAGGAACGATGTTCTACCTATGGAAGAACTCCAACAAAGGTTTGCCAGACCGATTTCGAGGATCGCAGGACTGACGTATGAAAACAGATTAGATCATTTAGTACCATAGTCACTGGACTTGAGAAGAATGAGGGCAGAACTCAGACAGACTTTAAAAAAATTCTAAAAGACATTCTTGTGTTTGCCCTGTCCTAGACAAGAAGGACATTCCTGATGAAATGGGGGAAGAGTGTCCAGAAACAAGGGGTCACATTCTAAGGATATGGGGTCAGCCATTTAGGACTGAGATGAGGACAAATTTCTTCATCCAAAGACTAGTAAGCCAATGGAATTTTCTACCACAGAAAGCCGTTGTAAAATGTTGAATGATTTCAACAAGGAGAGGGATATAGTTCTTGGGGCTAAAGAGATCAAAGGGTATTGAGTGAAAGTGGAAACAGAGTATTAAAATGGATGATTGTCCATGATCATATGATCATGGTGAAACAGGCTCAATGGGCTAAATGGCCTAAACTGTTCCCATTTTCTATGCTTCTATGAGTGACAGTAATGGTTTAGAAATTCCTAAGAGATGTTGGTAAAAATCTGAGTTCAATGTTGTGTGTGTATGCATTTCACAATTAGTACTCAAGCCAAGCAACTACATTTTTTTAACCTCAACAGAATGCATCTGTTGCTCTTCAAAGCTGATTTGCTTAAGAGAGTTATAAAATTCAACTCATTCTTTAGAACAAAATCAATTCAGACGGGGATGGCTTTGAAATGTTATCACTGCATGTTCAGAAGTTGGCTGATACAACTCTCAAAAAAAGGGCAACTCGATAAAAAGTATTTCTTGTGGTATATATTTTTTAGATCTCACATTTCTGTTCGCCGATAGATAATAGACAATAGACAATAGGTGCAGGAGTAGGCCATTCAGCCCTTCGAGTCTGCACCGCCATTCAATATGACCATGGCTGATCATTCCTAATTAGTATCCTCTTCCTGCCTTATCTCCATAATCCTTGATTCCACTATCTTTGAGAGCTCTATCCAACTCTTTCTTAAATGAATCCAGAGACTGGGCCTCCACTGCCCTCTGGGGCAGAGCATTCCACACAGCCACCATCTCTGGGTGAAGAAGTTTCTCCTCGTCTCTGTCCTAAATGGTCTACCCCGTATTTTTAAGCTGTGTCCTCTGGTTCGGCATTCACCCATCAGCGGAAACATGTTTCCTGCTGCCAGAGTGTCCAATCCTTTCATAATATTATATGTCTCAATCAGATCCCCTCTCAGTCTTCTAAACTCAAGGGTATACAAGCCCAGTCACTTCAGTCTTTCAGTCCTCAAGAAGGTGGTGGTGAGTATTCCAAGACCGTTTTAAAAAGTCATGGATGTTGACCAAGAGAAATCCCTATAGAATTTCAGGGCTACCAGCTCCACTTCAAAGCAATTTGAAGCTAATTTGATCTCTGGGCAGTACTTAGAAGGCCCAGCACTTTTGCCCATCTGAGATGAGATGCCTGCTCAAGCATTTCAGTGTGTAGTTATGAGTCCATCACAGGGATCTGGAGTTATCAAAATAAGTAACAACAGTGAATTTCATCATAGAATCCATACAGTGTGGAAACAAGCCATTAGGCCCAAGAATTCTGCTTCTGGATTAGTGGTGCTGGAAGAGCACAGCAGTTCAGGCAGCATCCAACGAGCAGCGAAATCGACGTTTAGGGCTAAAGCCCTTCATCAGGAATAAAGGCAGTGAGCCTGAAGCGTGGAGAGATAAGCTAGAGGAGGGGGGGCGGGGGGGGGGGGGGGGGGGGGGGAGAGTAGCATAGAGTACAATGGGTGAGTGGGGGAGGAGATGAACGTGATAGGTCAGGGAGGAGAGGGTGGAGTGGATAGGTGGAAAAGAAGATAAGCAGGTTGGACAAGTCCAGACAAGTCATGGGGAGAGTGCTGAACTAGAAGTTTGAAACTAGGATGAGATGGGGAAGGGGAAATGAGGAATCTGTTGAACTCCACATTGATGCCCTGGGGTTGAAGTGTTCCGAGGCAGAAGATGAGGCGTTCTTCCTCCAGGCGTCTGGTGGTGAGGGAGCCTTCCACATCCATCAAAGTTTTACCTGCACATCCACTAATATCATTTATTGTATCCGTTGCTCCCGATGCGGTCTCCTCTACATTGGGGAGACTGGGCGCCTCCTAGCAGAGCGCTTTAGGGAACATCTCCGAGATACCCGCACCAATCAACCACACCGCCACGTGGCCCAACATTTCAACTCCCCCTCCCACTCTGCCGAGGACATGGAGGTCCTGGGCCTACTTCACCGCCGCTCCCTCACCACCAGGCGCCTGGAGGAAGAATGCCTCATCTTCCGCCTCGGAACTCTTCAACCCCAGGGCATCAATGTGGAGTTCAACAGATTCCTCATTTCCCCTTCCCCCACCTCATCCTAGTTTCAAACTTCCAGCTCAGCACTGTCCCCATGACTTGTCCGGACTTGTCTGACCTGCTTATCTTCTTTTCCACCTATCCACTCCACCCTCTCCTCCCTGACCTATCACGTTCATCTCCTCCCCCAATCACCCATTGTACTCTATGCTACTCTCTCCCCACCCCACCCTCCCCTAGCTTATCTCTCCATGCTTCCAGCTCACTGCCTTTATTCCTGATGAAGGGCTTTTGCCCGAAACGTCGATTTCGCTGCTCGTTGGATGCTGCCTGAGCTGCTGTGCTCTTCCAGCACCACTGATCCAGAATCTGGTTTCCAGCATCTGCAGTCATTGTTTTTACCAACAATTCTGCACCAACCCTCCAAAAAGTAATCCACCCAGACCCATTGCCCTACATTTTCCTCTGACTAATGCACCTAACCTAAACATTAACCTAACCTAAACCTAACCTAAACCAACCTGAACACTATTAGCAATTTTCGCATGACCAATTCACCTAACTTGCAGACCTTTGAACTATGAGAGGAACCCAGAGCAAACCCATGCAGACATGGGGCGATGTGCAAACTCCACACAGATAGTCACCCAAGGCTGGACTTGAAGCCAGTTTCTTGGCACTCTGAGGCAGAAGTGCTGTCATTCCTTCCTTAAAGAATATGATAGAACCAGATGGTTTTCGCACCATGACACTAGTTGTTTTTATTAAAAAATAATTCATTAACTGAACTTAAATCCTTGATCCCATGGTGGGATTGGAACTCTATCACTGGAATTATCCAGCCCTCTGTAATGCTAATCCATTAACATACCACTGTCTTCCTGATAACCCTTAAGTAAGCATCTTGAAGCAAAATAAAAATTACTTTATTTAAAAATTTAGTTGAAGCCTCAGCAAAATAAGGTACAGCTGAAGTATTTGCCACAAACTTCAGCCTGAAATACTTTAGGGGTGGCTCCATGATCAGCACTACTGTCTTACAGCACCAGAGACCTGGGTTCAATTCCAGCCTCGGGTGATTGTCAGTGCGGAGCTTGCACGTTCTCCCCATATTTCCGTGGGTTTCCTCTGGGTGCTCCAGTTTCCTCCCACTGTCCAAAAAATGAACAGATTAGATGAATTTGCCATGCTATATTGCCATAGTGTTCAGGCACATGTAGGTTAGGTACATTAGTCAGAATGTAGGCTAGAGGAACGTGTATGGGTGAGGTACTCTTTGGAGGGGAATGTGTGGACTTTTTGGGCCAAATGGCCTATTTCCACACTGTAAGGATTCTATGATTCTTTGAAGTACTGAGTGAATGATCTATCTTGGTCTCCTCCAATGCTCCCCAGCATCTCAGATTCTGGGTTAAAGTTAATTCGACTCACTCCATTTGATATCAAGAGAATGGTTGAGGCACTAGATATTCAAAGCCTATGGGCCCTAACAAAATTCCATCAATA
Source organism: Hemiscyllium ocellatum (assembly GCF_020745735.1). NCBI lineage: Eukaryota > Metazoa > Chordata > Chondrichthyes > Orectolobiformes > Hemiscylliidae > Hemiscyllium > Hemiscyllium ocellatum. Next base: position 34,560,666 of record NC_083429.1, read on the forward strand.
GTAGAGAAGACTTGACACTTCAGAACTTACACACCCATTGCCTAGCTATTCCAGTACAATTACAAGACTGGCATTAACCCGACAATGTAGAAAATCAACTAGGTATGTCCTGTACACATAAGGCAGGAGAAATCCAACCTGGCCAACTACCCCTCTATCAGTCAACTCTCAACCATCAGTAAAGATTAGATTAGATCCCCTACAGTGTGCAAACAGGCCCTTTGGCCCAATAAGTCCACAGCGACCCTCTGAAGAGCAACCCACCCCCCTACATTTACTGCTGACTAATCCACCTAACACTTGGGCAATTTAGCATGGCCAATTCACCTAACCTGCACATCGTTGGACTGTGGGAGGAAACTGGAGCACACGAAACCCAGGCAGACATGGGGAGAATGTGCAAACACCACACAGACAGTTGCCCAAGGCGAGAATTGAACCCGGGTCTCTGGCGCTATGAGGCAGCAGTGCTAACCATTGAGTCACGATGAATGATGAAAGGCGTTAGTAACAGTGCAATTCAAGCAGGACTTGCTTAGCAATAATCTGCTCAGTGATGTCTAGTTTGGGTTCTGACATGGCCACTCAGCTCCTGACCATTACAGCTTTGATTCAAACATGGACAAAAATGCTGAATTCCAGAGGTCAGATGAGAGTGATAGCCCCAAACATCAATTGATTCAGAGATGCCGGTGTTGGACTGGGGTGTACAAAGTTAAAAAAAAATCACACAACATCAGGTTATAGTCCAATAGGTTTTTTTGGAAGCACTAGCTTTTGGAGTGCTGCTCCACCACCTGATGAAGGAGGAGCGCTCTGTAAGTTAGAGCCTAACTCAAGGTAGCATTGGACCAAGTGTGGCATCAATGAGCCCAGCAAAACTTAAATCAATGGGAATCAGGTGCAAACTCTGTGCAGGTTGGAGTTATACCTGGCACAGAGAAGACGGTTGTGGTTATTGGAGGTCAGCTATCTTGGCTCCAGGACATCACTGTAGGAGTTGCTCAAGGTTGTGTCCTAGGCCTAATCACATTTACTGTTTTATCAATGGCCTTCCCTAAGGTCAGAAGTTGGGGTATTCATTGATGGTTGCACAATAGTCAGCCCCTGTTATGACTCCTCAGATACTGAAGTAGTCCATATTGAAATGCAACACAACTTGGACAATAACCAGGCTTGGGCTGGCAAGTGGCCAGTAGCATTCACAACACACAAATGCCAGACAATGACCATCTAAGAGACAATCTAACCACTGGCATTTGACATTCAATGGTATTACCATCACCGAATCCCCCATTATCAACATCCTTGACCATAAACTCAATTAGTCTTGCAATAACTACAGTGGCTAAAAGATGAAGGGCTCTCGATCGAAACATCAATTCTCCTGTTCCTTGGATGCTGCCTGACCTGCTGTGCTTTTCCAGCACCCAACTCTCGACAGTGAATAAAAGAACATGTCAGAGGCTAGGAATACTAACAAGTAACTCACCCCCTGAGTCTCCAAAGCTTGTCCATCACAAAGGTTCAAGTCAGGACTCCTCACTTGCCTGGATGAGGACAGCTCCAGCAACACTCAAGAAACTTGACACCATCCAGGATAAAGCAGCCTGCTTGATTGCAGCCGCATCCACAAGCATGCACTCCCTGCACCACCAATGCTCAGTAGCAGCAGCAGTGTGAACTATCTGCAAGATGCACTGCAAATATTCACCAAAGATCCTTAGAAAGCACCTTCCAAACACGTGACAACTTCCACTGAGAAGGAGAAGGCAGCAGATATATGGGGACACGACTAACTGCAACTTCCCCTCCAAGTCACTCACAGTCCTGACTTGGAAATATGTTGCCGTTCCTTCACTGTCATGGGTCAAAATTCTACAATTTCCTTCCTAATGGCATTGTAGCTCTACATTTAGCAAATGGATTGCAATGCTTCAAAATGGCAGCTCACCATCACCCTTCAAGGGCAACCAAGAACAGGCTATGAATGCTGGCCCAGTCAACAATGCCCATGTCCCAAGAGTGAGTCAAAAAAAGTTACTTCTCTCTCACACACACTGGATTCATTTATAAAAAATGCATTCTTTGCCTGAAAAAGCTTTTGAAATGTATTTCACACCTTTTTTAAAAAAAAAATTGGTAAACAACTGGGCATGTTGTGCTGCTGTAACGCGATGAATATTGCATGCTGTTCCAGTCACAAAGGAACTTTAATACAGGTATACAATCCTTTATCCGAAATCCTTGGGGCCAGTTGTTTTTTGGAATTCGGACAAAATGACATTTTCACAGAGAAGTAAAACAAAACCTAACAGCAGAAACACGTGTGAATAGTACGAGCGCTGAGACACAACTGACACCTGCCAATATTGGGCCACACTGCCATGTCACATCTGAGTGATGTGTTTCGAGTGGGTGTGGAGTTGCATCACCTGTTCGCATGCCAAGATGATGCTCCACACTCCATGAAAAAATTTCGGATTTGGGAGTTTTTTGAATTTCGGAATTTCGGATAAAAGATTGTGTACCTGTAGAAAGAAAGGTAGGATTTCCACAATCTAATAAACTGATTTGAACTCTGATTGAAATCAGCAACTTCCAAGGAGCAACAATGATCTGGAATCCTGCAAGAGATGTGAAAGGGAAGCTGTATCGAGACAGCTCAAGTCAGGAGCATTCTAGATTGCAAATCCCCTCCAAGTTCATGAGTCTTTGATGGTGTTGATTTTCGGGATTCATGTTCATAGTTACCTAATATATGATTTGTAAATGATTTTCTCAGCATTTATTGAGTTTGTGAATAAGCAGTAGTTTAAATATGATACAATACATTAGTTAGTTAGATAAAGGAAGTTACAACCGTGATAATTGGGGATGGCTCATTGATACCAGCAGACAAATAGACTAACAGAATATTTCAGTCTTGGTAAAATGTTTTCTCTCCAGCTGAAGTGTTAGGAAGCTTTTCCCTTTGCCTTCCTCCCCTCCTTCTAGTATGTCTTCCACATGCCTGGTGAGAACTATCTGACTCCTACCTCCACGTCTGCTTGATGAGAATTACTCTTCAGTAAAAACTCACCTCTGCCCTAAATCTTGTCTTTGCCCCTGCACAGATCCTTGAGCTTGGATTTGACCTTGTCCTAGTGTGGTTACTTTAATGCAGAACCTGGCTCCTTCCTCTCTTCTCCCCAATGCAGCTTCTCCACTGAAGATGTGGCTTCTTTAACTATTCCCCAGTATTTAACAATGGTGGGCAACACTGGAAAGTCTGACATTATGTTTCAACTCTTCAGGATTAGGTGTAGCCTGTTAGGTTGTATTATAACAAATCTCCAGTCCACCCTGGACTTAAATCTGGACCTTCTAGCCCAGAGGGCACAGCAAACCTCCACTGCCTCAAAAATCCCTGTTCCTAAATGCCTTGAGGTGGTGAAACAATTTGTACAAATACCTGGTTTTGCATTTATTAAGAGGTATGCATCTGAAGTCATGTGTCAGCCAGCCCTGGTAAAAATGGCAGATTTCCATTCCTGAAGGATATTAGTGAACACGATAAGTTCTTTGGATAATCGATAATAGCTTTGTGGTGTTAATGCTGAGGTTAGCTTTGAATTCCAGATTTATCATTTGAATGGTCCTCATGGGATTTGATCCAATAATTCCAGTGTGTTAACCTGGTTCTTTGGATTCGTAATCTAGCAATATTGCCACAAAGTTACCATCTCCCATAGGAACCATGGGAGATCTGGGGATCACACGAATAAACTTCAAAACCTCAGCCTTTGTTCACTGCTTAAGCATAAACTACACTGAGGTAATGCAGATGCAATGGAATTGAGCCAAAATTTTTTTAGAAACAAAAACCTGAGCTAGTTACTAATATAGCTATAAAACAGATAGCAACGTAATTAATTTGGTACTAAGGTAGTTGAAATGTCTGGTAATGTTGATAGCCTGCTGGTTCAGCTCCATAGTAGCATTTAGTATTAGTTACAATCTCTGCTCCTCAGCAATCAATTTCAGAAAACATCCAGAGTCTCTTAAACTAATTCTAGCTAATGCCCCTAATAAATAATTTGGAAAGAGCAAGGATTTATGGAAATTACATCCCGAGGTTGATTGTGTCAAACAATCAATAAATCTCCACAGATGCTTTCTGACTAGCTGAGCTTACCCAGTTTGTTTCACATTTTCAGTTTTTGCAGTACCTTGTTTTTATACGAAAGTAATCTCTGTGCTCTTTTAATCATTTTACTTGTATGAGTGGAAATGGAAAAATAAAGCTAATATTAATTCAATAGTTTGGTGAAAAGATACCATTGTTGTTATTTTAAAAGTGGCGTGCTTCAGAAAGGCCCTCAGCCTCACAAACGTGATGAGTTTGCAGCTAACAGTAATTCATTTCACCTGACAGAATACCTCTCAGCAAAGAATTAATGGTGTCTCAATGTTGATTTGGAAAGGGTATTTTTAGACATTATTACTTACTTAGCAGCAGTCAACAGAAAAAAAATGTTCTACTTCAGTTATGCAGAATTTAGATGAGACCATGTCTTGAATACAGTGTACAGTTTTAGTTTTCTTATTTATAAAAGGATCTATTAACTGGAGGCAATTTAGAACAAGTTTACTGGATTGATGTACGGAAAGAGCAACTTGTCATGAGCAAAGATTGGGCAAGCTTGTTTTCAGTTTAGAAAAGTAAGGAATGGTTAGTTTTAAATTTATAAGATCCTGAATGGTCTTGGAAAGACAGATATTGAATGGATGTTGCCTCTGTTGACAGATCCTTAACTAGGGAGCAAAATTTTAATATTAGGGATCAGTCTTTTAGGACTGAGATGAGGTTAGAGTCATAGAGTCACAGAGATGTACAGCATGGAAACAGACCCTTCGGTCCAACCCATCCAAGCCGACCAGATATCCCAACCCAATCCAGTCCCACCTGCCAGCACTCAGCTCATATCCCTCCAAACTCTTCCTATTCATATACCCATCCAAATGCCTCTTAAATGTTGCAATTGTACCAGCCTCCACCACTTCCTCTGGCAGCTCATTCCATACACGTACCACCCTCTGGTGATAAATTTTGCCCCTTAGGTCTTTTTTATATCATTCCCCTCTCACCCTAACCTATGCCTTCTAGTTCTGGACACCCTGACCCCAAGGAAAAGACTTTGTTTATTTACCCTATCTATGCCCCTTATAATGTTGGAAACCTCTATAAGGTCACCCCTCAGCCTCCGACACTCCAGGGAAAACAGCCCCAGCCTGCTCAGCCTCTCCCTACAGCTCAAATCCTCAAACGCTGGCAACATCCTTGTAAATCTTTTCTAAACCCTTTTAAGTTTCACAACATCTTTCCGATAGGAAGGAGACCAGAGATGCACGCAATATTCCAACAGTAGCCACCAATGTCCTGTACAGCCGCAACGTGACCACCCAACTCCTGTACTCAATACTCTGGCCAATAAAGGAAAGCATACCAAATGCCTTCTTCACTATCCTATCTACCTGCGACTCCACTTTCAAGGGTATTTCAAGAGCTATGAACCTGCACTCCAAGTCCTCTTTGTTCAGCAACACTCCCTAGGACCTTACCATTAAGTGTATAAGTCCTGCTAAGATTTGCTTTCCCAAAATGAAGCACCTCACAATTAAACTCCATCTGCCACTTCTCAGCTCTTTGGCCCATCTGGTCAAGATCCTGTTGTAATCTGAGTTAACGCTCTTCGGTGTCCACTACACCTCCAATTTTGGTGTCATCTGCAAACTTAATAACTGTTAATTTTTCTTCTCTCCAGAGGGTCATATAACTTTGCAACTGTCTGCTTCAGAAGGCAGTGGAGATAGAGTCATTGAATATTTTTATTTTGGAGGTCGAAATAACTGCACAGATGCCCGTATCCCATCACCAAGTCACCCCTTATTTACTTGTGGTCAACCAGCTCGGAGTCAGTGCCCTGAACTGAGGAGATTCTAAATCTCCTGGTTATATTGTCAACCAAGGCTTTTTTATTGCTCAGGCTAACAACCCCAATCCAATCAGGGATCTCACAGTCAACAAGTGGACTGGCATCCCTCAATGGGAATGGCTTGTAGAAAATCCCACTTTACCTCCTTTGTTGGTCCCTTTGTGGCCCTTAACAAGTTAAAAAGCGTAACTGCCACAAATGGGTAGGCCTGCCTCTTCCCCTCCACTCTAGCCTGCCATCTTGTTCCATGAAGATTGCCCATGCATGGGATGAAGGTGGGCATACCAGCACCTCAACTGCTGGCACTATATTTGGTGCCTAGCTGCCTCTGATGCCAGTCCTGACAGAAGCCTAAACATCAAACCTCATTTGGTGCAGTTTCATAAATTTGCCCACGTGTTTGCAAAACTTCAAATGTATTATACCCACTTAACAGTTTACAATGGCCCAGGGTTGTTCCTATATTGCGTTTTCATGACATACAGGTAAATATTATGATTTAGTTCTCCCAGTCCAGCATCACTGTTATCATGGCCCATTGTGTTTACTAATTGAGTTGTCAAGACTGTTTACTTCTTTAAAATCTCTGAAGGATTCTTTCACATGTAATCCATGGATTCCTTCCATGGCTTTCAAAAATTAATTCACATACCAGCATTAATTAGAATAGATTTTGCTTCATTGTGCCTCTGTGTAGGTGATTAATTCAATCATTTTCAATCACAATCACAAAAACCGTAGAAGTGCCTGTACTGGATCTTTGAAAGACCTGTTGTGCAGAGTTCCATATCCCTGCTGTCTTTTTTTTCCATTACATTATGTATATGAATATGAATTTGGATCAGGAACTTGCTTTGCCACTCATTATGATCATGGACAATCTGCTTAATTCACTGACATTTTCCCTCCTCAACTATTAAGGATCTATTTATACCAGCCTTCAAAAGCTTTCAAAGAAGTGCCTCCATCACCTTATGAGGAAAAGAATTCCAAAGATTCACAACTTTCTATGTTAAAAATCACTCCTCTTCTTCGTCTTAAATGGGCAACACTTTATATTTAAAAAGTGATTCCTATTTCTAGCTTCTACGACAAGAAGAAATATCTTAACTGAATTCAATCTGTTGAGACCACTCACATTCTTATATGTTTCAATTAAATTGCCTCTTATTCTTCCAAACACCAGTAGATACAAAACAGTGTCCAACCTTCTCCTATGAGATAACTAGCCCATTTCAGGTACTGGTTGGATAAACTTTCTCTGAACTGCTTCCACTGCATTTCCATGGTTTCCTCACTTAAAAGTGTGGGTTGCATTCCTGAAAGTGATAACTTTTAAGGGAAATGATTTGAACTGAAACATATCTTTTCCACAGGAATCAATGATAAAACCAGAGTGAGGTTCCGGAGGACAAAACTAAGATAAAGGTTGAAATACCAGTGCCATATGAAAGCAGCACCATGCATTTCCTGCTGAGTTCCTTCAAACAATACCAGTCCAGCTTCAGTGAATAAAGCAGACTTTTTGCTTTTAAGGAAATCTTTAAATAAATTTACAGAACAGTAAATGTACAAAATAATTCTTCAACTATTGTACTTGTGCAGGTGAAGTAGTATAAAATACAGCAGATAATTTAAAAAGAACCTAAGTTTACAACAGTTTGTCAGTTCGTACATGTAAAAACAGAGAATGGTTTAAAATAACACAAACACTTCAACCAAAGTTCACTTTAATATCTGAGCATGAACAGTTTAAAAATAAAACTGATTGCAGGGGGTAGTATGACAGCAAAATAATCAGGGGACCTCTCTGATAACATGAGAGGCACTTGGCACGGACAACAATCAGGAAGTAAAGGATATCAAAACAGGAAAAAGCCGTTCAAATGAGGGTGAAGTAACAAAAGTGAAATAATTTGAAAGTGGAAAGAACGTTCTAGGTGATAATGAAAATGAGAATTCCCTTTGTACTTTTTATTAAATAAGGAGACAAATGCCTGATATGGCTTCACCAATGCCCTATAATGAAGAATAGCCTCATTTCTTTTATATTCAACTTCCCTCAATGATAAAATTTTAATCACTTTCCAAATTATTTGCTGCACAATCCTACCAGGCTTTTGTAATACATGCAAGAGGACGACCAGATCCCTCTGTATCTCAAGAGTTCTGCAATTTTTCGCCATTCAGATAAATACATTTTTATTCTGCAAAAATGAACAAGTTCACATCTTCTCATATAAAACTCCTGTTGCTGGATCATTGCCCACTCACATAACCTATCTCTAATCCCTTGTAGCCTCCATATGTCCTCTTCACAATTTACTTTCTTCCTGATCCTTTTTTGTCATCAAACGATTTAGCAAACGCATAGTCATAGAGTGCTGAAGCATGGAGACAGGCCTTTTGGCCCAAACTGGTCCATACCAACCAAAATGCATCTTCCATCCCTTTATCAAAGTCATAAATGTAAATTGTAAAATGTTGCGGGCCAGCACTGATCCCTGTGGCACACCACTCTTCACATTTTGCCAGCCAGAAATTGACCAATTTAAGTTTACTCTCTACTTCCTGTTAATCAGCCAATCATACATCCATTCCAATATGTTACCCCAAACCATACGTTTTTATTTTCCACAAGAAATCTTTGATGTGGCACCTTATCAAAGGCCTTCTGGAAAAATGAGAAATAAGATCAACCCGTTTCTCTTTACCCACAGCTGTCTTTTGGTCTATAATTTCCCATATTAATATTTTTCCCTCTTGTCTCTATTCTTCAATTTACCGCATCTTTCTGGTCCTTTCTCAAAGTTACTGTGCCCTTGAGTTTTTTTTTCAGAGACGGGGCAAATGGCCAGGGTCCAACTAGCCTGGATTTGAAAGGCTTATTGGGGCCCTTTTCGTTTACCTGTAATAGATAATACCTCTGACCTAAGGCATTCATGTCTTTAAAAAGCCTCAGTACTCAATAACAACAACTGTGAATCTCCAAGCACCATGTTACAACTCATCTGCTTCATCCTCAACCACAATGTTTTCACCTTTGACAACCAGTTCTTCATCCAATCAGTGTTGGCACGGTGTCTCAGTGGTTAGCACTGCTGCCTCAAAGCGCCAGAGACCCAGGTATAATTCCCGCCTCAGGTGACTGTGTGGAGTTTGCACATTCTCCCCAAGTCTGTGTGGGTTTCCTCCGGGAGCTCCGGTTTCCTCCCACAGTCCAAAAATGTGCAGGTTAGGTGAATTGGCCATGCTAAATTGCCCGTAGTGTTAGGTGCAGGGGTAAACATAGGGGAATGGGTCTGGGAGGGTGCGCTTCGGTGGGTCAGTGTGGATTTGTTGGGCCGAAGGGCCGGTTTCCACACTGTAAGTAATCTAATCTAGTCAAACACATGGAACAGCCATGGGGACCAAATTTGCAGGCCAACATGCCAACATTTTCATGCACAAGTTCCATCAAGATTTCTTTGCTGCACAGGACCTCTGACAAACATTATGTATCAGATATTTTAATGAAATTTTCTTCTTCTGGACCAATGGGAGGAGTCAATGAAACAATTACACAGTGATATTAACAAATTTCATCCCACCATCAGACTTACCATGGACTATTCTTTAGTACCTGTCTCACTCTTGGACACATGCTTCTCCATCAATGATCGGTACCTCAGCATCTCACTGTACTGCAAACCCATGGATAACCTCACAATGCTACACTTCTCTTGCTTTCACCCGAAATATATTAAAACAGCTATCCCCTATGGACAAGCGCTACACGTACATAGGATCTGTTCAGATGAGGAGGAACGTGATGGATATTTGAGAGTGCTCAAGGATGCACTCATAAAACAGGGTACGATGCTCAACTCATCAACTCATGCTAGTTCCGACGTGCCACTGTGAGAAACCGTCATGACCTCCTCTGGAGAGAGACACGGGCTGTAACAGACAGGCTACCCTTTGTTGTCAAGTACTTCCCGGGAGCTGAACGACTATGCATTTTCTTTACAGCCTTCAACACATTATCAATGAGGATGAGTACTTTACCAAGACCTTCCCCACACCTCCACTTCTTGCCTTTAAACAACCACCAAACTGTAAGTAATCTAATCTAATCTAAACAGATCATTGTTTGCAGCAAACTGCCCAACCTTCAGGATATCGTACAACCCCTTCACGGCAGCCGCGGCAAGACGTGTCAGGGTATTGACACGGATACCACCATCACATGTGGGACACCTCCCACCATGTACACGGTGAGTGCTCATGTGACTCGGCCAACATTGTCTATCTCATACGCTGCAAGCAAGGATGCCCTAAGTCATGGTACATTGGCGAGAGCGAGTAGACACAACAACGGATGAATGGACAACGTGCAGCAGAACTGAAGCAGTTTGAATTATGATTAAAAGGAGAAGAGAAAGGAAACAAACAAAGGGCTTTAGCAGAAGAGAAGGAAAAGGAGAGAGTTTTAACTTCAGAAAATGATACTTAGACAGGAAAGTCAGCTTAAAAGAATGGAAATGAAGGCTGAAAGTAGGCTTAGTGAGGAAGAGAGTCGGGGTGAGCAAACCAATAGTAGTCAGAAGCCCTGTGAAAAACTGTTAAGTATGTTGAAACATTGCCTAAATTTGATGAGAAGGATGTGGAAGCCTTTTGCAATTCATTTGGAAAGGTGGCTAAACAAATGCAGTGGCCAGCGGTCATGTGGGTTTTGTTGATCCAAAACAAACTTGTAGGTAGGGCGAGTGAAGCACTATCAGAGGAGATACCTGGGGAGCATGAGGAGGTGAAAAAAGCCAACTTAAGTGCATATGAGCTTGTACCAGAAGCCTATGGATGTTTCAGGGATTTAAGGAGGGACCACGGTCAAAGCTATACTGAGTTTGAAAGAATCAAACAAAGTAATTTTGACATGTGAATAACAGCTTTAAAAACAGAGCAAACCTATGATGCTCTTAGAGAGACAATTATTTTGGAGGAGTTCAAAATTTAACTTCCTGAAGTAGTGTAAACTCATGTGGAAGAGCAAAGAGTTAAAACGGCAAGGTTAGCTGCTGAAGTGGTTGATGATTATGAGCTGGTCCATAAAACTTGGTTTGGCTTCCAGAATCAATTTCAGTCCATGAGGGATAAAAATTGGGGCAAAAAGAAATCCTCACATGGAAAGGGAAAGGTAGATCTCAGTGAAAATCATAAGGATAACATCACTATGTAAAAAAGAAACCCTTGAAGGTGACAAATAAGTTAACAAGCTTTGGTGTTTTCATTGCAATAAAGTAGGCCGCATGAAATCAAAGTGTTGGTAGGCTAGGAAAAAGTCAGACAGAGGAAAACAGGATAAGCCTGGGAGTTTTGTTGGAATAGTAACAGAAAGCACAGTGGAGGCTAGAAAGCTGCATCAGAGTCTACAAGCTGATCAGAGGTTCGTTAAGGAGGAAGTGCCAGATATTAGAAAATATACCTGCAAAGATAAAGTTTATTTATGTAGTCCAGGAGTAGCAGGTGAATAGGTTACAATATTAAGGGAAACAGGATCCTCAGTCTGTGATGCTGAAGGATGAGGAGATATGTACTCCTGAAGGACTATTGCCAGAAAAAGTACTGGTAACAGGAGTTCACGATGGGACATGGTGAGACAAAAAGCGCTCAATTATGTAAAGTGAGGTTAGAGTGCCCAGAGAAGAGTGAAGAATTTGTGGTAGGAGTACTGGACAAACTCTCAACTCCAGGAAAATAATTTGTCCTTGTGAATGATATAGCTGATTTATCGACAGGCATATTGCCTACTGTGGTTGAACAGCCAGTGGAAACTCAGGCAACTGAAGCAATGCAGGAGTCTTATCCTGGAATCTTCACTGATTGTGTAGTAATGAGTCACCAATTGAAATAGAAAAAAATCAAAGGGTACAGATGAGGAAGCTGAGATGGCATTAGCAGAGACTGTGTTCGATGAGACATTTGAGACAAAACTGGAGCAAATAAATAATCATGCAAGATTTTCAGCTCTGAGTTACAGCAGGAAGATGAAAATCTAAAGCAGTTATATCAAAAGGCATATACAGAGTTGGAATCCGAATGTATCCCTGAGTGTTATTACCTGAAAAATGATGTCGTGACGAGGAAACGGAGACCATCACATATTCAAGCAGATGAGAAATGGCAAAAGTTCATGAGATTGTTTTGCCAGTGGGGTACGGAAAGGAGGTGTTGTGATTGGCACATGAGCTACCACTTGGAGGTCATTTAGGAGCGAGGAAAACACAGGCTAAAACACAAAGACATTTTTACTGGCCTCGATTACACAAGAATGTAGCCAAATTTGTAACACATGTCAGGTAGTTGGAAAACTATAGGCAGTAATAAAACCTGCACACTTAATACCTATTCCAGGATTTCAGGAACTTTTTACAGGAGTTTTAATTGATTGCGTTGGTCCCCTACCTCAAACAAAAAGTGGGAATCAGTGTTTGTTGACAATACTAGATGTATCAACCAGATTTCCAGAGGCCATCTCATTATGCAATATCACAGCGAAAAGGATTGTAGAGAAATTACTTAAATTTTTTTACTAGATATGGACTACCAATAGAGATACAGTCAGATCAAAGGTCAAACTTCATATGCAAACTATTCAAGGAAGTTATGGACAGGTTAGGAATAAAACATTCAAATTTATTGCGTACCATCCAGAATCGCAGGGAGCAATAGAAAGGTGGCATCAAACACAAAAGATCATGATGAGGGCTTATAGTCAGGATCATCCAGATAACTGGGAAAAGGGAATTCCAGTTGTGCTTTTTGCAATCAGAGGTGCACTAAATAAATCGATTAAATTCAGTCCAATTGAATTAGTTTTTGGGCATGGCATAAGAGGACCATCAAAATTGATTAAGAAGAAATTAGTAAATCAGAGTTCAGGGACTATGAGTCAAATTTTAGGGAATGATTATATAGAGCTGGGTTGTTGGCTAGACAGCATTTAAACATATTGTAGCATGCAATGAAAGAGGAAGCAAACAAGAAATCAAAATTTCACAATTTCACAATCGGAGATTGTTGCTTCCAGTAACAGGTGAACCTTTAAAAGCCAAGTTCAGTGGATCTTATCAAATTGAAAGGAAATTAAGTGATAGGAACTTCAATCAGAAAAAAATCTCACGGAGTGGGTCATGTGAATATGCTCAAAAGGTATTTTGGCAGAGAAGAAAAGCAAGAGGAGAAGGTGTTAATGATTACAACACAAAGGGAAGAAACAAGTTCAGAGAATTCTGAATTAGACATTCCTCAAATTAAATTGGACAATGAGGAAGTTGTCAAAAACTGGGATAAATTATTGAGTTACCTTACTGAAAAAAAATCAAAATGACCTGAAAGAGGTATTACTATGTAATGGGGGTGGGGGGATGGGGGTTATGCAGAAATAGACTGGCAAGTATGAACCTAATTGCGCATTATAAAGATATAGGAGATGCGGTGCCAATCAAGCAACATCCTGATAGACAGAACCCTCTAAAGTTGTCACAGGCTGAGAAGAAAATTGAACATATGCTCCAAGATGACATAATTGAAGTGAGTTAGAGTGACTGGAGCTCACCTATAGTAATGGTGCCAAAGCCACATGGTACCCAATGGCTTTGTGTGGATAATTGCAAAGTCAATGCAGTTAAAAAGACTGATGCATATCCAACTTCAAGGTTGGAAGACTGTGTTGAAAAGGTGAGACAAGCAACTTACATTTCTAATTTGGACTTGCTCAGAGGCTACTGGCAGGTACCTTTGTCAGAAAGAGCAAGGCAATTTTGGTTTTTGTAATGCCAAGTGGACTGTATCAGTTTAAAGTCATGCCATTTGATATGAAAAATTCTCTGGCCGCATTTCAGAGACTAACCAATAAGGTCTTTGCTGGATTACCCAAATGCATTGTTCACAATGATGACCTGGCAATTTTTAGTCATTCATGGAAGGAACACCTACAGCATTTATTGGACTTGTTCAATTGAATTCGGAAGGCAGGCTTGGTGATGAACCTGGCTAAAAGTAATTTGCCAGCCACTTTCCTGGGACATGTTATTGGACATGGACAAATGGCCCCACAGGATGTGAAAATGAAAGTAATTGGGGAATTTCCCACATCGTTAACAAAAAGAATATTATTACAGTTCCTGGGATTGAGTGGATTTTATTGAAAGTCTGCCGAATTTTAGCAGCGTGGCTGCTCCATTCACTGAATTGCTAAAAAAAGGCAAGAAGTTTCACTGGACAGCGGACTGTCAGAAGGCATTTGACAGCCTGAAAACTGTGTTAATCACTGTTCCATTATTAGCCAAACCTCATTACGCAAGGCCTTTCAAGGTGGCTATCAATGCCAGTCATATGGATGTCAGTGTTGTGCTCTTACAGGAAGATAACAAGAAGATAGAAAGACCTATCGGGTATTTCTCCAGGAAGATGAACGTTCATCAGCAGAAATATTCGACAGTTGTGAAAGAGACTTTGAACCTGGTGTTGGCATTACAGCATTCTAGTGTTTACGTTACTGGCAACGCATCTGAGACAATCGTATACACCCATTGAAATTTGAGAAATTTAAAGACAAAAATGCCAAACTGTTTTGATGGCAATTTGAAAATTGTGCATTTGGCAGGATGAGAAAATGTGACTGCTGACACATTATTGAGACTCGAATGAGAAATGGAGGCGTATGGAGGTGGAAGCGTGACAGACTGAATCCGAATGTAGTTGTGCATCTTTGCATGTTCATAGTGAATGTATATATGTGTTTTAAGGTACAAACCACTATTTTGGGGTTTTTGAAAAATGAAGCCATCTTTTGATGTTGATTGTTCATTTTTTAAGGGGGAGGTGTCACAAAGCTGGTCCTTTCTCAAAGTTACTTTTCCCATGAGTATCTTTTTCAGATAGGGGGTGATTGACCAGGCTCCAACTATCTTGGGTTTGAAAGGCTTATTGGGGGCTTTTTTGTTTACCCTGAGCAGATGTCTAAGGCTTTCATGTCTTAAAAAAAGTATAGCTGAAAATGTGTTGCTGGTTAAAGCACAGCAGGTCAGGCAGCATCCAAGGAACAGGAAATTCGACGTTTCGGGCCAGAGCCCCTTTCCTGATGAGGGGCTCTGGCCCGAAACATCGAATTTCCTGTTCCTTGGAAGCTGCCTGACCTGCTGTGCTTTAACCAACAACACATTTTCAGCTGTGATCTCCAGCATCTGCAGACCTCACTTTTTACCTAAAAAAAGTATAATCAAGGGAGTGTGGCCAGTACTCTAGCTGCACAGTCCAGTTTAGTTCAGGGGTTAGTTAAGTCAGGGTCACGGTTGAAACTGGAAGCTCTCCCCCTCTTTCTGCCTTTCTAACTTCGTACCCTGTAAGCGTTTTCTGCCATTTTTATTCTGTGCTAAGGGGTCTTTTTAATGGGACTGTTGCAAGTATTTTGGAACAGCATCATTAAGTGGGGATTGCCTTTTAGGTTCAGATAGGTTATTCGGGAATTCTACTTTTGGTTCGCTGTGCTTCATTCTGTAATTTGTAAATAATTCTATTTGTTTAAAATTTAGCAGTCAGACCAGCTAATTCACTTTGGGAATATCCACTGTACACTTAGTTGAAACAAGTAGCAAAGTTACTGTCTTAAAAATGTTTTGAGGGTTCGGGTCCGATTCATAACATTTCCAAATTTGATCCCTTGCTTTCATTATTTATGTTAAAACTCTCTCTACTTCCTACTTATGCTGTTTGCTAGAACATTGTTGCCACCATGGCTCTGGAATATACTGTCCCAACAGTACAGCCCCAGCTCTTCCAAATACAGGTGCCCGGGCCCCACTTTGCACCAGTCTTTGAGCCAAACATTCATTGCTCTAGTATGATTTGCCCATTTCTATTTGGTTTAGGTCAGAATTCAGAAGTTATTAAGAAAAAGTTTGAAAAACAAAAGGAACATGTCCTTCCCCACTTAACGTCATCCTCAAGCATCAGACCAACTCTCTTATAAATTAGTTATTGAATCAGTTTCTACTATCTTTTCTGGTACAGTATTCCAGATCCGGACAACTTAATGAACAAAAATCTCTTTTTAGGGTCTTATTGTCATAGTGGTATGGGAGATAGTAACTTGGCCTCCTTCCAAAATGGTGTCCTCTTCAGTGGGGAGACAAAACGGTCTCCTCTACAGTGGGAGACAACACCACCAGAGGTATATTTCCCTCCCCACCCCATCCGCTTTCCGTAAAGAATATTCCCTCTGTGATTCCCCCATCAGGTCGATGCCCCCCTCCCCTCCCTGCACCTTCCCCTGCTACCACAGGAATTACAAAACCTGTGCCCACACCTCCTCTGTCCAAGGCCCCAAAGGAGCCTTCCACATTCATCAAAGTTTCACCTGCACTTCCTCATATGTCATTTACTGTATCCGTTACTCTTAATGCGGTCTCATCTCCACTGGGGAGACAGGATACCTACTCTTATAGAGCTCCAGAGAACATCTCCAGACACCTGCAGCAACCAACTCCACTGCCCCGTGGCTGAACACTTCAACTCCCCCTCCCACTCCACCAAGGACATGCAGGTCCTGGGCCTCCTCCATTGCCATTCCCTTACCACCTGAAGCCTGGAGGAAGAATGCCTCATCTTCTGCCTCGGGACCCTCCAACTCCATGGCATCAATGTGGATTTCACCGGTTTCCTCATTTCCCCTCTGCCTGCCTTATCCCAGTTTCAAACTTCCAACTCAGCACCCCCTTCATGACCTGTCCTACCTGTCCCCTTCCATGTATCTGCTCCACCCTCCTCTCCAACCTATCACCATTACCCCCAACCTCCATCTACTTATCGCATTCTCAGCTACCTTCACCCCAGCCCCAACCTCTCTAATTTATCTCTCCAACTCCTAGGCTCCCAGCCTCATTCCTAATGAAGGGCTTATGCCTGAAAAGTCAATTCTCCTGCTCCTTGGCTGCTGCCAGACCAGCTGTGCTTCTCCAGGACCACACTTCGACTTGGCCTATCATGCCCATGCTGGCTCTCTGTATTTATCTCCCATTTACGTTTTGTGCTCACAATTTTAAATAGTTTAGTTTTCTAATCTATCTCAACCACATAGCTTCTTGACAACCATCATTGGGTCACCTCTTACCTTCACTGTTAAGGTGAACAGTTCAAACTTTTCCAAGCTATTATTCAAGTCTCTTTTCCACTGTTACACCATTGATAACCTCCTCTGAAATGTTTCCAAGACCTACTTTTTTTTCTGAAGTGTGGTGCTCAGAAATTTTAACAATACTCTCTGATGAGGCCTAAACAGAGTTGTACAATGTTCTAGATATTTAATGCAATATTTAATTTTTGATCCTGAGTTTAAATTGTCTCCATTAAGTATGAATTTTTCTATGTGCAGTGATGGAAATTCTCAAGGGAGTTCCCAAAGTTACTCTTTTTGGTTTCGATTGAACTCTCACACAACTATGTATTCACAAGATCTTTTCATCAGTTTTGTTTCTTGTTCCAATACAACTTCAGATCACTTCCAAAATCTTTTTCAAGAACTGCTTCTTATGCTGTCAACACCTTGTATATTTTTTGGCACCAATACTCTTTGTCACACATTTCACAGCAATTGCCCTTCAGGTGTGTAGCTGTTGGATATCTTTAGATATATTTGGATCATGATTTACAATTCTGAACTCTTGGCCTCTCTATAACTTGCTGTTATTTGCAAATGTAATTTATTTTCAACAATTTGAATAGTGCTGAAAAGGAAAACATGTCACTGAAGGCTTTTGTATTGCATGTATTTGAATAAATGCAAGAATGTCAAACTTCAAACAATCACAAAAATGTACTGAAAAGTAAAAGAGTTGCTTGACATGACAACTCTGGTTGGCTGTGGTGTTGCCATTGAGAAAGTGACGGGCAGCACTGAATAAAACCCTGAGTGTGTTAACAGCTTCACAAACAACCAATTTAAAGTAACGAGTTGAGTTATGATGTGGTCACTTGCTAGAAGCAACATACACATGATCCCAGTCTTTGCAAACAAACAAAACATGTTCAAGATGCATCCCTTTAGTGACCTGGCTCGGAGTTTTGAAAGCCTATGGTTCCCTACTTATTTTTCAATGGCAAAACTGCAGCGAATCAATCTCTTTTCTCCCTCATACAGTAATTTGTTATCATCCTGAGAATTGGCATTCTTATTTTCATACTGATGAGTGCAAAGATGAAAAATGTCAGCAACGTGCCCAATTTCTCAGCAATATTTCTCAGCAGTATTTTATGACTAAGCAACTACTTACAGCAATTTCTTTAGGATCAATTGCCTTTGACTCTTGCTTCATCACTGGACCTTTAAAATCATTTTGTGATATCTTGAAAACAGAGAAGTGGGACTCGATGTTGAGTATGGTTCTGGGTCACAGAACTTGATTGGGCAACACTACACTCAATAAGCATCCTATTCCTCTCAAGTAAAAGAAATCATCATAAATACGTTAAATTTGGGAAATACTCCTACTTGACAGCACTGTTCTGTATTTATGGAAACACTAAGGAAAATAACCTGCTCAATGACATATCTTTAGAAGAGTGAAACACAAAATCCAAATAATACAATATTCACTAATTAAATGGTTACTAGCTGAGACCCAAAATTTGTGATTAGATCAGTATGTTTATTGCAAATCATATTGGAATTCTACTTACTCTTTCACCCAAAATCCCTCCCTGCAACGATTTGTATGAAGTTATGTTTAAAATCCTATATTTATAAAATTAAATAATTGCTTTTACATAATGAGTTGAAACAAATAATTACCCCCCGTCCCTTTGTCACAAATGAGTGCCTCCATTTCATATATTCTTCTTAATCTAACCCTCCCATGCCATCCCTATCTGAAGTCATACTAGTTTTTAATTTACATATGGGATGTGGCTGTCACTGGCTGGTCACCATGTATTGCCCATCTCTAGTTGTCCTTGAGAAGGTGGTGGTGGTGGTGGTGAGCTGCTTTCTTGAATCACTGCAATCCATATGCTGTGGGTTGGCCACAACACCATTAGGGAGTGAATTCCAGGATTTTGACCCAGCAACAGTGAAAAGGCAGTGATATATTGGAGAGTAACTTGCAAGTAGTGGTGTTCCCATGTATCTGCTGTCCATGTCCTTCTAGGTAGAAATGGTTATAGATTTGGAAGGTGATGTTCAAGAATCTTTGGCCAATTTCCCCACTTCTGACCTTGTGATTGAGGAAAGGTCATTGATGAAACAGCTGAAGATTGTTGGGTCTAGGACACTACCGAGGAACTCCTGTGAGATGTCCTGGAGCTGAGATGACAGATTTACAACAACTACAACCATGTTCCTCCATTGTTCTTGTATGTAAGATGGTGCCATTAAAAGGCAGCCATTGTAAAACATTTCATTGTACTCCTATACTTCTGTACTGGAGTACAAGTGACAATATAAAGATATTCAATATTTAATTGTGCCAGTATGACTTGGAGCAACAGAGAGTTTGCCTCCTGTCACCCATTGATTTCAGCTTTGCTTGGCATCCTTAATGTCACACTTGGTCGAATGCAGCCTTGATGTCAAGGGCTGGGCATCAATGAGCAGGTTATTGCTGAACACGTGCTCCTTGATAGCACAGTTGATAACAACTTTGATCACTTTACCAATGATTGAGAATAGACTGATGGGGAAGTATTGGCTGGGTTAGATTTGTCCTACTTTCTGTGTACAGGACATTTTCCACAATGCTGGGTTGATGCAAGTATTGTAATAATACTGGGAGAGCTTGACCAGGGTTTGTGGCACGTTCCTGTGCAAATGTCTTCAGTATCAATGCAGAATGTTGTCAGGGCCCATAGCCCTAGCACTTTCTAGTGACTCCAACCACTTCATGATATCACGTTGAGTGAATTGAATTGGTATCTCTGAAACAGGTGACCACTGTTGGAGGTCAAGATGGATCATCCACTCGGCACTTCTGGCTGAAGATTGCTGCGAATGCACAGATGTGCTGGGCTCTTCCGTCATTGATGATAGGGATATTTGTGGAGCCTCCTCCTCAAGTGAGTTGTTTAATTGTCTACCACCATTCATGACTAAATGTGGCAGGGATGCAGAGCTTAGGTCTGACCTGTTAGTTGTAAGATCACTTAGTTCTGTCTATGACTTGCTGTTTTCCCAATAGAATACTTTCGTAAACCTATCCTTTCTGTATTAACTTGATTCAATTTTGGTTGCCTTTCCCAACCCATCTTTACATCATTTTAGCCATGCCCAAAGCATGGCATTTTCTTTGATGGCCAGTCCTGGCACCTTGTAGTACTTGCCAATTCTACCAGTATGTGTACTGGGTAAGGATTGTTTGAAGTAGTTTGCAGCTACCAGTCCTTGCTTTGTCTTTCCTTTGTCTTGGGTCTATCTAATGATTGGCGATAGAGTGCCACTGTGGAGTATCTATAAGAGTGGCTTGTTCTTGGATAATTATTGCATGATAGTAATACGTACAATCACATTGGTCAGGCATTATGACTAGGACCAGAGGAGGCTAGTACAGACACATCTACTCCCTTCAAAAGCTAGAGTAGAACTCGTCGTCTTCTTTCACAGAGTATGTGTGACATCTTCAGAAATGATGGAACCAATGTAACATGAACATTAACACTTGGAGAACCATGCCTTATATAATATATCCCTCCCTACAATCCCAGACTCTCATGGAAACAATCTCGGGTACACTCGTTGTTCGGCTCCCATTTTTATGTTCTTTTTATTGACATAAAGTTACCAATCACACACAAAGACTGGTGAAATGACAACGTTGGTTCCTTTACCTGATGATAAGACTATATGCAGATAATGTCCTCAGTAAGTTAACTATAGTACATCTTACTCCAATCATTGCTACTTCAGACAACCCAACAAATCATGAGATGAATTCATCATATCCTGTTTAAATATATAATAATTGACAGCAGCTTAACATATCCCCTGTCTCTTAAAGATGTATGTTATCATACCAGAACATATCTTACCCTTCTCTCTTTTTCTCCCTTGCTCACAGCCTACTGACACCACCATCACCAACCATTGGCAGTTGCTCTTGCAGACGCCCTTGTGTGTTTCTGCCTTCACCAGGCACCACTCACCAAATGAAAACACAATGGATTAACCCTGAAACTAACAAGTGGAAACTGACTACTGTATGATACAATAGATATCTCCAGCAGAATTGAGCATGGAAGTGTTAAGAGCATTACTTTGTATTCCGACAGAAATCCCCAGCTTTATCTGCTTTATTCAGACATGTTGCATATTTCATAAGATTCCTGAAAAAAAGTTGGTGATACAACTGAAAGCCTACAGGGCCAAGTTAAAAATTGAAAATTTGTTAATAGGTTGGCAAGGTAGCAGGGAACAGAAGGTAGTAGATCTAATGATGCTGCCATTGATCACAGATTAGTCTGTAGCTGTCTGCTGTTAAAACTTACCAAGGCTTGGTTATAAGCGTATTGATACCAGGATTTTAATTGCTGAATTATATGAAGTAACACCATGCTTCAAGGAGAAAGAATGTATTCAAAGAGAATACTAATTAATCAGACATGTTGCACAGATGATGGCATTTGTTGTTGAGAAATAAATAAATAAATATTGCTGTTTAAAAGGAAAGCAAGGTTCAATGGTAAAGAACACATTGCTAATTCCAGTGCAGCAAGAAACATACTAGGATGTGCTAAACACCAAGATGTTGAAAGCACTGCAGAAACGTGCACTACCATTATTGTTTTTTGTCCACAAGCTCATATAAAATGGATATCCAATCTTTCCTAATGATCTCTCAGATTAACATCCCCAGGTCTTTCAAAGTATAATTCATGGCACTTTTATTCCAATGCAATTGCTTTGGTTGCATTTATTTTTAAGTCATAAGTTACAAAATCCAACCGTAAGATAAATGTTTCTCTTCAGCATTCCTGGCCCAGAGCTTGGCAGGCTGACAGTGCATATCATGAGTCAGGTACCCAATTAATAATCCGTTAATATTAAGGGATTTACAAGATTATGTTTTGGACTGTACCTTTAAAATTAGGTTAAAATGAAGGTGGGGTCATGTAACTGTTCCAAATGCAGCTTGACAATAAGCCTGGCTGAGTCAAGGGGCCTGTATGAAGTTTCTCATACTGACAATAAACGAAAACTCCAACTTTGTGAACAATAAATGTACTATATCCACCTGAACGTATACTCTCAGGGAAGAGAAAAGAGATTGAAGAACAGAATAGCGTTTGGTGAGGATAGAGGCTGCAGATTTTTGGAAAGCTCCTGAAACTGGATGTGAGATGGAGACAGTCTCAAGTTGTGGTGCATTCTAGAGTCATTTAAGAAGATTTGTCCTGATGTGGTAGGGGTGGGTGAGGTGAAGGCGGGGAGGGGGTGGGTGGGGAAGGTGGAGTAAGGTGGCAGGAATCAGAATCATTGGAGCTGACTGCAATGCTGCTACTGGTTTTGGGAAACTCTCTGAAAACTGAGGGGAGCACATGGAAATAGTCACTTGGAATTACTACTTGGTTAAATGGGAAAACATGAACCATTTAGAAGCAACTATGGACTGTTTGCAAAAAGAATAGTAATTAATGAGATTGCATTGTAAGTAATTGTAAAAGAGGAACATTCCTTTCTGTAGTTTTAAGTTAACAAAATGGACTTAGTTTATAATGTTTTTCGTCTTTTGATACTGTGAAACCCTTAAAATTTCAAATCTCATTATTCTTTTCCAGTATCAACTGTGCATTTGAGTTTCTTTTAAAACAATATCAGTTTCCGTGGTGATTGTAACAAAATCCACAATCTTTTTTCCATCAGGCTCAATAGGCAGAATTTCATGATCTTATATGTGCGTTTGCATCCTCAAATTCCACAAACATCTCAGACAATGCTAAGATTAGAATTGAAAATTTACTTCAAATAATCAGGTGCTCCTTTTATTTGAGAGAACAATATTTACTACAATATTGGTGACCTCCTGTGTTTCTTTAAATTGTGTGATGGAATCCTGTATATTTAGCTGAGAGGGTAATCGTGACTTTGGTTCCCACCTTGGGCGCTGCCAGCTGACCTGATTAGCCAATAACTCTTATAGTCTCAGCAGTGCCAGGAGTAAGAAGTAGCTATTACAGAGTTAGAATGGAGACTCAATAAAAGAAAAGCACTTATGAAAAGAAGTGTAATTCATTCCTGATTTACCTATCAATTGTGCCCAAAGAGAAAATTCTACCCCAAATATTTAGTATCATTCAACCTATCTATACTTTACGGCTCAGGTATTTTATGTTATGAACTTGTTCAAGTGTGTGCTAAGGCCAGGATGCCTAGATTGAGGTTAATAGCATCAGGGAGTCTTGAACTGGCAGCACAATATCAAAATAAAGGTTCTCCAATTTAAAGTGGTGATGAGAATGGAATTTCTTCTCTGAGGGTCACTAATCTTGGGAAATGTCTTCCCCAGAAAACAATTTTGACTGGGTCATTACATATATCAAGACTGAACTTGACAGCTTTTTAATCGACGAGCGAGTTAAAGATTATAGGGTGAAGCAAGCAGGGAAAGTAGACTGAAAACTAAAATCAGTTTTGCCAAGATCTTATTGAATAATGTTAATAGTCTTGATGAATTTCAGTCTCCTGGTCAGGAAACAAAAGTAACACATTTCGTACACAGTTTTAATGTACCTCTGACACTTTGATATTGACAGTGCATAATCTGAAAGGCAACAATATGCTCATTTCACTACACACCTATGTAAAAACATATTTAAACTATTTGAATTTCTACTGGCTAAAGCTTATACTTGTAAACTACAGAGAAAGATTTATCTTGGGAATTTACAGAATAATGTTTCTTCCAGCTTTTCACAATCTTATCTAATTTGTACTGATCTTTGATTGGGTTCTAAAACCTTTTCTCTTGATATTCTTAAGAGAGTTCCTGTAGTTTAATTTTTGTAATCCCAAATGATTGAAAAATGCATAAGATATTTAACAAAAAAAAATGGTCCCTTGGTTTAGGAAAAGAGAAATCTAATTTTCTACTGAAATAATAGATTTTTGTTTAACCCAGTTATCACTGATACAATAACTGGAATATTCTCATCACAATTTATCTTCAACTCATGACTGAAGCTCAAGTGTAATCTTCCTTGTCATTCTCTAAACTGTGACTATTTCAAGTCAGTCATTGTACACTGCATTAAACCAGTAAAAAGGTGGCCAGGTTGGAGAGAAGGAGGCGGGTTACAGTCCTTAACAAAGCCTCTTGAAGGAGATTAAAATAAGCTTTCCTTTCCTTTATCTATTGCACTGGTTCTAAAAATGATATTGACTGTGATAAGATTTTAAATTGTACAAGCAATAATAAACTCCCCATCTTAAAGATGGCATGAAATAGTTTAATGGACAGACTTCCCATGCTGAAGGACTTTCGCCCAAAATGTCGACTCTCCTGCTCTTGAATACTCCCTGACCTGCTGTGCTTTTCCAGTACCACACTCTACGCATCCCATGCTGTTTACTGAACTCACATAAAACTGATTTCAGGCTATTCACACTGGAGTAGTATCATATAAAACTAACAGAAAACACAGTAACAGCAGTGATATACCAATTTGATCTAAAATTAGAATTGTTTAGGATTTAAGACTGAATAAAAATGGTACAGCTTTAAGGCTTGAAACATGATAGTCAGAAGTGCAATCTTTGGAAACAAACTCAATTTTTAATCTTCCAGGTTGCATAAAGTATGAGGCAGCATTAGGTCTTTCAGTTCTTCGAGTCTGTTCTGTCATTGCACAATATTGTGGCTAATCTGGCCATGATTTTAACTCCTTTAATGGAGCTATAATATATAATGTGCAAATAAAAAGCTAATGTCTTCAAAAATGAACACAAGAACTTTTACAAAATGGCCTCCTAAAAACTCGTAAGTTATTTTGGGATTCAACTGCAGCCAAAAGCAGATGGACTGTGTTTCAGATCCTAGAATTTAAATTTGATTACACCAGCGAAAGATTGGGCAAATATATTTTCAACTGATTAATCAGTCCAATGCCATTGTACTTGGGAGCTGACAATGTCAACCTCATTGGCCTGCTCATTCCTGGGATAGTAGGAGTAAACATGAATTGACATTGTGCTTTTCTTCTCTGAATAGCAACAAAGTATTTATGAAATACACTCACAACATTATTAATAAATAACATGTAATGATTAAGGATGAATAATAAATGATTTAAAAAATTAGAACAATAATTTCTTGGGGCTGCTGATTGCGAGATATGTTTTGGCTAGGCCAGTACCAAACTTTCTTCTTCATCTTCAGATTAATATCTTGGGATCTTTTAAATTTTTCTGAACACAGAGGTAGAGCCTTGGTTTAATACCTTCAACATATCCTCAATACTACACTGAATTGCAAGCCTCAGTTACGTGTTGAAGTGCTAAAGTGGGCCTTGAACCTGGAAAGAGTGAACACAGAATTGAAAGCACTGCCAACGGTCACAGTAGGGACACAATAGGGGAATTTACAGTGGACAAAGGCAAACACATGAATTAAATCTGTGCAAATCTTCTTGTTCTTTCATGTTAGTGTTCATGGAAGTAGTAATTGGCTTAACATTAACTAAAATATTTGCTACTTAAGGAGCAGCTAAAACAGAAATTTTAAACAACTCACATTTTACTGATGTAGATAAAGCTACTTTTTCAACGCAATTGTAGAAACCGTGATTGGTTGAGCACTTAGAAAACATAACAATTTAGTTCCTTCGAACCACGCTGTGAACAAAAATTGTCCAATTTCACATCCTATTATGTTCTGCTTTCAAAATTCTCATCTCTCTACAATAGTAAATCCCATCACACAATAACTGAATAGCACTGTCTATATATAAAAAGAAATCAGTAAGGAATGTTCTGGAATATCACAGTTAGGTACAATTACTATTATTTGACCAAAGGAATCAGCTGCAACAGCAACAATGTGGTCTCCCAGAGCAGCCTTTATGTGGATGAATAATCAAAGCCTTTTGTGTGAAATGGAGATAAGCAAAGTTTGTGAGAAGATTTGTAGCTTGGGTGCTCGTTGTTGTGGTTCTGTTCGCCGAGCTGGGAATTTGTGTTGCAGACATTTCGTCCCCTGTCTAGGTGACATCCTCAGTGCTTGGGAGCCTCCTGTGAAGCCTTTCTGTGATGCTTCCTCCTGCATTTATAGTGATTTGCATCTGCTGTTTCCGGTTGTCAGTTCCAGCTGTCCGCTGCAGTGGCCGGTATATTGGGTCCAGATCGATGTGTTTATTAATTGAATCTGTGGATAAATGCCCAGCATGAGCAAAACCAATGTAGTGTACAAAATCCCATGCAAGGACTGCACAAAACACTTCATAGGACAAACAGGAAGACAGCTAATGATCCGCATCCATAAACACCAACTAGCCACGAAACGACACGACCAGCTATCCTTAGTAGCCACACATTCAGATGACAAGCAACATGAGTTCGACTGGGACAACACTACTACTATAGGACAAGCCAAACAGAGAACAACCAGGGAATTCCTAGAGGCATGGAATTCATCCACAGATTCAATCAATAAGCACATCGACCTGGACCCAATACACTGGCCACGGCAGCGGACAACTGGAACTGACAACCGGAAACGGCAGATACAAATCACTATAAATGCCGGAGGAAACATCACAGAAAGGCTTCACAGGAGGCTCCCAAGCACTGAGGATGACACCTAGACCGGGGACAAAACGTCTGCAACATAAATTGCCAGCTCGGTGAACAGAACCACAACATGGAGATAAGCACTCTGAGCAGCCAATAGTTTGGTTAAGGAGACTAATTTTTGTAAAGAAAGGAGGGAGGCAGCAAAGTAATGAGGCTGTGCATTGGATTATTGGATCTTTATCTAATGAGTCTTGTCAGAAAGTATGCATCTCCTAATATTTGGACAAAATAGAATTCAGAGATTGGGTAGAGATAGTTCTCACTGTCTATAACCTGCCAGTATTCTGTATATAAGCTAACCCTTGGCTGAGATAAGAGAGTAACCAATGGATTGGGACTCACAAATCAATCAGTGTCTTCAAATCAGTGAAGGGAATTGGAGCAGGAAATGCAAAACCATTGGGGCAGAGGATCTGTTCATTTTCATCAAGCAGGGAGGCACACTCTGTCAATAACGAAAACCCACAGGTCGTGTAAACGTGCACTTCACCATGTCATCTCCTGGTGAAACTTGAAAGATGATGGAGTGAAGACTGACAGATTAGATTTCAGTGCCATCTGTCCTTCATGATGCTGCTGTGATTAAAACTAAGATGCTAAAAGCACTGATGTATAAGGAAGTTGGAATAAAAGCAGTGTCCATCAGCACAGATTAATTAAAAAAGACAATAGTATGTGCTGTATGGGATGAAGAGGATTCTTAAGAAACTGACACAGAAATAGGTGAACTTGTCAGATATCAGAGACAAAGTGTCGCAACTTAAGCACATAGAACATAGCATCTGATACAGTGCATTTGAATAATTTGCCAACTTTCCTGAACTTAATGACCTGGAAATAAAATTACAAATACCAGATAAAACAAGTGCTGCATCATCTGCCCTTGCTCATGTGATAAGGTGTGGAATATTAATCCATTGAGGCCTATAAGTATCTATCTCCTTCAGAAAAAAACAATTGGTTATGCACATCTTGAAGCAAAACACTCTACAAGCAACGAATAAGGTGAGGGTGCAGGGTGCATTGGAACATATACAAAGATTGAAACTGTTGTTTTGGTTTACTTTTGCACCACGTTCTAATCATGTGGCCATGTGTCGCATTCTGATGATGTTGAGTTTACTCACACCATTTTAACTCTTGGTCTCATTAATCCACTATTTCAAACCTATCAGCATGAATCCTGGCCGTAGCAATCCTAAGCTAACTGACATTGTTCTTGCAGATGTAAGTGGGAAATCATTCTGGCTCACTGGGATGGAGCTGGAAATCAAGCTCCACTGTTTTGAATTTGATAAAAGAAAGAAAAATCTTATCAAAGTATACACAGTTTCCTGTTTATCTGTCTGACAGCTAGCCTCACATTAACAGAAAATGAGGAGCAGATTTCAGAACTTTAATAAAAATAATTATACTTACATATAAATAGATTCTAACCACAAGTAAACAACTATGAATTGACAATATAAAATTTCACTGGTTAAAAATCTAACCCCACTACACAGACACACACACACACACACACACACACACGCAAAAATACAAAAATATTGGTCTTACAGATGGAAGAGAAAACAAGTAATGGGGTGACGAGTCTTCAGGATTTGATAAAGGGGTTTCTTTTGTTTCCCAAATTCTTTTGGTTCTCCAAGCATTTAATTTGGGTTATTTTCCTTCTTCACAGAACATACTGAGCAGCTGGTTTACAAATCACAACATCTCTGACTTATTGGATAAAAGCCATAGCTCCTGGTGGGAGAAAATGGCTCTCTTAAGTTTCAAGAATTTTTACTGGAAGAAGAGAGAGAGGGACATCATCTCCAGAGATCTGATGGCTTCTCATGGTATCATTCCCACCCAGAAGCCAATAGCTGTATAGAAACCAAACACAGCATTGTCATGAGCTGATGACCTTTAGCATCCACAGCCAAATTTCACTTTGCCCACATATCCCGATATCTTGTCATCTATTTACACATTGCTCAATTGCCTTAAAAAAAGTATAAAACCACACTCAATGAGATTCAGCAACTTGCTGTTCAAAAGTATAGAAATTCCTTCCTCAGTCCTTTATATTTGAAATAACTGCACATAGGCCGGTATTGCATCACCAAGTTACCCTGTACTTATTAGTGGACAGTACACTCTGTGGCCGGCCAGCTCAGAGTCAGTCCACTCAACTGAAGAGATTCTAATGTCCTGGTTATATTGGTCAGCCAGGGCTTTCCTGACTGGCCCAGATAAACAATCCCAATCAAAGATATCTAGTTAATGAGGTCAACGTGGCTCTAATCACTACAGTATTAAAACACCCTTTTTTCCAATTTAGCCCAAAATCAAAAAAATAAAGTAAGACAAGAAAGATGCCGTCTTTACAAATATTAATCAGGCCTATTTTGAGATAGGCTGAGGCCTATACCATGAGCATCTCAATCTTGGAAAAGTGAGTGGAAACATGTTATTTATGTACATGTGGAGGTGTTTCTTCTGTGAGGACAAGGTAGGTTTTCCATTTAATATTATCATGCTAATTATGACTTACTTACTTCCACAGGGAAAAGATAACGTTAGAATAAAGTTAGACAATCTAGCCAACAGAAGCAAGCAGTCATGGTGTACAGTTAATATTCATGAACCTTGCTAAATTTATGGTCATGCTTTTAACCTTTCTGTTCAGCTGAAATGGGGTATTGGGGGAGGTTAAGATGGTGGAGTATTCCCTTTTCCGCATGCTTAACTCAGGAACATTGAAGGCTACATTCTTCAGACCAGCGGGGACATAATTTAAATTGTTGAGTCACATTCTGATGATGTTGAGTTTACTCACAACATTTTAATTCTTGGTCTCATTAATCCACTATTTCAAACCTACCAGCATGAATCTTGGCCGTAGCAGTGGGGGTTTCCTGTGTGTCACATAAGGGTAGGGTTGGTCTCGCTGGTCCCAGAAGGATGCGTCAATTATGTCTACTTTGCATTAGATTCCTATCTTCCCATGACTGCAGACATTCCCATCCATGAAGTTGTGAATAAGCTTGAGACTAAAAATGTTTCTATTGTTTCTCTCTCCACAAATGCTGACTGGGAAGCAATGGTCAAGCCATGTCAAGAATGATTATTAGAGGGGTAAAGAAAGATGAGTGAAATATGGTCTCCCAACTTGACAGTGCTTGTCCAGGAAGCATGGTGTACGGCCAGTTAAAATGACTTGGCCGCCTGTTATTTAACCTCCTGGAGAAACTGAGCTGCTCATCACAGGCAGATTGGAGCCTTAAACATTCAGAGAATGGTGTTCAGCCATCCTCGGAGTATGAATGCATTGACACCAAGGTGGACAGACTGTATCACACTCATCTGACAACAGCACGTTGGCCAGACAAAAATGATTACTGAGTTCTTCCAGAGATAACTCAACATTGATCGTGCCTTTCACTTTCACAAGGTCAGGCCATTGCATGGAGTAAAGTTGGCAAAGTGCATACATTTCTCAAGCATTCACTGCTGCACTGTCTTTTCATTGCCTCTGCACAGAGCGCATTTGTAAGTTTATTGGGTTCCATAGTGGCTTTCTTGGCTAATTTGATGCTCCACTGAACATGAATTTGTGGGCAGATCACCTGCAAATCCATTCCACAGTACACTAAATGAACACTTGAGTGGACATCAAAAAAAGAGACTGCTCAACCTTAGATAGAAGCTGCAAGCTCAACTAACATGTATAAGAACAAAGTTACACCATGTGCATATCTACACTATATCAATTGTAACACAGGTTAACTTTATACGATGCATTACCTTATATATCCCAAAGCATCAACTTGCACTGAAAAGCCAAGAGAGACCAGTATTCCTGGCATGTATATGTCTTCAGAGATAAAGTTAAAATATCATTTATATTCATTCATTTCAGCCATGAGGATGTTAAGTTGCTTTATGAATATTCATGTCAAACTTCCCAGCAATCAGGAGCACTCACTGTCACATGCCTGGTGCGCTGAGGATCATATCAGCTTCTTAATTAAAAGTTTAATGTTTTTTCACCTTATTAAATACTTGATAAACTGATTAATTTGACAAATGTCACTTGGCTATATTTAGCCTGTAAAAATCAAGAAACAAAATCTATTCTTGCTAAAATGTACAGGGCTAATTAAAACATTAAAAATGTAAATTTGGACAGCATTTTCCAAGGCTTTTCATTATATTTGTGCATATTAAACTTTAGAACTTAGAACATAGAACAATACAGTGCAAAACAGGCCCTTTGGCCCTCGATGTTGCGCTGACCTGTGAACTATTCTCAGCTTGTCCCCCTACACTATCCCATCATCATCCATGTGCTTATCCAAGGATTGTTTAAATCTCCCTAATGTGACTGAGTTAACTACATTGGCAGGTAGGGTATTCCATGCCCTTTCCACTCTCTGAGTAAAGAACCTGCCTCTGACATCTGTCTTAAAACTTTCACACCTCAATTTGTAGTAATGTTCCCTCGTACAAGCTAACGTCATCATCCTAGGAAAAAGACTTTCACTGTCTACCCTAGCTAATCCTCTGATCATCTTGTATGTCTCTATCAAATCCCCTCTTAGCCTTCTTCTTTCCAACGAGAATACACCCAAGTCTCTCAGCCTTTCCTCATGAGATCTTCCCTCCAGACCAGGCAACATCCTGGTAAATCTCCTCTGCACCTTTTACAATGCTTCCACACCCTTCCCGAAATATGGCAACCAGAACTGCATACAATATTCCAAGTGTGGCAGCACTTAACATTTTGTATAGTTGCAGCATGATACTGAGGCTCTGGAACTCAATCTTCTACGAATGAAACCTAACACACCGTATGCCTTCTTAACAGCACTATCAACTGGGGTGGCAATTTTCAGGGATCTATGTACATGGACTCCAAAATCCTTCTCACATCCACAATACCAAGAATCTTTCCATTGACCCAGTATTCTGCCTTCCTGTTATTCTTCCCAAATTGCATCACCTCACATTTAGCTGTATTGAACTCCATTTGCCACCTCTCAACCCAATTTTGCAGTTTATCCAAGTCGCCCTCCAACCTATAACATTCTTTCAAACTGTCCACAACTCCACCAACTTTCGTGTCATCTATAAATTTACTGATCCACCCCACCTATGCCTGTGTCTAAGTCATTTATAAAAATGACAAACAGCAGCGGTCCCAAAACAGATCCTTGTGGCACACCACTCATAACCAGACTCCAGGCTGAATATTTTCCATCAACCACCACTTGCTGCCTTCTTTCAGAAAGCCAGTTTCTAATCCAAACTGCTAAATCACCCTCAATCCCATGTCTCTGCATTTTCTCCAACAGCTTACCATGTGGAACCTTATCAAAGGCTTTACTGAAGTCCATGTATACCACGTCAACTGCCCTACCCTCATCTACAAGCTTGATCACCTTCTCAAAATACTCAATGAGGTTTGTGAGACATGACCTGCCCTTGACAAAACCATGTTGATTATCTGAAATCAAATTGTTGTTTACTAGATTATTTCAAATCTTATCTCTTATAATCTTTTCCAAAACTTTTCCTACAACAGAAGTAAGGCTCACTGGTCTATAATTACTTGGGTAATCTCTACTGCCCTTCTTGAACAAGGGCACAACATTTGCAATCCATGCATTTCATATCACATATACCTGTGTAAAAGTTGTGTTTTGTGATATCAAATTTATCAACTGAGGAATCGACTTATGCAGATGTAATATTTTCAATGGATTAAAGTACATGCCTGTTCCTGGGGACTGCCAACTGGAAGCCATGCTTCTGAAGTAAGCAGAGCACTGCAATCCTAGGCCTATCAATTCTTGTCATTTGAAATCAGAAAACAGCAATTGTAAAAAGATGCACAAGACAATTTCTGCCAACCCAGCTCCCAAAACTCACATGAGATAAATGAAAAATTAGGAATTTTTGAGCTGCAAATCAGGGGTGAACTTTTAAAAATAAATTATTTGGTGCATTCAGTATTCATGATTATGTTGGAAAATGAAATCAGATTCAATTTGATTTATTTTTAGCTTAAGCTTAAAGGACACAATCTTGGTCAGCTTTAATTGGTGGTTAATTGAAAGGGCAGCTTCTTTTGCACCTTTTCAAGCTTTGTGTCTTAATTACCACCTTAGAAATATATCCCTTACTCCACAAGTGTGATATTTTCACTTCCTATGCCAGTTGGCCTTGTGATCTATTAAACAGCACCTTTGTGCTGATTTATAAAGTTCCTTAAATTAGACTAGAGTTGTACAAAATATCATGATCTTCTCAGCTAATTTAATTCAAACCCATTATGCCACTGTTTATACAAAGGCTTAACTTGTACATCTATTTTTTGAAAATTCCTTTTGGTTTCTAAATAAAGAAAGGGAAGAGACATAAAAGAATACAGTTATCTCATCTCTGCCGTGTAATGATGATCTCTCTTGAATCATAATGCATGCATTTCCAAAACATCCAAATCCACGTCACCATCTAGGCAATGGATAACAAAAGTGCCTTGGCCGATTCAGGAATAAAAATCTGGAAATTTGCTCTCTCTAGCCCTTTTTTGTCAATCAAAGATAGACAATAAGGCAATAGCAACACATTGATCCTAATTTCTATTATATTTTTCTCTTTAGCACAGAATAGCAATTTATTGCCAAATGTATTTTCACAAAAAAAGTGAAAAGTTTTATAAGTTGCCATACCATGGCACATAAATTCATGACAGAAGTCATCAATAAAAATAAGAAAAAGGTAAATGTTTATCACTGTTCAATTATGGGACCAGTTTGGGCGATGTGTGTAATGACCTGAAACACAATTTTCCCTGTAGGATTTTGAATTCTGCCTTCTAACTTAAATGTGGTTCCGAAGCTAGAGCTGTGTGGCAAGCACACACAGTACTTGAACATCCCAGATGGCCTCCTACTCCAAGGACCACAATTTCCCCTCCCATGTGGTCAACAATGCACTCCAAAGCATCTCCTCCACTTCCCGCACCTCTGCCCTTGAACCCCATCCCTCCAACTGCAACAAGGATAGAACATCCCCTGGCCCTCACCTTCTACCCCAACAATCTCTGGATACAATGCCTCATCCTCGGCCATTTCCACTACCTACAGTCAGACGTTACAACCAGAGATACAGTTCCTCCCCACCCCAACAGATGTCACAGAGATCATTCCCTCCGTGACTCCCTCATTATGTGCACAGCCCATCCTGCCCCACCAACCCACTCTCCACTCCCGTCTCCTTCCCCTGCCATTGCAAGAGGTGCAAAACCTGTGCCTGCACCTTCCCCCTCACCTCCATCCAAGACCACAAAGGATCCTTCCACATCCAGCAGAGATATTATGTACTTCAAAACATCTCACCTCGATGTGGTCTCCTCTACATTGTGGAGACAGGACGCCAACTTGCGGAATGTTTTAGAGAAGATCGCTGGGACACAGGCACCAAACAACCACACCGTCCTGTGGCTGAGAACTTCAACATCCCTTCCTATTCTGTCAAGGACATGCAAGTCCTGGGCCTACTCCAGTGCTAAATCCTAGCCACCTGGCGACAAGAGGAAAAATGTCTCATCTTCCGCCTTGCGACCCTCCAGTACATAGCATTAATGTCAATTTCACCAGTTTCCTCATCGCCCTTCCCTCAACTTCATCCCAGATCCAACCCTCCAACTCGGCACCACCTTCTTGCATTGCCCCACATGTCCATCTTCCTTACCACCTATCCATTCTACCCTCCACTCTGACTAATCACCTTCACTCCCACCTGCATCAACCCAACTTCCAAGCCAACTTCTCCCCAGCTTCAGCCCTCCCTCTATCTATCCATCAGCCCCCTACACCAACCCCTTCCCCCCCCCACCCCACATTCCTGAAGAAGGGCTTATGCCCGAAACGTCGACTCTCCTGCTCCTTGGATGTTGCCTGACCTGCGGTGCTTTTCCAGTGCCACACATTTTGACTTTGCTCTCCAGCATCTGTAGTCCTCTCTTTCTCAACACTGAGGTTTTGCCTGAGATGACCAGAGTGTGAACAAATGGAAGGGTGGAGTTCCAATGAGAGCCCTTTCAACTTGAAAGCAGCAGTCTGTATCAAACTAGGTACAGGGGGAGGTTGTTTCCACTTGGAGGTACCGTCTCTCGATCTGTTTACAACATAAAATCACAAATGACCTTTGCAGATGAATCATCATACAAGAGGCCCTGAATCCTTCGACTGGGAAATTGGTGGCTGCTCTGAAACTCTTAAGCCTTCCTGAAGAACTAATCTCTATGATATGTTGCTGGAAAGCCACACCTAAATTGTTGTCCATTGCCTCTGCCAACCTGGACAATGATTGGAATATCTTTGCCTCAATTAATAGGCCTGAATGATTCCTCAAGTAAAAGCAAAATATGAGGGATTCTTGTCGAGCAGTGGTCGTGTTCCTACCTCTGAACCAGCAGACTTGCATTTAAGTCTGACCTTCTCCAGTGGTGAGTAATAACACCTCTGAACAGGTTGATTTAAAATATCCTTAAAGCAAAATACTGTAGATTTGGAAATTTTAAATTTAAAGAAAACAAATATGGTAGAGAAACTAAACAGGTCTAGTAGCATCTGTGGATTGTGAAACAGTTGATGTTTCGAGTCTGACATGGCTCTTCTTCAGAACTGAATAAGTTTTCATTAGTTTGAGTTACCATCTGAATTTGGCTGAAAACATACAAGGTAAAAACAATGACTGCAGATGCTGGAAACCAGATTCTGGATTAGTGGTGCTGGAAGAGCACAGCAGTTCAGGCAGCATCCAAAGTGCAGCGAAATCGACGTTTCGGGCAAAAGCCCTTCATCAGGAATAAAGGATTCTTGGCTGAAATTATGAACATCCTATCAAAGCCCAACAAATATTTGACAAAGAGGAACTTGGGTCTTCAGGTCAGCTGGAACAAGACAAAATGCAATCTCTGGAGATGACGTTATTCTAGCTCCCTTCAAAGTCAATGGTGATCCATTAAAGATACTTGAAGTTTCCATAAAATCATCAGTAATTTAGGTAGCATATTTATCCCAGCATGGACTGTTTTCCTAACTGTAGTAAGCATAGTCCATTTCTGAGCTTCAGTTGAACATTTCAAATATGGCCCTGCGATATATATATATTATTTGCCAAATATATTGCATTTCAGCAATTAAAGTATTAATCATTGCTAAATCATGAAATAACTACTTAGTAGACAAAAGAATGAGCATTAGAAAAGCAACGATTTGGTATTCAGACTTCCTGAGATAAACCTGTGGATGGTAAGAGCTACTTTAACATGGGTGGAACATTTTCAAATGGTGTTTAGTCAGATGGAGTTAGTGTTGGTGGAGCTTGTTTTTAGAAATTGAGTGTTTTGTTTATTTGAGGAAACTCTTGCACCAATTCCTATCTTCTACATTCACAAGAACAAGACAGGAATACAATGAGTGCTGCAAAACAATAATTAACATCTTAATCTAGCTGTTGCTCTGGCTGTTGTTATTTTGATGGAAACCTTGAAAAGGATACCAAAATGAATGGGAGCTTCATCAGCTATATAATTAGTGTTCTATTATGTCACGAGGACAAAACTATAATTCTGAAGTACCTGTAAACATTCTGTGCCCAATCAGCACAAGAGGTTGTTAAAAGTATTGAAAATAGTTTTGTTTCATTGTATGAATCATCATACAAGAGGTCCTGAATCCTTCGACTGGGAAATTGGTGGCTGCTCTGAAACCCTTAAGTCTTCCTGAAGAACTAATCTCTATGATATGTTGCTGGAAAGCCACACCTAAATTGTTGTCCATTGCCTCTACCAACCTGGACAACGATTGGAATATCTTTGCCTCAATTAATAGGCCTGAATGATTCCTCAAGTAAAAGCAAAATATGAGGGATTCTTGTCGAGCAGTGGTCGTGTTCCTACCTCTGAACCAGCAGATTTGCATTTAAGTCTGACCTTCTCCAGTAGTTAGTAATAACACCTCTGAACAGGTTGATTTAAAATATCCTAAAATATCCTTAAAATATCAACCTTCCCTCACCTTTGTTTATTTACCATGTTTGTGTTGACTCTGTGGAGGATCTTTACCTTAATACAGTTGTGACAGAACGCTGATTAATATAGTTTATTAGAATTCTGCATTGGAGATATACGGGCTTTCTGTGTGCTCAAGTTAAAACACAAAGTGAAAGAATTTCTGTAGCCATGGTGGTTTCAACAGTTTGTGAAAGTTACTTTGCCTGCACTGAATAGGCTTTTGTTTACCTCAGCATATAATTAGCAAGGTAAACCATTACACTATAAAGTCTGTCGGAATTTTCTAGACTTCTGTTTTCTTTAAACTTAGGCAAAACATCCATAAAGGAGGGAGAGAGAGCTTTATTTAGTTATACTTTGTTTTGGTCAGTCCCGTGAAGCTTTTGGATGGAGAAGATCATATAAATTACCTTAGAGTAAGGAGCTAGCAATAGTCTCAAATTATTTGAAAAGTAGGTATATGGTAGCTCCAGGAAGAAGTTTTTTTTTCCCCGGTGAGTACTCTCCATGGTTTTTTTGGAACCTATGAAGGAAATCTTTGGGAATATTGGTATTATACCTCTGCTGTGCATTTTAAAAATTTTTCAATTTGTGTAAGAAGTAAATAGCTTGGTTTATTGTATTTTAACTTCATTTCTTTTAGTTAATAGACATCTGTTTTAATGTTGAAACAAACTTTACAACTTTGTGAGCTATGAGATCATTTTTCAAAGCTAAAACAAAACAAAATATGATTTATTCTGCTTGATTTTAGAGTTAGACCTGATTTATCCAGAAAGAACATCAGCTGGATCATAACAAATTATGCCACCTGTCTGTGTACTTTTAATGTCAGCAGTTCACTGTTTATCATTCACTGGGATCCAGTGAACAGAGCAAAGAGCACCTACTTGATCTGTGTTTGAAACAGAAATCAAACCCGAATTTAGGAGATATTATTCCCTCACTTTTCAGTTTAGCTGGTTTATCTGTCTCACTCTCTATAGGAAAATTGTGCTAGGCAATCAAACCTTTTCCAAGTGCTTTTTAAGATTATTATACTTTGGTATATCACGCGATTGTCTCAGATTTTCTCTGAAGAACTTAAATTACACCATGGTGTGGTTATACTGCCACCAATTGCTCTCTGATCACCTTACTCATGTTCTCAATTACCATGTATAAATTCATACAGTTACTGTTTTCAGACAAATTATAAATTCAAACATGATGTTGCAACTCCTCACAGGCAAGACATCAGCCCCTTCTATAGAAGTATCCCCTTTCTTTCCCATTAAAAGGTCTGAAATCATACATAAAATGGCCATGAGAAAATACAATGTCAACCAACGTGCTCACTTAATAACAACACACAGAAACTTGTCCCATGCAGCGCCAGGCTGAGTGGTATCAATAATCTCCGCACAGATCATCTTTACATCCTGAGAAGATTTCAGTCAGTGTGGCTTAGCATCGGAACACGTGAGTTACTGAGAAAATAAAGCAATTTATTTCTCATAAAGATTAAGCAATTTTTGACATTGGAATAAGGATCAAACATGCCAACTGAAGGTCACTCAACATCTCTATTAGTTGGAAGATGCAAATCAGTTAATACATAATGGCAACAGGATTGAAGAACTCGTGTATCTCTGGAGTGCAAAAATTCCTGCCTGCACAAACACATCAGTGTTTATTCTATAAATGTGCACATTCAGGAGTTCAGAGATCAAGGGATTTTCATGGCTTTTAGAAAATCAATTTTGTTCAGTATTCAAACTGGAATAAAATCCTTATACATGTTAAGGCAGCCTGAGAGACTGATTATCCTGAGTTTAACCTTCAGCAAGTTCATGAAGTTATAAATGCAGCAGAAAATAAGGGAGACAGCTCTGTCCTGTTATTGCCTGTAAAAAGTGCAATAAGTGCTGTTTAACCTTATTTTGAATAATGAGTGTGATGTTGTTGAAAGTAACTTAGCTGCCTTAGTGCCTCGCATGGAACTGAAGCTGAAAAAGGTGATTGCAGGGGCAGTAGAGAAAGTGAAAAATACTTTTCTTAAAGTGTGATTCCCTGTTATTTTTAATTTGGGAATCCACTTGTGGCAAGGAAACATGAAAGATGAAACATGCAAAAGAAGTAACAGTTTTTCTTTGCAAAATTCATTGCATTACTGGCAAGGTCAGCATCTACTGTCCATCCCTAATTGCTCTTGAAAATATATCTTTATGCAGTTGTTATGTTTTAATTTTGTGCCTACTGAGTGTGGGAAACATTAGCATTAGAAATGCAGCTAGTTTTTCAATTTTTGGCCATGTTGATTGTACTGCATTGTCCCAGGATAATGTATTGTGTTGCTTTGACTTAGAATCCTCTGCTTTGTTCTAGCATTAAAGATTGGCACTCAACAGAGAATAACCACTCTACAGGAGTTCAACACACAAAATGGAAATGGGCGATGAATAGATCCTTGAATGTCTCCAAATCACCTGGAAGTATTCACTCCTAGGTGTGAGCAATCCAAGAAATGTAAGCCCCTTACATAGAATTAATAATGAGCTGCTTCTCAATTGCAAATCAGTTCTTTTTTGTCTTGCTTCTGATAATATTCACTTGAGAATGTGTCAAGTGGTGGGACTTGGGAGCCAGGGATTGGGGTTCAAGTACTGAGTCTGTGAAGGCCGGGGTGCTTCTGTTGATGTAGCCTTTTGCCAGATCCAGGAGTTCCATTTGCTAAATGCAGGGTGACAGTGTCAAACAGAAGACAGCAAATGTTTGAGGAGGCAAAGGTTTCAAAAGATGAAGAGGGAGGAGAAAGGCTGTATGGGGTGTGAGTATACAGGCAGGCGGCTGGAAGAACACAGCAAGCCAGACAGCATCACAGGATGGAGAAGTTAACATCTCAGGTGTAGCCCTTCTTCAGGACTGTAATCCTTCTTCGGTTCTGAAGAAGGGTTATACCTGAAATGTTTACTTCTCCAACTCCTGATGCTGACTGGCTTGCTGTGCTCTTCCAACTTCCTACCTGTCCACTTTGGATTCCAGCATCTGCAGGGTTTTTTTTGTCTCTGTAAGAGGTGTGAGGGCAGAGAATGAGACTGTAAACTAAGTTGGGAGATAAGGAAGCTGCAAAAGGTGCAAAGGGGAGAAGAAAACTGCAATGTGTGGCATGGGGAAGAAAAGGCTACAAGGGGGATGTGGGGAGGAGGAGCTTGCATGAGAAGAGAGGGAGGATATAAAGAGTTTTAAACCTGTCAAAGGAATATTCAGCTAAGTGAGATCCAAAAGTCACTCAGGTAATGCATTATTTGCAGAGCAATGTGGCATGTCTAGTTCAGAAAATTATTGCTTTCTTCATATCTTGTGCCTTTATGTTTAATGGAGAGTTGATAATTATTGAGGATATTGATGATTTTTGTTTTCTAATTCAGCTTCTATGAAAGTCCAATACCCTATCCTTCAACAGAAATATAGATGGTACTAATAATACCTGATGTGTCAAGTCATAAATAAGTTCATGATAATGAAAAGTAGCCTCCAAGGTATCTCAATTTGAGTCCTAAGAAAATAAATATTATTTTGACCACTGCTTTGACTCCTGTATGACTGTGTCCAAAATTTTACACC
Source organism: Hemiscyllium ocellatum (assembly GCF_020745735.1). NCBI lineage: Eukaryota > Metazoa > Chordata > Chondrichthyes > Orectolobiformes > Hemiscylliidae > Hemiscyllium > Hemiscyllium ocellatum. The sequence continues at coordinate 34,601,140 of NC_083429.1, forward strand.
AAAGTTATAGATATCTACAGCGTAAAAAAAGGAACTTTGTTCCATCACATCAGCACCAGTCAAAAGTAACCGCCAAGGCGAAAGTGAGGACTGCAGATGCTGGAGTTTAGAGTTGAGAGTATGTTGCTGGAAAGGTACAGCAGATCAGGTAGCATCCGGGAAGCAGGAAAATTGACGTTTCAGGCAAAAGCCAACCTCGGATGCTGCCTGACCTGCTATGCATTTCCAGCACCACACTCTCATAAAATAACTGCCTGACTATTCTAATTTAATTTCCAAAACTTTGTCCAGTACCCTGCATACCATGGCATCGCAAGTGCACATTAAAATAATTCTTAAATGTTATGAGGGCTTCTGCCTCTACTCCCCTTACAGGCAGTGAAGTCCAGATTCCCACAACTGTCTGGGTGAAACAGATTTTCCTCCTAACTCTTCTACACCTTCTGCCTCTTAGCTATCTGCCATCTATGCTCCCTGGTTACTGATCCCTCCATCAAGGGGAAAAATCTTATCCTGTCTACCCTGATGATTCCCCTCATAATTTCATACATCTCATCATGTCCACTCTTAATCTCCTCTGTTTAACAGAAAACAAACCCAGTCTGTTAACTGAAACTCCCCAGCCCATGCATCATCCTGGTCCATCTCTTTTGCACTTTCTCCAGTGCCATCACATCCTTCCTATAATGTGCATTCCAGAACTGCACACAGTACTCTAGCTGTGGCCTAACTAATGCCCTATAAAGTTCCAACATAACATCCCTGCTCTTAAATATGATACTTCAGCTAATAAAGGCAAGGATACCATATGCATTATTAACCCCTTTAACCAACTATCCTGATACCTTAAGGGACTGGTTTACATGCACATTAAAGTCTCTTTGATCCTTGGCATTTCTCACCATCCATCATGCACTGCCTTGCCTTGTTTGACCAGCCCAAGTGCATCACCTCACATTTATCCAGACTGACCAATTATCATTGCATATTCTGTGCAGTGAGATAGAAGTATTACGTTGACATTGGCAATCGAGCAGCAAATTATAACTTCATCATGTTTCCAAGGAAACATCTCATTTTAGTGCGGTTGTCACATTTTTCTTTCCCCTTGAACTTTCATAACCTCTCTCCATCATCTGCCAATACAGTGATTGCTGAAGCACAGACTATGCACAGTGAGTCAAGAAGCTGCACTTTGAGAATAGGTCTGATGTAAAGATGAAATAATATAACAAGAAATGAAAAGAAACTGAAGCTGGCAGGAGAAGCCAAAACCTATGAGGAGATCTAAAAATGCTGAGGCCAAGAACAATGTCACAGGTAAATATGTGTCTCAGGTGAAAAATTATAGTCATTTCATATATTGTCTGCACATAGTCGAGCATTAATGGACAGCAACATTTGACAATAATGAGCCATTCATCCCTTGAAACCTTTTCAAAATGTCTCACTAGCACAACAGGTATTTTGCATCAGAGAAGGATATGGAAGATACAGAACATGGGGAAATAAATAGTGACCTCTTGAAAAATGTCCATATTACACAGAAGCAGATGCTGGGTGTCTTAAAACGTATAAAGATGGATAATTCCCTGGGACTTGATCAGGCATAGCCTAGAACTCTGTGGGAAGCTAGGGAAGTGTTTGCTCAGCCCCTTGCTGAGATATTTGTATGGGTGAGGTGCTGGAAGACTGGAGGTTGGCTAATGTGGTGCCGCTATTTAAGAAAGATAGAAAGGAAAAGCCAAGGAACTATATACTGGTGAGCCTAACATCACTGCTGGGCAAGTTGATGGAGGGAACCCTGAGGGACAATATTTACATACATTTGGAAAGGCCAGGACTGATTAGGGACAGTCAACATGGCTTTGTGCGTGGGAAATCATGTGTCACTAACTTGAATGCATTTTTCAAGAAGTAATGAAGAGAATTGATGAGGGGAGAGCAGTGGACGTGATCATCCAACAAGGTTCCTCGTGGTAGACTGGTTAGCAAAATTTGATCACAGAATACAGGTAGAACTAGTCATTTAGATATGGAACTGGCTCAAATGTTTCGTCCCCTGTCTAGGTGACATCCTCAGTGGTTGGGAGCCTCCTGTGAAGCGCTTCTGTGATCTTTCCTCTGGCATTTGTAGTGGTTTGAATCTGCCGCTTCCGGTTGTCAGTTCCAGCTGTCCGCTGCAGTGGTCAATATATTGGGTCCAGGTCGATGTGCTTATTGAATGAATCTGTGGATGAGTGCCATGCCTCTAGGAATTCCCTGGCTGTTCTCTGTTTGGCTTGTCCTATAATAGTAGTGTTGTCCCAGTCGAACTCATGTTGCTTGTCATCTGCGTGTGTGGCTACTAAGGATAGCTAGTCGTGTCGTTTCGTGGCTAGTTGGTGTTCATGGATGCGGATCATTAGCTGTCTTCCTGTTTGTCCTATGTAGTGTTTTGTGCAGTCCTTGCATGGGATTTTGTACACTACATTGGTTTTGATCATACTGGGTATTGGGTCCTTCATTTTGGTGAGTTGTTGTCTGAGCGTGGCTGTTGGTTTGTGTGCCGTTATGAGTCCTAGTGATCGCAGTAGTCTTGCTGTCAGTTCAGAAATGCTCCTGATGTATGGTAGTGTGGCTTGTCCTTTAGGTTGTGGCATGTCCTCATTCCATTGTCTTTCCCTTAGGCATCTGTTGATGAAATTGCGTGGGTATCTGTTTTTGGTGAATACATTGTATAGGTGTTCTTCTTCCTCTTTTTGCAGTTCTGATGTACTGGAGTGTGTTGTGGCCGTTTTGAATAGAGTCTTGATGTAACTTCTTTTGTGTGTGTTGGGGTGGTTGCTTTCGTAGTTTAGGACTCGGTCTGTGTGTGTGGCTTTCCTGCATACCTTTGTGGTGAATTCTCCATTCGGTGTTCTCTGTACCATCACGACTAGGAATGGGAGTTGGTTGTCTTTTTCTTCCTCTCGAGTGAATCGGATTCCTGTGAATGTGACGTTGATGATCCGGTGTGTGTTCTCTATTTCTGTGTTTTTCATGATTACAAAGGTGTCATCCACATATCTGACCCAGAGTTTGGGTTGAATTTGCGGTTTGTTCTAATCTTTGCATTACCACTTCTGCTATGAGTCCAGAGATGGGTGAGCCCATGGGTGTGCCGTTGATTTGTTCATATATTTGATGTTGAATGTGAAGTGTGTTGTGAGGCACAGGTTCAGTAGTCTGAGTATCCGTCTTTGTTGATAGGTTCAATGTCCTGTTGTCTGTTCTGTATGTCCAGCAAGTTGGCTATTGTTTCTCTGGCTAGGGTTTTGTTGATAGAGGTGAACAGTGCCGTTACATTGAATGAGACCATGGTTTCTTCCTTGTCTATGTGTATATTTCTGATGATGTCCAAGAATTCCAGTGTTGATTGTATAGAGTGTCTGGATCCACTGATCAGGTGTTTCATTTTCTGCTGTAGCTCTTTTGCCAATTTGTGTGATGGTGTCCCTGGTAGTGACATTATGGGTCTGAGTGGGATGTCTGGTTTGTGCACTTTAGGTAGTCCATAGAATCTGGGGGGTGGCGTTGCTTTCAGGTTTCATTCTTTGTAGGTCAAAACTGGTTATCTGTCCGTTTTTTTGTAGGTTCCTCAGTGTGTTGTTTATCCTATGGGTGAGCTGTGGGGTGGGGTCAAACTCCCTCTTTTGGTAGGTGTTGGTATCTGCAAGTAATTATTGCGCTTTTTGGATGGAGTCTGCTTTTTCCAGGATGACCATCATTCTGCCTTTGTCTGCTGGTAGTATGATTATGTTCTTATTGTTTCTTAGTGATTTTAGTGCTTCTCTATCCTTGGTGTTGAGGTCTGTGTTTGTCTTTTCCTTGTCATCAGCGGTACGATACTTTGTCTCACTGTTTGTTGTGTCTCTTCTGTCATCCATTGTTCCTGAGTGTGCATTCTAGTGCTGCAAGGAAGTCTAGTGTCTTGGCGTCCCTGTGGTTGTAGTTGAGTCCCTTGGCCAGTATTGTTCTTTCTGTGTCTGTGAGCTGTCAGTGGGAGAGGTTTCTAACCCAGGTATGTGTTGTGGTGTTCTCTCTGTTGTGTGTTAGTTTGGCCATTTTTTCTTTTAGTGCCGTTTCTTTGCAATGCGTGGTCCTGTTCTGTCCTATGGTGACGGCTTGTTCTGTGGTCCAGGTCCATTCCTGATTGGTGGTTTTTGAAATTAATGATTTTTGGCGCGCAATTTCTTGTCTGTATTTGTGAAGTGTGTTGTGAGCGTCTGTAATCATTACCTGGATCATCCTGAATCCGTTCTGTCTGGCTGTGTCCCTGGCTTGTGGGTTGTTGACTGGTGGTCTGTATCTGACACATGGTGGAAGGATTCTTTCGGCATTCATGCAGGAACCGAAGTTACCGGATCTAAGGTATTACAGCTCTGTTTGTGGGTGTTGGAGAGCTGCATTAAGACATTATTTCAATAAATTGCATCACACTGCATCAGCCAAGAACTACAAAACGCAAAAGAAAAATATCTATTCAACATTATCAAGAAAAACAGGCACCCAATAAACACAATCCGTCAATTCCTCAGAAACAAACCCAAACAACCAGACACAACGCAACCAAAAACTATAGCCACATTACCTCACATCAAAGACATATCAGAAATGACTTCCAGACTACTCAGACCCCCTGGCGTCATGGTAGCCCACAAATTTACCAACACAATTATACAACGACTAATTAACCGAAAGGATCCATTAGATACCACCAGCAAAACTAACGTCATTTACAAGATACCATGCAAGAACTGTAAAAAAACCCACTACATCAGACAAACTAGCAGGACACTGGCCATTAGGATACATGAATACCAACTAGCCACCAAAAGACACAAGCCACTCTCAACTAGTCTCCATACATACAGACAAAGAAGGACACCACTTTGACTGGGACAGCACACACATCTGAGGACAGGTGAAACAAAGGCACACATGAGAATTCTTAGAGACATGGCATTCTAACCAGAACTCCATCAATAAATACATCGACTTAAATCCTATCGACTTCCCTTGAAAAAAAGAGCCAGAAATGACATTAAGAAACGAAGACTTATAAATAGAGAGTGGGACATACCACCAGTACTTCACCAGAGACTCTCACTGATGACGTGGCCTAGTATGGTGACAAAACATCTAAAAACAAACCTTCAAGCTCAGCGAGCTAACATACAGACTTATTGTGCTATGATTTTATTTTACTTTAGCAATGAATATTGACTTTTTAAGTCAGGGCCCAAAAGGCATACCTGAACAGCAAACATACATATTTGAAATTGTGGGGTAGGAAGATGGCAGAAACAGTGAACTAAAAGCATAATGAAGGACAATGAAAGGTTCAGAGCTTATAGCAGTCATGGATCTGAGCTGAAAGAAAAATAAGAGTGCTCTATTAACTGATGGAGATGGATGGAAGGAAGTTCACTGAAATGTAGCTTTAACCAAGCTGTTACAGGCCATTTCAGAGTGTGGATACAATATATTTAAATACATTTCTTAGCTGTTTCTTTTGGGTGGAATTGCAAATTCTGCCCTCTGGGAACACAGCTAAGGAATTGAAATATAGGAAACAAAGAGACTCACTGCCTTTCCTATACACTACATCAGGGGTTTATTCTAAGAAATTAATTTTTTATGAGTCCTTTTGACCATAAGAGTTAATGAACAGTAGCTAAGATGCAGCAAAATGGCAAAACATAGCAGTTCAGTGATTGAAATCCAACAAGAGTGCTCCCATGTCAATGGCCTGAGTAACTCATTATAAAAATTAATGGATGCTGCAGCAGAGCTGGGGGAGTTCCTGTTTTAGTCCGCTGCCAAAATTATTCACCACTCCAGGATGATAGTGTGTATGAACCGTGGCCAGGACTTCTTTTTTTCAATTACCAACTATATCTGTAGACTCATTCCCACTACACTCCCCATAACCTCCACAAATTTGCGTCAGGAGCTCATAATAATGTGATTCAGATTGACACCATGAGTTTATCTGCATCCATCTAATTCTCTTGCCAACCAAGTCAGATTCTGAGATCTCTTGGAAATAGCCTTGGAATCATCACTCTCGCTGGTATCTATCAGTTCTCCCTTTATGCCAGGCAATCACATTTGCCCATGATATTGTCACCAAGCTCCTTTGCACCGTAGTCCTCCTAAAGTGGTGTGTGGATACAATAGAATGTGAGTTCCCTGATTGGGGCTGTTAACTTGGTCTAATCAGGAAATTCTGGCTGACAAGTATAAACTAGAGTGTCGTGGAAACCGAATAAAGATTTGTGCACCTTGTGTCTCTCACTGTGTCTTACACTTGCACACATACATGGGTGCTGGGGAAAAAAATAAGCACTACTGCAGTTAGGTGGTAGTGTGGGGGTGGAAAAAAGAAAAATTAAAAAAAGAAACATAAAAAAAACTAGAGTGTTGTGGAAACCGAATAAAGATTTGTGCACCTTGTGTCTCTCACTGTGTCTTACACTTGCACACATACAACATGGGTGCTGGGGAAAAAATAAGCACTACTGCAGTTAGGCGGTAGTGTGGGGGTAAAATTTAAAAAAAGAAAAAAAAAGAAAAAAAAAGAAAAAAAGTGTCAAAGCTTCTGCTCACCATGAGAGCTGGCTCTGAGGAAGCTGGATCAATGTCAAATACTATGCAAAAAATGGGTGACTAGGTGATGGGGTACCAGCCATTGTGGCGTTATTTTAATAATGTTATATATAGTTTCCTCTCCTTAGTTACTGACAAAGCCTCCTTCAGTGTTGCCGTCATAGTTGTCTGTTACTAAAAAAAAGCTTCAACTCATTTGTAACTGAAAACTAATGTCTCAGTTTCAATCTCGCTATCTTCTCCCAAATCTTTGAACGTGAAGAGTCTTTCCTGTCAATTCTTCAGTGAATCCCTGCACGGAAATTTCTAGCAATGCTAGCAAGTTCTATCACTAGCTGGCATTTGCTTCTTCAAATTACCAATGTAATAAAGAGAAACATTTAACACTTGCAAATTTGGGGATCCCACAACCCAAGCCCAATTCAATCCTGACATGACAAAAGAGTGAAAGTGACTAGATAGAGACCAGAAGCATGAGTCCTGGATGAACGTTCCCTTTATTCCCATTAACAGTGATTAAAAAAAAACAATTCCAGCATCTCTTCTACAAAGAGCAGCCAGATCAGTAGAGAGAGATAGACACCTGAAACTTCAGATGTCTGCAAGGATGACTACATATACCAACCTCACCATCAAGGCTGCAGCATCTTGACCATTATACATTTGTTCCAGAGTGACAAAACATTGTTTAGTGATAACTACCACATTGCCACCTCTCCATGGATTTTTTTTAATCTCATAAATAGAAGTTGCTTACACAGCGCATGCAGTTTATAGAAGTTTTAAACAATAAAATCAGAATGGTGAACCGACAGACTACCCAAAGGAAGTGACCTACTATTAAACAAAATCCCTGATTTAAACAAAAAGCAGGTAAAAGCAGCCTGATTCTTGTCATTCAGAATGGTGAACATGAAAGAGTTACTCAGAATTTGATTTTTACAGCATCAGCATAATAGTTCTTTTGGTCTTTACTGCTGCCAGAAGGTGAAAATTAAGTAACCGTGCAATAAAGCTTCATAAATTTGAGACACAATTATCCTGAGGCCATTACTAGCTCGCCCCATGCTCAAGGATTGTGCCTCATCTGCAGAAACGCTGTTAAGTGGAAAATAGAGGTTTTAGACAAAGGCCCAAGTATAACATGGTGTGCTGCTAATCTCAAGTGGAAACCTCATACACTTAGAATTCGGCATGCGTTTTTAAAATACTCCACATGGAATTAAACCACCATCTTAATTGCCTTCGTGTATGATTCCTCCAAAGTTAACAGATAATATTTTTGGATGTTTTCATTAATCTTTAACTTTATGTTATTTAAGCTTAATGTAATAATCCCAAGGTTTTCAACAGGCTAAATGTTTCATATTTTAGTGTGAACAGTTTCTCTGACTAGGAAAACATTGGAACGAAGTTATCAAAAGATTTGCTTGTGCAGCCAATTCAGGGAATTTTATGGATGGTTTCCTTGCTCTTGTACTATATTGCACTTGGCAATGGTGGAATTGCTTGGTGAAGCTGGGACCTTATGGTATTTATGCCATAAATAAACCTTAGCCTTGTATCATTTCAAATGCTAAAAGCCTGATATGAAGTAGCCATCAAGGTCAGCGTGAGGGTGTCCATGGTCTGAAGGAGTGTACAGCAGTGCCACAAGAAAGTATGAACTTGATGGAGTTCAGAAGAAACTTACAGAATACTGAGAGGCCTGGAATAGAGTGGAAACGGAGAAGATGTTTCCACTAGTAGGAAAGACTAGAGCCTGAGTGCACAGCATCAGAGCGAAGGGATAACCCTTTAGAACTGAGATAAGGAGGAACTTCTTCAGCCAGACGTTGGTGAATCTGTGGAACTCACTGTCCAGAAGGTCAAGTCACTGCGTTGACTTAAGACACTGATAGATTCTTGATTAGTAAAGGGGTCAAAGGTGTTTGGGAGAAGACAGGAGAAAGGGTTGAGAAACATATCAGCCATGATCGAACGGTGGAGCAGATTCATTGGGTCGAATGGCCCAATTCTGTTCCTATATCTTATGGTCTTATGGACTTTGTGACAAGGCAGTTTGCTTAAAGCACATATAATGTATTTGCTACATAAACTGCTGCTTGACACTGCAGGCACGACATTGAAGTAGCACGTGCCACAAGCCCATGCTCTTGACTGTTCATTGTTGGCAAGCATGAAAATGTACCTGTCTGCACTAAAAGGCTACGCCAGGCCAGGCCAGGGAGGGGTGCTGCTGGCATCAAAGTAAGCACAATGTGAGTGATCAATAAGAAAGCCTGTCCCTGCTTGCAAAATGATCTGGCAGCAGCATTGCAAAGTAAGATGTTGGTAACCTCCAAAATACTGTACTGAAGTTTTGAACTGTATTATAAATAAATCAGAGATGCTTCACCAATGCTAACCTCTGGACTGAGAATATGTGTGATCATTGCCCATGGAAATGCCCAAAGCTGCTGGCCAAGACAGCTACCTGGAGAATATAGTGGTGAGATGCCATCGCTAGGTAACCACTCTGACTTTCACACTAGCAATTAGTGCCATCTAGTTTTGCTCCAGTAGCTGGGAAATTACAGTAACCTACATATCAATAAGTGAAAATTAAATAATAATAACAAGATATTAATGAATGCAAATAAGCCTCTCACCACTGACTCGTGTGATCCCCATCTAACTATTAAAATCTTCAGGCGAAAATTGCAGTTTTGTTTCTAAGTGTTGTTATTTTTTAATTATTTTCACTCTTGCTGCATTCACCATCTTTCCCACCATTTACCAATGCGGCTGGGAAAATTCATCCATATGTTTTTATTAAATTATTGTTTAAAAAGACGTGAAAAATTATGGATTCGAGTTAGGCACTGAGTTTTGAATTTTACAATGTATTCTCCATGTCAGCCTCACATGTGAGTTCTCCTATGAATATCTTTGCATTTGGCCATTCAAGAGCCAGATACCATTGGGAAACAAATTCAATACATGCCATTACTTTGCTATTCATATTTTAATAATGAGTATGACAATTTCAATCTGAAAATTGTACAGGACTATTCAACAAAGCACTAGCTCACCTGTAATTCATTCTCTGGTTTCCTTAAGTAATAGCATAATATGCAGAGGGAAATGATAAAATTTCCTACCAATACTGGGACAAATTATCCACATCACTACAGAGGCAACTAAATCTGCTTATTGCTATCATTTCCCTACTTATATATTGCAATTGTTTAACAAGACATGAAAATATCAGAGTAAAACATTTTGTTCTCATTTACTGTAAAACAAAAGACAAGATTATATTTTAACGAAGATCACTACTGCTAGGATAACCAATTGCCAGTGCGCACATTTTGATCACTATATGTTTTTGCTTAAAATAGCACAGCATTCTACTTTGGATATCCCTGTGGTGTCTTTCTCATGGAAAAAGCAGCAAAAATGGTGTATATTGATATTTAGACATCTGTCTCATTCTTCATCAAGAGTTTTTTGCTTCCATGTTGTTTATTAATAAAGTGCAGTGCTGTGCCATGGGGAAAGCAAGCTGTGCGGGAAATACTCAACAAAATGAAGTCTTGCTGTATTCTCATGAACATTTTCATATGATACTCCTCAGAAATTATCAAGTAGCATGCTCCATTTGTGAACAGCTGTCAAGGAAAAAATTAACATATTAAACATAAATGTGACTGTGGGACCTGGATTGTAAAATCTTCAGGTAAAAAAATGAGGTCTGCAGATGCTGGAGATCACAGTTGAAAATGTGTTGCTGGTTAAAGCACAGCAGGTCAGGCAGCATCCAAGGAATAGGAAATTCGACGTTTCGGGCATAAGCCTGATGAAGGGCTTATGCCCGAAACGTCGAATTTCCTATTCCTTGTAAAATCTTCAGCCAACCTCTGATTCACCCTTCATGCGGATTTTCTTGTCAAGATGTCACCGGCTGCTCAGTTGGTAGCGCTGAGTTAAAACATTGTGCTTTCAACTTCCAAGAGACTTGAGCCAAAAAATCTGGGCTGTGCTCCACTATAGTATGAAAAAATGCTCTACTGTCAGAAGTGTCACAGAGTCATAGAACCATAGAGTCATGCAGCACAGAAACAGAACCTTTGTCCAACCAGTCCATACAGAACATAATCCCAAATTAAACTAGTCCCACCTGTCTACTCCTGGCCCATATTCCTCCAAACCTTTTGAATTTATGTATCCATCCAAATGTCTTTTAAATGTTGTAATTGTACCCACAAGCACCACTTCCTCAGAAAGTGCATTCCACAGCGAACCACACTCTGTATAAAAAACTTGACTCTTTTGTCTTTTTTAAATCTCTCTCCTCTCACCTGAAAATTGTGTCCCCTAGATTTGAATGCCCACATCTTAGAGAAAGGACAACTACTATCAACTCTATCTATACTTCTCATTATTTTATAAACTTCTATCAGGTCACCTCTCAATCACTTACGCTCCAGTGAAAAAGAAGTCCCAATCCACCCAGCCTTTCTTTATAAATCGAATCTTCCATACTTGGCAATTTCCTGGGAAATCTCTTCAGAACCCTCTCCAGCTTGATAATATCCTTCCCATAACTGGGCGACCAGAACTGCAGACAGTACTCCAGAAAAGGCCTCACCAATGTACTATACAAACTCAACATAATGTCCCAACTCCTATACTCAAAGGTCTGAACGATGAAGGTTAAACTGAGGCTCCTGTCTGCTCTCTAAGGTGGCTGTAAGAGATCCCAAGGCACTCAACTGTAGCATAACAAGTGTCCTGAGCAATATTTACCCTTCAATCAGAATCACAAAAACAGATTACCTTATCATTATCACGCTGCAGTTATTAGTAAATTATTGTGTGCAAAATTGCTGCCATATTCCTCTATTGCAAAGTGACAACACTTCTAAAATTCTTCATGTCATGTTTGATGGTTACAAAAGGTGCTACCTGAATGTAAGTGTTCCTTTTTATCAAAGTCACCTTCCCTTTTTTAATGATTACTTTATAAAATCTCACTTCTAAATCTAGTTTTGTGTGTTGCTTGCTCTCCACATTACAGCAGTATCAGACTGAGTTCCTAGATTGTGCTGTTCAGAGGAAAGAAGGCTGCAACAAAGAACATCAATGCCTCCTTAGCTGAGAATGTATAAAACCAGCCAGAATTCAGCCTTCTGCCTGTTATCCAGTGAACATTACTGGAAGAGCAGTTGAACAGATAGATGATGTGGACAAGATCAGGCTTGGGACCAATGATGTTCTCTATGGGAAGGCAAATAGGCTGTTAACGATATCCAGGCTTTCACAAGAATAAAGGTCACGTGTGGAGAGCCAGCAAAGAATTGCTGACACTGTAAGCTCAGCTTAAGTCAGCAACTCTAGAAGTAGAAAACAAACTGGCTAAAAATTTTCATTGCTACACATCCTACAAAGATTCCTGTAATGCAATTCTTCATACTGGATTTAAGGTAATTTCCTATGTACTGAGAACATATAGGATGAATGTGTTTGATATTAAGTTTATATAGTGCAATTGCACACCATTCTCTTCATGGGACTTCAGTCAGGACTGGGTGTGGTGGGTTCACAGGGAAGTGGTAAAAATTGCAGTTGCCAGCTTTCAAGTGTATCAGCAATATTAAGAATGATAATAATGACATGAGATGACAGTTTCATGTTTCTGAAATACCCTACCAGGTGACAGTGCCGGCCCAAGATTGCCTAGACGATGACACGTTCTCAAAGTTGACACTCTAAGGACACACAATCATGTACAGGATGAAGCCTCCAAATTTTGTACTCAATTGGGATACATTAAAAATTGGGCAGGGTGTAGAGTAGACAGCTGATGTACTACAGCCAACATAAGATGAAAGCTTAGCCAGTTGTCTGTTCAGAACCAATACCAATACATGTTGCAACTAGATTTTCCAGATGACACAGAAAACAACCAGCCGTGTCTACTCTGCTTCATGCATACTGTTGAACATTGCATTATCTCTCTCTAAGATCATTCAACAGTGTCCAAGGGCAGAAAGGAGTGTCTGGTGTTACTTTGCTTTGGAATGTGGGATTGACTTTAAGGCTCAAAGTTGAATTCTATATAAATGTTTTTGTGGTTTCAGCTGGGATGGATGCAGAATGCAGACAAGTGGGAGCAGAGTCATTTATTCTGGAGGAGCAAGGGGATCTCAGCAACTATTCTTCTGCCTTTTGTGGAAGCCAATCTCAGAGTCTTTACTTGGCACCATTCCCCACTCTACAAAATGACAGCACAGAAGACAAATTCTGCAGAGTGGGAAAAATAACTTTTAAGGATTAAACTGGAAGTGCAACTTCCATATTCGTTTTACTGAAGGAACGTGCTAGGTCTTTCTATCCTGAGTTATTATCATGACTCAATTGTTTCTTTCACTGGGCTAACTCCTGACAAGGCCTAGCACAAGTAACAGAAGCAGAGACTTGGAACAGTTGTTCAAGCCTTCCTTTGGTCTTCCTGTCATTTGGATCACTGCTGTCCCTCTAGCAGGAGTTTGGTTCAAGGTCCCAATGTTGAGTTTTACTGTTTAATAAACTGCCCCAGGATAATGAAGGGGAAATGATTGGAAAACCCATCCTACTTCATTTACAAGATTATATTGAGCATGTGCATCGTGTTGACACAGGGACACATCCCTCTATCAGGCAAGCACTGAACATCTCACACAGTGATAAAACTCAACAAAAAAAAGACCTCCACCTCATACTCTGGCCTTTGCAGTGAGGGAAGTGGGCATCTCCCAACAAATGGGTTAGGAATTCTCCATGGTATTCATGGCTTGTAGTTGCTAAACAACACTGAAGGATTTAAAGCATTTGGAATTGCAAACCATAACATAATCACTCGTGTTATTGCACCCACTTTTCTCTCCATTCGTCTTTTAATGAAACACACTGCTACCTTCAAATATCAAACTTAATCCATTCTTTTGTCTTTCATCTGTTTACGTTAGACTCAGCCAAAGCAACCTCCCAAAATCGATGAAAGACAATGTAAGCTGCAAACCTATTTGAAACAGCACAGAATAGAATGCTGGCTGCGTTGGTTTGTTTTCCAATAACTTCTATGTTAAGAAGCAGATTAACAGAAGCTGAGTTATCAAGAAATTTATTCCTAGATACTGCATCAGATGTTGCCACTACGATCATTGCCAATCCTCCATTCCGCAGCAGCCAGTTTTAAATAACAATATCGTTCCATCACACAGAATGTATTTCTGCTAATGAACTTTGCTCGCTGTTATGTAGTGGACCATAAAACTATGTTGATTGTGGTAAGAGCAAGCCAGGAACTATAGCCAGTGAGCTTGACCTCGGTGGTGGGCAAGTTGTTGGAGGGAATCCTGAGGGACAGGATGTACATATATTTGAAAAGGCAAGGGCTGATTCGGGATAGTCAACATGGCTTTGTGCATGGGAAATCATGTCTCACAAACTTGATGGAGTTTTTTGATGAAGTAACAAAGAAGACTGATGACGGCAGAGCAGTAGATGTGATCTATATGGACTTCAGTAAGGCATTCGACAAGGTTCCCCATGGGAGACTGATTAGCAAGCTTAGATCTCATGGAATACAGGGAGAACTAGCCATTTGGATACAGAACTGGCTCAAAGGTAGAAGACAGAGGGTGGTGGTGGAGGGTTGATTTTCAGACTGGAGGCCTGTGACAAGTGGAGTGCCACAAGGACTGGGCCTGGGCCCTCTACTTTTTGTCATTTACATAAATGATTTGGATGCAAGCATAAGAGGTACAGTTAGTAAGTTTGCAGTTGACAACAGAATTGGAGGTGTAGTAGACAGCGAAGAGGGTTACCTCAGATTACAACAGGATCTGGACGAGATGGGCCAATGAGCTGAGAAGTGGCAGATGGAGATTAATTCAGATAAATGCGAGGTGCAGCATTTTGGGAAAGCAAATCTTAGCAGGACTTATACACTTAATGGTAAGGTCCCAAGGAGTGTTGCTGAACAAAGAGATCTTGGAGTGCAGGTTCATAGCTCCTTGAAAGTGGAGTCGCAGGTAGATAGGATAGAAGGTGTTTGGTATGCTTTCGTTTATTGGTCAGAGTATTGAGTACAAGGGTTGGGAGGTCATGTTGCGGCTGTACAGGACATTGGTTAGGCCACTGTTGGAATATTGCATGCAATTCTGGTTTCCTTCTTTTCGGAAAGATGTTGTGAAACTTGAAAGGGTTCAGAAAAGATTTACAAGGATGTTGCCAGGGTTGAAGGATCTGAGCTACAGGGAGAGGATGAACAGGCTGGGGCTATTTTCCCTGCAGGGTCGAAGGCTGAGGGGTGACCGTATAGAGGTTTACAAAATTATGAGGGGCATGGATAGGATAAATAGACAAAGTCTTTTCCCTGGGGTCGAGGAGTCCAGAACTAGAGGGCATAGGTTTAGGGTGAGAGGGGAAAGATATAGAAGAGACCTATGGGGCAACTTTTTCATGCAGAGGGTGGTACGTGTATGGAATGAGCTGCCACAGGATGTAGTGGAGGCTGGTACAATTGCAACATTTAAGAGGCATTTGGATGGGTACATGAATAGGGAGGGTTTGGAGGGATATGGGCGGGTGCTGGCAGGTGGGACTAGATTGTCTTAGGATATCTAGTCGGCATGGGTGGGTTGGATCAAAGGGTCTGATTCCTCTATGTACATCTGTACATCTCTATGACTCTATGACTCTAAATGAATGAAATTGCACTTTTGTTTTGACTGAGAGTATTGGAGCTACCTTAAATCAACACAGCTATTGCACCACTCTAGAACTGAACCACACAAATAACTGACCTCAACAGGTTTCAGGCAGTGCCTTTGGAATTGTCACTATCAATGATGAACAATAGTCAATAAAATGTTTCCAATGTGGGTGATGTGAGTGGTTGGGATTAAATATATAATGCACTTGAAAGAATATATATTTGAAAGTGATGAATTTAGAGGACTACAAAGAAAGCGCTTGAGAATGGGATGAGCTGGGTACCTCTTTCAGATGAGACAGAGAGACACAAACAGGTCAAGAGTGGCAAATATTTCACACAGAGGGTGGTGAGTATCTGGAACAGGCTGCCAGAGGTAGTGGCAGTGAGTTTTGAGAAGATTTGGAGCTCAGGTTGCTCGCTGAGCTGGTAGTATGGTCTGCTTTATATTCTTGGGTGTGGCCCAAGGAAACCCAAACATATAAACAGAAAGCGGGCCATACCACCAGTGCTTCATCCGGAGGATGATGTTACCTAGTATGGGGATGAAACGCCTAAAAATAAATCTCCCAGCTCAGCAAGCAAACCTACATCCAGAGGTAGTGCTGGCAGCGAGTACAATTTTGTCATTTAAGAAACATTTGGAAAGCAACATGGATGGGCTAGGTATGGAGAGATACAGACCAAAAGCAGGCAAATGAGACCAGCTTAATTGTGAAAACTGGGCAGCATGGACAAGTTGGGCAGAAGGGCCTGTTTCCAAGCTGTAAACCTCTGTGACTCTATGGCTCTTTCAGGAGCCGCTACAGATTTGATGGGTTGAATGGCTTCCTTCTGTACTATAAAATTCTAGATTCTATGCTTTCTATTAGCAAATCTGTATAATTAGTTATTAACTTTATAATAGGAAGCATTCCTGTAAATCCCCAGGCCATTACAAGATGCAAGTTGAATGCAGCAGTTACCCAACATGATTGGCATAAACCTGACAAACCAGAGTCTTCTGCTAACTTCAACTCAATAACTGCAACAGCATATTTAACATAGTAAATGTACCAAAGTGTTTCACATCAAATATAACTTGTGGCTAAATCACCTGAAGAACAGAAGAAAAGAAATAGATTCAAGGCATTTCTTGAAGGAGGAAAGAGAGTCAAGAATCGGAGAGATTTTGGGGGGGTAGTTCCAAAATATAATTACTAGACAACTGAAGGCTCGGCTGTTAACGGTGAAGTGATTATTATCAAGAATGAACAAACAGAACGAGAATAGTGCTGATGCTGCAGAGAGTTGTAGGGCGAACAGGGTCACTGAGATAGGGAAAGTTGAGGTCCTAGTGACAATAAAAATGAAGTTTTTTAAAACTGACTAAAATTGCTTTGCCAGATGCAAATGTTTGTCAGTATGTAAATTAATGAATGAAATCTAATCTGTGTTAGGATACAGGCAGCAAGATTTTGTATTGCCTTAAATTGATGGAAGATGATAGGTTGGTCAGAAATAGATTGGAATTGCAGAGGTAACAAAGACATGATTCAGGGTGTCACCATGATCAGAAAAATATGTTTTTGTGATGGCAGATATATGTTATCTCCTTCATCATCCAATGATATCACTTAAATGATGGCTTCTATAACAACTATTGAATAAAGAAAACATTCTAACAGTGAAACTATTTCATCACTGGTGCTAATATAGCAACTGATGTACAAAAGGAGTCACATACCAAATTATGACTGAGATTTGATTCTTGTTTCTAGCTGTGAGAGCAAAATGCAAGGCTCCCATTGTTTGTTATTACTTACAACTAGAAAATATACATTTGTGGACATCATACTAAGGCAGAATGCAAAAAAGAAAAAATGGGCAGCACGTTGGCTCAGTGGTTAGCACTGCTGCCTCACAGCACCAGGTCCCAGGTTCGATTCCAGCATTGGGCGACTGTCTGCGTGGAGTTTGCACATTCTCCCCATGTCTGCGTGGGTGTTCCAGTTTCCTCCCACAGTCCAAATATGTGCATGTCAGATGAATTGGCCATGGTAAATTGCCCATAGTGAGGAAGAGTCAAACTGGACTCAAACATTAACTCTATTTCTCTCCACCGATGCTGTTGAGTTTCTCCAGCATTTTCTGTGTTTGTTCAAGACAAACAGATCCAGCTCAGTATTCTCAATGTCCGCAAATCACAGATAGTCTATGAGGGTCCTCCAAATGATCATGGAATGGTCCAAAATGCAGGTAACTGACACCCAACTGACACTGGTGGGGCCAGAGGTTCCAATCCCATCACTCACATAATATTCCACAATTAAACTTGCTCCCAACTAGAGGGCATCCATCATTATAAAGCATGGTTTTATAAGCAATATTTATGCTACTGTTACAAAATACAGTTGCGAGATAATATTTTCAACACTCGAGGAGCTCAAAAAAATGAATGTAAAGCATTGAAGAAAGAGTCGAGAGTGTGGCACTGGAAAAGCACAGCACGTCAAGCTGCATCTGAGGAGCGGGAGAATCAATGTTTCAGGGAAAAGCCCTTCATCAGGAATTGCAGGGTCACTGCTTTTTAAGCACTGGGCCGGGATTACGCAGATCTGTTTCGGCTCAGTTCCTGACAGTAGGGAAGGCACAAATTCAACCAGTGAGAATCAATTCAATTCAAACCTGGGTCCCAGAGGAGCAAGGCCAATGAACAACTCAATAAATCCAGTATCCAACTTACATAGTCCATCTCATGTTGCCTAATTTCAGTCTCTCTCATGTTGCTTAATTTCAGAGACTGTCTAATTGAAAGTATATTCTTGTTGCGAGTATTCAATCGTAAATGTTAAATGATTCTCCTGCTCATCTAATGCTGCCTGACATACTGTGTTTTTCCAGCACCACACTCTTGACTCCATTCTTCAGCATCTGCAGTCCTCACAATCGCCTCGTTGAGCAAAGAACTCAATGTGACCCTGAAGCTTGGAGCTAGATATCACCTCATAAGGATCTAACAGAAACAGTGCCATTCTTCCCATTAATTCTAATGAGATCTTTGATGATGACAAACAAAAACAGGTGAGGTAGAAACATTAGTTGATTTTGTGGAGTTTCTGGCCCTTCCTAAGGGTTCCAAAGATTGCAAACATCGTGAAACAGTGGTTTAGACTCTGATGCCCCTTCTCCATCTGGATTTTACAGAAAGCAATAATCCTTTGGAGGAATGACCAGTTGTCGGGGAGGACAAGACAAGATGGAACTGGATAAAACTTTCTTAAGAGTTCTGAAAATATGCTGCTTTTAGGATCTGTGATTCCAGTTTTAGTTTGATGTACTCCTAGTAACATTGTTCATGAAAGTTTCAAGGTCACTTAGTGTTTGAGAATTAATTTATTTCCTTCCCATTTATATTTCATCTTATGTACCCAGATGTTTTCCATATTGTTGCAATATATCACTTGCTAAAATATTGTTTCCTAATTTTAAAATCAATGAATGTTAAACATACAAATGAAGATAGAATTCCCTGTTTCCACGTTAACATCAGAAAACAAGGCTATTTATAACTGGACCTTGAGGCACAACATGATAGCATGTTAACAAGGTGAAATAAGACAGTTTTGTATTTTAGGATGATGTTATCAACATTAGGCATCTTTTTTGCTCTCGTGCAGTATATTTGAATAAAGACAAACGACTCAGTAATCTCCCAAACTCAATTTTCACATTCGATATTGCACCACATTAACATGCTCCATTTTCCATTGCACGCATCAGAAAACCTCAGAGGAAGGTACTGTTGTTGTGGGCTGCTGCTTTTTAAGCACTGGGCCGGGATTACCCAGATCTGTTTCAGCTCAGTTCCTGGCAGCAGGGAAGGCACAAATTCAACCAATGTGAATGATGTTAATTCAAACCTGGGTCCCAGAGGAGCAAGGCCAATGAACAACTCAATAAATCCAGTATCCAATTTACCTAGTGTGTCTCATGTTACCTTATTTCAGTCTCTCTTGTGTTGCTTAATTTCAGAGACTATCTAATTGAAAGAATACTCTTGTTGCTACTATTCAATCGTAAAATGTTAAGATTCATGTCATGTTTACTATAGCAAAAAGATTGCTTTATTTTTAGAGTAATTTTAATCTTACTCTTGTGATTACCTCCCTGTACTCCTGGTGGAATGTTTTTGTATATTATAGCTTTAACAAAGGACGGGAACATTCCTGTGGAGCACACCAATGAGTTAACTCATTTACAGTAGAAATTATCATTTGATACTATTCTAGCTGCAGTTCTTAATCCAGGAAATCCCCAGACAGTATCTCTATTCCAGCTATGTAAAAGTGATTAAAGCTACAGCAGATGGCAAGACAGTGATATTATGTGATGGACAATCCCTCAAAGCCTTGTTTGCTAATACAGGAGCATTTTGCAGGTATTTAGAGTATTATGAACATTGGAAAATGAGAAATAGAAGCAGGAGTGGGCCAATATATTCCCTCAAGCCTGCTCTAACATTCAACGAGATCATGACTGAACTCCCACATCAATTTCACCTTCCCACCTGATTGCCATGTCCTTTGATACCCTTCTCTGTTCTAACAACAACACGCGTTTGACTTGTGTAACATTTGTATTGCCCTGGTTTCTCTCCTTTTCTTCACTGGTACTACAATAGTGATTGTGTCAAGAGTATAAAATACTCTCGGTGCTCAAATAAGTATTCTTCTTCTTGTGTGAGCATGACTGAGAACACTGCTGAAAATGTGTTGCTGGTTAAAGCACAGCAGGTTAGGCAGCATCTCAGGAATAGGAACCACTAGAAGGAATCACAAATGATAATTATCTCACACCAAGTCCATACTTGTGGACATTGCAAAACAGTAAACATGGCCCCAAATAGCAATGGTCACAGGTGTTAATTCCCACCACCCCCCCGCCATTCAGCCCGAAAGAGAGGAACTAATTGGACTTGTCACTGCTTCATCAGCTAAGATCAGTTTATTCAGTACAAAGCATAGATCAGTGACAAAAACTTTCAGCCCCACCATGGTTGGGAATGGAAACAGATAGAGACCATTTTGGCAGGTTAGGTGGGTTAGCCATCTTAAAAACCCCATGCTGAGTTCTGGAGTGGGTGGGTGGTGGGGTTTGGTCTGGGTGGGACGTTCTTCAGAGAATCATGTGTACTAAATTCGAATGTCAATCTAGATTTTGTGCACACAAACAGCAGACATTGTACATTCAGATAATGCCACGTCACCATTTATATTATAACTATTATAAATGCTAAATATTAATAGTTTTTCAGCACCACTGATTATGTGTAAAGACTGGGCATCCAACTGAAAACTGCAGTAAGTCTGTAGTGTGTAATGACTAAGGCACCGGGTATATTTCAGACTAAAGCACCAAGTTTCTCTATGGATTTAATATACTAGAAAGTGAGCTCTTGCTGCAGCGAATGAATGCTAGGATATGGACATTTCCTCCCATCTTTTCTTCTAAACAATGCACCAGCAACTGGTTCCACCTTCTGTATTAATGGTGTCAGTCAGCGAAAGAGGCTTTAGATAGAGGACACAACTTAATGATTGTCCAGGTCCATTACTGAGTAGCTAAAAGCCTTTTCGCCCCAAGTGCCCATCATTCAGCTTGATCAGGTATTCTGTGCTATACTTTACTGGTTTCAAGAGGGGCTGGATTGAAGATACACCCATTCACTATTGTGTTCCCAACTCCACCTCACTGTTACAGCATCTGATGTGTATTGTTTAGACATGATTAGATTAGATTCCCTACAGTGTGGAAATAGGCCCTTTGGTCCAATAAGTCCACACTGACCCTCCAAAGAGCAACCCACCCATTCCCCTACACTTACCCATGACTGATCTACCTAACACTATGGACAATTTAGCATGGCCAATTCACCTGACTTACACATCTTTGGACTGTGGGAGGAAACTGGAGCACCCAGAGGAAACCCACACAGACAGGGGGAGAACATGCAAACTCCACACAGACAGTTGCCTAAGCTGGGAATCGAACCCGGGGTCCCTGGCGCTGTGAGGCAGCATTGCTAACCACTAAGCCACCGTGCCGAGTGAATATTAAGCATTCACTCTTAAAGACCTGAAATGATATCAACTGACTCATTTTATTATCGCAGCGTTCCCCACACTGGGCTACTCACCGGTGAATGCTATAAAATTGTATTATTTTTCAGTGATAGTTTCATAGATTGGCTAACTTTTGTCCAATGGTTCAAAAGAAAAATAATCACTTCAGCAAGGTCAAGTCTCATGGTTGTGTTGACCTGGAAGTACAGCTGACCTTCATCATGAACGAAGCATATCAAGAACAAAGGAAAGTAACATTAGTTGCTGAAAAATGTGTTGCTGGAAAAGCACAGCAGGTCAGGCAGCATCCAAGGAGCAGGAGAATCGACGATTCGGGCATAAGCCCTTCTTCAGGAATGAGGAAGGTGTGTCAAGCAGGCTAAGATAAAAGGTAGGGAGGAGGGACTTGGGGGGAGGGGTGTTGGGAATACGATAGGTGGAAGGAGGTTAAGGTGAGGGTGATAGACCGGAGAGGGGATGGGGGCGGAGAGGTCAGGAAGAAGTTTGCAGGTCAAGAAGGCGGTGCTGAGTCCGAGGGTAGGGACTGAGATAAGGTGGGGGGAGGGGAAATGAGGAAGCTGGAGAAATCTGCATTCATCCCTTGTGGTTGGAGGGTTCCTAGACGGAAGATGAGGCGCACTTCCTCCAGCCGTCGTGTTGCCATGGTCTGGCGATGGAGGAGGCCAAGGACCTGCATGTCCTTGGCGGAGTGGGAGGGAGAGTTAAAGTGTTCAGCCATGGGTCGGTTGGTGCAGGTGTCCCAGAGGTGTTCTCTGAAATGTTCCGCAAGTAGGCGGCCTGTCTCCCCGATGTAGAGGAGGCCACATCGGGTGCAGTGGATGCAGTAAATGATGTGTGTGGAGGTGCAGGTGAATTTGTGACGCATACGGAAGGATCCCTTGGGGCCTTGGAGGGAAGTGAGGGGGGAGGTATGGGCGCAAGTTTTGCATTTCTTGCAGTTGCAGGGGAATGTGCCGGGAGTGGAGGTTGGGTTGGTGAGGAGTATGGACCTGACGAGGGAGTTGAGGAGGGAGTGGTCTTTCCCGAATGCTGATAGGGGAGGGGAGGGAAATATATCCTTGGTGGTGGGGTCTGTTTGGAGGTGGCGGAAATGATGAAGGATGATATGATGTATCTGGAGGTTGGTGGGTAGGTGAGGACCAGTGGGGTTCTGTCCTGGTGGTGATTGGAGGGGCGGGGTTCAAGTGGGGAGGAGTGGGAAGTGGAGGAGATGCGGTGGAGAGCATCGTCAACTACGTTTGAGGGGAAATTGCGGTCTTTGAAGAAGGAGGCCACCTGGGTTGTTCAGTATTGGAACTGGTCCTCCTGGAAGCAGATGCGGTGGAGGAGAAGGAGTTGGGAATATGGGATGGCATTTTTACAGAGGGCAGGGTGGGAGGAGGTGTAATCTAGGTAGCTGTGGGAGTCAATCAGTTTATAGTAAATGTCAGTGTTGAGTCGGTCGTCTGAGATAGAAATGGAGAAGTGGGAGGATTGGAAAGAGAAGTTGTTCAGAGTGAGGACCAGTGGCACACCTTCCTCATTCCTGAAGAAGGGCTTATGCCCAAAATGTCAATTCTCCTGCTCCTTGGATGCTGTGCTTTTCCAGCAACACATTTTTCAGCTCTGATCTCTAGCATCTGCACTACTCACTTTCTCAAAGTAACATTAGTTGTCAGCTTTTGCCCAGTTTACTGAAATCTGTTTATTACATTCCAATCTTTGTTGTCTGAGCACTAAATGCAGCACCACCTATTAAAATATATCTTGCTTACTTGCCAATTGTAGTTAACTGTCTCAAGGCTTACGGCATCAGTTTTTCTTAGATTCCTCTCTCAGTCTCTGCTGTATATGATGCACAGGGGGCCTGAGCACATGCCTGTACCATGGATCACATGCTGGTTCAGCATAAAGTAGGCACTTGGCAGCAGGATCAGCTTCGCTCTTTCTGTGTTAATTATACAGGGTAGTGTCCTGAAACCAAACTGGAGGAATGACAGGTGTTCTACTGTCAAGACAGGATTAGCTTTTCTCTTCTCTGTAGTCTTTTACGAATATGCAGATCAGTTAGCAGTTACCTATGAATTGATTAATTCATGCTTTTCCAATTGGTAAATTTACAGCCTTCTGGACTCAATATTGAGTTGGGAAATTGATGTTTCGGGCAAAAGCCCTTCATCAGGAATAAAGGCAGTGAGCCTGAACCGTGGAGAGATAAGCTAGAGGAGGGTGGGGGTGGGGAGAAAGTAGCATAGAGTGCAATGGGTGAGTGGGGGAGGCGATGAAGGAGATAGGTCAGGGAGGAGAGGGTGGAGTGGATAGGTGGAAAAGGAGATAGACAGGTAGAACAAGTCCAGACAAGTCATGGGGACAGTGCTGAGCTCGAAGTTTGTAACTAGGGTGAGGTGGGGGAAGGGGAAATGAGGAAACTGTTGAAGTCCACATTGATGCCCTGGGGTTGAAGTGTTCAGAGGCGGAAGATGAGGCGTTCTTCCTCCAGGCGTCTGATGGCGAGGGAGCAGCGGTGAAGGAGGCCCAGGACCTCCATGTCCTCGGCAGAGTGGGAGGGGGAGTTGAAATGTTGGGCCATGGGGCGGCGTGGTTGATTGCTGCGGGTGTCCCGGAGATGTTCCCTAAAATGCTCTGCTAGGAGGCGCCCAGTCTCCCCAATGTAGAACAGACCGCATCGGGAGCAATGGATACAATAAATGGTATTAGTGGATGTACAGGTAAAACTTTGATGGACGTGGAAGGCTCCTTTAGGGCCTTGGATAGAGGTGAGGGAGGAAGTGTGGGTGCAGGTTCTACAGTTCCTGCGGTGGCAGGGGAAAGTGCCAGGATGGCAGGAGCATGCTGAGACAATGGGTCAGTCAGATCTTGGGAAGGAGGTAGAGCCGGGCAGTGCGGGGTTTCCGGACTATGAGGTTGGAAGCTGTGGGTTCAGGAGCATGCCGAAACAATGGGTCGGCCAGGGTGGTCAGCTTGTGCATCTTGGGAAGGAGGTGCCTTTATTCCTGATGAAGGGCTTTTGCCTGAAACGTCGATTTCGCCGCTCCTTGGATGCTGCCTGAACTGCTGTGCTCTTCCAGCACCACTAATCCAGAATCTGGTTTCCAGCATCTGCAGTTTTTACCTCAATATTGAGTTGAACAATTTTAGATCAATGTATGGAATTCTCGTAGGCCCTCAGCAGTAAGGAAATTTCTGACTTTGAAAGCAAAAGGTCCTATTTTCTAATCAAGTGTTGAACAGTGAGGTGAGATCTTTCTAGTGAACAGCAAGAGGCCTATTTTCATGCATTACCATTCTTATTATTCAGTCATCTCACATCATTGATATCAGTTGACATGCACACCACCCCTGCATACCAGAATCTCTAAAATGAGTTGTGTAAAATTCCCTCTGTCTGACATGTCAGGACCAATTTACAGGAACTGTGCAGGAACAGCTGTGCACTATAGTGCTTGAGCAGGTGCACAGCTATGTTTAAAAGACAGTGATTGAACTAGGAATCTGAGCAGGTCTCAGCAGTGGCCAATACTTACATCTGTAATGAGTGGGAAAATATGACAAGCCAGAAGAGATCAGGGTGTGGAGCATAGATAATTAGGAGAGTTTGAAAAGTTTGAAGGTAGCACAATGGCTTAGTGGTTATTACTGCTGCCAGGGACCGAGATTCCACTCCAGCCTTGGGTGACTGGCTGTGTAGAATTTGCATGTTCTGTGTGGGTTTCTGCCAGGTGCTCCAGTTTCCTCCCACAGTTTAAAGATGTGCAGGTTAGGTAGATTGGCCATGTTAAATTGTCCTGTAGTGTCCAAGGATATGCATGCTAGGTGGATTAGCCATGGTCAGTGCAGTCTTACATGGGTAGGGTGGGACACTCTTCAGAGGGTTGGTGGTGACTCAATGGGCCAAATGGCCTCTTTCCACACTGTAGAGATTCTACGAAGTCTGCATTAGAAAATGTACTCAGACTTGCGGAGGGTCGACTTCTGGTAAAATTCAACCCAACACTTCTTTGATATTTTTTGCTGGTTTGCTTCTTTCTTCTCATTTCTTTCCTCATTCCTTTACTTTGTTCAGACATGCTTATCCTGCTATTCACACCTCCTCTATACGCACTGATGTTCTGTAGCAGCAGTATGTTCCACATTCAAGATGCATGGCAGAAATTCACCAAAGACTTCACCTTCCAAATCCACAATCACTATCGTCTAGAATGACCAGGGCAGTGGCTACATGGGAGCACCACTGTAGTTATTATAACAAGGTCAGCCACTTGGACCTCATAGAACATGAATTCCCTGATTGGACCAGGTTAATACTCCCTATCAGGAAACCCTGACTGATAGATACAAACAGGAATGCTACCAACTAGCTCTCTGAATTCGAACAGATGGACTCTCAGAATTAAGATACATTGAGCTCAAACATCAGTCAGTATTTCCCAAAAGAAGAAAAAAAAACAGAAATGTTCATGCAACACTGCCCTTTGATGTGAAGGGCACTGCTTGTCACTGGCCACTCGTGTGCTTCCTTTCTTCCTGGTGGTGGAAATTGAATAAAGATTTGTACACCTTGTGTCTTTCACTGTGTCTCACACCTGCACACACACAACATGGGTGCTGGGGAAAATATAAGCACTACTGCAGTTAAGCAGTAGTGTGGAGGTAAAGTAAAAAAAAACAACAGGAATGTTCACACAGCATTGTCCTTTGATGAGAAGGCTACTGCTTGTCACTGGCCACTCGGGTGCTTCCTTTCTTCCTGGTAGTGGAAAATGAATAAAGATTTACATATTTGTTGTTCTTCACTGTGTCTGACTCCTGTACATGCTCAACATGGGAGTTGGGAAAAATATCAGCACTACTAACTAACACAAGTTGTGTGTGGGGAAAATAAAGAAAAAATACCAGGAAATTTAGAATCTCCTCAGGAAAAAAAGGAATGTTCACGCAGCATTGTCCCTTTTTGAGAAAGACACTGCTTGTCATTGGCCACTCATGTGTTTCCTTTCTTCCTGGAGGTGGAAAATGAATGAAGATTTGTTGTCTTTCACTGTATCTCACACCTGCACACAAACATCAGGGGTGCTGGGGAAAATATAAGTTAGGTGTCAGTGTGGGGATAAAAAAAACAAGAAAGAGAAAAAAGGGGGAAGAATTTTTTTAAAAAGGAAAGAAAAGAAAAAAAGAAAGAAAAAATAAACAGGAATTTTGGAAGCCTGAAATCCGAAAGGCTTGTGGGCTGCCCTGTGCGCCATTGTCCCAGGGAGCTGTATGTGCTGTCCGAAAGGTGGCCGAATGGTGTGTCAGGGCAGTCCACAGACTGGATGGTGCATCAGAGTGGACAAGAGCCCGATGGTACGTAGGGGCAGACCGAGAGCCAAGGGTAGGCTATCCTCAGCATTGTCACTCTGGGCAGGTACCAGGGCGGGCTGTCCTCGAGGTGGCCAGAAGGTGTGAAGGGTGGTTAAGGAAGCCAGAATGCGCATAGTGATCGCTGTCATCCTAGGGGGTGGGGAATAGGACGGGTTGTCCTAGAGGTGGACGGAAGGTGTGTCAGGGTGGGCCGAGAGCCAGAAGGGGCATAGTGCAAACCAAGAACCGGAAGGGGCGTAGGGGCAGGCTGCCTTAGAATGGTGGGAGGGATTGGGTGTTTTGTTGGGAGGGGTGGGGGTTGGGGTCTGTAGTCTATGCACCGTTTCTTATCTAATTTGACTGTCTTGTATGTATTTGTTACTGCTACTTTTGTGATGACTGAAAGTGTGATTGAAAGTTTGTCCTCATTTCCCTAAAGACTGTTTGAACAGTAAGATTTGGGGCCTGACTTTGCCGTCCCTCTCCCATGTAAGTTGCTGCTTCTCTGTATACAACTATTAATGTTCATTGTTTGTAAACTGTACTGTTCAATAAAATAAAAAATAAACAGGAATATGAAAGGTTCTGTTCACTCTGACAGCTGGCTCTGAGGAAGCTGGATGATTGTCAAGTATTATGCACATATACATGAAGGGTGACTTGGTGATGGGATACTGACCTCTGTGGAACTATTTCAACCATCCCCTTCAAGTTCCCCTCCAAAGCACTCAGCCTCCTGGGTTGGAAATACATTGCTATTTCTTTAGTGTTACTGGATCAAAATCGTTGAGCTCCCTCACTGATGGATTGTGGATCAACCTACACCAAATGGATTACAAGTGGTTCAAGAAGGCACTGCAACTGTCTAAAGGGTAACATAGCAGTGTAACTCTTGCTTCTTTACTTGTACCATTACCAATCTCTTCATCCTTGCACCATGAAACCTTCTCAATTAATCGTTCCTGCCTTCTCCACCTATTGCTTTCTTCTCACGCTGCTCCCTTCCATCTGCTCAAAAATCTATTACATTTCTAACTTTCCACAGATTTGATGGCGGGTCACAGACCTAAAACATTAACGTTCTACCTCTTTCTAGAGATGCTGCCAATCCTGTTGCATATTGCCAGCATTTACTATTTTTATTCATGAAGGGAGTTCATTTAAATTTGCATTGGGAAATGATTCTTCCTGGAATTTAATAGAACACCAAGTGGAACGGGCATATCAAATCATCTTCCAGAATTCTTTATATCAATGAAACTGACCTAGTGATTCACATTAATCATTAACATTTCAGATTGACGGTGCTGGCTGAGCAGTGAACTTGCTGTTGGAATTTGTTGACAACTGTCAATGTAGCCGAGCATGTGTACTGAAGCTGTTACAGAATACTCCCTGTCTCACTATGCGCTGAAGAATGCCAGTGGACAATTCTACCTCACTTCCTTTTCAAAATGACAACTTGTAAGGAGAGAGTTGTGTCATGAAGGGTGAGGAGACAGGAGAACTTCATAACGTATCAGGTTGTTTATGCTGATGAATAGATGAGGCATACAGTTCTGAAGCAGGACTTATACACTTAATGGTAAGGTCCCAGGGAGTGTTGCTGAACAAAGAGACCTTGGAGTGCAGGTTCACAGCTCCTTGAAAGTGGAGTTGCAGGTAGATAGGATAGTGAAGGCAGCGTTTGGTATGCTTTCCTTTATTGGTCAGAGTATGCGTACAGGAGTCGGGAGGTCATGTTGCGGCTGTACAGGACATTGGTTAGGCCACTGTTGGAATATTGCATGCAATTCTGGTCTCCTTCCTATTGGAAAGATGTTGTGAAACTTGAAAGGGTTCAGAAAAGAGTTACAAGGATGTTGCCAGGGTTGGAGGATTTGAGCTACAGGGAGAGGCTGAACAGACTGGAGCTGTTTTCCCTGGAGCGTTGGAGGCTAAGGGGTGACCTTATAGAGGTTTACAAAATTATGAGGGGCATGGATAGGATAAATAGGCAAAGTCTTTTCCCTGGTGTTGGGGAGTCCAGAACTAGAGGGCATAGGTTTAGGGTGAGAGGGGAAAGATATAAAAGAGACCTATGGGGCAACTTTTTCACGTAGAGGGTGGTACGTGTATGGAATGAGTTGCCACAGGATGTGGTGGAGGCATTTGGATGGGTATATGAATAGAAAGAGTTTGGAAGTATATGGGCCAGGCGCTGGCAGGTGGGACTAGATTGGGTTGGGATATCTGGTTGGCATGGATGGGTTGGACCAAAGGGTCTGTTTCCATGCTGTACATCTCTATGACTCTATGACTCTATGTGATGAGTGTACAAGAAGCAGCCCATATGATGAAAGTGTGATCAGGGCCTCAAAAGACAACTTTAGCCCATTTCAGACTGACCTCAACAGGGAATGGAAGATATCATAGGATTGATACAATTACATACAATCTCCAGTTACAAGATGTAGAGGCACCAACAAGAATTGCAGGGTAAACAAATTGCAGACACACTGACTAAAAATATGCAGAGTGATGATAATATAGAATTGTGGGTATAATGTTGAAGCAAACAAGATGGAATTACAATGATAACAGAGAGCTGCAGGAAAATAACGTGGGAACTACATTCTCTAAGGAAAATCAATTCAGGGGTAAGTTGTAACAGCTTCAGTACTCAAGCCAGATTGCACGGATAATTATTGATCAAAAACAATCAATAAGTCTCACTGTGATTAGTGGCATTTCACATGCTTCCTCGGGTATCCAAGACTTTGGAAAGTACAGAATAAGTCAGATTCTTAGGGGGAATGTGAAAGGAGGATGAAAGGAGGGCTGGTGACACTGTACTGGATTGTGGAGCATTGTCAAGCTCAAGGGAAAGCCCTTCTTAAATTACTTTCATCTATTTTACTACGGCTTTCAACCACAAGCCCATGCAGCTCTCAACAAGAAGCATTAAGATTTCCATGCAGTAATCTTAGATTTGATCAGGTATGAATTTAAGGTCCAAGGCATTCTTGATCCCAATGGACTGCCTAAGAATAGAAGAAGAGACTGAAGCTCCAAAAGCAGTGCCAGATCAACAATTATTCCCTTGACATAATCATGAATGTAAATGAACTGAGCAGGTACATCATGTTTTGTTTGAAGCACATTCCTGAGTACAGGTCAGCGGCTAGATTTGCTTATGTTACAACAATGATAATATTTCAAACATAATTCTTGAGCTGCTTTTGAAAGTTTTCACAGAAATGCAAGATTTTTTTCTGAGATAAATGAGAGACCTGCTAAAATGCTCAGAGGCAGGATTGTCCACCGTCACTCATCATCATTAATGACATTACAAGTGACAAAAAGAGAGACCAAGTGCAAAATATAATCCCCTGAGCATTATGGAAAGTCCAGGAAGCCCATGCAAACCAAACAACATCAAAAATTAATTTATTCACTCAATCTAAACTGCATTTATCCAGGGATCTATTCAGAGATGCATGTGGTATTTTCCTCGATAACCACTCCTGGTACCTTTTGATACTGTGCCACCTCTACCAGTATGTGTTACTGGGTAAGGGCTGTTCAAGGTAGTTTGCTGCCTCAAACTTCCTTTGACTTTGCTTTGCCTTAGGAGACACAATGCGGTCTTAGGTGGCATGGTGGCTCAGTGGTTAGCACTATTGCCTCACAGCATCAGGAATTCGGGTTCAATTCCAGCCTCGAGCAACTGTCTGTGAGGAGTTTGCACAAACTCCCTGTGTCTGTGTGGGTTTTGTCTGGGTCCTCCGGTTCTCTCCCACAATCCAAAGATTCACAGGTTTGGTGGATTGGCCATGCTAAATTGCCTATAGTGTTCAGGGGTGTGTAGTTTAGGTGCATTAGGCAGGGGTAAACATAGGATAATAGGGTAGGGGAATGGATTGCTGTGGACTTGTTGGGCCAAATGCCCTGTTTCCACACTGTAGGGATTCTATGAAAGTGAGGACTGTAGATACTGGAGGCTCAGAGTTGAAAAGTGTGGTGCTGGAAAAGCGCAGCAGGTCAGACAGCAAAGGAAGAACAGGCTAATGCCTGAACATCAACTCTCCTGCTCCCCGGATGCTGCCTGGCCTGCTGTGCTTTTCCAGCACCACATATTTGGACTTTGCTTTGTCTTAGGCTTATCCAATGATTAGTAGTGGAAGATACAACATCATAGAGTTTCTACAGAACACTCACTGTTTTTAGACAAGAAGGTTTATTGCATGTTATCAATATGTACAATTAAAAATGTTATTTGCAGTGTTCCATTTTGTGCTCCATTTTGGCAAGCTAACACAGGCAGGGACTAGTTTAGTTTGGGTTTGTAGTCAGCATGGACTGATTGGACTACTCAGACCCCTTGGCATCATGGTAGCCCACAAACCCACCAACACACTAAAACAGCAGCTAATGAACGTGAACGACCCCATACAGACAACAAGCAAAACTAATGTCATTTACAAAATACTTTATAAGAACTGTAACAAACACTACATTGGACAAACGGGCAGAAAACTGCCACCAGGATACATGAACATCAACTAGTCACAAAATTAGATTAGATTAGATTACTTACAGTGTGGAAACAGGCCCTTCAGCCCAACAAGTCCACACCGACCCGCCGAAGTGCAACCCACCCATACCCCTACATTTACCCCCTACCTAACAATACGGACAATTTAGCATGGCCAATTCACCTGACCCCGCACATCTTTGGACTATGGGAGGAAACCGGAGCACCGGGAGGAAACCCACGCAGACACGGGGAGAACGTGCAAACTCCACACAATCAGTCGCCTGAGGCGGGAATTGAACCCGGGTCTCTGGCACTGTGAGGCAGCAGTGCTAACCACTGTGTCACCGTGCCACCCACCACGGGTGACATGACCTACTCATTAGTATGCTTACATACGGATGAGGAAGAACACCATTTTGACTGGGACAATACATCCAAGCCTAACAAAGACATGCATAAGAATTCCTAGAAGTATGGCATTCCAACCAGAATTCTGTCAATAACCACATTGACTTGGATCCCATTTACCACCCCCTGAGAAAAAAAACAGGAAATTACATTATAATAGGAAATAATATCACCACAGGAAATGGCATAACCAACCCAATAAGCCCAAACATATAAACAGAAAGCAGAATACACCACCAGTGCTTCATCTGGAGGCTCACTAAAGATGTTACCTAGTATGGTGGCGAAACATCTGAAAACATACTTCCAACTCAGAGAGCAAACCTACATCCAGAACCTCAACCTGAGCTACAAATCTTCTCAAAGCTTGCTAATTGAAATGCTGTAAGAAATGCAAACCAAAAGGAGCAATGCCCATCGGAATGCACTTCATCAGAAATGCGTTAATGTTATTATAACATTTTTTTCATCTGTGCATTTATTAATCAATGCCACTGTCACATGCTATGAAGCAATCAGAAATCGGATGCATGATTATATATTAACAACCTTTTCTGCCAAGACATTGTACCTTATTGTTGGTTAATTAAGTCTTATTCGGCTATGTGTCAATAGCTTTTTTAAAAATTATTTCATGTCATCCATCTCAAATTCATGAGCATTATACTTCATAATAATATTATTACTGTACAATTGATAGGAACAGTTACAAATAGTTCATTCTTGGTTGTACAGACATGATTGGCTATCACGATAGTCAGTAGTTCAGAGGCTCAAACTGACGACCTAGAGTGTGAGCTACTGTAGCTGCAGAAATATCAATTCAATTAAATAATAATCTGGAATTTGTATCTATTCTATGCAATAGTGACCTTGAAACTCTTATTGATTTTTGTAAAAAAAAACAATCTGATCTACAATTCACTAAAATGTGGTTGACTCTTAATTATCTTATGAAATATTCTAACAGTCCATTCAGTTGGAGAAGGTAGCTCATGATCATTTTTTTAAAGGGCTATAGGGATAAGCAACAGATTTGTTCATCATTCATGTTTGCCTTGCCAGGGATGCTCACATCTCATCAAGGAATAATAAAAAAAAACTGGCTTCCTTCTCTGCAGTAAATTGTTTGAATCTGATTTTCCCGTTTCTATTGACAACACATCAAGATAGGTTTGGAAGCCCATGAATAAACACTGGACAGCAATGAATATTACAAGGAGAAAGCAAACATCTATAAATAGGCACTGGCAACATATGACAGCGATAATCAGCCTGATTTCATAAACGAATTGAAGTGACCCAAGTCCCACCGAGTTACAACCATCAGAATTCATTACAGTAATCAGAAAATATTGCTGAGGAGCATAATGCAAATGAGGACGTGGAGGGATGACATCAAATAATTTTATAACAACCTGTTGACACAATTTGTAATTCAAGACAGATAGCTAAATGAGATTTAATTAACCCATAACAGTAAGGTGCAATATCTTAGCAGAAAAGGTTATTGATGTATGATAAGGATCCACTTTCCTATTGCTGGTGCAACATATGGAGGCACGTTGCTATGGATTGCCTACAATGTCAAGCACGTGCATCACCAGTGCAACAAGGACTACATTTCTTCACTCAGTAGAGGTTTTATATATTGGAAACAAATGTGTCTTTAAGCTGACTGCAACAAAGGGCAGGTAGGGAAAGATGAGATTGTTATAACAAAATGAGCTGTGAAACTGAGATTTGATATAAGTGGGGAGCTGTTCCCAAATTAAGGTGTCAATAAGGATGTAATCATTCAACGACTTAGTATTCCACATTGCAGAAATAGCTCTCCATTGCAATGGCCCAGATTTTTCTGTTTAAAGTAAAACAAGGCTAATAGAGTTTGCTGTGTAAATAGTGCAGCAATTTCAGATGAGGGCAAGATGTGCAGTTAATCTTAGGTATGCAAAGGCTACTGTCTAGCTTGGGCCATTTCATCATTAGTTTTGTGAAAGTGATATCTCACTATCTGTTGTGCCATTGAACAGTGTGAAATTGCTGCATTTGCAGGGTAAATTAGCAACAGACAGTTGTTACTTCTAAAAATGTGGTGAATGTTCATGATGGCTAGCCAACAGTTCACATTTAAGGAAATGAATACAAGTGTGCAATGTCATTACTTAAGATTTGAATTGTTGATAGTGATTTTAAAGGTAGAAAATCATTATTTTAAACTTTTCCTTTGTCTTCTCCCCCTCCCCCAACACTTAATCCAAATGTCCTTTTAGCCTATTTATTCCTTTCTATATCTGATCTGACATTAAATTTACCCATTCTACCCTACTCTCCCTCCTCACTCACTGTTATCCATTGCACAATCCTATAATCTGATTGGTTAAGAAGATACAAAATTACTTGCTCTAGTTGTTAAGTCCCAGGTGACGTTCCCTCCAAGTTCCATTATCAGACTGTACTGTCAGCAAGTTGGCAAAACAAAAAAAACTAAAACCTAATTGTTCAAGGGCATGTTTAGCTGATGTCAGACACTGTTACATGGCTGCTTATAATAGTTTTTGGTCTATCATGATGTTCTGTTGACACATTGGACACTAACTCATGAGCAGATGGCATGGAGTTTGTTACTGTTACCAGATTAATAAATGTACTATCTATTTACCTTGGTCTTTTTAATGGGCCTCAACATAGACACTTGTAATACTGTGAAACAGATTCTTTGTGAACATCACTTTGCCTCACTGTGAAGAACCTTCGATACTGCTTTTTATTTCATTTTGTGGCAAATGTGGTAATTGTTTATATGACAAAATCCATTAGACTTCACAATCCTGCACCAATCCAAACCCTGCTAATGTCTGTGTTTTAAACATGAAAGAGTTTGTGATGCTGTCCTTCATGGTGTATTGTGTTGTCTGCCCACACTCTTGTTTGACTTTGCATTGTTCACTAGCCCTTGAGGCAGACATTGTCTGTAGGTAAGATTACAGAGTAGAGCTTATATTAACTGGATTCCCCTGCAATGCCATCAACTGAAAATGAGAAAATCATACATTGCTGGAGATTAATACAGTACAGCTTATGTTAATAGGATTGTAGTGCTTCAGCTGTTACAGAAAGCAATTTACAATACAGTGAAACAACTAGTCTTGGTAGTGAAATATTCCTGTTGAAAATAACAGCAATGGTTATATTCTACAATTCACTCTTCAACTTACTGTGGGGTTGAAAAGTCTATTATTTATCCCACAAGCAAAGGTCTTGATATTACTTGATATATTCATCATTTTTTATTTTCTTCATTCTCGGTTGAGCAATCATATCAAACGACTGAAGAATCCTACACATTTCTTGTGTTGGTACCTCCTTAGAATCAGTCAGCTATGTTCCCCATAATATGAGTATCATTGTACATGGGGGTGGATGAATGATATCGAAGCTGACATGTTATATTAAGAGAAAAGCTTGCACAGACTAGGCTTCATTCTCTTGAGCCAAGAAGGTGAAAGGGTGATCTAGTTGAAATATTTATGATTTAAAGAGTTAATTCAGTAGATGGGTGCAAGCCTAATTTTTCTTTTGGAGGAGTCCAGAACAAAGAGGCAGAACATTAAAATTGGAGCTAACCAATTCAGGGCTGATGTCAGGAAGCTCTTCAACATAAAAAAGGTACCAAAATTACAGAAGCTTTCCTCTGAAAGAATATTTAGTCTGAGGTCAATTGGAATGTTCAAACCTGATGTTGATAGGCAAAGATAGAGATTAATGGAAGGAGGTAGGATATATATCAGTAATGATCTAACTGAATGGTGAAACAGACTTCAGTGGCAGAATGGTCTGCTCCTGTTCCAATGCTCCCATTAAATGAAGGGCTATGAATTAATGAATATTCATTTAATTATACTGGTTTTATAGACATCTCAGTTTAAAAATAGTGCTGTCCATGCTAATGTTACAATTCCATTAACTATCAGGCATCTTGATGAACACTGGTGGAGAGTTATAGGTTCCAGCCCCTCTCTCCAAAGTTTTTTTGACAATTCAACTAAATGAACAGAAAATGAATGCTTCAGGCATTGGTTTATCACAACATCTATAACAGTGATAATGACAGCATCAATGTTCATCTATTTATTGAAAAAGGTTCTCCTCATGCTTAAATGGAAAGTATTTCATTGATCCAGGTGTGAAGCATGCAAACCTTTTAATCAATTAAAGTGCAAAACTCAGAAAATCTATGTTATTGATTTAACCATATAATTCTCACAGTCTGCTGGCAAACCCGGAAGCCCGTAAACCTGGATCGATGTCAAAATAGCCGTAACTCAGTAATGATAACAGACAGTACAAGGTGAAGCCCAGGTCAGTATAGAAGATTTGGAAGATGTAATAGATGTTAAATGTCGAACAGGGTGCAGGAGCATGCCAGTATGTTTGATCCACCCCATAAACACTTAATTGGCGGAGGATGCTATAAAATATGAATCATCCATTGAATAGGCATATCAATACATATCTATGGGAGTACAACAGTGAAGAGATAGCTGTCTGTGGTGTATTCCATACTGACCAAAAAAATACCTCTCAGGTTTAGTCCATGGTCTGTGCTGACATAGTTGATCTCAGTTGGTGGCATAACTAATAAAACTGAGGCAGAGTTTTTATTCATAGTCTCAGCCTGGTGACCTCTGCTGGGAAGTATTTGAAAATGCATAAGTTAGGAGAAGACAAAGTGAGCAATATTCTTAGAGGGGCAAGGATAAGTTAAAAATATTATCCAACTGAGGGTGGTATGCCCCATGGAATGGAGAAAAGGATTCTGGGGCAGGGTGGGGAGCAGTATTTGGGACATTGAGGGTATTTTTCCTTCATGTACTCCAATTGTTAGACCGTCATGCTTTGTGGAATCAATGGACAACCACTTGGGAGCATTCCTTCATGAAGCTGGCAGCCTCCTTAAAGTGGCAAAGGTTAGGGAGACCACATTGTCACCGGCAAAATGCCAGAAAGCCCTCTACACCACCTCCACTCTGAAACCTAATTATTTAAATTGTTTATTTGCCTCAGTTCTCTGGGCAGTCAATCCACATCTGGTAACCATGCTGGGAAACTACTGTGGGAACAGGGATGCGTCTGGAAACCATCTGAGATGGCTGTACTCTTCCCAGCCCACCAACCTGGAACAATAAACATTGAACTGCATGTAGTCTGAAATATGACCAACACTAAAGCTTCAACAAAAGTAGGAACTCAACAGGTCTGACAGCATCAGTGAGGAGAAAGCAGAGTTAACATTTCAAGGCCAGTGCCAATTAACTCTGCTTTCCTCCCAAAAACGCTGCCAAACCTCATCTCTCCTCCCCCCACCTCATCCCAGTTCCAACCCTCCAACTCGGCACAGCCCTCTTGAATGGTCCTACCTGTCTATCCTCCTTCCCACCTATTCACTCCAGCCTCTGTGCTAATTTATCACTATCTCCCCCCCACCTGCATCAACCTATTGCCTTCCCAGCTACCCTCCCCCACCTCCATCCCCATCCTCCTATTTATCCCTCAGTTCCCTTTCCCCCCCAATCCCCTCATTCCTGATGAAGGGCTTAAGCCCGAAATGCTGACTCTCTTGCTCCTTGGATGCTGCCTGACCTGCGGTACTTTTCCAGTATCACACTTTTCAACTCTGATCCCCAGAATCTGCAGTCCTCACTTTCTCTCAGCTGTCAGACCTGCTGAGTTTCTCCAGCAATTTCTGTTTTTGTTTCAGATCTACAGTATCCATTCTTTGTTTTACTAAAACTTTGGGATTTTTGCTGGGAGTGGGATTTCAATGGTCCCAGGAAAGAGGCAGGGCCCTGTAAAGATCCTGGTAATTTTTATTCCCAGGTTTAATCTGAATAACCCAACTCTACATTAGCAGTGTATCCAAGATGGCTGGTATTGGAAGTTCGCAAATTAGGAGATTGACATAGCAACAGAAAGACAATTATGGCCATAGGGTATGATGTGCTGAGAATACTTTAGGATGGTCCAGTGGGAAGGAGAGTGTACCCAGGCAGGAGAGGTCTAAACATTCCTTTTGAATTCTCAGAGGGTGTCCAATAATGGCGAGCCAGAAATAGTAACAAGCAAGCACTTAACCTTATAGTCTAATGAAAAGCAAAAACATGCAGCTTTTTATCATCAGTGTGAAAATTTCCACTTTTAAGATGGATTTATGCAGGTGCTCAGCTCTCATAAAATCCATAAGAAAGGGGTATACCTTCCCTACATTCCATTAATTCAATGGATACATCTTCCGAGGCAAGTTTATGAGCATATATTCATTCCATAGATAAACTGCTTTATGAAAGCACGATATGCTTCAATGTCTAGCAGTCAATGCCACAGTGTAATGCCTAGCAAGCCCCTTTCACAATTGCTTCTGGTGTCATGCTGATTTTTTTCCCCTCTTGAACTCAGGTTGTAAAATTACTGCTTGCAAAAATGGCTTTCTGCTCATTGATCTAGAAGCCTGCACAGCACAAGAAAATGTCATTAAAAATGAGCATTTCTCAGGTCAAGCTCCTAAATGGTAAAACAAAGGAAGACACACTGCGCAGCTTGAAAATTCCCATTAAAATTTTTACATGAAGCATCACCACTTGCTGCTTCTAAAATGAGATTTTATAACCTGATTAGCATTTTCAACACCAGCCAATATTTTCTTCTGATGGATGTACCTGAAATAGTGGAAATGCTGTTGCTTTTTGGATCCTCTGAATCTCAACATGCAGTACAGATTCTGGTGTCATTTTGTCAGTTTTACAATATAATCAAAACAGTAAACTGTTAATCAATTTGACAAATGCTTACACCAAAAATACTGGCTATCACCCACAGCTTAAATACCAAGCACCAAATACTTGCAATGAACAGACAGAGTAACAGATATTGATGCATTGTCTGATGGGTGTCTGTGAAACAGTTATTACATGCCATTAACAGTTTTTTACTTTAAAGTAATTTCTAGTTGTTACTTTGTGAGAAAACAATAAATTTACAGGGAGAAGCGTGATTTCAATCTGTCATTTTAAAATGGTTATAGCAGGAGCAATGTGTAAATTGAATGAAATTGTGAAAATTTAACAGGTGAAGGGAAGTTTGGAGTTGCATCACGAAATTCACAATGGCAGTCTTAAAGGGTTCAATACTGCAAGCTGCCCAGTTTCCTGTCCATGAATGCATTTTAGGTCCCAGAAAATATTGAACTATCAACCTTACATTGTTCAACTGGACAAAACAGAAATGATTAGCCTTCACTATTTCAATGCATGACATAATTGGTGACTGTGGTACAAAAGGTGGGGTCAGTCAAAGTCATAATTCCATCACCAAAGAGTATGAGATGCCTGAAGAAGTCAGCAAGAGATAATGTTGCCCTGTATTAAGTATACAGGAGTGCAAATTTCTACTTCAGAGCAACACTAGAAAATAAATGTTTATGTTAGAGAAGAGACTACATTGCATTGGCACTGGCTTCATGGGGCTCTTTCTCCATATTTTCATCTACTGGCAGTATCAGCAACAATGAAACCATCAGAAGCTCTTATTACCAGAGTAACAGTTGTGAGTACACATAGTGGCTTCTAATCCTGGTCACACCACAGTCGGCAAGTCAACCCTCCAACCAAGACAGCAGGGAGAGGGGCTCTTTACCAAAGCTCATCCTCTCTGAACACTTTTCTTTCTTCTTTTCTCATTTTATCTTTCTTTCTTTGAATTCTTTGGTCTTTGGAGTCTGGTCGTGGAGACAACAGCAACGAGGGAACTTTGTCAGTCAGCCACGAGGAGACAGGTCATGATTGACGATATCAGTGTCCAGAGTGATACCAGAGCTGGACTCTGCAGCGAGATGGTTGACATGGCAATGGAGCATTGTAGTGGATGAGGCCCAGCATGGGCCAAGATAGCAGTAGTGGTGGTCATGGCCAAGGCCTTGGGAGCAGCAATGAGATCTGGTGCCTGATAAACATCAGCAGCAGCAGATAGCAGCAAAACCAGCAGTTACAAACAGGCAGGTACACACCCACACCTGGGAGAGCAAGCCCCCTTAGGGAAGGCCCAGCTTGGAGCACCTGCAGGTCATGGCTTAAAGAAGGACTGGAATGGTTGATTTTTAACTTTATTTCTATATTTTTTTCACTTGTATCCTGAGAACCCTGTAGTGATGAACTTTTTAATTTAGTTATAGAAGTTGAAAAAATAAAGAAACAAGGTTTTGCAATGAGGTACTTCATGTCTAAGATGGTGCCATGTGTGGTGACATTGTATGCTTCTGTCTGTTTTCTTGTACCCTGTATCTGAGAATACATGACAATAAAAGCTAAATCTAAAATGGCATTTCCAATAATCCAAAAGGGATTCTCAAACAGGAAGATGCAACAATCAACCACAAAATTGTCTATTAATCTTGAGTATTTTAATGACTATTTTTCTCTGAAGGGACAGTGATGGTGATATTGATTAAGAAAAGCATTGCAGTGATGGGGAAACAAGATGTTCCACAGCTGCCAAGGGCATAATCTATCTGGCTAGAGCGAAGGAACAAAGTGCAATTACATGGCTCAGTGTAGTCTAAAGGCCACCAAATAATGGGAAGGATGGAGAGGAACAAATTTTGAACAAAATTACAAAAAGCTGTAGAAATTATAGGGTAGCTTCAATTATCCCAACATTAGACTGGGACAATATTAGTGGAAAGGGAGGACAGGAGAAAAACCTGTTCAGTAAAAGTTTGCACAGCAACATGTTTCCAGTCCACTTAGAATGGAGACATTGTTAGACCTGATTCTTCAGAATGAAGTTGGCCAAGTAGATCATGTCAATAGGAGACCATTTAGTAAATAGCAATTTTTGCATCATGCGTTTTATATTGGCTCTGGAATAGAACAAAAAACAATTCAGAATAAAAGTTATGAATAGGGGGAAACCAACTTCCATGAAGTAAGAATGACAAGTACAATTGAAACTGAACAATAGGCTATCTTAAAGGATGAGGGGTTTTAGGTACAGTTAAAGTGCATTCCCTCAAAATAGAAAGGTTGAAAAATAAAGCTAGAGCAGCTGGAAATCAAAGAGATATAAATTAAAAGTAAAAAGAAAAAGTGCACTTGTGATAAATGTCACATAGAAAATATAATTGAGAACCCAGCTGAACGTAAAAGGTTAATAGAGGAGGTGAAAAGGAAAATGATGGGAGCAAATGGAGAAATATGAAAAGAGTCTGATCATCTTATACAAGGGAATTGGAAAGTCTTCTGTATGAATATAAATAGTAAAATGTTGTTAGATGTTGTCGAGGAGAATACTGAGATACATACTACCAGAATAGATGGGATTGAGGTTCACATGGAAGAGGTGCTAGCAATTCTGGAAAGGGTGAAAATAGATAGGTTCCCTGGACCAGATGGGATTTATCCTCAGATTCTCTGGGAAGCCAGGGAAGAGACTACTGAGCCTTTGGCTTTGATCTTTATGTCATCATTGTCCACAGGAATAGTGAGAGAAGACTGGAGGATAGCAAATGTTCCCTTGCTCAAGAAGGGGAGTAGAGACAACCTGGTAATTATAGATCCATGAGCCTTACTTTAGTTGTGGATAAAGTGTTGGAAAAGGTCATAAGAGATAGATTTATAATCATCTAGAAAGGAATAAGTTGATTAGGGATGTCAACATGGTTTTGTGATGGGTAGGTCGTGCCTCGCAAACCTTATTTGAGATGGTGACCAAACAGGTAGATGACGGTAAAGTGGTTGATGTGGTGTATATGGATTTTAGTAAGGTGCTTGATAAAGTTCCATGTGGTAGGCTATTGCAAAAAATACAGACGCATGGGATTGAGGGTGATTTAGCAGTTTGGATCAGAAATTGGCTAGCTGAAAGAAGACTGCGGGTGATGGTGGTTGATGGGAAAAGTTCATTCTGGAGATCAGTTACTAGTGATGTACTGCAAGGATCGGTTTTGGGGCCACTGATGTTTGTCATTTTTATAAATGACCGAGATGAGGGCTTAGAAGGATGGGTTAGTAATTTTGCGGATGACACTAAGGTCAATAGACTTGTGGATAGTGCTGAAGGATGTTGTTGTTGTTTTCCTCCTCTTTAGTGACTTTTATGCCAATAAGAGTATTATTGATGCTCTTGAAGGTTTCCTCTAATTTGTTTCAATTAGTGATGACAAAGATTACATCCACATAGCGTTTGGTATGCTTTTCTTTATCAGTCAGAGTATTGAGTACAAGAGTTGGGAGGTCATGTTGTGGCTGTACAGGACATTGGTTAGGCCACTGTTAGAATATTGCGTGCAATTCTGGTCTTCTTCTTATCGGAAAGATGTTGTGAAACTTGAAAGGGTTCAGAAAAGATTTACAAGGATGTTGCCAGGGTTGGAGGATTTGAGCTATAGGGAGAGGCTGAACAGAATGGGGCTGTTTTCCCTGGAGCGTGGGAGGCTGAGGGGTGACCTTATAGTGGTTTACAAAATTATGAGGGGCATGAATAGGATAAATAGAGAGTCTTTTCCCTGGGTTGGGGGAGTCCAGAACTAGAGACCATAAGTTTAGGGTGAGAGGGGAAAGCCATAAACGGGACCTAAGGGGCGATATTTTCACGTGTATGGGATGAGCTGCCAGAGGAAGTGGTGGAGGCTGGTACAATTGCAACTTTTAAAAGGTATTTGGAGGGTTAAATGAATAGGAAGCGTTTGGAGGGATATGGGCCGGGTGCTGGCAGGTGGGACTAGATTGCGTTGGGATATCTGGTCGGCATGGATGGGTTGGACCGAAGGGTCTGTTTCCATGCTATACATCTCTATGACTCTATATCAAGCTTTATGATGTCTTCAGCAACCCAGCAGATGCAGCACAGTGAAAATATACTGACTGCGGCTGGACTGGTCTGTCTACTCCAGGAGACTTCCACAGCTTGTGTCACAAAAATCCATAATCAGAGCCACTAACATCAAGCCAGTGTTCTTCTCTGACCACTGCCTCCTACTGACTTACACTCACATGCAGAAAGTCCAGGGGGGTGTCGGGGAAACAAGCAAGCAGACTGTGAAACTTTTGACACCAGGAAAGATCAAGGAACTCAAAAGGATTTACAAAGACTGAAAAACTGTGAAACCTGGTAGGAAGCAGTCAAGGCAAACATCAGAGGCTTTTTATCCTCAAAAGGTTTCATCCTCAAAAGATGAGAATAAATGAGCATTTTTATATGCTGCCAGGAGCTAAATATTTTAGAGTCATCTTTAATACCTATAAAGAGTACTATCAACAGAACAGAGGTATAAACTGAAAACTGTTATTCAGTGCATGGAAATGTGTTTTTGTCCAATGAGGTTGAAAGCAAAAATACCAATTTGAAATACATGCAGCATTTCCAGTACTATTCTGAAAACGTATGTTATTTTTGTTTTAATTCAAAAGTTGCGTGTTATACTATAATCTGTTTAGGAACACTGGGAAACAGACTACTTG
This sequence comes from Hemiscyllium ocellatum, assembly GCF_020745735.1. Lineage (NCBI taxonomy): Eukaryota > Metazoa > Chordata > Chondrichthyes > Orectolobiformes > Hemiscylliidae > Hemiscyllium > Hemiscyllium ocellatum. The sequence goes on from NC_083429.1 coordinate 34,644,421, forward strand.
TTTTCAAGTTGGATCAAAAGCCATTTGCTAAAGTTGCTGCTGAGAACACAATGAAACATCAACATATGACACCGCGAGATTGGATAACACGAAATTGATTCTCGCTCTGGTGAATTCCTGACACCAGACATATGAATATGGATTTACTGAGTGCACAAGATTGATGTAATGTGATAAGAGGTGTGATAGCAGAAAGCTGAATGGTGGAAATGGAGGAGTTTTGTTGGTTCACTGGCACTTCACAGACTTCATCAATGATTTCATTCACACAAGAGACGTTGCCATGTGACATTCTGACAACTTATCTGCGGTTGATAACCTTAAAACACTGAGCTCTAAAATCATGATATCATTGCTCTTAACGTTAAATGCACTGCAATAGCCTTGATACATAGGCCAAGATAACTTAAAATAAACCTATTGCTGAGGTCAATTATTGATTAATCTCACTCAATCTAAATGCAGCTTCAGTTATATCAATGATTAAAAGCATCAAGTGTAAATGAAGGTACACTGTACTGACAGCATATAAAACGTTTACTCATGACTGAAAGCATCATTGTTAGGTACCAACTTGAGGTGATTCATCTAATTCGGGCTACAATGGAATTCTCTGTCATGGCTAAAGTCTTTTATAGTACATTCTGACATGTGCTCGATAACATTACTCACCATTTACTGTGACATACACCCAGCTGCCATTATGAAATGTGTCATATTGCTGATCCAACATGAGCACTTTGCATTCATACCATCCTTGGTCCTCTGAGCGGAGCTGGTCAATTCGCAAAGAAGCTTTGTCATACAGACTGGCACGGCCTTCAGAAACAAAACAAGAAAACATTTATTAACGTTAAAATTTCAGGAATCTCAAGTGGCAGCGGTTGGCGCAGAATAAATCTAAATGAATGTCACAAACACAGCATGTCAATATTATTTCTGGGACTGTCACATTGTGAAACTAACCATAGTGTAATGGTAGGCACTGAAGGTCAATCACAGTGGTTCAGAAATCTAGTAGAAAACTCTACATTATATTGAAAGCAAAGAATGTGGAGACTAGAGATCCGAAATAAAAATATAAAATGTGAGTGAGGTAGTCTAAGTCTGGCAACATCTGCAGAGAGAGAGGAACAAAGTTAACACTTCAAGTTCAAATACCAGTCTTTGGAATCCTTCAGTTCCAAAAAAAAATCATACTGGACATGAAATGTTAATACTGCTTCATTCTCCATGATGCTGCCAGACCCGCTAAGTTTGTTCCTCATTTTCTGTTTTTACTCTATAATGTAGCACTGACAACATAAAAGGGCACTCCAGAATGCACAAAACTACTATTCAATTCTGAATACTCCCTTTTCAATGTATTTTTACCGTATTAACAATACAACTGCTTCATCAATGACCTACTCTCCATCAGAAGTTCAGAAATGGAGACGTTCGTCGATGATTGCACAATATTCAGGACCTTTCATGACTCCTCCGACACTGAAGCTGTCCTTGTCCAAATGGAACAAGATCCAGGCTTGGGTTGCCAAATGGCAAGTAATATTTGCGCCCACACAAATGCCAGACAAAGTGCATCTCCAATTGAAGACAATCTAATCAATTCCCCACTGACATTCAATGGTGTTACCATCACTGAATCTCCCATTATCAACATCCTTGGGATTACTATTGACCAGGGACTCAACTGAAGTTGTAACATAAACACAGTGTCTACAACAGTGAGTAACTGACCTCCTGACTCCCCAAAGCCTGTCCACCATCTACAAAGCATAAGTCAGGAGTGTGATGGAATATTCCCCACCTGGTTGAATGGGTGCAGCTCCAACAACAGTCAACAAGCTTGACACTGTATAGGGCAACGCAGACCACTTGATTGGCACCACATCCACAGACAACCATTCTGTCTACCACTGATGCTCAGTAGAAGCAGTATATACTATCTACAAGATGACCATCAAGTGACTGTCCTTCAAGGTGGACTTTGGGATATGCAACGATGCAGAGTAGCCGAGCAGAGGCTGATAGCTAAGTTTGGTACCCATGAGGATGGTGTCAACTAGGAGCTTGGGTTCATGTCACAATACAGGTGTCCCCTATTACACTCTACACTCTCTCTCACACACAAACTCTTACATACCCATGCAGACTCTCAAACACATGGTCTCTCTCTAAGACACACACACACAGCTTCACACACACCCGCTGACACACATTTACTCCGACACATTCATGCACACACCCTGTCAAGCGGACACACACATGGACATGGACACACACACACACACACTCTCTCACTTTATCTCCCTGACATGCATACACACACACATATAAACTGCGGCGTGAATTTCCATTTGCAGATTGTATTTGCAGATAGATTCTATTTTGTTCAAAAAGCACACAATCTGTAGGCAGTAAATTTTATAAATTCCTACTTTGGAAATAGAACCAGCCTGACTCAAGATTGGAATACAAACAGACTCACACCTTTAATGCATTGTCTGGGCTGAGATGTCACCTTTTTTTAATAAAACCTGATGTTTTATTTTCTCAGGAATGTGACTTGAAAGAAGTTCTGGGATTTATTTACTAATGAATTGAAACCTGCAACCCATTCTAAAGGATGAAATACTTAACAGCAATCCAGGTTTGTTCAATATATCGCATCAGTTGTATGATACTATGATCTTTTGCAATAAATTTTGTGTCCTATGATTCTGTCCCACTAATTACCTGATGAAGGAACAGCACTTTCAAATAAACCTGTTGGACTATAACCTGGTGTTGTGAGATTTTTGACTTTATCTACAGTGCAGTGCAGAAATTCACTAAAGGTCCTTAGACAGCACCTTCCAAACCCATGACTACTTCTGTTAGAAGGACAAGGGAAACAAATTAGTGGGAACAACACATCTTCAATTTTTTCTCCAAAGCACTCATTATGCTGACTTGGAAAAATATCAAGTTTTTTCACTGCTCCTGGGTCAAAGTCCTGGAATTCCACTGCTAAGGACATTTTGGTTCTACCTACACACATTGATCGTGATGTTCAAGAAGGCAACTCACCATCATCTTCTCAAGGGCAACTAAGAATGGGCAATAAATGTTCGCCCAGCCAGTGATACCCATGTACCATGTATGAATAAATTTTAAAATATTTTGGTCAGGTCTGTGCACAATAGATTTGGTTCAATGAACATTATCAAAATAGTCAAATCTTACATTGTTGGTTCTTCTGTGAGCTACCCATAGAGGTAACCTTCACCACTTCTACATAATCCTGATCCAAAGAATCCTTGAATGCACTTTCCTACTCTATACTCTCCAAACAAAATAGTTCTGACAATCAGCAATTTCATTCCTATTTACACTGATGGATTCCCTATCTGTAAAAAGAAAAAGCTAAGCTCATATATTACCATAACCAGCCCAGGCGGAAAGGATGCTCTATACTTTCTGACTATTGTCCACCCTTTTCCCCATTTCAGAATCAGCTCAGGAAGGTGAGTCAAACCAACATCCAACCTTATCCCATTCATTCCCACGAGGTGGCATAGGTTAAAAACAGGAGCGTTAAAGTTTTGAACAGTATCTTTTCAAAAGCTTCCTTTCTAGAATGTAAGCTGTCTCTCCATGTTAAGTGCTGGCAGACCCAACATTTTCTGTCTCTAATGAGTAAACATCAGGTGTGAGAAACAGATTCACTGAGATGCTGACATAGTGTGATTAATTCCTGAGAAAAGGCATGGGAGTAAACGTGGTGCAAAAAATCAGAGGTTCTGGTCCAACTTAGTAAAACGAGGAGAAAGATATGGAGATCTCTGAGTAACTGTAGTGGTAAGATCTCTATGGGAAAACCATAAAGTAAATTAGATAAATTTACCAAGTGGATCCAAATGAAAAGTTTATCAACAATATTTCATTTTTGTAACTAACTGTATTAGAAATAAGACCTAAGACAAGTCACATATTAATAGGCAGGTAAAATTTGATGCAAACAGGTATTTTCACTTGAATTGGTCTTATCAACCACAAGCACCCAAGTTTCGAGTCTGATAAGACTCTTTTTTAAATTTTAACTCTCTTTCTCTCCCCATAGATGCCATGAGACCTTGAGAGTTCCTCCAGTACTTTCTGTTTCTATTGTGATAATTCATGATTGGGTTAGATGCGCAGTAAAGTCTTTTCAGTTGTAAACCCATCTGTGCTCAAAAGTGTTCTTTCCATTCACCATATCAGCCCTAAACTGCCAATTATTACTGAAATGTTGTTCTACAGATGGTCATTTATTGAGTGTGAAAAATCCAGCTCTGTAATAACCATTACATCTGTCAAAGAGGGTCTTTGATTCATTTAAGCTGAGATGAACTCCAGCAGCATGCGGCACACAAGAAAATTAGAACATCCACCAAGCGAACATTATGTTTCTGTGGTAACCATTTCCTTCACCACTAAATCATAGTGGTACCTGCAGGACATGTAATTAGCTACTTAATTATTTTCTTCTCAACTATTGTTTGTAATTACTGGACCAGCTTTTGTAACAGATTGCTTTGAGATGGTGAGCCACCTTCTTTCTGTCCGAAAGCACATTTCCTTTCTCCTACTTCAACTCAACCAGTGCAAACCAGTCAAGTACCAACATTTTTCTCAATTTTGCCAGGTACATAATCATTGCAAACAATGACAAATGCACCAACTGTATTGTGTCACTGTACTCCCTGTGCCATTAATGCCAGCAATCAGTGCCAGCTAATGGTGCCAGCAAAATCAAAAACAGAAATCAAATAGCTCTTTCAGCTATGCTAATTGTACCTGGCAGCTGCATCATACATTTTCACTTAGATAAACTGCATTCTCTATGCCAAAATATTATCCTTGTGGCTGCCAACTTTGTCTAGTTCTGTCTCTGGAAGAAAATAAAATGCCTTAGGCCTAATAATATTCATAGTTACTTACAGGATTTCCCTAGTGTATTAGGCGTGAATGCCTATAAATTAAATTCTAAATTAAACTCTAGTTACAGAATAAGAAATAGTCTTGACTTGTACTGAAAAGAAAATGGATCATTCAAATAGGATAGTCTGTTTGCCTTTGAACTGTGAGGTCTAGGAGGGAGTATTGAAACTAAGACAATTCACTAAGGTTACCTTCACTGTTCTAAGATCATTATCCCAGGAAGGACAGCAGGAGAGGTGACATGAAAATGACATCATCCAAATATATCTGACCAATGGTAACTCATCCTCTTTCTACCCGGTCACTGGACCTAATATCATTGCACCAGTCAAGATTAGGGTAGTTGTAAATATCAATCATATAAATACAATGCAAGCTCATTCTTTATCAAGAACTTAAAGCTACAGACTCCCTTAATCCCTCAGTCTTTTCATTCCATATAGTCTGCAAGATTTTAAAACCTGTCACACGATCTGACATGGAAATTCACTCTATCTTCTCTCCTACTCATTTCAACTTTGGTGACGTCTTCCACCAAGGATTAAGGCTCCTTAGGCAGACTTCTCAATAACAATAGTTGGACATTCTAGAATTTTCAACCTGCGATAATGAAGGAACAGCACTATAGTTTCACATCAGGGATGGTGTGTGACTATGGAGAATTTCCAAATGGTGATGCTCTTAAGCATTTGCTGCCCCTGCTCTTGTAACATAGGGGTTTAAAAATCATGGGTTTGGAATGCAGTGTTGAAGGAATCTTGGAAATTGTTGTAGTGGAAATTGTGCATGTCAAAGATTGCCGTCACTATGTATTCCTGACTTCTGCCTTGCAGAAAATGGATAGATTTTGGTGAGACAAGCAGTGATTAATCCCTGCAGTATTCCCAGGCTTCGACCAACTCTTTCAGCCACAATAGTTACGTAGCTATTTCAATTAAATTTCTAGTCAATGCTGACCTCTAGGATGTTGATAGTTGAAGACTGCATGTCTTTGCCCCTCTGAACTTGTTGCATGCTGACAGAGGGCTGTTTCATCATGTAAATAGTTATGAATTTTACTGAACACTATGCATTCATCAGCAAGCTGCATCACTTCTGACTTTATGATTGAGGGAAGATCATTGATGGAACAGCTGAAGGTCACTGGGCCTCGGACCTTACACTGAGGAACTGCTTAAGTGACTTTTTGGGATTGAGATGATGAACCGTCAACCTTCAAAACAATCTTGCTTCATGCTGGATATGACTCCAAGCAGTGGAAAGCTTTCTCCAAAACTCTACACCTTCCTCCATCTCCATTCCCATTCATTTCACTACAATTTTGTCAGGTCCCTGTGTTGCAACAGTCAGTCAAATGTTCACTTTTACATTGTGATATGTGAACATAAAGTCTCAGTGGAGTCTAACCAAGGTTTGTATGACTGAAGCAAAGCTCCTTTGTACTCCAACTCTGCTGATACATGGGTTACATTCTGTTATCCTTTTCAATTACTTGCTGTACCTATTTGCAAGCTTTAAGTTATTTGTGTACATGGACATTCTGATCTTGATCTCTTGACAGTTTATAAATGATTAATTTTCCTTGATTTCAAAGTGGCTTATCTTGCTCCTTCCGTATCTGCTGCGGTTTTGCCAACTCACTTAATATCCATTTCCAATTTCCTGCCTGCACAGCTTTCTGCGCCTCCCACTTTGAAAGGTTGAGTTGTGTATAGATCTCTCTGTTCGCTTATCCAGGTCATTAACACACATTCCTGGGGCGCACCACTTGTCATATCCCACCACATTGCTTTATCTCATACTTACTGTATTCGACCACCCAAACAATTACCATGAAAACATTTTATCTTTCGATTTGGAAGCAGGAAGACAGTTTAAAAATGTTATCGTACACACTAAATAGACTCATGATAGCAACACTTGGCTTTAATCACTGACCTTGGCACTATTCCCTGTAACTGAACATAACTCAAATTAATGTCTTGCATTCAGTGATATAGTTGGTTTCTGGGAGAATCAGTTGTAAATGAACCTAGTCGGGCTCTTTCAAGCTGTTGCTGTCGTCTAATTTATTTTTAAAATGGCAATTATTGTTTGTTGTTGGTGACAGACTGTGTCATTAATTCTAAGACTCAATGGAAAACCATTTCTTTTCCAAGAGGGTGTGACTAGCAATGACACACAACAACCAAGTGCTAAATTATTCAATTATGTCTTCCTTTTAAGTAGCTTGCAAAATGCTCACAGAAGTTCACAGCAATTTCTTTTTATTTTGGAGATGCAGCAGGAAAGATGTAAAATGAGATGCCAAATTATTGGATCCAGAGCAGATCATACCTCAAACAGGCACAAAAGATTTCGTAGCACTTTCAAAGTAAAAAATATCTTGCCTTCGAGTGCTGTCATCACAACAGAATATCTGATTATCCAGTTCATTTGTCTTTTTTTTGTGGGATCTCACTATGTGTCTACAAAACAGCAGTGACTGCAGTGAACAGTCACTTACCTGCAACCAGTTCAAATAGACCTTGAGAGACAAAATGAATCATGGCAAGAGTGAGGCCATATTCTTTGAAAACTGGGTTAATCAATCCTTTGTGCTCTTCACTGTGATATTGTGTTGCACATAAGGCTGCTTAATAAGATTGTATTGAGGGACATAGTATTAATATGGATAGAGGTTTGACAAACAAAGGGAAAACAGTTGGGATAAGGGGGATATCATCAAGATAGCAACCTGCAACTTGTAGTATGCTACAGGGATCAGTGCTGGGGCCACAATTAGATTGATGACCTGAAAAAGGAAAATGACTGCACAATCGTCAAGTTTGCAGATGAAACAAAAATAGGCACGAAGGCTCTGCAGAGAAATATAGATAGACTAAGCAAGTGGGCAAGACCTTGACAGATGGAATATGTGGCAAATGAGAGACTATGCACTTTGGCAAGAAGAATAGACGTGCTGACATTTGTATGGATAAAGACTTCAATAAGATGCAGCATAAAGGGATTTGGGAGCCCTCAGGCTTAAATCAGAAAAGCAGGGAAGGCAGGGGATAATAGGGAAGGCAGAAAGAATGTTGGACTTTATGGTAAATGGAATGGCTCTAAAAATAGGAAGGTCTTGCTAAACCTATATAACTAGTTAGAACACAGCTGGAGTGCCTGAACAGTTTTGGTTCTCTAACCTGAATAAAAATATACTAACATTAAGGTCAGCCCAGAGAACTAAGTTGAAAAAAAAAGGACTGCGGATGCTGAAAGTTGAAAACAAAAACAAAATTTGCTCGAAAAGCTCTGCAGATCTGTCAGTATCCGTGGGGAGAAAAAAAGGGTCTGAAAAAGGGTCATTGGACCTGAAATGTTAACTAGGTTTGATCCTGAATATGAAGGGATTTGCTTATGAGGAGAAAGTAAGAAGGTGAGTCTTCTACTCATTAGAGAATGAGAGGTGACCTTATTGAAACATACAAGATTCTTCATGTATTTGAAAGGGTAGAGGCTGAGAGGTTGTTTCCCTTGTGGAAGAGAATTGAAGACCATAATTTCAGGGTTGTCCATTTAAGAGAGAGACGAGCAAAAATGTTTTCTCTCAGAGAGCAGTGAATTTGTGGAATCATGTCATTAAGTATATTCAAGGATGAGATAGACAGATATTTAATCAGTAAGGGAATTGAAAGTTATGAGGAAAGACAAGCAAATGGAGTTGAGAGTTGTCAGATCAGCCATGATTTCATTAAATGGCTGATTGGACTTGATTATCTGAATGGCGCCTACTTCTGCTCTACACCTTATGGTCTTAAACTGCTTGGGACATGGTTCAGAGGGGCAAAAACATGCAATAAACAAAGAAGGAGCCAGTAGCTATGATAATGCAAAGTTTAGGCATACAAGAACGATGCTCCCTCTCCTTTTGGATAGGAACGTGGTTATTATATGTGAGGTAGTGTTGCTCAGTGTTCTGCATATGGCACAACTTCCATTCCACACTCACTCCTGCACTGTAATAATATTCCAAACCATTTTCAGCATTATCTTTTTGTTGGAAATGAATCACGTTTACAGTGACATGCAGCACAATATTCTAGATAGAGGGGGAAGTAGCATACACAACACTGCCCTCAACTTAATGGCCACCTTCACGTACTGCTACATCAAACTGCACATAGACCCTCAGTATGCAAACACCAGTTGACTCTACATGCTGAGGTTCTACCTGTCCCCAATGTTCCAAAGGATGGGTCTGGCCACATTTCCACGGAATGCTCCGAGTTGTTGGAAAGTGCCATACCAGCTGTCCTTTGTAGAGAAGTTGATGCCGGACCCCAAGTCCATCAGGCAGTAGTCAGCACGTAATGTCTCAGAAGTCCTGCAGGTAAAGCAAAGGGTAGATTATGTTGGTTGATTTTATGGGCAGACTGTCATTTGGCAGAATACCTCATCACCAGAATTTACAAGTGCACTAAAAGATAGCTTGGCTGGGAGTGAGATTGGCCCTTCCTGTAAGGGGTCCTTCCTATACACCTGGAGTTGCACCATCTCTACAAGTTACCCTTGAGGTGGCTGTAGTGGGGACGAGACTGGTCCAGCAACTTATGGAAGGTACCATTGCAAAGAGGATCTGGAGAAATCCAGTGCTTTTCGTCAAGGCTCTGCCTGAGCAAATCTGAGACATGGGACTCGAGTTTCTATGAGTTGCTCCCAGGCCAAGTAAAAAATCAATTGTAATTGGAGGATAATCAACTCAGTGAATGATGGTCTTTGGTCTGCTCAGAACTTGTTGATGTTCCAGTGCAAAAAGTTTCTTTCACTGACACATTCCAAAGTTCAGGAATATGTGTTGAGGATGCACTAAAGATTGGGACAGCTGCCACAGAGACACTGTGGGGAAAGATTGCTGGCTAAGGCTTTTCACTTATAGTACACAAAAGGCCTGGAAACTGTAGAGAACCCCTGGCTGAAAGTAGATTGTGAACATCGAGTGTATTGAACTTGTATTGAATCACTATGGAATGGAAGGTTATGTATTGGGAAAAAAAAAGTTTATTACTATTGCCCTTCCTAAAATTTTCAATTTGAAATATGTTGCCCTCAGATTGTATGCTTGAAATGTATATTGCAAACAATAATTCTATTATAATTGCATTGAGAAACATACGACTGAATTATGATATATGGAGACAAGTTGAATATTCTATAATTTTCAAGTAGAAATGTTTTATAACTTAATTTTTATAAATTTTATGAATAAAGTATATTCTCAGGAAAAACTGTCACTCATTGTTTACTTCTGGGGCTATATGTTTGACATGCAATGAACATTATATATTAACTGAATGAAAATGTAGTGAATCACAGAGAATGTTGAAAGAAACTGATTTGGTTTGCACCTTATGCAACTTTCAACAATGTAACTTTTATACATTTTCGAAATGTTATGCATCAAGAAATCATGATTATGTCAAAGATATATGAAAAGAATTAATTTGTTAATTTATATATTAATTTCTTAATTTCTATATTAATTTCTCATTTATATACTTAATACAGTAGTCTGAAGACCAATTTGAACAGTACATCCGTAAAACAGAATAACACATCAAAAAAACAAGGAAAAGCAATGACAGAGAGACCAATAGCATCTTGCCAACAGTTATCCTCAAACCAAAAGAAAATAAAAATTATTTTGAAGATATCAGGTCATAAGGCATTTTGACTAATGTATCAGGCTGTATGCTTTATTTTAACTTCAATGCTAAATATTATCAATTGGATTATTAATAATGAGAGAAGGAATGACACTCCTCCTATGTTTAATTTCCGCAGTGCACAACTGCTTAATATGGCACTCAGAGTATGAATTTTTTAACAGTGTAAAATTGCGTGGAATTTATAATCAGCATGGCCGTGAGATTATGCCACTCAAAATGGAAGTGTTGGCACGGTATGTGAAGGATTCCTTGACAACCAGAAGTTGCTGGTAGTTATTTTCACATCTACACAACAATTTCCATTTTTATTGAAGCTGTATTAGAAGAGATTTCCATTACAGTAGTCCCTCATTAAATAAGCAGCAATAGGAGCTAATTAAACAAGTTGATTTAGATTCACTCATGTGTTAACTAGCATTCAATAAAGAAAGCTGACAGTACTTCATATTGTAGCAAGCCAACCATTTTGTTCTTATAATCTGTTGAAAGTAATGGAAATAATACACATAAATAATATTTTGGCATGCAGAGTTTCTGTTTATTCACATAGTGTTCTGACTTGAAATGTAATTCTCAAGGTCTGTTATTAAATGTCTTAAGCCGAATTTACATCTTTTCCATAGCAACAGTGCCAAATATAAGTTGATGTAAGGTCTGATATTTGCTTATCAACCTGCAGCAATAGGTTATTCCATAAGAATTAGGGGGCATATTTCTTCTTGCACTATTACTGGCAATTCAACATACAAAATTAGATTGCATTCACAATCGTGATAGACGAAAACAATAGTGCTAGTAATGATTAGAACAGTACTTTTGAATCACAACTGAAGGCTGCAAAGCTGATAAGTGACAGAAATGTTTTCAATGCTGTAAATGTTAATTTTGCCCAAATTCCTGTGGTGGATGCCCTCTGCTTTTCAAGTAGCTTCATAAAAGCTCTGACTTTCAAAATCAAGTTAAAAATGCTGTTAGATTCAGTGCACAGCCTCCTGCACACATTTTGTATCAGTTCTGGCACTTGACAGTAACTGTGTATGAAAGAATACCTAATAGTCAAGGATGCAAGTTTTCAAGATCCCGGTCTTAACAGTTACCACCCATCTTCTGGAGAGTGACTCTAGCATTTTCGACCAAAATTGTGACGTTGATTTGGATGAAGCAATCAACTCTGTTGTGGCACTGATTAAATCACAGGGACAAAACAGTTCTCACAGATGACAATATTTCATCTTATATTAACGGGCACTGGGTGACTCCAAACATATGGCGCAAAAGCAAGCTCATATGTATCCCAAGATGACCATGGATCTGATACTATCTATTGACCCTATCTCTGGAGTATTGTGCGATTACAAAGTAATCACTTTCAGAAAGCTAGAGTAGCGATTGACTGGAATTTCTCCCAGTATTCTCACTATATGGTTAATTACACTTACTTGTAAACCATTTGTTTTTCTCTGAGATATAAACTGGAACATAGTTAATGTGTGTAACCCAAGGCAAATAATAATTGGTTAATGACAAGCATTTCACATGAAACAATGAGTGCACATCATATTTTCAGCTGCTATAACTAGGTCAATAACACATTCTGTTATATTCAGCACGGAGCACTGAACTGTTAGTGCATGATTAATGATACCATCTACAGGACCAGTAGGGTAAAGTCAAGGTCAATTTTCACTATCCAAAGCTGTTCCAGGAAAAGATTCTGCTTGCATTCACTCCATATAAAGCTGACTTGCTCCTGACGGAAATGCACAGGGGCTCTTACTACTTTACTAAACATTCATTTGTGCTGAAGGCTTGGATTTGGAGTTCTCACAACAGTGGAGAAACAAGTGCTCAGTGTTTTCTGGCAGAGGCTTTTCCCAGCACCATGAGCATATCCCTGGCTTCTAAAAGGTGACTGACAGTTTAAGTCGAATATAAATAGTGGTCTGCAATAATTTGTGCAGAGAGACAACTGCTGCTGATTTCCCTGGTTGGGGCTGTGCTTTAAGCAATGGTGGAGTGCAAGTTACTTCATGAAGTAACCCGTGACCCCAGGAGTATTAATACCATGTCAGGTTTATTTCAGCAGTACCAGAGCATCAGAGAGGTATCAACACTGTGTGTGTGTGTGTGTGTGTGTGTGTGTGTGTGTGTGTGTGTGTGTGTGTGTGTGTGTGTGTGTGTGTGTGTGTGTGTGTGTGTGTGTGTGTGTGTATATATATAAATAGAAAGCTTTACTCAAAATAGAAACTTCAAAATCATATTGAGAAAAAGTCAAACATTGACCAAGTGAAATTGGACTTGCATGTCAGAGGAGCCTGTGGGAAACTTCAGTTCAGAAATATACCTTAGAAGTGAATATGGAGCTGTAATCAACTTTGCCAACCCCTTTACATCCACTGTTCAAAGATTTACAGTGTGAAAATATGGGCACATCATAAGGACAATGAAGAAATCAGAAAATGATTTTTTAAAAATATATATTTGACAAAATACTATCTGTATCATGAAATCTTTTCCAACTTCTTCTGTCAGTCACTTGGTTCCCAATAAGCAGAAATCAGTTTTTCAGATTCGCGCTTCATAATTCTATAACACAGAAGTACTTATATACCAAGCATCATTAGTACCAAGCTAGAAACAGAGCCAAACAATTTCACAACAATGGATTAGATCTAAACAAACACACCTTCCACATCCAGTTATGAAGAGTAGGGAACAATTAAGCAGCTCACTGGAGGAGTGGTCTCCACAAATATCACTAACCTCAAAGGTGGGGATCCTGTCACATTGACTGTTAAGTGGTACCTACTCAACAATAACTAGCCACTGATACTCAGTTTAGGTTCTATGAGGGGCAGTTGACTGCTGACATCATTACAACACTAGTCCAATCATAGAATAAAGAGCTGCTTTTAAAAGGGGATGTGAAAATGACTGTCCTTGACATCATGGCCATATTTGACCGATTGTGGCATCAAGGAGTCCTAGAAAAACTGGAATCAATGGGAATGGGGAAAGTACTCAACTAGTTACAGTTGTTCCCAGCACAAGAAAGATTGTTGTGATTAATAGTTTGTCATTTCAGCCATAGGACACCACTATTGGAGTTCCTCAGAGTAGTGTCTTCAGATAAACCATCCTCAGCTGTTTCATCAATGAACTACCCTTTATCATAATGCCTGAGGTGGAGCTGTTTGCTGATAACTGCACAATGTTTAGCATCATTAGTGACTCATGAGATACTGAAGTGTCTAAATACACAAGACCTGAAAAATATTCAGGCTTAGGCTGATAACTGGCAAGTAACATTTGTGTCACACAAGTGCCAGGCATTGACCATTTTCTAGAATACAGAATACACTCTTTGAAATTCAATTATCATTGTTGAATCCCTCACTATCAACCTACTGGGTGTTGCAATTACCATTAACAACTAACAAGAGCTGGTCAGAGGCTAAGAATTCATGCCGATATCCTAACCTAATCTCGTCCTATTTACCAGCACCTGGCTCATATCCCTCTAAACCATTCCTATTCATACACCCATCCAGATGCCTTTTAACTGTCGTAATTGTACCAGCCTCCACCACTTCCTCTGGCAGCTCATTCCATACACGTACCACCCTCTGCGTGAAAAGGTTGCCCCTTAGGTTTCTTTTATATCTTTCCCCTCTCACCCTAAATTTATGCCCTCTAGTTCTGGACTCCCCCACTCCAGGTAAAAGACCTTCTCTATTTACCCTATCTATGGCCCTCATGATTTTATAAACCTCTGAAGAGTCTGTTTCCCTGCTATACATCTCCATGACTCTAAGTAACTCATCGCCTGATTCTTTGGAGACAGTTCCTCATTTACCAGGTACAAGTCAGGAGTGAGTGGAATGGAATACTCTACACTTCCTTGTTGCAGCTCCAACAATACTCAAGAAGTTCAGCACTACCCAGGACATAGCAGCCCACTTGATTGACAGTGGCCATCAAACCTTTTCAGCATTCACTCCCGCCAGCACTAACACACTGCCTCAACAGTATTAACTACCTACAAGATGCACCATGACAACTCACCAGGACTCTTTAAGCAGCACCTTTCAAATTCATTACTTTTACCATTAAGAATTATAAGTGCAGCATATAAATGGAAACTCTAGTGCCTGCACATTCCCCTCCAACCCTTTCAGTTAGATTTCTGTTTCTTTATTTTTGCTGGGACAAACTCCTGCAGCTCCCTACTTAAGACCACCATGTGGACTACACAGTTCAAGAAAACAGCTCACCACAATATTCTCCAAAGGATTTAGGGATGGGCAATAAATACTGACACAGCCAATGATGCCTACAAAAATGACTGCCCTTATAAAGGGCTTCGTTGGTGCAAAGTGTTTTGAGATATCTGGTGATATGTAAAGCACCAAATAAATGCAGGTACTTTTTTAAACCCATCAGCTCAATACACTATAATGTTCACTCTTTGCTCTTATACTTGTCTTGAGCATCCCTTCATAATCAGGATCACCTTAGCTTCATTATGTAAGTAGAGAACTCAAAATAAAATTACATATTAAAGGGAAGAGAGAACTTCAGTTAATTTTCTAAATCTTTCGCAGCAAGTTTCATGAAAAAGCCATAGTTGCTTTTGAAAAGTAAGGAATTTAATTATTCAGTATCTCACAGAGCCAGATAGTGCTGACAGTTCTCACACTACTACAAGCAGCCAGATTCCTACTGGAGGTGTCAAGCCACTGAATAATATGGAGTGATTAAAAATTGAAAATGACATGAACGGCAGCAATTATACAGAAATTAACTTTGCAACAAAATAATGTCTTTTCTCTGCTCTATACCTCGTTCTATTCCAAGGCTGCTTAGTTAAAAAGATTTGAACATCTTCTTGAATATCAGCATACATTTTGCAAACCCATTCATGGTAGTATTCCAAGACTTCCTGGGGTACCAAAAGGTCAACTAAAAGAGCTTAAAAAGATTAGATGCCTTTGACCCCCATATTTCAATCTAAGAAATTTTAATTCATTGAAATATAGCGAGAATTCTGTTTGCTTAGAGATGATGGAATCTGGGTTGTGACAGTTAGTCAGGAAATGATAGGTTTGGCTCAAAGTTCCTTTACAATAGAATTTAGTGGGAAAACAACTTATGCTAATCAAATTCTGCACAGCGTTAACCATATAATAACAATATTATCTTTGTCTCCTTATTCAAACATTCAGAACTTCATAACCATTGACTATCTTTAGTAATCCTTTTTAATAAATCGCTGTATTCTTCTGTATCTCTGTACAAGTAAGGACAATTTGTATCAAACTGGTGTTGTTTATTAAGTATGCCCCAAAGAACATGAAAGAGTTCCTTGCAAATTGCTGGAAAGGGAATTCAAAGTTTATTAGCTGAAAGCATTGTTAAAGAAGGAAGTTTCAAAGAGAATCTGAAAGTAGGATCACATAAGAAAGTGGAGATGTGGAGAGTTTAAAGAAGGTTAGCTCCAGAACATAGCACTCAGAGGTAAACATATGACCACCAATGAGTGAGAAGTGTGAAATGCAAGTGGTACTGGAATAGGCTACAGTGAAATGGAAGTACAAGTTTATGAACGACTTTAAATAAGAGGAGAATTTCAATGAGAGGAACTGGAGCCGAAATTTCAGGGAGGACGGACACAATGTATCGATAGATATGGGTGGCAGATTTTGGATGAACTGTTATGGAACTTAGGAGGCTGATCAGGGGAGAATCGGAACTTAGTTTGAGAAGTCTGAGTGAAGTATGGAATCAAAGGTTCAACTCAGGTTTGAGTAACTAATCCACAAAATATAAGCGAAAGATTGCAAATATATAGCTCAAACAAGTTTAATAAGGTAATATCAGGTCAGGTGCAACACTGAGGGCCGAAGGACCTGTACTGCGTTGTAATGTTCTATGTTCTATATCAACAATGCTAAAGAGTAAGGTCAAGTCATCTTCATTTCTGCGGACAACAATTATGACAGACACACATTGTTATTTGTAATACAGTAATTCCTCACTTAGCATTGTTGCTAAATTTCTGAAATGTGTAACTTTAAATGAAACAACTTTCAAGGAATCAGGTTTTCCCCTTACATTCAAAATAAAAACTATTGTTTGATTCTGTGGAACATTTCATTTTAAAAGTGTTAAAAATTATGATAACTATAAATTAAAATGTATGCCTTCAAAGTTGAAATACTGTATGTTCCTAAATTACTCATAAGCTAAAGAAACTAAATGACTTCTTAAGTAAAATAACTCTGAAAGTTTAAAAAAAACTGATTCTTCCTACTTATCTCCTGATTGCTTCCTCTCCTACTTCCTGATTCTCTCCAAATTGGTCATTTCCCTCTCCTACTGGCCATCCTTTATACACATCATCTTTCTCACTCACCACTTCCCTCCTTCCGTCTGAGCAAGACTAAGAGGCACAGAGTAGCAGCATGGAAGGGTTGAGCACAGAAATGGACGGTTGGAGGGTCATGGAGAGAACCACATAGGAGGAAGTGAGATAGCCAGCAAGCAGGAAAGAGTTGTCCAGCCAAAGAGAATCAGTGAGTCAGAGAGAACAGGCGACCCTGTGAAAGTCAATCAGATGGAGAGAGTTGATTAGTGTGGTAACAGGCCCTTCGGTCCAACAAGTCCACACCGACCCTCCGAAGAGTAACCCACCCTCCTCTGACTAATGTACCTTACAACTATGGACAATTTAGCATGACCAATTCACCTGGCTTCCACATTTTTGGAACGTGAGAGGAAACTGGAGTACCCGGAGGACACCCATGCAGACACGGGCAAACTCCACACATACAGTCGCTCAAGGCTGGAATTGAACATGGGACCCTGCTAACCACTGAGTCACTGTGCTGCCCTATTGGTGGAGCTGGAGAGAGACAGTGAGCCAAAGAGAGTAGGTTAACTAGAGAGACTCGGTGAGCCACCACAGGTTGATGAGCTGGGGATAGTTGGCAATCCAAACAGAGATAACTAGGAATATTATAGAGATTTAAGATGATTACTATGCTGTTGAAATATTTAATGGGGGCCCACTGACATTGACAAAAGACACATATAGTGGTATTTAATGGTCTTCCATGTGGAGAGTTTGACAATGGGGCATTTAATAAGTTGGGTCTCTGCCACCTTTGTGTCTTTGTTTTGAAAAAGTCTCCAGCATATAGGCCCTTGGATGGCCTTCCCACTCTGTCACCAACTGAGTTTCTTGAGTTGATGATTAAGATCCACCAGCACTGGTATTGACACAATGATCAAGGCTTATTGATATGGCTCACCATGTGGGAAGCATAACACGCAGACACATGTGGAATTGCTTGTTAGTCCCTGAGGGAAGAGAGTTAGCCTGATCCAATGACATGGCAATAGGACTGTGAGCCCACGGAGAGACATCTCCCCGCTCTTGATGTCAACTCCCTTCCCCTACAACCACTATCCCCTCCATCAATCACCTGGGGCCGGGATCCTAGAGCAACGCTGAACCTTGGGCACGGTTCATACCAGCAGCAGTGACAGCTTCCCCATTGGTGTAGCTGAAGCTGCAAAGTTTTGATTGTATAGCAGATCTTGGTAGACATAACCTTCATCCCCAAATTCCTTGATTTCAGAGAAGGCCTATCATTAGACATTCAATATGGCACACAGTCCCTAAATGAGGCAAATATTCAGGAATAGTGCACATTTATTGATAAATGAAGCAGCAAATGGAACTTTTCACATTTGCAAAATGCTGACAAACTCCCACTGGTCCCAGCTGGTTTTATAGGGATCAGGGTCAGAACAAAACATTATCCACATTAGGAAGTCCTCCAAGTTGGATGATAGTTAAATATATACAACAGCTCTCAAATGCCAGTGTGGTGTAGCTGGCATCTTTGTGATTCGTGGATACATTTGGATTTTTTAAATATGTGGCCCAATTCCATTACAATCTGAACAATCAGAAAGACCTAACTCTCTGAGTACATAGTGTACTCTAGGTCTTTAGATTCAAAGGCCCCTACTGCCACCATGTTAACAGGAAACAAACTGGGTGACATAATCTTGTCACATAACTGCCACGATCACACTCTTAAAGTGACAATCAGGGTGTTATGTACATCAACCCTTAGTGTGCAGATGGGCTTACCATTTGACTCCATAGGGACTTTCTGTTTCAGACGGTTTTTAACGCAAGGGTATTATCAATCTTATCAACTGATCACAGATGGATTCCATCAAAAGTATGAAATATAACTCCAAATTCAGTATCGAATAAAGGATACTGGAAGTGCAATGGATTATCTGACTCTGCTATATGGGATCTAGATAAATCACAGCTATAGGTTTAGCCACACTAAGGGGTCAGGACTGTAACAGAGATATTTTAGGCAGTGTGAATTTACTTAACATTGATTCTTGATCAGAAATGTAAAACAACAACTTGAATTTGGAGATGGTGAACATAAATTAATCCTTGTAACATTGGAAAGGCACCTTGTTTATGGTGCTGCAAGACACTACTTTCCAAGAGATTTCTAGTTGTGTAAGTTGTTCTGTTCGTATGGAAACAGATCATAGAACCAGATTGACAGTGTGAAGCATGAATCATCACTATGTAGAAATGGTACACTCAGTGGTAGCATGGAATGGTGTAATGTGCAATCAATGAGAGTGTTGTTACTCACAGAGGGAGCTTTGCAGACACCTATTGAACAAGTGATTTCACATGTAAAGTAAAACAAAACAACATCATGACTTAGAGTTAGTAGCAAGGTCTCATCGGCTATGACACTATGTCACTGATGTAATAAAGCAACCTGTTCCAAAGTTGATTTCAAATGTTCGATGCCAGTTAATGTTTCCAGAAATTAAACATGCTGGTTACCTCTATCTCTGCAGCCTCCACCAATTCCACAACTCACTAAGATATCTGTGTTCATCTAGATAACATAGAAACTAGGAACCTATGCCACCATTCAATCTGATCAGGACTAATCCTCTATCTCAGTGCCATATTTTCATTTTCTCTTCACACCCCTTGAGGCCATTAAATTCAAACAAACCACATTATGAAGTCATAGAGTCATGCTCAACAGAAACAAACTCTTCAGTTCAACTTGTACTTACGGACCAAGTTTACCAAACTAAACTGGTATAAAAACTTACTAACCAAGCCTGCTAAATTTTCATCCAAATCATTTCTATAAGTAACATACAAAAGTCAACCCAGCACCACACCCTGCGGTACACTGCTGGTCACAGACCTTCAGTACAAAAAACAACCGTCCAACATCAATGGTGGGGGGGGTGGGGGGGTGAAGTGTGTGTTCCTGCTGGTGGAGGAGAGAGCAGGTCTGCATTCCTCCTGGAGAGGGGGGCACGAGTGTGTGTTCCTGGTGTGGAGGAGAGATAGGGCATGTGTGTGCTCCTAGTGATGGTGAGGGATGTGAGTGTGTGTTCCTGGTGGTGGAGGAGGGAATTAAGTGTATATTCTTGGAGGTGGAGGAGCGAGGTGAGTGTGTGTTCTTGGTGGTGGGGGGGTGGTGGGGTGGTGAGTGTGTGTTCCTGGTGGTGGAAGAGGGAGGCGAGTTTGTGTTCTTGGAGGTGGAGGAGGGTGGCGAGTGTGTGTTCCTGGTGGTGGGGGGGGGGTGGGGGGGTGGTGAGTGTGTGTTCCTGGTGATGGGGGGGGAGGTGAGTGTGGGTTCCTGGTGGTGGAGGAGGGAGGCGAGTTTATGTTACTGGTAATGGGGATGGGGGGTGAGTGTGTGTTCCTGGTGGTGGGGGAGGTTGGTGAGTGTGCGTTCCTGGTGGTGGGGGAGGGAGGCGAGTGTGTGTTCCTGGTGGTGGAGGAGGGAGGCGAGTGTGTGTTCCTGGTGGTGGAGGAGGGAGCAAGTGTGTGTTCCTGGTGGTGGGGGAGGTTGGTGAGTGTGTGTTCCTGGTGGTGGGGGACGGAGGTGAGTGTGTGTTCCTGGTGGTTGGGGAGGGAGGCGAGTGTGTGTTCCTGCTGGTGGGAGAGCGAGGTGAGTGTGTGTTCCTGGTGGTTGGGGAGGGAGGCGAGTGTGTGTTCCTAGTGGTGGGGGAGCGAGGTGAGTGTGTGTTCCTGGTGGTTGGGGAGGGAGGCGAGTGTGTGTTCTTGGTGTTGGGGGAGGGAGGCGAGTGTGTGTTCCTGGTGGTGGAGGAGGGCAGTGAGTCTGTGTTTCTGGTGGTGGGGGAGGGCGGTGAGCGTGTGTACCTGGTAGTGGGGGGTGGAGGTGACTGTGTGTTCCTGGTGGTGGGGGAGGGCGGTGAACGTGTGTTCCTGGTGGTGGGGGAGGGAGGGGAGTGTGTGTGCCTGGTGTGGAGAAGGGAGGTGAGTGTATGTTTGTTCCTGGTGGTGGAAGAGGGAGGTGAGTGTGTCTTCCTGGTGGTGGGGGAGGGCGGTGAGTGTGTGTTCCTGGTAGTGGGGGAGGGAGGAGAGTGTGTGTTCTGGTGGTGGGGGAGGGCGGTGAGTGTGTGTTCCTGGTGGCGAGGGAGGGAGGTGGGTGTGTGATCTTGGTGGTGCGGGAGGGAGGCAAGTGTGTATTGATGGTGGTGGAGGAGGACGGTGAGTTTGTGTTCCTTGTGGTGGAGGATGGAGGTGAGTGTGTGTTCCTGGTAGTGGAGGAGGGAGGCGAGTGAGTGCTCCTGGTGGTGGAGGAGAGGGGCAAATGTGTGTTCCTGGTGGTGGAGGAGGGAGCGAGTGTGTGTTCCTGGTGGCGAGGGAGGGAGGTGGGTGTGTGCTCTTGGTGGTGGAGATGGGAGGAGGGCAAGTGTGTGTTCCTGGTGGTGGGGGAGGGGTGCGAGTGTGAGTTCCTTGTGGTGGGGGTGTGAGTATGTATGTATGTGTGTGTTCCTCGTGGTAGGGGAGAGATGTGTTTACGTGTTGTTGGTGGTAGTGGCGGGGGCGAGAACGTGTTCCTGGTATTGGGGGAGGGGGTCGATTGTGTGTTCCTGGTGATGTGGGAGAGAGGCGAGTGTGTGTTCCTGGTGCTGGGGGAGGGGGGGGGGGGCGAGTGTGTGTTCCTGGTGGTGGAGGAGGGAGGTGAGTGTGTGTTCCTGTTGGTGGAGGTGGGAGGAGAGTGCGTGTTCCTGGTGGTGAAGTAGGGAGGTGGTTGAGTGTGTGTTCCTGGTGATGGGTGAGTGGGGCGAGTGTGTGTTCCTCGTGGTGGGGGAGCTAGGTGATTGCGTGTTCCTGGTGGTGGTGGCGGGGCGAGAGCGTGTTCCTGGGGTTGGAGGAGGGGGTCGATTGAGTGTTCCTGGTGATGGGGGAGGGAGGCAAGTGTGTGTTCCTGGTCGTGGGGGAGGGAGGTGAGTGTGTGCTCCTGGTGGTGGGGGAGGGTGGTGAGTGTGTGTTCCTGGTGGTGTGGGAGGGTGGTGAGTGTGTGTTTCTGCTGGTAGGGGTGAGTGGTGAGTGTGTGTTCCTGCTGGTGGAATAGGGAGGTGAGTGTGTGTTCCTGGTGGTGGGGGGGGGGGGGGGGCAAATGAGTGGTCCTGGTGGTGGGGGAGGGGGGTGAGTGTGCATTACTGGTGGTGAGGGAGGGTGGAGAGTGTGTGTTCCTGGTGGTGGGGGGAGGGTGGTGAGTGTGTGTTCCTGGTGGTGGAGGAGGCAGTTGAGTGTGTGTGTACCTGGTGGTGGAGGAGGGAGGCGAATGTCTGTTCTATATGGTGGAGAGATGCAAGTGTGTGTCCCTAATGGGGGGGCTGAGTGTGTGTTCCTAGTGGTAGAGGATGTCTGGGCTCCGGGCGGGACACGGCAGCTTCAGCAGCGGCTGCATTGCTGAGATCGGGCCTGCACGGACTCATGGTGGCATCTGTAGAGGTAAGATGTCCATAGGCAGCGTGATTGTGGGACTCGACATTGGCTGACTGCTTCCTGTTGATGTTGGGCTCTGCGTTAGGGTGGAAGGGCCAGGATCCGAGCCATAGCTATTTATGATGAACTGCAAAGTTGAACTTTTAATTTATTTCTTTATTTTCTACTTTATACCTCAGAATTTGTATCCAAGATGGCATCAGTAATGGAGACTTTGTACACTTTTCACTGCACTCCTGTATCTCTGCACTTGAGTACACATGACAATCAAATCTAATTCTCTAATTTAATGTTTTTGATTGTCCTCAAAAAACTCAATCAAGTTTTTGGGACTCGATTTCCCATGCACAAAGCCATGCTCACTATCCCTAATCAGTCCCTGCTCTTCCAAATGCAGGTAAAACACCTCAAACAACTTACCCACTACTGATGTCAGATTCACTGGACTATAGTTCCCAGGCTTCTCTTGTAGCCTTTGCTATATAATAGCCACATTCCAGTCCTCTGGCACCACATCCATGGCTGTAGATGAAAGGTGTCTCGATGGGTACAGTATATGAATTGGAAGAGTTCAGTGGGATATGGGCTAAATGCTGGCACATGGGACTAGATTAATTTAGGATATCTGGTTGGCATAGACAAGATGGAACGACAGGTCTCTTTCCATGCTGAATATCTGTGTCACCCAAATTCTTTGCTGGGGGCCCTGCAACTTCTTCCCTGACCTCCCACAGTGTCCTGGGATACACTTGATCAGGTCTCAGAGATTTATCCACCTTTGTGCTTTTTAAGACCTTCTTGGGGGCCAAGCCACTGAGCGTTTTGTGGTAGAAAATTCTACAGGTTCACTACCCTTTGAGTAGGTGAGGTATATGGAGGTTGGTGGGGTGGTAGGTGAGGTATATGGAGGTTGGTGGGGTGGTAGGTGACCTACCACCTACCACCCCACCAACCTCCATATACATCGTATCATCCGTCGTCATTTCCGCCACCTCCAAAACACCCCACCACCAGGGATACATTTCCCTCCCCTCCCCTATCAGCATTCCGGAAAGACCACTCCCTCCGTGACTCCCTCGTCTGGTCCACACCTCCACCAACCCAACCTCCACTCCCTACACCGTCCCCTGCAACCGCAAGAAATGCAAAACTTGCGCCCACACCTCCCCCCGACTTCCCTCCAAGGCCCCAAGGGATCCTTCCATATCCACCACAAATTCACCTGCACCTCCACACACATCATTTACTGCATCCGCTGCACTCTATGCGGCCTCCTCTATATTGGGGAGACAGGCCACCTACTTGCAGAACGTTTCAGAGAACACCTCTGGGACACCCGGACCAACCAACCCAACCACCCCGTGGTTCAACACTTCAACTCCCCCTTCCACCCCACCAAGGACATGCAGGTCCTTGGACTCCTCCATCGCCAGACCATAGCAACACGACAGCTGGAGGAAGAGCTCCTCATCTTCTGCCTAGGAACCCTCCAACCACAAGGGATGAACTCAGATTTCTCCAGTTTCCTCATTTCACTTCCCCCCACCTTGTCTCAGTCCCAACCCTCGAACTCAGCACCACCCACCTAACCTGCAATCTTCTTCCTGACCTCTCCGCCCTGACCCCCACTCTGGCCTATCACCCTCACCTTAACCTCCTTCCACCTATCGTATTTCCAACGCCCCTCCCCCAAGTCCCTCCTCCCTACCTTTCATCTTAGCCTGCTTGGCACACTCTCCTCATTCCTGAAGAAGGGCTCATGCCCGAAACGTCGATTCTCCTGCTCCTTGGATGCTGCCTGACCTGCTGTGCTTTTCCAGCAACACATTTTCAGCTCTAGTTTATACAGGCCTGGTTAAACCTATCTCCCCTCATATGACAGTCTGACCATCCTTGGTACCAACCTAGTGAACTTCAGCTGTACTCAATCATGGAAGAATGGAGAAAATTGCCAGTGAAACAATTGCCTTTTCATATTTTTACTGGCATTCCAGTGAAAATGTAACATTTTCAATTTTAAAGGAAAAATGATATTACGGGGGGGGGGAGGGGGAAGCTAGGGAAACAATCTCTTCAACATCAAGTAAACAGCAAAGGTTTCAGGGGTACACGCTGAGTTTCAAAATGAAGAGGAAAACAATTTAAACAAACAATTTATTGGCCATTGGTGCAATTACATGAAAACTCCGTGTTTTCTCTTTATTATTCTGTATTATAAGGTCTTCATTGCACAGCATCACTCAAACAGAAGCATTAGACCATAAGATTTAGGAGCATGCTTTGGCCATTTGACCCATTGAGTCTTCAACACCATCTGAGCACATCTGCTACATTTCTCAACGCCATTCTCCTGGTTTCCCTCCTTAACCTTTGATCCGATTTCAGACAACTGTTCTTGCTAGAATTTCTTTTTATTGTGCTACATAATAGTTCAAAATACATTTCCTCATACACTGCTGAGTTATACAGTGCATAGGAATTATTCAAGTAAAATCAGGTAACTATCAATATTTTTATTCCAAGTGAGTTGGTCTATTGGAATGTAACATTCTATTTAATTCTGTATATGTGCATTCACAATGGTTTGACAATTTTCGCCAGCAAAGTTGCTGATCATTTTACCAATGAGCAGAAAGACATGGTGCACTGTGTATTAAATGATTCCTACATTTTGATTGGACATTATGAATTATGATGTCATTGTAGCCCCTTATTGTGTTCTCTACTTGCACCCTCTGCAGCTTATGTTTTATCCTAAACATACTCCTTTTGAAAGCATCATTGGAGGAGTCAAACACACATATTAATTTGAAAATATTCAACAACTTTCTATCTAAAACTAATTTTCGTTAATGCAGTTTTGGAATATGTTCAAGATTTGGAAAGCCAATCATCACAAGGTATGCAATTATATAGCACCTTTCTCTATCTCAGGATGAAAATAATTTTGAAGTCTAGTCACAATTGCCAGGGATGAGATGAGGTAGGTATTTTCTCCTACTATTAGCAAGAAATGGCCATATCATTTATTTATTAGTGTTAATTGAGTCATAAAAAATGGCCAGTACACTGGCAGAACTCCTCTGTTCTTCTTTATTGCTATGTGAACATCTCCATGCATCCAGGAAGGCAGATGTTCAAAGACATTTCAAAAGAAGTACCCTTGGCAATACAGTACTCCCCAATACTGCACTAAAGTACAAATCCAGATTTGGTCCTTAAGTCTCTGAAGCAGAGTTTCATGTGATAAAGCTAGCAAAGAGAAAATGTGACACCATCAATCCTTGATCAGTTTGTCCTTGTCAAAAGTCCATTATCAACAGGAGGATTTGAATGTGATCAAAAGGTCAAAGAAATGCATTAGTATTTCACTGAAATTTCATTCACCTTCAGGAAAGAGGGAAAAGACCTTGAAATTTATTGTATTTGGCAGCTTTAAAAATATTTCAAGAGAATAATGAAAGTAAGCATTTTTTTGTTCACTCGTGGGATGTGGATATTGTTGGCTGGTCCATTATTTATTGCTCGTCCCTAGTTGCCCTTGAGAAGGTGATGGCGATCTGCCTTTTTCAATAGTGGCAGGCTGTGTGCTATAGGTGGACCCACAATGTTGTTAGTAGGGGATTCCAGAACATTGATCCAGCGACAATGAAGGATTCAAAAAACACTGCTTTGAATCACGCACATTTCTCTTGCTATGGGATTTAAGTTTTAAATGAGCCCACCAGAACTTGCTTTTCAACGTCAGACTGGTTAATTGGTATGAAACAAATGTTCTGAACTGGATAAATTCAAGGAGAGTTCTCGGGACCATACCATTTATGGTTTGCACATAATCAAAGATAGAGGTGACTTCATAAAGTTCATAAAGGCTCACACTTATAAACTATTCAATCTCAAAGAAGGCATAAGCTGAGACAGGGAACTGAGTAAAATTATGAATAAAAGTGAAGTTTGACAAAACTAGGAATATATTTGTAAGGTGATTAAGACTACAATATCATTCAGTGAAGAAAGGAAAACAATTTAATTAAAAAGAAAGGAAAGTGCACGATGGGCTACTGGGAGCCTGGTATTTGAGATCGATATTGCAAACCTGCAGACAATAATTTATATGTATTTACACAGCAGTTTTAATCTAGGTATTGAGTGGTTCTCACACTAAAATGATGGTACGTTTGGAGCAAGGTAAGCAACAGAGTCAATAATTGAGGAAGGCACTCTGTTGATTGCTTCCCTTCATCACACTTTCAATGCAACAATATTTTAATTATGCAGCTCTTCCTTGAAGCTTTTCTTTGTTTATTTGATGCTCCATAACTGCAAAACCAAAAAAAAACCTTTTGGTCAGAGATTCCAACATCCTGAAAAATCTTCAGGCTGATCCATATCCAACAGAGTGTTTGAAAAAAATGCTCAAAGTTTTATGACTATGAAAGAAATCTTTTTTTACAGATTAGATTACTTACAGTATGGAAACAGGCCCTTTGGCCCAACAAGACCATACCAACCCTCCAAAGAGCAACCCACCCAGACCCATTCCCCTACATTTACCCCTTCACCTAACACTACAGGCAAATTAACATGGCCAGTTCACCTAACCTGCACATTCTTGTGCCTGTGGGAGGAAACCAGAGCAAACCCACACAGACACAGGGAGAATGTGCAAACTCCACACAGTCGCCTGAGATGGGAATTGAACCCAGATCTCTGGCGCTGTGAAGCAGCGGTGCTAACCACTGTTCCACCGTGCCACCCACAATCTTCAACCTGAAATAATCCACAACACTTTTTAAGTAAATAAAAATCTTGAAAAATAAGACACTTCATACTATTTCTCAATTTTAAAGGCCGTTAAAGAAAATCTAGAATCCAGATCTTCATATTGACCAAAAATCTAAACAATCCTTCATTGGGCCATACCGTGTACAGATTGCATTGAAATTCATCTATTTGTATTTGAAATATATTATTTGCAGACAGATGACGAATGAAAATTTTATCTCTTCTCACCTTAAATGGTCGTAGTGATTAGAGGAACATAAATGGTAGCAATGGAAGAAAATCAACTGATCCAATGGAAAGAATAAGTAGCCAAAAACAAACAAGAAGTAAATAGAAGAATCTGCCAAGATAATTCGCCGAATATGTTTGTGAAATATAATTGCAGTAAACATACAAAAGCACTCCATATCGAATCTAACTTGGTCAAAGTATCAATGATTTATACAGCTGGACAATTCAACATTGCGTTGATTTTATGAGAAGGCATTCTTGTTACACAAATAATTTTGTAGAATGTATTAATATATGGCATATCTAAAACTTTTCCACTTGCTTGAAGATAGTAATTTTAGTTACCCAACACTGCCATTTTGCATAAGAAAAAACATGAAGGTAGTATCATCTGACCAGATTTCAGCAATAGGGAAGTCACTTTTTGAAACAAAATTACTTGATTTAGTTATTGCAAAGTAATGAAAAATTAAAGCCATTCCTTCGACCGACCATGAGCAAAATCCTATTTATTGATCTGTGAGAAAGAAATGAAGAAAGGAAATACTCTGGCTCTGAAAGGTGATCTGATATTGATAAATTATGTTTTTTTCCCCCGGTGTCTGCTGCTATGTTACTGAAAGTGAAAACCCATATCCAAAGTGTTGCTCCCGCATTTGAAAGCATACAGTTCATTAAGTGTTATTTTAAATTCTGAGACTCCAATCCACCCTTGTCCCTAACACTCTAGATGTGGGTTCAATCTCTGTTAAATAATGTGAATACATCACTACCACCAATAGGATATGGTCCAAACATGTATTTCAGTATTTTATATTGCTTACTTAAACATTTCTTGTAATGGTGCTGACAGTATATTCTCATGCATTGGTTCTAATATCCTTGAGCAATTCTGAATATGAATGTAGGAAAATATTTAACAAGACTCCTGCCAATGCTGAGCAGTAGCATTTATGTTGAATCTGTGATTTGGAAAATAATTTAATGGAAAGGGAATAGATGAGCCAGAGCATTAAATATTACGGTGTCTTTACCTTAGTACCATTCTATTCTTTAGACCATCAGCTGCTCTTTTTTAGACGGTACATGCAATGGATGTGCAGTTGAGAAAATCTCTCAGGGAAAGGTTGACCTTAATTTGAGCGGACAGTAGCATCTTTTTTCCCTGTAGACAACTGGCTTGTACTTGAAGATAGGTATCCCCATCCACAATTGACAGTACACATTCCACCTGAAACTGCAGACTTTCACTGAGCATTTTTAGTTTATTATTCAGTTTCTCAAAGGTCAAAAATCAGCTACTGCAAAGTTGACACGTGCACATTGATAACACTGGTGCACATCCTGTATTTTAAAATTGAACCTTTACTGAGTATTTTTCAATCCCTCTTCTGTTAAACTCCAAATCTGTCTCTCTCATCTGCATTATAATCACAAAAATAGAGTGCAAAACTCAATTTCAGGAATGGATTGGCAGAGAATCTTATTTCTTTCTTCAGAAATGTCTGAAAGGGTTATTTTGTACACAATGAGTTACTTTGAAATGCAGTAATTGTTTTAACAAATACTGCAGCTATTTTATGAATAGCAAATAGAAATAAGATGAAAGACTGATGATGCTGGTTTTGGATAGTGGCTTAGAGAAAAAGGCATTTGAAAAACTATCTTTTTAACTTTGAAAGAGCTTTAGTTGCCATTGGAACTACAGACTGATCCCCAGTTCCATATTCCATCAAAAAGCCAAAAACTTACAATGCTGCATTCCCTCAGTTGTGCACTGGATCATCTACCTTGATCATATATTCACATTATTTAACACAGGTTGAACCCACATCCAGTGTGTTAGGGGCAAGAGTGCAACTAGTTGAGGCAAGTTGATGGTGATATTTTAAAAGGAAGAAAATCATTATCCCACCTGTTTCTTATGAGAAGGCATTTCCATTCGTGAAGCTTACAATACAGTTTATAGAGACATGCTTTGATGTATCCTCTGGATAACTTCAGACATCTGCCACTGAACTGAGTTGAGATTGGCATCCTTCCCACTTCTAACTGGCAGCTTAATGTTCCAGGATACAAATGCTGCAGGAAGGATAGAAAGAGAGGCAAGAGAGAAGGGGGAGTGGTATTTTTGATAAGGGATAGCATTACAGCTGTGCTGAGGGAGGATATTCCTGGAAATACATCCAGGGAAGTTATTTGGGTGGAACTGAGAAATAACAAAGGGATGATCACCTTATTGGGATTGTATTATAGACTCCCAATAGTTAGCGGAAATTGAGAAACAAACTTGTAAGGAGATCTCAGCTATCTGTAAGAATAATAGGGTAGTTACGGTAGGGGATATTAACTTTCCAAACATCGACTGGGACTGCCATAGTGTTAAAGGTTTAGATAGAGAGGAATTTCCTAAGTGTGTACATGATAATTTTCTGTTTCAGTATGTGGATGTATCTATTAGAGAAGGTGCAAAACTTGACCTACTCTTGGGAAATAAGGCAGGGCAGGTGACTGAGGTGTCAGTGGGGAAGCACTATGGGGTCAGTGACAAAAACTCTATTCATTTAAAAATAGTGATGGAAAAGGATAAACCAGATCTAAAAGTTGAAGTTCTAAATTGAATAAAGGCCAATTTTGACAGTATTAGGCAAGAACTTTCAAAAGCTGATTGGAGGCAGATGTTCGCTGGTAAAGGGACAGCTGGAAAATGGGAAACCTTCAGAAATGAGATAACAAGAATCCAGAGAAAGCATATTCCTGTCAGGGGGAAAGGGAAGGCTGACAGCTATAGGAAATGCTACATAACTAAAGAAATGGAGGGTTTGGTTCAGAAAAAGAAGGAAGCATATGTCAGGTATAGACAGGATAGATCGAGTGAATCTTCAGAAGAGTATAAAGGCAGTAGGAGTATACGTAAGAGGGAAATCAGGAGGGCAAAACGGGGACATGAGATAGCTTTGGCAAATAGAATTAAGGAGAATCCAAAGGGTTTTTACAAATATATTAAGGACAAAAGGGGTATAGGTTTGCTCGCTGAGCTGTAGGTTTGATATCCAGGCGTTTCATTACCTGGCTAGGTAACATCATCAGTGGCGACCTCCAAGTGAAGCGAAGCTGTTGTCTCCTGCTTTCTATTTAAATGTTTGTCCTAGAATGGAGTTCTTGGGGTTTGTGGTGATGTCATTTCCTGATCGTTTTCTGAGGGGTTGATAAGATGGCATCTAGATCTATGTGTTTGCTTATGGTGTTGTGGTTGGAGTGCCAGGCTTCTAGGAATTCTCTGGCATGTCTTTGCTTAGCCTGTCTCAGTCGATGTGGTGGTTTATTTCCGCCGTGTGTAGGGCTACGAAGGAGAGAGGGTCATGTCTTTTTGTGGCTAGCTGGTGTTCGTGTATCCTGGTGGCTAACTTTCTTCCTGTTTGTCCTACGTAGTGCTTGTGGCAGTCCTTGCATGGAATTTTGTAGACGACGTTGGTTTTGTCCATGGGTTGTACTGGGTCTTTTAAGTTTGTTAGTTTTTGTTTGAGAGTGTTGGTGGGTTTGTGTGCTACTAGGATTCCGAGGGGTCTAACTAGTCTGGCTGTCATTTCTGAAACTTCTTTGATGTATGGTAAGGTGGTTAGGGTTTCTGGCTGTGTTTGCTCTGCTTGTCGTGGTTTGTTCTTGAGGAATCTGCGGATTGTATTTTTTGAGTATCCGTTCTTCTTGAATATGTTGTATAGGTGGTTCTCTGTTTCCGAAGTTCATCTGTGCTGCAGTGTGAGGTGGCTCATTGGAATAGTATTCTGATACAGCTTCGTTTGTGTGTGTTGGGATGGTTGCTGGCTTGTTAAGTATTTGGTCAGTATTTTAGAAGAGACCATCACACACACCCCAATCACCATCAATCACATTACCAACGAAAACATCATGAAGCTAGTGGACCTGTGCCTCATCACTCACTTCACCTTCAACAACATAATCTACAAACAAACCAACGGTGCACCCATGAATCCGCTATCAGGATTCATAGCAGAAGTGGTAATGCAAAGATGAGAACAAACAGCCCGACCAACCATCAAACCAAAAATCTGGGTCTGCTACGTAGATTACACCTTTGTTATCACAAAATGAAACAAGATAGAAGAGACATTTAACATCATCAACAACACCCTCTCAGGCATAAAGTTCACCAAGGAGGAAGAAACCGACAACAAACTCGCATTCCTGGATGTCACAGTCGAAAGAACGGACAACGGAGAACTACAAACCTGTGTATACATAAAACCAACAAACACTGATCAAATACTTAACTACACCAGCAACCACCCCAACACACACAAACGAAGCTGTATCAGAACACTATTCCAATGAGCCACCTCACCCTGCAGCACAGATGAACTTCGGAAAACAGAGGAGAACCACCTATACAACGTATTCAAGAAGAACGGATACTCAAAAATTACAATCCACAGATTCCTCAAGAACAAACCACGACAAGCAGACAAAACACAGCCAAAAACCCTAACCACCTTACCATACATCAAAGAAGTTTCAGAAATGACAGCCAGACTACTTAGACCCCTCGGAATCCTAGTAGCACACAAACCCACCAACACTCTCAAACAAAAACTAACAAACTTAAAAGACCCAGTACAACCTATGGACAAAACCAACGTGTCTACAAAACTCCATGCAAGGACTGCCACAAACACTACGTAGAACAAACAGGAAGAAAGTTAGCGACCAGGATACACGAACACCAGCTAGCCACAAAAAGACATGACCCTCTCTCCCTCGTAGCCCTACACACGGAGGAAAAAAACACCACATTGACTGGGACAGGCTAAGCAAAGACATGCCAGAGAATTCCTAGAGGCTTGGCACTCCAACCACAACGCCATAAACAAACACATAGATCTCGATACCATCTATCAACCCCTCAGAAAACGAACAGGAAATGACATCACCACAAACCTCAGGAACCCCATCCAGGACAAACACATAAATAGAAAGCAGGAGACAACAGCTTCGCTTCACTTGGAGGTCGCCACTGATGATGTTACCTAGCCAGGTAATGAAATGTCTGGATATCAAATCTATAGCTCAGCGAGCAAACCTATACCATAAATGAGCTACAGACCTTCACAAACCTTACAAAAGGCTAACTAGGGAGAGAATAAGGCCCCTCAAATATCAGCAAGGTGGCCTTTGTGTGGAGCCACAGAAAATGTGGGAAAATGAATATTTTGCATCAGTATTTATTGTGGAAAAGGATATGGAAGATATAGACTGTAGGGAAATAGATGGTGACATCTTGCAAACTGTCCAGTTTACAGAGAAGTGTGGGATGTCTTGAAATGGTTAAAAGTGGATAAATCCCCAGGACCTGATCAGGTGTACCCTAGAACTCTGTGGGAAGCTAGAGAAGTGATTGCTGGGCCTCTTGCTGAGATATTTGTATCATCAATAGTTGCAGGTGAGGTGCTGGAAGATTGAAGGTTGGCAAACGTGATGCCACTGTTTAAGAAGGGCGGTAAAGACATGCCAGGGAACTATAGACCAGTGAGCCTGACCTTGGTGGTAGGCAGGTTGTTGGAGGGAATCCTGAGGAACAGGATGTACATGTATTGGAAAGGCAAGGACTGATTTGGGATAGTCAACGTGGCTTTGTGCGTGGGAAATCATGTCTCACAAACTTGATTGAGGTCTTTGAAGACATAACAAAGAAGATTGATGAGGGCAAAGCAGTAGATGCGATCTATATGGACTTCAGTAAGGTGTTTGACAAGGTTGCCCATGAGAGACTGATTAGCAAGGTTAGATCTCACAGAATACAGGGAGAATTAGCCATTTGGATACAGAACTGGCTCATAGGTAGAAGACAGAGAGAGTGGTGGTGGAGGATTGTTTTCAGACTGGAGGCCTGTGACCAGTGGAGTGCCACAAGGATCGGTCCTGGGCCCTCTACTTTTTGTCATTTACATAAATGATTTGGATGCGAACATAAGAGGTACAGTTA
Source organism: Hemiscyllium ocellatum (assembly GCF_020745735.1). Classification (NCBI taxonomy): domain Eukaryota; kingdom Metazoa; phylum Chordata; class Chondrichthyes; order Orectolobiformes; family Hemiscylliidae; genus Hemiscyllium; species Hemiscyllium ocellatum. The sequence goes on from NC_083429.1 coordinate 34,677,962, forward strand.
GTAAGTTTGCTGATGACTCCAAAATTGGAGGTGTAGTGGACAGCGAAGAGGATTACCTCAGATTACAACAGGATCTGGACCAGATGGGCCAATGGGCGAGGTGCTGCATTTTGGGAAAGCAAATCTTAGCAGGACTTATACACTTAATGGTAAGGTCCTAGGGAGTGTTGCTGAACAAAGAGACCTTGGAGTGCAGGTTCATAGCTCTTTGAAAGTGGAGTTGCAGGTAGATAGGATAGTGAAGAAGGTGTTTGGTATGCTTTCCTTTATTGGTCAGAGTATTGAGTACAGAAGTTCGAAGGTTATGTTGCAGCTGTACAGGACATTGGTTATGCCACTGTTGGAATATTGCATGCAACTCTGGTCTCTTTCCTTTCGGAAAGATGTTGTGAACTTGAAAGGGTTCAGAAAAGATTTACAAGGATGTTGCCAGGGTTGGAGGATCTGAGCTACAGGGAGAGGCTGAACAGGCTGGGGCTGTTTTCCCTAGAGTGTTGGAGGCTGGGGGGTGACCTTATAGAGGTTTACAAAATTATGAGGGACATGGATAGGATAAATAGACAAAGTCTTTGCCCTGGGGTCGGGGAGTCCCGAACTAGAAGGCATAGGTTTAGGGTGAGAGGCGAAAGATATAAAAGAGACCTAAGGGGCAATTTTTTCACGCAGAGAGTGGAATGAGCTGCCAGGGGAAGTGATGGAGGCTGGTACAATTGCAACATTTAAGAGGCATTTGGATGGGTATATGAATAGGAAGGGTTTGGGGAGATATAAGCCGGGTGCTGGCAGGTGGGACTAGATTGGGTTGGGACATCTGGTCGGCATGGACGGGTTGGACCGAAGGGTCTGTTTCCGTGCTGTACATCTCTATGACTCTATAACTGCCAGGCAGAGTTTAAATGCAAGTTGAAGATCAATGCGACTGGGACACTGTCCCAGTCTTAACTGAACTTTTGACATGTACATGACCATAAAAGTATTCAAAGTGCACCAATTACTATTTAAGCCCATAAAAAAAACTCCACAGTCTCTTCCTGAAATCCTTTATAAACACGTGTCTGTGGTTGATTTTTCACATCCACAAGCACACATATCTTTCCTGATTGAGTCTAATAAAATGCCATTTATAAAATATTGAGTTGCACATCTGACATTCCTTTAAGGGAAGAAAAATTTACATGTTATGAAGCGGTTGCAGTGACCAGACATCTCAAATGATTTAGAGCTAAGGAAATACTGATATGAAATGTTGCAAAACATGAAACATGACTGCAAATTCGTGCAGAGCAATGCAAAACAGCAATAGCAATCTGATAATGAACAGATAATTTTGTTTTGTTTTTGGCAATTCTAATCAAGGAGTAAAAATATGCCAGAACAGAGTAGTTAAAACCCCAGTACACTTGCTTTGAATATATTACTATCATGGGATCATTTATATACACCTACAAGGGCAGATGGGTCCTACGTTAACATCTCATCTGAGACACACAATCTCTCACAGTACAGCACTCGCTCAGTATTGCACTAACATGTCAGCATTGACTTCTGTACTTAGGTATCACTCAAGTGGGATTCAAAGCCAGAACCTTCCAACGCAGAGGTGAAAGGTTTGTCTGTGAGCCAGCGCTGACACAGCACTCCCACCAAGCAACATTTTTCATGCTTTTGTATTTCGAACTTCTCATGGGTCCACACAAGAAAATGTCGAGGGAACTGACCATGTAAGTGCATGGGAGATGCATGCCGAAACTGAATATCATAAAGGGAAATATATTCATATTACCATGCAGAATTCTATACATTAGTGACCAATGTGATTGCTGTACTTATCATGTGCAAAGCCCACTCTGATACTGCTCGAATCTGCTCTAAACTGTCGGCTGGAAAATCAAAGTAAAGAAATGGGTCTTAATTTTTCCCAAAATCCGACAAGTATTAATTTTGGGGAATATCATGGACGGTTTCTCTCTGCACTTCACCTCTTTCATATCTAGCTCACTTTTATGCATTCAGTAATTATGGAAGTAATTGCCATTCCGGGGCCTCTCAGGATTCCTAGCCTTAGCATCAATTTTAAAGTCCAGCTGTGCAGCACACACAGCCAAGAGATGTGCATTTAGTGCATTTAGAAAGAGGGAGCATGAATCAGACAGTACTTGGGTGGCACAACTGCTGTTTCATTGCAAGTACAAACTCACATTGTAGATATATTGTTATTTTACACCATCACCTGTCTCATTGACAGCCACTATAGTAACTACAGTTATAGCGACCAACACAGATTACCGGCCTTTAGAAGTATCCCAGCTCAGAACCCTGGGAGCTACTCTCTCCTTAATGCCCAGTGTAGTTCAGCGATCTTCTTATTGTTCAATGCGGAGGCATCACAGAATAGAAATACTTGAAACTTTTGTAAATGCTCACTTTAATTCAGCAGTAGCAGAAGTGAAGAAGGAAACGAAAATAAAAGCCACATTTGCATCTGTAAAAGGCAAGTGCTGCTTATCTTACGATCAATAACAAATTTACAGTAGGTCTGAGGAAGCGTCATATCAGACTAGAAACATTTCTCTCCACAGATGCTGCATAACCTTGCTGAATTTCTCGAGCACTTCCTGTTTTTATTTTAGACTTACAGCACTTGTGTTTTGTTTAATAGCTTTAATGCCTTTGTTTCACTCCATGAAGAGTTTAAAAATCAGCCGGTTTAACCGGATATGACTGTGCATTTAGCCATAAAAATAAAAATTGGGAATAGAAATGTAACAAATGCACTATTGATTAAGACAGTGATACCAGCTCTAAACACTAGCTTTAGCATTATCAATTTGAAACTTCTAACAAATGAATTACTGATAACTTCGAACATAAATTACATGGTTCAAAACTGATTCATTCAGAAAAGTACTTAGCGAGACTCTAAATGCTCAAAAGTACTTCAATATTCAGTTCACCCCCATTATGCTTTTAAATTGCTCTAAATGGTTCATATAGACAACTCGCTGCAATAGTTTAAGGATAACATTGAAGATCAATTTGGTTTTTCCCTTTCAATATTCAACAGGTGTAATTGAGAAGGGAAGGTGGGAGAAAGTATACAATTATTAATTATTCTTTTACACCCTTTCAATGGTGATCCAATTATTTCCCTTCATGAAATTTTTGTACACCAGGACAGCAGGAAAATCCATCCAATGGACTTGGGCACTGCTGTACCATCTGCCAACAGGAATTAAACTGTGAAGGGGCCAAATGAAGCAATTCTCGTCGTTATCTTCTTTAGTAACAGTGGACTGTTCCTTGGGAATGCAGAGAAAAATAATTCCTTTATTTGCTGATATTCAAGCATAGGGCAGTAAGTGTGTGACAGCTGCTCAGCTCTTGGCACAGGCTCAACTCTTTGGTAGATCTGACCAAGAACAAGGGGGTCTGGCCCATTGTCTTTCACATGCTGACAGATGGTGCACTGTGTTGGTATGTTGTTTGCATGCTTAGGTTGCAACACGCACGTGCATGCAGAGATATTAGATGTGCCAAGAAAAAGCCGGAATGAGACATAATAGCAGATGAAAAACATAGCATCAAAAGATATGGCAAGAAGGCAGTCATGGAGAAAGATAAAATCAAAGGCAGCTAAAGAGATAATTATCATGATAAATGACGATCTCTTGAAGCTTTTATAGTGAGAGCATTAGCAATATGTCATTCAGCACCTGAAACTTTCATATGATTCAGTTAAAAGTTCTTGACAGTCTTGAACAGATAAAAACCAATAAACCCTGAGGATGCATAACTCTCTCACAGGGTACTGAGAACGGCAAAAATGAATATTCACGAAATACTGATATTCATTTAAAGAGGCTAATGAAATTTTGGGGAAGTCTCACAACGAAGATAGGTCATATTTTCAAAAGAGTAACACAACCACACCTGATAACTGCAGATTCATGAAGCTGACCTCAACAATTGGAAAATAAATTGAATCCAAAATATAAAGAAACAAGATACACTTAATTCTACTATAATGCGTCTTTCATTAACACAAATTGGCTATAATATGATTGGTGAATAGGGAATGCTGTTTCTAAAATGTGAACTTGTAAAATGTGCGTTGGCGATAATATGATTAAATCGCCAACACTTTAAGTGTTATTTGTATTGTGTGATTTTTGTATAGCGTGGGGCTGCACAGGAACAGAACCGTCCTGGTGTAGAAGAAATGACTGCATCTATTAAATGACAGCCTCGGTTGACTGTCTGTGTGGAGTTTGCACATTCTCCCTGTGCCTGCGTGGGTTTCCTCTCGGTGCTCCGGTTTCCTCCCACAGTCCAAAGATGTGCAGGTCAGGTGATTTGGCCATGCTAAATTGCCCATAGTGTTAGGTGCATTAGTCAGAGAGGAATGGTTCTGGGTGGGTTACTCTTTGGAGGGTCGGTGTGGACTTGTTGGCAGAAGTGCCTGTTTCTACACTGTAGGGAATCTAAGAATTAATAAATGTGGCATTTTAAAGGGTATATGAATCTTGACCAATCTCATGGAATTTCTCTGAGAACTTGATAACGTAAGATGACAAGCAGGAGTTTGCATATTCCTGATGAAGGGCTTTTGCCCGAAACGTCGATTTTACTGCTCCTCAGATGCTGCCTGAACTGCTGTGCTCTTCCAGCACCACTAATCCAGAATCTGATTTCCAGCATCTGCAGTCATTGTTTTTACCTTGTTATACCACATTCAATCCACCTCGACCTGCTTCAAAAACAACTTTATTTGTCTCATCCTCTTATTCAAGCCCCATATACTTTTTTTTGCATTATTTATTTGGCTTTTTTTCTAATCAACATGTTCAGAGATGCTATGACACATTCCTGCAGCAATTGGGACCAGTACCTGGGCTTCCTGGTCCAAGGGTAGGGATACTACCACTCGGCCACGAGCTTCCTCATTTTGATTACACACCTCTGCAGCAAGTGGGATTTGAACCTGAGTCTCTTGGTCCAGGGGTAGGGACACTACTACAAGAGGATCCCCAAAAATGGCACAGTGGTTAGCACAGTTGCCTCACAGCACCAGAGACCCAGGTTCAATTCCCGCCTCAGGCGACTAACTGTGTGGCGTTTGCACATTCTCTTGTGTCTGTGTGGGTTTCCTCTGGGTGCTCCAGTTTCTTCCCACAATCCAAAAATGTGTGGGTTAGGTGAATTGGCCATGCTAAATTGTCCGTAGTATTAGGTGAAGGGGTCTGGGTGGGTTGTGTGTTGGTGTGGACTTGTTGGGCCGAAGGGCCTGTTTCCTCACTGTAAGTAATCTAATATAAAAATAAAACAGCATTTGATTTTTAACCTTTTTTCCAAGCAACCTGTTCAGAGATGTTATTAACACCTCTGGAGCCCGTGGGACTTTAAACCGTTGTACTGACTGTCACGAGGTCAGTCAGGTGGAGCTCTTAGAATATGATTTCCCTGACTGGGGCTGTTAATCTTGTCCAATCAGGGAGTCCTGGCTGACAGATAAGGACAGGAGTCACCTTTTCCAGCTCCGCGAGCAACATGGCAGTCGGCAAAAACAAGAGGCTGACCAAGGGAGGCAAAAAGGCCGCTAAGAAGAAGATCGTGGACCCCCTTCTCCAAGAAGGATTGGTACGATGTTAAGGCTCCAGCAATGTTTAACATTAGAAATGTGGGCAAGACCTTGATTACAAGAACTCAGGGAACTAAAATTGCCTCAGAAGGCTTAAAAGGCCGTGTGTTTGAAGTGAGTCTAGCTGATTTGCAGAATGATGAAGTGGCCTTCCGCAAATTTAAGTTGATCGTGGAGGACGTTCAGGGCAAAAACTGTCTCACCAACTTCCATGGCATGTACGTAACACGTGATAAGATGTGCTCTATAGTTAAAAAATAGCAGACCATGATTGAAGCCCACATTGATGTCAAACCCACAGATGGATACTTGCTTCGCCTATTTTGTGTCGGGTTCACTAAGAAACGCAGCAACCAGATTCGTAAAACCTCCTATGCTCAACACCAGCAAGTTCGTACAATTCGTAAAAAGATGGTGGAGATCATGACTCGTGAAGTGCAAACCAATGACCTTAAGGAGATTGTCAACAAGCTGATCCCAGACAGCATTGGTAAGGACATTGAAAAAGCTTGTCAGTCCATTTACCCTCTTCACGACGTTTATGTGCGAAAAGTCAAAATGTTAAAGAAGCCCAAGTTTGAATTGGGCAAACTGATGGAACTGCATGGTGAAGGAGGAAGTGGCTCAGGCAAACCATCAGGTGAAGAAACTGGTGCTAAAGTGGACCGAGCTGATGGATATGAACCCCCAGTTCAAGAAACTGTCTAAATATGTATAATAAAACATTTCTTAGACCATAAAAAAAGAACAGGAGTCACCAGTTGGAGGACGCTCAGGTGTGCGGTGGAATCCCATCCAAGCTCACTCAGCCCGGATAGAATTTCACATTGGCCCCAAGGTCCCGTACTTCCCTTAGGAGCCTGTGCCCCACAACCTGAGCCGCCTCCGGAATTTTAATTTTGTTCCCTTTCAGAGGGTAAAAAGGCGGGCCCCATATTGACTGCTGCTGCACACCATCCACCTCTTCTCCCTCATCGACCGTCCAGACACGCCTTGGCGTGCCCATTTGCCACTGGGTGGTGGGGATCCCCAGTGGAGGACCCTCTACACAGGAGTCCTCCCCCTTTCACTCGGGGAGCTGGGGTGGAGGGTGCTACACGCAGCAGTCCCCTGCAACCGCAGATTGCGGTGGTTCACGGACTCCCAGCCCAACTGCTTGTTCTGTGGTGCTGTGGAGTCCGTGGACCATGTGTATATTGGGTGTGGGCATTTGCATTCCCTCTTTGACTTCCTCAAAAACCTCCTCCTCTGCTTTTGGTTGCACTTCAGTCCCACCCTCCTGATCTTCGGGCACCCGGTACGGAGGAGGGAGGGCAGGTCTGAAGACCTCCTCGTGGGTCTGCTCCTGGGCCTGGCCAAATTGGCCATAAACAGGTCCAGGCAGCGGGCTGTGGAGGGGGTCGTGAGGGCCGACTGCCTGCCTCTCTTCCGCGGTTACGTTAGAGCCCGGGTGTCCTTGGAGAAGGAGCACGCAGTTGTTCAGGGAGAGGTGGGCACTGCAGTGAGTGGAGTGCATTATTTCCCTCTCCAACTCTATTTTTATTTAGTCCCTGCCCTCCCCTTCACTGTTTGATCACACAGCATTGACCTTTGAAGTGAAGGGCACTGCTTGTCACTGGCTACCCGGGTGTTTTCCTATCTTCCTGGTGGTGGAAATAGAATAAGGATTCATGCACTTTGTGTCTCTCACTGTGTCTCACACCTACACCCACACACACACACCATGGGTGCTGGGGAAAAAAACAGCAAAAAAAAAGAAAAAAATAAACAAAAATAAAACAGGAGATGTTTAATCCCTGCCCTCCCCTTCACTTTTTTAGAAAAAAAAACAGGAGTGTCTCTATTGTGTGTGGGTGTTTGCACTCCCTTTTTGATTTTCTTAAAAACCTTCTCTGTTTTTTGGTTGCAGTTCAGTCCCACGCTCCTGATCTTTGGGCACCCGGTACGGAGGACCTCCTCATGGGTCTGCTTCTGGGCTGACCAAACTAGCCATAAACAGATCCAGGCAGCGAGCCATGGCTGTCTACCACTGCCTTGAGCTGTTCTGGAAGAGGTGGGCACCACAGGGAGTGGAGTGTTTTATTTCCCCCTCCAATTCTATTTTGATTTAATTCCTGCCCTCCCCTTCACTTTTGTTTTGACCATGCAGCATTGCCCTTTGATGAGAAAGGCACTGCTTGTCACTGGCCACTCTGGTGTTTCCTTTCTTCCTGGTGGTGGAATATAAATAAAGATTTATGCACTTGTTGTTTTTCACTGTGTCTGACACCTGCACACACATGGCATGGGTGCTGGGGAAAAATAAGCACTACCGCTGTAAGGCAGAAATGTGAGAGGAAATTAAAAAAGAGAACAGGACTATCTGCTGGCTCTAAGGGAGCTGGATCAGTATCAAGGATAATTTATGTATAAATAAGGGACGACTTGATGACAGGATACGGGATTCTATGATGTTATTTCACTCAGGTCTCTTAGTCCAGAGGTAGGGACACTACCACTGCACCCCAAAATGCCCCCACTCTACTCATTCCTCATAACCTTGAATTGTTATTTTCTTCAGCCACTTATCCAATTCTCTTTCAAAAACCATTAACTGATCTGCTTCATCGTGGTCTCAAGCAGAATGTTACAAATCTTAATTATTTGCTGCCTAAATATGTATCCTCCTTTGTTTTTTTTTTGCCAATCACTTTAAATCAGTGCTCGCTAATTCTCGACTGTTCTGCCAATGGCACCAGCTTCTCTCTATATATTCAGTTTGGCCCTCTCAGGATTTGAGCAACTTGAACATATTCCCCCTCAGCCTTCTCTTATCTAAGGAGAATTGTCCCAAATTCTCCAATCAATGATGTTAGGTTCCTGTTTGGGTCAGCACCACAGAAGGTCTTGCTCACCTTTCTTCATTAGCCATGTGACTGCCTGCCATTAGTTAACTAGACAGCTCTGACAACACTGCTTTCCCATTTCTGCCACTGCTGGACACCTTGATATCAGGAATTCAGCGGTGTCAGCACAATCTCATCTATACTTTCTGACACCACTGAACCAGCTCAATGGTATTACTGCTTCACAATCACTCCTCAGGTACTCAGGAATCTCTATGAAGTGAAAAACAGTTTGACCGAGTGACTTTGAAAGAAACAATGTTGCTGGGTTCTGCAGTCACCTTTTCCAAATGGAGGACAAGGAATGATTTCAGCATCATAAGAAATGGGTTACAATAGTCCCTTAATCATTTTCTGTCATAGATTCTTTGTTTCTTTCATACTGTTGTACCATGAGGCTAACTACCATGTTAAATGTGCTGTCCCTAATATCTTTACGTATTTCTCCAGGCCACTGTATGCATGAAGAAAGCAAATTCCAAAGAACCTCAAGATATTGTTTATTGCATCTCCCCAACTATTTACATGTTACAAGCTTGAGTACTGTGGGCAATTCTGGAATCCACATTATAGGGTGAGATAATTGCGTTGGAGAGGGTGCAAAGGAGATTAACCAGGATTTTGTCTGAACCTGCAGTCACTTCAGATGAGATAGACTGGGATCATTTCCCTTGAAGAAGAGGAAACTGAGGGAGGACATGATTGGGATGTATAAAATGATGAGGGGTATAGATAGGAAAGACAAAAAGGAACCTCTTGCCTTGCTGGAGGGATCAGTGATCAGAGGATCTAAATTTAAGGTAAGGAGCAGGAGGTTTAGCAGGGATGAGAGGAAAATATTCTTTCACTGAGAAGGTGGTGGGAATTCAGAACTCACTGGGTGTAAGAGTAATAGAGGCAGAGATCCTCATAATATTCAAAAAGTATTTAGATGCGCAATTCCAATACCAAGGCAAACAAAGCAATGGAGAAAGTGAGGATTGCAGATGCTGGAGGTCAGAGTCAAAAAGTGTGGAGTTGGAAAAGCATAGCAGGTCAGGCAGCATCTAAGGATCAAAAGAATCGATGTTTCAGGCATAAGCCTTTTATCAGGAATATGGGCTATGTGCTGAAAATAGGATTAGAATAGTTAGATGATTTCATTTGACTGGAACAGACTCCACAGACTGAAGGGCCTTTTTCTGTGCTGTAGATCTCTAAGGCTATATGTAGTATGCATTATTACAGAGTCTGTTAGGAGGATTTGGTCTGAGGCATGTCTCCTTCAAAACCCTTAATTATTCTCTCTAATAGGAGAATACTCCTGAAGAAGGGCACATGCCCGAAACGTCGATTCTCCTGCTCTTTGGATGCTGCCTGACCTGCTGCACTTTTCCAGCGACACATTTTCAGCTCTATTCTCCCTAATAATCTGCATGACTTTTCCACATTGGGTGGTGCTTGTAGTACTCAACTAATATTAATCTTTTCAGATTCATATACAAGTCATACATGTGGAGGCCAGGTTTCTAGGTCACTTTTAAGCATTACTTTCATTACTGTACTAATATGTGTGCTGTACATATTCTGAACACCTAACAGACTTCTAGCACAGAACTACTCAGACTACTGTGACATTGTAGCTTACCTCAGAAGCTTATCAACATATTCAGCAAATCTGATTTCTAGAAATGGCATCCAGGGCTGTTTGGAGATACTATTTTCAAAATTGGTGATCTGCACAGATAATGCAAAGGATTCCTTGAAGGAAAGAGACTGACAATTCTAAGAAGCTATACTTGCTGCAAGTGGAAAGATTTTGCTTGCTTTGATAAACAGATGACCAATTTAGTTCCCCTTGTACTGCTTGGTTTGTAAAAGATCAGCCAAAAAAGTAGAGACCATATGCCAGTAACATGAAACAGACAATGAGATCAGCTATTCAATAAAAGGATGATATATTTATCCATTAAGCTGCTTTTGACTGACAAATCCCACTTTATTCTCCTGCTTCTCTAACTTGTGACAATGACAGTCATGCAATGTCCCCCTATCATTACCAGCTAAAGACTTTTTTAACATTTTTCTTCCTTCCTTTTTCTCTCTCTTTCCTCTTCTCTTGAAATAGTAAAATACCCCAGAATTATTTTTATTTTACTTCTGATTTTAGTTGTTTTTTTAACCAGTGTTAAATTCTCAGAAGAAGCTGCCTGAGATGTGCAACTATGTTGCCACTAAACTAATCTTTGAATGCCATATTGATTCAAAAATCATCCAGTTAAATATCATAGCAGTGATTCATATGTCTCACACTCTCAAGAGGGATTACAGCACAGGATGTACATGATAGCGAACTGGGACAGACTCCTCTCTTGTTCTCCCTCTTGGTGAATGGGATCCATTGCATGAGTTTGGAAAAGTTTGGTGTCATCCCTTGTATCTCAGACTTCACCAGGTCTCATTTCTAAACTCTGCCAGACAGGTGATCTGACTGACTGTGTCAGATCACCCAAAATGTCAGGTTTCAACAAAAAATAAAAAGTATGCAACAACAGAAAAAACATGTATTTAAACCAAGAAAGTCTCCATATAAACCAAAATATCAAACAACAATCCTTTTTTCAATGTGATTTGTAGTTATGACCCATTCACAATATTCACCCTGCACATTGACAAGTATTAAAGAATAATCAACTAATTATGAGGGATGTGGCTTGCTTAATGTGTTAGAAAATTATTTTGTAACAAATCAGTATTCAGGACAGTCCTTTCTAAACAAACTCCCACTGTGACCACATTTCAAGGCTTTGTCCTGTGAGCCATAGTGGGGGGTTGGGATGTGGTGCGGTGGTTGGTGGTGCTGGTGTGGAGAGGATGTGTGAGATTGGGGAAAATGGGAGGATTGGAAAAATGGGTGCATGCCTGTTAGAGTGAGGGCACAGCTATTGTAACTCAGGCAGTTCTGCAGCAGCCATCATTACCTTGGAATCAAACTGAAGTGCTAGATAATGAGGTTAATATAGACAGGCTTGACCAATGTGCAGAACAATGGCAAATGCAACGTAATCCTGAAAAGTGTGAGGTGATCCTTTTTGGACAGACTAACAAGGCAAGAGATGAAACGAAGTAAAGTAGAAACCTACGAAGTACAGGGGATCGGAGGGACCTTGATGTGTAGAACCACAGACCTTGAAGGCAACAAGACAGGTGGATAAGAGGGTTAAAAAGTCATTCTGGTCTATATTAGTCGAGGCATTGAATACAAGAACAGGGACACTATGGTAAGGCTGCATAAGACTTTATTTTGATCATTTCTAGAGTACTGTGTGCAGCACTAGTTGCCACATTGTAAGAAGAACGTGATTGCACTGGGGTGGGTGCAGAGGACATTTTCCATGATTATTTGGTGCCTCACGATGCATGAAGAAACAGTTCAGCTTTTCAACCTTAAATTTTGTTAATAACATACAGGAGATTCCAAATAGCAGAGGAGTAGTGGTATAGATGGGGTGAAAGAGGCATAACATAGCTGAACAAATTTGCAAAGAAAACCTGCAAAATGTTTTGCAAGTTCCTAAACAGAGAACCATGCTGATGGAAAATGTTTTAAATACATGCAGAAGGACCATAATTGTTGAAATCCCAAATTGAAAATCACACGTCAGCACAGGGTAGAAATGAACAAATATTTTTAAATTGTCCCTGGTTAACAAGTAATTACCATTTTTTAAACTTGTTGCAGCTGTGTAATTCAATAAATAAATAAATAGATATATAGCGTAGGTTTTGCTTCTTTGTTCATGGGATATGGGCTTGCTGGCTAGGCCAGTATTTGTTGCTGATATCTTACTGCCGAGCAGGAAGTGAAAGTGAGCTGCCTTCTTGAACAGCTCCATTCCTCGGAGTGTAGGAATGCACACCATTTTGTTAGGAAGGGAGTTCAAAGAGTTTGACCCCTGAATGCAGAAATACATCTGTTATATGAAAATGCGAGGAAGTATCTCAGAGTTTCAGGTTCTTTTAATGGAGACTTAAGATGAACTCAATTTGGTACATGCAGAGAGATAGTTTTGCATTCATTTTAGGCTACTCACTGATATTGCCATAGTTGCCTCATTTGTATAATAAAATGATGATCCAGAACTGAATTCACACTAGCATCTCTGTCACTTGGCACTTACGAAAAGTTGCAATAAAAGAATTGTGTGCTTTTTAAATCACTTGTGAGACGTGGGATGTGGGCATTGGAAGCTATCCAGCATTTATTTTGCATCCTTAGTTGCCCTTGAGAAGGTGATGGTGGGCTGTCTTGTTGAACCATTGCAGTCCATGTATTCATAAATATTAATATATATTGTTAATAAACTTGGGTTTCAAACTAATGACATTTTGCTTTTATGAAGGGGTTTAGAAATCAGTTTGGTCTGTCTTTCTGAAACAATGATGTCAAACCAGCATGTGCCAAGTGATTGTGGGGAATAAGTGAAAGAGTGCAGTTTGTGAACCTTCCAGACCAGGACTGTTGGCTAAAACTCTGCAGATTTTTAAAAGACTGAGAAAGTCTAGCATTTTAGTTGCATGAGTATACAAAGAAAAGGCTTTGCACTTTACAGGAGCAGAACTAAGAAGAAGCAGTTAAGTCAAATGTACAGATTTAAGATGGAATAAAACTTCCCTAGATTTTTGAATTACTATTAAGTGATAATTTGGGAGAATAGGAGGAATTTTATTTGCCTGCGTGTTTTCAAACTGTGCTATGTTGAGATTGCTTATTTTTTATATCTCTCTTTTGGAATAACTTTTCGTTACTGTTAAAACCAAATCTGCTTACTTTCTAGTGAAAAACAAACATGTTAAAGAAAAGTAAAATAAAACTCCAAGCCACATTTCACTCTGGGATCTAACTCATCCAGTCATAATATCATCCAGGTTCATAATCCGGTAGACACACTATGTAACCCACAGTTTTACCGCTGTGAACTAAAAGTCTAACTCATGCAACTCCTGTGAAAATCAAGGAAATATGAAGGAATACAGTTATCCTTAATATTATTTTGAATGTGGCTTACTTGTTTATTTTTATTTAAAATAATTATTCAACCTAGGCAAATCTGAATAAGTATTACTGAGGTTACGGTCAGAGTCTCAAGATTATGATGTCATTTTAACAGTGTACATGTTAATGCAAGGAGGCTGTTTGACAGAACGGTAGCAGCCCTTCTGCTTGGGGTTGGGTACCTCAGTTGGCTGGATGGGTGGTCATAAAGCAGAGTAACCCCAAGAGCATGGGTTCACTCCTGTACTGGCTGAGATCACTATGAAAGTCACTGACCTCTCAACCTCACTCCCTGCCTGAGGCATGGTGACCCTCCCCTTAAATTTTCCTCTAATGAGAGTGGGACTTTGCTTTATAGCATTCCTAGGTCTAGTCTGGAGCCCTAGGTTTGAATGGTGGGCCAGGACTTGCTGGCCATAAAAGGTGTGGTAGTAGCATGGTCAAACAGGCTAATGGTCAGATTGTAAATCCTTCCAATATGCCTTATTGTTGGAGGTTTGTGTGGGAGAATCTTGTGGTCAGCCTCCTGCAGAAAGCAAAGGCACACCACAGCAGTACTTTGGCAACACATGTGGACCAATCCAATAGCAGCCCATGGTGCAACACTCAAAATTAATTCAGTTTTTTTTATATGTCAATTGTGAAAAATATCCAATCAGTTCTATAAACAAAGTCATCCTTAGTAAAATCAAGTAGTTTGAGCCAAAATTCACAGAAACAAATTCAAGGAAATAAGACTAATAATTCAATGTTAACAAGATCTTTTTTTAAAAATCATTCAATTAGTTACTTTCTTTAGGATTAAATGCTACCTTACTGGCTAATTTATCTATCGATTATCTATGGAAGAGAGGTATGTCATTTATTTGGACAAAGAAATGGAATGTCTTCATCAATTCAAGACCTTTTTTTGCACTGCAATGTTAGTGGCACCAATTGTGAGTTACGTAGATCTGAAATTAAGGCCCAATGGTCAGCTGACACACTTTAGTAGAGTCAACTAAAGACCATCTTCTATGAAGTAGTCACTAGCATCAGTTTGAAATCTGTTCAGACCCAGATTCCAGATTTGAGATTCTTTCACACTGCAACTGTTGAATCAATATAAAGAAACTCCACTTCACATGAAGGCTAAAGCTGTTGAGTTATTACAATCTGAACTAATATTAGCTTTCACAGGTTAAATTTGCATTTGGCAGTTGTATCCTTGAATGTCAAGTAAATAATGAAAAGAATCAGGCAATGAAAGACATTTGCAATAGTGAGCTCAAAGAAAAACCTCCCACCTACAAAGTTACTCAAATCTGCATTATTTCAAATAGAATGTGATTAAGCAGATAGAGAATTTGTATTGGAATTTATACATGCACAGTTGTCATTTATTTTATACTTTGAAAGATTGTTAGATGTAGAAGAAGCTAGTTTAACTCGAGAAAACAGGAGAGGCAGCCAAAAATTAGTCAGCTGTGTATTTTATTATTCCAAATGGCTATCTTTCTTTCTATTTGTAATATTCAATAATAAAGGTATGACCAATTGCAAATTAAAACAGAACATACTCGAGACAGTCAGCAGATCAGGCTTTATATGCTTGGCATATTTTTTCTATAGCTAGCATGATGACAATCCTATGACATTCCAATGAAGAAGGAAGCACCATAGTGTGAAGTCATAAAGCCTTCAGGCTCTACAATCAAAGGATAACAATGTCTGTCAGTTCACAAAAATTACAATGCAAAATCCAGTTGCACCTAGATAAAAGAGCGACGTAAGTCAGATAAAATGTTCTTTAACAACCATCACAGATTCTAATTAAATAACAAGAATGCATCTGAGATTTAGGTTAACCTGGTTTTCAAGAAAAAAAAAGCTGTGGTTTGCTGAAATTACAAATGATAAATCACAGAAATTTGCATTCAGAAAGTAACAAAACCAAATTTCCAGCCTACTCCATGTTGCTTTATCCTCACTGCTTGATTCTAGATCTAGAAAAGCAAATGAGAACAATAGGAATTAAGAATATGGATCTGATCCCTTTGACTTTCCAACCCTTTCCATTGAAGTAGCAAGCTGATTGCTAAAAGAATATAACAGCAGGGCACCACTGCACATAGTGGATGTTAAAATGACAACCTTTCCGAAACATCAGACAGAGGCATCAAGAAGAGAGAATGAGAAGGAATACTGAATACAAGCACCCCTTTAGGCTGAATGACCTGCAATGCAACATTTATTTTTACTGGGGGAAGCTTAGAACAATAACAAAAATATACTGTGCTCTGAATATTTAACTGTTCCACTCAATGACCCGAAATTGGAATGCAAGCATAACTGCAGGCTGTAAATTCAGTATATTCAGCAATATTGAGATAAGACAAGGTCAGGGCATTCAATTGATCTGCATGTCTTTGATTTCCCAGCACAGTCTACGTGGAAGTCAGTTACTCCTATTCAACCAGATCATTTTTCAAAGAATAATAGTATTTCGGTCTCATTAAATTTCTCTGTCTAGATTGGTTCTGCTAGAGACAAAAAAAAACTGCAGATGCTGGAATCCAAAGTATTCAGGCAGGAGACTGGAAAAACACAGCAAGCCACGCAGCATTAGGAGGAGGAGTCGACTTCTCCACCTCCTGATGCTGCCTGGCTTGCTATGTTCTTCCAGCCTCCTGCCTGTCTACTTTGGTTCTGTTGGCTTATACCCTTAAACTCAATTAATGTGCAATGTGTAACACTGCCTCTCAAGCAAAATTAGCTTCACTTGTGTCAACTACCTGAATCAGCTTCAATTTAATTAGATGCTGCATCTTACTCAGGAATGATCATATTCAGATTAAAATGGCATTCACGGTGTTAGTAAGAAGCCAGCAATGGCCTTAAAGAATCGTTGAGTCCTGTTTCAAATAACACGTGAAAGGGGGTGTTCTTGGAGTCTTGGATACATACCTCTCACACAAAGAAACATACTCTCCTTTGGCTAAAATATATGAAGTAAATTGTTGCTTCCAGGCATTCAAAATCTCAACCACACATCACTGACTTCATTATTGATTCATTCCAAACAAATACAGCCACAACTCTTCAATTAGTCTGCAGATACCTGGAAGAATCCTCAACTGCGGACAATATGGTTCATGAATTTTTCAAGTTCATTTCAAAGGTAAGTGAGATTTTTTTTTCAGTCCATTTTTGTTTTAAAAAGAGACTAGCTCAGCTGTATATCTAGTTTGCAATGACCTGGTTATTTGTGGCTGCTACATTAACTCTCAGAGCCAAACATGGTTCATCTTAAATCTCTTTACAGATGCCAAGAAACTGATACATTTCAGCCAGGAACAGTGCACTGTATTATTGCACTGATGGTACACCTCTCAACTTACATGAGGATTTCCCAGGAAATAGTTCACAGCAATTAAAGGGATACATTATTTCGTAAGAACAGGAGATATGTATCATATAAACACCCAAAGCCACATTTGAATAAACTAGAATTGTGTTGTTTTAAAACAAGCAGTTCAATCAGAAGTTAATAGTTTATTCAAGGAATTTTGCAGTGATTAGTTTGAAACCCTGCCTCAGAGGCAGCGGCATCTTAAGATGTCTACGGTGTGATGTTTGCACTCTAACCTTTCGCATATTTCCTGTAAATGTCACACAAACATTCAGCTCCAGTCTTTCCAAAACGCTGTCAAGAACACCAACATTTTTGAGTCAACAAATGCTCTGACACCCTGCAAGCAAAGTTATTGATCTGCAAGTATGTAAATATATAGATTACATGCAATAGACAGGTCTTGTGTCCATCTTAGATGGATTACGTCTTTTCATGATTTATTCATCAACTGGTATGACTGGTTGAAACCTACACTGTAACTTGTGGGTCCAAACATGCCAGATCTTAAAATATAGAAATCTTATTGCACAGAAGGAAACCATCCAGCTGATTGTGTCTGCATGTGGTCAGCCGAAATCCACTTTCCAACTCTTGGTCAAAATCCATGGATTTCCATCACATCCTGGGTTTAATTCTATGTGTTCTGGCTTTGGATCTCTATTCTCACTGCAAGGCTTAGACTGTACATTCACACTCTAAGCGTGTACTGGTTTCTGTAATTATACAAGGATGTTAATGCATTGGAAGCAGCTCAGAGAAAGTTTATTGCCCTAATACTTGGAATGGCTGGACTGCCATATCAGAAAAGGTTAGATGGGCTAAACCCATACCGTCTGGAGGTTTGAAGAGTTAAAGGCAAATTAATTGAAAAGTATAAGCTCCATAGGAGACATGAGTGGAAGAATCTGGAATCAGATTCATAACTTTGGGGTCATAATTTAAAATAAGGAGCATATTTTTAAATCAGTGATGAGGAATTTATTTTCTCTGAGGGTTAAACGTCTTTGGAATTTGCTTCTGTAAAAGGCAGTGGATTGACATTCTTTAAATATTTTTAAAACAAAGATAAATAGATTCTACTAGGTGTGCAGGAACATTATGTTGAGGTTAAAACCCTCTCAGCCATGATCTTATTGAATGGCAGCACAGACCGGAAAGCACAAGTAGTCTATTCTTGGTTCTTGTTCGTATGTTCACTCCATCCAGTCCTGTGCTTCCTAAAGACTTAAACATTGTCAGGACCCTACAGAGAATGCTGGTTGGAAGGGTGTCATGGGGAAGAGAAAATTATAAGAGCAGGGGCAGAGAGTCGACTTGGCCATTACTGTCTCAGGGCTGCCATCCCTAAATCTCAGCTTGTGACCCCACGATGTTCTGGCTCTCCACTTTGCCCAATCTTGATCTCAGTTTCTCATGTGTTACGTATTTATTCAGGGGGTGAGGGTGTTGCCGGTTAGGCCAGCATTTGTCACTCAACTCTTATTGTCCTGGGGAAGATGTTTCAGGAACTGCCTTCATGAACTGGACTGGGATATAGGTGCAGCCACAATGCTGTTTCATACATTTCAATTAAATGTCTCCTCATGGAATGAAAACACCTCCGCCTATTCAATCATTCTCCATCACTACATGTCTCAACTCCTGGCAAGTTCTGTATAAATCATCTTCTCGAACATTGTCGCACCCATCGTGTAATTAGCAGCATGTCTGTGCCACCTGAATAAACTGGACACTCTTTCTAATCCACTGACCAGCTCCTGTCCATAGCCTTGCAGAAGTCAGGTGAAGATCCAGGTCCCTTTTAAGTGAGGACATGGTTTGTGCCCATCCATCAAATGGGGCTGCAATTCCAGACACCCACCATTTCTCACTGGGTGAGAAATCCTCATGTCCCCTCTTATCCTTCTTTCTGCCCCTCTTTGTAAATTACTTCTCTACGAGGGGGAAACAAGCTTTCTCTCTCCACTGTAACCAAGTGCCTCATTACCTTGACTAAGTTACCTGTCAGTCTCCTCTGTTCGAAGGAAAACAACCCCAATCTAACTAACCTGAGCCTATAGCTGCAATTTTCAAGCTCGGGCAACATTCTTGTAAATTTTCTCTGTACTCTTCATCGGGTATTGAGGTTCTTCCTGTAATGTTAAATACTCCTCAGTCATGAGCAAGGCACCAGGCAAAGGTAGGCATCTAATTTTATGACCATTTCAAAACAGCTGGCCCATCAAAGATGGCTGAATTACATCCATTTGTACTATTTCATTCTATGAAAAATCTAACCCCTAACCTTCACCTGTTTCTTTCCTAAGAATATATTTCAACCTAAATCATGGAACAGATCACCTGATTTACTTTTGTTTGCTATCTTAACTCTACAACACTGTTAATTAAACTGAAACCATGTTTGTTACAATCAGTGAGGTTACTAATGATGTGAGCAGTAACATTGACTTCTACTTTTGCATGTCTCACTGGTGAATGTTTAAAATAATATATATACTCAGATAGCAAAGTAAGCAAGGAATATTAAAGCAATAGCAACAGTGAGCACCAATGCTCAGTATTATAGACATCCACTTCACACATTACATTTTTAATGTTTTCTCAACTAAATTACAGATTAATTCTGAACAGCAGCTGCAGAACTATGGCCTTTGTATCTTACCTGTTGCATGGCTCCTAATCAGCATAATGATATTAACCTTTTCAATGAACTATTTTTCCAGATTTGGTTAATTTGTATATCCCCAGAAAGATTGTTTGGTTTCAAATGATTGATTTAAAAGCCTTCTCAAATTAGGTAACACTCATAAATCACCATATTTTGAGTGGCTTAGCCAACTGTCTTTGACTGTAATTCTTAAAATGAATGACTGCAGTTTCATAGTTTGTGGAAGTTACCTAAGTTATTCCACATTTTTGTTTGTAATCTCACAAAAATACTCAGTTTGCTCAGTCTTTTCACTTTGCCAACTTTTATACTGTAGTACATACAACCAGGTCAGTTGAAAGCAGGGCAAGTGCTTGTTGACTAAATGCATATTTTGGACAGTCCAATGTAATTTATTTCAAATTGTTTGGGTTTTTTTGTATCAGTGCTTCCAGAGAAAAGTTTTAGACTCTCTGAGGCCTGACTCAGGAGAGATGAAGAGTGGGGAACAGGGTGGATGAGGTGGGAGGGGTGGGGATGCAAAGGTTACAAAGATAAGCATACCCTAGGCTTACAGAGAGGCAGCAGAGATTGGCATCTCGAGAGTGCAACACATTTTCATAATCTGGGCTTAATCCACAAAAAGTTTCAAAATGAGCTGAAAAAAAAGGATAAATTCAGGTCTTATAGTGTCAATGTGATGTTTGACAATCATATAAAATGGGTGTAATTGTACATGCCACCTGTTGAAATATTTCATGTATCTTTTAGGATCAGGCAAGCATTTACCTTTAAAACAGCCCAGTGATGACATCCAAGTGACATCAAATCATGTGATATTGTGACATCATGCCATGTAACTTCCTTGTATAAAGCTACTAGCTCTGTCTTGAATTACTTCCAGATGTCCATCAGGGAAGTCAGTCAAACAATTAGTATGTTCAGGGATACAACCCAGATGATATAGGTGAGTGTGATAGAGATGTAAAGTATTTAGATGTTTTGTAAATATTTGTTCTAAGAATCCCACGTCAAAGTTCACATGTCAAGACCTAACATAATTATATAAGAGCACATCACCAACCATGATACATTCTCTCCAAATTACCACGCACATTCCCCTGAAAATTATTAAGGATAGAAAAGTTAAAAGTGGAGCACTTTCATAATGCATCAACGGGTACATACTACGGGATATGAAGAAAACTTCTCAACCAGTTAGCAATTGAGATATGCTCCTGTGCTCTAGAGGATAAGACGAGCTAATGTCAGTGTGCTCTCTCCCGTGGAGATGCCATCATGAGCCAGGGAGCAACTCAATGATTCAGCCTAAAAGGAGGCAAAGCTGCTATTAGTAAATTAGAGTATCAGCTGCTTCTTTTGATTAAAAGCCCTAGCAAACAGCTGTGAAGTAAACATATTAACTGATATAACAATGCCATAATTTCGAGATAGAATTTCTGTACTGAAAATGTGTTGCTGGAAAAGCGCAGCAGGTCAGGCAGCATCCAAGGAGCTGAAGAATCGACGTTTCAGGCATGAGTCCTTCTTCAGGAATGATGAAGAAATGTCGATTCTCCTGCTCCTTGGATGATGCCTGACCTGCTGCGCTTTTCCAGCAACACATTTTCAGCTCTGATCTCCAGCATCTGCAGTCCTCAGTTTCTCATAGAATTTCTGTAGGCAACCTTTCGGAAGGTACTGAATTCTGGTTGTACTGGTCAGATCAGCTGCCTGATTCCTGTTTTTGCTCTGTCTTTTTACAGTGCTTTTATTGAAAGCATGATAGGATTACAGTGCAATGCATAGATCTACAATAGGAAAGCATAACACTAATAATCATCGTGAGCCCATGCACCATGTGGGCATTGAGAAAAATTGGTACTGACAATGCAGTACTGAATCTTCTCAACATTATCACACGAGCTGAGTGAATGGTTACACATCTATAGAACGATAATGAGCTCATACCCATTCCCATCAATTTAACTGCCATTCACAATTCCTATTTGTATAATTCTGAAGCTTGCAAGTACAGTCACAATGTGACAAGTTCTTAATATAATGGATTAGTTGCTCAGATGTGATATTTCACAGGAAAATGGATCACAATTATTTCTGGAGACTGCTTAACTGTCATTTTAGTTGACTAGAGCTGTGTAATTTTTTGAAAAAACAACTATCCTTTTAATCCTACCTACTGGAGCAGAATTCCAATCCATTCAAGCAATGTTAAGATTAAGGATGAATGGGTGCTAATCAAGTAATGTTTACACTCTACATTAACAGTGCAGCTATAGATCTTTGGAAGGACGATTATAGAATAATGGATTACGCTTGTACTGCCTGAGAAAATGGAAGCTACGATTAATAATTGAAAATGAAGATCAAGCTTAATCATTCATCTCATTCACAATTATTTGTGTTCAGTCACAAGCATATAATTTCATATTTCATAACTTGCCTCTTTAACAATGTGTTGACTCATGATGTCACAACACTATCTCACGATTGTGGCAAGAGCAATGAAGACAATCCAAATTCTGTCATAAACCAGAGGCTAGCTTCACTCAGTTACTACAATCTCAATGAGTGACTAGTTACTATATTTGAGTAGTCCAATGTGTAACTTTGGTATTTTCTGCTGCTGATATTGTTTTTGATATAAAGATAACACAAGAGTTCATGCTTTGCCACAAATTCAAAAAGTTGAACCAACCATTCTGGGACAATTTGAAGACAGAAAGTAGTCCTCCAGACTTACACTTTATAAAAGTCTTTGATACTTTGTCCATCACTGACCGTACTCACAGTATGTAATCTACTAAGTGTTTTATTAAAATTTCCTCTAGCCTCAAACATGACAGTGAAGATCTCCAGATTATTGGCTAGCCTTCCAATCTTCACTTTTCAAGCTTTGCCAGTTCCTTTTCAAACTTGACAACATCATGGTACCACCAGCACAGAAACAATTATCTTAAATGCTGATAAATTTTGGATTATAGAATCAGAGGATTAAATGATCTGAACCGCATGGTGGCAGACTTGAGAGGCTGAGCAGGAAGGGCAGTGAAAACACAAGATGTCACATTAAGGTGGCTTCCCATTGCATTCCCTGCCACTAGGATATGTTAGGAGGTTTCAGATCCTTTGCCCATTCCATGCAGGTGGGTAGCCAGTTAAGGTAGCTGAGAACCCACTAGGGGTAATTTAGCAGACTCTTTGGCAAATAATATGGGGCCCATCCTGACTGTACAAAGGCTGTAAGCTTAACAGAAGTGACCTCTTGGATTTGGAAGAGTGAGCGAGTGCAGAGATAATGGAGGTAAAGGTCTATGTTCCTTTTATTGAGCTGGTGGGCAAGTCAATGCAACACCTTTGGCACAAATCCTTCATCTAGATGGAATACCCCTCAGGTCTGAGGGACCGATTGACTTCATCTGAGATGGAAGTGAACAAATAGGAGGTCACCTTCAAACAGATTGCTTAGCTAGTCTCTCTTGCAGCAGAGATTGTGCATGGGAACCCCATTTAGTCCTGATATTGTGCTGTAAATACCTTCAGAAAAATTCAGTCCCAGAGTTTTTAACTCTGCATTGGTGTCTAATGACTTGGAATATGAGACATCCTAATGAGAAAGGTAAGCAAATAAATTACATTAGGCTTTACTATGCTAAATCCATCAGAAACACTTCTGTCTCAAGGGAACAGGGATCTACTTGCTGCGTATACATTACGTGGGCAGATTGAAATCCAATTTTGCTGAACAAAGAGATAAAAAGGACATCTCATTTGTCTATCTGGAGGACATGAAATGCTGCTTTGCTTAGGGAAAAGTAGCAAGATGAAAACTTGCCCTGAAAGAATGTAATATGCAAATGCATATTTACACTCACTAAGGATGCGGAGATGCTGGTGATAAAGAATAGAAAATTATTCCACCTCCGTAGCAAGATAGCAGTAAGTATTCCCAGGTCAGGTATAAGCCAGTTCAGAATAATACTCCATTTACTTTACCTCAAATGAACTCAGACATCACCTGAGCATCTTTACTGAACCACTGTGCTATTTCCATTGTGGTAATTTGGAGATGCCGGTGTTGGACTGGGGTGTACAAAGTTAAAAATCACACAACAGCAGGTTACAGTCCAACAGGTTTGGAAGCACACTAGCTTTTGGAGCATCGGTCTTTGTCAGGTGATAGTGGAGGGCTCAATCCTAACACACAGAATTTATAGCAAAAATTTACAGCGTGATGTAACTGAAATTATACATTGAAAAATGCCTTGATTGTCTGTTGAGTCTTTCATCTGTTTGAATACCATGATAGTTTCACTTCTTTCATATGTAAATCACAAAACCTTTTTTTTAAAAAGTTGCATTCTTAGGTTAGCTGTAACAATGGGTGATAGCTACACAATATGTTGAAGGTGTTAGCCCCCTGTTTTCCCTGTCTATGCCATGATGTTTAGATTGATTCTAATCTAAAAAGTGAGATAACAGAGTTTGACATGAATTCATGCAGTTTTTGAACAATATAACTCTACAAGTACAAATTCACCCCACAAAATATATGTGTGCATGTGGGTCTTTGTGTGTATCTGTCTATCTGGATTGGGGGTTGTGAGTGTGAGAGAGAGTGTACATGTTTGTGTCTAGTGAGTGTAGAGTGTCTTAAGTCTGTGAGGGAGTGCATGTGTGAGTGTGGGAGTGTGTGTGTGTGTGTAGGAGTGTCTATGTATGTGTATAGTGCAATGGTGGTCACCTGTAATGTGACATGAACACAATGTCCTGGTTGAGGCCCTCCCTATGGGTACCGAACTTAGCTATCAGCCTCTGCTCGGCCACTTTTCACTGCTACCTGTCCCGAAGTCCGCCTTGGAGGCTGGTTACGCGACATTGCCAAACAGACAAGGCGACAATACTTTACCCCGTACATGCAAACCAAGAACAAAATACTGGAGAAACTTGGCATTCTCACCAGTAATAACAAAGCCCACCCTGGAAACACAGTAGACAATATTACCACTGTGGGGAAGTCTACTATCAACTCTTCGGACCATACCTTTCAACCGGAAGAGATATAAGTCCTGAGCAGGGGTCTCAACTTCTGCCCTACCACCAAAATGGACCCGTTGGTTCTTGCAACAGACACGGAGGAGTTCATCAGACAAATGAGACTCCGGGAATTCTTTCAAGGTGCTAGCAGTGATCCCAATGAGCCCACTGATGAACTGGAACCGTCATCACAGGGATCTGTAGAGGAGCCACCAAAGAAGGTGTCAACTTGGACCCCAACGGAGGGCCGCTGCCCTGGGCTTGACATATATGCTCAAACTGTCAGGAAATACATAAATGCCAGATTCATCAGCCGTACCCACAAGGTAGAGCAAAACATCACCCGTTCACAACGCAATGCCATCCAGGCTCTCAAAACCACTCACAACATTGTCATCAAACCAGCAGATAAAGGAGGAGCCATTGTCATTCAGAATAGAACAGATTACTGCAAGGAAGTGTACCGACAACTGAACAACCAGGAACACTACAGGCAACTACCAGCTGATCCGACCAAAGAACACACCCATGAATTAAACACACTGATCAGAACTTTGGATCCAGTCCTTCAGAATTCCCTACGTGCCCTCATGCCACACTTCTCATGTAGGCGACTTCTACTGCCTTCCAAAGGTACACAAAGCCAACACACCAGGATGTTGCATCGTATCGGGCAATGGGACCCTGTGTGAGAATCTCTCTGGCTATGTTGAAGGCATCTTGAAACCTATTGTACAGGGGATCTCCAGCTTCTGTCGTGACACTATTGATTTCTTACAGAAACTCACAACCCACGGACCAGTTGAACCAGGAACTTTCCTCGTCACAATGGATGTTTCAGCACTCTACACCAGCATCCCCCACAAGGATGGCATCGCGACAACAGCCTCAGTACTCAACACCAACAACTGCCAATCACCGAACATCATCCTACAACTCATCCACTTTATCCTCGATCACAACGTCTTCACCTTTGACAACCAGTTCTTCATCCAGACACATGGAACAACCATGGGGACTAAATTTGCACCCCAATATGCCAACATTTTTATGCACAGGTTCGAACAAGACTTCTTCTCTATGCAGGACCTCCAACCAACATTGTACACCAGGTACATTGATGACATTTTCTTCCTCTGGACCCATAGCGAGGAGTCACTGATAAAACTACACAGTGACATCAACAAGTTTCATCCCACCATCAAACTCACCATGGACTACTCTTGACGATCTGTCTCATTCTTGGACACATGCATCTCCATCAAGGATGGACACCTCAGCACCACACTCTACCGCAAACCCACAGACAACCTCACAATGCTACACTTCTCCAGCTTCCACCCAAAACGTATTAAAACAGCCATCCCCTATGGACAAGCCCTACGTTTACACCAGATCTGCTCAGATGAGGAGGAACGTGACGGGCACCTGGAAGTACTCAGGGATGCCCTCACAAGAACGGGGTACGATGCCCAACTCATCGACCACCAGTTCCGACGTGCCACAGCAAGGAACCGAAATGACCTCCTCAGCTGCAACCGACAGGGTAATCTTGGTTGTTCAATATTTCCCAGGAGCTGAAAAATTACTTCATGTTCTTCGTGACCTGCAACACATTATCAATGAGGATGAACACCTCGCCAAAACCTTCCCCACACCCACTACTTGCCTTTAAACAACCGCCAAACATCAAAAAGATCATTGTTCATAGCAAGCTTCCCGGCTCTCAGGAAAACTCCATACAACCCTGTCACAGTAGGCGCTGCAAGACGGATCAGAGTGTGGACATAGATACCACCATTACACATGGGGACGCCTCCCACCTTGTACATGCCAGGTACTCATGTGACTCAGCCAACATTGTCTATCTTATACGTTGCAGGCAAGGATGCCCGGAGGCATGATACATTGGGGAAATGAGCAAAGGCTGTGGCAACGGATGAATAGGCACCGCACAACAATCAACAGACAGGAGTGTTCCCTCCCAGTTGGGGAACACTTCAGTGGCCAAGGACATTTGACCTCGAACCTTTGGGTGGCCATCCTCCAAGGCGGACTTCGGGATAGGCAGCAGCGGAAAGTGGCCGAGCAGAGGCTGATAGCTAAGTTCTGTACCCATAGGAAGGGCCTCAACCGGGACCTTGGGTTCATGTCACATTACAGGTGATCACCATTGCACTACACACACACACAGACACTTCTGCACACACACACACACACTCCTATACACAGACACGCACACAGACACTGACACACACCCTTATAGACACACACACTCCCACAGTCACACAGGCATGCTTTCGGAGACTTAGACTACTCCACACTCATGCACATACACATACACTCTCTCTCACAGACACTCACAACCCCCCACCCCAGACACGCACACACACTCCCACACTCACACATGCACCCCTTCACAGTCTTAAGACACTCTACACTCACTACACACACATACACTCTCTCTCACACTCACAACCCCCAACCCAGACAGACAGATACACACAGACAAAGACCCATATGCACACATATATTTTGTGGGGTGAATTTGTACTTGCAGAGTTACATTGTACTTTGCTCAAAAACTGCATGAATTCATGTAAAACTCTGTTATCTCACATTTTAGATTTGAATCAATCCAAACATCATGGCATAGACAGAGAACACAGGGGTCTAACACCTTCAACATATTGTGTAGCTATCACCCATTGTTACAGCTAACCTGAGAATGCAACTTTAAAAAAAAATTAGATTACTTACAGTGTGGAAACAGGCCCTTCAGCCCAACAAGTCTACACCAACCCACATACCACCCAGACACACACTCCGACATTTACCCCTTCACCTAACACTCCAGGCAATTTAGCATGCCCAATTTACCTGACCTGCACATTTTTGGAATGTGGGAGGAAACCCACACAGCCACAGGGAGAATGTGCAAACTCTACACGGAGAGTCGCCTAAGCCAGGAATTGAACCCGGGTCTCTGGTGCTGTGAAGCAGCAGTGCTAACCACTGCGCCACCGTGATTTACACATGAAAAAAGTGAAACTATCATGGTATTCAAACAGATGAAAGACTCAACAGACAATCAAGATATATTTTAGTGTATAATTTCAGTTACATCGCACTGTAAATTTTTGCTATAAATTCTGTGTGTTAGGATTGAGCCCTCCGCTACCACCTGATGAAGGAGCGACACTCCGAAAGCTCGTGTGCTTCCAATTAAACCTGTTGGACTATAACCTGGTGTTGTGTGATTTTTAACTCCATTGTGATGACTATCAATGCACTATCAGATAAAGGATATAAGCATCTGCCGATTATCTATAATTATATGCGCTCTTGAATGCAGATCCAGATTTTCAAAATTGATTTCAAATGAAACTACCATATTTTTTCACTAGGTAACTCTTGTATCTTACTCGAAAGGGCTTATGCTTGAAACTTTAATCTTCCTGCACCTTGGATGCTGCCTGACTGCTGTGCTTTTGAATTGAATTGAATTTATCGTCACGTGTACTGAGGCACAGTGAAAAGCTTTGTCTCATGAGCAATACAGGCAGATCACAGAGTTAAGTAGCATAGATAAGTAAATAATAGGTAAAAAGCAGCAAAAACAAAAACACAAATACAGGAAAATGTTAAGTGTTTGTGAGTCCATTCAGTATTCTAACAACAGTAGGGTAGAAACTATTTTTAAACCAGTTGGTGCATGTGTTCAGGCTTCTGTACCTTCTCCCTGATGGTGGAGGTTGTAGAAAAACATTGCCAGGGAGGGATGGATCTTTGAGAATGCTGGCAGCCTTTCCTTGACAGCGGGCCTGGTAGATAGATTCTACAAAGGCTGGCCTTTGTGATTGTCTGGGCCGAATTCACCACTCTCTGTAACCGTCTCCAATCCTAAATGATACAGTTGCCATACCAAATAATGATACATTCAGACAGAATACTCTCGACAGCACACCTATAAAAGTTGGCAAGGGTATTCGCCATCATGCCAAATTTTCTCAGCTGCCTGAGGAAAAAGAGACGTTGTTGGGCCTTTGTAACCAGTACGTCCACATGAAGAATCATAGAAAACATGTTATGGATGACCACTCCCAGGAGCTTGACACTCTCCACTCATTCCACCTCTGTGCTGTTAATGTGTAGAGAGGCATGAGTAACATCCCACCAAATGTCAATAATAAGTTCCTTGGTTTTACCAGCATTGAGAGCTAGGTTGTTCTCAGTGCACCATTTTTCCAGGTTTCCACCTCTCGTCTGCAGTCTGTTTCATCTCCATCTGCAATTCAACCAACTATGGTGGTGCAATCAGCGAAAATGTAAATGGCATCAGTCTGGTAGTTAGCGATGCAGTAATGGATATACAGTGAGTACAGTAGAGAGCTAAGCAGGCACCACTGCGGGGCTCCAGTGCTGAGTGTTCGTGAGGATGAAATATTGTCCCCAATCTTCACTGATTGCGGCCTGTGGGTCAGGAAGCTGAGGATCCAGTTACAGAGAGTGGGGCTTAGTCCGAGATCACTAAGTTCAGTAATCAGCGCCACATACGTGCTTTTCCAGCTCCACACTCTTCAACTCTTGTGTCTTGGTAGCTTGGCTTGCCGTTTCACACTAAATATTTTCAACTCTCCACAACCTAGCCAGTACTGGAATAATCCTGCATCTGGGATGTTTCCTTTAATGACCCTTTTGTATTTCTGGATGGGGTAGAAAAAATAAGCTTTTTGTTCAATTGGATAACTTTTCTAGTTGCAACGACTCTCCTTTCACATACTCCTTAACCTCCCCTTCCTTCTTTTTTACTTTCAGTCGTAAGTAATTCTGAATATTTCTTTCTTGTTCCTCCCAAGATGAAAACATGCTATTAGTCATTCCTTTCAACATTACTCTGTGCGGATCAAGCTCCATTACACAATCTTCTCCTCCAGCTCATTTGTTCTATTTGCTTCAAAGCTGTGGATTTCCTTAAATCAATCCCTTGCCACGCTAACCCCTTCTGTGATCGTCTACTCCGCTTGAAAGCCTAAAGTTCACATTATCCGAATTGTTTCTTTCTATTCTATCACTTTTCAGTTCTGGTGTTTGCCTGTGTGATGGACTTTGATGAGAGTGGAAAACAACACTAATCCATTCAATCACATTCATCAGAGGTTTACTGAACTGAAATACTGTAGGAAAACTAAACATTAATCCATTTGAAGATTAGATTAGATTCCCTACAGTATGGAAACAGGCCATTTGGCCCAACAAGTCCACACCAACCCTCCGAAGAGTAACCCACCCAGACCCATTTCCCTACCCTATATTTACCCCTGACTAATGCACCTAATACTATGGGCAATTTAGCATGGCCAATTCACCGGACCGGCACATCTTTTTTGGATTATGGGAGGAAACCTACAGAGACACAGGGAGAATGTGCAAACTCCACATAGACAGTTGCTCAAGGTGGGAACTGAACGGCAGTGCTAACCACTGAGCCACCGTGCTGTGAAAATCAAAGAGCAGCCGAAATCTGGCTGTTCATACTTATCATACGTCCCAGCATTTCCCATCAGGAACACACTCAGTTATAGAGATCAGCGACCTCAATTAATTCTCAGCCATTATATTCTTAACCAAAAAACTTGGAAGGTCACCAGGCATGTTAACCTCTCCACCTGGTTTTTCAAATTACATTAAACTTCTACCCAGGATCAGTAACACAGCACTCACTGCCATTAGGTTTTTATCTTCATGCAATAATTACATCATGGTTGTAAGTTTGCTCACTGAGCTGGAAGGTTTGCGTTTCAAACATTTCGTCACCATACCAGGTAACATCATCTGTGAGCCTCCGGTGAAGCGCTGGTGTTATGTCCTGCTTTTGATATATGTGTCTTGATTTCCTAAGTGGGGGTAATATCATTTCTGGTTCTTTTTCTCAGAGGATGGTAGATGGGGTCCAAATCAATGTGTTTGCTGATGGAGTTCTGGTTAGAATGCCAGGCCTCTAAGAATTCCCTTGCATGTCCCTGTTTAGCTTATCGTATGATGGATGTGTTCTCCCAGTCAAAGTAGTGTCCTTCTTTGTCTGCATGTAAAGATACTAGTGATCGTAGGTCATGTTTTTGGTGGCTCATTAGTGTTCATGTATCCTGGTCACTAGTTTTCTGCCTATTTGTCCAATGTGTTTGTTACAGTCATTGCATGGTATTTTGTAAATTAAATTTGTTTTGCTGTTTGTTTGTATCGGGTTCTTTAGGCATGTTAGCCGCTGTTTAAGTGTGTTGGTAGGTTTTGAGAGGTTTGATGTCAAGGTATCTGAATAGCCTGGAAGTCATTCCAGAGATGTCTTTGATGCAAGGACACATATACTAGACAGCACCAACTTCATCAGCAATGGCAACATCTGCAAGATAGTAGACCTGTACCTCATCATCCACTTCACATTCAATCACAAGACCTACAAGCAACTCAACAGAACACCCACGGGATCACCAATATCAGGGTTCCTAGCAGAAGCAGTAATGCAGAGAGTTGAACAAACAGCCCTCTCAACTATCCAACCCAAACTTTGGGTCTGCTACGTGGACGACACCTTCATCATCACAAAACGGAACAAATTGAGGAAGCCGACAACACCATCAACAATATCCTTGCTGGCATAAAATTTATAAAAAAGGAGAATGACAACAGACTCCCATTCTGAGATATCACAGCAGAATGAAGAGTTAATGGAGAACTTCAAACCAATGTCAATAGGAAAACAAACACACAGACCAAATACCTAACTACAGAAGCAATCATATCAAACCCACAAAACCAGCTGCATTGGGAAATTATTTCAATGATCCACAACACTTGCAGCATCTAGGAACTATGAACAGCAGATGAAAAATACCTATGCAGCGAATTCAGAAGAATAGGTACCAAATAAACCAAGTCTGCTGATTTCTCAACAACAAACTCAAATAAGGAGTCACAATGCACCCAGAACCTCTAGCCATGTTACCTTACATCAAAGACATCTCTGAAATGACTTCCAGACTACTCAGACCCCTTGGCATTATGGTAGCTCACAAACCTATCAACACACTTAAACAGCAGTTAATGAAACCTAATGGACCCTATACAAACAACTAGCAAAACGAATGTCATTTACAAAATACCATGCAAGGACTGTAATAAACACTACATTGGACAAACAGGCAGAAAACTAGCCATCAGGATCCATGAACACCAACTAGCCATCAAAAGACATAACCCACTATCGGTAGTATCCTTACATACAGACAACAAAACGATACCACTTTGACTGGGACAACACATTCATCGTAGGACAAGCTAACCAGATACCTTGCATGGGAATTCTTAGAGGCCTGGCATTCTAACCGGAAATCCATCAATAAACATATCGATTTGGATCCCATCTACCATCCTCTAGGAAAAAGAATCGGAAATGATATTAGCCACCTTATGAAACTAAGACACATACATAGAAAACAGGACATAGTACTGGTGCTTCACTGAGGCTCACTGATGATGTTACCTAGTGTGGTGACTAAACATTTGAAAACAAACCTTCCAGCTCAGCGAGCAAACTTACATCCAGAATCTCACCCTGAGCAAAAATCTTCTCAAAAATCACAAATAATTATATCATGTACTTGTGGAAACAGTGCAAGGGAGCAGAACTAATTATCCTCACTTCCTTGCTTACAAATGAATAAACTCAGTTATCAGGTATTACTGCCTGCCATAATGGTGGATTTGACATCAAAGTTGTTTAATAATTTCTTGCATCTTTAAAACAAGACAGAAAGTCTAAAATACTGTACATTTGGGATGATACAATGTAACATCTGAAACAAGTCAGAGAAATTCAGAACATTATTGAAAACTGACAACATCAATACAAAATCTGTCTAGAAAAGAGAACGGCAATGTGGAACAATTTGGACATGGTGACATGGTGGTTCAATGGTTAGTACTGCTGTCTCACAGTGCCATGAACACAGGTTTGAGCCCAGCGTTTGGTGATTGTCTGTGTGGATTTTGCATGTTCTCCCCATGTATGTGTGAGTTGCTGCCAAGTGCTCCTCTTTGAACTGTGGGTTTCCTGCCACAGTCCAAAGGTGTGCAGGGTAGGTGGATTGGCTATGCTAAGTTCCCCTGTAGAGTCTAGGGATGTGCAGGCTAGGTGGATTAACCATGGTAACTTCAAGGTTACAGGGATTGAGTGGGATGCTCTTCAGAGGGTCGGTGCAGGACTTGATGGGCCTTAACTGGAAATGTTGTAACTCCAGTATGTCGGATGGATCAATTTTTGTTCAATGGTGCAGGAAGGTTTCCTGACAGTATGTCGAAGGGCTGACAAGAGGAGAGGCCGCACTGGATAGGGTACTTGTTAATGAACCAGGTCAGGTGTTTGATTTGCTGGAAGGTGAGCACGATGGAGAGAGTGACCATAATTCGGTTATGTTTAGTTTAGCGATAGAAAGGAATAGGTACCTGCCTCAGGGCAAGAGTTATCGACGGGGAAAGGGCAATTATAATACGATTAGGCAAGACTTGAAATGCCTAGAATTGTGTAGCAAAATGCAGGGGATGGGGACAATCGAAATGTTGAGCTGGTTTAAGGAACAGATATTGCGTGTCCTTGATGGGTATGTCCCTGTCAGGCAGGGAGGAAGTGACAAGGTAAGGGAACCGTGGTTGACTACAGAAATTGCATCTCTTGTTAAGTGGAAGAAGGAGGCTTATGTAACAATGAGATGAGATGGTTCAGATGAGACGATGGAGAATTACAGATTGGCAAGAAAGGATTTAAAGAGAGAGTTAAGAAGAGCAATGAGAGGACATGAGCAGTCGTTAGCAGGGAGAATAAAGCAGAACCCTCAAACCTTCTCTCGGTATGTGAGGAATAAAAGGATGTCTAGGGTAGGAATAGGGCCAGAAGTAGGAAGTTGTGTGTGGACTCTGTGGAGAGATTCTAAATGCATATTTCTCATCAGTTTTCACTCAGGAAAAGGAGAACATTGTTCAGGAGAAGAATGAGATATGAGATATTAGACTAGAAAAGATTGAGGTTAGTAAGGAGGAGATGATATCAATGAGTGAAAGTAGACATTCCCCTGGGATCTTTGAGTCGTCATTGTCTACAGGTTTAGTACCAGAGGACTGGAGGATTGCAAATGTTGTGCTCTTGTTCAATAAGGACAGTAGAAATGACCCAGGTAATTACAGACCAGTGAATCTTACGCCGCTTGTAGGAAAAGTTTTGGCAAGGATTATAAGAGATAGGATTTATAACCATGAAGCAAGCAATTTGATTGCAGATAGTCAACATGGTTTTGTCAAGGACACGTCATGTCTAACAAACTTCATTGAGCTTTTTGAGAAGGTGACCAAGCAGGTGGATGAGGGTAGGGCAGTTGATGTGGTGTACATGGACTTCAGTAAAACCTTTGATAAGGTTCCACATGGTTGGCTGTTGGAGAAAATGCAGAGGCATGGGATTGAGGGAGATTTAGCAGTTTGGATTAAAAACTGGCTTTCTGTAAGAAGGCAGCGAGTGGTGATTAATGAAAAATATTCAGCCTGGAGTCTGGTTGCTAGTGGTGTGCCACGAGGATCTGTTTTGGGACCACTGCTGTTGGCATTTTTATAAATGACTTAGACACAGGCATAGGTGGATGGGTTAGTAAGTTTACGGATGACACTAAAGTCGGTGGAGTAGAGGACAGTGTGGAAGAATTTTGCAGGTTGAAGGGGGACTTCGATAAACTGCAGAATTGGGCTGAGAGATGGCAAGTAGAGTTCAATGCAGATAAATGTGAGGTGATTCACTTTGGGAAGAATAACAGGAAGGCAAAATATTGGGTCAATGGAAAGATTCTTGGTAGTGTGGATGTGCAGAGGGATCTTGGAGTCCATGTGCATAGATCCCTGAAAGTTGCCACCCAGGTTGATAGTGCTGTTAAGAAGGCATATAGTGTGTTAAGTTTTATTGGTAGAGTGATTGAGTTCCGGAGCTGTAATGTCATTGCTACAACTATACAAAACACTAATGCAGCCGCATTTTGAATATTGTGTACAGTTCTGGTCATCCCATTACAGGAAGGATGTGAAAATATTGGGAAAGGTGCAAAAGAGATTTACTAGGATGTTGCCTGGTCGGGAGGGAAGGTCTTAAGAGGAAAGGCTGAGAAACCTGGGTCTGTTTTCATTGGAAAGAAGGTTAAGCAGGGATTTGATTGAGACATACAAGATGATCAGAGGATTATATAGGGTAGACAGTGAAAGTCTTTTTCCTAGGATGATAATGTCAGGTTGTACAAGGGGGGCATAACTACAAATTGAGGGGTGATAGATTTAAGACAGCTGTCAGAGGCAGGTTCTTTACTCAGAGATTGGTAAGGGTGTGCAATGTCCTGCCTGCCAATGTAGTTAACTCAGCCACATTTGGGAGATTTAAACAATCCTTGGATAAGCACGTGGATGATGTTGGGATAGTGTGGGGGCGTGAGCTTAGATTAGTTCACAAGTCAGCGCAACATCGAGGGCTGAAGGGCCTATTCTGCGCTGTATTGTTCTATGTTCTACGGCCTCTCTACACACAGTAGGGAGTTCATGCATCCACTTATTCCTTTGTCTAATAACATTGTGAGTGGACGGTAACAGAAATGGTGACGGTACAGAAATTTGCAAGAAAGGTTTGTGTGAAAAGGAAATGTTGAAAGCGGCAATTTGATCATTAAGACTGGGGCAGTCAGCAGTTTGATAAATTCCGTGCGCTCTTGGAGAAGGACAAAAATATATGGTGCGAGTAGTGCTGAGAGTCAAGTTTTACATGATTAACCTGGTACACCCAAATCTGCTACTGAGAGAAATTGCTCTGCGCATAGGCCATAGTGATTTGGGGTGAACATTAAGAATTCCTCAAGTTATGGAAAGTAGAATGTTCAAAGACAAATATCTCAATTGCACACTTGAGAATAGAGAAGGTGGTCATTCATACTGTCAAAAATACAAGTGCTGAATGCGAGAAGAAATTTTAAAATGGTTTATGAAGCTTGTGAATAAAATTGTTGATTTATAAAGGGAACATGGTATACTCTCACTCCCAGAGCTCATATTCATATTTAATTATTGAAACATATTCCTTGACTTGCAAAACCATAGAGGATTCACTAGCTCTGAAGAATATGATTCTTCTCTTCCATCTCTCTGCTCAAGCAGTTACTCAATATATTCCACTACTGCAGAAATCAGTATTGACGAGACTGCATCTGTACAGTTACTATGAAGGTACAACAGACATAAGGCTGTATCAACTGCCAGCCTGTTCAAATCACTGCACTGGGGCTGCATCACATTCTCAAAAGGAGCAATGGGACTATCAGTGCCAATTATTCTCACTAAGTCCAGGCATTTAAGAACTTTGATATCATTCCTGATTGTAAACAAAATTCTATAGGCTCAACTGGATGGAAGAAATCTATCTCTCCTAATTAATTCTGTCAGATCAAGGCTACATTGTATTGCTGGAACCAAAAGAGCTAATTGTCCAATCCTTGCAATGAAGCTGCACTCAAAGGGGAGAAGATTGATCCTCCTGAAAACATAGCACTTTGGTGACAATGTGTAAGTGTAGCCTCAGTATACTGTTCATCAGTTGAATAGTTAATACTCAATAATGAAACTGAGTTGAGAACCAATACTTCCAGTTACTTCACTATTACAAATGTTCTCTCTATGAATTAGTTTGGCTTCAAATGCCAATTTGTTACAAGCCCCTCAAAGCACAGATGTATACTGGGGACTCATTAAGACATTTAAGACATAAGGAACAGTATATAATTAGAACTGAATAAGTGTATGGGTTTTTACTCACTAATGAAACAAAAATAATCTGCACAGCTCATATTCCTGGATTTGAACAGGGCAATTGACATGGTTTGGACGGTTCTTTTCACATCTCTATTACTTTCTGTTCAAATGTTACAAAGTGTGTGATCTCAAACCAGCCTCCAATGTAGACAATGTGAACTCCTTGCTTTGTGGTTCTTTATTGCCAGCCACATTAGTCCACTTATGCCTCAGCTAGGCACAATGAATCTTGTAAACTTTTAACTTGCTGAAAATGGTCCAGCTCTGCCTGCAATTATAGTCAAAATGGTTCATATTACTATGTAAATAAGATAATTTACATAATCAGTGACATAAGATTGTATGACAACCAAAGCTATTGATTTACCTAGTAAATATATGTAATATCTTATCCAATATATAGTTCGAAGACAATAGTCAGTAAGTGTTATATTACTGACAGCCTGGCCTCATGCAGTCTGTCCAAACCCCAATATTGGACATAGCTGAATGACAAACACAGACAGAAATGTGTAAACGTCCTTGACCCCTGAATCTGTGGTGCAGTCAGGGGCCCCTCATTTGTATTGTGCAAGTTCTACATCACTTCAAATTTACTTTCAAAAGGCCCTCACCTCCTCCAACCTTCAGAGTTTCTGGACCTTTGCTCCTTATCTAGGCAAAAAGAGTTAACAGCTTTCCAAAATCTCTATGGCACCAGATGCATAATATTTTATTGAAATTCAGTTGAAGGATCAATAAAACATAATAGAGTCATAGAGATGTACAGCACGGAAACAGATCCTTCAGTCGAACTCATCCATGCCGACCAGATAGCCCAACCTAATCTAGTTCAACTTGCCAGCACCTGGCCCACATTCTTCTCAACCCTTCCTATTCATATACCCATCCAGATGCCTTTTAAATGTTGCAATTGTACTAGTCTCCACCACTTCCTCTGGCAGCTCATTCCATACACGCACAACCTTCAGCATGAAAAAGTTGCCCCTTAGGTCTCTTTTATATCTTTTCCCTTTCACCCTAAACCCATGTCCTCTAGTTCTGGACTCCCCGACCCCAGGGAAAAGACTTTGTCTATTTATCCTACCCATGCCCTTCATAATTTTATAAACCTCTTATAAGGTCACCCCTCAGCCTCCAACGCTCCAGGGAAAACAGCCCCAGCCCATTCAGTCTCTCCCTGTAGCTCAAATCCTCCAACCCTGGCAACACGTCCTTGTAAATCTTTTCTGAACCTTTTCAAGTTTCACAACATCCTTCCATTAGGAAGGAAACCAGAATTGCATGCAATATTCCAAACTTGCCCTAACCAACGTCCTGTACACCTGCACCATATCCTCCCAATTCCTATAGTCAATATTCTGAACAATAAAGGAAAGCATACCAATCTCATAAACTTGTACAAATATCAAAGCAAGGAAGAAGCACTCTTAATTAACAGCAAGATAATATTGGTAAATGTAGCCAATTATTTACATGGCATATTCTAATTGTCAAATCAGCCACCTAACAGGTAAAAGGATATAATTCAATTTCTATAACAAAAGCATGCCATATAAGAAAGCATGAAATTAGTTTTTAAAAATCAACCCATCTGCTCCAACTATGCATAATCTACCTTGTCTTTGACTCTAATTAAATTAAGTTATCTCCCAAAGGAACACTGTGCATCAATCCCTGATTCCCAAAGTCGGTGCCTAACATAAGCAGAATATTAACTATTAAGGCATTAGACGAATTATTTGACTTGATTTATAACTCTACCTACAAATTCTTTTTCTGCTATTATTGGGACAGAGTGCTGCAAATACTTATTTTTATAATAAAAATATCTCCTACAGTTTGGTTTTCTGTTTCTCATCAAAATTAAGTTGCTTGCTTGCATGGCTATCATGTGCTCAGCAGTGATTTCAAAATTCTGCTTCTTAACATTTTCCAATGAAAATAAAATCATTGATGCATTAGGCAGCACGGTGGTTCAATGGTTAGCACTGCTGTCTCACAGCAGCAGCCACTTGGCTTTGATTGCAGCTTTGCGTGACTGTCAGTGTGGAGTTTGCACATTCTCCCACATCAGTGCTCTGGTTTCCTCTCAATGTCTAAAAATGTTTGGGCATCTTCTTTTGAGAAGCCAAGTAGAACAAGGAAAAAAGTGAGTGTCTTCTAGTTCCATTGTTATCAATTCCCCTTCTTCTCTCTGACATGCCTTGAAAGCTGTTGTCTAAAATATTGTTCTTTAATGTACTCCCATGTCTGGCTTCACTTTTTCCCAAGCTGGATAATTAACAGGTGACTTACATCTCAATATGGGAAACTTCCAGGATGTTGTGAATCAACCAGGAGATACAATTTGGGGTTTCAATGCCTTTTTATAACAAGGTCATTTCTATTCAGACTGATTCTTGTTCATTGATGCCTTCACGAGATTGGTTCAACCTGGTCAGGTGACCACAATAGACATATTAATTCAGTGTTTTCCCTTTCTTAATACCATTTAGTCCATTAAAAGGTCCTGGGTATTAAAACCAAACAATATAAATTGAAAAGTGAGTCTATTTTTTACTAGTATTATATTACATACCCATTTTTAAAAAATTAGGATCCCTGCAATCTGCTGAGTGAAGAAAATTCTAAATCCTCTCTAAACCTCCTACCACTTTTTCGATATCAATTTCCTTTGTTCTGAACCATTACGAAGTGAAACAAAGCCTCTCTATCTACCCTGCCTAGAACTCAGAATTTGGTATTTTAATTAGGTATGTCTCCTGACCTTTTTCTGTTCTCAAGGAAATAACAATAGTCTACAGGTCGCTCTGCTATTATGCGCGTTTCATTAACACAAATTCGTTATAAAATGATGGATGAATTCGGGACACTGTGTGTAACGCATGAAGTTTTAAAGTGTGTATTGGATATAATGCAATTCTAGCCCCATTAGTTTAAATGGTGCTGCTATTACGTGATTGTCTTATAAAACAGGATTGCAAAGATCGGAACTACCATGTTGTAGCAACACTGACTGTATCTCCACATAATTTAAATTCTCCACTCAAGGCAACATAGAGACACTCGGTTTAAAGAAATTGGCATTGGTGAATGGGTTCAGGGTGAAGCAAGGATAGAACTGGCAATTACTGAATACTGGCTAAACTGGATAAAAAAAAGTGTACCAGTATTGCCTTCATCCTTTGAAGGTTGTTTGCAGTATTTTTATCGCCAATACTGAGGCAAATTGCAGATTAGGAAGATGTCATGTTTCTATACGCTAAATAGAAAACATCCTCACTGAGAACTGTAACTTCTTGTGCTTAATGTGGCTACGTAGAGGGATACTTTTCACAGAACCTGAGCTGCTGGCAGCAATATGGAAATTTGAGCTGGCTCTATTTAATGCCCTATTTTCCTCTCATAATAAACTGACACAAAATCATGGACAAAGCTTCCTAAAATTCCTGCAGTGCTCTTGCCAGCTTTGGATCCCAATTTCTGAAAATGAACCTTGAGATATAATCCATACTGTTTAAAAGTTCAAAGGTTTCTGTCATCAACTCTGTCATGTCTCACTGAAGCTTTCCAAATAGATCCTTTGAGAAACATGATGACAGTCTTTTTCACTGAGCCATCAGTAACCGAAAAACAACTGAAATCATAGAATCAAAGAACCCCTACAGTGTGGTAACAGGTCATTTGGCCCAACAAGTCCACACCGACTCTCTGAAGAGTAACCCACCCAGACCCATTCCCCTATCCTATTACTCGACATCTCCCCTGTCTAATGCGTCTAACCTACACATCCCTGAACACTATGAGCAATTCAGCGTGGCCAATTCATCTAATCTGCACATCGTTGGACTGTGGGAGGAAATTGGAGGACCCAGACAAAAAGTTTACTGTGTGTTTTATGCAGAGCATTCAAGGTTTACTAAGGTCAGCTGTCAGGAAGTTGCCCTCTGCATAATTGTTCAGGAAAAACACAGAACTATTCATAAAGTGAATATCCTATTCAATATCCTCTGCTTCTCTATTTTGTTTTCCTCCTTTAAGAAAATCCTTCAAACCCGTCAGCACAAATCATCTATCCTGATGTGTCTCGGTATATCATTATCTAAAACTCCTTTGAAGCACCTTGGGACGTCCAGTTAAATAAAGGTGCTATACAAATTTAAGTTGTTATTGTTTTTGAAGAAAGTCAGGATTTTTCCCCTCAGTTAAAACAAATATTGTGTGCTCTAGCACAAAACACAAATACTTTCTAGCGTGCCTGAAGGATGATTTAGAAAACA
This sequence comes from Hemiscyllium ocellatum, assembly GCF_020745735.1. NCBI lineage: Eukaryota > Metazoa > Chordata > Chondrichthyes > Orectolobiformes > Hemiscylliidae > Hemiscyllium > Hemiscyllium ocellatum. The sequence goes on from NC_083429.1 coordinate 34,718,785, forward strand.
GACCAATCAAGCTTGTTTCACTGTTCAAAATTCTTCACAATTGAGCTGCTGGCTGGCACCATGAATATGGGCCTGAGTGTCAGTAAATTAATCACATACCACAATAAGAAAAAAAGTTTTCTTTTGAATGGACATCCACGACATCATCATCTGCAATAATTCATTTCATAACCCATTTGAAAAGGTCGAGGAATTTTTTTTTTGAAAATCTATTCATATTGAGATGAGATGAGCAGTATCAGAGCTATGGAAGGTACCAGCTTCCAAACCTATGTGCACCTCCATCTAGAAGGACAAGGGCAGTGGACACATGGAAACACCACCACCTTTAAGTTCCCTTCCAAGCCATGCACATTCTGACTTGGAAATATATCTCCATTCTTTTCCTGTCTTTGGACCAAAATTCTGGTATTCCGTCCCTAACAGTATTCCTACGGGACAATGGACTGCAGTGGTTCTAAGAGGCAGTTCACCGCCACCTTCTCAAGGATTATACCCCTGTGCTACAAGTGAATAAAAAAACCCACTGGATATGGTGAAAATGACCTGGAGAGCTCATTCTAAATTACATGACAAAAAATGTTAAGTTAGCCCTTTCAAGTTCATGACTTGTTGACCAATGAAGATCACAAGCTACTTAATGAGCATTTTACAATTGTTCAATGATCATGAAATGAAACAACTTGAAAGAACAGCTTGAAGTGCAGTTTTTTAAATTCTTCTTATTACTTCATTGATTGAGAGATAGAACTTCTTCGAGAAAGAATGGGTGTATTGTTTTTAGTTTTATTTGTTCACAAACTGGAGCATCTGAAACCTAAACTATCTTTGAGATTCTGAAATGCCTTCTACTTCATCTGAGAACCTCAATCAATAACAATGCCTGAGTGAATATTGTTTGTGCACTGTCCCAAGGTGATTCAGGTCAAGCAGTTTAAATCAAAATATACAGATGAATATAAATTCACACATAAGTTCTCCTCCTTAACTAGTTATTCATTTCCTCAATCTGGAAGTAGCTACTTTTTTGTTCTGTGAGACTGCAATGCAATTCAGTGAGAAGAGTTTGCAAGAACAAGCAACACTTGATAATGTCAAATGATGCTGTGTGATTGCAACCACTAACATCCAAGGTGCAAATTGATGAAATTAGACAGAAAGCTGATGTGTTTGCAGGGGTATAGTTTTCAAAGAGTACATGGGAAGCTGTAATCTATCCCAGATTCCATCAGACACCCTGCTGTAATTCCAAAGGAAACTTCCATGAGATGGCAAGTCCAGATCAGGCTAGATCTCTATGATATTTGGGAATTTTTAAAAAGGCTGCAGAATCTTGACCCTTCTTAGGAAAAATGTCATTGAAACATAACTCCACCAGAGCACTATCTACAAGACTTTCCAGTAAGCTGGCTCACTTGAGATCCGGTGTCCCTGCAGATGGCAGTGCAGTGAGGGGCATGGGACATGCTAAGATCCAGGTGCATGAATGTGATCTCTGTTGCTGGAATCCAGAACAGGGAAGAAATTTGAATCTAGAGCTAAAATTAGCATCCTCCTATCTCTCATACAGGCTGTAGCTGGGCCTGGATACATAGCTACTTACACCAGGAGGCTGACGTGAGATTCTCAGAATGATGGTACTTGAGCTTTAGCCTCGCATCAGCCTGTTTCATGGAAATTAGTCACTCTCTCACTGAATTCACAAAGTCAAGTGGAATCAAAGCCATCTGTTACCACTGAGATTGCAACTCCCAAGGTGTTTCAATCTTACTGTGTCGTTGAATATAATAAAAAAGTGCAATTGCAACAAGAGCTTGAGTATTGTGGGCAATTCTGGGCACCACAATTAAGGAGTTCAAGGATTTTGAGGGGGGGGTCAGTGGAGGTTTTAATTAAACAAAGATTCAGAAACTTCTAAAAAATAGGAGCAGGTCAATTTGAACAGAAACAGGTGCTAAAGTTGATGATCCTTCTTTAGCACTTTGTTACTGTAGGATGTTAACATTGATGAGGGATGTAATTTTTGCACAGAGGATGGAGAAATTGATATCATACTCATTACAATAGAAGAGGTTAAGGGGTGATCCAACAAGTTTACTTAATATGAGATTCTTTGTTTCAGAATGAGCAGCTAGAAACTGATCTCTCTGGCAAGTGAATGGGCCAGTAACTAGATGTCACGGCTTTAAAATAATTGGCAAAGAAAAGTGGAAATGAGAAGAATTATTTTCTTCATGCAGAGACTGGTTATGATCTGGAATATGCTACTTGAAAGGCTGGTGGAATCAGATTCCACAGGATCTTCAAACAGCAATCAGAAATGCAGTTGAAGAGAGCTCATTTGTAGGCTCATGGGGATTGAGCTGGTTGGTAGAGTTAAATTAGACAACTCTATCAAACAGCCGACATAAATCTAAATGGTCTTCATTTATGCCGTATGATTCTTTGATTCTAATATTTTCTTACCTAGACTACTCTGAAATAACTGAGCTATTCATCTATTTTCCTACAAAATACAATCACAGTCTTCAAGGACTTAATACTTCATCAGGATAAACCTAGGTTTTTGAGTAAAGACCTGACAAATGGTCAAGCAATTATACACCCTTTCCTATGTAATTAAGTTTAAAACTGACAGCACATTGTGGCTGATAATGGAAGGTGGTGCACATTATTACTTCATCCCTGGCTTGGGTTTGAAGGCAATGCAAATGGACGGGATGAAAAGCTTCTTACTCTGCATTATTTATAAAGATCAAGTAAAATTAATTTGAACATATTTGGCTCAATCCATCAGGAGAAAAAAATGACTCGCAATTTGGAATCGTGTTAGAGTCACACTCAGAAACTCCATGAGAGTGGACATTTAGGAAATACAAATGACACACTAGTGTACAATAGGATGTCATTTTGAGGTTGGGACTAAGACACAGCACTGAGGCAGGGTAGAGAAAGATTTATTCTGCAGCACGCTCTTGCTACTCCTGTTTGGGGTGTGTTAGGTCACAGTGACAACAGAAAATCAAGTCAGCCTCCCTGTCCCTGTATTCACAAAACAGTTACATTAAAATATTTAATGGCTCTCAAGATTGATCTCAACAGTTCCTAGCCAGACCTTTTGAAGAACTAACACCAGACTTTATGAATAATTGATTCTACACATCAGGTTTATAACTCATATAAAAGACTTAACAATTTATTAATAATACAATAACATTAGCAGAGCAATGTTAAGCAACAAGGTAACCTTATTAATGTCTAAAACTGAAACTCAATCCTCTTTAAAAATAGCCCCCAATCTAGCACAAAGTCAAATAGACAGACATAATTATGGGATAAATCAAAAGGGAAAATTAAATGAGATGTAATTGGCTAGTTCACTTAGGTACTCTCCACAATTTGTCACATCACTTGCATATGGCATTACATCTTGTTTGGTTTCTGATGACACCGATCAATGCATGAAGATAGCTTTGAAAACTCCAAGGAATATTCATTTAGCTTTTATAACTGAGGTTTTATTCTCCAACCTGGGAACAATCCAACCTCAATCCTGTAGCTTGCACAGGCAAAATCCTTTTGACCCAATCACAGTCCAAAACCAGTTCAAACTCGGATCTCTCCCTGTCAGACTGACCAATTCCCCACAAGACCCCAATAGCTGTTCAGCATCTGCCATTTGCTTGAGCATAAGACTACTTCAGAGTCAAAACATCAATAGAGCACTTTTCAACAAGAAACAACCTGCAAGTAACTTCTAGGCCTAACTTCATAAACAAATATCCTTTTGTTTGTTCTCATTTGTTTTAAAGACAGGCTGTTGCTCACAATTCAAAAGCCATCTTCAGCTCTCAACTCATAGTACACAGCTCCAAGCTAATGTTTTAAAAAATAAAATACTGGAAAGTCAGTGATGATTCTAACAGATGCGAAATCTTGACTGGTTGATTTCTAGTTGAAAGATTGTTTCAAATGCAATATCTCATACATTTAATTTAATTGGAACATTTAGTTGAAAAGGTTTCTTTAAAAGTGAACACATTTCCCAACTAATATATTGAGGAAGGCCTTTTTTTTTAACTCATTCTGTGGGATGTGGGCATTGCTGGCTGGCCAGCATTTATTCCCCATTCCTAGTTGCCCTTGAGAAAATGGTGGTGAGCTGCATCCTTTAAACCTAATTCCATAAGGAAGGATGCGTAATTGCTTGATCATTTGTCAGGTCTTTACTCAAAAGATCCACCTGCTCTAGGTTGATCCACAATGCCATTAGGGAGGGAATTCTACGACTTTGACCTTGTAACAGTGAAGAAACAGCTATATATTTCCAGGTCAGGATGGTGAGTGGCTTGGATGGGAACTTGAAGGTGTTCCCATATATCTGCAGCCCTTGTCCTTCTAGATGGAAGTGGTTGTGGATTTGGAAGGTGATGTCTTAGGATCTTGAATGAATTTCTACAGTGCATCTTGTAGATAGTACTCACTGCTGCTACTGAGGATCTGTGGGAGAAGGAGTGGATTCTTGTGGATGCAATGCCAATCAAGTGGGCTGCTTTATCCTAGATGGTGTCAAGCTTCTTGAGTATTTTTGGAGCTAAAACTCATCTAGACAAGTGGGCAGTATTCCATCACACCCTAAACTTGTGTCTTTTGATGGTATACAGGCTTTGAGGAGTTAGGAGGTGAGATAGTTGCCGCAGTATTCCTAGCCCCTGATCTGCTCTTGTAGCTACTGAATTTATGTGATGAGTTCAGTTGAGTTAATTCCCAGGATGTTGATACCAGGGGTTTCAGTGAATGTAACACCGTTGAATGTCAATAGGCAGTGGTTAGATTATCTTTTGTTGGTGATGGTCATAACCTGAAATTTGTGTAATGCAAATGTTACTTGTCACTTGTCAGCCCAAAGCTGGATATTGTCCAGATCTTGTTCATTTGGACACGGACTGTTTTAGTATCTGAGGAGTTGTGAAATAGCACTCAACATTGTGCAATCATCAGCAAACAACCCCACTTCTGACCTTATAATGGAGGGAAGGTCATTGATGAAGCAGCTGAAGATGGTTGGGCCTAGGTGACTACCCTGAGCGACTCCAGCAGAGATATTCTGGAGCTGAGATGACTGACCTCCAACAATCACAACCATCTTCCTATATGTCAGGTATGAATCTAACCACTGGAGAGTTTTCCCTCAATATCCACTGATTCCAGTTTTGCTATGGCTCCGTGATGCCACAGTCGGTCTAACGTTGCCTTGATGAGAAGGGTTTTCAATCTTTGGAATTCAGCTCTTTTGTCCATGTTTGAACCAGGGCAGTAATGAGGTCTAGAGATGAATGGCCCTGGCAACATCTAAACTGTGCGTCACTGAGCAGGGTATTGCTGAGCAGATGCTGCTTAATAGCACTGTTAATGACACCTTCCATCATTTTACTGATGACTGAGAGTACTCTGATGGACCAGTATTTGAGGAGAAAGTGAGGACTGCAGATGCTGGAGATCAGAGCTGAAAATGTGTTGCTGGAAAAGCGCAGCAGGTCAGGCAGCATCCAAAGAGCAGGAGAATTGACATTCCTGAAGAAGGGCTCATGCCCAAAACATCGATTGTCCTGCTCTTTGGATGCTGCCTGACCTGCTGCGCTGGACCAGTATTTGGTCAGGTTGTATTTGTCCTGCTTTTTTATGTACTGGACATACTTGGGTAATTTTCCACATTGTTGGGTAGAGGCCAGTGTTGTAACTGTACTGGAGCAGCTTGACTAGGGGTGCAACAAGACCTGGAGCATAAGTCTTCAGTACTATTGCCACGATGCCATCAGAGCCCATAACCAGTGTCTCAAATTTTTCTTGATATCACAAGGAATGAATCAAAATGGCTGAAGACTGGTATCTGTAATGCTAGAGACCACTGAAGAAGGCTGAGATGGATCATCCACTCAGCATTTCTGGCTGAGGATTGCTGCGAAAGCCTTATCATTTGCACTGATATATTGGGTTCTTCCATCATTAAGGATGGGGATACTTGTGGAGCTTCCTCCTCCAATGTGTTGCTTAATCATCCACCACCATTCACAACTGGATGTGGCAGGACTACAGAGTTCAGATGTGATCCATTGGTTATTGGATCGCTAAGCTCTATCTATCACTTGCTACTTATATTGTTTGGTGTGCAAGTAGTCCTGTTTGGTAGCTTCACCAGGTCGACATCTCCTCTTCAGATATGCCTGGTGCTGCTCCTGGCATGCCCCCCAGCACTCTCCATTGAATCAGGGTTGATCTCTGACTTGATGGTAATGGCTGAGTGGGGGATATGCCAGGCCATGAGGTTACAGATTGTAGCGGACAAATTTGCTGCTGTTGATGGCCCACAGTAATTCATGGCTGCACAGCCTTTATTTGCTAGATCTGTTCAATTTAGCACAGTGATAACGTCACCCAATACAATGGAGATTATTCTCAATGTGAAGGTGGGACTTTGGCTCCACTAGGACTGTGGGGTGGTCGCTCTAACTGATACGGTCATGAACAGATACATCTGCAGCTGGCAGGTTGTAAGGATGAGGTCAAGTATATTTTTCTCTCTTGTTGGTTTACTCACCACCTACTGCAGATCCAGTCTCACAGCTATGTCTTTTAGGACCCGACCAGATTGCTCAGTAGTATGGCTGCTGAGTCCTTCCTGTTGGTCAACGTTGAAGTCCTCCACCCAGAGTTCATTTGGTGTCCTTGCCATCCTCAGTACTTCTTCCAAGTGTTGTTCAACATGGAGGAGTACCAATTCATCAGCTGAGGGAGGATGGTACATGATAATCAGCAAGAGGTTTCCTTGCCCATGTTTAATCTGAAGTCATAAAACTTCATGGAGTCCAGAGTCAACTTGGAGGGTTTCCAGAGCAACTTGCTCCTGACTGTATACCAAAGTGCTTTCCCCTCTACTGGGTCTGTCCTGGATGGTAATGGTGGTGTCTGCGATATTGTCTGTAAGGTATGATTCTGTGAGTATGACTATATCAGGTTGTTGCTTGACTGGTCTGTGAGACAACGCTCCCAATTTTGGCACTAGCTGCCAGATGTTTATGAGGAGGACTATGCAGGGTCAACAGGGCTGTTTCTACTGTTGTATTTTCCAATACCTAAGTTGATGCCTGGTGATCTATCCATTTTCATTTCTTTGAGACTTTGTAGAACTTTGGTACAACTGAATGGCTTGCTTGGCTATTTCAGAGGGCAACTGAGAGTCAATCACATTGCTGTGGGTCTGGAATCACATGTACACGAGACCAGGTAACCAGATGGATGTTTCTGACAATCGACAATGGTTTCATGGCCATCAGTAGATTCTTAATTCGAGAATTTTCTTTTGTTGAACTCAAATGCTACCATCTGCCATGGTGGGACTGGAACCTACGTCCCCAGAACATTATCTGGGTCTCTAGATTAATAGTCTAGTGGTAATACTATTGGGCCATCTCCTTTCCAATCATATCCCAGATGACTTGTGTAAACGGAGCTCAAACCGAATTGTGTTAATCTCTTATCATAGAAACAAATATCTGTTTGTTTAAATGGAACGAACTATAGGGAGACGTAAAGAAAAGAGTAGCAATGAGCACACACCTAACAGCTTATGGGAGGCTCGAACATTTGTCTTGTATTACCTATGGCCAGCCATCTGCTGATAAGAGATTAATACAATTTGTTTGAGTTCCATTTTCGCAGGTCATCTGGGATATGTTTAAAGAGTGGGAGGTTAAAAAAAGGTTGAATAGCTGAAATACTTTGAAACTAATCCTTATCCTTACTTTTTTCTTATTACTCAATGGCATGAAAAGTCACCATACTCCCACTCTTTCAATATGGAGAGATGATCCGACAGTGAGTATAACTTCAGGTGAGAGAGTGAGTTTAAGGGCCTTTGTGAATAACTTCAGCACATGCAGACACACTGTTGGTAACACTCTGTACTGCAAGCCAGCTGTCCAGCCAACTGAACTAGCCAATGATTAACATTGAAAAGCATACCTTATGACAAAAGTACCAGTGGCCTTCACAGGATGTGTTCACAATTTTAGATCTGCCAGCAGTGAATGGCAGTCCCATTCACACAAGGCAGGAGTTAGAAGGTCAATGACTAGGGAACAAGATTTCAAACAACTAATATTAGAATAATTTTGGTAGGGTTAGCATCCACGCCATATCCTAAGTTTCAAACCGTCAATAGTGACAAGTGCAAGCACAAGGAAAAGTAATTAGAAGGGAAATAGTTTATGCAAAATATATTTTCTGAGTTAACGTATAACTGTGGACTATAGTTTGTAGTATTAAGACCTGATCAGCCTTTAAAATATCTTTTCAATGTATCTGCACCTATTTCCTTTCAACCTATCCAATACCATTTAAATATTGCATAAGTCATTTTACAACAACTCCACCTAACTGACTTATAACTGAAAATAAGAGACTCTGCCTTAGATCTTTGGCTCTTCCTTGGAGAATATTGTAAGTAAAGGAAGTGTTTTTTTACAAGGAGCGTGGACATAATTGGTTGAGCCAGCATTTATTGTTCACTTGCAATTACCCTGGAGTAGCTGATGATGCACTGGCTTCTTGAACTGCTACAGCTCTTGGTATTTAAGGACATTTACAGTACTGTTAAGAATGGAGTTGCAGGATTCTTTGCCAGCAACAGTGAAGAAATGGTGATTTAATTCCAGGTTGGGATGGTGTGGGGCTTGGAGGGGAACAGTTAGATGGTGGTGCTCCCATTCATCTACTCCTCATATCCTCTGGGTGGGAGAGTCTACAGGATTGGAGGATTTGTAGGCTTTTTGCTTTGCAATAACTATCTGTACGGCAGGCAATAGAATGTCTCACCCTACAAGATGAGAGGATTTTTTGAACTCATACCACAATCATGGAAAGTACCCAAACTTGACAGACCACAAGTATCACACCCTAGCTCAACATAAAGATCACAGTTTGAATTTCATGCTCCATTTGCAAGGAGCATTTAACTACATGATTTGAAACTCACACACTGTAACTCAGAGAGTTTTCACTGAGTGAAAGGTTTGTTCTGGTATTTTCAAAAGATGGAAACATTCACTAAAGTGAGGATCTTCCAGAACAATGTTACAATGTTGGAGTTCCAGAAATTGTGAGATCAAGAAAATTCTCACTATTTCATCATTGCAACTTGCAATCAAATTCAGTCCAAATGACTTGAAAGGCTCTGTTTGTTGCCAGCTGTAAGGTCTTTAAGGGAAATGAAATTGGACACTTGCATTCAGAATTGAAGTGGGTGTGATTACATGGTATCACAATTGCTATAATTTAATATTAATTGGCAGTCTCTCCAACAGCTTGAAAATATCTACAGCATAAAATGAAATTATTGCAGCAGTGCAACAGGAGAACGAAGCTAAAAAAAACTCATTGTTTGGGGATAGTGAGAGTTGGATCATGAATATAACATGAGAAATGTCAAACCTGGGAGTTCAGAGATTTGGTGCTTAAAGTGGTAAATGTTCAATGCCCAGCACTAGCTTCCTTCATAATGTTAATTAACAGCATACTATGTTTAAAAAAACTCAAGAATTACTTTCCATAACAGGCTGTCTCCTCTGTTGAATCCAAACTTGCAGGTGAATGGATCCCTTTAGGATTTTCTGGATAATTTATCTTTGGATGTTATGAACATCAATACTTCTGACTTTAACCTTTTCATCTGAAGGTTTGCAATGTTTCAAATCTTCAGAAATACCATCATTGTGAAGTGGGAAGACTGCAGGGCCTTGCTACCAGAGTAATAATTGTAACAAGCTCAACTGTATGGCTCCTCGACTGGTCATCTCACCATCCAGCACATCAGAAATAGTGAAAACTACAGACAATCTACTATTTAAAAAAGCTGATCTATGCAGATAACATGTGCAAACTAGAAAGCCACAATTTTGAAATGTAGGAAGCTAGAAACATGCTCAAATTCTTTCACCCTGGACTCAAATTTAGTACTGGTATTACCCTGTAAATAGCTGTTGGTGATCTTGGGTCAAAAACATGTTGTACGCCAAGAGATTTTATCCTATGTTTGCTAATCATGGACATGTGGACAGCCTTCCTGTCCTGCCACCAATTGATGCTCTTAAGTGGGTAATTATTACCCAATTTAGGGCCTCATCCTGCTAACTCACCATATAGGAAACCTGAGAAGGAAACCTTGCTATAATTGCATGCAGTCTTCTGTGATGTGGTGGTCAGACATATAGTGGTGGGGAGACCTAGCATTGGGAGCCACCTCCTACCCTTACTGTAAAACCCCGAATTGGCACAATTCAATAAGTCTGCTTGAAAGTGGGAGATGAAGGACTCTCACCAGCTCTCCAACCATTGCTGTTTCCTCCATTTTTTCTACCCTGTGGCTTGCCCAAGATTCTCCTACATAGCTTTCCTTAGAACAGCATACTTTGCAGCTACACTCATTACTCTGTCTGCGGGCTCCGCATATCTGTACATTTATGAAATTATAGTTTCTTCCTACCATCACTGGGTAGATTTCATCCAAATCTTTCCTTAACACCCTGTGAGGAAATGTCCAAATTTGATCCTCTCTGCAATGATGTGATTAGCATGATAAACAGGATCTGCAGCTGGTGTGCTTCTGTATGCGTGTATTTGACATTACAATTATAATTATAGAGGGGATCTATTTTCACTCACCACCATCGATGTTGTATTCCACTTTCCTGAGTATATGAATCAGCAAACACCCTATGCAGCGAGTCACTAGCACTCACTGAGATGGCTCCCAGTTCTCAGGTCATTGTTCATCAGTGAGAAAATTGTTCACTGGGGTGCCCAAACCTCTTTGTTGCAAAGTTCACACCAGAAGCAATTTTAGTTTGTTATATTTGTAATGAATTTTGTTATGTCAACTTTATGAGCATGGGATGACACAAGCACGTAATATGGCTGACAAACAGTAATTCATTTGGTTTCTCCACATGTTTTCTATCCACCAAATTCCATGAAGCCAATTGATTTACAGAGTGCAATTTTCATATCTTATTCCCTCATGAAAAGGCTGAATCATTTGCAAGTGGGGAACTTCCTGACCTCTTTAATAATCTTTGCTGGATGAGACTTCTCATTCTCCATTACGTCACATTAATTCTAATCTTGTGACTTTCCCAGGATTCTCCTGCTTAATAATCCTTACAACATACTTTGCAGCAACTCCCATTGCTCTCTCTCCAGACATCTCAACTCTGGGTAGCCAAATTCACTCCATTATATTGCTCCATTTCACCATGCCTCAGACTCATGCTGCCTTTTTAATGGCTTTCCACGCTTTCCACATAAGCTTTGCCTTACATTTGTCTTGCTCTTTCTGTAGGAGAAGGGGCCACATCACCTTCAGGAAAGACACAGTCTCCAGTGACAGGAACCTTGAAGCACAAGCTAATGTATTCACACTAGGCCTTTGCATTGGGAAAATAACCTATTTAACACTGACCCTCTGTGAAATCCTGTATCTTCGGAGGCATGGGTATTCACACGTGTTGACAGGTGTCATGTGCTTGTAGCTAGAAATCTGTGTCCAATCACACTGTCCTGGAGGACGGACATGCAGCTAAAGGGAAGGCAGTTGGTGCTGCCTACTCGCCTTCAAATCTGGTCAGATGAAGTGATAACAGATAGAAATGCCCGGGTTCAATAAACAACAGTTCGAATCTTCCCAATGACTGAGCTTGCCAAACATCAACAGCCAATCCATGTTGCTTCATGATGTGCATAATTTCTGGAACATTGTATTGATTGGAACCAGGTGTATCTTATTGACTATGAGATCCTTGATTGGGTTTATTAACCTGGGCCAGAGAGCGAGCCCTGGCTGACAGATATAAACAGGGGATTCAGCGAGGCTCATGACTTCAAGGCTTGACTCTGACTTGGCTTGCTACAGCCAGTGTGCTATGTACATGTAAATAAAGAGTGACTTGGTGACGGGACACTGCCCCCTGTGCAGTTATTTCAAACATCAATGTGATAGAATAAGCTTTCGTTTCACATTCATGCTTTGGAATTCATTCCAAATTCAGAAGCAACATTGTCAATCAGTTTCTTTAATTATTTGGATAAGGCTATTAATTAAGCAAGGTAAAAATCTGTTTTTTTTCAAATGACTTCTCAAGCACATGTCCCAAAGGTTCATTTGCGTTTTGACATCTTGCCCTGGAGTTTAGCTCCAGGAGTTTGTTTGGTACCGTGTAAGTTGACAGGAAAGAAAAGATCACCTCATGTCTCAACCCCAAATTTTGTTTTTAAAGTATCTGTTTTCTATATTGTTTTACAGTAAAGTATCCATTAAACTCCATAGTTAAGTGGGACATGTGCCACAAGAACAGAAGCACACAGCTAGTGCATTTGCTAACATGCTGTTATTGGCAATTCGACTTTCCTTGGGTGATATGGAGTTGGGAGGACAAGGTATCCGTAATCATACTTACAATCTACAACTCTATTTGTGGCTTGTGCTGCATTAACTGGAATAAGATTCCTATGTCAGAGCTTCATATGAAGTCATTTCATGGTCTGCATTGTCAGAGTCCTCCATGTCCCACTGTATTGGAGTGTATGCTAAAGTGCCTTATGTGACTGATGTGATTGCTGACTGGTCACATTATAAGGACCTGATCTGTTTCTTATGTTTTCCACAGAAGTTCATTACAAGTATCAACCATGGCTGAGGTTATTGTGGCTGCTGCTACAATGCCTCAAAGCTGCAGAGAAATGGAGGAGAAACAAATGTGCAAACAAGACCAGGATCAGAAGCAACTTCCAGCAGCTCCTGAACAACTCCCCTTGAAAAGGTCACAGCTGATGGTCTCCTCAGGATGCAAAGGTGTTCTGGCCAATATTCAAGGTGTTCTGGCCAAAAATCAACATCATTAAATACCAATTGTCTGCTCATTAGTATATTGCTGCATTTGGGAGCTTGATGAGTGCAAATTGATTATCCCATTTCTTAGAGTACAACAATATCAACACTCCAAAGGGATTTCATAGATGTTCAGTGATCATAAAAGGTGCTATATAAATACAAATTCCTCTTTTTCTCCCCATCACCATGGAAATGGGTTGATTTACCACCTAGAATTTTCCAGACATCCTCTCAGTAAACTCAGAAGCGTTTTCCCACATGGAGTTATGGATGCAAGTAAATGTTTCCTCTTGATATTGCAAGAATATTTATAATTCATAGAGAGTTGTACAGAGTAGTGTGAATGCAGAATACCCAAAAACAAATTCTCAATGTACTGTCATCTCTCACTAAATTAACATGCAGAGATTTTTTTAATGTCCGCAGTCCCTTCAGAACCAATAAACTAAATACACTCAATTTCAATAACTTTTATACATAAACTCTAGCCATTCATGTTTGCGGACCATATGGAATTGGTAAATCTCAATTTTTTTTGTTGCTAATTGTGAATACAACGTAAACAAAAGTAAGGAGAGGCCTTGTTATAAAAACACAAACTCTCAGCATGCAGTGAAATCTGGTTATTTATCCACATAACAGCAATAATTCAAGTGCAAGTCTCACATCACAGCACTGCTGTCAGTTAGACTGTAAAATCCTATGATGTGTTGTGTTTCACACATTCTGAAGCATTTTCTTTAATTAGTTACATACCCATGGGCTTTGATTTTGCTTTCAGTTCCTATATTTTCAATCTCTCATCAGGTAATTACATTCCAGGCAGCTACCAGAAAGTTACTGAGGGCCTAGCAGGGGAGGTCATTTGAATGTATTTCTTGGATAATGAGATCCTCGTCATTTTCCGTCATTGGAAATCCTTAATTGAAATAATGATAATTAGGGGAGGAATAGTTTATATTCCAAATGTAAATTTAGAAGCCTGATGCTGTCAAATCAGAAATCACGTTCTGCAAAGCAAGAATAAACCTTGGGTTTTCAAATTAATGTTCAAAGTTATAAAACAGTAAAGAGGTACTCATGTCAATTTTAGCATTTGAAATTTTTTGATCAGGGAAACTATTCCTCCTCATAAATGGACTGAGAAAGAGAGGCGCAGATATAAGTTAAGTTGCAAAAAATGCAAATGGCACTGTCAGAGTAAACATTTTCACTCAGTTCGAGTCTGGAATGCACTGTCTCAAAGTATGGTGGAGGCAGGCTCAATCAAGGCATTCAAGACTGTATTGCATGCTTATTTGAATAGAGACAATACTCAGGGTTGCAGGTAAAAAGGCAGTAGAATGGCACTGAAATCATAACATTCTTTCCAAGAATTGGTGCAACATGATGGGTTAAATAAAAACCAAAAGAAATGAGGATGCTGTAAACCAAAAGCAAAACAGAAATTGATAAAAAAAAGTTGAACAGGTCTGGCAATATCTGTGGAGAGAAATCAATTAATGCTTCAGGTTGAGTGGCCCTTCTCTGCACAGATGATGCCAAACCTGTTGAGCTTTTCCAGCAATATTTGATGATGGGTTAAATAGCCATTTTCTGCACCATACACTTGATTCTGTGATCATGGAGTCATCCTGTCCTACAGCGCAGAACAGGCCCTTTTGCTCAAACTGGTCCATGCTGACCAAAATGTCTGTCCACACTAACCCCATTTCCCTGCACATGACCAATACCCTTCTAATCTTTTCCTCTCCATGTATTTGTCCAAATGTCGTTATTAATGTTATTAATGTAGGAGCCTGAATAACTTCCGCTGGCAGCTCATTCCATATGCGTACCACCTTATGTAAAAAATTTCCATTCAAGGTTGGGCTACTGTCTGCCTCTCTGCTCTATCCACAACAACAACTTCTCACATCCAATAATCGTTAACACTGCCAGACTTGCTGGGTTTCTCTGCATTCGCTGTATTTGTTTCAGATTTCCTGCATCTGTAGTATTGTGCTTTATCTCCATGGAATGTACCCTTTAAAGTTTAGCAGTGCACAGCCTATTATGATCAATTCATGGTCTGTTTAAATACATTTGTGTGTTATTTGTCACTGAATAAAGCCTGTTCTGCACCCTTCCCATAACTTGATTCGCTGACAAACAACATCCAATGAGATTAGTTATTGCAGCCCTGCTAGAGAAAGCATAGGGAGCATGAAGGTAATCAGCGTATTGATCAAGAAGACATGGGTACAACTGTCATGAATATTATGCACTGTGTTCACAATGGAAATGGAAAAGAAATGCACAGGATGGATGACTGTATAATATTAGAACAAATTAATCCAAAAAGACAGGAGATACTAGGGGGCTTAGCAGCCTTGAAAGTAGATAAATCTGAAGGCCTCAGTGAGATGTATTCCAAGTTACTGAGGGAGTTTAAGGAGGAGAAATCAGGGGCATTGGCAGTAATTAACTGTTAACATTGTCCCATTATTAATCAAGGGAGGAGGGGATAGACTAGGAACTTATAGGCCAGTCAGTCTAACTGCAGGTATGGAAAGTATTAGAAAGAATTCTGAGGCACAGAATATATCTGCACTTGGAGAGATATGGATTAATCAGGGTTAGTTAGCATGGATTTGTGAAAGGGAGGTCATGCTTGATATATTTGATTGAATTCCTTGAGGAGGTAATTAGGATTGCTAAAATGGATAATGTATTGGATGTGGTCTTCAGGAGTTTAGCAAGGCTTTTGATAAGGTCCCTCATTGTGGACTGCTGAAGAAAGTAGGAGTACATGGGACTGATGACAATATGGCATGTTGTGTACAAAACTAACTGAGAGATAGGAAGCAGAGAGTGATGGTAGAAAGATGTTTATGTGACTGACAGTTTATTTCTAGTGGGGTTCTGCAGATCTTGGAGTTGAGTCCTTTGTGCTTTGCAGTGGACATGATGATTTGGATGTAAATATGGAGGGTATGATGAAGAGGTTTGCAAGTGACAAGAAAATTGGTAGGATGGTCATTAGCAAGGAGGATAGTAATAAACTGCAAGAGGAAGTTATCAACAGACTGGTCAGCTAAGCATACTGTTAACAAATCAAACTGAATTTGGGAAAGAATGAGATTATACACTTGGGTGGGCTAACGAGGCAAGGGATTATACTCTGAATGGCAGAACCCTGAAAAGTATTGAAATCAAAGGAACCTTGACATGCATTTCCACACATCCCTGAAGGTAGCAGGGTCAGGATATAATATGGTTATGAGCTATGGAAGCAAAAAGCTCCTCCAGTAACTTTAACGGGGTATTTGTTTTGAAGTTCAGAGAAAGCGTGAGAAAAATGGTATAAATGGAGTCAGACCTTGGCAATTCAGCAATTCCACCAATCTCTCAGCTGGGTGGGGGTGTTTACTTCATTTCTGTCTTTTTGCATTGCTGTTATACTTTGGCTCATGTTTCTGAAGGTTTTACTGGATTTTAGCAGTTAAACCTTGTGGGCACCTCACCAATGTGCACACAGAGAGATCAATTTCATAATACATGCTTTGCTGATGGCCATATTCAAATAAAGCAGATATATGAATCCCAGAAACAGGGTAACCCCAATGACATTATACTTAGCTTATTTTAACTTCCTAATTGCTGTTGTTTGCTACCTGCAACACTTATTCCTGAGATTCTGATTCTAATTCTGATTCTAAAATTATAGTTTTTGTTTGAAATCACAAGCTTTCTGAGCATTGCTCCTTCATCATTTCACCTGAAGGGACAACACTCCGAAAGCTTGGGATTTCAAATAAACCTGTTGGACTATAACCTGGTGAGATGTGACTTCTGATCTTGTCCACCCCAGTCCAACACCAGCACCTCCACATTCAAAACAGAGGAAAGGATGAAGTGATAATACAGTCCTGAATGGATCAAGGTGGATTTTCATTTAATTTACGGCCAGTTATTGATTGCAATTACCTATACTTGCTTGAAGAATCTTTCCCATTTCTTTTTCTTTTGCAAATTAAATACACTGTTTAACACATGTGATGAGCACATTTATAATGCATCATTCACTTTCCCACCAATTCAATTTGAAACTATTTCAATAAAACGTGAAAAAAAGATCCCATTTTTCAGGAATGATGATTTCCCTGTTAATGTTTCAGCTTTTATTCTGATTAGTGCTGGATAATGTTCATATTATCCATGTACTGTAGACAGGGGATGCAATAAAGCCATCTGACAGGACAATAATATGCCTAACAAAAGCTATCTTTCTATCTTAACTAATGTAGAGTAAAGCAATTGAATCAATTTTCATCAGGTTAGGGATCATCCTGCAAATACTTAAAAACAATGACCGAAATGTGGTTCCGCATTTGTAATGAAGTAAATTGTAATGAAGTGGCACCAAAAACAAGTTGTAACTGGTAGCACGGTTGGGATCAAAGCATCCACCTTCCATCATGTGGAAATGCAATTACTTTAAACAACAGAATTGTCCAGAGTGAAGACTGTGCTAAATCATGATCGATGGAGCATGCAATAGATTTCTCGTGGTATCCGGGCTCGGTATTTCCAAAGGGAGTAGGAAGCCATCTGCTCATGGCTGTAGCATAACTGTAACTGCAATTATAAATACAACTGTAATGTATCTATATATACATTGAGAAAATCTTTTAATGTGCTTTCATAACAAATACAACAGGAGGAAATTCAAAAGAAGTGTGCTTTGATCACTCACTCTTTGCTAATATTTCTTGGCAACTTATGGCTTTTTGTCAGATATTGAAATGAAAGAAAGCAGAAAGGGTATTACATGATATTACCAAATTATAACTTTTCTCTTGTACTGTGTGGCTCTTTGCAAATCCGGCAAGTCCAGGCAGAGTGTTCATCTCATTTTTCTCCTGAGTCAACTTCATTCAAGTTCCAACTTAGTGGGACATATCATTATCTTTTGTTGCCTTGGTGCCTCGTTATTTGTGATGCAATGATTTCTTCAAAAAGGTTCTAATTTAGGAAATCTGTATTCATTATATTTATCATTATGATTATTCGAAATACACAATAAGAATCAATATTGCTATTCATCTTGAACAGTCGACAGGATGATTTGCAAGGGGAACTGAGACATTAAGCTTTTTGCCCAAATATCCTCAATCATTTCACTTAATAATATCCTCACCAAACCTGGAAATCTAAGGTCTCACTCAATTTAATGTGAGGTTTTTGCCTTTCTTTCTTATCCATTCATGGAATGTAGATGTCACTGGCTGGGCCATCATTTAATGCTCATCCTTAGCTGCTCTTGGGGAGGTGGTGATGAGCTGTTTTTGTGAACCATTGCATTGATTGATGTAGGTAGGTCCACAATGCCCTTAGGGAGCAAGTTGCAGGATCTTAACCAAGTGACACTGAAGAGACAGCAATATATTTCCAAATCAGGATGATGACTAGTTCAGAGGGGTTTTTGCAGTTAGTGGTGTTCATACATATCTGCATCCCCTCTCCTTTTTGACAGCAGTGGTAATGGATTTGGAAGAAACCTCAATAAATTTCTGCACAGCATCTTGTATATGGGATACACTGCTGCTATTACTGAGTGCCAGTGTTAGATGTGGATGTGCTGCCAATCAAATGGACAGCTTCATCTTGGATACTGTCAAGGTTTCTTGAGTGCTGTTGGAGCTACATTCCCCTCGGCAAGTTGAAGCATTTTATCACATTCCTGACTTGTTCCTTGTAGGTGATGGACAGGCTTGGGGATCCAGGAGGTTGCGGGATTCCAACCTTCTAACTTTGTTCTTGCATTTACAGTATTGATATGACCCAATCCAGTTGAAATTCTGGTCAATGGTAACCCAGGGTGTTGATAGTGGGGAACTGATGATGATAACACTATTGAGTGTTAAGGGACAATGGTTAGATTCTCTTTTCTTGGAGATGGGCAATTAAATCACAAATATTACTTGCCACTTTTCAGCCCAAGCCTGGATCTTGTCCATGTCTTGCTACATTCAGATATGAACTGCTTAAGTATCTGAGGAATCACAATGGTACTGAAAGTTTTGCAATTGTCAGCAAACATCCCCAAATGTGACCTTATGATGGAGGGAAGATCATGATGAAGCATGATGGGCTGAATACACCACACTGAGGACCATCTTCAGGAAAATCCCAGACTGATCACCAATAACCACAATTATCTCCCTTAGTGCCAAATATAACCGCACTCAGCAAAGAGATTCCCCTTGCCATTGACTGTAACTTGCTAGGACTCCTTAAAACTAAACTCAACCAAATGCGACCGTGATGACAAGGTTGTCACTCTCACCTCACCTCTGGAATTCAGCTCTTTTGACCATGTTTGAACCAAGGCTGTAAGGTCAGTAGCTGAGTAACCTTGGCAGAACTCAAGTTATTGCCTCGTAGGGGATGACTGAAGCACTAGCGATGACACTTTACTTTAAAGATGAACATGAATAGACTGATGGGGTGGTAATTGGCTGGGTTGGATTTGTCCTGTTTTTTGTGTACAGGACATGTACACTGTTGGATGGATGCCAATGCTGTAGCTGTACTGCAACAGCTTGGCTAGGAAATAGCAAGTGCTGAAGCACGTATCTTCAGTATCATTGCTGGAATATTATCAGCATCTACAGTCTTTGCAGTATCCAGTGATTCCAGCCATGTGATCCCACGTGGTGTGAATTGAATAAGACTAGCATCTGTGAAGCTGGGAATCTCTGGAGGAGGCAGAGATGGATCATTACATGGTATTTCTCACTGAAGTTCACTGCAAATGCTTTAGCCTGCCCTCTTGCATTGATGTATTGGGCTCTGATTTCCCTGAGGATAAGAGTATTTGTGGAGTTCCAGTTGGATGCGGCAGGAGTGCAGAGCTTAGGTCCGATCCATTGGTTATGGCATTGCTTAGCTCTATCAGTTGTTGCTTATGCTCTTTGGCACACAAGAACTCCTATTTTGCCATGTTGACACTTCAGTCTTAGATATGCCTGGTGCTGTTCCTTCCATGCAATCCTGTACTCCTCATTGAACCATGGTTGGTCCCTCGTTTGATGTTAATGGTAGAGTGAGGAATATGCCTGGCCATGACACTACAGATTGTGTTGAAGTGCAATTCTGCTGCTGCTAGTAGCCCATGGATGTCTAGTTTGGAATTGCCAGTTCTGTTTAAAGTCCATCGCATTTAGCATAGTCATAGTGTACACACAGCATGATAGAGGATACTCACAATGTAAAGAAAGGACTATGTCTCCGCAATGACAGTGTGGTGGCTGCTTTGACTGATACTGTCAATGTCAGATGGATCTGCATCAGATAGACACTTGTTTGTGCCTCATTGCTTGCAGCAAACCCAGAGAAGCAGCAATGTCCTTTAAGACTTGACTAATTTAGTCAGTCAGGCTGCTGGCAAGGATATTCTGTGTAGGATGTGATCCTGTGTGTATTACTATGTCAGGCCGTTGCTCGTTTAGTCTGTGAGACAGCTCTCCCAGTTTGGCACAAGACCCCAGATAGTGATAAGAATTGCTTCGCAAGGTTGATAGATTTCAGTAAGCATTTGTCATTTGATTCCAAACTCAGATGACATCTGTGTGGAGTTTGCATATTCTCCCTATGTCTGCATGTGTTTTCTCCAGTTGGTCTGGTTTCCTTCCACAGTCCAAAGATGTGTGGGCATGATGGATTGGCCATGCTAAAGCACCCATGGTGTCCAGGGACGTGCAGGCTAGGTGGGCTGGCCTTAGAAAATGCATGTTATGGGAATGGGATGCGTTGGCCTGCATGGGACGCTCTTCATAAGGTCAATGTGGACGCAATGCCTGCTCCCACACTGTCTATGATAATTGACTGCTGCTGTCCATCAATTTCAATTTGGAGATTTCTCCATTTACCACCATTTGCTTTAAAACTGTAATATCAATCCTCAGTCTTTTGTCATTCACACATTTTGCTGAGTGAATGTCATCCCACAGTGACTTATTATTAGCATAGCACTCATTGGGAATTGCTGCTGAAAGTCCTATTAAAATTTCTTTCAATATTTTCACCAAGATAATTGCCATATTTATCACTTCACTAAGAGTGAGTGTTGCTGTTGCTAATGTATTCCTACTGTTCTTCACATTGTTTTAGCTTCCCAAGCTAAAGGGCATTGTTGTGGTTTCCATAACCGACTTTATAGAATGTGAACTGTTGATCAAGGTTTGTTTCTGATGGGGAAGACTCAGCTACTGTATTTAACTGTAAAAACATTCACCTTTCCTTGCCACAAGAAAAAAGACATAAACTCTCCTCAACATCAGAACCCATTACATAAATTTGCATAAGACGTTGCACTATAAATAACAGGTTTCATTTTCAAGGCATCTCCCAGTGATACTTCTGATTTCCCAGTGATCTTGTTAAACAATGCCGCTCTATCTTGCCTACTCTCACTGCTACTGTTTGACATCTCCCTCCTATTAAGAGGATTCCCGTCAGTGGTCTGTGATCTTTCTAGGGACATCAATCAACTGTAATTGTTATTTCCTTTATCCCATACTTTTTAATCCTTAGCCATTAGTTTGTTGAAATTTCTTGATAAGGGAAAACTTATCAAAGGTTATGACAGTATCCTTTGGTTTTATTTTTACAAATATCACATCATTCAGTTAGCTCTTCTTTAAACTTTAGATTACTTACAGTGTGGAAACAGGCCCTTCGGCCCAACAAGTCCACACCGACCCGCCGAAGCGCAACCCACCCAGACCCATTCCCCTATATTTACCCCTGCACCTAACATATGGGCAATTTAGCATGGCCAATTCACTTAACCTGCACATTTTTGGACTGTGGAGGAAACCGGAGCACCCGGAGGAAACCCACGCAGACACGGGGAGAATGTGCAAACTCCACACAGTCAGTCGCCTGAGGCGGGAATTGAACCCGGGTCTCTGGCACTGTGAGGCAGCAGTGCCACCGTGCCGCCCACAACTTATCAGCTGCCATCCCTTATGTATCCTTAATTAAATGTTTAACCTTTAACCTTGGTCAGGCAAAAGCTTCTAAGACAGTACCATCCAAAACCAGAACCACTATCATCCAGAAGGAGAAAGGCAACAGATTTGGGAACACTGCCACCTGCAAGCTCCCCTCCAAGCCACACACCATTCTGGCTTGGAAATATACCACCGCTCCTTCCTGGATCAAAATACTGGAACTCACTCCCTCGCTCATTGCAGGTGTACCTACATCAAATGGACTGCAGAAGCACAAGAAAGCAGCTCACTATCATATCTCAAGGGCAACTAGTGATGGATAATAAGCATTGGTCAGCCAATAATGCCACATCTCATGAATGAATGAAAAAGAAGCTTCAGATCTCCTGCTTGCCTTGGCAATGCCTACCTCTCCTGATTAGTAGCTCTCTTTTCAGAGCCAATGGCTGCATTAAAAGCCTGTCCATCATCTGAATTGTATCATGAGTCTGGAAGCAAACTATTAAGAGCCTGTCTGTGGTAAAATCACTGAGCTAGTCCTGCTGCTGGCAAAAGCCAGCTCTGGATCTGCTTATGGCCTCGGACGCAGAGCCTGAAGCAAAATTCACCCCTGTGAATCAGAGGAGCAAGGGTTAAGTGAAGGGTGAGAGGACTAAATGTTTGCTTAGAAATACAGCAATCGGCTGAATGCAGAAACATCCGGAAATATAAAATGTGAGTCAGTAGGTAGGATTCACATAGTTGTTCAGCATACAGCTGTTTCACGACTGGATGATAAATGCCAGCTCCCAGTGGCATCAGAGAATGAAAAGGCCAACAAACCTGCTGGACAATGCAGCTGGTCATTGACTAAGCCATAGCTAGAAACTATGTTACAAGTTAGCTTTTAATATTTTTCTCAGAGTTGGGACAAATACCTCCTGGTGGACAGTAACAACCTTTCCTGACGGTAATTAAAAGCTTATCAAAGCTGACCATATTTTGAGATTATTCTCTTGTACAAATGATTTTTTAATACATCTTTCTAAATAAATGTTCTGATGCTCAAAGGTTTGTTTGCCTGAAGGCTGAATTTTTTTATTGTCATGGAAAGAGCCACCATTTGTTATTGAGTTTGTTTGCTGTGAGAATAGCTACTGACAGGAAGTGAGAGAGGGAAAGCATATGAGAGTGAGAATGTAAATGGAAGAGCAAGATCCAGTGAGAAAATGAGAGAGTGACTGAGAATGAGAGAAAGTGAGTGCAAAAGAGAGAAAGAGAATGGCAGATTGGAAACAGAAGAGTGATTGAGTAAAAGAAATATACAGGCCTAATTTGTACAACATGACTCAAAGCTAATGTCTTCAGTAAAATAGCAAACACAGTGATTTTATAATAGATACTCATGCTAATATAACAGAGCTATTGGAGATATTGGAGGTGAGACACAAATACATGGTTTTGAAATTAAAAGCCAGTAAATTAATTTTGTGGTACTCCCACAATACCTGAAAAATAACACGTTTTATTTTATGCTTGATTTGCTTTTGTTAAAGAAACTTGCTTTCTGGAAAGTCTAGCTTTATTTAACCAGACAGGAACTGAAAATCTGTCAAACTGACTGAAGGAGCCGAATGACCTTCAGCCCCCTGTCACAAGATTGAAAGTACATGGAGAGGTTTTGAATGCTGACAATACTCAGAAGAGTTTTATGTTTGACTGTTCTTTCCAGTTGAATAGAATTGCTGTGGCTTCCACATGAGACTTTATAAAATGTGAACTGTGGATCAAGGTTTGGTTCTGATGGGAAGGACTCAGCTACTAGATTTAACTGTAAAAACAATTACCTTCCATTTTAGTTGCTGAAGACCTGCAAAGAGAATTGACAGCGAAAACAATGATACATCAATAACATTGTCATGTGGGCCAGACACTCAAACAAAACGCTTGTCAGAATTTCAAAAAATTGTAGTTTAACTCTAACTATACACTCATGTTGTGTAGGAGTTTTTGTTACACCATATGGCACCATGCCATTCTCTACTATTTATTTGGTATCTCTTTGTACATTGAGTTGGTCTGCAATGTGTTAACTCTGTATGTCCTACCTGCATATTCAGGGTCCACATGAGGAGGATAGAAGCCAAATTTGATGAATATCGGGATGGGAACTCCAAACTTAAACCACTCTACCACATAAGGGGGTTGTTGTCCTGTCACTGGGTGCACCACATCACATCCCAGAATCACGCTGTCACCAGCACGGGCAGTCACAAACTGAGGCTCCTCCCTTACACTGTGGGCACCTGTAAAAAACAAACAAAGATCAGCTCTTCAAACATGGGTGAGGTCGATTTCTTGCCATTACTCCAAGTGCAGCATTGCTTAGAGCACTGAGTACTAGAATTGTTTATTTGTGTTGCATTCTTCTCATAAGTCATACTCCTAATGAAACAGGATTTGAGCAACACTACAATAATGTTTATCAAATATTTTAAGGCAGACATAGTTAGATTATTGACTAATGATGGTGTCAATGGTTATCAAGGGTTAGCAGGAATGTGGAATTAGAGCCAGGGTCAGACCAGCCATGATCCTGTTGCATTGAGAAGTAGGCTCAAGAGACTGAATGGCTTACCCCTGGCCCTAGTTGCAAGCCTCAATGCATGGAGAGCATTGTCTACATTAGCTATGCAATTGTGATACAAAAACATTGCACTTCTGAAGAGATGAAGACTTCAGTTTTTATGACTGACCACTCCCCTTTCATTATACAGGTTACTTCTAAAAAGTCTCATCTGTTTATGTATAAACAAAAAGGCTTCCCAATGCCCTTTACATCTCTGTACCAACCCAGCTGATTTAGAGCCCGGACTGTTTTACGACCTCTTTGAAAAATATCAAGGACACAATATCCTTGAGAAAAGGAACAACTTTTAGAAAAAGGACCAGCTTTGTGACTGAAGTTTGATCATCCCTGCATTCATTACTTCATAACTTTCCATTTTCCCATAACTGCTGGAAAAATATTCTACAAATTTGGTCATGCAATGCACGCCCATGTTTCTGATCTGAATCTCCAGAAGTCAAGACTCCCTGGCAAGAAAGCAAAGATATTGCCAGGTATGGTACCAGACCACATACCGCATAGAATATTTTCTTCATGAACGCATTATATTTGCATTGGCTAATAAGGGTGCACCACACATTATAAGTTCAATGACAGTAAGCTGCTCTTATCCATCTGATGCTTAAAAGCATATGAGTCACTGCCATCAAAAACTAGGCTAACATTCGAAAGTTACAGATTTACTCAATGCATATTCCGATACTCTATGGAAAAATTTGGAATGTCAATATATTTCATGCTCCACCATATTTACTTTGACTCCAGTTGTACTTTGAGCAGTCTTTCATAAAAAGTACATGAGAAAAATGGATTAAACTGGTGTACAGTCTATGCACATTAGATAATATGTGCATATAATACATTTCAAACACTGCAATGGTATTTTGCACTGTCTGGAATAAAATACTATGTTTTTTGTAATGGGGCATCACCCAAAACAATAAATAATATTGTGGCATCCAACACATTGCTATTGTGGTAGTGGTCTGTCCGATGGCAGTGTGATATTACCCAGTACTCAGGTCATATGGTACACCACAAAATACCTGAAAGCAGCAGGTTCATAGCATTAATAAGGAAGGCTGGAGGAGCTCTAGTTATGACATTTTGTGATTAAGTTATACTCACATTAGTGAGCAAAATAACAACTCTATCTCTAACAGATTTTATCTAAATACCTGTTTTAACATTTCAGATAAAATTGCTGGCTTGGAAGGAAGTGCTAGCAGAAGAGAAATGAATTAATGTGTTTCAGGGGTAAGCGCAAAATACCATATTCATTACTAACAACACCAAACCTGCAATTATTGGATTGTTCCTTCAACATACATAAACTCCAGCTAATAGGAACTGGACTTGTATTCAGAAAGCTTACGTTAATGTATCTCAGTAAATACCATATGGAAGGACACAGAATTGTTAATTGATTCAGACTGTCTGAACAACACTGTCACCAGGAAAGTTATTAATATTGCCTTCTGTGGAAAGTGACTTACTCCTCTTTTGTACCCAAAATGCGTGGATGTCACCTTGGACTGCAAAATCGTCCACTGAACTCATCACATCTACACTGGTTTATAGTAAAAATCAGGATGAACTCCCGTGCAGAAACTCACTGCAACATAATGGTGCAAACACATTCAGCTTGCTGTGTACTGCAATACTGACCCTAATTAACCGTCCTGCAGTAAAACTCCTCTGCTTCATGTTACTTGAGCTCCCATAGAAAGATCACAAATGTACAGCTGAACACTGCTTTTTGAATGGTGTCAGGCACACTTCAGTTCATTTACCCTGAGTGGCTCCTGGTGCTCTCCTTCAATGTCCCACTGCCATTCAATATGAGAACCACCCCACTCCACTTCATTCACAAATTCTTGCAAAACTCATCACAAAATTGCTTAAACATGTCCCTGCCAGGAAAACAGCAGCCAATACTCAACTCACTGGAATTAACCCATTATCCTTGATAATAACACAATATAGGACACATACAAGTAGGAATACACAATGTATTAAAAAAAGTATAAA
The DNA here is from genome assembly GCF_020745735.1 of Hemiscyllium ocellatum. Lineage (NCBI taxonomy): Eukaryota > Metazoa > Chordata > Chondrichthyes > Orectolobiformes > Hemiscylliidae > Hemiscyllium > Hemiscyllium ocellatum. Next base: position 34,745,369 of record NC_083429.1, read on the forward strand.
AATAGAGGCAATTTGAGGGTTCTGTGTGAGGACCAGAGAGAGAGACAGAGACATAATCCATTCCAGAAAAAGTGCTGCCTGCACTGACACAGACCCCAACTAGTCCGCCCAGACTTCTTTGAAGATGCTTGGTTTGGGAGGTTATTTGGGTAAGGCTTTAGATGAAAGATCAACTTCAAACATAGAAGTACACAGAACTGTTGGTAAACTTGTGGCATGGCATGTGGTTTAGTTGGAAGGCAGGCAATAAAATATCGGGATAAATGATAATTGGTGGACGGTATTAAGTGAAATTCTTCAACAATCTGTAATGGGTTCTTAGCATTGTGACCAGAAGTCAGCTGTGACTCAGTTCTTGCTGTATAATGGTTTTGAAAGGGTTAGTGTCAGAGATTGCATTAAACTTCATTCATCTGGTGGTATCATATATTCTTGGTGAGAAAATCAGAAGCCTAGAACTCCTAATGGGTTCCTCATAGTCATAGTAATAGCCTGTACCTATTGTTATCATGTAATAAATTATATCTTGTTGTTAACACCAATGTCCCCTCTTGTCAAGAATCATTCGTGATTCACCCTCCACTACTGTTACTCAACTAGATTATAAGGCCTATAAAGGAAGGAGGGTGGGTGGCAACACATTGCCCTAACCATTACCTGGTTGCACAGCACAAACAAGGATTCTTTTGCTACAGAGAAAAACAGGTTATGCATTCAACACTACGCAAAGGATTTGAATACTTCAATGTACGTTGAACTTCAATGTAGTGTCGATGGAATGTTGCACAGTCAGAGGTGCAGTCTTCTAATGAGATGTTAATCAAGACCCAGTTTTCCTTCTCATTGGGCAGGGTGGGGGACACTGGATCCCATAGCACTGTTTTAAGAAGAACAGAGGAGTCATCCCCAGTACGCTGGGCAAAATCTATCTTTTAAGTGACATCACAAAAGAGATTATCTGTTCATTATCACATTGATGCCTTCTAGGATTTGTCATGTGCAAATTAGCTGCTGGCATTTCCTACATTATAAGAGATCATACTTCAAAATACTTTATTAATTACAAAGCACTTGAGGATATCCTGTAGTTATAAGCAAAATTTTATAAATGTAATTTGTCTTATTCTTTCATATATTGATGACATAGATGAACAAATAAAAGACTGTACATCCAAGTTTATGGTGGTATTTGTTAGAACACAAAATAACTTATGTAGATGGGATATAAATGGTTATACTACAAGGTTGGTAGCATGGAGGGCTAATTAATAACCCAGACAATATCAATTAAAATCTTACAATGGCAATAATTTGAACAATGTTTAAAACATCTGGAAATGAAAGTTGGCATGACTTAAAAAAAGCACCAAGAAACTTCAGAATGTTATAAAGTTCAATTCTCTAATGACCTCTGGAGAAAGGAACCTGCCAACCTTAGTTGGTCTGGTCTACTTATGACTCCGGTCCTTCAGTACTGTGGCTGATTCTGAAATTTTCACTGAGATGGCCCAATAAATGCCAACTCATGGCAACTAAGGATAGAGAACAAATACTAGCTTTACTCGTTTAAAGAACAGTGACAAAGAAAGGAAGTACAGAAGCAACATTCATAGATTAAGTGACTGGCCAAACTAGCATGAGATCAAGATAGGGAAGTGTGAAGTTATATAGTTTGTATGTAAGAAAGAGCAAATGTCTTCCTAATATCGTGACACTCAGTGATATGGTTGAGTGAAGGGCTTTAAATATCCATGGGACAACAAATTGTTGAACAAGTACAAAAATAAACTAAATTAAATGTTTCCCTTTATGACAAATGATTTGGAATATAAAGATGCTTCAGTGACGATCTTAGTGAGGATGTAGAGGTGCCAGTGTTGGACGAGGGTGGACAAAAATCACACGACACTGGATTATAGTCCAACAGGTTTATTTGAAATCACAAGTCTTAGTAAGAACACATCTAGAGTATGCTTTTGGTTTTGGTGACTACACCTTCAAGAAGGAGAAACAGGAGGGTCGATTCACCAGAATGATACCAGGGATAAAAAGTTTGATTATGAGCTTATTTGGTGATAACTTGGTTTATATTCCCTGAAGTTCAGAAAGTTGAGCAGTAGTTTAATTGAGTTGCATATCTACCCTATTTCTTCTGGTGGGGAATGGATACATATTGTTAAAATATGAAATGGGCCAACAAGGAATAATATCAGGCATGGATATGGTGAATAGCAAGGTCTTCTTCCCAGAGTAGGGGAATCCAAAACTGGAGAACACAGGTTTAAGTGAGAGGGGAAAGATTTAAAAAGGACATGAGGTTTAACTTTTTACTGGTTAGCCCTGGTTAGGCTCCATTTGGAGTACTGTGTCCAGTTTTGGTCCCCACACCTCAGGAAGGACATACTGGCACTGGAGCGTGTCCAGCGGAGATTCACACGGATGATCCCTGGAATGGTAGGTCTAACATACGAGGAACGGCTGAGGATCCTGGGGTTGTATTTATTGGAGTATAGAAGATTAAGGGGAGATTTAATAGAAACGTACAAGATAAATACATGACTTGGAAAGGGTGGGCGCTAGGAAATTTTTTCCGTTAGGCGAGGAGACTAGGACCCATGGACACAGCCTTAGAATTAGAGGGGGTCAATTCAGAACAGAAATGCGGAGACATTTCTTCAGCCAGAGAGTGGTGGGCCTGTTGAATTCATTGCCGCAGAGTGCAGTGGAGGCCGGGACGCGAAATGTCTTCAAGGCAGACACTGATAAATTCTTGATGCCACAAGGAATTAAGGGCTACGGGGAGAATGCTGGAAAGTGGAGTTGAAATGCCCATCAGCCATAATTGAATGGCGGAGTGGACTCGATGGGCCGAATGGCCTTACTTCCGCTCCTATGTCTTGTGGTCTTATGGTCTTATGGTCTTAACTTCTTTTTACGTAAAGGGTGGTGCATGTATGGAATGAGTTCCCAGAGGAAGTGGTAGAGGCAGATACTATTACATCTGAAAGGCATCTGGATGAGAATGTGAATACAAAGGGATATGGGTCAAATGCTGGCACATGGGACTAGGTCTGATTGGGTTGCTTGGTTGGTACGGACAAGTTGGACTGAAAGGTCTGTTTCCGTGCTGTATGACACTAGAAATAGGTTCTCATTGAAACGGTTGTGCATGTCAGAACTTCTTGTTTCTGATCAGAATTGACAAAATTCTTTGGTAAAGTACAGATGTGAAGGGCTGAATTCCACATTCCTATGAGATTGTTCCTCAATTGTCACACACAGTGTGCATTATTACCTAAGTGACTTTGTGTCTGTCATGTCTCTGTGTCTGCTGTGCAGTGAATGAAATAGGGCATAAACAACAAAAAGCCAGCCATTAAATCTACTCAATCAGCAGATCACATGCAATTCCCTGAATCAGTCAATAATTCAGTGCAATCAATCAGTCTCCTGAACCTATAAGTAATGGCATGTAACCTCCCAGAAAGTAAGGTTCTATGAAATATTTTGTTGATTCCTAAAGATAATAAAACTGCAGCAATTTAATCCAACTTCATAAACCAAACTAACTAATTACTCCCCACAGATGACTGTCCCAGCCATACAGAAAATGCATTGCATGAAACCTGTGGGCTGAAAAGTCCCCTCCGCTTAATAATAGCCTTTGTTTTGCTTCCCTTTGATATTTTTAGGATGCTAGAAGGGTTCAGATTTGTGCCAAGCTTGAACTGATCCCAGTGAACCTATTGGCTTGCAAGTATGCCTGAAATGATATAATTAAGGGCTTCACTCCACCCATCCGAAGAACTCTTATGCCACTGACTTTGTTTTGGAGATTACAGAGAAAGGTCCAGAACTAATGTGGAGCCCTTTTACTGGATTCCACTTCAAATATAAAGCAGTAATCCCTAATCTTGGTGCTCATTATGCCCTGGGAAAATGTGAAATCCTAGTTCCATTCTTAAACTAGTATTAGGTAAAAAGGGCTTTTGCCCGAAACGTCGATTTCGCTGCACTTTGGATGCTGCCTGAACTTCTGTGCTCTTCCAGCACCACTGATCCAGAATTTAAACTAGTATTAGCCTACCTTATATAATCAAATTGATAATGCAATATACAATTAACTGCTTTTACCTCAAGATTAAGGCAGGTTATTATTATTTCTCCTGTAATGACTATCACTTCAGGTATAATATTCTGTTCACAATGTGTTATCTGCCTGATACCAATTGGAAAGCTCTTTCAAAGAGTTCGCAGAGACCCAATGGGCTGAATGATGTCTTTCTGTCTAATTCCATGATACCAACAGACCGTATCAGATGCTTGTGAAACTGTAAAATTCAGATGATGCATTTCAACACATAGACAGACAAATGTGCAGCCAGAGTAACAACATAACCTGCTCTCTCCAACTTCTGGAGAACTGAAGATTCAAAGTGCAAAGTTATAAGTTGGTATTTTTGCCTCCATTATTCTCCCTTCACTCAATCCTCCTTTCAAGTTTATGATAATAGCGATGAAACACTGACAATGCTGGAACATGTCTACAATTCTGACTTCTTGTCTCAGTTTAGAGATTAATAATCAATAAAGTGCATGTCTACTACCTGTTACTTAAGAACATGAACATATTTTTACATAATGCCATTTAATTCAAGCTAATCACCTGCTGTGAGCTGATTGAATTTAAATCTATCAAATTATAAAATGAAGTTGCGTGAAGTCTAAATGTGTAGATCAAAGTGGTACAACTTTGTTTTCATTAAAAAGCTGGCAAAATAACTTTGCTCGAGGCACTGAATTGATTTATATGGATGCACTCCATTAATGTGTGACAAAACTTTTAAAGGTGTATATGCCAGCAGCTGAATGGACCTCGCACATTTTAATGTAATTAACACATTGCTAATGGACTTAAAAATATTATTTTAAATTACTGTGAAATTTAAATTATGTCCTATGTTTGTCTTGGAGAAGGACTTTGAAAAATGTTTCTTTCAGGAAATTCAATTGAATGAAGATCACACAAAGGGTCATATAAGGTTTCTTTTATTTTGGTGTTGATTCCTCAGGAGACTTTTATGTGTCTGAAGATGCTTTTTAAAAATTTAAATTGAAGTCAATCTCTTGCATTTTTCACGATATTACAGCTTTTATCGCATGTGCATACTAACGTCTATTCAAGGTGTGTTACTGCCTCAGTCCTCCACTGAGTAACACCTCAGCTTTTATCAGTGCTGCTTAATGATCCATAGCATTGTCAACAATATTGGCTACACAATGAGTGAAATGCGTGTCATGCACCAATCAACACAGGATATAACACCGAGGTTGGGGTACGTGCTACTGGTCAAATAACAAATAGGTCAAACTCTTCCACAAAGCTTGTAATATTCAAGCTGAAGTATTTTGCAATATATTTTACGAATGCTATGAATAAAGTATATTTTTGGAAAATATGTGATAAGTACAAGGTAACACGAGGGAAGAATAATACAGAATGTGTGCAATTACATACTGTATACATGCAGAATAATATGTCAAATGGTGAATAACTTTGGCTGCAGCATGTGTTATCGATGGCAATAACACTTTGAATAAAGCATCTGATACGCAAAGAATGTAATAAGTTACAACACAAATTGGGTTCAACACAATTACACAGTAATCAATAGATGGAAGCATGCAATATGTACAGGATAGCACAAACTAGAACATGTGTCATGTACATAATAACATGTAAGTTGACATGTACATGATAGCACAGAGGTTTCATGACGTTGCATGTAGAATAAGGTGAAGTCTAAGAGGCAAAAATAATACACTTCACTTTATTTTTTTAACAAAAGTAGCTCTATTTCAATGGGTGGCTAAGTGGTTAGCACTATTGCCTCACAGTACCAGGGTCCCGGGTTCGATTCCAACCATGGGTGACTGTGTGGAGTTCACACTTTCTCCCTGTATCTGTGTGGGTTTCCTCTGGGTGCTCCAGTTTCCTCCCACATTCCAAAGACGTGCAGGTTCGGTGAATTGGCCATGCTTAAATTGTCAATTAGGTGTATTAGTCAGAGGGAAAAAGGGGTTTGGGTGGGTTACTCTTTGAAGGGTTGGTGTGGACCTGTTGGGCTGAAGGGCCTGTTTCCATACTATAGGGAATCTAGTCTAATTAAGAAGTTAAGTACAAAGCAAGCTCTTGACATTCTGCATAAGATTCAAATTAAACTCAATTTGAATCAGGCATGAAATGATTCCTACTTCAGGTATGTAGAGCCCTACATTGTGACAATTTTTGCAGGAACTAGGATGTTATTTTGTTCAAATAACCAGATACACTCACTCTTAACTTGTTGAGCATAATAGTTCAATCATCGAAAATGATCATAGTTACTAGCCAAATGTGAACCTTTGCAATGCTATAGAAGAAGTTAATCACAAAATAGACATAAATGAGAAACAAAAACTAGAACATGGAACTTGCTGGAGGATGACTGAATATCCACTGTTTGCTAAGAGGAACTAATTTTTCACTAGGAGTAGGACATGGAAACTGGGTTGTGTAGAACTTGAGTACACTGTAAAATGAAGAATGCTATTGTAGTTTTCTGTCTTGCACACACCAGGATAGATTGGGCTCAATGGTTCAATGGCAATACCTCAACCAATCAGAGTACACTTGTCAAGCAATCTGCATTATTTTATCATGCATTATTAATTGTCGTTCCCTTTGAAATTTGGTATTCTTGTGATTTTGTCCAGATGAGTGCAAGACAAGAGCTTCAATGGCATGTCTTATTTTATTGCAATATGAGGAAATGGATCTCTGAAAAGAGTTTCATATCCATTTATAATTTAATACAAATCAACATATTATTGTGCATAATAAATTTTACTTGTAGGTTGATGTTATCATGATGAGTGCCTCTATTTTATGAAGTAAATTGCATTTACAAGGGCAGAGGCCTGAGAACAAATATGTTATGGTTTCCTGCTGTCAGTTGCCATGAAACAGTAAGCTTTCATTTATGGCTCTATTTATAGCATACTAGTGTCTGAATTACAAGAGTCTAGGAAATGAGGTCAAAATTCAATGTTTTTTTTCGATGAGACAATAAGCTGATCTCCTATCTGGACACTTGGGTGGATATAAAAGGTCCATTAATCCAACTTGTAGAAGTGAAGGAAATCACTCCTGATATCCTGGCCACTAATAATTCAAAACTTAGAAAGAAGATATTATCTGGTTATTATCACATTTTTGTTCGTGAGAGTTTGCCAACTGCAAATTAGCTTTCGTATTACCTAAACTACAACTGCAACAGCATCATAACAAATGCACATTGACTGTAAAGTGCTTTGAGACATCTGGTGGTTGTGAAACATGCTGTATAAATGCAAATCTTTCTTTCACTGATACTTCCAAACTATAAAATACATAGCCCTAACTATATGGGAATCTTACACCTTCGAGAAGTTGCTAATAAGGCAATCAAAAACCAACAGGGGTTTGATAATGAACCAGAAGAAATTTAGATGTTGAAACTTAAAGACAATATATTTGTTTTAATTAATTTAAGTAAATGTATCCTAATTAGATGTTTTGTATTCTTTATCCATTTATTATTTTTGAATCAAGGAAAAATTGTTTCATGACATATAGAAAGAAAGGAAATAATTGGTCTTTAGTCATTCTGCTCAAATGTATTTTGTATTCAGTGAGTAATGATTGTAATCATGTAATTATAAGTATAAATATTGCTTAAACTTTCACTGAACCATCTCTATGCACAGCTCAATATCTTTTGTGGATTTCTAATGATATGGTACTGATACTGATCCGTTACTGCAGCCAAATTATTGATATTATACTGAAGGACCCAGATACCACACCTCAACGTTTGCACTCTCATATTTTACAGCTGCTCAACCAGTCTAAATACATTTAACATCTGAAACGAACCGCCCATGATAATATATCACTCTAATGTATTTACTCTTGCTGTCAAACCTTGTCAAAGCACCATTTTAAATATTTATTCATTCACAAGATGTGGGTGTAACTATCCAGACCCAGCATTTGTTGTCTATTGACACTTGCCATTGGGAAGGTAGTGGTGAGCCATCTTGTCAAACAGTTGCAGTTCATGTGGTGTAGGTCCTTTTACAACAAGCACATCTGCACCGCTATTAAGAGGAGAGTTCCAAGATTTTTACCTCATGGTATAACTCCATGAAAGGATACTGTGTGGCTTGGAGAGGAACGTAAAGATGGTGCTGCTCCCAGGCATCTGCTGTTCTTGTCCTTCTAGATAGTGGATTTGATGCACTGCTGCCACGGTGTCAGTGGTGTAGGGAATGAACATTGGGGTGTCTGTGATATCAATAAAATTTGTGCTGGATGGTGTCAGCTTTCTTGGCTTGTTGTAGCTGCACTCATCTGGGAAAGTGGAGATCATTCCATCACATTTCTGACCTGCCATATAAATAACGGACAGGCCCTAGGAAATCTGGATGTAGGCTACTACCTGCAGAATTCCCAGCCTCTGTTATTCTCTTGAATGAAAATATTTATATGATTAGTCAATTAAGTTTCTGATCTAATTTATTCCTTAGAATAAATTGACGATGGGGGATTTAGCGTTGTAACACTATTGAATCTCAGAGGAAAATGTTCAGGTATTTCTCATATTGGAGATGTTTACTGTCAGGCACTTTTGTAGTAAGAATGATACTTGCTATGTATCAACCCAAGTCAAAATGTTGCCTGGATCTTATTGTATATGATTACAGGCTGCTTCAGTACTTGAGGTGTTGTAAATGATATGAAACAGTGTGGAGCCATTGGCAAATATACTCAGCTTTGACCTTATGATTGAGCTATGTCATTAATGAAACAGATGAAGGTGGTTTGACTTTGCAAACTCAATAGAACTGATATTTTCCCAAGCTTAAAAGAATCAAAGTGATTCCATAGCATTTTGGACAGTCTAAGTTCCACAACATTCTGATTTGGAATTACACATTGTTAAACTTCAAAGGGTGCAGGAAATATTCACAAGGATGTTGCCAGGATTGCAGGGCTTGAGATTTTGGGAGAGACTGAATAGGCTGTGGCTATTTTCCCTGGAGTGACAATGGCTGATGGGTGACATTATAGAAGTTTATAAAATCATGAGGGGCAGGAATAAGGTGAACAACCAAGGTCTTTTTCCCAGGGTAGGGGAATCCAAAACCAGAGGGCATAGCTTTAAGGTGAAAGGAGAAAGATTTAAAAGTAACCTAAGGGACAACTTGTTCATGCAGAAGGTGGTGTGTGTGTGTGTGGAATGAGTTGCCAGAGGAAGTGGTGGAGGCCGGTACGACTGCAACATTTAAAAGGCACCCGAGTGTTTACATGAGTAGAAGGGGTTAAGAGGAATATGGGCTAAATACTGGCAAATGGGAGTAGATTAATTTAAGATATTTGGTTCACATGGACAAGTTTGACCGAAGCATCTGTTTCCATGCTGTATGTCTCTAAAATGCTATAATTCCATCGCACTGCCACTGAAACTCAATGGCTAAGGGCACTCTAGGTGTACCTAGATCATATGAACTGCAATGGTTCAAGAACTCACCATTACCTTCTCAAGAGCAATTTAGTAAGGGCTACAATTCTCACCTTGTCTGCAATGATTGTGTCCTAAGAAGCAAGTTTTGAAAATTTACAAACCTTTCCTCAACAGATATTCTTTGCACTTCTGAAACACAAATATCCTACCTTAGATAAGCAGACCAAAATATATTCATGGTGTGGTCTCACCAAAACTCTACATAACTGCAGCAAAACCGTTTTGCTCAAATTCCAATGTTTTTGCTCGAGTGCCTAATATTTTATTTTGCCTTCCTAATTATTTGCTGCAATTGTTGAATTGTTGTAAACCTGTGATTCATGTCAAAGTACACTCAAATCACTTTACAAGCCAATATTTTCTTATCTGTCACCTTTCCATTTCTATTTTTCCACAAAAATAGATAATTTCACATTTTCACACATTAAATTCAATTGTTCACTACCTTTTCCAGGGCCTTGACCTAGCTCTATCTTCTTAAGTGTACCTCACAATCTACTTTCCCATCTAAATTTGCACAGTCATCATAGCTGGGCGTAGATCACTGGATTCCTTGATACTGATTGGAAATATCACCATAAGTTAATGAACAAGCTTAACCCAGTTCCTCTGGACATTGCCCACAGAAAAAGCCTTCACTAATGCTTATTTGACTAATGAATGGCTTTGTTCATGCCTTCAGAGAAGGTTATCTTGCTCTTTTCCCAGGAAAGGTGTGTTGCTGAAGGGGACGAAAGAATGGGAAATAAAAGAGATGAATACATGACAGAGGATAAACAGGAAGACAGGAGTATACTGCCTCACTATGCCATTAAAAATAATATCCTGATCGCAATCGAAGCTCTGACATATTTGAAAACGAGTTTTAGATAAAACAGGTGCACCAAACAACTCTTCTCTGGATTGTATTAATGACTCTGCTTCTGAAACAGCCAGATGTAAATCCCTAATACTTTTTAAAAAGAAATACACATCTGTATGCAATCACATTCACTCTCCACATACTGCCATATGTGAAAAGAAGACCAATTAACACCGAATTTTAAAAAATCTCACTCCAGTCAGTTACAAGAAAAGTTACAAAAGGCAGCTACTTATTGTTCCGCAGCCAGCAGTTTGAAATGTAAGTTTGTTAGAAACTGGCATCTCCCCATCTTCTCATTATGCAATGAATTTTTTTCTTCTTATTGAAAGGACTTCATGCTCCACTGCTGAATTTTAGAACGCACTAATAAACAGTCCTGTGTCATCAATCCCCAGCTGCCTTCCTTCTCACACACAATCTCTTTCAGTCACTGCTGTAGAGGAATGAGATGCATTCAAATAGAGAAAAGGTCTTTGTAAGCAAGTTCACTGACCTCATATCTCAGATGGAGATTACCACAGTGCCATAGCTTGTATGCTTTCTGTTAGCTTTTGGGACGCTTTTCAGTTTCCCCATTTCCAAAACCATCCTTTATTTCAACGTAGACAGCAACAAAGATTACATTTTTTTTCATGCTCCATTTGTCTGAAAAGGTTATTCTGCAGCAGAAAGGCAAATTTGAAAGGAAAAAAAGTGCTTAAAGTGGGTTCAAATCCTGTGTAATGTGCCTGTTGCTTTATGGGTGAGAAGTTGCACAAAAAGTCTTTTTTTAAAAATTCACTCGTGGGAGGCAGGTGTCCCTGGCTGGCCAGCATTTATTGCCTGTCCTTAGTTGCCCTTGAGAAGGTGGTGGTGTCTGCCTTCCTGAACAACTGCAGTCCATGTCCTGTAAGTAGACCTGCAGTGCCGTTAGGGAGGGAATTTCATGATTTTGTCCCAGCAACAGTGAAGGAACGGTGATATATTCCTGTCCTACCAAAATGCATGAGGACTGAAATGAGACCTCTGGGATTAAAGATTAGTAAACATGGGGCCATCTACAATTAACAGGGGAATGATATGTTATATGAGCTGCATTGTGTATGTATATTATAAGGGCACAATATGTAAAGATCGAACAGTTAGACTATCAGTGTCTATGTAAACATAATGTTGATTTAGATAATTCTACAAAAATGGTTACATTCTGAACATCGACATTGATATTGTGATGACTGGTGACTGACAAAGCAGGCATGTACGTCTGAGTCTACAATTGGTCGAGGAATACAAAACCACCAGCAGCCGGTTTACACATTGTGAACCAGGTTCATTACACAGTTAGTGGACCTGTGAAGAGGAAATGGTTTTCACATTGGCATCCAGAAAACTTTGAGGACCTCTTCACACCAGCCCACCAAGCTGCACCATTTGTGCCCAATATTAAGACCCTCCTTTGCTCCCTACGTCATGTCTAGTCCACTCTCCTCACACCCAGAATGTCTTCAGCCCATGCTAAGAAGCCAGTAATCATTTGCTGACTGTTAGTGGACAATAATGCAGACTTGGTGCTCTGGATTCAACTGCTTAGAGCACCAGCAAATGAACAGAAAGGGCTGATCTCAGCATATGTGACACATGGAAATGCCTAGTTCGTACCGAACCCCTATAGTGTGAAAGCAGGCATTCAGCCCATCGAGTCCACACCAACCCTCTAAAGAGCATCCCACCCACTCACCCTATTCATGTAACACTGCATTTCCCATGGTTAATCCACCTAGCTTGCACACAATGGGCCATTTAGCATGGTCAATCCATCTAAACTGCACATCTTTGGACTGTGAGAAGAAACTGGAGCACTCGGAGGAAACCCATGCAGACATAGGGGAGAATGTGCTAATTTCATAGAGACAAATGCCCGAGGGAATACCAACCACTGAGCCACAGTGCCATCCCAAGTCATGCCATGGTTGTTATGAAAACAGGAGTCAGCTGCGTTGGTGACAAAACATGCTTCAATTGAACCGGGCATCCATAAGACTTTAACACCCCACCACTGATCAGTGTCTATTGAAGCAATGAGAGACAATTGAGGACACAATTCTAACTTGATGTAATTTTTATGGTCACCAACAGCTGTGCTAAAACTGATGGTGCATTATTAAGACCATAAGACCATAAGACATAGGAGTGGAAGTAAGGCCATTTGTCCCATCGAGTCCACTCCGCCATTCAATCATGGCTGATGGGCATTTCAACTCCACTTACCAGAGTTCTCCCCGTAGCCCTTAATTCCTCAAGACAACAAGAATCTATCAATCTCTGCCTTGAAGACATTTAGCGTCCCGGCCTCCACTGCATTCCGTGGCAATGAGTTCCACAGGCCCACCACTCTCTGGCTGAAGAAATGTCTCCGCATTTCTGTTCTGAATTTAACCCCTCTAATTCTAAGGCTGTGTCCATGGGTCCTAGTCTCCTCGCCTAACGGAAAAAATTTTCTAGCGTCCACCCTTTCCAAGCCATGTATTATCTTGTACGTCTCTATTAAGTCTCCCCTTAATCTTCTAAATTCCAATGAATACAATCCCAGGATCCTCAGCCGTTCCTCATATGTTAGACCTACCATTCCAGGGATCATCCGTGTGAATCTCCGCTGGACACATTCCAGTGCCAGTGTGTCCTTCCTGAGGTGTGGGGACCAAAACTGGACACAGTACTCTAAATGGGGCCTAACCAGGGCTTTATAAAGTCTCAGGACTTTATTAAAGCAACCCTGGATCATATAAATGCCATATTGTAATTTTCATGTAGGTTTAACATTCGCAGCAAATGGGTTACTCTGATGGACTTAAAGCAAATAAAATAGTGATGGAGAGGCAAATCCAATTACTTCAAATACCACTGAGGCTACAAAAACAGCCTTCGAGGAACACACTAAAAGCAAATTAATTTATTCCTGTTTAAAACCCAGAAGCATTGAGAACATGCATTATATCTTAATGTACATGAACTGATGTAGCTGATGGTTTTGATCATGGATTAGCAAACAAGGATTGGGAGTACATATCTCACCGTACAATTAATTTGGTGATTTGTCAAAAAATATTGAAAAAATAAGCTTGTATCAAAAATCAGACTACAAAACACAAATGGTTTGTGGCTATTGTTCAGGGCATGCCCTGAAGAAGGGCTTATGCCCGAAACGTCGAATCTCCTGCTCCTTGGATGCTGCCTGACCTGCTGCGCTTTTTCAGCAACACATTTTCAGCTCTGATCTCCAGCATCTGCAGACCTCACTTTCTCCTGTAATTGACTCCTGCCATACACAATATGGTAAATTCTTAAAACTCTAAGGGAAATGATAAATAGGAAGTATATTGAAAGAAAATTCCACATCTTAAGAACTGTAAGAATTACAAAAGCACAACATATGTTAGTGCTGGGAATGACAGTAATATAGCAAAAATATTGGGCAGAAACTTCCATGCAGCACAATCATACCCAAAAACACAGAATTGTTACAGTGCAGAAAGAGGCTATTCAGTATGTCTGCATCACCTCTCTGAATGGCTATCATGACCGAGTGCCATTCTTCTGTCTTTTTCCAATCCCAACCCTGTCCAATGTTTCTATTCAACTAATGCCCTCACGAATGCCAGAATTGAAGCTGTCTCCATCACACTTCCAGGCAGTGTATTCCAGACACCAACATCCCATTGTGTGAAAATGGTTCTTTTGACATCACATTTGCCTCTTCTGCAAATTACTTTAAATCTATACCCTCTCATTTTCGATCCTTCTTTAAGTGGGGAAGGTGGCTATGTCCAGATGTTTATGAGTGTAGGAACACAGTGGTAATTCCATCAGAGCTCTTTGGTGACCATTGCTGCTCTGCAGCTCAGAACCCCAAAGTTTCAGCTGAGAGTCGTAAAGTCATAGTGATATACAGCATAGAAACAGACACTTCAGTCCAACTCGTTCATGCTGACCAGATATTCTAAATAAATCTAGTCACATTTACCAGAATTTGGCCCATATCACTCAAAATTCTTCCTATTTATATACCCATCCGAGTAATGTTGTAATTTAAATGTTGTAATTGTACCAGCCTCTACCATTTCTTCTGGCAGCTCATTCCATACATGCACCACTCTGTGTTCCCCTTTTATATTTTTCCCCTCTCATCTTAATCCTATGCCCTCTAGTTTTGAACTCCCTGACCCCAGGGAAAATACCATGTTCATTTACCCTATCCATGCCGCTCATGATTTTATAAGCCTCTTGAAGGTCATCCCTCAGTCTCTGGCGCTCCAGGGAAAACAGACCCAGCCTATTCAGCCTCTCCCTGTAGCTCAACCCTGGCAACATCCTTATAAATCTTTTCTGAATCCTTTCAAGTTTCACAACATCCTTCCAATCGGAGGGAGACCAGAATTGCACACGGTGTTCCAAAAGTGGCCTCACCAATGTGCTGTACAGCTGTGACATGATCTCCCAACTCCGATAATCAATTCACTGATCAATAAAGGCAAGCATACCAAATGTCTCCTTCACTATTCTCTCTACCGGTGGCTCCACTTTCAAGGAACTATGAACTTGCACTCTAAGATCTTGTTGTTCAGCCACACTCCCCAGGACCTTACCATCAAGTGTATAAGTTCTGCCTTGATTTGCCTTTCTAAAATGCAGCACCTTACATTTATCTAAATTAAACTCCATCTGCCATTCCTCGGGCCATTAACCCATTTGATCAAGTTCCTGTTGTACTCTGAGGTAACCTTTGCTGTCCACTATACCTCCAATTTTGGTGTCACCTGCAAATTTACAAACTATACCTCCTATGTTTGCATCCATACCATTTATATAAATGATGAAAAGCACTGGACCCAGCACCGATCGTTGCTGCACACTGCTGGTCACAGCTCTCCAATCTGAAAAGCAACCCTCCATCACCACCCTATGTCTTCCATCTATGAGCCAGTTCTGTATGGCTAGTTCTCCCTGAATTCCATGTGATCAAACCTTGCCACCATGAGGAACCTTGTCAAATGCCTTACTGAAGTCCATATAGATCACATCCAGTGCTCTGCCCTCATCATTCCTCTTTGTTACTTCTTCAAAAAAACTCAATCAAGTTTGTGAGACGTGATTTCCCATGCACAAAGCCATATTGACTGCCCCTAATCAGTACTTACCTTTCCAAATACATGCAAGTCCTGTCCCTCAGGATTCCTTCCAACAACTTCCCCACCACTGATGCCAGGCTCACCAGTCTATAATTCACTGGCTTTTCCTTACCACCTTTCATAAATAGTGGCACCACGTTGGCCAACTTTCAGTCTTCTGGCACCTCTCCTGTTGCTATTGATGATACAAATTTCTCGACATGGGGCCTAGCAATCACTTCCCCAGCATAGAGTTCCAGCACCTTTTCCTCTGTAATATGGACATTTTTCAATATGTCACTATTTATTTTCTGGCACCGTTTGGGGAAACTGTCTGTTTTGGGAATCCCTGCTCCAGCAGGATACATGTGGAGAAGAAACAATTGAAGTGTTTTATTCTGCCAGGAAATGCAAGTAGCCTTCAAGGGGCAAAGATACTGGAGAAAGAAATCAGAAGAACCGTCTGAAGAAGTGTCACTGGACCGAACACATTAACTCTGCTTTCACTCCACAGATGCTGCCAGATCTGCTATCTTTTTGCAGCAATTTCTGTTGTTGTTTCTGCTTTACAGCATCCACAGTTCCTTCAGTTTTTTTGCAAAGAAAACAACCTGACAGGAACTCTATACCAGGAACTTACTGCATTAACACCTATTAAAAGATTAAACATGTCTACATGTTTAACCTATGGGGTTTTATTCAGCTTCATCGTCTAGATAAATATTATACAGGGTGATGCCAAGGACAGATGTTCAATCGTTATACATATAGTGGTAGGTCACAGAGATTGATGTTTAAAGTGGAACAGTGCCAATCAATCTTATAATCGCTTGTGTCTCTCAGCAGACAGGATGAGCCCTTGTGGACTATGGCTAACTCACTTCCATATTTATCCTAAGATCATGTGAAGAATTGTATCCTAAGGAATCAGATCCGGACACTGGTGAGACCAGCATTGGCCAAGGCCCCAGCTCCATCCTGCGAATGGCCATTTTTGATGGAGATGAGAGTGATGCTGGCAGGGCTCCCCTACAATGACAGTCAATCAGGGTCATTAGAAGCCTAGCTGAGGTAAATCGCATGAGACATTTTCCAATTGATCTCAAAGTTCCTAGAGGAGGTCGGAGCAATTCAGATGTCGGGAGGCAGGCACTCTCCTCCGTTCACCATAGAGTGGTTGGTTGAACTGCTGAATCAATTCTTTAATTAAAAGCTCTGAAATGCTGGGAAGAGAATAACTCCCTTACCCTAACTCTCTCTTACCTTCTATTGCTTCCCACTTCTCCACTACAATCTGGAAGGCCTCTGATTGGCTAACCAACTTCAACAGCCCAGCCATTACCCTTAATTGAATAGGAAACTTGTTGAGAATTTTCATTAACCTGTTTAGGAGTGTTATTACACACCTCAGGAGTAAGCAGAACTTCAAGCCAGGCCTCCTACTTCACAGCTAGGGACACTACCACTACGCCATGAGAGTCTAACAGGGTGCCTGTATCATTGTGAATTAAGGTGCTCCCCCATTGACTATTCTAATGAGTGACTGTTTCTCCCCAAGGTGGTTTCAGCATCCACAAACAATTCCTAAATCTCTGTTCCAACCCCAATTCCTCCCCAATTATTTTGTACAAAAGCTTCCTCCTGATGAAACGTTGCTTGTGACACTTGCTGTAAAAGACCCCAAGTCAATTATACAAAGGCGAAGCTGCCTCACGGATTTGTCCTCTCACCGATGGACAACTAATTGTGGGTTGAAATCCTACACAGAGAACATGAGGATATGGCCAATGTTGACAACTCAGATACAGAAAGTGCCCAAATAACCTGCATGCCCATCTGATCCTTGGAAAAATGGACATGCTTAATAGTGAAGCAAATATACTGAGTGTGATGGGGTGAGAGCTAACTATGTTTGCTTGCATTTCTACTGATATACTTTCTCTAGCTGCCCCTCGAGCTCTGCTTGTCTTTCTGCTGCTATCGCAGTCCCATCCTGCCTCTAAAATAGGTTGGAGCCTGGAAAATGGCACATTAACCTACAGCAAAATTTCTGCTTCTGCATTCCATCTATATTTATAAAGTCATAGAGATATACAGTACAGAAGCTGACCCTTTGGTCCAACTTGTTCTGTGATGACTAGATATCCTAAATTAATCTAATCCCATTCACCAGCGTTTGACCCACATCCCTCAAAACCTTTCCAATTCGTATACCCATCCAAATGCCGTTTAAATGTTGTCATTGTACCAGCCTCCACCAACTCCTCTGGCAGCTCATTCCATACATGCACCACCCTCTGCATGAAAAAAATACCCCTTAGGTTCCTTTTAAATCTTTTCCCTCTCACCTTAAACCTATGCCCCTTAGTTTTGGGCTCCCCTACCCTGCAGAAAAGACCTTGGTTATTCATCCAATCCATGTCCCTCATGATTTTTTAAACCTCGATGAGGTCTCAACATTTGAGGAGTCAATCAGGTTGCCGCCAATATTTCCTTACTCCAAAGTTTTAATGTCTCACATTTTCTGGAATCCTTTATGCGACTAAACAAATGATGTTTGCTGTATGACTGCACTGTTGCATGGCTGATTACTGTCATGCACCTATGCTGTACAGAAATGCGAAGGTACATTTTGAATTATTTTTGACATGTCTGGTATGACATTGCTCTTTACCATGGGCACAATCACATAAAAAGCACAGGCAGGTTTGAGGCAATTTACCTGTACAATCTAAATGACAAATTGTGAAACATTACAACCTACACCCAAGCACAAAGGCAATCGCTGAAGGTTGTATTCTAACTATGTTTAGAAGCTGATGACTTAACCTGGGTGCTAGTTCTATTTACTGTCTGAAACGAGCCATTAAACGATAAAACAGAGGGACAGGACTGGGATGGGTTTTTCAAAGATCACCACAGAGGGAGTGTAAAAGCACTGCATCATCCTTGTCAAAGATAAATATCTGCTCTGATTTAGTTCATCACCTTTACAAATAATCGAACGCAGTTTGAAAGATAATGGAATAGCGGCAGCTTCAAGGTAAAGGTTGGTTCAGTAGGCCATCGTTATTCTGAGCACATATAAAATCTGCTTTGGCTTCTTTCCATAGCTGCAAAGGATCAAACACAAATCTCTGGCCTCCTGGAGCCACCTGTACAGTTCTACCACAGCATGACAAATTGATACCAGCTTCTAATTAAATGTTTTGCCAACAAGTATATTTTTATATATTTACAGTGCATCAACCTTCAGAGGCCTTCAATATGCACATCTTGAGTTTGAATGTCCACAGCCAGTTCAGGAGACAGAAGTAAGCACTACCAATGGAGAATGAATTTTGCATCTTAGATACAAGGGACTCTACAACTAGAAACTGAGGCCGAAACACAAATGCTCATTCAATCCAACTCCTCCCTGTTTAGTAATTATGACAGTGTCTTCCCAGATCTTGGACATCATCAGCAATAGTAAGCCAATTCGGGAAAATATGACGGTATCAGTAGAAATGGGATTTGCAACACTGAGAGCCAAGTTTAAATAATGGTTCAAGATTCTTATTCATGAGTTGCAAAGACCTATTTGCATGCTTTAGTACATGACCCCATCTTATTGATTTATGTTTTCCAATTCTCCCAAGTGCCAAATAGAAACTAGATGGCAATGACCATGAAGATCAGAGCAGGTATCTGGTAATTCCAGCTAACTGCTTGCTCCTCTGCACCTCCACCTTGCTCCGCAGTCACCAAGATTTCAGGTTACTCTCTATGCACAGCAATCACACATTCACAACCATTGACACCAGACACATATCAGATTCACCACATCATTGTGGTACATCGGCAACACCTTACAATACACTCCTGAATTTCAATGCTGTGCTTTGGAATGCACTAACACTTCTCATTGGAATACTGCTGCCAGGACTTCTTCAGCAAAAGGGAGTTCCCATCTTATGGGTTCGATCAGACCACATCTTGGGGCTCCTCACTTAGACTCCTAGTACCCACTCACACTGCAACTACTTGGATGCTTACAACTTTTCCAAGCATTGCCTTTTTGTGCTTTGCTCACAATATTTCTGTCATGTCTTGCCTTTGAGCAGAGACATTGGCCAGGTAGCTTGTCATGGTTGTCAGCAGTGATCAGTCAAGGGATGGGCATGTTGCTTTATGACACTGAGCTAGATCAATGTTACACTGACACCATGTAGCAGAAGCTTATGCAGAAAATGTGTACCATATCCTTCAAACAAATGGCCATGTCTCAACGCCTAAGGGGAGCAGTCCTCTGTCAGGTCAAGGGAGACAGCCTTTAGTCAGGGACTCCTGGTTCAGTAATTTAAGAGCATTGTACGATATCAGCCCAGGGAGCTTGGATATGGCCAAACAGTTCTGGGCAGTCAGGATCAGTGGGGCTGTTTCACTACAATCCAGAGAATGGTCACTGTCAAACCTGCAAGTTCAGTGCGACCACGGAGGTGGCCAGAGGAGGTTGGCTATGATCTGTGCTGGGGGGCCTGTGCACTGAAAGCTTAAGGGGTTTATTTGGGGTCACTGCTGTAATAGGAAAGATGGGAAACTGTATTGTGTGGGACTGGAGGCAGAAGGGATATAAAGTTGGCAAAGTGGGGAGAAACCCATCCTCTAAGGGGAAGGCAGATGTTACAGCAAGGCAGAGAGAAGCATCTTACAGAAGGGGTATTATTGAGAGTAAGCACCACTAGTTTTGATGAAAGGTCAGTGTATGACTATGTCTAGCTGACAGCCCATATGCCTAGGGTTCAGTGAGCAGATGAGCAGTTAAGTAAATGAGTTGTTTGGAAAGTGGGGAAGAGGAAAGCTGATGAGGATGATAGCGATGGCAACAAAGAAATGAATACGAACATTTTGGGAGGGCCATCGAAACTGAAAGGCTGTGCCTGTGAATTACTCCATGAAATATAACTGCTATAACGTCCCATCATCATTCAAAGTGCAAGTATGCAAAGGAAATGGAAATAGCTGCCAACACACTTGAACAGGGCAGAGTAAATTGCCTGAAAGTGGGGGGTGGCAGGTCCAGTTTATTGCACTGTGAGACCTTTCAAACAAAAATGGCATTAAACAGACACCCACATAAGTGAATGACCTCTGTGATCACTAAATGCTTTATGTGAACCTCACACATTGAGCTATGGAGTCCAGTAAAGTTTTTGCCCCAAATACTCTTGACCACATCATCCAACATTACAATGGTTGTGAAGACAAGCAATGCGTTGTGACTTGGAGAGATCCACCCTATTACAAAACAGCAATCACCTTAAAAGGTGTTACATTTTGCCCAAGTTGCAGGAAATGATAATTTCACAAACTGAACCTTAAAGTGTTTGCACCAGTTTCCTACATATAATGCTACCTTTCTCATATATTATGGGAGTTGGGGATGGGGGGAGATGTCCTCCATGTTGCTGCCAATATAAAATATGCTCCTGTATGGGGCACCAAAATGCTTGAGCAACATTCATTGGAATCAGCAACAATGTACACAGTCCATGTCATGCCATCCTTGGCCTCCTGAGTAGGGACTCCCACATTCCAAAGTTTGGAGGATGCTTTTCGAATGTTATTTATGTGAATGATCAGTTATTGAGAAGCTATTTTATTTCTGATATTGCCCTACATATGTCCACTGGAAATATTTCCAATAAATCCAGGAACAGAAGCTGCGATTGTCTCAGTGGGTCTGTTGCACTAATAATTGCTCCATGAAAGGATGAGGGTGTATGTCCAAAAGACCAGGGCCAGCATCAACTTGTAGGGGATGTGGAGTTGACCCCCATGTTGATCTTGCAGCTAGAGATGTCTTCAGGGTGGGATAGGTGCAGGAGAGCAACATTCAATCATATTTTATGGAATGCTGTGCAGATGATAGGTGGGCACTTGGTGGATAGAACACCAACTGGGGCCAAAGGGAGACAAATAGGAAGGCCTCTTCAATATCAGGTTTCAAAACAGATCATATCTGGGGTATTATACCAGCAAAGTCCAGACAGAGGATGCTGCTTGAATCCCCAGAATATCTGTTTCAGACAACAAAAGGACTGAGGCTATGGGATAGACAACGAGGATCTGTGAAAGCATAATATTGCAATGATGAGGATGTTCTTCAGACAGAACTGCATCCTACAACACAGATGTGTACATGACAGCAATCCAGGAAGGACTTCTTTGTGAACATTGTTCAATGGAACGGAGTTAAGTGAAGTCATCTTTCACTGACTGTGAATGTTACACAACAAAGCATCTCCTGTATAATGGCAGCTGCAATTGCAGCTTAACGCTTTGACCTTTCCAAGTGGCTTATGCTGCTTAATAAAAATGAAGGTTACAAATAGATGCATGCTGCCACAACGTCCAATGTTCCTTCATTCAATCCTAACAAAGTTTCATGCTGGGCTGCGTGCTATTGAAAGAAGAGCTGTTACTCAGACAGGATTAGAACATTATGTGGTGCCAAGAATAGGCTGAGCCTATGCATCTTTATTCTCAATGCTGCAACTGGAATAATACTCACTCACACAGCTGTTGGTGAAAATTGTGTATATTTTACCAATGGGATAATGAACTTACAATGAATTATCACTCATGCCACCTATGTGTCCTTCGAAGATTGTCTTTTTCTATTCCATTCCACTATATCTAGATGTACTCACAGGGTCCACAGCCAGGGTGAAGGGAGCCTATTCCACAGTGGAGCTTCTTGGCCTTAGAACATTGGTCAGATCATCCCAAGGGCGATTGTGGCCATAAAGCTAGAACATCCTCAGTGTGTCCTACCCAGAGGCAGGTACACCCTCCTCAAAAACAGGGATGTCGGAGTCAAGTAGGTTGAAAAGCCTGGCCGAGTCTGGGTGTCCTGAGAGGAGTTTTCGGAGGCATTTATATGTGATTCCTCTTCTACATAGGTGTCTCGTAGTATTGTCTGAGCTTCTTGTGAGGAAGTGATACCTGGACCTTTTTTTTATATATTCACTCTCAGAACGCGGGTGTTGCTAAAATAAATCAGCCAGCATTTTATTGCCTGTCCTAATTGCATGTGAGAAGATTATGGTGAGCTGCCTTCTTGATCCGCGGCAGTCCACATGCTGTAATTTGACCCACAATGTCACGAGGGAGGGAAGCAACGTTGAAGGAATTGTGATATATTTCCGAGTCAGTATGGTGAGTGGCTTGGAGTGGAACTTGAAGGTGATGGTGTTTGTATGTATTGCTGTCCTTGTCTTTATATTTAGAAGTGGTCATGGATTTGGAATGGTGAATTTCATCAGTATATCTTGTAGATATTGAACACTGCTACAACTGAGTGTCAGTGGTGGATGGCAAGGATGCCTGTGGATTTGGTAACAATCAAGCGGGCTGTTTTGCCCTGGATGGTGTCAAGTTTCTTGAGTGTTGTTGGATCTGCAACCATCCAGGCAAGTGGGCAGTATTGCGTCACACTCCTGACCTGTACCTTGTAGATGGTGGACAGGCTTGGGGAGGCATGAGGTGAGTTACTTCCCCACAGTATTCCTAGCCTCTGACCTGCTCTTGTAGCCACTGTGTTCATGTGACATTATGTTGTGTATCCAAATGAGTTTCTGGTCAATGGCATCCCCAAAGATATTGATAATGGAGGATTCAGTGATTGTAACACCATTGAATGTCAAGGGATGGTGGTTAGATTGTCTGTTATTGAAGGTGGTGATTGCTTGGCATACTCTATGTGTGGAGTGAATGTTACTTGCTATTTGTAGGCCAAAGCCTGGATATTGTCCAGATCTTGTTGCATTTGATCATGGACTGCTTCAGTATTAGATGAGTTGTGAATGGTGTTGAATATTGCACAATCATTGGCGAACAACCCCACTTCCAACATTATGATGGAGGGAAGATCATTGATGAAGCAGCTGAAGATATTTGGGCCTAGGACACTATCCTGAGGAATTCCCACAGAGATGTCCTGGAGCTGAGATAATTGATCTCCAAGATCAACAGCCATTTTCCCATTTGTAAGGTTAGACTCCAACCAGTGGAGAGATTATCCTCTGATATCCATTGATTTCAGTCTGGCCTTTACGTGAAGGGTTGTCACTCTCACCTGGCCTCAGGAATTCATCTCTTTTTTCCATGTTTGAACCAAGGCCGTCATGATGTCAGGAACTGAGTGGTCCTAGTGGAATGCAAACTCGACATTACTGAGCTAGTTGGTTCAGAGAAATTGGTGCTTGATAGTACTTTTGATGACACCTTTCATCACTTTACTGACGATTGAAAGTAGTTTGATGGGTCAGTAACTAGCTGAGTTGGATTTGTTCTGCTTTTTATGTGCAAGACATACCTGGGCAATTTGCCACACTGTGGAGTAACTGTACTAGAACAGCTTGGTTAGGGGAGAGGCAAGTTCTACAGCACAAGTCTTTCTGTATTATTTCCAGAGTGTTGTTAAGACATTTGCAGTATCCAGTGCCTCCAATCATTTCTTGATATCATGTGGAGTAAATTGAATTGGCTTAAGACTGGTATCTGTAATGCTGGGGACCACTGGGGGAGGCCAAGGTGGATCATCCATTTGACATTTCTGGCTGAAGAATGATGCATTGAGGTAAATTTCCCTTGTCGCCCGTTACCTTGCCATTGGTTCATACGTTTAACTTGTTTCCTTCTTCATAATTTGCGCTATTCATCAATGATGTTTCAATTTGATTAGTTAGTGAAGTACAATTTTGTTTGCCCTCTCCACACAGGTCTTAGGTGCCTTCAGGTGGTATTACCATATCACTCAAATAAATACTTACCACACAGAACTTCATGAAAAATAAATGGATAAAAGACAAGTCTAACAAATGAATGCCACTCATTTTCCAGCATGAATTATGACCCAGTGTACATTCTTAAAGAATCTTTTACAGCTGTGAAACATGGTTCACTTACTTCCATTAAATGACAATTATTATGAATTGATGATAATTACATTGAATAACAAAATTGCATTGTTGCTCTCAAAGAACATCACCTAAATGAAGTGTAACCCACAGCAAACAAATTTTATTTTGAAGTACCTCAAATAAATCTCACGATACCGATAGATGAATAAAGCTATTCAATCCATTTCACTGATGCACTTCAAATGATAATCTCCACAACCCAACTGAGTGCCTTTCTTTTTAGAATTTTTGCCTTCACTATTCTATCTAGATGACTATCTACTTCTCAGTATCATCCTCGGTTTCAGTATCAGCAAACCACAGTGTTTGCAATGATTTTATGAGGGTGAGGAGGTAGGGCCCAGGCCGGAATGTAACCCTTTGTTACAGGAGTTGTCCGATGACTTGCTTTCTAATCAACCAATCAGCCAACCTCCCACAGATAACCATACCAAATATTAATCACTCTTTGCTTTCCTTTCTGACTTCTATGCTACATTTTTATTTAAGTATTAAGAATTCTATAGTAAGCTTAAACTTCAATATCTTAATTACTTCTATAAATTCATAGAGTCATTGAATGATTGTGGCAGAGTGGGGGTCATTTGGCCCTGAGGTCAATGCCAGCTCTTTGTACAAAAATCCAGTCTGGCCTATTCAATGTTGCTTACTCTCCGTGCCCTCAATCCTGCTGATGACCATAGAGTGTCTGTCCTGTTCTGGTAACTCAATCCCTTAAGAATGGGGCATGTAAACAGACAAAAAGTTAGAAATACATTCCATTACCAATAGGGATAGTCTCTGCAACACTGTTATGATATGAGTGCTCCCCCATGTATTTTGGTGACCAAACCAAATGTAACAGGTCTGACCAGGACAATCATGCATTTACAATTCTAGATTTCTTTTGACTTGCAAACTACTGACTAATGAACATAATTCATTTTACTACTCACTTTGTTTCTTGTTTCCCACAACAATTTGACATGCAAAGGGCTGAATCTACTATCATAAATAGAGAGCATTTTGTTTCATCCTTAACTATACTCTATCCCATAATATATTTCTGACATCCTTCATTCTTCTATAATATTGAGATCTTAACAATGCTGCAGTTTGTCTGCCATTGATTCCTCCAATGACTTACCTAATTTATTTATAATGTATGTCCTTGCCTCATTCACCAATCTTAATGCCTTCTTGCTCCAGGAGTAAGGTTACCTATGAAAGTAACCATCCCTTTCAAATATATATCCAGCTCTCTTTTGAAGCCTCTTATGGAATCTGACTCCACTACTCTCCCAGACAGCACATTCCAAATGCTAACTAACTCTCTGAGTAAAGAAGCTTCTCCTCATTGCACTCCCAGCTCTCTTGCTGCCAAACTTGAAATTGTCAAAAAGCATGGTGTTGATAAAGTACGGCCGATCAGGCAGCATCTGAGGAGGAGTCAACATTTTGAGCATAAGCTCTTCATCAGCTAACATTCCTGATGGTTGTGTTTTTCGACTCTGATCTCCAGCATCTGCAGTCCTTACTTTCTACAAACTTGAAACTGTGACCGCTAATTACTGGCATATCAACTAGCAGAAACAGAATATCCTTCTTTATCCTGCCAAAGTTGTTCATGGTTGTTCATAATTTTGAACATTTCACTAAGGTCACCTCTTAACCTTCTCTGCCCCAAGGAATATCATAATGCTCAGGAGCTAGGTGTCTATTTCAGCTTGGCTTGCTTCACAACTCAGCAATGATCGGCATGTGAGAATCATTCATATTCTCCAAGAAGTTCGCACATTCGATCTTACAACAATTTCCAGCAGAGTTAACCCTTTAGTAACTCTGACTGGAACAATTTCTAACAATGGGACTTCATTTCTTGGATCCCATTCTCAATGGCAATGGATTAATTTTGCCATTCTGGGAATACTTTCTCACAGAATGAGGAGAAGTAGTAAAAGCCTTTAATGCAAAAGCATATTAAAATTTAATAAGTGACATTAAATATGTCCTGAGGTGTTCCACAGAGACATTGTAAAATGAACTTATGACACTGAATAACATAACGACAGATGAGGTCAGATGACTAAAGCTATCATCAAAGAGTTAGGTTTTAGAATACAACTTAAAAATGGAAAATGAGATACAGAGGCAGAGGTTTAGAGGATATAATCCAGAATTTTAATCTTAGGTAACTGAAAACATGGCAACCAATGGTGGAGCAATTAAGATTGGGAATGCACATTAGGCCAAAATTGGAAGAACACAGATACTTCAGAATTGTGGCTTTGGAGGACGTCACAGGGATATGGAGGTGGCGATAGAAGGATCTGAAAACAAAAATCGAGAATTCTAACATCAATATATTGCTTGACCAGTGTAGGTTAGGAGGCTCAAGGGTGATAGGGAAACACCCTTGTCGTGAGTTGAAACCTGATGTAAAGGTCAACCTAACAGCATGCAAGGCGTATATCTACTATACAGACTGAACACTCTCATTGGGTTATCACATTTCATCTCAAAACAATGTTAAAGCTTCTGTTTGGCATTTGTTAATAGAATTCCATTTGTACCAATATTTAATCGTTAAATACTAGTTATACCTGTAGTTAGTGCTATGATAGGCAGGTATAACTCTGCGACCAACTCCATATCATTTGGTGAACAGTTGTCACTGTAACCTGGGTGTCTCTCTCCATGGCTTTCTAAATAGTGCCCACTGGATGGCTCTGCAGCAATATTCATGTTATAACCACAATATCTGAATGCAGGATATATTCTTAAATTAGTTTTAATACCAAACAATTTTTAATGTCAAAGCAATCTTTAAAACCAAAGTTGCAGTGCAGCCATGGATCATAATAGATCTGAACTTTCTAACTCTACTGTTGAAAATATTTACAAGCCACGGCAAATGAGTATTAACAATACTTATGCCAACTTTTATTATTTGCCTTAATCTGTGTTCCTTATTCTGCTGGCAAGCTTATCTCACCCTCTCTGTGTTCAGATCATAAATTAACCTGTCTGGCATTCCATACCCCTCCTTGACAAATCTGCTCATTAGGTAAGCCCCCCCACCAGTGCATGCCTCCACCCCACTGTCCCCCAACCTCCAATCTCACCCCATTGATCTCTCTAATAACCTGTGAGCCAGCTGGTATCAGTGACCCTGTTACCGTGCCTTCCCTCTTGTGCTACCTCCCCAATCTAACCTAATCTGCAGCCAGTGACACCTGAATAAGTCTTCCCATTAACTCAATGCAACTTAAAAGTGACCAGTACCAGCACATGTTAATTTCTCACATTTCCTGACTGGCTCCTATCCTTGGCCCTGTCAAAAAGAGAACATCTTCACCACAGACAGAACTTTTCGGCTTCTCCGACTGCAGATAGAACATATTCCCACCACAAGATGATTTTTGGGACTCTGGCAGATCTAAGATCACTCTACTCCAGCCTGCTCCAGCCTGCAATGTATTTTATTTGGCTGTGCCAATCACTTGATAGATAATCTCGGTGTCTCCCCTTTCCACTAAGTTCCATATTAAATTCTTGACATCACAAACCCTAAGATTGTATACTTTTGACATTCCCTCACTTTATTCCCTCCTTCTATGCACGCTTTTTCCCTTCTCTCTCTTATTCTATGTCTTCTCTATCTTTCACATTGTGTCTCTTTCACCCCCTCTTATCCTCTAAGTATCTTTCCTCCCCTTAATCTGCCTGGGTGTTAAGTGTGTCAGTACATTTTGCACCAATATTCTTCTAGGTCCACATCTGTACCTAAGTTAGATATTTATGCAGACAATTTTGTGATTCGTAAAGTACATTCCAATTTACTGTTTTTGCTGAGGCCTGATTATATTTAAGCACTAATCTTTGTTCTGAAAAATGCAGTCATGGTGTCTCTTCCATCTGTTTTTCCAGAATCACAGAAACCAATACATCTGTCTCAACAAAGATCTGCTAACTCAGCAAATACGCAACCTTTCTGGCCTGTGATTTAAATTGTGCATCATTCATTCAGTCACCAGGGAGATATAAAGAACTCATCTTCAACACCTCCTTCAGTCAATTTAGCAATAATATAAGCGCCACAGACTTGCCGTCCTGTACTCCTCTCTATCAGTTCTGATTGTTGTCTGCTTGTTGACATTCTTTAGGAATGGTTTTAGTCCCTTATATCACCCCTCACCCCCCCTGTCCCGGCCTCCCTGCCCCACCTCCTGCAACCCACCCCCACCATTGGCAGGAAAGATGAGGTCTTCGCATTCCCAGCTTTCCAATTTTTTGTTTTCTTAAATTCAGGTACAAGAGCGGCTGACATTGAATTTAAATGGCAGAATCATGTCTGAATTATACTGGGAGAATTAGTGCGACATTCTCATTGTGAGCTTGACTAAGGACCCCCTGGCCTCCACATGAGGTGTGCTGTTCTTGGTCTCAATCTTGGCTCTCTCTTTCCTCCAGGGATTGCTCACCACAAATTTGCCAACCTAAATGTCACCTCCAAAGTCCTGTACCAGGGACTATTTCTGTGGATCCTCAGCAGTTAGCTGATCTGGCTCCTAAGCCCCAGCTCTCGGCTCATTCGGAAGGGCTGGAAGATTCACCACTGAACAGTGTCCTAACTAACCCTACTCCACACTCCACCATCTCACCTCCTTCCCACCCCCATTCCCTGTGATTCCTGTGCTGGGTTATTGCTGAATTTGATCCCTTACATTCAGGACATCTCACAGTAGTATGACTCATCAACACTGGCTGAATCATTTAACAGTCTTGGCTACTCTACCTCCCATCAAATAACCACCTCAGAAACATTGATTCAGTAGTGCTAACGTAGTAGATCTCATTGGAAAGGAAAACAAACATCTAAACAAAAATCCTTCAACTCCATTTAAAATAAACATTAAAGTTAGCTCTGTTTTCACTCCACATGAATCCTGAAAGCTTCAATATCTCAGCCTATTTTACGAGAAGCAATAAATCATGAAGGACACGTCGGTGTAGCACTAGGTAATTTTTTTTAGCCTGATTATTAAATATAACCCCACATGCAGAGCGTTAAGCATGTGCTTTAATCTCTTATGTGTGCAGGTTCTGGTATCTCCCTGTGATAACCAATGCAGGGTGCAACATGCACAGCATTACCCCAGATTGCTTAAACATGCGCTTTCTCAGGTCCTGCTGGGTGAGCAGTCTTTTTACACCAACAAGGTTCCTTTTGCAAGAGAATCCACAGATAGTCACAACCTCAGCTTGCATAATCCAACACATGCTGTAAACAGCACATATCCAGGGAGGGTTCTATACCGAGAAGGCTTTGCTCACACGGGCCGACAGTCAGTGTTGAAAGAGTGTGACGCTGAAAAGAGCACAGCAGGTCAGGCAACATCTGAGGAGCACGAGAGTCAATGTTTTGGGCACAACCCTTCATCAGGATTTGAGCAATTCAACTATCAGCTTGTATCAGTTTGAGCTTCACTGTCCATCAAAATGAATGATTTGTTAAGCCATTGAATGCAGCAAGGGAGACTAATTTATCACAGATCAGAGACATAAGGTTGAATAAGAGGTGAATGGACTAAAAGAAGGACAATTTGAAATCGTTGAGAAGCATGTCCAAGTGCAACTTAAGAATGATCTTTCAAGGAATTGGGAATACATATATAAAATGCAACAGTTGTTTCATACAGTGAATAACTGCGATCCTATGAAAGAGTTTGTTTGCACTGGACAACATTTTTTGCAAATATAGCTCTGCTTAAAATGAGTTAAACTTTCATTTAAATAACATTATAAGCAAGCAAGTGTTGGTCTTCAAAAGTGACTTATATGCTTTTGTGTTAATTGAATTTGAATGTCATCTTTTCGCACTTTGGATGAACTTAGAGCAGTGAGCTGTTCTGGCAAATTAGAGCAGGGGTCAATAATGCTTTACAGAAGACAAAAATGTTGGAGATAACAGTGGATCAGGTAGTATCCATGGAGAGAAAACAAGCTAATGTACTGAGTCTAGATGACTCTTCATCAATGCTTTATGTATTAACTATTCTGACCTGACGGTAAATGGCTGAACCTGTACTCTGTCATATTTGTTCAAGTTTGCATCTTTTGATTGATGCTAATGTCCTATGTCGGGGGAATAACTAAGATATTACAATATATTGGCTTTAAATGGGACTGTGACATCAAAGGTGTGATGATCAGCAACTGCAATATGATCATGGTAACAGATGCACTAAGAATCCTGTCCTTACATTTTGTATTACTTGTTCTCAGAATATAAGCTCAACCTTCATGATTTCTGGTCTATTTCATAATGACTATCCTGGCCTTTAAAAATCCCATGCACTTATCAGCAATTGGAAGTTTTAATGTAAAATAAATACTTGTAAAAACCTTGCATCCTACAGTGAATATGCCTGATATATGTAGGTAACAGCTAATCTCTAAGTATGTAATACTATGTGCACATTTCCAGGTGCTCCACTTTTTCAAATTATATTGACCTCCTGTAGAAGGTCACATTGAAACAAACATTGTAGATGCTGAAGCAACAGTAATTGTTGGCCCATGTAAGGGAAGTGTGCTACTTTGGCATTATTACAGAAATTCTTCCTCTGTCAACTGAAACGGTAATCTTAATGTGTCTTTGTGCAATGAAGTGAGGCCATATTTAATCTGTATCTGTTCTGATGTTTTCAATATTACTGAAAATGACAGAGGAAATTACAATCATAAAATTGTGTCAGCCGTCAACTGCAAACATTTTCAACCCCTCAGTTGTTCTAAATGGAGTCTGAGGTGCTGTTATCTACAGACATTAGACACAATGATAATAGGCCATTGGTATTATGCTACACTGCACAGTTGTGCAATTTTACCTCAAGGTGCAGTGTGATTCAACTGAACAAGTGCTTCCCTAAAAGGCCTGCAGTGAGAAGACACTGCTTCAAATGAAGCTTTATGGAGAAGGGGAAGCAGCAAAGTGAGACAGACCTGCTCAATAAAGCAGCTCCTGCTGTCTGCACACACAGCACTGCGCAATGCAGATCTCAAGCAGGCAAACACATTCTATTATCTAATAAAACTTAGCACTGCCCAACATCATCAGCTAGATGTTTGGATCCCTCAGCTGCTGCACCACAGTGGACTCAAACATTTTCATCTGCAACTGAGGGACATTTAAAATAGCAAGAAAATACATGTGCAACCTTCAGATGTATTTTACCCAGGAGTCTAATTTATATGAATGATATTTTTCAAAGGGCATTTTGAAAAAGCACTGTAAACATACAGTTATTGCTTCTAAAAGGGAAATTCAGTTAACTCTCATTCATTGGTAAGGTGCAGATATAATTCTTCATAATTAAAATAATGAAGAAATTGATTGACTAATGCAGTCTCAATTCCTTTGGAGTCTATCAGGTTCAGTAGTGAGGCTGTTGGGAAATGAGGGGTTATAGTGCAGGTCAGCACAAAATGCATAGCTGTAGTTAGCTTCATGGTTCTTTCGAGGAGCTTTTAACTAAAGTCTCTGATGAACACTAAAAAGGTAAAGACTTCATAAGAGTGCACTTTCACTACACAAGGGGTGGTGTACATAAAATATATTCTCTGAGCCCTCATCTACCCAGCAGTTCTAGAACACAATTTTTTCCCCCAAAAGTACACTTAATGTATAAAATTGTAGAGGAACAGTTCAATATTGCACAAATGCTGCAGTTCTCATAGTACAATTCCTAACAATTAGGTTAAGTACAGGTCAAAGCACTCCAGAATGCTTCAGTCCATTTACAGTGCAGATTGTATCCACATTTACATTCCATTAAACATTTCCTAATACATCCAGCCTGAGTGTTTTACACCAGTTTCAGCCTCTCATTATACAAGAGGGTCATAAACTACAGCCTTTCGACACTGAGCCATTACCCCAAGATTTGGAATGTCCCTCAGCATAGTGCCCTACATTTTGGAATGTGCCCATCTGCAACAATCATTCAGTCTATTAAGGAAGGCACTGCTCAGCATCAGCTAAGTTCTGTCTCTGCTAAAAGGCATTCACTATGCTGTCAGTATGTTCCACCAATCTTTTTTCCATTAAACCTTGCAGACATCATATGTCAGCCACGGCTTGATGGACTTGTGGTCAAAGGTCTTTCCCATTAGAAAGGGGCAGCTAGCATGACATTGTCTGATCAAATAAAGTGCTTCATGTCAACCTTGCTAGGATTCTTCGGTTGGGACAGGTGAGACCTTAGCATGTAGTGACACTTGGTGTTTGCATACCACAGGGCTTCACATCTCAAAAACTCTATATTTTTCACCTCTTTGTCTCTGTTCATTTTCCATCTTCAAGTCAGCTTAGGAGACTGTTGTGGTGCAGGAGTGTGAAATAGGCTAGAACTGCATTGTGTACAATTACTGAGAGTGTACACCTGATTGCCAGCAATTCAGGGTAAGTAGCACATATATCCATTTTTTTCACCCAAGCTGTCCATATCTCTTTGTGCCTGATGCACACCCCAACCTCCTCAAACTATATTCTCATACCTACAGGCAATCTAGTCAGGCCAATCCAGTTCTCAAAGAATAAAATCTTCCTTTCATTATAATTTATTCTGGCCCAAGAACAACTTGAACTATCACAGGTTTTCATCACTCTGCAGACCTACAGTCATCCACATACAAAGATTCTTTGACCCAAGCTGCCTAGAATCATTTCTGCCTTTAAGCTCATATCCTTCTTGATGGACTTAGCATAAGGGCTCAATACATTACATAAATGAGACAAGAGAGCTGGTGTTGCTGTTAAAGACAGGATATAAGCTTCTCTGACTCCATATTTTATCATAAAGCTTTTTTGACTCCCATTTGTTGATGGAAATACTGGATAATCTTATAGAGTCGTTGAGCTCAATTGTGGATTCCCTCAAACCCAAACCCCATTTTGGAGAGCCCACTCACCATCTGATGGCATACATTTTGTCAAAGACTTTCTCTTGGTCCAAGCCACTTAAGCATATTCCTGAGAGTGAGCAGAGTGGATCACCAACTCCAGAACAGACTTAACCTGATTGGTAAGGACAGCATTTTGTACCTCATACACAAGGTTGTAAAAGCAGCTACCAATTTCCGACCACATTCCCAACTGCTTTTAGATGGGGGTAATAATTCTCTTTTCCATGGATTCTGATAGGCTGCCATCTAAAAGCGTACTGTCAAACACTTCTAGCAGATCTGGGTCATTCGGGTCCCACAGAGTCAAATACAGCTGGCCAGCAAACTACTGCTTCCAGCAGTTTATGCTGTTCTAAAAGATGGATGGCCTTTTGTCAGTATTAGTGGGTGATCTGGACGCTCCCCATGCTGTCATCTAAAACCTCTATGATAGAGGATAGCTAAAACCAGGAGGCTGCACTGTGTCTGTGGACTTCACCTCATACAGCCTGGCATTAAAGGATTGTTAATCCATATTAAATCCAACTGGAATGGCATTATTGAGTCATTGTCTCCATAAGGATCAGAGCTCCCTCCATGCATCATTTGCAAGAAGAAACATAAACAAATATCTTTTCCTCGATAGAGTGGATTTTGAACTAGAAAATGGACTTGGAGTACTCTGAGGCACACAGTAACACCTCTTCACCTCTTGAAGATCTTCCTTGACTGAGACCACCATCAACTTCAGTAGGAGCAGCTTCTGTGGATTCAAAAGTTGTAGGGGTTTCAACTTCTGTTGAAGTCAAAGACCAGAAAGCAAAGATTGAGATTCCATCAACACCATGGCTCCAATGAAACTCTATGCCCTAAGGCACAGTAGTTAATAAAAATGAAAATACCCACGTCAAGAGCTAGCTTCTGTTCCAGTTAAAATCCAACTTGGAAAACTGAAACATCAGATGGCAGCTCTTGGTTAATTGGATATGTGGGAACTCAGATGTAACAGATAAGACATCTACTAAAGCCAACAGACCTAAACAATAATGTTTTTGCAAAAACAGACCCAAATCAAAGCTTTAGATCATAAGGGTGTAAGACCATAAGAAGGAAGAACAGGAATACGCCATTTGGCCCTTCAAGCCTGCTCCCCCATTCAATAAGATTATGACTGATCCAACACTTCCTCATAACACTTTCCTGCCCTTTCCCCCTAGATTCCCCATCTGATCAAGAATCTATTTCAGCCTTAAATATACACAAGGGCTCCACCCCCACAGCTCTCTGTGGCAAGGTTTTGCAAAGACTCACAATCCTCTGAGAGAAGGATTTCCTCATTATCTCAGTTTTAAATTGGCACTGCTTTATTCTGAGACGATGCTCACTGGTTCGAGGCTCTCCTATGAGTGGTAACATCCTTGCAGGAATTATCCTGTCTATCCCCTTAAGAAACCACAACATTTCAATGAGAGCACCACTCATTCTTCTAAACTCCAGTGAGTACAGGCCCAACATATCTAGCCTTTGTCCATAAGACAATCCCTCCATATCAGGGATCATCCTCGTGAGCATTCTCTGAGCTACCACCAATAGAATGATATCTTTCCTTTAATAAAGGATTGAAAACTGCTCACAGTACTCCAGATGTGGTCTCACCAGCACCTTATACAGTTGTAAGACTTCCTTACTCTTATATTCTACTCCCCTTGAAGTAATGGCAAACATTCCATTAGCCTTCCTGATTACCTGCTGCACCCTGTATGCTAGCTTTCTCTGTTTAATTAACAAGTACCCCCAATTCCCTTTGAGTTGTAGCTTTCTGCAGGTTTTTTCATTTAATAATATTCTGTTTTTTTGTTGTCCCTTCCAAAATGAGCAACTTCACATTTTCACACATTATATTCCATTTTCCAACCTCTTTTCAACTTGCTTAACCTATCAATATTTCTTTGTAAACTGTTTGTATCCCTCTTAAAATTTGCATTCCCACCTATTTTATTTATATCTGCAAGTCTGGCAACAGTACATTCATTTTCTTCTGACAAGTCATTGTTGTATATTGCAAAAGTTGTGGTCCCAGCATTGATCCCTGTAGAACCTCACTGGTCACAGGTCACCAACCAGAAAAAGAATCCTTTATCCACACTCACTCTTTCCTGTCCATGAGCCAATTTTTTTAACAATGTCAATATACTACCTTCAGCCCCATGGACTCTTATCTCATGACAATCTTTTGTGAGCTACATTGTTGAATGCCTTCTGGAAGTCTAAATACAATATTTCTACTGGATCCCCCGATCCATTCTGGTTGAGACTTCCTTGAAAAACTCTAATACATTAGTCAGACATCATCTCACATTCAGGAGACCATGCTGACTGCTTCACTAGCTTATAATTTTCCAAATGTTCTGCTATTGCTTCTTTAATAATTGATTCCAATATTTTTCAAATAATAGATATTAGACTAATTGACCTATAGTTACCCGGTTTTTTTGCTTTCCCCTATTTTTGAACAGCAGTTTTCTAATCCTCTAATACTTCTCCAGAAGAGTATTTGGAAAATTACAACCAATGCATCCATTATCTCTGTAGCGCCTTCTTTTAGGATCCTAGGAAACAAGTCATTCAGGGCTAGGGAACCTTTCTGACTTTGCCTGATACTATTGTTTGCCTGATACTATTTCTTTATGATAGTGATGGTACTAAATTCCTTCCCCTTTTTCTTTCGTATTAACGAAATGTTTGAAGTTATCTTCCACCATTAAGATTGCTGTAAAATATCTGTTTAACTCCTCTGCCACTTCTTTGCTCCCTAAAACTGTTCACATTGAACTCTTTCTTCCTTTTTATAGACAATAGACAATAGGTGCAGGAGTAGGCCATTCTGCCCTTCGAGCCTGCACCACCATTCAATATGATCATGGCTAATCATCCTTAATCAGTATCCTGTTCCTGCCTTATCTCCATAACCCTTGATTCCACTATCCTTGAGAGCTTTATCCAACTCTTTCTTAAATGAATCCAGAGACTGGGCCTCCACTCCCCTCTGGGGCAGAGCATTTCACACAGCCACCACTCTCTGGGTGAAGAACTTTCTCCTCACCTCTGTGCTAAACGGTCTACCCCGTATTTTTAAGCTGTGTCCTCTGGTTCGGCACTCACCCATCAGGGGAAACATGTTTCCTGCCTCCAGAGTGTCCAATCCTTTAATAATCTTATATATCTCAATCAGATCCCCTCTCAGTCTTCTAAACTTAAGAGTATACAAGCCCAGTCGCTTCAGTCTTTCAGCATAAGGAAGTCCCGTCATTCCAGGAATTGACCTTGTGAACCTACGCTGCACTCCCTCAACAGCCAGAATGTCTTTCCTCAAATTTGGAGACCAGAACTGCACACAATACTCCAGGTGTGGTCTCACCAGGGCCCTGTACAGCTGCAGAAGTACCTCTTTGCTTCTATACTTAATCCCTCTTGTTATGAAGGCCAGCATGCTATTAGCCTTCTTCACTACCTGCTGTACCTGCATGCTTACCTTCATTGACTGCTGTACAAGAACACCCAGATCTCTTTGTATGTCCCGTTCCCTAAATTGATTCCATTTAGATAGTAATCTGCCTTCCTGTTCTTGCCACCAAAGTGGATAACCATACATTTATCCACATTAAACTGCATCTGCCATGCATCTGACCACTCACCTAACCTGTCCAGGTCACCCTGTAATCTCCTAACATCCTCCTCACACTCCACCCTGCCACCCAGCTTAGTATCATCAGCAAGTTTGCTAATGATGCTTATACCATCTTCTATATCATTAATATATATTGTAAAAAGCTGCGGTCCCAGCACTGATCCCTGTGGTACCCCACTGGTCACTGCCTGCCATTCCAAAATGGAGCCATTTATCATTACTCTTTGTTTTCTGTCAGTCAACCAACTTTCAATCCAAGTTAGTATTTTGCCCCCAATACCATGCGCCCTAATTTTGCTCACTAACCTCTTTTGTGGGACTTTATCAAAAACTTTCTGAAGGTCCAGGTACACTACATCTACTGGATCTCCCTCATCCATCTTCAGAGTTACATCCTCAAAAAATTCCAGAAGATTAATCAAGCATGATTTCCCCTTCATAAATTCATGCTGACTCTGACCTATCCTGTTACTACTATCCAGATGTGTCGCAATTTCATCCTTTATAATAGACTCCAGCATCTTTCCCACCACTGAGGTCAGACTAACTGGTCTGTAATTTCCTGCTTTCTCTCTCCCACCTTTCTTAAAAAGTGGTACAACATTAGCCACCCTCCAATCCGCAGGAACTGATCCCGAATCTATCGAACTCTGGAAAATAATCACCAACATATCCACGATTTCTCGAGTCACCTCCTTCGATACCCTGGGATGTAGACCATCAGGCCCCAGGGACTTATCAACCTTCAGACCTAATAGTGTCTGCAACACCAATTCCTGGCAAATATAAATTCCCTTAAGTTCAGGTCCTTCAGCTACTGTTACCTCAGGGAGATTGCTTGTGTCTTCCCCAGTGAACACAGATCTGAAGTACCAATTCAATTCTTCTGCCTGTAATAAATTCCCCTGTTTCTATCTTCAAAGGACCAATTTTAGTCCTAACCATTTTTTTGCTTTTCACATACCTAAAAAAGCGTTTACTATCCTCCTTTATATTTTTGGCCAGTTTACCTTCGTACCTCATTTTTTCTCTGCGTATTTCCTTCTTTGCAATCCTCTATTGTTCTTTAAAAGCTTCCCAGTCCTCCGTTTTCCCACTCATCTTTGCTATGTAACACTTTTTGTCTTTTAACTTTATATGTTTCTTAACTTACCTCATCAGCCACAGCCACTCATGCCTCCTCCTGGGATCTTTCTTAAAGAAACTCTTATCATTTTTTATTCCTCACTAATGTGCCTATGTAGATTATTTTCTCTAACGTTATTATCTTTTAGCAATTTGTCACAGTCTTCAGGGCTATCATGATTTTGGCCTAATAAATTTTTTTCTCTGTCAAATTAATACTCTCCTTAACTTCTTTGGTTAGCCATTGTTGGTTTATCTCTATCTTATAATTTTGCCTCCTTACTGGATATATGTTTTACTGAGGCCATGAATGACCTGCTTAAATGTTTGTCACTGTTCTCTTACTGTCATTCCTGATAATCTAACTGTCTAGTTTACTTTAAGTGGGTGGCACAGTGGTTAGCACTGTTGCCTCACACTGCCAGAGACCCGAGTTCTATTCCTGCCGCTGACGACTGTCTGTGTGGAGTTTGGACATTCTCCCCGTGTCTGCGTGGGTTTCCTCCAGGTACTCTAGTTTCCTCCCACAATCCAAAAATGTGCAGGTTAGGTGAATTG
Organism: Hemiscyllium ocellatum; assembly: GCF_020745735.1. NCBI lineage: Eukaryota > Metazoa > Chordata > Chondrichthyes > Orectolobiformes > Hemiscylliidae > Hemiscyllium > Hemiscyllium ocellatum. The sequence goes on from NC_083429.1 coordinate 34,784,254, forward strand.
GCCACGCTAAATTGTCTGTAGTGTTAGGTGAAGGGGTAAATGTAGAGGAATGGGTCTGGGTGGGTTGTGCTTCGGCAGGTCGGTGTGGACATTTTGGGCCGAAGCGCCTGTCTCCACATTGTAAGTAATCTAATCTAATCCTCACTTCATTGTAATTCAGTTTAAGTTAAGATAGTTGTTTCTGATCCACATTTCTCACTTATGATTGAATGATAAATTCTATCATAGAGCCATAGAGTCATAGAGATGTACAGCATGGAAACAGACTCTTTGGTCCAACCCGTCCATGCCGACCAGATATCCCAACCCAATCTAGTCTCACCTGCCAGCATCTGGCCCATATCCCTCCAAACCCTTCCCGTTCATATACCCATCCAAATGCCTCTTAAATGTTGCAATTGTACCAGCCTCCACCACATCCTCTGGCAGCTCATTCCATACACTTACCACACTGCGTAAAAACGTTGCCCCTTAGGTCTCTTTTATATCTTTCCCCTCTCACCCTAAATCTATGCCCTCTAGTTCTGGACTCCCCGATCCCAGGGAAAAGATTTTGTCTATTTATCCTATCCATGCCTCTCATAATTTTGTAAACCTCTTTAAGGTCACACCTCAACCTCCGACGCTCCAGGGAAAACAGCCCCAACCTGTTCAGTTTCTCCCTGTAGCTCAAATCCTCCACACCTGGCAACATCCTTGTGAATCTTTTCTGAACCTTTTCAAGTTTCACAACATTTTTCCGATAGGAAGGAGACCAGAATTGCACGCAACATTCCAACAGTGGCCTGACCAATGTCCTGTACAGCCGCAACTTGACCTCCCAACTCTTATACTCAATACTCTGACCAATAAAGGAAAGCATACCAAACACCTTCTTCACAATCCTATCTACCTGCAACTCCACTTTCAAGGAGCTATGAACTTGCACTCCAAGGTCTCTTTGTTCAGCAACACTCTGACCTTACCATTAAGTGTATAAGTCCTGCTAAGATTTGCTTTCCCAAAATGCAGCACCTCACATTTATCTGAATTAAAATCCATCTGCCACTTCTCAGCTGCAAATAGACGTCGAATTCTCTATTCCTGAGATGCTGCCTGGCCTGCTGTGCTTTGACCAGCAACACATTTGCAGCTGTGATCTCCAGCATCTGCAGACCTCATTTTTTACTCGTAATCTGAGGTAACCCTCTTCGCTGTCCACGACACCTCCAATTTTGTTGTCATCTGCAAACTTACTAACTGTACCTCTTATGCTCGCATCCAAATCATTTATGTAAATGACAAAATGTAGAGGGCCCAGCATTGATTCTTGTGGCACTCCACTGGTCACAGGCCTCCAGTCTGAAACAACCCTCCACCACCACCCTCTGTCTCCTACCTTTGAACCAGTTCTGTATCCAAATGGCTAGTTCTCCCTGTACTCCATGAGATCTAACCTTGCTAATCAATCTCCCATGGGGAACCTTATTGAACGCCTTACTGAAGTCCACATAGATCACACCTACTGCTTTGCCCTCATCAACCTTCTTTGTTACTTCTTCAAAAAACTCAATCAAGTTTGTGAGACATGATTTCCCACGCACAAAGCCATGGTGACTATCCCTAATCAGTCCTTGCCTTTCCAAATACATGTACATCCTGTCCCTCAGGATTCCCTCCAACGACTTGTTCACCACCGAAATCAGGCTCACCAGTCTGTAGTCCCCTGGCTTGTCTTTACCGCCTTTCTTAAACAGTGGCACCACATTTGTCAACCTCCAGTCTTCCGGCACCTCACCTGTGACTATCGATGATACAAATGTCTCAGCAAGAGGCCCAGCAATCACTTCTCTAGCTTCCCACAGAGTTCTAGGGTACACCTGATCAGGTCCTGGGGATTTATCCATCTTTAACCGTTTCAAGACATCCAACATTTCCTCCTCTGTAATCTGGACATTTTGCAAGATGTCACCATCTATCTCCCTACAGTCTATATCTTCCAAATCCTTTTCCACAGTAAGTACTGATGCAAAATTTTCATTTAGTATCTCCTCCATTTTCTGTGGCTCCACACGAAGGCTGCCTTGCTGACCTTTGAGGGGCCCTATTCTCTCCCTAGTTACTCTTTTGTCCTTAACATATTTGTAAAAACCATTTGGATTCTCCTTAATTCTATTTGCCAAAGCTATTTCATGTCCCTTTTTTGCCCTCCTGATTTCCCTCTTAAGTATACTCTTCTAAGGATTCACTCGATCTATCCTGTCCATACCTGACATGTGCTTCTTTCTTTTTCTTAACCAAATCCTCAATTTATTTAGTCATCCAGCATTCCTTATACCTACCAGCCTTCCCTTTCACCCTGACAGGAATGTACTTTCTCTGGATTCTTATTATCTCATTTCTGAAGTCTTCCCATTTTCCAACTGTCCCTTTACCTGTGAACATCTGCCTCCAATCAGCTTTCGAAAGTTCTTGTCTAATACCGTCAAAATTGGCCTTTCTCCAATTTAGAACTTCAACTTTTAGATCTGGTTTATCCTTTTCCATCACTGTTTTAAAATGAATAGAATTATGGTCACTGGCCCCAAAGTGTTCCCCCACTGACACCTCAGTCACCTGCCCTGTCTTATTTTCCAAGAGTAGGTCAAGTTTTGCACCTTCTCTAATGGGTACATCCACATACTGAATCAGAAAATTATCTTGTACATGCTTAAGAAATTCCTCTCCATCTAAACCTTTAACACTATGGCAGTCCCCGTCGATGTTTGGAAAGTTAAAATCCCCTACCATAACTACCGTATTATTCTTACAGATAGCTGAGATCTCCTTACAAATTTGTTTCTCAATTTCCCTCTGACTATAATACTGGTCTATAATACAATCCCAATAATGTGATCATCCCTTTCTTATTTCTCAGTTCCACCCAAATAACTTCCCTGGATGTATTTCCAGTAATATCCTCCCTCAGCACAGCTGTAATGCTAATCCTTATCAAAAATACCACTCCCCCTCCTCTCTTGCCTCCCTTTCTATCCTTCCTGTAGCATTTGTATCCTGGAACATTAAGCTGCCAGTCCTGCCCATCCCTGAGCCATGTCTCTGTAATTGCTATGATATCCCAGTCCCATGTTCCTAACTGTGCCCTGAGTTCATCTGCCTTCCCTGTTAGGCCCCTTGCATTGAAATAAATGCAGTTTAATTTATTAGTCCTACCTTGTCCCTGCCTGCCCTGACTGTTTGACTCACTTCTGTTCTCAGCTGTACCCATCTCAGATCGATCTCTTTCTTCATTATCTCCCTGGGTCCCACCCTCACCCACACCCCCCCCCCCCCCCCCCCCCCCCCCCCCCCATCTTACTAGTTTAAATCCTCCCAAGCAGTTCTTGCAAATTTCCCTGCCAGTACATTAGTCCCCTTCCAATTTGGGTGCAATCCGTCCTTCTTGTATAGGTCACTTCTACCCCAAAAGAGATTCCAATGGTCCAAAAATGTGAATCCTTCTCCTGGTGAAGGAGCTCAGCCATGCATTCATCTGCTCTATCCTCCCATTCCTGCCCTCACTAGCTCGTAGCACTGGGAGTAATCCAGATATTACTACCCTTGAAGACCTCCTTTTTAAATTTCTGCCTAACTCTCTGTAATCTCTCTTCAGAGTCTCAACCTTTTCCTTTCCTATATCATTGGTTCTAATTTGGACAATGACCTCCTGCTGGCCCTTCTCCCCCGTGAGAACATTCTGCACCCTCTCTGAGACATGCTTGATCCTGGCACCAGGGAACAACAGGGTAAAAAATGAGGTCTGCAGATGCTGGAGATCACAGCTGAAAATGTGCTGCAGGTTAAAGCACAGCAGGTCAGGCAGCATCCAAGGAATAGGAAATTCGACGTTTCGGGCCAGAACCCTTCATCAGGAATCCTGATGAAGGGCTCTGGCCCGAAACGTCAAATTTCCTATTCCTTGGATGCTGCCTGACCTGCTGTGCTTTAGCCAGCAACACATTTTCACCGGGGAACAGCACACCATTCTGCTTTTTCTCTGCTGGCCACAGAAACATCTGTCTGTACCTCTGACTACAGAATCCCCAAACACAATTGATCTCTTGGAAGCCGGCATATCCTTTGTTGCATTCGAGCCAGTCTCAATACCAGAAACTTGGCTGTTTGTGCTATGTTCACTTGAGAATCCATCACCCCCTACATTTTCCACAACAGCATACCTGCTTGAAATGGATATATCCACAAAAGACTCCTGCACTAGCTGCCTATCTCTCTTACCTCCCTGGAGTTACCCCATCTATGTGACTGTATCTGAGACATTCCCCCCTTCCAATAACTACCATCCATCACATACTGTTGCTGTTGCAAATTCCTCATCACTTTTATCTGTCTCTCCAACTGATCCATTCAATCTGATAAGATTCACATCCAACAGCATTTATGGCAGATATAATCCGCAGTAACCCTTAAACTCTCTTTAAACTCCCACATCTGACAAGAAGTACATATCATTGCAAAGATCATTTTTGTTCCTTCACAATCTACAGACCCAGAAAATAACATTGTCTTATTACATTGCAAACACTGCACCAGGTTAAATTAATAGCTGTGGCTTATACTTCAAGTTTAATCAAGAGACTTATCTCCAAAAACATATAATCAAGAAAGAATCCACTATACTCACTACTGCAGTCTTTCTCTTGGACAGACTTAAAACAACAATACACTTATTTGCTTCTGTGCTGTTAACTTCGCCCAACAGTTCCTCCAAGATTAGTTGTGAATTTCACTGTTTGTTAATTTTCCCAGATGTACGCCTATGTCCAGTGATACATGAATTCCAACAGCAAAGGTGGGAACTGTGCAGGTTCTTTCTCTCTCTCTTTCCTGCACTATCCTCACCATGTGCTTCCTTTGTCTGCTCTTCTCCCTTTTTAAACTGCTGTTGTCTTGACTTTTTTTTCCCCAAAGTTCCAAAACAATGCAACAGCGTATAAAACAGTAATTGCTGCTCCTGGAATTCGAGGAAATCACCTCCAACACCTAAAATACCTCAAAAAAAAAAGCTGCTCTTACAGCCAGTAATTTTTTCCCATCCTCCATCTTGGATTACCCAGAATGTTACAATTGCTACTTCCTAGAGGATGTTTTACTCAGCGGTCTTTTACTAAATTTTTACATAAGCACGTGGCTCAATGGTGAGCACTGCTGCCTCACAGCACCAGGATCCCAGGTTCAATTCCAGCCTTAGGTGACTGTCTGTGTAGAGTCTGCACATTCTCCCTGTGTCTGTGTGGGTTTCTTCCGGGTGCTCTGGTTTCCTCCCACCGTCCAAAAATGTACAGGCCAGGTGAATTAGCCGTGCTAAATTGCCCATAGCATTAGGTGCATTTGTAAGAGGGAAATGGATCTGGGTGGGTTAGTCTTCGGAGAGTCGGTGTGGACTTGTTGGGCCGAAGGGCCTGTTTCCACACTGTAGGGATTCTAATCTAAACTTGCCTCATCATCCATTACCGGATCTCTGGTTGACTCCATGATATATTGCTCTGAAGTAATGTACTCTGAGAATTTGCTGACATAGCTAACTTTTCCAATTTGATCAACCCAATAATTATGAAGATGAAAATCACCCATAATTATTGGTCGATTCTTTTTACATGTTCCAATTATTGTTTTAATTTATTGTCTTTCCCACATTTTAGTTACTATTTAGAGGTCTTAACATTACTCTTACTAATATCTATTTAAGCTATTTAGTGAACTTCTGCTGCTCCAGTCTCTATCACTTAAACTCTGAATTGTTTAATATCATTGCTGAATGTGGGAATTAGCCAGGAAGGCATCATTAATGTAAAATAATATTGCTATATAGGGTCAAGATCATTTCTTGCAACTGTCCTCGTTTCATTTCTTTTTAACAGTGCTACACCATCACAACTTCCAACCCTTCTGTCTCTCTGAAACATCATGTATTCCTGAATGTTAAGTTCCTAGTTTTGATTTCCTTTAACCTATTTGATTCTGGAGAGAATTCAGAGGAAATGAACAAGCACCAAAGCTTGAACATTAGCAGCATGATAAACAGCAAGTTTAATTTCTGGTCATTTCAGTATTTTACTTGGTAGATGTCATTCTTGGCTAGGGAGAGCCAACAGATTGGAGGGGGGGGGGTTGTATTTTTAAGGCAGAAGATACCTAAATGTGCCTTTTGGACCCCAGTTTCAGCCCTCACTGTGTTCAGAACCTTCAAGACAACACAATTAGAGATGGCCCCGCCCATGATACTCACCTTTGGTGAATGAACAAATTTCCTCAAAATCTTCAAGAAAGAGAAGTCTGTGGTTAGGACTCCAAGGAAATTTTAATTGGTTTACACTGGAACCAGTGATAGCCAGTCAAGCAAGGATAGCAATGCTTTTATCACATAAAAAAATGCTGAAAGCTGTGGAAATTGAATCACCTCACTGAATAACTATAGACCGTACTACAGCAGGAAGAATAGTTATAAGCATTATTTACTTTAAAAACATTGAGAACAAAAGTCTTGTTCAGTATGGTCCAAGCTAAGCTTCCTCTGACAGTTTTTTATATCATCGTCAATGGAACAAAAGGCAACCGAGTACTGCATGACATTCCATTCCATTAGGGGACTCAGATCAGCTTGAGGAAAGAATCTGCAACACGAAGCATAATGTTTCAAGTAGATTCCCTGAATAGGAGTTTCTAGTTGCCAGGTTACAGGACAGTCTGGCTGGGTAGCTTCAACAATTGACTGTTCACATGGACCAGTAGATCCAGTATGGAGCTTGCAGCTATTCACGGGAGCCTGCAAACGCTTTTTTTGGCAGACAGACCACACTGGCAGCATATGAATTCCCCACTGTAACCAAGACAAGATCTTCACTGACTCTCTGCTAGCTGTAGCATGTAGCTGCTTTTTGAAGGTTAGTTGCTTTAGACACACATGATTTGTTTTGCACTGAGGATGCAAGAAGCAGCTACATATGGCAACTAAAAAGGTGCTCAGCTGCTATAACTTAAAGAAACTACACTTTTTAATAGGTTTTTTCTTGCTTAAATATAATCAATAGAGTACAAAGTATGGAATTGTTTTGTAACTATTTTTAAAGGGAAACTAACAAGTTATGACAGAATGTAAGAACATAAGAAATAGGAGCAGGAGTAGATCATTTGGCCCATCTGTACAAAAGTACTATTTTACATTAAAGATGCCTTCCTGAATAATTCCCACATAAAACAATGATATTGAACAATTTAAAGTTCAGGAGATACAGCGTTGAGCAGCAAAAGTTGATGAAGTAACTAAACTGGATATAACTAATTACCGTGTTAAAAAACATAAGTGACCCCTTCTGAGATCTGATTTAGTGCAATGCTTTTATTGGTTTCATGAAGTAGTCTGGGTTCCCATTGGAAGATATAACAAATTAACAAACAGAAATTCTGACATCCAAATGGAAAAGCATGGCTGTGTTACTCCAGGTGCTTAGTCAAGAAAGGAAAATGAGAGCTTTACCTGAACACCCTCAAACCAATCAGATTCAAAATGAGTCAAGTCAATCCCTTGTTTTGGCTAAGAAGGTTATTCATGTATGCTTATGTTCTGAAAGACAGTATTCATGACAAAAGAGGAAAGTTAGAGGCTATCAACCCAAGAAAGAAATGGGGTCCCATATGATATCAAGACGTCCCAAAACACATTACAATGAAAAAAGGACTTTGGAAGTTCATCCACTATTCAAAAAAGGTAGCGCAGCTGCCAATTTGTGTAGAGGTAGCTTCTACTAACTTAACGTATGTAAAATGTCACACTCACATTATTCTGTTATGTTTTTCCCAAGCTGCCAAGAAAAAAAATGCCAACGTGCTAAAACCTAGATATGGGCTGTCTATCTCACACCTTGACCTGGAGATTACATCGTAGAATTACTTGGAAGACAGATCCAAGTGACTGAAGACCTTTAAAACTACAAATCATGCCACCTTTCTACATATTATCCTCTGTTCATTGCCACAGTCATATGAGGAAGAGAAAGCACTTGTTTACATTTGTTTAAGCTACTCACCAGAGGCTGTAGCTGAAATGGTGCCACTTCACGTCAAGCATGGTTGACCAGGAGATTGACTTGCTCTTGCCACCTGCGATTATTATATAATTTACAAACTGACAACTTGCTTGGCCATGTTCTGAATACACCTTCCATGGCCATCGGGTCTTAGAGTGAGAACCCAGAACTCTGGTTCAGAGGCAGAGACAATACCCACATCATCACACAGTTCCATCATTGACATATCAAGATAGAAACATAGAATATAAAAGCAGGAGTTGGACTAAGCCACTTGACCCTGCTCTCCAATTCAAAATGATTATGACTGATGATCAAACTCAGTTCCTTATTCCAGCTTTCTTCCCAAATCCTCTGATTTCTTTCACCCTAAGAAATACACCTATCTACTTCTTGAAAGCATTCATTGTTTTGGCCTCAACCAGTCTCCATGGTAGAGAATTCCATAGGCTCACCACTCTCTGGGTGAACAAATTTATTTCCACTTTTGTCCTGAAAGGGTTACCTTGTATCCTTAGACTGCCAACTCCAGTTCTGGATTTGCCTGCATCTATTGTCTAATCCTGTTCGAATTTTATAGGGTTCTATGAGATCCTTTTCATTCTTCTAAACTCAAGTAAACATAGTCTTATCTGAAGCCATCTCTCACTTCCCGTCAGTCACACCATCCCAAGAACCAGTCTGGTAAACTTTCTTGCAACTCCTTATTATCCAGAACCTAATTTAAAATCTGGCAGGACCTAAGAGAAAATTTGTACAAACGTCAAGCACCTAACAATCTACTATCCTGACCAATAAAACTGATAGGCTTCCAAAGGAAAACAACAGAATCATTCCAGAAAACATTTCTCTCATTAGTATACAGCAACAGAATTTATAGGCAAGAGTTTTTTTTTCCCCATTAGTTTACTTACAAACAATGTTCCAATTGCATCCAAAATTGCATTCGTTTTACAAGTGTGTTTTTTAGTTTCCATTCAAGTGTAATTGTATATCACCCTTTATAAAATCTTCTACAAACTACTTCAGGTTTAGTTCAACTGTAAAATATTCCTTGCTATATTTAACAGTGTTAACCAGGAATACACTAATATGGATGAAATTAGGTCCATTACACAATATAAGTAGTTTTACTAAAACTGTCTGGTTATCAGATGAGGTTTTACATTTAATTAAAAAATTGATTTTACCTATCTTAAGAGTACATTATAAAACAAAATCATTTATCACTTTCGCTGTCATAATGTAGACAGTGTTTTAGTAAATCTGAAATTAAATAATGTTCCAAATCTTTTAAAGCATGCCTATTAATGACCTTGGAACTCAGAATCATTGTCCTTCTCTTGCGTTTTCTGCCTGAAGGCAGGGTCTGATCAACAGCACCATGACCTCCAACAAGGGGAGGGAAATGAGGCAAATCCCAAATCCATCCAGCTGGAATGGATAATTAACCTTGTGCTGTTAGCAGCAATCTGATCCACACCAACTGTCCAGCCAGCTCTCAAAACGTCCAAGTTTTATTGGCATTGTTTACTTTTGCAAGCATGTTGTAGCCTTGAGCTGTGGTACAGACTCCAATTGTATGCATCTGCTGCCCTTGTCCTTCCAGGTAATAGAGGTCACAGGTTTGCAAGTTGCTGTTGAAGGAGCCTTGCTCTAGTGCATCTTGTAAATGGTACACACTGCTACCACTATTCATTGGTGGTGAAGGCTGTGAATGTTGCAAGTATTTGATATGGTGTAAACCAAATGAGCTGTTTTATGCTGGATGGTGTCAAGCTTCTTGAGAATTATTGGATCTGGACTCATTCAAAAAATTAGAAAGTTTCCATCTCACTCAATCATAGTGTGTGCCTTGTAGATAGTGCACAGGCTTTGGAAAATCAGGATTCATAGTCTGTTTTTGTTGCCACAATATTATTTGGCTGCTCCACTTCAGGTTTAGTCAATAGTAGGACCCAGGTGGTCAGAGTTTTAGAGGTCTACAGCATTCAAACAGCCCCTATGACCCAACTTGTCCATACCACTGAGTTTTCACAATTAAACTGATCCTATTTGCATTTGTCCATATCCCTCCATATCTATCCCATCCATGTACCTGTCTAAATGTTTCTTAAATGACAAAATTGTACTTGCTTCCACCAGTACCTCTGGCAGCCCATTCCAGACATTCGATGCACTCTGTGTGGAAAAAAAAATTACCCTTTTCGACTCTTTTGTGTCTCTCACCTTAAATCAATGCTTTCTAGATTTAGTCTTCCAAACCAAGCTGTTGGCTGCCTATCTTTTCTACGTCTCTCATAATTTCATAAACGTCTATAAGGTCACCCCCTAGTCTACGCTCCAGGGAAAACAGTCCCACCTGTCCAACCTCTCCTTATAGCTCAAAACTTTCAGACCAGGTAATATCCCAGCAAATCCTTTCTACACTCCTTCCAGTTTAATAATACCCATTCTTTGGTAGGACAATCAGAACTGCACACAGTACTCCAAATGTGGCCCCACAAATGCCTTGTACAGCTGCAACAAGAGGTCCCAACTTCTACACTCAATGCTCTAACCAATGAAATTAAGCATGCTGAAAGCCTTTTTCACCACACTGTCTACCTTTGACTCCACTTTCAAGGAGCTGTGAACCTGTAGCCCTAGACCTCTTTGTTCTATAGCACACCCCATGGCCTTAACATTGATTGTGTAATTCCTGCCCAGGATATGGGGAATTCTATGATGCTGCTGCTATTGAACATCATGGGAAGAGAGTTGGATTCTGTCCTTTTGGGGCTGGCAATTGCCTGGAACTTATGTGGCATGAATGCTACTTGCCACTTTATCAGTCTCGCACTGTCTCACTGTGTATGGACATGGACTACTCTACTATATCAGGAACATCAATGGAATTAGAAATTTTTTTTCTGGACTGAGGCATCTTCTAGAAAAAGACTGAGGCAAGTCTGATTGTACTGGACATAATATATTATTAAACTTCCTCAACCTTTACCACTGAGAAAGATAACACAACCTTGCAGCAATTCTTTTGATGCTCATTCCAGCAAACAAGAATAGAAAAGAGTTATTGATACACAGTGCTCATGTTTCAAGTTGAATAGGAAGCTAAAGACATTACAGATTTACTTGTGATTCCCTTGCAGTCTCTTATAAATCAAATCCCTCTTCACAAGTCGATATCGTAAAGACTCACCTACAATGTTTAGACTTTGAATAACTAATAATATGAAATGACAGCATTCCATTTATAATAGGCTTTAATGCACTGAAGAAAAATTAAAGGCTTGCATTTTTTAGTACAATTCATGAGCTCAGAATATCCCTAAGTATCTTAAAATCAATTACGTAACTTTGAACTGTAGTCACCATTGTTACAGATGTGGCTATTAATTTAAATGTCATAAAGTCCCACAAACAAGTGATCCAATCATCTGTTTTGTTTTAGAGGCTGTTTTTGTTTTAGAGATATTGAGGAATAAATAATGGTCAGAATAATGAGGGAAGCTTCCATTAGGAAAATTATTTAAGGATGTTCAATCTTCATTTGATGCTCACTTTTCTGATCTCAACAACACTCATACCTATGCCTACAAAGTGTTAAATATGTGAACTGCATCAAAAAGTTGGGGCCAGAATCAGGCTATATTTCATGATCTAAAACCACAGTCAGCAGAAACTATCTGCTAAAGAAACAGAAATAACCTTCCTTTTGACATGTGATGAACAGACTGATAACACAGTGCATTTGGAAGTTACTGTTCATGGGAAATTCTGTTTTGTTCTTCTCAAGCAGGAATACTTCAAACTGAAAACATTAAACATTGACTGAACAAAAATGATGCAAGACCCTTGTGTCACACTTCATTATATTCAGTGTGAGGGTAAAGTTTTATTTAATGATTACCTCTTAGGAATTGTTTGCACCATAGTAATGTTATGCTTCCTTCTCATCACCTTGCATTTTAATTCTATTAACTGGGACTGGAAATTGCTAACAAGTTCACAGACACAATTATTGTCAAGGCTGTACTGAGTCGGTTACATTAATGGAACTGAAATGGGTTTAGCACATAAAATAAGGCATGCGATTGATGTATATTTTAATATAATCTATTTCATAGTTTGGATTTTGCAACAGTAGCATATGGATTTGGTCTGTTACATGTGAAGATGTTTAATGATTAAATGGCAAATGTTTCTGTAGCCATGGTGATTTCCTTTGAAACACAAAGTAAAAGAGAAAGACTTCCTGGAGAGTCATGGGAGTTTGTATTGGAAGACTTTTACAATGAAAAAATTAAACAGTGTAATAGACTAGACCAGTTGAACTCCAGTGTATTGTAAAGGAATGCTGTTGGGATTAACCATTCGACATTTTAAGATGCATTTCAAAATCTTTAAATTTGTGTTATACGTAAATAACATGGTTCATTGTACTTTATCTTCAATCCTTTTGTGTAATAATCTTCTGTTTTATTGTTAAAGCTGAATCTGCAGCATTGTCTGTCTGTGCTTTAGTGAAAGACTTTCTCGTTAAAACCAAAACATGCCCACAACTACGAAAACCAAACAAAAAATAAAATATGACCTATCAAGCCAAATTTCAGCCTGGGATCTGACTAGTCCAGGAAAAATATCAGCTGGATCATAACAATTGTAACTATGTGACAGCAAGATACTGTCAAGATGACTTAGCTATAAAGGGTTTTCTTGTAAAAGACAATCAGCTGAAAGAACAAAAGCCACTTGACTTCTCTTTCGTGGAATTAATTGTAGTTAAATAGTATGTGGATGGTGACACAATTAATGAAGGGAAATTTACTGATACAGCCTGAAATATGTTAATTTCATTTAGATATATTTTGATAAGATAATAAACCATGGGTGACTGCAGCCCCTTTTCAGCAGAGACAAAAGATGGGTGGCATGGTGGCACAGTGGCTAGCACTGCTGCCTCACAGCGCCAGAGACCCGGGTTCAATTCCCGCCTCAGGCGAATGTGGAGTTTGCACATTCTCCCCATGTCTGCGTGGGTTTCCTCGGATGCTCCGGTTTCCTCCCACAATCCAAAAATGTGCAGGTTAGGTGAATTGGCCATACTAAATTGCCCATAGTGTTAGGTGAAAGGGTAAGTGTAGAGGAATGAGTCTGGTGTGGACTTGTTGGGCTGAAGGGCCTGTTTCCACACTAAGTAATCTAATCTAATCATAAAGATGATGGCTTGGCTGGATAAGGCAACAAGAGATTGAAGATTGAGTCACACAGAGTAGCAACATCGGAGAATGGCTGCTGAGTAACAGCTAAATTAAAAGATCACAGCTGAGGCTATGGAAGGAGCATTGAAATTGACTATGATTCAAAGGCAATACGACCAGATTTTGGAAAGCTCTTCTTCACGTGAAAAGTGACTATCACCTGGAACAAGTTATTGGGCAGGATAATGGATAAATCATATGAAGGGTGTCCATATTCTGTAGTAGAGCATTAAAATTTAGTATTCCCAACTTTGCTACCTCTGCCATTGCCTGGCAAAGTAAATTGACTAATGGTTGTGGAAATTCCCAGACATGTTTCCCACTCTAATTGAGTGCCGCCTAGGCAATGAGAGTGAACATCATCCCTAATTATGGTGTTACTGCATTGTAGAGCAGCAATTTTTATCTTCACAACATAAAAACACCTGACAACACACTTCACTGAAATTACACTCTAGGTGAGGAAAGATCATCTTGCACACACCTGCGTAGGTGTAATTTTCAAATATCTTGTATTAAATGGTGAATATGTTCAAGTTTTGACAGGATATGAATCAACCTCTTAACTGTTTCCCTTATTTTAAGAAAGGATGCATTGAACAGAACATAAAAGCCCTTGCAAATGAATTAGCCTGAGAATGATGGGTGTCAACAGTGAGACATTCTTATTGAAGAATGTCAAGGTTGACTTATATGAAAGTAAACATTTTTGTTAATAGTTGTATAAACAGTAATCTTACAAGGTATGGCAAAATCAGGAATGAGGAAAAAGCAAAGACTGCAGATGCTGGAGATCAGAGTCGAGAGTGTTCTGGGAAACACAGCTGGTCAGGCAGCATCCAAGGAGCAGGAGAATCGACGTTTTGGGCATAAGCCCTTCATCCTGATGGAAAATGGCTGTGTGATGTGGCTAATTCTATTCTGAGAATTTGATAAAAATTCCAAGGTGCTTCACAGAAGAATCATCAGAAAGTTAAAAAAAATTGCAGAGCCAAAGAACAAAATTTTAAGCAAGTTGACCAAAAGTCTGATTGATTTTGAGGAAGGTTTAAAGATGATGGAGTGAGAGAAGGAGACAGAGTGAGAAAAAGAGAGAAGTGGATGAGGCCTGGACAGCTGAAATCCTGAACTTTCAGTGCTGAGGCATAGGAGCAAAGTTAAAAATTGGAAACCAAGGCATTCAGGCAATGGTTCTTGAGGAGGTCACTGAGATAAAGAAGGGAAGGGTTGTGAATGGATTGAAATATACAATTAGTGAGTAAAAAATGAGGTCTGCAGATGCTGGAGATCACAGCTGCAAATGTGTTGCTGGTCAAAGCACAGCAGGCCAAGCAGCATCTCAGGAATAGAGAATTCGACGTTTCGAGCATAAGCCCTTCATCAGGAATAAGAGAGAGAGAGAGCCAAGCAGGCTAAGATAAAGGGTAGGGAGGAGGGACTAGGGGGAGGGGCGATGGAGGTGGGATAGGTGGAAGGAGGTCAAGGTGAGGGTGATAGGCCGGAGTGGGGTGGGGGCGGAGAGGTCAGGAAGAGGATTGCAGGTTAGGAAATATACAATGTCCACTGGGGGAAACAAATACTAGGGAAGTGAGGGGAGGGCCAGCAACAATGGACTTATGGGTGAATAGAACTTAATGTGGGATAGGATACAGGCCGAAGAGTTGTAAATGAGATATTAATCTCCCTACAAACAGTTGCTTTTATTTTTCACATCTTAATTGAAATGGTTATTGGTAGTTGTTTTGGGGGCCATGTCAAATATTTATGAAGCTCCTGATCAGCTAATCCTACTTGTCTCTGTTAACATTTATGATCCTTCAGCATATAATGGTCAATTTAACCTAAATGGGAGCACTTTTGCACACATCAGAAACTTGTTGGATCTAACTCTCTAGAGACAGATGCAGACAATCCAACCTGACATTCCACCATACTTGTGGAAATGTAAATTTTATGAGGTACTGCCTTTTGAGGGATGGACAGAAAACTTGTTAGTTACATATTAATTATATTTGGGTGACTGTCATGCCCAGAAACATGCTCAATACTCACTGTTGGATCAATAGGTGCATGCTTGTAATGTACATCTTTGCAAATACAGGCTCATAAGATTATGTAAAGTTTCTTACCACTTCCATCCTTCACCACCTGCATTATAATGAGACCACTATCTTGCTTTCCATGAAGCGATCTTATGCCACCGAAGGTCAATGAATTTTCACTGTCTTGGCCAAAATTCCCCTGCAATATCCAGCTCAAAATAACATGATCTGATCACTAATTGTTTGTTTCAATGAACCTACTTTAAAAAGCAAGTGCTTCGGGATATCCTAAGCATACGATATGGTGCAATATAAATAAAAGTTCTTTGGTACTTTCCTTGTTGAATTCAAGATTCAATCATAATTATTCTGGCCAAAGATCAGTTAAGAATAGCTACGATGATATGTTGGTTTACTTATTTAGTAGTGATAGTAGAATGCATTCATGAAGATAATGGTATTTTTAACTGAATATTTATGGTCTTCCTGGGAAAAAAAGCACTAAATGAGAATTTCACAAATGTATTGTTGTTCCACTATGAACTATCAAAACAGTTCTTTCTGCAAAGTGGTAATTTATTTTAAATATCTCACTTAATCTACAATTTAATGCACAAAAATCAGAAATATAGAAAAAAAAGCCAAGTTTTTACAATGTGCTAGTACCTTCAAATGTTGTCAACAACTTTCTTGATTGATTCATTCATTTGTTTATTAATCTATTCATTCATTCATTTAGTAAAGTCAGTAACTGTCAATGTTTGGATTTCCCATGAAAAGTGCTCCTTGATCTGGAATTGGAAATTCTATACAAATGGTCTGAATGGGAGGCTCATGTTCACTTTGATTATTAAACTTACATTCTCCACCAGACCTCTCACTTCAATTTCCTAAGGCTACAAGCAACAAGTTCCTGTTTTTACCAAACATGAATGTTCCAGGAGGGCTTTACTGAAAAGAACTGTCTTCCATTGCCCTTGTCTTGTAGTGGACAGATCTATCATTCCTGTAAAGTTCATTCAAGCTGATGATTTCGGAGAAGCTACTGTTAGCTTTCTTTGTCATTTTGGAATGCTGCAGTTCATTAATAGTAGAATTGGGGTTGGTGGTGTGTGAAATGTTATACTATTGATTTTTCCATGTGATATTAATTTTTTCTGCAGTGTGAAACTGTAGCTTACATCTCTGTAGTTACCTCTGAGTCATTCATTGACATATTTTGTTGATCGTTATACTTCATTCAGATGAACATGTGGCCATTTGCGAGCAAAGCACTTGAAACAAGCCACTTTTCCTTGATCTACATAGAAGATACATAACAGGATCACAATGAATGCAGTCTTCCTCTGTGACAAAATCATATTGGAAAACACTCAGGTAATACCATTTGCAGCTCTCAATTCGCTCTGAAGTTTTCACTCAATTAGTGGAGGTAAGCCAAAGAAAAATCATTACGAGCACTGTTTTTTAAGTAATTGAGTAAGGGATGCTCTGGTTTGTCTTCAGTTGGCTGGATGACTGGTTTGCAATGCAGAATGATGTCAATAGCATGGGTTCAATTTCTGTAATGGCATGAATGATTTCCCTTCTCAACCACAGCCCCATTACCCAGGGCATGGTAACGTTCAGGTTAAACCAACACCTTTAATGAAAGAGTAGCCCTGTGGTCTGACAAGACTACAACAACTTTCCTACCATCATGAAGATGAAGCTATTGGTGACACAAGAGGAATGTAGCTCTTAAAAGATGATGCTGTGCATTTTTATGTTGTGTTTTGATTGGTTCAATGATAGCATTTCAGTTAGTAGTCAGTAGGCTGTGTGTTCAAGTCTTATTCCAGAGATTTAAACACATGGATCAAACTGACACTTCATTGCAGCACTGAGGAAGGTTACATCATTCAGACGCTCTGGAAGCTGAACTTCAAAAAGTAGGAATACTACCACAGCGTCAATATCTATCTCTCAAATAACATTACCCAAACAAATTATGTTCTCTGTTCTGGTTATGGGACTTGTGTCATTCACAAATTGCTGTCATGTCCATATTACTACATTGATGACATTTTTGTTTAGGTGCTTAACATCTTTTGTTAAGATGATGTGAAGGGTGCTATGTAAATGTAAGCTCTTTCTTTCTAAAGAGACCTTAAATTGTCCCACTGACTCAATTTGGCATGGTGGGAGAACTTGAGAAATATCACTGTCATTGTGTATAACTCCTTATGGTATTAATGGAACAGAGAAAAGATGCCTTTTCCACCCATCAGCCAAACTCAGTTGGCATGTGAAGAAACAATTACTTTACTATTAGTCGGGATTATACAATTGTAATAAGCACAAAGCTGAATTAATTTCCTTGGTTTAATTCTACTTAATTTATGCTACTTGGATTCAATCTAAACTGGATCTGCAGACCAAATCTGAACTTTCAATCGTTTTAATCACAAAATTTGAATTTCATCAGAAATGACCTAAAACAAGGTATTGACTTCTTCCTGCAATTCTGTTCAGTTGCATTTTAAATTAAAGCTCCCTCCCTGACCCTTGAAGTTGGTGATCCATTAATATTTAATTTCTTGAGCATTGCTGAAAAAAGACATTCTTTCAAACACACCCATTTTCACAGGGACTGTTCCCTCTGAGACACACTGATCCACTCTTCCTTCACTCCCAACACACACCATAGCACCATGACACCTTCCCCTGCAACCACAGAAGGTGTAACACCAGCTCATTTACTTCCTCCCTCCTCAATACCCAATGACCTAAACACACTTTCCAGGTGAAGCAGGGCTTTACCTGCACTTCAGCTGATCTTGTCTGCTGCATTCGCTGCTCACAATGTGGTCTCCTCGACACTGGGGAAACGAAGCATAGACTGGTGACTGCTTCACAAAACACCTACATTCTGTTAAAAAAAAGACCCTAAGCTTCCAGCTGCCTGCCATTTCAACACACCACCATTTCTCCTGGCCAACACCTCTGTCTCAGGCTTGCTGCAGTGCTCCAGCGAAGGTCAGTACAAGCTGGAAGAACAGCACCTCATTTTCTGCTTGAATATTACAACCTTATGGATTCAATATCGAGTTCAACAACTTTAGAGCTTGAGCTTCTCCCATTTTTTATTCCCAGCAATATTAGCTGTTGTTGTATGTCTCTGTCAGGTAGTTGGACAAGTTCAATGGTGTTTGTGACAATACAGGTTGCTGAATCATCAGAAGAAGGTATCTAATTCCATTTCTTTGATTTATATCCTACCTCTTCTATATGGCTTCTTTCCAAAAATGGCAAAATACGTAACACTTGGGCCTCAGTAATCATCTTTCCATAAGAGGAGGAAAATAGTTGTGGAGTCTGGCTAATAATTAAAAGTAAACAGAGCATGCTTCACTTCTTGTACGGACATCCTTTTGTGTTGTGTGAGAAGCAACTCTTGAGTGGAAGAACACTTCATTAACATATTGAAATCAGTATTGGGAAGCTGATTAAAGGGCTGAGTGTAGAGAGGTTAGGTGCCAGCACATTGCTGTCAGCGTGGAGCGGAGGATCCTGAAGGCGAACCATTGCTGGTGGTTAAGTCAAGCACTGGCTGCATTTATTTGGGCAAGCTATTTGTGGAGAAGGAGAACTTCAACTTCCCCTCTGACGATCACAATCTCACCCCTGTCTTGATCATTAACTATTTTTCTCTCTAACACACACACACACACACACACACACACACACACACACACACACACACACACACACACACACACACACACACACACACACACACACACACACACACGTCTCTATCCCCACCAGACAGAAGGAAAGCCCTCTCCTTCCTTTCTTCTCATGATAACCTTTTATTCCCCTTCTAATCCTACATTCTCACTTTTAGAAACACAGAACATTCACAGCACAGAAGAAAGCCATTCAGTCATCCTTTTTATCCCTCTCCTGCCAAAGCCTGATTCTCTGCTCTGCTCACTGCAGCACATTATAGTAAGAAAATCAAGAAATAGGTGGACTACTTTGGAATAGATGATTGACATTTTAGAGAGTGATCAACCATTGCAGATAAATCCGAGTCAATTGATTTTAGACTAAGTGGCACTTTACACCCTTATAAAATGAACCTCTATTTTACACTGCGAAGTTTTACTTGTCATTTGCCAACAGTAAAAGAGATACAAAGGAACACAAAATAAAAACAGGAAATTCTGGTAATAGCCAGAAGGTGA
This sequence comes from Hemiscyllium ocellatum, assembly GCF_020745735.1. Classification (NCBI taxonomy): domain Eukaryota; kingdom Metazoa; phylum Chordata; class Chondrichthyes; order Orectolobiformes; family Hemiscylliidae; genus Hemiscyllium; species Hemiscyllium ocellatum. Next base: position 34,803,852 of record NC_083429.1, read on the forward strand.
AGCAAGATCTTCAGAGAAACAGAGTTAATATTTCAAGTTTATCACATGGGAATGTAGCGGAAGCAGATAAAACTATTCAGGTCAATCTGGTCAATTCTAAATACACGTGTATACATTTAAATAAGATAGGTGGACTATTTACGCCTAGTGTACATTTGTCACATGCCTCACATTGTCACAGATGTGAAAAGTAAGAGAAAACTGGCTAGAACTTGAAATTCATTAGTAATTTTAAATCTGCAAAAGTCCCTGACAAAAAAGCACCAAAGTCAGGTTTTCAACTACTGGATTTTGGTGTCCTCCAGGCATAAAATTCTACTTTAGTATCAGAGTACACAATGCATTACAGATTAGATTTGTGATGTGGCATAACACCACTGCCACTGCAAGCCTGTCTTACTATGAACAATGAGGAGATCCAGAACCTGACTGCCATTCTCCCAGGATCATTAAGCAGTAAAATAATCTTTATAATAGGCAATATTTCAAGACTTACAAACTTTCTTTAATTAATGATGGTGATCTGCCTTGAATAGAAGATAGTTGAATCTCAAATCATTTTAAATAACTTATACACTTTATATGATACATTTTAAATGATACTATGTAATTAGAGGCTGCTTCCCTCTGAAACAACACGGCCACTCTACAAAACATTTTCCACTGTGTTCATCAATGTCAACTGAAATTGATTCTTGATATACTGACACATCATCCAAGATTACGAGAGCACAGTACAAGCTGGAAGAACAGCACCTCATTTTCTGCTTGAATATTACAACCTTATGGATTCAATATCGAGTTCAACTACTTTAAAGCTTGAGCTACTCCCATGTCCCCACCCTAACCCCCACTCTCCAGAGTTTGTTATCACATAGTCAGCTATAACACACAACATTATTAGCCATAACAGTTGCCATCAGTAGCCTCCTAGCGTGATTTGGTCCACTCCTTTGTTTGTCCAACTGACTTTGGGCTCTATGGGCTCTCTTTGGGCTCTATCCTCATTATCGTGTACTCTTATCCTGTTCCCCCCACCCTATCTTTGCATATAAATGAATGTTTTCCTAGCTCCCATCAGTTCTAAGGAAGAGTGACTGGACTTGAAACATATGCTACCAGCTGAGCCTTTCTAGCAATTTCTGTTTTGGTTTCCAGTTAAGTTATTTGTCTTGCGCTCATTGGGAAACATTTGTAAGAAATGAAATGTAAAGGAAATGTAAGTTTTTAGAAATATTGCAAGAGAAAAAAAAAGTGCTGATTGGATGGAAGTGGATTCTGATTGGTAAAATGCACCAGTTACATGATAACTGACAGTTAACTACCAAGTGTTATTTACATTTACATTAGGCAGATTGTCTCTGATTGGTCTGCATCTGATCAGCATTCTCTGCTCATTTGGTATAAAATTGTTATTTCCCCTGTACATTGGTATTTCGTATAAATTGTCCTGATGAGCACAAGATGAAAAATATTGACAAAATCCTCAAGTTCTGTGTCATCATATGATGATTTATTTAATTTCTATAGCTCTCTTTTTCAACTTGGTATCATTTAATGAAAAGATCAAAAACAACAATATGAATATGGAAAATGCGCAGGAACACATACCAACTGGTTTTGCAAGAGGATGCAACACAAATTGTTGCTTATGCTGGGCAGATAGCTGAATATCTGACCATAAATGCCATCTTCTAATCGGTCCCTAGGTTACAATAGAATGTTCATTTATGATGGGAAATATTTAGTTATATTCAAGCCCGAATTACACACTTAAGTTTTGACAAACAAATCTATAAAACAGCCTCTAGAAATAGGCAAAATATATTAATCAGGGCCAGAGAGAGCTGGTTGGAGTCAGAAGGAAGCTTTCAATTCAAACTATGCCTCTAAACATCAGCAGAATGAAGTAATCTTTATGGTTTTGATGGGGACTAAGAGCACTGGTGTAACATATCTATGCTCTGAAGCAAGTGATTCAAAATTCTCATTGTCTTTGTCACATTTTGACAATCTGTTCTGCAAAGTCAGTGAAACCATCGGTATTTTGTTGATGGTCTTCAACCCCATGAATGCCACTATCAGAGCAAATGTGACGATACCCAGCTGAGGCTAGTGGGGATGATGAAAATATACACATCTACACACAATCCAATGTATAGAATTAAAACACAGGGTAGACATGCCTGAAAATGTTTTATAAGAAAGTGACTTTAAAAAGCACTTCCACTCCAGAAGAATGGGGTAACTACACTAAACATACAAGTGCACAATTCCCATCTGATATTACATTTAAAGGAAATGTTCTTGCCTTATTCATTAATTTCACATTGTTAACTTAGGTATATGAAAACCATGTGCAAAAGAGAAGAGCAATTTCTGATACTTAACTCCAATGGTTTAGGAGATTAATGGTGTAAAATTCTATTTACGAATCTTAAAATATTTATAAAGCACCTCCACAAAGCAGGCAGGGGTGTTTGGGAAGGTAAAAATGACCATTGTGTTCTTAATCCAAATCCTCAAGGATTGATCTGGAAATACCATTTGGGCAACAGCAGAGCCCTTTACATAACCTGAAGTTCAAATGTGTAATTCCATCACCCATAATTTAGGATTCTGTATGCCAAGATAATATCAGGATCAGAGAAATAATGGAGACCACTTTATTGAGCATGAGAAGAGGCTGCTGGTTATTTGGACCATCATTGGCATGGCGATGCTGCACAAATAGGCAATTGTCAATCTTAATTCTCAGACCAGGCATGTAGATTTTGATTAATAATGGCATTGTGATTGGGATATAATGAGCTTAGCAGTCTTTATGAGTCCTTTTTTCACAAATAAAGAGTACTGTATGTATAGAATTCTTTTATCTACATGGAACAGGGTCCTGAGTATTTATGTATGTAATTTGTACTTTGCTCAAATGCATCATACTCAGGGCTCAGCTGATGATCTTAAATTGGCCCTCAGTGTAACCCTTAGCACAAGCTGGATTATTTAACAGATGATTTTGAATAGCAGAATCATATCTAGTGGTGGATATACTTTCTAAGGCTTGGAAGTATGGGCTAGTTGAGCATGAGGGGCATGCTTCCAGCTGCAAATGGTCAACAGGCTGTTTTTCAATATGGTTCACCAGTCACTGTGACAAATGGCCTATGTACCTAACATAACATCGACTCTGGTGTGTAGAAGCAAATGAATGAACTTCTCAGCTCACTGACTTGTGGCAGCATCTGGATCTGTTTGTATTAACATGTAATCTGCAAAACTCAGGACTACAATTCGTTATCATGCCATCAGCCTAAAAGGGCAGGCAGCAATGCAGATGTGTAGGTCACATTTTTTTTCTATTCTGTTTCTTCACTTCTAGTTTTGCTGTGTGTAAGACGAAAAGTTTCAAGCTCTAACTATGTTTAGGATCTGTACAACTAAGCATTTACTTACATACCCAAGACTTGCAGATTATTATCATAAGCAATGTCATGGATCCACAGAGTTGTGCTGCATGGAAATGAATCCTTTGGTCCAACTCGTTTATGCTGACCAGATATCCTAAACTCATGTAGTCCCATTTGAAGGTATCTGAACCTTCAATACATCAATCTATGGTCTTAAACATATTTGCTGAGTTTCTCCAATATGCCTGTGCTTACTCTGAATTTCCAACAGCAACAGTACTTGCTTTTAAGCAGATTCAGCATCTACAAATGAGAGGACGAATATGAGCATGTCCTCCTTTCGATTCCTTTCCAAGCAGTGATGGATTATTTTTAGATACATAGAGCAAAGTAGACCTGCTTTGACACCTGCCCTTTTAGGCTTATAGCACAGTAATTAATCACAGTTCTGGCAGGGAGAATCCTGCTGACTACATACCACGACAACCAAATCTAGGTGAGAAATGTCATTAATTTATTTTACATAGAAGGAACTTACACTGGAAGTAGTTGTGCATTGCTGACACACCATCATCAACACAGGTTTCAATGGAGACAATTGGCAGTTTGAACTTGCAGGAACTGGCTATCATATAATATCATTGATCCTATCCTACAGAGCTATGCTATTGGGCGGCACGGTGACACAGTGGTTAGCACTGTTGCCTCACAGCGCCAGAGACCCGGGTTCAATTCCCAACTCAGGTGACTGACTGTGTGGAGTTTGCACATTTTCCCCGTGTCTGCGTGGGTTTCCTCCGAGTGCTCCGGTTTCCTCCCACAGTCCAAAGATGTGCAGGTCAGGTGAATTGGCCATGCTAAATTGCCCGTAGTGTTAGCTAAAGGGGTAAATGGAGGGGAATGGGTGGGTTGCAGGTCAGTGTGGACTTGTTGGGCCGAAGGGCCTGTTTCCGCACTGTAAGTAATCTAATCTAAAGTGAGGACTGCAGATGCTGGAGACCAGAGTTGAAAAGTGTGATGCTGGAAAAGGGCAGCAGGCCAGGCAGCATCTGAGGAGCAGGAGAATCGACGTTTCGGGCATAAGCCCTTCTTCAGGAATGAGGCTGGTGTGCCAAGCGGGCTGAGATAAAAGGTGGGTTGGGGGGGGGGGGGGCAATTTGGGGGAGGGAGGCTGAGAATACGATTGGTGGAAGGAGGTGAGGGTGAGGGTGATAGGCTGGAGAGAGGGTGGGGGCGGAGAGGTTGGGAAAAAGATTGCAGATCAAGAGGGTGGTGCTGAATAGGCTATCAGAGGCACAACATCTCTTGATAGTTCCCATCCACAATGGTCACAAAATCCCTCATCACACTCACATTAGCAATCATAACAACAAGCAATGTAGTTCAAACAATTTAAAGAGGTTTCAGTTGTCAAGAGATAAATAAGAAATGGAAAACAATACTACTTTCCATGTCATGTCTATTTTCAAAGAAGTAGCTGATGCAGTTTATTTATCCAGGGATAAGTGAGACGTAGAGAATGCTTTTTGGAAGCAAAGCTTTTTGGATTTTGTCACAAGAAATAGTCAAGCACTCTTCCATAAAGTCAAGCATAGCAGCATCACGATATTGGAACAAACAGGTTAACAACTATAGCAAGTACAGAGAACGCTGGAGAAACTCAGCAAGTCTAGCAGAATCCATGAAGAGAGAAACAGAGGTAACATTTCAAGGCTTGTATGACTCTTCTGCAGGATTTTAGAATTAAGTAATATCAGAGAATCACATTGAACACTTCTTAGTTAAAGTTACAAAACCTAAGACCAAGGCTTCCATCCTGTTTATGCCAATTCCATACATAAACGTCACAGTGTCACAGAGACATAGGGATGTACAGGATGGAAACAGACCCTTCGGTCCATGCCGACTAGATATCTTAACCTAATCTAGTCCCGTTTGCCAGTACTTGGCCCTTACGCTGCACAATCCTATTCATATACCCATCCAGATACCTTTTAAATGTTGCAATTGTACCAGCCTCCACTACTTCCTCTGGCAGCTCATTCCATACATGTATCACCTTCTATGTGAAAAAGTTGACCCTTAGGTCCCTTTTAAATCCTTTCCCTCTCACCATAAACCTATGCCCTCCAGTTCTGGACTCCCCCACCCCAGTGAAGACACCTTGTCCATTTATCCTATCCATGCCTCTCATGATTTTATAAACCTCTATAAGGTCACCCCTCAGCCTCCAACACTCCAGGGAAAACAATCCCAGCCTGATCAGCCTCTCCCTGTAGCTCAAATTCTCCAACCCTGGCAACATCCTTGTAAATATTTTCTGAACCCTTTCAAGTTTCACAACATCCTTTCAATAGAAGGGAGACTAGAATTGCACGCAATATTCTAAAAGTGGTCTAACCAATGTCCTGTACAGCCGTAACATGACCTCCCAACTCATATACTCAATGCTCTAACCAATACAGGAAAGCATGCCAATGCCTTCTTCACTATCCTATCTACTTGCGACTCTACTTTCAAGGAACCATGAACCTGCACTCCAAGATCGCTTTCTTCAGCAACACTCCCCAGGACCTTATCATTAAGTGTGTAAGTCCTGCTCTGATTTGCCTTTCCAAAATGCCACACCTCACATTTATCTAAATTAAACCCCCATCTGCCACTTCTCAGCCCATTGTCCCATCTGAGTAAGATCCCATTGTAATCTGAGGTAACCTTCTTCGCTGTCCACTACATCTCCAATTTTGCTGTCATCCACAAATTTACTAACTATATCTCCAATGTTCACATCCAAACCAATTGCATAAATGACAAAATGTAGAGGGCCCAGCATTGATCCTTGTGGCACTCCACTGGTCACAGGCTTCCTGTCTGAAAAGCAACCCGCCACCACCATCCTTTGTCTTCTACCTTTCAGCCAGTTCTGTATCTAAATGGCTAGTTGTCCCTGTATTCCATGAGATCTAACCTTGCTAACCAATCTCCTATGAGGAACCTTGTCGAACGACCTACTGAAGTCCATATATATCACGTCAATAGCTCTGCCCTCTTCAATCCTCTTTGTTATTTCTTCAAAAAACTCAATCAGGTGTGTGAGACATGACTTCCCACACACAAAGCCACGCTGACTATCCCTAATCAGTCCTTGCCTTTCCAAATTCATGTACATCCTGTCCCTCAGGATTCCTTCCAACAACTTGCCCACCACTAACATCAGGCTCACCAGTCTATACTTCCCTGGCTTTTCTTTACCATCTTTCTTAAATAGTGGCATGACGTTATCCCACCTCCAGTCTTCCAAAACCTCACCTGTGACTATTGATGATACAAGTATCTTAGCATGGGGCCTAGCAATCACCTTCCTAGTTTCCCACAGAGTTCTAGGGTACACCTGATCAGATCCTGGAGATTTATCCACTTTTATGCATTTCAAGACATCCAGAACTTCCTCTGCTGTAATATGGACATTTTTCAAGATATCAGAATCTATTTCTCCACATTCCATATCTTTCATGTCCTTCTCCACAGTATACACTGATGGAAAATACTCCTTTAGTATCTCCCTCATTTTCTGTGGCTCCACAGAAAGGCTGCCTTGCTGATCTTTGAGGGGCCCTATTCTCTCCCTAGTTACCCTCTTGTTCTTAATGAATTTATAAAATCTGTTTGAATTCTCTTTGACCCTAGTTGTCAAATCTATCTGATGTCCCCTTTTTCCCCTCCTGATTTCCCTCTTAAATATACACCTACTGCCTTTATATTCTTCAAAGGATTAATTTGATCTCTCCTGTCTATCCCTAGAATATGCTTCCTTCTTTTTCTTAACCAAGCCCTCAATTTCTCCAGTCATCTAGCATTCCCTACACCAACCAGCCTTTCCCTTCACCCTAACAGGAATATACTGTCCCTGAACTCTCATTATCTCACTTTTGAAGGCTTCCCATTTCCAGCCATCCTTTTACCTGCGAACATTTGCCTCCAATCAGCTTTTGGAAGATCTTGCCTGATTTTGTCAAAATTGGCCTTCCTCCAATTTAGAGTTTCAACTTTTGGATCCAGTCTATCCTTTTCCATCATTATTTTAAAACTAATACAATATGATAGCTTGCCTCAAAGTGCTCCCCACTGATACACCTCATGCAGGTATGATCGACTTTCTAACACTAAAAGTTGGATACATGCAAGTTACTATTATGAGCTGGGGCAATGGCCCAGTGGTACTATCGCTGGACTGTTAGTCCACAGATCCACATAATGTTCTGGGTTCAAATCCTGCCATGGTAGGTGACGGAATTTGAATTCAATAAAATAAATATCTGGAATTAAGAGTCGAACGGTGACTTTGATTAGATTAATTACAGTGTGGAAACAGGCCCTTCGGCCCAACAAGTCCACACCGACCTGCCGAAGCGCAACTCACCCATACCCCTACATTTACCCCTTACCTAACACTACGGGCAATTTAGCATGGCCAATTCACCTGACCCGCAAATCTTTGGACTGTGGGAGGAAACCGGAGCACCTGGAGGAAACCCACGCAGACACGGGGAGAACGTGAAAACTCCACACAGTCAGTCACCTGAGGTGGGAGTTGAACCCGGGTCTCTGGTGCTGTGAGGCAGCAGTGCTAACCACTGTGCCACCGTGCCGCCCACAAATCCATTGTCAATTGTTGGCAAAACCCATCTGGTTCACTACTGCCCTTTAGGCAAGGAAACTGCCATCCAGTCTGTGCCTATGTGTGATTCCAGATCCACAGCAATGTGGTTGACTCTTAACTGCCTTCTGGGCAATAAATGTTGTCCAGCCAGTGATGTCCTCATCCCATGAATTAATACATTTAAAACATGATTAAAGATGATTCTAATTCTCAAGGACAAAAATGCACAAACTGTTAATGAAGATAAGAGCAAATTATTGCAGATGCTGAAATCTGTCTTGAAAACAAAAAAGTTTGGAGATCACAGCGGGTCAGGCAGCATCCATGGAGAGAGAGCAAGCTAACGTTTCAAGTCTAGATGACTCTTCATCAGAGCTGACGTGAATTGTGGGGAGGGACAGCATTTATGGAATAGTTGAGAGGGGGGAGAGTGGTGTGGAGAAAGAATGTTGATGTTCAGATGGGATCAGCATGTGAGAATGGCAGAACAATAGAGTGCCTCACTGTCAGACTGGAAAGAACAGACGGTCCCATTGGGGTGGGGGGAGTGGAGGCAGGATACGGTGACAGAGAATTTAACAAATAGACATACTACTCTTCTGCCATTCTCACATTCTGATCACTTAATCTGAGCTATCAACATTCTTTCTCCCCAGCACTCCATCCTTCTCCACTCCCCACACCTCATGAACATTAATGCTGCCCCCTCCACACTTCAGCTCTGATGAAGAGTCATCTAGACTCGAAACGTTAGCTTGCTTTCTCTCCCTGGACAAGCAGGACACAGCAAGCCAGGCAGCATCAGGGGATAAAGAAGTCGATGTTTTGGGTGTAATTCTTCTTCAGGACTGGGGATGGGTGAAGGGGGAGATGCAGATAAAGGGGGGTGGCTGAGGGCAGGGTGGTGAAGTGGTGATAAGTGAAGACAGGTAGAGGGTAGACCTGGTTGGTCAATGGGAGGAATGAATCCAGTATGTGGCAGGGAGGGGTGGTAGGGAGGTGGAGGTGCTGGGAATGAAGTCGGGAGATGGGAAGGGAGGTTATTTGAAATTGTAGAGCTCAATGTTGTGTCCTCCGGGCTGTAGGCTGCCCAGGCGGAAGATGAGGTGTTGTCCTTCCAATTTGTGGTTTGGTTCATTGTGGCAATGGAGGAGGCCAATGATGGTCATGATTGAAAGGGTGTGTGAAGGGGAATTAAAATAGGTGGCAACTGGGAGGTTAGGTTGGCCCTGTTGGCCTGGCTGAGATGCTCAGTGAAACGTTCCCAAAGTTTATGTTTGGTTTCCCCGATGTAGAGAAGACCACATCGGGAGTACCTGATGCAGTAAACTAGATTGGAAGAGAGGCAGGTGAACCACTGTCTCACCTGGAAGAACTGTTAGGTACCTTCCCCTGCAACTGGAAAAGATGCAAAACCTGCCATAAGCACCCCCCTCACCTCCATACAAAGCCCCCAAACAGTCCTTGCAGATGAGACAGGTATTCACCTTCCTCTCCTCCAAACCTAGTTTATTGCATCAGGTGCACCCGATCTGGTCTTCTCTGTATCAGGGAGATCAAACATAAACTTAGTGAACGTTTTGTTGAGTATTTCAGCCGGGCCCACAGAGGCTAGCCAGACCTCCCAGTCGCCGCCCATTTTAATTCCTCTTCCTACTCCTTTTCTGACATGACCATGTGGTCTCCTCTACATTAGGAAGACAGGATGCCTACTTGAAGAGCGCTTCAGAGAACATCTCCTGGATTCCCACATCAACCAACCCCACCACCCACTGGCCAAACACTTCAACTCCCCCATCCACTCTGCCATGGACATGCAGGTCCTGGGCCTGAATTGCCACACCCTAACCATCCAAAGCTGGAGGAAAAACACCTCATCTTCCGCCTTGGGACACTCCAACCACACGGTATCAATGTGGACCTCATTAGTTTCCTCATTTCCCCTCCCCCCAGCTTATCCCAGTTCCAATCTTCCAACTCGGTACCGCCCTCATGTCTTGTCCTAACTCCATCGAACTATTGCACTCTCAGCTACCTTCCCCCCAGCCCCAACCGCCTCCCATTTGTCTCTCTACCCGCACCGCTCATAAGCCTCATTCTTGATGAAGTGCTCTTGCCCGAAACGTCGATCCTCCTGCTCATCAGATACTGTCTGAATTGCTGTGCTTTTCAGGCACCACACTCTCGACTCTAATCTCCAGTATCTGCAGTCCTCACTTTCTCCAAGCAAAGAATTCCAGACATTTACTGCTCTCTGATAGATAGAAAGAAAATCCTCCTCATCTCTGTTTTAAATGAGTGATATCTTAATCTGAGATTATGCCCTCTGGTCCTAAACTCTCCCATAATAGAAAAATAAAAGTTGTGCGAACTCAATTTAGCCCAAATTGCATGATAGCTTGCTAATGGCATTGAAGTAAAATCTGTAATTTAAATGTCTATTGTTATGAGTTTTGAGCAGGTATATTGACAGGTATAACCCTGTCAAACCCCCAAAAACTTTTTTGTTTCAATAATGTCTCCTGTCATTCTTCTAAACTTCAATGAGGAGGCATCCAACTTTCTCAATCTCTCCTCTATACCCAGAATCAACCAAATGAACCTATTTTTAACTGCCTCCAGTGCCAAGATACCTTTCATTCGATAAGAGACCAAAATAATTCACTGAATTCCAAGTGTACATCTGTGGGAAGTGCATCCAACTCCAGCTCCTCAAAAACTGCGTTAGGGAACTGCAGCTGGAGCTGGATGAACTTTGGAACATTCTGGAGACAGAGGGGGTTATTGAGAGGAGTTACAGGGAGGTAGTCACTCCTCAGGTACAAGAAAAAGGCAAATGGGTTATAGTCAGGGGACGGAAAGGGAAACGGCAGTGCAGTGCAGGGATCACCTGTGGCTATTCCCCTCAACAATAAGTATACCATTTTGGATACTGTTGGGGGGGATGACTTACCAGGGGAAAGCAGTGCGGTACAGGGCTCTGGCACAGAGTCTGTCCCTGCTGCTCGGAAGGGAAAGGGGAAGAGGAGCAGAGCAGTAGTCATTGGGGACTCCATAGTTAGGGGGACAGATAGGAGGTTCTGTGGGGACGAGAAAGACTCACGGTTGGTGTGTTGCCTCCCAGATGCCAGGGTTTGTGATGTCTCTGATCATGTTTTTGGGATCCTTAAGGGGGAGGGGGAGCAGCCCCAAGTCCAGATCCACATCGGCACCAACGACATAGGTAGGAAGAGAGATGGGGATTTAAGGCAGAAATTCAGGGAGCTAGGGTGGAAGGTTAGAGCTAGGACGAACAGAGTTGTTATCTTTGGTTTGTTGCCCGTGCCAGGTTCTAGTGAGGCAAGGAATAGGGAGAGAGAGGGGTTGAACACGTAGCTACGGGGATGGTGCAGGAGGGAGGGTTTTTGGATTCTTGGATAATTGGGGCTCTTTCTGGGGTAGGTAGGACCTCTACAAGCAGGATGGTCTTTACCTGAACCAGAGGGGAACCAATATACTGGGGGGAAAATTCGCTAAGGCTATGGGGGTGGGTTTAAACTAATCCAGCAAGGGGATGGGAACCAAAATTGTAGTTCAAGAATAGTAAAGGTTGAAAGAAGGGAGGTCCAAAATCAAGTTTCAGGGATGCAAGATGGCACCGGCAAGCAGGAAGTTGGTTTGAAGTGTGTCTACTTCAACGCCAGGAGCATCCGAATAAGATGGGTGAACTTACAGCATGGGTTGGTACCTGGGACTTCGACGTTGTGGCCATTTCGGAGGCATGGTTAGACCAGGGACAGGAATGGATGTTGCAGGTTCCAGTATTTAGATGTTTCAGTAAGAACAGAGAAGATGGTAAAAGAGGGGGAGGTGTGGCATTGTTGGTCAAGGACAGTGTTGCAGTTGCAGAAAGGATGTTTGGGGACTCGTCAACTGAGATAGTAAGGGCTGAAGTTAGAAACAGGAAAGGAGAGGTCTCCCTGCTGGGAGTTTTCTACAGGCCTCCAAATAGTTCCAGAGATGTAGAGGAAAAGATAGCAAAGATGATTCTCAATAGGAGTGAGAGAGACAGGGTAGTTGTCATGGGGGACTTCAACTTTCTAAATATTGATTGGGAACACTATAGTACGAGTACTATAGATGGGTCAGTTTTTGTCCAGTGTGTGCAGGACGGCTTCCTGACACAGTATGTAGACAGGCCAACAAGGTGCAAGGCCACATTAGGTTTGGAACTGGATAATGAGCCTGGCCAGGTGTTAGACTTGGAAGGGTGAGCACTTTGGTAATAGCGGTCACAATTCTGTTATCACTTTAGTGATAGAAAGGGATAGGTGTATACCACTGGGCAAAAGTTACAGTTGGGGGAAAGGCAATTACGATGCGATTAGGCAAGATTTAGGAAGCTTAGGATGGAGAAGGAAACTGCAGGGGATAGGCACATTAGAAATGTGGAGCTTATTCAAGGAAAAGCTACTATGTGTCCTAGATAAATATGTACCTGTTAGGCAGGGAGGAAGCTGTACAGTACGGGAACCAGGGTTTATGAAGGAAGTGGAATCTCTGGTCAAGAGGAAGAAGCAGGCTTATCTTAGGATGAGATGTGAAGACTTAGTTAGGGTGCTTGATGGTTACAAGGTAGCCAGGAAAGACCTAAAGAGAGAGCTCAGAAGAGCCAGGAGGAGACATGAGAAATTGTTGGTGGATAGGATCAGGGTAAACTCTAAGGCTTTCTATAGGTATTTAAGGAATAAAAGAATGACAAGAGTAAGATTAGGGCTAATCAAGGATAGTAGTGGGAAGTTGTGTGTGGAGTCAGTAGGGAAAGGAGAAGCACCAAATGAATACTTTCCAATAGTATTCACTCTAGAAAATGACAATGTTGTTGAGGAGATTACTGAGATCCAGACTACTAGACTAGGTGGGATTGAGGTTCACAAGGAAGAGGTATTAGAAATCCTGCAGAGCGTGAAAATAAGTCCCCTGGGCCGGATGGGATTTATCCTAGTATCCTCTGGGAAGTCAGGGAGGATATTGCTGATCCTTTGGCATTGATCTTTAAATCGCCATTGTCTACAGGAATAGTGCCAGAAGACTGGAGGATAGCAAGTGTGGTTCCCCTGTTTAAGAAGGGGAGTAGAGACAATCCTGGTAATTATAGACCAGTGAGCCTTACTTCAGTTGTTGGTAAAGTGTTGGAAAAGGTTATAAGAGATAGGATTTATAATCATCTGGAAAAGAATAATTTGATTAGGGATAGTCAGCACGGTTTTGTGAAGGGTAGGTCATGCCTCACAAACCTTATTGAGTTCTTTGAGAAGGTGACCAAACAGGCAGATGTGAGTAAACCGGTTGATGTGGTGTATATGGATTTCAGCAAGGCGTTTGATAAGGTTCCCCACAGTAGGCTATTGTACAAAATGCAGAGGAATGGGATTGTGGGAGATATAGCAGTTTGGATCAGTAATTAGTTTGCTGAATGAAGACAGAGGGTGGTGGTTGATGGGAAATGTTCATCCTGGAGTCCAGTTACCAGTGGTGTACCGCAAGGGTTGGTGTTGGGTCCACTGCTGTTCATCATTTTTATAAACGACCTGGATGAGGGTGTAGAAGGGTGGGTTAGTAAATTTGCAGACGACACTAAGGTCGATGGAGTTGTGGATAGTGACAAAAGATGTTGTAGGTTTCAGAGAGACATAGATAAGCTGCAGCGTTAGGCTGAGAGGTGACACATGGAGTTTAATGTGGACAAGTGTGAGGTGATTCACTTTGGTTGGAGTAACCAGAATGCAAAGTACTGAGCTAATGGTAAGATTCTTGGTAGTGTAGATTAGCAGAGAGATCTCGGTGTCCAGGTACACAGATCCTTGAAAGTTGCTACCCAGGTTGACAGGGTTGTTAAGAAGGCATACAGTGTTTTAGCTTTTATTAACAGAGGGATCGAGTTCCGGAACCATGAGGTTATGCTACGGCTGTAGAAAACTCTAGTGCGGCCGCACTTGGAGTATTGTGTACAGTTCTGGTCACTGCATTCTAAGAAGGATGTGGAAGCTTTGGAAAGGGTGTAGAGGGGATTTACTAGGATGTTGCCTGGTATGGAGGGAAGGTCTTACGAGGAAAGGCTGAGGACTTGAGAGAAGAAGGTTGAGAGGTGACTTAATAGAGACATATAAGGTAATTAGAGGGTTAGATAGGGTGGACAGGGAGAGCCTTTTTCCAAGAATGGTGACAGTGAGCACGAGGGGGCATAGCTTTAAATTGAGGGGTGATAGATATAGGATGGATGTCAGAAGTAGTTTCTTTACTCAGAGAGTAGTAAGAGTATGGAATGCTTTGCCTGCAACAGTAGTAGATTTGCCAACTTTAAGTACATTTAAGCCGTCATTGGTCAAGCATATGGACGGACATGGAATAGTGTAGGTTAGACGGGCTTCAGATTGGTTGACAGGTCGGCGCAACATCGAGGGCCGAAGGGCCTGTACTGCGCTGTAATGTTCTATGTTCTATGTAGTCTGACTAGTGCTTTGCACAGTTTTAGCAAGATCTTCCTATTTTTAGATTTCATTCCCTTTGAAAGGAGATCCAACAGTCCATTTGCCTTCCCTATTATCTGCTGAACTTGGAGGCTGGCATTTCATGATTCTTGCACAAGTTCCGTAAAATCTCTGTGGTGCTGCAATCTTTCCCCATTGAGGTAGTATTCAGCTCTTGTGTTAATTCTGCCGACCTCATGTCTTCCTGCATGATATTCCGGGTTTTCACCATTTGTCATCCTTGTTAAAGGATTGCTGCATTTTATAAAAGCAGTTAAACTGGCACTCATTGTCAGTACTGTTTACACTGCTGCTTGTCCAAGCTGTCGTGGAAACCTGGCTTGTAGATGAGTTGAATTTCTACGGATTAAGATTTGGTTGACAACAAGTCACTCATTGTTCTGTGAACTAGTGACCAATTACTGATGACAAAGGCCTTCTACCTCCCAACAGCAATGTGGTTGGCTCTGAGGCAGTTGAGCTGAAAATGTGTTGCTGGAAAAGCGCAGCAGGTCAGGCAGCATCCAAGGAGCAGGAGAGTCGATGTTTCGGGCATGAGCCCTTCTTCAGGAAGAAGGGCTCATGCCCGAAACGTTGACTCTCCTGCTCCTTGGATGCTGCCTGACCTGCTGCGCTTTTCCAGCAACACATTTTCAGCTCTGATCTCCAGCATCTGCAGTCCTCACTTTCTCCTCTGAGGTAGTTGAACAGCTTATGGATGTGAACGAAAACAGAAACAGATGGAGAGATTCAGCAAGCCTGGCAGCATCTGGAGAGAGAAGGCGGACTTAATGGTTCAGGTCCTGTGACTCTTTTTCAGAACTGTCTAGAACTTCAAATTGAAGTTCTGACGAAGCATCCCTGAGCTTAAAAGGTTAATTCTGCTTTCTCTTCACAGATGCTGCCAGACCTACTGAGTTTGTGCAGCAATTTCTGTGTGTTTTGTTTCTGACTTCCAGCATCTGCAGTTCTTTCATTGTATTAGAATATTTAGGCAGAAGTCATCAGATTTCAGGAACAGAAGGAGTTGTTTTTGCTCTGCAGTAAAAATCAGTGCCAAGGTCCCAGGTTCTATGTGGAGTTTGCACATTCTCCCCATGTCTGCGTGGGTTTCTTCCAGGTGCTCCGGGTTCCTCCCGCAATCCAAAGATGTGCAGTCAGGTGAATTGGCCGTGCTAAATTGTCCATAGTTGTAGGTGCATTAGTCAGAGGGGGGTGGGTTACTCCTTCAGAGGGTCGGTGTGAACTTCTTGGGCTGAAGGGCATGTTTCCACACTGTAAGGAATCTAATCTAATCTCAACCTGTCTCTGCAATGACCCAATACTTACAACATTCTTGCAAGCAGTGTGGATGAGAGTGGATGTAGGCTGAGTGGTCTGATCACAACACAATGGTAATTACTGGGCAATTGCAGGGACAACTGTCCACTGGGTTTCTATACCTTGTGCACCTCTAACTACTCCCTCCTGTCCTTGATCACTGACCAAGTGTGAATTAGTTATACTCAGGAGTATGACCATCAGCTGGAGCAAAGAGTCTCAGGTAACCTTTCCCCTCCTTGACATGATGCAATGTCCACAGCTCAGACTCCAGCTCTTTAACTTGGAGTTGCTTGCGCTGCAATTACTTGCTATGGATGTCAACTCTGCAGCTCTCTCATGTTGCAGTTGTAACAGATCATCCTACCTGCCATCACTATAATACTTTATTTCAGTTTTTAATTCCATCACTTCAGTATATGTGCTCTTTACATTGGAAGACTCCCCATCCTATCACACTTTATAGAGTCTTTATTCCCTTTTTTAGGCATTAGTATCAATCTTCTACCTTACAAGCTATCTTTAAGAAAAAAAGAGATAAATGACAATAGACCTAAACACAAACTAAAGCTATCACTTTTAGTTTAAAGGTTCAAAATGCTCACCAATCTTACTTGTCAAGCTGCTATGTTAAAGAAAAACAAAATAGCTCTCTACTTCGGTTGCTCAACTCTTTGAGATGCTCAATTCCAGCATACTATTGTAATTTGTACTCAATTTGTATTGTATTGTACTCAAATCCTACTTAAGTTTTACTAAGACGACCAAAAGAAAGAAAATATGTAGATGCAATTTCAACTGGCTCTTAATTTGGATACTCTTTTAATGCACTCCTTGAAAATATACCTGCTCAAAGCTTACAACTATAAACTTTTAAACTACAGATTTTACTTCAATGTCATAAGCAAAATACCATGTAAATTGGGCTAAATTGAGATTGCACAAAATGAAGTTTCAGGCACTTTCTTACCAAGTTAAACAGACAGACTCAATCCAGTCCATTTTTGGCCACTTCTCTGGCTTCAGTTCTCCTTCTTCCTCCCCCTCATTTAACCCCTCTGTCTTCTCTTCAAACCTCATTTTCTTTTAATATTCTTTTATTCTTTGTCAACCACTAATGCAGCAATTTTTGATGCTGGAAAAGTGGGATTAGGGGCAGATCAGCAAAAAATATCACTCACAATCGTTCAAAAATAACCCAAAAGTCTAACACAAAGTATAGCACAGCCTGAAAGAAGGTTGAAGTCATGCTTATTAATGAGTATAAGCAAATTTAACGCAATACATTTTTAAAAATACAGTGCACTGCCTCTGTACAGTACCTCTCACAGAAAGCTGCTCTGTTGGCAGCTGAGATCAGTGCATGCACAGAACAACATGAAGACCAGCACCAACATCGCGTGTGTGCGGACACCGGTGCGTATACAGATGGATAAAAACATCGGCAAATGCGTAGAACCGTGTGGAGATTTTGGTGCATGTGCAGAACAAAACGTGCAAACCAATCTCCACTGGAATCGTGCTTTGCCAACGGAGGTAAGCGTTGTCCAAAATACCGTTTCTTAATTCTTCAGTGATGCTATAGCCAGATCACGCTGCCCAGAACTATCTGTACTTTGAAACACAAGAGCATTTGTAACATTGGAAACATGACAGCCAAATTGTGCACAGCAAACTCAAACTGTAACAATATGACAAAGACCAGATAAACCAGTCTGAGGCCATTGACGGTGGGGTAAACATTGGACCAGACTCTAAGGAAAAAGTAAGGACCGCAGATGTGGGAGATCAGAGCTGAAAATGTGTTGCTGGAAAAGCGCAGCTAGTCAGGCAGCATCCAAGGAGCAGGAGAATCGACGTTTCGGGCATGAGCCCTTCTTCAGGAATCCTGAAGGAAGGCTCATGCCTGAAACGTCGATTCTCCTGCTCCTTGGATGCTGCCTGACCTGCTGCCCTTTTCCAGCAACACATTTTCAGTTCAGACTCTAAGGAAGACATGCATGCTCAATTTCAAAACAATGCCCTGAATCTGCTACATCAACCTGAGTAGGCAGAGAATTTAATGTCTTTTTCCGAATGCACCTCTGACAACCCAGCGCTCACTTCATATTAACCTCTTACGCACTGAATGGAACTTTAAGGCAATCAACAAGATCCCTGCACACTGTGTAACTGAAGCCTTCGATCCACATGCCAAGTCTTAGACATAGCAAAGTTAGTGTGTCAAAAAAAGAAACTTCTGGAATATCTCTAATAACAGAGAAGCTTCCTCTTAATCATCCGTCTTGGCTATGAATCAGCCTTTCTTGAAATTGGCTTTTAGTGTGACTTGTAATGATGGTGTGCAGCACACAGGAGCAACTGGAAATATCAAGCACAGACATGGCATCAAGAAGCCTTCCAGCAAGTAAAATAAATCTGTTAGTGTAGGTTGGGGAAAAGCTTCCTATATTTCGAGTTCATCTAATGTTCTAAAATAGTACAGTCAAGTTCCACAAGTATTGGTCACGAGGTAGAATTCATGAAAGTCTACATGAATTTTAAAACTAAGAATTGGTACTACAAAAGTCAACAGAACTGAAGAAACAAAACTAGACACCCAGTAATGAGATGCAGTCAAACATTTCCTAAGGCAAGAGTCATATTGAGCAAAGCAAAAGTACATTAGAATAAGAGATAAGTTTCGAATATAATACAAGTGGTTTCCTCTCCTTTCATTAATACAGAATCTGCATAAACACTGCTTCTCTGTGATACACTCACTACAGCACAGTTCCCAATCAGCACTGTTATGCTTCTCATCTGATATTTGAGAATCATTTTTTGTCAGCTTCTATCCCTGCATATAACACAAAATCTGGTTGTTATTTTGAAATTTGCAGTGTTCCAGGAGAAAGATGAAATTGTGCATCTAAACAATATTACAATTCTCAAAGAATTCTCAGCTCTACTCCTAGCTGGAATAAGGGAGGATTAATGTCTCAGAGCTGTGACAAGACCGATTAAAACTCAAAACCGAGCTGTCAAAATAGCCCTCACCTACATCGTGGGAGATGTATACACCAAGCTCTCTGTTGCTGATATTTATCTTATCTGCCTTTCCCGTACACGGCTCTGCAGATCTCATCAATAATAGCACAAGGACATCATCTGGTTGTCAAGCCATGCTCTAGGCATCAGGCCATGCAAGTTGCAGACTCATAACAGCCTGATACTGTCAACAGCTGTGTTGCATTTTAATGCCATAAGTCCATTTTGTGCCTTCTCCCATTAGACAACATGTGTGTCTACATAACGCATTTCAACCATTCAAGCAACATGAAACATCGCTAAGAGGCTGCAAAACACTGAACCACTTTGTTCCAGCGTTCCTTTGACAGATTTTCCAGCGAAATCTTCCCCGTACCAGGGCACCAGCCCAGCAGATTAATCCAAATCAATTACTGATGAAGAACAACTACAGAACCATTTCTACGTCTCTCGGTAATGATTTTCCAGTGGAGAATCTCTGAACTACAAAGCCTCAGCAGGGAAATATCACCAGGCAGTTGACCCACCTCATTATGAAACAAAAAGCCTCTGATTACAAGCTGTTGTCTATCCTTTACTTCACACGTGGCTGGAGGTTTCATTGCTTTGCAGATGGTTATGCAGTGTGATACAGTGAAGAGGGCTCACAGTATACCTAACACGCCTTCAACATTAAACGCCATGTTATTTGCCAGTCATTATACTGTAAGTAGGCGCTTAGCTCTGTGGAGCATAATCACCATTTGCATTATGCAGTTCCACTTCTTGACATCAAACTCAGTGACTTGGCAGCATCCTAGTACTGGCTGTCTTTATTTTTTGTTTTCAATATCTTGTTTTTATTTATTTTGGCTGTGGTTTATTTTTGTAACGTTGCATTCATTTAATTTGTTCTCATTATGCCTGCTCCGAAACAACCTACTTTGCTCTTTCAAATTCTGTCTAGCCTGCTGTGCATTTTAAGCATTTTCAGTTTTAATTTCACATCTGCAGCATTTCTGGCTTTTATCTTTTATTTGGCTGTGGCTGCCTCACTGTGGCAAATTACTCTGAGTGACAAAACTCACTCTGCTGCCAATATTTTATTGGCGGCGAAGTGTTTCACCCATCACATCTATTGTTTTATTCATTCTTCCTGATGTATCTGGCATCAGGGTTCCTGTCTGCTATCATTCATTTGTATGAAATTATAGACTTTCTTGTGCAATGCGAAGGCTGCTACATTTCTGCAACATTAAGTTGCAGTTGAACAATTGTAATCTTCGCTTTGACTCATGAGATTATGGGTTCAGCACACACCTGGGAAAAGGTAACTTCAGCTGACACTCCAGTGCAGCATTGTCCTTCCAGGGAAATGTTATAACCAGGCCTTGTTTATTTCAAGTAGGTGTAATGATCCCACAGCTCTTCATTGAGGAATAGGATTTCTCCCCAGTCTGCTGACCAATATTTGCCCCTGAATTAAAATCACAACAATGGGTTATTTGGTCAAAGCTACATTGCTGTGATTCGGAGCTTGCTGTGTGGAAACTGGCTGCTGAATTTCCTCCCAAGGAAAACTGAAGTCCATGAGGACTGATCTCTCACCATAGAGCGACTTCAGTCAAGGGAAAAGGTTGAGAAGAAGGGACCTTTATAGGAACCTCAGCCAGTGCAGGAATCTAATGCACATTGTTGATACCATGCATCAGCTACCCAGTCAACTGAGCATAACCGTGACTACACTTCAAGAATACTTTACCAGAAACAATTTGCTTCAGACAACATATTTAGAGAACTGCCATTCTCCAAAGTGTTTGCAACAGCATTTTCAAACAAAATTTGACATAATCACCTAAGAGATACTAAGGCAAACAGTCAAATGTTTGCTCAAGAAAAAGGTAGGTTTCAAAGAACATTTTAGAATAGGACGGAAAGCTGGACCTGAAAGCTCTTCAAAATCACTCGATCCAGATCCAAACCCCTTTCACTCACACTGGACCTGACACGCTCTTCACCCCCTCTGGACCTGAGCCTCCTTCACTTGTTATGCAACCAGATACCTCTTCCCCTCTCCAAACATGCTCCAGACCCGATGCCCCTTCCTCTACTTCAGACCCATTTTCCTGCACCCCTCTTCTCCAACTCTCTACCTGACCCTTTTCAACTCCTGAAACTTTCTCCACTCTGGACTGCTTCCCCTTCTCCCCACTGCTAGATGAACCTCTCCTCCAGTGTCGAACTACCTTCACTCATTCAGGACCTGATTCCCCCCCACCCTTCCTCTGCCCCAGACTCAGCCCGGCTCTTAAAAATTGGACCTGAACCCGGGAAGCCTTCCAGGACATAAGCACAATCTGCTTCTGCCCACAGTGATTCAACAAAGTGACAAGGCCCAAAATGCTCATTTCTAAAATCTGCAAGCTTTGATCAGATTAAAATAAGGGATTTGGTACCAACTTTAAAACAGTATTTTAAAATAGCAGGAATGTGATATGAATGTTTTAAATATCCAGCCATTAATCTCAAGAAATTATATGGTCTAAACCTAACAAACAATCACAATCAAGGATTGCTCGATAGTCCCACGATTCTAAATTCTCTGTGAAATAAATATCAAATGAAATCACTTACCTCCCCCCACCTTCCACCCCCGCCCCCCCCATACTACTTTGGCTTGACTGGAAAAGTCTTAAACTCCCACTTGCTGAGGGGTGACCTCAGTGAACATCCTTGGCTAATACTCAAATACACTGATGCTCAACGGACTGCGTCCAGCAGATTACAAGATTAAATTTCAACACCGTCTATCATTGAGCCTGATCTTTGACTCTTCTTGACGTGTAACAGGAAAATGCTGTCCAGAAAAATCAACTTGAGTAATTAACTTCTCCAAAAGGAGCAATATTTCCACCTCCTTAATTGAAAGATTTCCCAATCTTAAAACTTCTCACAGAAATTGTTGCCTTCAGGAAATCCACTGAGATAAATAAAGCTGCACAAAAGCAAATCAAGTGAACAAAGGCATAAAAGATGCTTTAATGACTGGATGCGAGCCAGGTTAGAATGCATTTTTTAGCCTTGACAGGTTCCCAGATGGGAAATCAGCCTGACTGACAGCACTGGATTCTACTCAGGCAAGTCACACCTCAGGGCAGGCAGAGGACATGGTCAGTCTGACTCTCCAATGTTAAAGGTGAGAAAACATGTGTGCATGTGTACTGGCCTAGAAACAGTGCTGCTTCTGCCTCACTTCAGCTAACACTTTTTGCAAGATCAAGACCTACTCAATCTAAAATTAACCAAGTTGCCAGCCTCTGTAGGCTATCTGCTCAGTGACCCACCTTCAGAAACAAATAACTTGGCATCAACTTCAGCTTGATGGAAGTTTCACCCCATCCATCACCTGTCATACTAAATAGCCCCCCAGAATCCTACAACTAGATGGAAGTGACTTCCGTGTAAAATTGTGGCCTGGATTTGGTCTTGTAATTGGTTCATACATTAAGTAGATTAATGTAATGGTTATAATATATGAGGTGCCAATGAGAGAACTGCTCCTCCAATTCTCAGAATCTCAGAATTGTTAAAGGGTAAAAGGAAGGTCATTCAGCCTGTCATATCTGTGCTGGCTTTGCAAATTTACCATGTGCTACTACCCTGCCTTCTCCCTTGAATCCTACACGCTCTTCCTTTTCAGATAATTCAAATCTCCTGGAGTGCTGTAATTGAACCTGCCTCCACATTCTCTCAGGCAGTTCATTTTAGGTCTTAATGACTTGCTGAGTGGAAAGGTTTCTTCTCAAGTCTCCATTATTCCTTTTGCTGATCATCTTAAATCTATGACCTTTCAGTTGTTCCTGATTTATCCTGTCCAAATCCCTCATGATTTTAAGTGCCATAAGCCCTTGAAAATGTTTGCAAAGGTAGTCATGCTTATTCTTCCTTTGAGGTAGCTTCTGAGAAAGTTTACGGTTTTCCATATAAAATAGTCCATATAACATATTTCACAGATAATTGGGCTCTGTGAGTCAATATCTTGAAGTAATGTGCAAAACTATTTACAAAGCTACAATATCCCAGACTTGCATGCATAGTTTGTTTCTATGCTTCATGATGTTGCTTTACATTACATGCACCTGTTTAACTAAAATTGCCCCATTACATTAGGAGAGTGACTGAAGGTGAACAGGAAAACCTACCCTGAAATGTCACATATTGTGATGCTGTATGACTCTTTAAGGTACAAGCCTGATCATCCGGAAGCAATGCAATAACGCAACTGCATCCGTAGCCATTGGGTCACATACCATATGTTTGCTGACAATGACCAGCTTTGTCTGTAGCTGACCCACCAAAATATAACATCACAATAGCTGCTGTACACAAGCTGTGAGGAAGAAGACTCGTCTGATATCAAGTCATTCATGAGGCAAAATTGAAGTCATTATAATTGGACCTTAACAGAAAATCTGGATGCCAGGAATCATTTTGATTCCCCTTCCTCAGTATTGACTCAGGCTAAATATTAATGCCCATTTTGCTTATGACTCTATAAGCTTCACAGCCTAGATCTGATCAATTGCCAAGTGTATCTCTGTCCTCCATTACAATACAATTGACCCCACCCCTATCAGATCACATTTCTTTTGATTGCCACAACTTTATAATCTCTGACACTCACCTTGTCAATGTACATAGTGACCCCACTCAAATTCCAATAAATTAACAAAGCTACTATCTAAATACTTCTTGTTCATCATTCGCTTTCTCGCTGTCCTCCATTGGTACTTCACTTGCAATTGCATTGATTTCAAAATCCTCATCATCCAGTTGCCCTTTGCTGCAATCCACTGTATTTTCACTCAGAAGGCTTCTCGAACTCGAATTCCTGGTTGTAGTACCTCTTTTTCTTGTGTCCATGTCCCGCCTTTCCACCATTAGCCCACCAGCAGCACAGCCAGCAGATATCATGTATCTTGGTCCTGCCTTCAGGAATTCTATTGTGAAACTCTTCCATTGATTTTTTCCTTCTCTTTAAAGGCCTCCTCAAAACCATACTTTACCTCCACTGCCTTCTGTAACTCTCCATCAAAATCCTTCTTGTGTTGATTATTCTGCATTGTTGTGAAAGGTCTTGGAACCTTTTGTTTGATAGTGATGTCACAGAAGTTTTCCTTCTTCCTTGGTCAGCGGACAACAAGTCTTCACTGATTTACTGATAAATACTTTTTCCATGATCATAAAGTTGCACTGCGGGATAGTTACATTTGCAAAAGCCAACTGTACAATTGGCTACGAGACAACAGAAGCAGTCTCCTAACAGCCACTACTGGGCTTTGTGCCAAGTCATCAGCAGTTTATTGTACCAATAAAACCTCACATACCTAATGTGTGTAAGACACTAACTGGAGCATAATCCTGCGATCTTTAATCAACTGTACAGTCATGGCACAAGAGAAAACATAAGCAGGTATACAAATCACAAAATGGAAGGTAGCAACTTGAAGTATCAGTGGATCTGGGTGTCAAGATACTGGAGAAAGCTAATGAGCAGATGCTTTTGCCAAATGTGGCATAAGTTGAACAGCATAGATGCTGTTCTTGTCATGTTCAGCTTTTTCTGAAACTACCCTGGTGAATAAAGACATCACTGGAATCAGGCAACAGGAATATTGCAGCTCAGACCTTCTGAAGAGCAGCAATTTTTATCAGATTGCTGCTCTGCTTGAACTTCCATATTCCCTGCCAGGTATCCCAAGACTGGCTCCCCCAGAAATGTGAAGGGCAGTGTCCGTTGGTGAGCTCTGTCACAGCTCAGCAGTGTCATGGTGAAGGAGAACGTGAGGACTGCAGATGCTGGGGAGTCAGATTCGAAAATTGTGGCACTCAAAAAGAAAAGCAGGTCAGGCGGAATGCAAGGAGCAGGAGAGTCGACGTTTCAGACATAAGCCCTTCATCAGGAATTTGAGGTGGGGGGGGAAGGGGCGAAGGGGGCTGAGAGATAAATAGGAGTGTGGGGTGGGGGTGGGGGAAGTTAGCTGGGAAGGCAATAGGTAGATGCAGTTGGGGGGTATTGTGCTTGGTCAGTGGGGAGAGTGGAGCGGATAGCTGGGAAGGAAGGAATGCCTCATCTTCGCCTTGGGACCCTACAACCACACAGCATCAAAATCAACTTCATTAGTTTCCAAATCTCTCCTCCCCTCTTCATCCCAAATCTACCCTCCAACTTGGCACCGCCCTCTTGACCTTTCATCTTCCTTCCCACCTATCTGTTTCACCCTTCCCACCGACCTATCACAATTACCCCCCCACCCCCTCCTGCATCTACCTATTACCTTCTCAGGTACCCTTCTCCACCCCAACACCAGCCCCACCCTCCTATTTATCGCTTAGCCCCACCACCCATTCCCGATGAAGGGCTTAAGCCCAAAACATTGACTCTTCTGATCCTCAGATGCTGCCTGACCTGCTGTACTTTTCCAGCACCACACTTTTTGACTGTATCAGGGTGAAGACAGGATATGACATGTCTTTATGGCACTAGCTGCCATATGGTTACATTTACAGGTCTGGTGTAAATGTCAGCGCATAGGTAGTGTGAAAAGGTGGGTGTGGTATAAGGTAGGTAAAGCAGCAGGGATTGGGGTGAAAGGTGGCAGGTGGACCATCCCAGGTGGCTGCGCAGTGACCTGGTACATGAATGAGTTGGTGGATGGGTTAGGCAGTAGTTGGGTAAGGTGGCAGGTTTCTGTAGGAACAGGTGGATCAATGGACAGTCAAACATTTTAATTAGAAACAGGAAAAGGTTATTCATCCTCTCAAGCCTACTCTACCATTTAAATAGCATTTGAAATAAGGAGTTACATTCAAGAGCTCCAAATGTATTGGTACCATGCCTGAATCAAGGGGGCTTTAGAAAATTAAATCAATGAGCAACTATTTCATTGACCATTTCATTTAAGCTGTCCATCAGATGCTGTCCATCATCAACCCACAGCTCCAACAATTACTCAGTATCATTTCTCTGCTGATTGTAATTTTCCTGAGGTCCCCCTCCCTTCCAATTCCTGATGTATCTCTGCTTCTGGGATGTTACATCTATTCTTTATAGTGAAGACTGAAATAAAGCATATGTTCAATTCATCTACCATTTCCTTATTTTCCAAAATTCATTCTCCAGTCTCACTTTTTATTGGATCAATGCTCATTTTGTAATCTCTTCTTTAAATATTTATAGAAACTCTGAATATCTGTATTTATATTTATGCCTAGCTTTCTCTCATACTCTAATTTCTGCATCATTATTAATAGTTTCTTGTGTGACATTGAGAGGGTCAGCTAATTAAGAGCTGGTCAGTCTGCGTCAAGATTAGTTTGTTTTTTATGTTTGTGAAAACATAGCTGAATCAAGTCGGCTGTGGGGGGGCAGGTTTGGGGGTGGTTGTTGGGGGTAGTGGTTGGGAGTGCCAGGTTAGTTTGGTTGATTTGGAGGGGATCAGTATCCTGGAAGGGTTATTGACCTACAAGAGAGATTGTTGGAATGTTCAAATGGATGGGGGGGGGGGGAGGCGGGGGGTGGAGGATGATTTGGCGGTAGTCAGTGACGCAGCAGTCTGGGATCAATGTAATTGGTTGATCTCTTCTGCACGTACCCTCGACTTGGTCCAACATCTCTTGAATAATCATTGTATTACATACATTGGAACCGCCTGAATTCTGGGACTTTAGGTCGGTGTTGGAGATTTATGCAGGGGGCGTAGAGAATAGGGGAATCAGAAGTTGAAACTTTCCAAGCAATTCACTGGAAGATTTGGATCTCAGGCCACTGCTGGCCAGAGCTTACTGGGTTTATGGAAGTAAGGCATGAGATCCAATTTGAAATGAATTTCACGCTGACAGTCTTGGGCAATGTATTCCACGTTTCTTCTATTTTTTTCAGATATGCAGGCATTGCTGGTTACGCCAGCATTTGTTGCCTGTTCCTAAATGTTTGTGCAGTTTGGGGGTGAGCCATTTTCTTGAGCTGCTGTCTTCCACAGAATGAGTCAATTTTACAATGACTTACAGGACTGGCTTTTATGAAGCTGTTAGGTGTCTTGAATGCTGGATGGAAAGCCAATGGGGGAGCTACATTGCCTCCTCAGGGAAAGCCCACTGAGTTTCCAGGACCAGAAAACCTAACTACCAAAAGCTCCCGGCCAAAGTGAAGTTCTTTCAGTGTAACTGGAGAGGTCATGATTGCTAATGGAGTGATACTCCCTTGAGGCTCAGGATCCAGGAGTTGATTGAGCATACAGAGGAGTAATGGGAGAAGCTGATCGCAAGTTGGCGGTCAGGACGAGAGTGGTGGATAATTGTGGACGACAAGGCAATGGAGTGCCTCTCATTGGGTGTCATATGCCTCGGCCAGGCATGGAATGAGGGAAACCATAGGAGAGAACATAATTTTACTCGTTTTACTTGTCATGCATGCTGCCCTGCACTGGGTTAATCCCAGTGACGATGTGACAAGGCCTTCAAGTGATCATTAATTACCGACTAAAGTGATTCACCTAGTGGCAGCAGCATGGGACGTCAGATCAGCCCCAAACTAATTCAGGTGGAGGTGGGAAAGCGGTGGAGTTCAGGCAGACCACCATCATGTTTCATTAAGTATGTTTTGCACCTCCAGGTACGCCATGAAGGATGCTGTAGAATTCTACCCTCAGCATTCCTTTGTTGGCTTCCTCAGTGAAGTGGTGACACATAAAATTACCTGAAAATAAAACAGTGTTTCTCACAAAGCAGCACTTCGATCCTATCTCAAAGGATCCAGATTGCACTTTACATGATTCACACTGCAAAGTTATTGAGCGTTCTCTCACCGGCATCTCAGCAAGTTCGCACATCCTGCACATATTATACACAAAGTAAATTGTTTTAAAGGACTGTTAAAAATGATGCAAAGTGTTTTGGTAATATGTCAAACTGAAAAATAAAAGTAAAATGCATTGTAAATGTCACAGGGGCCCTGGAACTGTAACTGCCTGTGGCTGGGTTATATATTCATTCTGAAGTGTGAAAGCAGGGCTGAAAACTTATTCACCTCTCAGTATCTGTTGATGCCTTCCTTAACTCATCATCCTTCTGTGTTTAGTTTTTCTGTTGCTTTGCAAAATGTCTTGGGTTGTTTTTATTTGTCCACGATGTTTCATAAGGTTCCGTTCATTGTGGGTCAATGGACAAAATTCTTCTCTCATAGGCTGATCATTTTTTGTTCATGTTCCCAAAATAGAGATATTCAAGTGAAAATTGTTATAAGCCCTGTCAACCTGGACCTGCCCATTTCCTGACATTTTCCCTGGCAAATAGGGAGGACTTAGCATCTTACTTTATGGACAGACTTGAAGGTTTTGCCAGATGGGATTCTGCAGAGGCAAGACATCCACCTTCTCCAGGGTTGGCAGTGATAGATGACACCAAAGCATACCAGGCAGGTCTGAGGTTGCTGCCTGGGTCAGTGTACTCTCAGCCATCTAGAGGAATGTAAGAAGGAGGTCAGTGACCTTCTCCACCCTGCCAGTCTAAACATCATCATCATCTCTTCAAAATCACATTCTCACTCTATCTCTGATACTGTACACAGCTCCCAGCAAGGCTCATGATTGCCCACAACACCTCTCCTCATTCACTCTCACCCACTCCAACCTGAAACACAGCTAACCCTGCTTATTCTGCACTGTCTGCTCACTCATTTGGGACGTGTTCCCAAATGAATGGAGTGTAAGAGCTGCAACCATCCAGCTTCACCTTCTCTCTAATTCAAAGAGACAATAGGGCTGAAAGCATCGACACGGGAGATGGGCTGCCTGATTTTTGGCTTGTCACCCTCATGTGGAAAGAATCCTGACCGTGGCTGACTGAAGTGAGTAAGCAACTGTGTCCAAACCCCTCGACTGGCACTGGAGGCTACCCTTTACTAACTATGCTGGGAGCCTGGGTTAAGGTGATTCCCACGTGACTTGACTGAGGCCTGCTGACAACCAGGAGGAGCTGCCTGTGTCTGCCATAAATGGCATGGCAATACAGAAGTACTATGGGCCTGCTCGCTCCAGCTCAGGGAGCAGAGCGCACAAAGGCAAACCAAGGCAATGCATACGCCCCTAGCACATGGTGTCCTTAGTGCAGCATTGCAATGATAGTTGCTGGTGCAGCCCAAAGTGAGGCACAGAAGGTGTGCCTTGAGGGTTCTTAAAGGCTAGTAAATATTGAATGCCAAGTCCACGGGAAGCATATGGCTGGTGCCTATGGAGCCTTGCCTGAGATATTGATGTCTGGTGTACAATATGGAGAACCTTCAGAGCAAGTGGTGAGCAGAATTTGTCAGGAATGTGCTAAAATTTTCATGTCATGTGTTCTCAATATCTAGCTTGTTTGGCAAATTTGTTGAGACAGGAAGCCAAATATTGAGGAAAACAAACCAATAACAAGCAATAATCACCCTTAATTGACAACACTCCATTACCTAGCAAGAAACTCACCTTGCCACTTATAAGAGACTAAAAGGTGGCACAAGATTCTCCTGATATCATTAGGCCTTGTCAGACCTTCCACACGATCCCGTCCTAAATCTCACCATGACCCAAATTACTCAGGCCCTATAAGATGTGCCCAATATTTCTTTTATCACTTAGCTATCCATATGGTAGTCATATGCTCTTTTAAACAATGACAACAAACAGTAGATACATACATAATGGCCCTGCACAGGTATTGCTGTAAGAATATATACTTACTTTGCATTATGTAAAACGGATTTCCATCAGGACTTATTACCACAGCGGACATTCAGAATGAAGGCTTCATCAGCGTATTCAGCAACTAGTCTCTTCCTGTTTCTGTATTTAATTTCTCCCCCCTCTCTTTCTTCCACCAGCTGTCACACCCAATATCAAAGCTGAACAAGAAGTACAGGCACTAGATCATAAGTCCAGACACTAGATCATAAGTCCAAAAGATGCAGGAGCAGGAATAGATGATTCAGCCTTTTGAATCCACTCCACCAGTCAATGAGATCATGGCTGGCCTGATAATCCTCACTCCATTTTCCTGTAAGTCTCAAAGACATAGGAGCAGAGGTCGTGCACTAGGATAGTGCATTAAGTATCTTCCTCTGTCAGCTGCCACTGCCCACTTATCCACATACAATAGAACAGTTTTCTTTTGTAGAAGGCTTCTGTTTAATCAGCAAGTTTATGGCACAATCAGCTGAACTGATGGGAGTCACTGAGCTTGGCCAGGCAAGACAGCTGAACTAATATCAGTGCAAAAAGCCATTAGCCAAGGAAGCACTTAACCGATTTTCATCCTATGTAAAATGTGTTAATTCAGCTTGCTTGTTGAGTAATTCATCACAGCAAACACCGTTCCAAGGATATTAAGCAAAAAAAAACAGAAATAAGGAAAATAATGCAATATTTAAAACTAATTTAAATTGTTTTATTTACTTCAAATAGCAGCAATGATGATTCTTCTTCCATATTTATCCATCAATATAAAATATTGGGACATATAGATTTCACTGAACTGCACAGTTGAAAATAAAATACTTCCCAGTTTTCTAACTCTGAGGCCAGCAATTCTCACTGATATGAGGTGTAAATGGGGATCGCAAGTCCCTACACTTCTGTTGCGACACCAGGAGAGATTGTTGCCCACCTCCAACATTATCATCCAATGGGAGGCTCTCAATCATGGGGTTGGAAGCTTGGAAGAATCAGTATTCTACCAGGATAGCCAACTTCTGTGAAAGCAGGTAGCCTCAAAATGCAGTCGTGCAATAGATACTTACTTAAAGGGGGGGGGGGGGGGGGGGGGGGAGGGGATGAAGTGGTGGATCCCTCAAATTGGAGGTGGAAATCCCTCTGCTTAAAGTGCTGTGGCCATGAAGACATCTGTTGTTGCCTGCGGCCTTGTCTGAGGCTTGGTTCTCTGATTCCTTTAGCCCACAAGTCTCCCATAGGGAAAGCACCTATTAAGCTGCTAGCATCCCCATGTCAGGGAAAGAATGCTCCACTGATTATAGATTGCCAATGGGCCATTTAAATTGACCACAACATGGAGCACATAACATTTTAATAGGAGCCATCCCCAATTTGGCTACCTGCTATTTTCACCAGCCCCACCTTATCCACACACAACAGAACTGGTTTCTTTTGTAGAAGACTTCTGCTTAATCAGCAAGTTTATGGCATAATCAGCTGAACTGAACCAGCAAAAATCTTCTTAGAGGGTTGATTGATTGACTGGGAAGTAGTCTTTTTTAACACGGGATACAAGGCTCATGTAGCAGCATTAGGTCATATTCACCAATTCAAATCTGTTCCATCATTTGATAAGATCAACGCAGACCCAGAAGCCATTTTCCTATTTGCACTTAAAGGCCCCGACTGCTTTGTCAATCCAACTAAACCTTGAAATCTTTCAACAACCCAGCTGCCACTACTTTCTGGGGAAGATAACTCCACAGCCTGTTGACCCTCTGGGAGAAAAACAATTTCATCCCCATTTAAAAGGAGGAAGTCTCATTCTTAAATTGTGTCCCCTGGTTCCAGGTTCCTTACAAAAGACAACATTCTCCCTGCATTCACCCAATTCAGTCTGCTCAAGTTCTTACATGTTTCAATTAAATCACCTCTCATTCTCTAAATTTTGATGCATATAGGCACAACCTATTCAATCTTTTTCATTACTAAAGCCTTTCCAACCAGGAATGAACCTTTCCCGGAATTGCTGCTTATGAAATTATATCCTTTTTCAAACAAAGAGACCAAAACAATATTCCAGGTGCTGTCTCGTCAAGTCTCTAAAGAGCTTCGGTGGACCTTGCTTATATTTATAAAATCCCAGAAGAACTGCAGATGCTGAAAAACAGAAACAAAAACAGAAAGTGCTGGAGAAGCTCAGCAGGTCTGGCAGCATCTATAGAGAGAAACCAGAGTTAATGTCTTAGGAGCGGTGACCCTTCCTCAGAACTGTGGTTTCTCTCCACAGATGCTGCCAGACCTGCTGGGCTTTACCAGCAATTTCTTTTTGTTGCTTATGTTTCGATTTCATTCCCTTGGAATCAATGCCAACATTGCATTTGCCTTTTAATCATTTGCAGAAGTTGCAAATTTGTACCATGAAACCCAAATCTGCCTGTACCTCTAAGTTCTGCAAATTCTTCCTGCCAAAGTGAACAAATTCACATACTATATTCCATCTCCAAATATTTGACCACTCACTTGACCTGTCTATATCTCTTTGTAGACTATCTACCTCCTGTGCTGCAAATGTGTTGCTGGTCAAAGCACAGCAGGCCAGGCAGCATCTCAGGAATAGAGAATTCGACGTTTCGAGCATAAGCCCTTCATCAGGAATGAGAGAGAGTAGCCAAGCAGGCTAAGATAAAAGGTAGGGAGGAGGGACTTGGGGGAGGGGCGATGGAGGTGGGATAGGTGGAAGGAGGTCAAGGTGAGGGTGATAGGCCGGAGTGGGGTGGGGGCGGAGAGGTCAGGAAGAGGATTGCAGGTTAGGAGGGCGGTGCTGAGTTGAGGGAACCGACTGAGACAAGGTGGGGGGAGGGGAAATGAGGAAACTGGAGAAATCTGAATTCATACCTTGTGGTTGGAGGGTTCCCAGGCGGAAGATGAGGCGCTCCTCCTCCAGCCGTCGTGTTGTTATCTACCTCCTATGGACAATTTAATTTCCTACTTCCCTAGGTGTCATCAGCAAGTTTGGCTACCATTTATTCATTCCTTGCATCACAATCATTGATGTGGATTGTAAATTGTTAGGCCCCAGCACTGTTCCTCGTGATACTTCACCAGTTACAGCACGTTACACCAAAAAAGACTCATTTTTCCTGACTTTCTGTTCCCTGTTAGCCAATCCTTAATGCATGCTGATATGCTACCTTATGGAGTAAGCTTTGATTGGGCACCATATCAATTGCCATGTTGCAGCATTGCTCTTGCTGTTGGAGTACACAGAAAGTTTGATTAATAACATGTACACCTTAGCTGAAAACTCTGGCCTTAGTGGATGTATTGATTTAAAGGTCTGTCTATTGAAGACTAAGAATCTTCAATCTTGAAGATGAACAGGAGGGGATAATTGACTTTCCAGTGTAGAGGAGAAATGAGGCAAGTGCTGACTTGAACTTTAGTGAGGGTTCGGGTCCAGTTACTCAGGCTACCAGTGATGGGAGTGAACGCGCTGATGTACTTCAGTTCGAATGCTTGCTGGTTGTCGCCAGGAAATATCATTTTTCTTATTTCTACAACTTCTACTGGTTTAATGAAGCAAAGAAAAAATCCTCCAGGGGATAGAACCTGTGGATGTTTATTTTTATTTCCAGAATGGAAATGCAGGCTGCTGAATATGAACAATTCATCCAAGTGTTCTTTCTGAGCACCGCTGGTGGTGATTTGCAATATGAATGCACAGGTCATCACTGATTTGTTTTTCTATTTCTGAAGCATTAACCTAAAGTGAGTAGGCCAATAAATGTTCTCTTCTTATTCTGTGAATGTGGCCACCTATGGATTGCTGATGAGAAAAATCAATTCTTCTTCAGCAAGACCAAAAAAAAAATGACCTTGGCAGCAATGGATTCCCAAATGCAGGATATTTCAGTAATTTTAGTGGTTAACATTACTGAGTGTTTGGACAGGCTTGCTCTCACCCATTGCAGTGAAGAAGTAAGCCTGGTTTCTGCTTGATGATTTATCCAACATTTGTTGAAGTCGTGAAAAAAACTTAGAACTGAGACATTCAGAAGTCCATGTACAGAGATGCCATAAGCAACTGGGCAGCTGGGAATAAGTAGAAAAGCTAGTGGAATGCTAGCCATTATTACATGGAATGGGGGTTGCAATATCAAATGCGTGGAAGTTGTACTGCGGTTACATAGCCAAACTACATCTGGAATTCTGCATACAAGATGAAGAGGTGGTGGAAAAGATAGAGAGAGTGAGTGAAAGAGAGGAGAAGGAGTAAGAGACTAATTATTCTGTCCAAATGTACAGAACAAGGGGCCACAGCCTTAAAATTAGAGCTGGGGCATTCAAAGATGCTATCAGGAAGCTCTTCTTCACGCTAAACGGTAGTGAAAATCTCTTCACCAGAAAAAAAATTGATGTTAAGTCAACAGTAAATTTCAAAACAGAAATGAATAGACTCCTTAGGTGAGAACACTTAGCTATGTGAAACAATGGTGAGTAGAAAAGTGAAAATATTGGTGTCAGTCAGCATTGCAACACCATCTGGCTGTTCGGCAGGCTACTTGCAGTAATTATATTCAAGGGTGCATAGAAATGCTTTTTGACAGAACAGTGTGCGATGCATATCCCATCAATAGTGAACATCCCATCAATAGTGCACATCCCAATAGTGAACATCGGCATCTCAGACATCACAATCCTTACACAACTATGTACTAAAAAAAGCATGAAGTACCCAGCCAAACTTAACCCCTCAAATGACCATTCACATGAAGGGTCAAATGCATAAGCCCATTCAGCCTCATCTGAGCTCATCCTTCCATGAATTGTACCCTGTTGATTCCAGGACATCAAACTCTTCAGTGTTTCCTGATGATTTATACTGCAGTTGTTTAATATTCTCTGTGTAAAGACATATTTCCTAGCATCTGTGCTCATTTTTCTCTCTTCTTCTGATTAAACATAAATTAATACCATCATTTTGTGGCTGCAATATTTGTTTTTCTTACAGAGAGACTAATAAATCATTGGAATGTTTCTTTCTGGAATCAGGAGAAACAGTCTGTATCTATTTCAAAACCAAATGAACTTGTTAAGTGCCAAAAAGGTGCTTTTTTATATTAAAAGCTGGAATAGCCATCATTTTTTCATGGTCACCTTATCGCATTGCAAGTACTTTACAATGCCTCACTTTAGTTATTAATTGTTTGGTTTTTCCCAAAACATTCTGTAAGATTTACATACAATCAAGTCTTCCACCTGAACCTCCCCAGAATGAGGTTGCCACCCAACAATCTGTTTCTGAGAAGGTCTGCAAAAGTGACCATTATGCAGGGGCTGGGCAAGCTGGAGTGCGTACAAAGCTCAACTGGACTACGGCAGATAAAACGTAAATATGTGTTCAACCAAGCACAAAGTGCAGAGCTCCACAGTCTGAAGTCCAAGGCCTAAAGGCTTGACAAATGACAGACAAATTAACACAAACAGGCTTGACGGACTGGCAGGAGCACATTTGACTGACGGGCAACACTGAGAGTCTATTCCATGGCCATCTGCTTCAGACTGGCACTTCTGTACATCTCCATGATAACACTCTTTATAATTAAAACCTGGCAATAACTATTGGAGCTGATTCTACCTACATTCCAATTGTCAACAATGCAACACTTGTCAAATCTAAAACCGTCTGGAATGCCCAATCTTTCTCTCATTCAAATGCTATTGTGGTAGTAAATTAAACTTGGAACGCTGATGTGCTTGTGAGACAGTGGTGTAGTGGTAATCAGTGGACTAACACTCCAGAGGCCCGAGCTATTATTCAGGGGATACAGGTTCAAATCTATCCATAAAACACTTGGTGGAAGTTAATCCAGTAAATCTGGGATGCTAAATTCTGGCATGGTGACAATAGTCATTGATTGCTGTAAAAATCCATATGGTTCACTAATGTCCTTCAGGAAAGGAAGTCTTCTGTCTTTATCTTGACAGATGTGACTTCACATTTGCAGCAGTTTAATTGACTCTTAACTGCCCTCTGAAAGTTTCTGACAGTTCAAGGGCAATTAGGCATGGGTATCAAATACTGGCCCTATCAGCAGTGTCCATATGCCATGCAAGAATAGCAAGGTGCTGTAATTAGAAGTTAATAATCCTTGTCCACTGCAATCATCAAAATAAATGTTCAAACCACAAGTATGCAGAGAGATATAACTTTATAGATTGTCACTCATTAAATTTGCCTGAGCTAAACATATATTTTCAAGAACAGTAAAGTCAATAAAGTGTATTGATTGCATCTTTGGATGCTGCTTTCCAGCTAAAGAAGTTGATATGAAGTCAAGAATCCACCACTGAGTCTGCACCAACCCTCCAAAGAGCATCCATCCTGACCTAATCCCCTACCCCCACATTTCCCATGGCTAATTCACCTCATCTACAAATCACTAGTTGCTACAGTCAAGTTAACATGACCAATCCCTCAACCTGCATAACTTGGGATTATGGGAGGAAACTACAGCACCCATTGGAAACCCATATCAATACAGGGAGAATTTGACAAACTCTATTAAGACAGTCTGGAATTGAACCTGAGTTCCTGGTGCTGTGAGACAGCAGTGCTAGCCACTGAGCCACCACATCAGCTAGCTGCTGTGTCCCTTTTATCTTAGAAAACACTGCTGCAGAACTTTAGTGTCCCTACCTGCTATAGAAATGCAGACATGCTTTGGTCTCTCAGCAAAACAGGGTTCAAAGTTTAGATTGTTCTCTTGTAGAGAGTGAAACTGAGGTAGAGAAAGAGAAAGGGCAAGTGAGCAGCAACCTCAGAGCAATTGCTAGAATCAAGTTCCAGCTTTTACACATGGATCTATTACAATGACCTCTCGAGGTTGGCTGCACATTCTAAATCACAGCTCCCTGTTTGCTGTTGTGATTACTCAAGTGATTTCTTTTTTAATGTTCCAGCTATAAAATCCTGAATGATCTGCCCTCCCTCTTGATCAGATAGGAAGCAGGTGGTCATGTCTCCAAGAGTGTTAAGGTCTCTACTTGGGAGGTGCATAGAACACCTACCTCCATGACATGAAATGTAGCTACACAGATGCAAATTGGCAATAGTTTTAAGTCAGTTTTTTTTTGTTTCATGGGATGTTCCTCATAAAAAAAATTAATTGCATTTAACAGACCTTCATGTCATATTTAAACATCACTATATATAGTACAGTGAGGAAAGTTTCCACTTCATTTATAAATTTATTTCAGACTAATTAAGCATATCTGTGGATGAGTTGCACTTTGCAGCATAGCACAGTCATGAGCAATTTAACCACATTAGAATGTGTCTATAATTCTGATTTTAAAACTGCAAACTATTGTTGTTGAAAAGTGATCGAAAGGAAAAATAATATCCAACACAAAAGCATAGAGGTTGAAGTTCTAATTAGAAAATGCCAGAAGCCTACAGCCTAAATAACACCCTGAAGAGAAAATGGTTACCATTAGGGGTGGCACAGTGGATCAATGGTGCGGGAACAGGGTTCCATAGACAGGCTGTCTGTGTAGTTTGCACATTCTCCCTTTGTCTGTATGAGTTTCCTCCAGGTGCTCTAGTTTCCTCCCAAAATCCAAAAGATGTGCAGGTTAGGTGGATTGACCACGCTAAATTGCCTATTGTGTCCAGGGATGTAAAGGCGATGTGGATTAGTCATGGGGTGGATCTGGGTGGGATGCTCTTCGGAGGGTCACTGGGGATTTGATGGGCTGAATGACCTATAGGCCTTCCATGATTTCTCAGAATTCATCAAAATAAAGTTCAGAGTTTTTCTCAGTGACTGACTGTCTCATAAAAATATTCACTTTTCATTCAATTCCATTTGGCTTTTAAAGTAATAACTTGGTGTTTCAATAGTGGGTGGTGTAAAGATTGAGCCGACACAGACATGTCTAAAATAGATATCAAAGTCTCGATGATCTTTTCTGCTGCTCCACAATAACAATCATTGGTAAAATATTAATTCCATTCCTTGAATGAAGAGCCAAGTGAGTTGCAGGCTGTTTCTATAAATAAATAATGTCCAACATACCGTCATTTCATAACATGTACTGTTGAGAATTCATATAAGGGGATTCCTCTCAGTTCAACAAAGTATAGGAAGTTCAAAGAAGAAGTAGATACTTTTCACCATTATTAAAAGCTTTCACAAGTTATTCAATCACATGAGGGAGGAGAAGAAAGATAACTACTCCTGAACTAAGTCACCACAGTACAGTTTAATGGGCTGTTTTTAAAACATTTAATCTGTTGCTTTAGAAATGGTCCCCTATGCAGGCCAAGTTGTCCCATTTGGAAAAGGCTGCACCAAATAAAACATGATGCAGTTTTCAGAATGCTAATCATCAACTCGAATGCTCTGCTAGCAGCGAAGCATCTCCTAACTGCTTCACATTCAATGTTCAATTACTCCTTCAATTGCAAGGTTTGTTCACACATTGGAAATGGCCAGCGCAGTGAACACTACTGGAAACCTACCAAACAGGAAAAAGATCTTCAGACACCATATAATCTATGGTACGCTCAAATCCTTTGACTGGTCTGTCTGCAGTAAAAGTAGAAAATTGTAGATAAACAATTAAAATGCCGAGAAACTGCTATTTAAAACATCTGTAACTATCTTCTAAGTGGTACAATTGTCTGTACTATTCATCTGATTAAACTCTGAATTCTGAAGTACAGCATTTCATTATATACGGTACTCCTTTTAAAAAATAACCACGTTTTGAAATCATCAACTTCATGATTTCAGCTTGAAGTGTTTTTTGAATGTAATCATTTTGTAAGAAAAAGCTTGGGGAGGTAACTCCTACACATAATAGTTAAGCAAATGGAGGTAGAAAACAAGCTCTTGTGTTTACAATGAAATGAGTTGTAATGAAACACTTGTGAAGACTGGACTATTCTTCAATGAATGGCTGATTCAATAAATCAAAGCCACACCCAAATCCATAATTTGTATTCACCCATTTGCTTATAAGAGCTCCATAGCAATAATTTATCCTCCTATGGTTCAAGCTCAAAAGAATGATACAGCGGAGGATTAATCACTATTAGCAACCCATGCATTACTTCATGGTAATTATTCCTGTAATTATAGAGAGAACAAATTGAAGGGGAGCAGCAAACTCAACTAATCCTAGTCTCCAAGAAGGTCCACATTTGTACACTCTATATTTTTAAATAAAACACATGCTGCATTAACATTTACCAAGCATAATGCTACTCAAATGGCTTACAGCTCTCATTAAAATTATGCATAAAAGGCACAGTTGGCATGGCTCCAGGTTACTGATTGAGCCTCACACACAGTTAATGAAAGTCCATGGGTGGACTGTATGTGACTTTCTAACTGAAATCAATTGACAGAAAATTGCTGATGCTTTCTTATATACAAAGTTTGGGAGAAGATTTGTAGCTCGGATGCTCGTTGTTGTTGTTCTTTTTGCCGAGCTGGGAATTTGTGTTACAGACGTTTCATCTCCTGTCTAGGTGACATCCTCAGTGCTTGGGAGCCTCCTGTGAAGCACTTCCGTGATGTTTCCTCCTGCATTTATAGTGATTTGTATCTGCCGCAGATACAAATCACTATAAATGCTGGAGGAAACATCACGGAAGTGCTTCACAGGAGGTTCCCAAGCTCTGAGGATGTCACCTAGACAGGAGATGAAACGTCTGTAACACAAATTCCCAGCTCGGCGAACAGCTTTCTTAGATGTATTGAAACAGGATCTTGTAGAACTTACCTTGTAGGGGGTGAAAGGCCAATTTTGCTCATCTATTAAAAAGGCATACAGCCTCTCCATTGTGTTGCGTGACCATATCCACATTCCCTATAGTAAAAACTTAAATTTATATAGCACTTTGTATGGCTTCAGGTTATCTTAAAGTCTCTGTGTCAAAAACATACTTCTGAACTGTTGTAATATAGCAGCTTTGTAAAACGATTGGTCCCAAAACTGCAGCTTTGGCAATTTCAAACTAGCCAGTCTAATCAATTAACCACAAATTAGTCAGACATCGTGTTGGTTTTCTTGTGATCATAGATATAATTATATATAAATTAATCAGAATGTGTTGAAAATATACTCAGATGGCATAGTGGGGAGGCTGGATTAGCACAGATCATTATTACAATGCAAAAACATTAATCTGTGTCAAGGAAGGGACATATTGTGAATTTTGACATACAAAAGTAGAGACTGGCAATCAACTTCCTTAAGGGGGGGGGTCAAGAAACTGCCAGATTTGTAAAATGTGAAATAAACTCAGTACACAAAGTTATGGTTAGTATTTCAAGGTATACATATCCTGTTAATGACTTGTAGTCATTATGAGGTAATCTAGAAATAGTTCACATAGTTTCAAAGTCATGTGTCTCTCATTTAAATACAGATGCTTAGGAATCTTCTCTGGGGGGAACATCACTGCTTGGGAATTTTTTTTCATCCAGAAAGCAGTGAAGGTTTGGTCATGAATATATTTAAGATTGACTGAGACAGTTTCCAGATTGACCAGGAAGTCAAGGTTTATTGGGGATAGGCAAGAAAGTGGAGCTAAAACCACTTTGGGTCGGCTATGATCTTGTTGGCTTTTGGAGTAGACTCAAGTGCCAGAATGGCATATTTCCATCCTGTTTGTTTATTCTTACACTCCCAGAAAAGGAACACTTGAAATTGTGAAGTCTCACTCCTGCAGTTGTAAATTGTTCATAAATTTTATATTTCTAACTTTTTCCTACTTTCCCTTTATTTATCTCTGTTAGACCACCTAATTCCACAATGAATTTATCTCAAATTCACCATATTTCTTCCACACTCTCTTCCTTTTTATGTCGTCATATTTCTTTGCCTGAGAAGTCAAATCACAGTTTGATTGTTCATTATGGTCCCAAATGCTTCATCTGCCTTGCCTCGGGTTATCATTTTGTACTTCCAGCAATCTATGCTATAAAAAGAGAGTTGAAGGATTAAAAGAAAAAAATCCAATTTATAAGATAGCCTCCTCTAACAAATTTTGTGCCAACAAGTAAATCAATAAGGGGGAAGGCTAAATGTCACAATTAGCTTTATTATCATCTCAGATACTTCATGTTCCTTCAGCTATGCAAAGGTGCTCAGTATGCCTATTACAGACATTAAAAAAAACTACACTTAGTTAAATGATTCAGTGCATGTTATACCAAATAAATTCAAGGTTACGGCTTAACCTTGGCTTCTGCCTTTCCACAACATTTCAGCTTCATAACTCAAAGATGTCAATTATTCCATATATTGTGATATTCATCAATTTAATATTTAATAATTAAAATTACTTCTACAAACAAACAAAATAATACATTGCTGGAGAAATTCAGTAAGTGTGGCAGCATCTGTGGACAGAAAAATAGAGTTAACTGAGTTACTTCTTCAAGGGTCACTGGTTCAAAATTTTAACTCTGTTTTCTCTCCACAGATGTTGCCAGACCAGTTGAGTTTCTCCAGCCATTTCTGTTTTAGTTTTTTAAGATCTCCGGTATTAGCAGTGCTTTGTGATATAATATATGTACATACATAATTATTTCTATGCTTGTGTTGTCATTACATTAGTGCAATGCTCCACATTCTAAATTACTGAATCACAAATCTACCTCTTATTGCAACATACCTTGAGCAAACAGATTCAACGGAATTAACTGATTGAGTATTATTGCTACATGTTTTTCTTTTCATTTCAAATATATATTTTCACTATTCAGGGGATGTTAGAATTTTATATTTGGCTTTTTTATACCCATTGGGAAAGTAATGGGGTGGGGGATGTGGTGGTTTTTGGATGGTAAACACATGAGGATATGACAGCATTACAGGGCATCAAACTTGATAACGAATCCCAGTGTGGTACAGGAAAGAACAATGTGTACTAGCATAAAACAAACAGCAGCACATCGAGTCAAAGAAGGGAAAAATTGTAAAAAAGGCAAAATTAATGGCTCTTTACTTAAATGTGCTTAGTATTCAAAACAAAACAAATGAAGAAATATCACAAATGGAGATAAATAGGTACGATCTCACAGCCATTATGGAGATGGTTACAAGAAGACATCAAAGCTGGGATCTAAATTTTCAGGGCTATTTGACTTTTTAAAAGGTCAGGCAGGATGGGAAGGTTGCTGGAGTAGCTTCGTTAAAACAAACTGGCATAATTATGACAGCAAGAAATTATCTTTGATCAGATGATGTAGAACCTATGTCAGTGAATGTAAGGAATATTAATAGTGAGAAGAAACTTGTGGGAGCAATCTGTAGGTCCCAGAACAGTAACTGTTGTGAGGGGAGAGAATAAATCAAGAGATAATGAGGCATATAAAAAAGGCAATATATTAATCATGAGTGACTTTAATGTTAATTGCAGGAACAGAAAATCAAATTGCCAAAGGTAGCCACAAAAAATAATTCATACAGTGTGTGTGGGATAGTTTCCTAGAACAATATCTATGGGCTCCAAATGGGAGTTGAGCTTTTTTCATCTTGTATTGTGTAATGAGGCAGGTTTCACAGGAACAAATTCTCTCAAGAACAATTAACATAACATGGCAGAATTTGACATTCAGTTTGTGGGTGAGGAACTTGGTTCAGAAACAACTGTGTTTAACCTAAATAAAGATAATTACAATGGGACTGGGCAGAGTTGACTGGAGTGGACGTGGAAAGGGGTTTAGCAGAAAAGACAGTTGAGGAACAACGGTAGATGGTTTAGATAGTTCATCACTCACACCACAGACACATCTCAGTGAGGAAGAAGGATTCCAGGAACAGAATAAACATCATGATGGATAAACAAGCAAGTTAAGAATAGCATCAATTTGTAAGAAAAAGAACATTCACTGTGTTAAGCTGGAGGACTAGGAAAGTTTTAAATGCTAAACTATCACCAAAATATAATAAAGAGGGATAAAATAAACTATGAGGGCATACTAGTATGCAATACAAAATGAACAGTAAGAGCCTCTTTAAATATATCAAAATGAAAAGAAAAGTCATAATGATAATAGGCCTCTGAGAGAATGAAATAATAATGGAATTCAAATCAGTCCACAAGACAGAGGACAGCAATAACATTTCAAAAATACTAAATTATCATGGGACTAAATGGGGGAAGAAATTAACACAATAACTATCATCAGAGAAAGTATACAAGGGAAAATATTCTGACTAAAGCTGATAAATCCCCTGAACATGATAGGCTGCATCCTAAGATTTGAAAGAAAGTAGATACAGAAAGGGAATTCCCTGCGGTAATGTTTCAAGAACGCTTTGATTCCAGAGAAGTCCCAGAGGATTGGAAAACTGTGAAATGGTCAGGAATTAACTAATAAATGTGTATAACAATAATTCAGATTCAGACGCACTCTGATTACAGAAACAAAGGAATTGGAGTAGGCCATTCACCGACTAAGTCTATCGCACCATTGACTCATCAGTGAAAAAATTCTTTCTTATCACTGTCTTAATTAGCCCGCCCCTCAACCTGAGATTATGAGCCATGGATTGACAACATCCCAGCTATATTCATCCTGTTACACTGCAAGATTTGTATACACTTCAATGAGATTGTCTTCCATTAATTTAAACTCGAGGAATACAACTGCAGTTTCCTCAATCTCTACTCATTACATAATCCAGCCATGCCTTCGATTAATCTGGTAAACCTCTATTGAACTCCCTCTTATAAAAGGCTTTCAGTCAAGGCATTCCTAGACAGTACTCATCAAGGATAAGAATGCTTGATGGGCATGATCACTTTAGCATTAGTGAACTTTTGCCTTTTATATCTTCAACATATTTTCATTGCTACATAGCAATTAATGAATTAAGATTCCTTTGATTCGCTGATGTTCAATAAAATCTTTGAGCAAAGAGATTGCAGTAACATTTATTTTGTAAGAACTGATACGAACTTCAAGTACAATGACACGAGTGAGAATCGATTGCCATATAAGCATCCGATCAAAGTACCAGTAACAAGTTTGATGCAATGCATGTTCAGAGATATTATTTTGTTACAAATAGTTCAACAATTTCATAGAATCAGAAAGAGACAATTTGGCCAATTGGGCCTGTAGTAACCTTCTGAAGAGGATCCCACCTAGACCCACCTCCATCCATATAACTCCACATTTACCATGGCAATTCCCACACACTCCTGGATATTACAGGGTAAGTTAGCGTGGCCAATCCACCTAGTCTGCACATCTCTGGAGTCTGGGAGGAAAACACAGCACCCAACACAAATCCATGCATACGCGGGGAGAAAGTTCAAACTCCACAGAGACAGTCACCCAAGGCTGGAATCGAACCTGGCTCCCTGGCATGGTGAGGCAGCAGTGCTAAATACTAACCACCATACTGTCCCTTTACTTTAGCAACTTAAGCCAGTCTATTTTGCACCACTTGTCCCTTCCTTTTTTCCTTCCTACTCCCTTAATCTCTTTTCCTGAACAGGCACTGACTCAAAACAGAGAACAAAACGAATTTGTCACTCTCCGTAAATCACTCAAGTGGCTATTCTTTGTGTGTTGGCCTTGACTGAGATTACCTGTGACTGTAGAAAAAATCCTCAACTCAGCTGAGTTCTAACTGCCACATTTTATCCCAATACAGTAGTCTCCGAACGGATTAACCTGATAACAACAAGAATTAAGTGCATTCACTG
Source organism: Hemiscyllium ocellatum (assembly GCF_020745735.1). Taxonomy (NCBI): domain Eukaryota; kingdom Metazoa; phylum Chordata; class Chondrichthyes; order Orectolobiformes; family Hemiscylliidae; genus Hemiscyllium; species Hemiscyllium ocellatum. Next base: position 34,848,248 of record NC_083429.1, read on the forward strand.
ATTTCCTTCCTTTTTAAAGATCACACAACACCAGGTTATAGTCTGACAGATTTATTTGGAAGCACTACTCCTTCATCAAGTGGTTGTAGAGAATAAGATTGTAAGACACAGCTGTGAGACCTGTTGGACTATAACCTGGTTTTGTATGATTTTTAACCTTAGATGTCTTACAGTGTGGAAACAGGCCCTTCGGCCCAACAAGTCCAACCGACCCTCCGAAGAGCAACCCACCAAACACTACGGGTGATTTAGCATGGCCCACTCACCTAACCTGCATATTTTTGGTTTTGTGGGAGGAAACCAGAGCACCCAGAGGAAACCCATGCAGAGAATGTGCAAACTCCACACAGACAGTTGCCTGAGGCAGGAATTGAACCTGGGTCTCTGGCGCTGTGAGGCAGCAGTGCTTACCACTGTGCCACCGTGCTGCCCAACTTTGTACCCCAGTCTAACACCGGCATCTCCAAATAATTCCTTCCTTTTGTTAGTGTCCCAATACCTGGCTGGAATAAGGTAACAGCCTAGATTAGGGATTGAACTTTTTTGGATTGAACTTCCTTTGCTCATGTGGGTTAGTTCCAGCCCAGAGCAATGGACCTTGTGAATCAACAATTGTAACAATAAGACTTTTGATTATTTCTAATTTATTGGAAATATTTAATTATTGGTACCCAGCTGCATACCACCAGACAAGATAAAGGCAATGAGATAATGTTTGGCCAAATATGTCTTCCATTTACTCAAAACAGCATTAAGAAGATAATGTTAGGTACCTTAGTAATGCCATTGTTCATACATTTTAAATCTAGATTTTCATATATTTTGACAAAAAAAAGTCATCCTATGCATCTTCCTTATTCTAAAGATGACATAAGAAATGGAATGATTAAGTATCTTTTTCTTTTTAACATTATCCCCCTTTAAAATCCATTTATTTCCATCTGTATCAGAGCACTCACTCCATCAACACTTTTGGCTGTCTCATAAACAATTTCTTTTGAATCCTCATCTCGTACTCCCACTGCCACCTCTTGTTACTTCACTCAGACATATTAAACCATTGACAAGGGCCAGCAGTACTGCTTCAATATGCCTTCAGCAACTGTCACTGTAACATGCTGACACTGTGCTGAACAAGGCCTTAGCTTGTTTTGACTCCAATCAAGCATTTACTTTGTTGCTGAACAATGTCTACAGGCTTCTGTAATAGCAGACTTTGAACAGTTAGTTCCAGTGCATGTATTGAATGACCCAGCAACCAGGGTGCCTTTCTGAATATAAACCACTCAATTATCTCCAAACTGCCATGACCAGCCAAATTACAAACTGAAAGGAAAATTAACTCATTCTCAAAAAGCTATCCAATGTCAACGACTTGCATTTAACATAGCAAAACCTCCCAGAGCACTTCACAGGAATGCTTTCAAACAAAATTTGACTCTGAGTCATGTAAGGATGACCAAAGTCTTGATCAAAGAAGTAGGTTTTAATGAGTGTCTTAAAGAAGGAAACAAAGTGCCATACAGGAACAGGTCAAGGGTTGGAATGCTAATGCTGAGGACCTCAGCAGCTGAAGGGATAGCTGCCAATAGTGAAACAATAGAAATCTGTTGAAGTAGTAAGGGGTAACTTGTGTCAATGCTTCAGGTGGCTATAACTGCTCAGTGGATAAAAGCCACAGGACTTGGAAGCTGTTTGATATCAGCTGGGGCAGATGCACAATGCATTCACTGCTTCATTTATATGTGCACTCAAATCAATCCTGCCAACAGGTAAAATAGCCTTCTGATACTCACTATGCCTGGTTACACATAAAGGGTAACCATAGATAATGGGTGGCAGGTAGCCTCGTTGAAAATACAATAATTTCAAACTTGCAGGCTAACAGCATGGTGGTATGTGTGGAGGGATATCAGTGTTTCCTCACAACATTACTGACCGTTTGTTTCCATAGGTCTATAAGACTGGCCATCAATCACAGACAATGACATGCTGTAACAGAATAGTCACTCCTTTCAGTTCTCTTTTCTTTCCAGCTCCTTTCAGTTTATTAGCACAGGCAGTAATTACAATGATAAAACTCTTATCCAAAGCATTATAACAGGGAGCTTTGCAGGGAGGAAGAGCTTGATTTTCTAATTCAGTGTCAGATTCCATTTAATTTCTTACTGACAATCTTTGATTAACCAACCTAAGTAGCATAGTGAAGTAGGACTGGGATCTGAAAAGCTTCTCTATACTGCTGTATCACTGTGGCACATTTCATTCAGTCACTGCAGGGGTCCTGATAAGATTTCCCAACTGCAATAATGAAAGATTCTCCATGGACTGTTACTACTGCAATGCATACCTATTGCCACACAGAGTGAGAGAACCACAACTTCTTTTAACACAAGATTCCCTTGAGGTTAGGAAAGTCTTGTGAGACCAGTCAAGTGACTTGTTGTTGTAATCCATCTCTACTACGTGTATCTCTGTAGACAAGCGTACAAGAATCATTTCAGTTACATATGCAGAATTAGCTGCAAAGTGCACAATCTGGCAATAGAATATTTTTTCCACAACTGTGCACAACATAGTAGCAATAAATAAACTTGGTGTGATCACACAATACAGGGTTCAGGAGGATTAAAGCCACATCTCTTGGTGATGACTATAATCTGATGATCCCTACTGGAAGTCAATGTGAGTTTTATGTCTGGTGCATGCAGGATTTGGCTTGAATGGTATCCCAAGCTCCCAGGAGTCACTGACATTGATTTTGTTAAATTTATTTGTGGGATATGGGCATAGCTAGCAAGACTAGCATTTACTACCCATCCCTAACATCCCCAAAGATGTGCAGGTCAGTTGAATTGGCCATGCTAAATTGCCCAAAGTGTTCAGGGATGTGTAGGTCAGATGCATTAGATAGGGTAAATGTAGGATAATAGGGTAGGGGAATGGGTCTAGCTGGGTTACTCTTTGCAGGGTCAGTATGGACTTGTTGGGCCAAAGGGTTGTTTCCATACTGTAGGGGTCCTATGATTCTAGGGATTCTATGAGCTACCCTTGACAGCATTTAAATGTCACCAGCATCGCTAAGGGCTGCAGATACATGTTAGCCAGACTATCAATGACAGTTCCATGATCACCATTACTGAGACCAGCTTTCAATTCCAGACTTCGTTTAAAATTGAATTTAAATTCCACAAGTTGCTGTGACCTGATTTAAAACAAGAGCATTAGCCTGGGCCTCTGGAATATAATTTGAATAACATTATCACGTTGCTGCCATCTTCATTGTCGGTCTACCCAGCCTAAACAGTGCTGATGCCATGCACTGATGAATGCTGCATCTGTTTGTCCCAGGAGAAGGGTTTATTTTGAGAAACATCCAGAAATCCTATTTGATTTCATTATGGTGGGGCCCAGAGTATTGCTCCTCCCGGTTGCATAAGTAAAGTGTAGGCTGCTATCACCACAATCTTGCCCTGTCCTACTATTAGTCTGTACCCATACCCAGAAGAAGCACTTGCCTGCCAAGTGGCCATGATGACTCCACTGCTCAGCTTCCATGTTGCAATGCCATACCCACTGAGGCTAGAGATATGCCCAAGCGTCGAAGTAACTCATGCTTCCCCAATGTCCAGTATAATCAGCCAGAAGTCAAAACCATCCCAGTTTCTAGGCTAAAGGCTTGATGCATGCCCTCTCAGAGTTCAGAATGTTCAAGATGTAAAAGAGTAACATGCATTGGTACAACTGATACAACAGTAGCTCTTAACCATGTCAGCAAGAGAGGAAAAGCTCAGTTCATTGTACAGGATTTAATTTTTAGCTGAAAGGAAATTTTGAATGTTACTTTTAAAAATGCAATTTGTACTTTTGAATAAATTGGAAAGTTCCATTCACTCAACTTAAAAATCTCTTTGCATCACTGGCTGTAAGATGCAACCAATGACGAACTTCAATTGAAAAAGAATCCTACCAGGCGATAACCCTACAGTTGAAAAAGAAATTACCTGTTTCCAACCTTGGGCTCAATATTAGGCCAGACAGTACTGCACTGTTTCTCACCGTTACCTTCAGCTCAAAACAATTTTCCTCGTAAAGTTATTAAAAGAGCAAGCTGATAACATTACAGAAAAGGCAACCAAGCCTCTGGGATCTAAGTGTACTTGACGAACAACGATGTATCTTTTTAAGAAATCAGTTTGAAGGTCTTTGAAATTAGCATCACAAGGACTGAGAAGACAATGTTACAGTGGATGAACTCAAAGGCAAATCAGGTACAGAGCAAAAGAAAGATTGGATTAAGAGAGAAAAAGAAAATGTTGAAAACAAATCATAATCTTCATTAGTGACTACGTCTGATGGATTGAGACTCTACACTTTTAATAGTTAAGTTTGCCATTCTGACTCTCAGGCAATAATTAACAATTAACACATCATTAGGAAATGAATTACACTTGAAATGATGAAATTAACTTTATGTGATTACTTTGTACCTTCTGCACAAATCCACCAAATTCACACTATTAAATGTTCTCAATGTGAGACTGAAGGTCTGTTGCCATTTAGTGGAGCCAGCAATTAAGCAGCTTGGACAGTAACTTTTGAATATTCATGTTTGACAAGGCATTTGCTCCTCAACTGAAGTTGCTTCACCATTTGCACATCAGATTTGCTGAAAATGTGATAGGCTGTACTGGCCTCTCATAGTAACAGTCAGTGAATCAAAGAATTCTTCATAAGATTGTCAGAACTCACTACTGAATATCACTTAGGAGATTCCATGTTACTGGTTCTGGGTTCTGCAGGTCACTGTGCAACTGATCTCCGACTACACAACTGGCAGGTGTTTCCGGGAAATGAAACTGGTCCTTGGCTTTGGCCTTGAGATCACAGTAGTCTTTTCCCTAGTTCTTTTCCACACTCCCTCTCCCTTCATACCGGAGTTTCCTCAAAGTCAATTTCATTCGAGCAAGGGTCTCCCACGTGTTGACATCTCTGTTGTATTTCTTGAGGGAAACCTTAAGACAGTCTCTGAAATGTTTCCTTTGTCCTGTTCTTGTTTGAGTGCATTTCTTTGAGCTGAGCAAATAAGATCTGCCTCGGCAGTCAGAATTCAGGCAGCCTAAACATGTGGCTGACCCAACAGAGTTATTTCGGATGATCTTGGCCTCAATGCTGGTGCACTTTGCTGCTTCAAGGATATTTATAAAATATGCATGAGACAAACAATGAATTATTTGTTAAATATCAGTCTCTCTTAATACAACGCAAAGTATATGAGTTTTCTAATATCTACTGAGATTAAATTCTTCACTCTGGTCATTTTCTTCATGTCTGCAATGCTTTAAGGGGCAACGTTTGAGTTCGGTATCTAAGTTTGACAGGAAGCAAACATTTGGAATCCTGACACAACAACTCCACATGAATGGGCTTTAAAATGGTCGTTAATACGTTCTAATATATCAGCAAATATCAAAATGCATATTTGACAGACATGCAATCAATGTGCTTCTCTTGAATAATGAACACTTCCAAATTCACTGCTTTGAACCATGGTGCAGATTTTCACTATCAAGGCAAGTAGCTGGCATTGAGCAATTTCCAGACTTCGCATAACCACTTCAGTAGAAATGGCCTTGTTAGACCCATTCTCATGCTGGGAACATGGGAGCAGGATCAGGTTGGGTCTGCTAACCCTGGAAACAGATTCTAGATGGTCACTGGAATGGGTGAGACCCAAGTGGGCTAAATAGAAGCCCACCTCAGATCCCACTTTATCGCAGTTGTTTCTCTGCTGAAACGCCTTCCAGCCCTTGCCCATTACACCCCTTCACTTCCTAACCACACCCAATTCCATCATAGTCCCATGCCACCAATGTGCCAACCCATGTCTCCACTATCACGCTTGTCCCCTCATATTGCCAAGGTGATTTAAGCCCATCCTCCAACTTAATCCCATGGCACCTTGCAATCTGAATAGCAAATTCAGGACTCAACCCTCACTTTATTCCCCTTCTTCATCCACATCACCCCATAACTTCTCAAGCCATCATCATAACCATTCTCCCAGTATCCACCTAGGGCATACCTTTGGAGCCATGTGGAGATGAAAATAAAATAAACTTCTGACAATACAATACAGCTCTTAGTCATACACATGAAATGCTTCTATTTAAGAAATGCCTGAAACCTTTCAAATCTCAATTGTTTAATCTCTCATGGAAATAAAACTTCTATTTAGATTCCACAGGAAGGACAACGAACCCTTTAACAGTTTCTTTCATTTAGTCAATCACTATAAGAGTTCGGTATTGCTTAGTGATAATGCTGGTTTTTGAAATTCAGGCAAGCATTCGTCACAAAATAATAATAGCTTTCAAGGATATAACTTCACTGAAATTGTACTTTTCAGATTTTTTTTGTCTAATTGACACCAGATGGCCTGCCACCCAAACAGTACAGCAGAGTTTCTTTTAACTTTTGCTTAAATTATTTTCATTATTAAGGAGTGGGGATTCAAAAACAACATCAGAACATGATGCTTAAACAGATCTTATCTGTCTGTTAAAAGTATTTCTATCAACCCCATTGATTTGTGACTCCAACACTGTGGGTTAAGCCCCTGGTAACAGCTAATAAGGGGGTCGTTTGAACATCAGCAGCAAGCTCACATGGCCTTGTTGAGTTGGATTTCTCATCTCTCTGAGCCGAGCTCAATCCACTTTCTGGACTGAAAGAATTACATCTGCTGGACCTGAAGGGAGAACTTCCTATCCAGTATTTTCAAAGGTGCCTGGAGTCAGGAAGACTAACCCCATAATCATAACCCCTTCAATAGAACGTAATTCCTCATGAAGGATGAGGCAGCACTGTTCAAACACATTTATAGCAAGCCAGTATACAAACAGAGCAAAGGGGAATTCTACAATGTATGGGAAGCATGTCTATATTGTGCAATGAACAACTGATACTTTTGACTCCTTTGATACTATGTTGTTAGCATCAAACATTTCCAAGTCAGCTACAGCAAGATTCCAATAAATAATCCTTGTAAGTCTGTCCCAAACTAAAACACAGAATAAAAGTATTTGCCATTAATGCCCCGTATCTGTTTATTCAATTCGATCCTGACAGTTCTGTAGAGAACCCAATTTGCCTGACTTTGCTCCATTTTTCATGGGACACTTACCAAATTAAAATCAACTCTTGGGAGTTTCAACTGATACAGTATTTATAGTCCCATGCAAAGCAAATTTCACATTTTAACTACACTGAGCGAGAAATAATTACTGGATTCTGATTTCACTTGATTAGTGTAACTCTGATCTTAGGTTTGTGCTTACATACAATGGACTCCTCAATGGACAAAATGGTCGACTCTGTCAAGCTCTTTTATACCATTAAATGACTTAGTTAGATCATCATTTTGGATTAGTGGTGCTGGAAGAGCACAGCAGTTCAGGCAGCATCCAAAGTGCAACGAAATCGACGTTTCAGGCAAAAGCCCTTCATCAGGAATAAAGGCAGAGAGCCTGAAGCATGGAGGGATAAGCAAGAGGAGGGTGGGGGTTGGGGGGGGTGGGAGAAAGTAGCATAGAGTACAATGGGTGAGTGGGGGAGGGGATGAAGGTGATAGGTCAAGGAGGAGAGGGTGGAGTGGATAGGTGGAAAAGGAGCTAGGCAGGTAGGACAAGTCCGGACAAGTCATGGGGACAGTGCTCAGCTGGAAGTTTGGAACTAAGGTGAGGTGGAGGAAGGGGAAATGAGGAAACTGTTGAAGTCCACATTGATGCCCTGGGGTTGAAGTGTTCCGAGGCGGAAGATGAGGAGTTCTTCCTCCAGGCGTCTGGTGGTGAGGGAGCGGCAGTGAAGGAGGCCCATGACCTCCATGTTCTCGGCAGAGTGGGAGGGGGAGTTGAAATGTTGAGCCACGGGGCAGTGTGGTTGATTGGTATGGGTGTCCTGGAGATGTTCCCTAAAGCGCTCTGCTAGAAGGCGCTCAGTCAGAGAATTTAAGGTCAGGGTGGAATGTGTTGGACCTTAAATTTACCTGGACCATCTCTGACACCTCCCTCCCCTTCCTGGACCTCTCCATTTCCATTAATGACGACCGACTTGACACTGACATTTTTTACAAACCCGACTCCCATAGCTACTTGGATTACACCTCTTCCCACCCTACCTCTTGCAAAAATGCCATCCCGTATTCCCAATTCCTCCACCTCCACCGTATCTGCTCCCAGGAGGACCAGTTCCACCATAGAACACACCAGATGGCCTCCTTCTTTAGAGACTGCAATTTCCCTTCCCACGTGGTTAAAGATGCCCTCCAACGCATCTCATCCACATCCCGCACCTCCGCCCTCAGATCCCACCCCTCCAACCGTAACAAGGATAGAACGCCCCTGGTGCTCACCTTCCACCTTACAAACCTTCGCATAAACCAAATCATCTGCCAACATTTCCGCCACCTCCAAAAAGACCACACCACCAGGGATATATTTCCCTCCCCATCCCTTTCCGCCTTCCGCAAAGACCGTTCCCTCCGTGACTACCCGGTCAGGTCCATGCCCTCCCCCTACAACTCACCCTCCCATCCTGGCACTTTCCCCTGCCACCGCAGGAACTGTAAAACCTGCACCCACACCTTCTCCCTCACCTCTATCCAAGGCCCTAAAGGAGCCTTCCACATCCATCAAAGTTTTACCTGCACATCCACTAATATCATTTATTGTATCCGTTGCTCCTGATGCGGTCTCCTCTACATTGGGGAGACTGGGTGCCTCCTAGCACAGAAATGATGGGCAATTTAGCATGGTCAATTCACCTAACCTGACATCTTTGGATTATGGGAGGAAATCAGAGCAAACCCACACAGACACAGGAAGAATGTGCAAACTCCACACTATCGCTTAAGGCTGGAATAAAACCCAGGTCCCTGGCACTGTGAGGCAGCAGTGCTAACCACCGAGCCACCGTGCTGCCCTTACATACTGCTCTCCCTCCAAGACCAATATATCCTTTCCTGCAAGATCTCTCCAGTCTTGATTTAGAATTATATTGCTATTCCTTCATAATCACCAGATCAAAGTCCTGGAACTCCCCTCTCAACAACAGTGTGGGTATTCCTACACACTCAGGAAATAAAAGACACAGCAAGTAATCTCTATTTGATAGATAAATTGTGCCTACCCACCCACTCACTGTATCTTTCAGTTCCTTCTTTTCAAAAGTACATCTAGCCATCAACTTGTTTACAATGTCTGCTTCAACAGCATTTTACAATTATACTATGATTTGTATGATAAAATTCAGATCGACATCTCTTATGCTTTTTTTTTATTTTTACCTTGCTTCGCCTGCAATTTAAACCCTTGCCCATAGCAAATAACCTGCCCTTATCAAGACTGTCAAGTGCACTTATAAGTTTGAAAATGAAGCCTAATCTTGGCAAAGTCAACCTTAATTTTCTAGTACTAATGCATCCAAGATAACCTCAGAAAACCTGCTGCTCTATCTGAATGCAATTGTCCATTTGCTTCCAGGTTGCTCTATGTTCAATAAGAATCAGATTAAAATTGCCCAGATGCATTTAACTTGAGCTTGCAGGGGCAGCAGTGAGAGACCTTCATTCCATCACTTTGGTAGAAGGTAGGTTTTTATTTTTGTCTCTCTAATAGAATCACTTCAGATGCTAACTCTGCCCACCTGCTAGTGCGGTTTTGCATATTAGCTCCAAACATGAGAAGGTGTTTATAATGTCAGATTGATCCTGGTGCAAAAGTTGTCTCCCACCTAAAGGAAAGCAGAAAGAGAAACTAGAAATGTAAAGTATAGAAAACCCGGTGTAAAATTGGAGCAGATACAGGGAGATGTGAGGAGACTGGCTTTCTACTCTATAGGTTATAGAAAAATGAAAGGAGACACATTGAAACATCCAAACTTCTGACAGGGCTTGAGGGGATAGATGCAGAAATGGTGCTTTGCCTGGATAGAAAGTATAAGGTCAAGAGACACAATCTTAGATTTAAAATGAAAAACGAATTCTCATTACTCAGAGGATAGAGAATCTTTGGAATTCTCAGTCTGATAGGGGCACAGTGGGTCAGTTATTGAAGCAATACAAGACAGAGATCAATAGATTTCTAGATCATAAAGACATAATGGGGTATAGTGATAGAGTTTCTTTGAAGCAGCCATCAATTGATTCTTGGTAAGCAAGGGGTAAAACATTATTGGATATTGGCAGAAATATGGAATTAAGTTTAAAGTGAGATTAGCCATGATCTTATTGATGGTGGAAATGGTACAAAGGATAGAGTGACCTACCTGGTGTGTGTGTGTGTGTGTGTGTGTTCATAAAGCAGGTTAATGCTTTTGAGATAGATGACCTAGCTGAATAGCACAGCAGACCTAATAGCCCCAGTGACCTACTCCAGCTTCTGTCTGCTATGCTGAGACCAAAAGATCCACATCATGAAGGATACATAGAGCTAAATATCTACCGCACAGGGCCTCCTTTGGTTAGCTCAGAATAATGCCAACTGTGTGGATTCAAGTCCTACAATGGCTGAAGCTACCATGAAGGATTCTCTTTCTCAGCCTATCTGTTTGCCTGAGGAACCATGACCCTCAGGTTAGACAGCCACCTGTTATCTTTCTTGAATGAGACAGTAGTCTTATGGTCTGGCAAGATTACGGTAATTTTAGTTTTTATGTCTAAACACTTTCATGATTCATCCCCGTCTGGTAGGAAAGCAGTCAGATTATGACTGATATCTTTGGACTCCAGTCTGAATATTTACAGAAGAACACTGCTGGATTCTAGCTAAACATGTGCTGTTTGGTCAGAAGAGCAGATTAAAATTAATCCAGCTGGACTAACTGTAGTTAATTAACACGGGATTTTTTAATATTCACTCAAATGCCACCAATGAAGTTAAGAAATAAAATCAAATGAGATTTAACGATATAAACTGTATCATATTGAGACACTGCTGCTGCAGCTAGCTCAGCAGTTATATCAAACATGTTTCATTGCAATTCCCTTGAGGTTCAATGAACAAAGAGAAGGAACTGTGATATTCCAAACTTCAGGACTTTAGTAACTGTTCATGGATTGAAAGAATCAACAAAGATAAACTGATACACATGAAAAGAAACAGCAATAACTAGGTCTGGAACAAACTATAAAGGGACAAGGACAAACATACACCAGGAATTGAAAAGAAAATGTTGAGCCTACAAAACTGTTTGACTCCTGCTCGATAACTGGATGCTTCACGCCACAAACCACATGACTGTTCTGCAGAGGAATTTAAATAGTTAATCCCAGGAAAGCTGTATTTTCAAACAGACAGTCAACGCCAAGGGTGACAAGGAACAAGGAAGCTCCATTTAAAAGAAGGTGAGCTGCAGACCTGATGGTTTTAGATGAGTAGTCAGTAATTTGGATGAAAGAATCTAAAGAAGCATCAAAAACATCACATCATGGACCTGAAGAACAAAAATCCATATAAGGATCCAATACCAGAAAAAATTCAGCAGCAGAACTTTGAAGAACAACAGTACACAACGATTGAATCCTGGTCACATCCAGAGACAGACAATGTTCATTGGAATCATAGTTGAATTCCATCAATAATCGGGTAATCACCAAGTTGATTGTGAGGTTTAACTTGCTTACTTGAGGGGTCATATTTTGGCTGCTGCATGCAAGAAACTTTAAATCATTGTTTCAGCATTTGAATGTCTGCAAGATTTCTTAATATGTAGCCGAATTAAAGGTAACTTGTGATTCACCCACAACAGACTGGTTTAGGAACTAAATGTATGCCTTAGCTCCTACCTTCCATTAGATCCACTCAACAAGAACATGTTCCAAGAATTCACATCTCAAGGGGAAAAATGGAACAAGTAGCAGTCCTGAAGAAACAAAGCAACCAGCTGGCCAAGTAATTAAGCAGAACAACTTTGTAGACAAACATTGGAGAGGACAGACAGAAAATAGCTAATAGGTTACTGCATGACTCTACAGTCACTGTAGAATGATCACAAGTCAGGAAGATGTCTAAAAGCTATTATCTACATATGACAATGACATGATTAAGGCTTTCTTATTAATAGAAAAATGGGCTAGATTCATATCATACATTGCCCTTTCATTTGGCTTGGCATCGTTTTGCCAAAGTAATTATAATTGTTGCTTATATATTTGACAAATAGGCGTGACTGCAGTAAAAGTCTCTTCCTTTTTGATTGGAAGGTATTTAAGGCAGGAACACCTACGGTATTAAGATAATAATGATTACCAGAATTGTCATACACAATAGGAAGGTGGAATACAAGTGACTCAGTGTTATGGACCAGACCAAACCCCTCAAAATATATTAAGATTTTGGCTGAAACTCCAATGTTTTCTAATTTTTAAAGGCAAGTGTAAGGTGTGTTCTGGATGCAATTCCATTGGTCAAATGACTAGGCTTGAAGCAAAACACACTTTATTCTTACACTATAGTTAAAATGCAAATTTAAAAAATGGAATACCTTAACTCTACCAGAAAACTTAACAGAATAATAGACTATTTAATTACTGAACAGCAACTGTTCCAATACAGTAACATACCAAAACATATCCTTGGCAAAGATAAATTTATTAAAATAAATTCTCACATGTAATTCTCTAGAAAGGAAAGAACATCAAGAGAAAATACTTGTAAAAGAGAAAGAACTCAAGCATTTTCCTGTAGCAGGGAAAGATGTATAGCAGCTTCCAAACCTCAACAGCTACTGAAAGTTAAACTAAATCCTGGTTCTGTGGGAGCTTGACCCCACCCGTTCATCCTGTTTCTACGTTCCATATTCTAAAACATCACCAAGGCCTCAAAAGCTGTTGACAATATTGGCTTGGAACAGATCACTCATCACCTCTCAAACTCTCTTAAAATAAAGAACAAAATACACCTCTTAAAGTCATAGTATCATCACACTCAGCGGAATTAGACAGTAATTATTGCTAGCAATGAGTCACCCAGATACCAAGGACCCGCTTCCTGCAATATATATGTGTATGTGCAGCTTTATACAATCAGGAGAGATACCTAATCTTTCTTTACTCATCACCCCTGCCCTCCTAGTTGTACTTACAGAGTATTGTGATACATTAAAACTGGTAATGATCAGTGGTATGTTTGATAAATAGTTTGAAAATGCTTTCTTAATGGGAGGTTATTTTTCTACTTGGTGTTGTTTCATTTAATTTTCAAAACCTAAGAAGTAATTTTTAAGTTGGGTGAAATTCATTTTTGACAGTACATACGCCAATCTAAAATACCCATTCAGCATATGTTAGGAGCATGGGGCAATCAGATTGAAGCGAATGAGTGTCATTTTTTCTGATGGTAGATATCAATTCAGCCAATTTAGCCAGTTATCAGGAGGTCCATTATCTGGAAAATTCCATTACAAAAAAAGCATGTCATGTATTTATCTTTTTACATTAAGTCAAAGACTTCAAAATAGGTTAGAGACAGACATAAATATTCACCATTTAAAAGGCAAAATTGAGAGGTTATTAACATAGACCTTTCACGTTAAACGTAGCAGAGATAAATGGTGATCATAATGCAAACGAGCAGCATGATTAAAGCATGGGATACAAGATGATTGAGATCAATGTGAGGCAATTGAGAATGCCAAATACATTTGACAGAGCTGTGGATTCACTCAGAAATGACCCAGGAATGGACACTCATCATATTAATTCCAGAGCTGATGGCTCACAATGAATTAAAGACATATGTCAAGGGCAGAAATCATTTGGAAAGCCCCTGGGATGTTGGAATAGACAGTAAGTGTAATTGCTTGAAATAGTTAAAGTTATCAAGTTAAAGAAAAAAGTGCCAACCCAGAGTTATTTCTTAGCAAGGTTGTAACCTGTCACCCTAACGCTCAGTAATACCTCACTTCTCACCATGATCAGATAGCAAATACATCACACAGTGAGTGGTCGTGTCATTATTCCTGGACTGCGAAGCCTGGATTCATGTCCCATCTGCTCCAAGGCGGTGTAATAACATCTTCAAACAGGTTGATTAGGAAAACAAGCAACACAGACTGATTGCTGTTTCTTCCTATTCCTGGTTAAACCAACATAGACTACTAAAAATGGCTCTTTGACATAGTTGACATCATCTTTGGAGTGCAAGCAACTTGGAAATCTCAAAATCAAACTGATTAACTTCAATCCTGCAGGCCATAGCGAAAAAAACACCCCTGACTAGGTGCATCAATCTCAAATCTATTCTAACGCTTGTCATTAGGTTTCCTATTTTTATCTGTATAAATAGTGGACCCACTGTATCTTTTGGAATTTATTAACCTCAAGGTTGAAAAAGCATATTAAGCTATACAAAAATGTGGTTTGCAATTCTATGAGACAATCTAAAGTAAAAGGCTTGAAATAGTTTGGAGATTTGAAACCCTTACAATTATCTGATTGGTAACTTACACACTCCATTAGTAAACCGAGTATCTATAACCTGCTGAACCAGCTTGTTTACAAACTTGAATGCCAATTACCATGTTCAAATGAGTCCTTTATTTACTCTGACAGGCAAATTCTAGATGTGCAGAGGGTAAAGGCAGTCACAATGACTCGCATGCATAGTAGCTAATGCGCTGATGACAGCTTGCCAAATTGGTGGTTCAGGAAACTATACTGAGTGGAAATACCTCTGCAAGTGTGTCAGTAAGGAGCTGATAAAAAACATAGCTCCACTCCACCAATTGTCACATCTGCTTAAAATTGTTTTGGTGCTTGTCAAGTTGTCTGTCTCACCATTCAATTGGAACATTTCTGCTTGTATTGGATTGCTTGATCCATTCGATTTAAACTGCAATTTGACAAGCCTACCTACAAATTGCAGTCTAGAACAGAAACCTGCTGCCCAGCAATCCTTGACTGAAGCATGAGGAGAACAATCATTTCAGGAAGAAGCCAATGCTGATGACACAGAGAAATATCATAGAAATTGTAGTGAACCTAGGATCTTGTGAAGGTGAGGAAATTAAGAGTAATTCGTAAAGAAAAAGTACTGGAGAAATTAATTAGACTAAGACCTGATGAATCACATGCCTCTGACTATTTACATTTTAGGGGATTAAATGGCTATCGGACTGAATGATGTGAAGGAGCTTGAAGTTCCACCATTGACACTTAAAGTGAGAAGTGAACCCATTTCAACTGATGGCAGAAACCACGGGAGGTACATTTTCAGAGGTGGCCAATTAAGTGGTTAATGGGTTGTGCTGCCCCAACAAATGGAGTGTGTGGTTGGTAGAAATAGGCATACAGGTCCAGATTGGGTGGTTGGCAGGCAATGGGAAAGGAAAGGGGGACATTTGCCGAGACAAGAAGCCGATGACAGCATGTTGTCAAATATACCACCCCAAATCTTCAGGTGCCATTTTCCCAGCCTTCTTGTTCCCCAGCCCATTACCAAATCGCTGGTAAAATTCAAGGCACAGAGGAGGAGACCATTCAGCCTCACAGACCATTCTGGATCTCTGTACAGCATCCCATTTAGTTCCAACTCCTCATTCCATCTTCATTGGTTTGCAACTTTATTTCCCTTAAGTACTTACACAAATTTATTTCAAAACCGTTGATTGGGTCATCACTTCTATCATCCTTGGAGACAGGGAGTTCTAGGTCATTACCTGTCACTGCAGAAATATTTTCTTCTTTATTATTATAAATGTGGCACTTTACAAGGAAGTTATTTCTAACTTCCTTTTTTGAAGCTAAAGCAGAATGTCCTTGAATGGAAGATAATGAAATTATACTAAGCTCTACTTATAGAGTGAGTCATGTTATTTTAGGTTCTCATGGCAGAAGAGGTCCAGGCCAAAACCTACACATAATCAAGCATCAATTTACACAACTTGATACAAAAGAGAGGTATCTTTACTTTCTGAACATTCACTCCCAGACTTCAACACTAGCAGATGGACAGATGAAACAGATCCTCCTGTGTGAAAAGATGTAAAGGCACTTTTTTGTTAGGCCACGATGTCGTATACTGACAAGAAGTGATTTTCAGTTTGAAGAGGTAGGACTCATGAAGATTTAAGATTCAGGGAGTCACCAGGTTGGACCTTGTTGCTGGAAGTCACTTTGGAAATACTCAGAAGACTAGGACAAAAGGACTTGCAAAGGCCATTGGAAAATTCTTTGAAATTCCCATCTTTATTGAATGGCATGACAGGAAGAATGAACTTACTGAATAGCTGGGAGAAAATTGAAACTTAAAACTATATATCAGCTGAGAGCATGTGCAATGTACGGTGTGTTGTAAATATTTTTGATTGAATTAACTAACTTACGGGCAAATACTTTTTCTGTAGTCTGGTGCATTAGTTGCCTGGTAATGTTTGGTCTGTTAATTTTAGCTTGTTTCTTACAGTAAAGGTCTTACAAGGTGAAATTTAGTTGTCAGATTCTTCACATTGGTTGCTGGGCAATTCTGAACTCTCCAAGGTTTGTAATGCTCAATTTCCCAAGGTACCTCTTGGTCATATTTTATGACAAGGTAAAACCAAGAGTTCTTCACTGGATTAAATAAACCTGCTGAATCAGGAAACATTCAACATTACAGGTTCCGGGTACCTCCAGGAGTCAGCTATGGTAGTGGGAGGAGAAAATGTAGTAAGGATGAAGCTGTCTTCCAACAATGTTAAAGGAAATAAAAATTCCTGGGATCCACTTACAAACATTTTCATGAATATTTTGGCCTCTTACGCAGCTTCCTATAATGTTACATTAAAGAGGCATATGAAGCACATTTCATTCATACACAATGATGTATGCGTAAACTGAAACAGAAAATTGTCTGTTCTGTACTTTAAGAATGAATGTGATTTTATGATTCTGTAAAGCCCAAACCACATTCTAGACAATGGTCCAATTATTCCAACAGTTGACTTCTTTGACTCGGAATTGAAAAGCTGTCAGATTGAGTCCAAAGGTCATCCAGAACAACTTGCTTCTGTCAGATTGATGAATTCTTGAGTTCTCAGGCAGCCCATTAGAGGGAGCACTACACTGAGTTCTGAGCTACTCCATTACACAGGAGGGAAAGAGCACGTTGTTCACCTTGTTCCTGTTCACACCATGTGCCCTGCTGACAGTCATGGAAAATAACACCATTGCCTTAAACTTCACAATCAATGTTTGTTCAGATTATTTCCTCAACAAAATTACAGCAGAGAAAGCAGAAATGAAGAACTCTTGACACAAGTAGCATAAAGTAACAGATACAACTTAAGGTTCGGACTGTTTCAATCATGTTGTTCTGAAGCTTCTCTCTTAGTCTGCAACTGTACTGT
Source organism: Hemiscyllium ocellatum (assembly GCF_020745735.1). NCBI lineage: Eukaryota > Metazoa > Chordata > Chondrichthyes > Orectolobiformes > Hemiscylliidae > Hemiscyllium > Hemiscyllium ocellatum. The sequence continues at coordinate 34,865,633 of NC_083429.1, forward strand.
GCTATGGTGCAATACTGTGCTACATTTGAATGCTCCCTGATCAGTTAAGTTCATTGATTCTCAATATGGCCATTCAGACCAGAAATGCGGAGCTCTGGGGCAGGGAAAGTAAAACGGGACACAGTGTCAATCCAATTGCGATTGCTACTCCTTAGAAGATTCAGTCCAGAGATTGTCTAGCAAGCCATTCCTCAAAAGATTCAAATTTAACAGCTTTACTTCCTGAAAAGGAGGTCTCATGGTGTAATCACACCTCTGGGCGAGAAGCTCCGGGTTCAGTTCATAGAAACATAGAAAACAGGAGCAGAAATAAACCAGTCACTTCTTCAAGATTAGAGTGGTGCTGGAAAAGCACAGCAGGTCAGGCAGCATCCGAGAAGCAGGAAAATCAACGTTCAGGCAAGAGCCCTTCATCAGAAATGAATGGCTTTTGCCCAGAACATCGATTTTCCTACTCTTTGGATGCTGCCTGACCAGCTGACTTTTCCAGCATCACTCTAATCTTGATTCTGATTTCCAGCATCGCCATTCAGCTGTTCAAGCCTGCTCTGCCATTCAATATGACTATAGCTGATTATTCAGCTCAGTACCTTGTTCTCACTTTCACCCCATATCCTTTGATCCATTTAGCCCTAAGAATGATATATAAATCTTTCTTTAAAACATTCAAAATTTTAGCACAATGGTTTGGATCAAAGAGCCTCCTACAGAACACAAGGATCGACACGGCATGGATAACATTTTCATCAGGCAATGTGGCTGTCAAGCAGTTTTGACTGCAATATTGATTTGATTCTGCCTAAGAGACCAGAAATTCTTGGGACAAACAGAAAATGTGTGCTCCACGTTAACACTTCTGAGTTGGAGCAGGGACAAAATCAATGTTGATCTGACTCAAAATTTCTGTTTTCATAGCAATCACCGTTGCATTTCTCTTCCTCCATCCCACCAATCAGCCAAGACCTCTTTAAAGTAATGAAGAAATAGCATCCGACTGCGCTGTTATTGTGTGGTTCATTTTCAAAGTTCAAACAGAGTGAGCAGTCAACGGATGTGCAAGGACTGTGATCACATCCAACACTCATTAGTCCAAGGAAAAACCCTGGATTCAATTACTGAAATCATTGATTGGTGCGGTCCTTTTTAACAGCTGTACATCCGGAGAGTTTTGCTGACTGGAGAGGCTTTATAATGGGAATTGATCATGCGTCGTTATGTTTTACACAAGAGGTGATTTTTTTTTTGCAAGTTTGCTAGTCGTTTAGGCCACAAGATAAGATGTGCAGTTTGGTTCAATACTTTAATGTCACAGTGCTCATTACTCATAGTTGAGATATAATAATGCTAATGAAATAGAACAGAATTTGCAATCACATTAGCACTGAAACCTGTTAAAATGCTGACTGAAACTCTTACTCAAATCATGTGTAAAGGTTTAAATTTTGGAGTATTTTATTTAATTCCCTCTACCAAGTTTTATGCTCTTCTGGTTCTGAGTGAAGTGTCATTCTGATGACATTTTAAGTTGAGTTTTTCTCACGATGGTCTGGGAGTTAATACAAAAGTGTCATTAACGTAACTGGGGCAGGGATCCCTTTTAGTTTTATTTGTAACAATTTTGTTCAACATTTGTGCAGACTCACCTTTAGGAGGTTAGTTGACAAAATTTATAAAGTGAGCCATTAATTTGAGTGAAACATTCAAAAGGGTTGGAAATGGAAACTTTAACTTAAAAGTAGTCCAGCAGAATTGTAGAACAGTACAATAGGGCTACAAGTACCCTCTTTGTGTTTATGTTCTGGAATGTTCTCTGATAATGTGGCACTCCTACAGCACTGACCCTCTGATGATGCAGCACTCCCTCCGTACTCACCCTCTGACAGTGCAGCATTCCCTCATTACTGACTTTCCAACAGTGCACCACTCCCTGACAGTGCAGCATTCCCTCTGACAGTGCAGTATTCCCTCATTACTGACCTTCCAATAGTGCAGCATTATTTCAGTACTGACCTTCTGACAGTGCAGCACTCCCCCATTAATGATCTTCTGACAGTGCAGCACTCCCTCAGTACTGACCTTTTGATAGTCTGGCACTCCCTCAGTACTGACCCTCTAATGATGCAATATTCCTTCAGTACTGAGCCTCTGATAGTGCAGCACTCCCTTAATACTGACCTGCTGACGGTGCAGTGCTCCCTTAGTACTGACCCTCTGATGCTACAGGTGCTCCCCAGTCCTGACCCTCTGACATTTTGGCATTCTCTCAGCACTGACCCTCTCGCCATGCAGCGTTTCCTCAGTACTAAACCTCTGATAGTGTGGCACTCCCACAGTACTGACTCCCTGACAGTGCGGTGGTCCCTCAGTACTGATTCTCTGATGGTGCATGACTCCCTTAGTACTGACCCTCTGACAGTACATGTGCGCCCTCACTGACCCTCCAACGGTGTGGCATTCCTCAACACTGACCCTCTGATGGTGCAGCTGTCCCTCAGTATTGACCCTCTGACAATGTGACACTCCCACAGTACTGTCACTCTGACAGCGTAGCAGTCCCATAGTACTGACCCTTTGATATTGCAGCGCTCGCTCAGTACTGACTCTCTGACAGTGTGCCGGTTCCTCAGTACTGACCCTCTGATGGCACAAAGCTCACACAGTACTGACTCTCCAAAGACATTTCATAGTTTTGTAATAATAGAAATAGGTGGAGGCCATTTGGCCCATCGAGCCTGCTCTGTCATTCATTAATATCATGACTGATTTATCCATCATCTCAGCTCCTCCTACCTGCATTATCCTCATAATCCTTAATTCCCCTGTCATGCAAAAAGCCATCCAAATGTGTCTTGAATATATTTAATGAAGCTGCCTCTACTGCTTCCTTGGGCAGAGAATTCCATGGATTCACTCCTCTCTGGGAAAAGCAGTTCTTCTTCAACTCTATCTTAAATCTACTCCCCTAAATCTTGAGGCCATGTCCCCTACTCCTAGTCTCACCCACCAGCAAAACAACTTGCCTGCCTCTATCTTATCCTTCTCTTTCATAATTTTATATGTTTCTATAAGATCCCCTTTCATTCTTCTAAATTTTAGTGAGTACAGTCCCAGGCGGCTCAAACTCTCCTGATAGGGTGAACTCTCATCTCCGCAATCAACCTGGTGAGCCTTCTCTGTACCGCCTCCATTGTCACTATATCTTTCCTCTAGTAAGGAGACCATAACTGCGTACAATACTCCAGGTACAGCCTCACCAACAACTTGTACAATTACAGCAGAACCTCCAAGCTCTTCAAATCAATTCTTCTAGCAATGAAAACCAATATTCCGTTTGCCTTCCCAATTACCTGTTGCAGCTGCAAATGAACTTTTAGCGATTAATCTACGAGCACTCAGAAGTCCCTCTGCACAACAGCATGCTGCAATCTTTCACCATTTAAGTAATATTCCGACCGACTATTTTTATTTTCAAAGTGGATCATATTTACCAACATTGTACTCCATCTGGCAGGCCCTTTCCTACTCACTTAACCGATCTATATCTCTCTACAGACCTTCCACATCCTCTGCATAGTTTGCCTTTCCACTCAATTTAGTGGCATCAGCAAATGTGGATACATTACACCTGGTCTCCTCTTCCAAATCATTTATATATATATATGAACAGTTGCGGACCCAACACCAACCCCTGCAGCACCTCGCTCACCACCGATCACCAACTAGAGAAACACCCATTTATGCCAACTCTTTGTTTTCTATTGGTTAACCAGTCCTCTATCCATGTTGGTACGTTCTCCGCAACTCCATGCATTCTTATCTTATGGATGAGTCTTTTATGCGGTACCACATCGAACGCCTTCTGGAAATCCAAGCAAACAGCATCCAGTGTTATCACTCCATCTACCGCACTTGTTACATCCTCAAAGAACTCCAAGACGTTTATCAAACATGACCTTCCCTTCCTGAATCCATGCTGCATCTGCCTGATGAAACCTTTTCTATGCAGTTGTCTCACTATTTCTTCTTTAGTGATAGCCTCCAGCATTTTCCCGACTACAGTTGTTAGGTTCCCTGGCCTAAAGTTACCTGCGTTTTGCCTACACACTTTTTTAAACAGTGAACATGACATTCACAGTCTTCCAGTCCACCGGGACCTGTCCAGAGTTCTGTGAATTTTGGTAAATTACCCCTAATGCACCTACTATAACTTCTGCCATTTCTTTCAGCACCCTGGGATGTATTCCATCAGGACCCGTGGGACTTATCTACCTACCTTTAGATCCTCAAGTTTGCTCAACTCTACCCCTTTAGTGATAAAAATTGAATTGAGGTCCTCACCTCCCACTGTATTCTGAACATCATTCTTTCGCATGTTAGACACATCTTCTCCTGTGAAGACTGACACAAAATAGCTATTCAAGGCCTCGGCCATTTCAGCATTACCCAATATAAGTTCCCCATTCTCATCCTGAAAGGGACCTCGTCCACTTTAGCCACCCTTTTCGTTTTTTGTATTTTATAAAAACTTTTCCTCCCTGTTTTTATACTCTGTGCTATTTTGCATTCATAATCTATCTTCCCTTTCCTTATTGCTTGCTTCATGATTGTTTGCTGCTTTTTAAAGTTTTCCCAATCTTCCTGTTTCCCAGTACTCTTGGCAACTTTGTTAGCCTGAGATTTTAATTGGATGCCTTCCTTTATTTCCCTGGTTATTCAAGGCTGGCTCTTCCTACTGTTACTATCTTTGTCTTTGACCAGAGTATATTTTCCTTGAGCACTGTGAAAAACCTCTTTGAAAGAGATGATGTTCCCTCAGCAAAGACCCTCTGATGCTATGACATTCTCTCAGCAGTGATGCTTCAACAGTGTGAGAAATCAAATGAGACCTTTCTTGACAGCAAGACCAACAGTTTACATTTTCTAACTAAGTTCTGGATGTCGAAATGTTATTCTCTCTACTGATTGGCAAGACCTTAATAGTGCGAATTATTGTTTATTATATCTCACCTTATTAATGTTCATATATTCTACCACCACTTAATAGAAACAAATCACTGCAAATTCCCAAAATGAAAGGCAGAGCAGCTATCTGGTGACTCCAGCTTGCCACTTGCTCCTCCAGACATCCCTGTTGGCCTCCCAACACCGAGGTCTCAGGAGGAGCTCCTTGGGGGGGGGGCAGTAGTTGCATGCATGCCCACATCCATGGACATTGGCAGTTAACATGTATTAGCTTCTCTGTCTCTTCAAAACACATCTCAGATCCACTTACAGTGTGTTCCTGTACACCACATAATATTTTGGGGTGCACAGTCACCTATCAATGCATAGGTACTGAAAGGACACTGTGTGTGCTTGGGCAGGTGCCCAGCTTATTAATTGGACAAGGCTCCATCTCTTGTTTTCTTAATGCTCACTACCTTTGAGCCCAGCTGGATGCTCCCAGCATCCCAGCCTTTTCTGTTCTTCGCTCTTTCAGCAAGAGCTAAAATACTCTGTCCTACCTTGCCTTTTATTGCAGACACAAAGCCAGGAAGCTTGTCATAATTGTCCACACTGATCAGTCAAGGGGATGGGCATGATGCTGCATAGTACACTGCTTTGTTGATTTCACATTTGGTCCACATGTCAGCTGCTTATGTGGAAAACACACTGCCTGTGTTTCAGCTAAATGTCCATGTCTCAAAGTCTAAGGAAAGTAGTCCTCTGTCAAGTCAAGGAAATACATTTTCATCAAAGAGTCCGAGAACAGTACATCAATGGTAGCCTGGGATGCCAATCCAGGGACTTGGGCACAGTCAATCAGCTGCTTGGTGCAGTCAGGGACTGGATCGTCTCCGAGAAGGGTGTAAGGAGCTGAATATTGGTCACCTCATCATCTGTCTTGGCTATTTCTGACCTACTGTAGACTGTTTTCTTCATGGAATATCAGAAATAGAGGAATTAGTTGAGATGAAAGTGAGTGGCATGGCTCTTAGTGCTGATCCCAATGGGAAAAAGATGGTGAGGTGTCCCAAGCAAAAGTGAGTAGGCAGTACAGAGGCCTTGCAGCATTCATAATTTGTGGGAGTGGGATGCGTGAAAGCAAGTGGATGAGACGTTGCAGGCAATAGTGAGAGTGGATGAAGAAGGGCTTATGCCCGAAACGTCGAATCTCCTGTTCCTTGGATGCTGCCTGACCTGCTGCGCTTTTCCAGCAACACATTTTCAGCTCTGATCTCCAGCATCTGCAGACCTCACTTTCTCCTCAATAGTGAGTGTGGTGTGGTATCAGCCTTGGTGGGAGATGGGTGCAGTAGCAGAGATCGAGTCAGTTTGTGGTAGCAGACTGAAGATGGTGGCACTTATTTTGACAGAGCAGAGAAGGTCATCGACCTTCCTCATACATTGCTGGTCAATTATTCAGTTATTTGAAATTGCACTGACCCAGTTGGCAACCTGAGACCAGCCTGGCAGGGTCAGCCATTGTGGCTTCCTGTGCGGTTCCTGAAGGAAGAGGGATGCCTCCTGTGCACCATCCCACCCAGGGGGCCCTGCAAGTCTCCAAGCCCTCACCTATCATGTAGGGGTCAATGTCATGCGGCATGATGTGCAGCTCCATACTGTCAGTGCTTCACTGGGTGCACTATAGCCTTTTAGGTGTAGTAACATCTCTGGAAAGAAACAGAATTAACATTTCAATTCAACAACCCTGTATGAGACATGCTCTGATGGAAGGTCATTGCCCGGAACTAAAACTCTCTATTCAAACACATGCAGTGCTTTGAAAAGCCTGCCAAAAAGCCTTTAAACAAAGTCCAATAGCACTGATAAGCATTCATGAGCTTGGTACAGTGCTTTGCTCAGACTTTGGAGCTAGCTATTTTAGCATGGGAGAGGTGGCCAACACCAACAACACACAGTGAACTTGACCATGTGGTATTGTTGGATAGTTAATGTCTCAGTTTCTATTTCCTGATGATCAGCTTCCATTCAAAGGTTATATACAGTCAATTCACACCTAATGTTATGCAGCTCATCTTGCTGTCATCATTGTTCCAAATTATAATGAGCAAAGGGGCTTACACTGTATCACAGCAGTACAGCAATCCACCTTCCAAAAGATCACCAGGGATGCTGAGGTACCACCTCCTGGGGAGTGGGGATTAGAAATGCAGAAAATAGGAACAGGAATTAGCCATTCCAACCCTTCAAGCCTGCTCTGCCATTCAATATGATTATGGCTGAACATCCAACTCAGTACCTTGTTCCTGCTTTTTCCCCACTTCCAGATTGCTCCGTGGAATGTGAACCTGTTGCCCACTCTCGGGACGGCAACATTCAACTTCCTACTGCTGCCATACCACAAATTCCCTGTTGCCCGTCAGCAAGCCAACACATACCATGATGACACAATCTACACCCAAGCATTATAAATCTAGAACTGTTTGAAGGTGTTTTCCATCTGCAGTCTGCTCCAGTAAACATGGACACTGATGATATCTAGCTTTGTCTCACCACCATCTCTTTTGACCCCTCCACTGTGTTAAATGTTCATACCATTTGTCAAACAAGCAGTACTAAATGAACAAAAAGTTCTCACAACTTGTTCCTGGGGTCGATTCCAGCCTCAGGAGACTGTCTGTATGGAGTTTACACATTCTCCCTGTGTCTGCCTGGGTTTCCTCCAGGTGCTCCAGTTTCCTGATGTGCAGGTTAGGTGAATTGGCCATGCTAAATTGCCCATAGTGTTCAGGGATGTGTAGGGCAGGTGCATTTGTCAGCGATAAATATAGAATAGGGGAACGGTCTGAGTGGTTATTCTTTGGAGGGTCAGTGTAGACTTGTTGGCCCCAAGGGCTTCTTCCCACACTATAGGGATTCTAATTCTAATTCTATACTCTGTGCCACCATGTACAAATGCCAGGACCCCATCAGCTTTGTTCTCTGTTTTATTACCCTGTCAGTGTTGTGCATAAAACCACTTAGTCTTGGTCTTCTTGCACCAACTTTAAATTGACATGCTTTCTACCTGCTCCACCTTCCATTTCAAGGCATCATCTCACAGTTTTCCACAGAGTTTTAGCTGCATTGTCTGTTCCACCCATCTGCCTGGGTTCTCTTGAAATCTTTGATTATCTTCCTCATTACTTTCTACACTTCAAGGTTTGTATCATCCGGCATGATTTTCATTTCTGAACTCTGGGGAGCTCCATTATGTTCCCTGTTCAGTCTGGAAGACTGCCGTTCAGTACAAGGAGAAAGTGAGGACTGCAGATGCTGGAGATCAGAGTCACAAAATGTGGTGCTGGAGAAGCATAGCCAGTGAGGCAGCATCTGAGGCGCAGGAAAGTTGACCTTTCATCAAGAATCCTGATGAAGAGCTTATGCTTGAAACATCGACTCTCCTGCTCCTCAGATCCTGCCTGACTGGCTGTGCTTTTCCAGCACCACACGTTTTGACTGCCATTCATTACAATCTGTCCTTAATCAAGTCTGTAAGCAGCTACTACCTCCCTTTTACTCAACTGTTTTCAATTTTCCCAGCAAGTCTAACGCGTGGTACTTTATCAAACATTACATAAAGCCCATTCACACAATAACTACATTGCTCTGATCCATCCTCTTTGTTATCTCATTCTGGATTAGTGGTGCTGGAAAAGCACAGCAGTTCAGGCAGCATCCGACGAGCAGTAAAATCGAAGTTTCGAGCAAAAGCCCTTCATCAGGAATACTTGTACCTTTTTACCTTTTTACCTCTCTGTATACAAACAGAAATTTAAAATTCCATGTTGGTTCTTCTGTATTACCCTTGAGCTTGTCCAAGTAGGAATTAATTTCCTACCACACAATTTTTCTAACAGCTTCCCTATCACTGGTGACAGACCAACCTGAAACTATCAGTTTTATCCTTCTTCATCTTGTTTGGAGAGAGGCGTAAGTTTTGCTATACTGCCACAGGGCTGGGTCTATGGATCCCAGTGAAACATGGAGTTCAGTCAAATTAAACAAGCCTTGTGGAGCTCTGTCACCAGAATAAAGAGGAAATTAATCACCACCCATTAATACTGTAGAGCACCAACGCACACAACAGGTAATACTTCGGATAATTCCTCTTTTAATGACCTTTTGGGTCAGGTGTTGGTTAAGAATTGAACTTACCAGGTATGTATAGCCTGAATTGATTTTGTTTATTCAGTCCTAAGAATAGTGGGAATTATTAACTGAAAATCTCTGAGACATCCTAACTGAAAATTCAATGACTAATAATGCAGCAAGAAAATGAAACGAAGATAGGAGCTGTTCACCTTCATTGTACATGGCCTACAAAGATGCTGCTTGGCTTGCTGAACACTTTCTACCATTTCATGTTTGTATACCGTAATGTGAGCAGCACAGGACAATACCACTGTAAGGACAGACAGAAGCTATGCAGTGTTCTCGCAACATCATTTTAATTCGTAATAAAATCTAATAGTTGTCACTGTTGGCATAAAGGGTAGGAAGAAAAATTAAAATTGCAAGCACAAATGATTGACCCATCTGTTTAGTCACATGAAAAATTTAATCAAAGATATTCTGGATCAGTGTCCTTTTTAGCCAAGGTGATAATGTCTTCCAAGATTGAAAAGTCAATGGCAAAACAAAAGTTCATTTTCTATGAGACTGTGAGCCAGACAATTGCCACAGAACAGACTAAATGACCTCAACATGCTGCAAGTTTTAAAACTGACTTAACAACTTGCAAATAAACAAATTATAACTGCAACTGGAGAGCACCTCATGCAGTGATAATTCAATAGAGCCACCCAGGCTGGAGCAGATATTTCATCAGAAAAAGGTTAATGTTCTTCATCCCTGCACAACCTTGACCTTAATGTAATTGAGTGGCTTATATGAAGCCTTGAAGGTCAGAGTCAATAACAGGAGGCAGCTGAGAATCTGTAAGGCAGGCTGTTCCACTTGATAAAAGCGATATTGGAAGACTGTCAGTTCAGTACTTTAAAAGCAGGAGCAGCTTCATGTGACACACAGCCTGCCATTTCTGTGCTGCAATGATTGCTCAGGTACTGAAAGCATTAGGGACAATTAGTTCCAAATGCAGGGTAGTGCTTACAAGATGTTAATTATTGGTGTTTTTTCCTTTCTGTGAGTTCACAATGTAATTTAATAAAAATAGCCCAACTTTAAAAAAACAACAGGAAATCAGACTGAATTACAGATTATGATGTACCACTTTATCTCAGTATTCATCACACTCATTTACAACCTTTGAAGTATATAGTATAAATATTAAATCATATTTTAGTAACCTTTATTCAATAGACCAATGATGTTGTAGATTTTATTACGAATTAAAATGATGTTGCAAGAACACTGCATCACTTCTGTCTGTCCTTACAGTGGTATTGTCCTGTGCTGCTCAATTCGGTTGTTTTGTCCTGAAGAGTGTTAAGCTTCTTGAGTTTTGTTAGATCTGCACCCATCAAACAAGTAGGAGTATTCTTGCACAACTTGTGATGCATTCTGACGTGTGTCTTGTAGATAATGGACAACTTTGGAGAGTCAGAAGGTGTGTTACGCGCTGCAATATTCCTAGCCTCTGACTGCTCTAGTCGCGATTGTGTTTATATAGTGACTCCAGTTGTGTTTCTGGTCAAACGTAACCCCCAGAATGTTGATAAGTGGGGATTTAGTGATATTAACACTATTGAATGTCAAGGGATGATGGTTAGATTGATTGTTATTGGAGATGGTCATTGCCTAGCATTTCTGTAGTGCGAATGTAATTACTGGTCAATTTTCAGCCCAAGCCTGGATATCATCCAGATCTTCTTGTACTTGAAAATGGACTGCTTCAGTATCTGAAGAGTCATGGATGATGCTGATCATTGTGCAATCATTGGCGAACATTCTCACCTCTGACCTTATGATGAAAGAACTGAAGATGGTTGGGTCTAGGGCACTACCCTGAGGAACTCCTGCAGATGACTGGCCTCCTACAATCACAGTGGAATCGATGTTTCAGGCATAAGCCCTTCTTCAGGAATCCTGAAGAAGGGCTTATGCCCGAAACGTCAATTCTCCTGCTCCTCGGATACTGCCTGGCCTGCTGCACTTTTCCAGCACCACACTTTTCAACTCTGGTCTCCAGCATCTGCAGTCCTCACATTTTCCTAGTTGATCTTAACCTACTGCGAATCCTCTTGTAAGGATGCCTATCTTGAAGAAGCTCTCCTTCTCCCTCTACAAGGATCTCCCTGAGTCGCTCTCTCACTGCACGATTCCTGAAGAAGGGTTTATGCCCAAAACCTCGATTCTCCTGCTCCTCGGATGCTGTCTGGCCTGCTGCGCTTTTTCAGCACCACACTTTTCAACTCCAACAATCACAGCCATCTTCCTATGTTCCAGTTTTGACTTTAAGCAGTGAAGAGTTTGTCCCCTGATTCCCATTGATTCCAGTTTTGCTATGACTCCTTGATGTCACACTCAGTTGAATGTGGCCTTGATGTCAAGGGCCATCACTCCCACCTCATCTCTTTATTTCAACTCTTTTATCCATGTTCGAACCAAGGCAGTAATGAGGTCAAGAGTTGAGTGGCCCCAGCAAAAGCCAAACTGAGTGCCACTGAGCAGATGCTCTTGCTAACTCATGTCCATTACTTTATTGAGGATTGAGAGTAGATGGAAGGGGCAATAATTGGTCGTTCTGTAGCTAACAGTTCTGAAGAAGTGTCACTAAATCTAAAACATTAACTCTTCTTTCTCTCCACAGATTACCAAGGTTAATAAGGTTAGATCACATGAAATCGAGGAAAGAACAAGCCATTTGGATAAATAACTGGCTCGAAAGGAGGAGAGGGTGGTGGTAGAAGGTTGACTTTCGGACTGGAGGCCTGATGTAGTGGACAGAGAAGAAGGGTACAATGGGACCTTGATTAGATGGAGTGGGAAGTGGCAGTTTGAGATTAATTTAGATAAATGTGAGGTGCTGCATTTTGGTAAGGCAAATCAGAGTAGGGATTATACGCTTAACAGTAAGGTCCTGGGGAGTGTTGCTGAACACCAAAATTGGAGGTATAGTGGGCAGCAAAAAAGGTTATCTCAGAGTATAACAAGACCTTGATGAGATGGGTCAATGGGCGAAGGAGCGGCAGATGGAGTTTAATTTAGATTAATGTGGGGAATTGCATTTTGGTAAGGCAAATCAGGGTAGGACTTATACACTTAATGGAAAGTGTTCAGTGTTGCTGAACAAACAGACCTTGGATTGCAGGATGATAGTTCCTTGAAAGTGATTTGTAGGGCTCTTCCATCATTGAGAATGGGGATATTTGTAGACCCTCCTCCTCCAGTGAGTTAATTAATTGTCCTCTGTTCATGACTGGATGTGGCAGGACTACAGAACTTAGACCTGATCCATTGGTTGTATGATCACTTAGCTCTGCTATCACTTGCTGCTTATGCAGTTTGGCATGAAAGTTTGATGGCTTTAACAGCTTGCCATTTCATTCTTAGGTATGCCTGGACCTGCTCTTGGCATGCTTTGCTGCACTGTACCTTAAGTGTGGCCTGATGTTAATGGTTAACTGGAAGATATGAAAGGTCAGAAGGTTGCAGCTTGAATTGGAGTATGATTCTGCTGCTGTTAATGGCTTACAGCATCCCATTGGTGCACAGTTGCTGGATCTGCTCGAAGTTTGTCCCATTTAATAGTGCCACACAACACGATGGAGGTTATTCTCAATGTGAAGGTGTGACTTCATCTCCACAAGGAGTATGTGATGGTCACTTTACCAATACTGTTATGGACAGATGCATCTGCAGCTGGCAGATTGATAAGGATGAGATCAAGTATGTTTTTCTCTCTGTTGGTTCGCTCACCACTGCTGCCGACCCAGTCCAGCAGCTATGTGGTTTAGGACCTGACCAGCTGCTGCCAAGCCAGTCTCTGTGGCAGATATTGAAATACCCATCCAAAGCACATTTGCACCCTTGCCATTCTCAGTGCTTCCTCCAAGTTTTGTTCAACATGGATCTGGATTAATTCATCAATCAAGGTACATGGCAATCATCAGGAGATTTCATTGCCCATGCGTAACCTGGAGCCACGAGACCTCATGAGGTCTAGAATCAATATTGAGGTCTCCCAATGAAAATCCTTCCTGAGTTTATACCACTGCGCTGCCATTTCTGCTCGGTCTGTCCTGCCAATGAGATAGAGTGTTGGCTAAGGCATTGTCTGTATGGTACAATTCCATGAGTATGACTATATCAGGCTGTTGCATGACTAGTCTGTGAGTCAGCTTTTCCAATTTTGAACTAACTCATTGATATTATTAAGGAGAACTTTACCAGATCAACAGAGATATTTTACTATTGTCATTTCTGGTGCCCAGGTCAATGCCCAGTTAATCCATGCGGTTTCATTTCCTTTTTGAGACTTTGTAGCGATTGATAGAACCAAATGGCTTGCTAGGCAATTTCACAGAACAGCTGAGAGTCAGCCTCATTGCTCTAGGCCTAGAGTCATATGTCGGCCAGACCAGGTGAGGATGACAGATTTCCTTCATTGGAGGACAGTGGTGAGCCAGGTGGAGTTTTCTGACAATTGACACTGGTTTCATGTTATCAGTGGATTCTTCATTCCCAATTTTTTTTTTTGTTGAATTGAAATTCAATCATCTTCGGTGGCAGGTTTCAAAATTGGTCCCCAGAATATTCGCTGAATTTCTGGATTAATCGTCAAGCAGTAACACCACTAGGCCATCAACAGTAGGTAAGACAACTGCCCTTAATGATTGTTGACTAGCAATAGGGCTTTCCTTTTCTTGTTTTTCTCATAGTGAATCAGATAATGTAGTAGTGATGACGGTAAAACTGTTAGTGTCTGAGGTCATTTGCAGCTGATAGCAAGATGTGCATTTGAATCAGAGATCTAATTCTGTTCAACAGGATACACTACAGAAGTGTGTTCAGTCTGCAATTAAATAGAAATTACTGAAGTAATGAGATGAACTGATTTTATGCTATTAGTCTTGACTTAAAAAACCTTTTTAAAAAGTTAAAAATTATTGAATGAGGTATGTTGGTTTTTAATAACTTACTAAATTCATAATTATTGTTGAAAACCTTCTGTGGCCTAAGTTTTACTGACTTATATCTGTGGACTGTCTGACAGTTTCTGAAAAAAATTGTTTACGATATGACAGCTCCTCTCTTAATATCATGTGTACATACCAATGATTTATATAAAATGTAATAAAAAACTAAGGATAGTTTTCTTCCAATCAAGGTGTCTGTGAGAATACTTCAATGCAAATGGTTGTTTGTCCTGTTCAATGACACAACTATAACTTGGAGCCTTGAGATTTCCTTGAATCAGCACCAAATTCAAATTAATGACAGGGAAAATGGGATGACTAGACCTTTCTGGGTGTTTTTTTCTTGAGGTCAGCAGTGAGGCCATCACTTTGCTGCTAAAAGTGAAATACAGGCCAATAGTCATTCTATTGAATTAATGACAACAAAAACTAAATTAAAAGCTTAACAACATTGAGACAGTAAATAGGTTTATGCACAATAGTTTTGGTTTTCTGTTATACAGTCATAGAGTCATAGAGATGTACAGCATGGAAACAAACCCTTCGGTCCAACCTGTCCATGCTGACTAGATATCTCAACCCAATCTAGTCCCACTAAGATTTGCTTTCCCAAAATGCAGCACCTTGCATTTATCTGAATTAAACTCCATCTGCCACTTCTCAGACCATTGGCCCATCTGGTCAAGATCCCGTTGTAATCTGAGGTAACCTTCTTCGCTGTCCACTACACCTCCAATTTTGGTGTCATCTGCAAACTTACTAACTATGCCTCTTATGCTCACATCCAAATCATTTATATAAATGATGAAAGGTAGTGGACCCAGCATCAATCCTTGTGGCACTCCACTGATCACAGGCCTCCAGTCTGAAAAACAACCCTCCACCACCACACTCTGTCTTTTACATCTGAGCCAGTTCTGTATCCAAATGGCTGGTTCTCCCTGTATTCCTTACTAACCAATCTCCCATGGGGAACTTTGTTGAACGCCTTACTGAAGTCCAAACTTATGTCTACCATTCTGCCCTCATCAATCCTCCTTGTTACCTCTTCAAAAAACTCCATCAAGTTTGTGAGACATGATTTCCCACACACAAAGTCATGTTGATTATCCTGAATCAGTCCTTGCCTTTCCAAATACATGTATATCCTGTCCCTCAGGATTCCCTCCAAACCTTTGCCCACCGCCGGCATCAGGCTCACCGGTCTATAGTTCCCTAGCTTGTCCTTACCACCTTTCTTAAACAGAGGCACCATGTTAACCAACCTCCAGTCTTCTGGCACCTCACCTGTGACTATCGATGACACACATATCTCAGCAAGAGGGTCAGCAATGATTTCCCTAGCTTCCCACAGAGTTCTAGGGTACACCTCATCAGGTCCTGGGGATTTATTCATTTTTATGTGTTTCAAGACATCCAGTACTTCCTCCTCTGTAATATGGACATTTTTCAAGATGTCACTATCCATTTCCCTACATTCTATATCTTCCATATCCTTTTCCACAGTAATTACTGATGCAAAATACTTGTTTAGTATCTCCCCCATCTCCTGCGGCTTCACACACAGGTTACCTTGCTGATCTTCCTCGGATGCTGCCTGAACTGCTGTGCTTTTCCAGCACCACTCTAATCTAAACTCTGATTTCCAGCATCTGCAGTCATTGTTTTTACCTAGTTGATCTTTGAGGAGCCCTATTCTCTCTCAGTTACCCTTTTATCCTTAATATATTTGTAAAGACCCTTTGGATTCTCCTTAACTGTATTTGCCAAAGTTTTTGTCCTCCTGATTTCCCTCTTAAGTACACTCCGACTGTCTTCATACTCATCTGAGGATTCACTCGATCTATCCTGCCTGTACCTGACATATGCTTCCTTCTTTTTCTGAACCAAACCCTCAATTTCTTTAGTCATCCAGCATTCCATATACCTACCAGCCTTCTCTTTCACCCTGACAGGAATATACTTTCTCTGGACTCTTGTTATCTCATTTCTAAAGGTTTCCCATTTTCCAGCTGTCCCTTTACCTGCGAACGTCTGACCCCAATCAGCTTTGGCAAGTTCTTGCTTAATACCGTCAAAATTGGCCTTTATCCCAGTTTAGAACTTCAACTTTTAGATCTGGCCTTTTTCCATCACTATTTTAAAACTAATAGAATTATGGTTGCTGGCCCCAAAGTGCTCCCCTGCTGACACCTCAGTCACCTGCCTTGTTATTTCCCAGGAGTAGGTCAAGTTTTGCACCTTCTCTAGTAGGTACATTTACACACTGAATCAGAAATTTTCCTCAACACACTTAACAAATTCCTCTCCATCTAAACTCTTAACACTTGTGGCAGTCCCAGTCTATGTGTGGAAAGTTAAAAATACCCTACCGTAACCACACAATTATTCTTACAGATAACTGAGATCTCCTTACAAATTTGTTTCTCAATTTCCCCCTGACTATTGGGGGCTCTACAATACAATCCCGATAAGGTGTTCATCACTTTCTTATTTCTCAGTTCCACCCAAATAACCTCCCTGGATGTATTTCCGGGAATATCCTCCCTCAGCACAGCTGTAATGCTATCCCTTGTCAAAAATGCCACTCCCCCTCCTCTCTTGCCTCCCTTTCTATCTTTCCTGTAGCATTTGTATCCTGGAACATTAAGCTGCCAGTCCTGCCTATCCCTGAGCCATGTTTCTGTAATTGCTATGATATCCCAGTCCTAAGTTCCTAACCATGCCCTGAGTTCAACAGCGTTCCCTGCTGGGCCCCTTGCATTGAAATAAATGCAGATTAATTCATCAGTCCTACCTTGTTCTCTGCTTTGTTCCTACCTGCCCTGTTTGACTTGCTTCTGTTCTCAACTTTACCAGTCTCACATTGACCTCTTTCCTCACTATATCCCTGGGTCAAACTACCCTCTCCACAACCACCTCCACCCTCCGCCCCCACCCCCCCCGCCCCCGCCCCCCCCCAACCCTCCCCCAACCCCTCAACCAACCTTACTAGTTTAAATCCTCCCAAGCAGCTCTAGCATATCTCCCTGCCAGTTTATGAGTCTATCTCATGGACGACACAATTAGTGAAGTTTCTAAGCAAGGTGTAACTACAGGACGCAGTAACTTTATAGAAAAATTTTTTCTCAAAGCCTTTCATCTACATTTACCTTTTACTCACCAGCTCCTTACCTACCCTATGTCCTATCCCTGTTAAACTCTAAATGTATTTGACAGTGAAAGTTACTATCACTTCACAAACTGCTTTTAATTTCCCTCAACTGCACCCTGATCAGCACAGTTAGTAGAGGTCCTAGTTCATGGGCTTACTTTCTCATCTAATTTTCTCGTCAGTTTATAAAAATACAGCTTTACATCAAACAATCAGAGGAAGTAGAATAAATTAGAAAACTAGAGTGCCCAGCACCAGTACACAGAAACAAATAGTGCATGTATCCATGATGATCCGTTGCTATTCATAGCAACAGACAACGTTCCTGAGTATTAGTGCCTATATGGCAAACTAACCTATATGTTTGGTTCTGAAACTTTGAAAAAGTGCCATGGTATTGAAGTTCACATTTGCACACTACCTGATTGAGGTCTAATTAATCCATGCAGGCTTAATGTGATTAAACACAGCTTTTTTTCACAATTCATAGGATCCATTTATTTCGAAATCAAAATTCAGTGAGTTAATTCCCAAGTTTACTACTTCTTTTGGATGCAGCTTATTTCCGCTTCATAAATACACATATCTCTTTCAAACATTTTAGCTGAGCCTTTATGGCACTAAAATATGAATACCCACATTGTAAGCCATGACAGCAGTGAAATTAGAGAAGTAATCAAAATACTGTCTTACAATCACCATTTTCTTCTAAACAGCATTTATAAATCCAATTAAAATTAAAATTCCAAAATTGCCTCATATTTTAGGTTTGTGTCAGACATACACACCTTGTATAATTTTCTTTTACAATGTTTGTCAGAATTACTTTCCACTAGATTCAACTTTGCAAACTGATTCTGACCAAGTAGCACAAATAGGCAATCAGTAAAGGAGGGTACCTTTTTTAGATTAGATTACTTACAGTGTGGAAACAGGCCTTTCGGCCCAACAAGTCCACACTGACCCGCCGAAGCTCAACCCACCCATACCCCTACATTTACCCCCTACCTAACACTACGGGCAATTTAGCATGGCCAATTCACCTGACCCGCACATCTTTGGACTATAGGAGGAAACCGGAGCACCCGGAGGAAACCCACGCAGACACGGGGAGAATGTGCAAACTCCACACAGTCAGTCACCTGAGGCGGGAATTGAACCCGGGTCTCTGGCGCTGTGAGGCAGCTGCGCTAACAACTGTGCCACCGTGCCACCCACAACCTTTTTTTTTCAAAAACCTTTCAATATTTAAAGAACATTACTAAGATATTAATCAGTTACATCCTCAAGAAACTATAGCTTATACCAAAGAACCAGCTGTATTCTCAATATGTCAGCAAAAAACCCTGAAGGATGTATGATTTATAAAAGTTTCTTACAATAATGTAGTTCAAAAATGACTTTTGTGTGCAGAGGTGGCACTGTATATCAGAGTGTTCTTTTGCCTCAGATTGGGTTTAAAATTCAGACAGCCTGGTATGTGAAAATCCAATTAAAATTAGTTTCAGTATTTTGAATCCAACTTCAGTAAGTGCTGACCCAAATCATGTGTCACTCACAATTTAGTCTTAAATAGGCAATATCACCCAGCAAAGTGAAAGGAATAGATCTGTTGGAAACTGAGATGTTAGACTGAGATGCCTCATTACGTGCTCTATTCCTTACACAGTTAAAGCAGGCTACCAGACTTAATAGCCTACAAAGGTGTGCATTTTGCATGGCCAATCAAGTTGACTATTTATCTGCAAGCTCCTTCAATGTGCCGAGGGTAAGAAGGGGAGTTTCCTGTTTATCGTCAGTTACACCACAACAGTTTCCTCATGTTAAAGGATTTCATTTAAAGACTTACATCCTCAAAAAAGACAGCCATTCATTGAGAATTGAAATGTTCTACTCGATCTGATGGACATGGAACTTCTTAAAAAACTATTCCATGAATGCACACATTCAAATTTTCTGGATTTCTCAAGTTAATCTGCAATACATTATATGATGGAATTTATCTTACGAACAAAACTTTCAAATAAACTATGTTTGCCATAGCCACGTGCAAGCTATGAGGTTCCTCTAGAAATTGAGGATAGACCAGTGACCTTTAACTTTTCATCTCTGACATGTAGACTTTTCTGATGTTTCTGGCTGGGAATTTCCTATGTCAAATGAAACTGACAGATGTCATTCTAATTCCAATTGTTATTGTCTAGGCAATTGAACAAGACTGTCCACTGTCCTGACACAAATGGGTAAACGCAAACAGCCAAGTTTTACAGGTAACGCACAGACTGGAGAGGGTGAATAGTGATGGTGTACAGAGGGTTTCTTCTGAGATTAAGTTAGGGCAAAGGAAGTTTTAATAACACCTAACCATTACTGATTTAGAGAGAGCTTGGATGTTCCCAGGAAAAAAACAAACTCCCTCCTTGTGGTAACCATAAAAAGAGAAGGGAAAAAGAAAAGATCCTTTGTAGAAAGTCTGGCTACTTGTTTGGAGCATTATCAGGTGACTGTAAAGAATGAAAGGAGACATTTGTGAGGATACACAATGTCAGGCAGCACACAATCTGTTTCATCTGAGTTTATTTGCAAGAGGAGCTTCAGAGATTGGCAATAAATGTAGCACATACATTTTTCCTCATATGGTTCAGATTGTTGATGAAGAATCTGAAGCAGTTGTGCAGACAATGGGCTTTTGGATAAACTGGAGCAGTCTTATAAATACCTTAGCATCAGAACAGATCTCAGGCTAAGAATTCACTGGAATCTGAATTCAATAAAAAATGCAAAATTAAGCATCTAATGATGACCATGAATCCATTGTCTAATGTTGGATAAACCTATATGGTTCACTAACATCCTTTAGGGAAGGAAACTGCCATCTTTACTTGATCTGACCCACATGTGACTCCAGACCCATAGCAATGTGGTTGAGTCTTAACTGCCTTCTGGGAAATTAGGGATGGGCAATAACTGCTGCCTAGCCAGTGACACCCTCATTCCATGAATGATTAGATTTTGATTAGATACATGACAGTGTGGAAACAGGCCCTTTGGCCCAACAAGTCCACACCGATCCTCCTAAGAGTAACCCGCCCAGACCCATTCCCCTACATTCACCACTGACTAATGCACCTAACAGTATGGGCAATTTAGCATGGTCAATTCACCTAACCTGCACATCTTTGGACTGTGGGAGGAAACCGAAGCACCCGGAGGAAACCCACACAGACACAAGGAGAATGTTGCCCAAGCCGGGAATTGAACCTGGGTCCCTGGCGCTCTGAGGCTGCAATGCTAACCACTGAGCCATCGTACCGCCCCATGAATTAAAATATAATTTACAAATTGTGCTGAAACAATTCATCCAGGCTCCAACACCAGCTTTCAAACCCCAAGTAGGACATTGAGAGCAGATACATGGCAACACCAAAATCTGCAAGTTTGATTCCAAGGTACACACAAAACTGACTTGGAACTATATCACCATTCCTTCATGTCGATGAGTCAACATCCCGAAACTCCCTTCTGAGCAGCACCCTAAACACTGCAATAGTTAAAGAAGACTGCTCATCACCACTTTCTCAAGGGTAATCAGGAATGGTCAATAGATACTTACCCTCATCAGCATCATTCACACCCCAGGAATAAGTAAGGAAATTTATCTTTAGCTACATGAGCAAGTCAAGAAACATCTTCAACTTTCAAACTGCACTCAAGAATGCAAACTGTTGTCTCAATGATCAAAATTAATCTAACTAAACAGTAATAATGTTCTCACTGTATCAAGCTATTTAAACATACTGACCATCAATTTATAAGTCACTTAATTGCAGTCAAGTGACATTATCCCAAAATTTACAGGGTATACTGTACACACTTAACATATTAGAAAATGACTCAGATATTCCTGGAACATTGTGATTGATAATGGTGCATTTATTGCAGAGTGACCACAGGCAAGCTCAAAAAATGGTGAAAGTTAGTGAGTACCTAACTTGCACCAATAACTGTCGTTCCACACATTTCTGGGGTGTTTGCACTATTCTTTTCACCCAAAGTGGCGACAAGATAGATCCCGATTCCCGATACCATTATCAAAGATCACAATTCTCCCACATTTAAGTCAGTTTTCATATTCCTGTGACTGAAACTAAAAACTAACAACTGTGGTGACCCAGTCAATGGAGTGATATTTTATGTACAAGTATGTAATGATGATTTTGGATATAAATATAAGGACCAGAAATGTCATGATTCATTTGTTATTAGATTTGCCTGTCATACTTAACCATCTCATGCAGCCAGGAAAACATACAAAATAAAATGCTTTCCTTCCCCTGTAATGCTCAAACACCCCATCCTCCCATTCTAACACACATTACACTATCCTCCCACAGTCAGTGTGTTCTGCTCACAGTTTCTTACTGCACTTTCCCTGTCAACAGCATTCTCTTTAAGCCTGAAGCTAATATCATGAGTCAGTTTACTGTTCCTTTTTGAACTAATATTCATGATGAATTGGCTCCACTTTTAAATGATGCAATAAAATTGATTCAGTGCCATTATGATTTTATAAGTGATTGCTGAATAATGAAGGTAATTCTAAAAGAACTAGAATTCACACAGCAATTGAAACCACCTTAATCAATTGTTCAGCAAAAGGTTTCCAATAGCCATTGTACGGCTTGCCCTGGCCTCATCTTTGGAGATCTTCTCTTTGCAGCCCTCAGCTTCATACATCCGCAACAAAGAACAATCCAAAATCCATTAACAAGCGAGCCCTGACAGGTCAACCACTTCATCCAGTTCTAAGAGTCATAGAGTCATGCGACATGGAAACAAACCCTTCAATCCAACTTGTTCATGGCAACCATATTCCCACCCCAAACCAGTCCCACTTGCCTGTTTGGCCTATATCCCTTCAACTTTTCCTATTCATGTACTTATCCAAATGTCTTTTAAATGTTGTAACTGTACCTGCATCGATCACTTCCCCTGGCAGTTCAATCCACATAGAGACTACTCTCTGTGTGAAAAGATTGCCTCTTATACCCTTTTTAAATCTTTCTCCTCTCACTGTAAAAATATGGCCCCTAGGTTTAGATTCCCCCACCCTAGAAAAAAGACCTTTTCTATTCACCCTTCCCATGCTCTTCATGATTTTATAAACCTCTATAATGTCATCCCTCAACCTTCTATGCTCCAGTGAAAGAAGTCCCAACCTTTTTCAGCCTCTCCTTATAACTCAAACCTTCCATTCCCAGCAACATCCTGGTAAATCTTTTCAGAACCTTCTTCAATTTCATAATATTCTTCCCAAAGCAGAGCAACTTAGCCCAGGGAACTAATTTCTCTCTTTCACAACTCTTATTTTTCCTCCTTGTAAAATCTCCCATCCACAGTAGTGATTCTTTCAAACATTCTCCACAAGTGTATGATTTTCTGGTTCAAATATTTCCTTTTTACTATGGATATTGATGATGAGCCCCTTTGCATGTAAATTAATAACTCAAAATTAAAATACATTTTTAAGGTAAAATAAATTTTCCAGGTTCAGAGGTATAGTGACGAGACTGTACCTATCTCTAAACCAACGACACATTGCATTTGGTGAATTGTATACTCTAAAAATTCTCATATGAACATGCCTGACATCAGGATGAATTATGATCTTGAGACAATAAAAAATAACCCTTGTGATCAGAATATCCTTTCTGTACTTCACTGAGACCAAGTCTTTGTGTGTTCTTACTTTTACATTGAAAAGCATATCCCTATAACTTATTAACCTTGACTGACTCCTTCATTACCCTTACAACACCGACTGACTTTTTTCAACTTGAGTTAGAAATTAGTTTTTCCTTACGATTTATAAAGCCTTGTTTTGCAAACACTGAAGATTCCTGAAAATTGTGAGGCAGCAACCATTGATGAGAACCAAATTACTTTGCCGTCTAACTGTGGTCAGCAGTAATTGGACTCAAGGCATTTAAACTGCTCCTTAGAAATAAGCTGATACATTGGGTGCTTGGATCAACAGTGATAGGCACAGGTAGGTTCCTCTATATCTAAGGAACACATGGCTGCAGAATTCCCAACAAGATTGTATTGGAAAAGAAGTGGCAACGGGAAGGAGGTCTTGTTAATAACTAATCGGATTACACAACAGGAAATTCAATTTTGCAATCAAATGAACTTTTTCTCTAAAATTATCAAGGAGAGATTTTACCCCCCAACACACTGAGAGTGTTTTATCCTTCAAGTGGAACTGCAACACAGACATCAGAGCAGGAAATGCACTGTTAAGTTGTGATGTTCAAATCTTTGTGAAGTTGTTTAGTGATCAAATAAAGAATCTCAAATCAAACCCCACAATTTCAAACATATTAGATCCAATGCTGAGTTCATAAAAACAAATCCACTTCGCTTGACCTTACAGAAGCCTGTGCTCAAATACTTTATAAATATTTAACAAAGCTGAAGACACTGCTTTGTAGTATACCACAGCAGTGTGTTTCAAAACTGCCTGCTAACAGAATAGGGAAACAGATGATGAGTCAGTCTCAAGGATAAACAAGAATGCCAAACATCTCTGCATGATACCGGGAACTAGGAAAAACAACACACATCCAAAACTAGAACGCTCACTTTCATTGCATTTCATTGCCATGAATTTGACTGCAATTTACCACACTAAATTTTCACCCTAAGAGGAATTCATATATTGAGTCAACTGAATGATTAATATCATTAGGATATTTCCAACTTCAATTAAAAGAGGCTTAATATATTACCACTTAGAATATCAGTCAATCTAAGGTCTGCAGATCAGTGCTAAACTCAGCAGCCCTGCCATGAATGATGGAGGACAATTAAAAAACATGAGGAAGTGTAGGCATACAAATATTGGCAGCCACAATGATGGAAGAACCTACCATGTCAATGCAAAAGGTAAAGCCAAAGTATTTGCAATAATCTTCTGCCAGAAGTGTGAAGTAGATGACCCATTTTTGCCTCGAGGTCTCCAGTATTACAGATGTCAGTCTTTAACCAATTTATTCACTCCACGTGAGAACAAGAAACAGAGGAGGGTCTTTGATACCAAAATGACAACATTACAGCAATAATACTGAAAGACTTATGCTTTACAGTTAGCAGAATTCCTAAGAAACTGTTCTCCTACAGTTGCAACATTACCATTCCACTCACAAATGTCAGTAAAGTGATGAAAAGTGTTGCTGACAGTGCTATCAGTGACACTTGCAAATTAATGATCTGCTCACTGATGATCAGTTTATATTCGGCCAGGCCCACTCAAGGAGCCATAGCAAAACGGCAATCAGGGAACTAACTCTCCACTGGCTAGAGTCACATCTGGCACTGAGGAAGATGGTTGTGGTTATTGAAGGTCAGTCATCTCAGCTCCAGGACTTCTCTGCAGGAGTACCTCCGGGTAGTGTTCTGGGCCCAACATCTTCAGCTGCTTCATCAATGACTTTCCTTCCATCATAAAATGAGGAGTGGGGATGTTTGCTTGACTGCACAAACTTAGCACTATTCACACCCCCTCTATACATAGCAAGACCTGGACAACGTCCAGGATTGGGCTGATAAGTGTCAAGTAACAATCCAGGAAATGAACATCTCCAAAGAGAGAGAATGTAACCATCACGTCTTGACATCCAATGACATTTCTATCACTGAATTACGCTGCACTTCCACCCAATAAACACACAGTACCAATCTGGATAATGCTGGGAATTCAGTGACAAGTAATTCACTTCTTGTCTCCTTAGAGCCTGGCATTGAAAAGGCATAAGTTCGGAGTGTGATAAAATTGTCTGGACAAATGCACCTCCAACAGCAATCAAGAAGCTTGACACCATCCAACATGAAGCAGCCCATTTGATCAGCACCCCATCCATCACCTTCACCATTCAGTTCTTTCAACACTAAACAGTAGCAGCCGTATACACTATTTTCTCCAATGCATTGCAGTAACTCATCAGGACTACTTTGACACATCTTACAAACACACACCCACTGCCAGCTAGAAGGACCAAAGCAACAAATACGTGGAAACACTACCATCTGCAACTTCCCCTCCAAACCACGTACCATCCTGACCTGGAAATATATTGTCACTCCTTCACTGTTGCTGATTCAAAATGCTGGACCCCTCCCTAAGGGCATTGTGGAATCTGTACACCATGATGACTGCAGCAATTCAAGAAGACTGCTCCCCACCACCACTTTCAGGGACATTAGGATAGGTTGCTAAATGCTGGCTGGTGACACCCACATCCCACAAATAATTTTTAAAAGGGAGCTTAAAATGTAATCTGCTGGAGGCTGGTTGTGAAATTCATGAGGGCTCATGAGGGCGGCACGGTGGCACAGTGGTTAGCACTGCTGCCTCACAGCGCCTGAGACCCGGGTTCAATTCCCGACTCAGGCGACAGACTGTGTGGAGTTTGCACGTTCTCCCCATGTCTGCGTGGGTTTCCTCCGGGTGCTCCGGTTTCCTCCCACAGTCCAAAGATGTGCGGGTCAGGTGAATTGGCCATGCTAAATTGCCCGTAGTGTTAGGTAAGGGGTAAATGTAGGGGTATGGGTGGGTTGCGCTTCGGCGGGTCGGTGTGGACTTGTTGGGCCGAAGGGCCTGTTTCCACACTGTAAGTAATCTAATCTAATCATGGTCCTTCAAGCAAACACAAACGTTGAGTGGGATTTTGAAGCATAAACGAGGGCAAAGGTGGATGTAGGACTTGGCAAACATGGAAATAACCTGCCATCAATTTTTTTAAAAAAATTATTACTTTAGTTGTGGATTCCTGTTCAGTCCACAGCAGCAGCCGAATGATGGAGTATCTGACCCGACTTTAATTCAAGTAATTTAATTGGACACTCCAAGCATATACGTTAAGGTTTAAAGTTGTCATGGAAAGCTAAAGTTGCTAGCCAGAATGGGAAAAGGACACACCTTGCTTCATCCATGTCTTCCTTGATATTGGAGTAAAAAGTGAGGTCTGCAGATGCTGGAGATCACAGCTGAAAATGTGTTGCTGGTTAAAGCACAGCAGGTTAGGCAGCATCTTGTTTCCTCATTTCCCCTCCCCCCACCTTGTCTCAGTCGGTTCCCTCAACTCAGCACCGCCCTCCTAACCTGCAATCTTCTTCTTGACCTCTCCGCCCCCCACCCCACTCCGGCCTATCACCCTCACCTTGACCTCCTTCCACCTATCTCATCTCCATCGCCCCTCCCCCAAGTCCCTCCTCCCTACCTTTTATCTTAGCCTGCCTGGCACACTCTCCTCATTCCTGATGAAGGGCTCTGGCCCGAAACGTCGAATCTCCTGTTCCTTGGATGCTGCCTGACCTGCTGTGCTTTAACCAGCAACACATTTTCAGCTTCCTTGATATTGGCCACAGATCCAGAAGGATGTTTCTCCCTCATCCCATCACAGGAGGAAAAAGCTGGCACCTGAGACATATATATCACATTTGGATGTTGCTGTGAAAGCGTACAGCAGATGCACCACATTCTGGAAACATGAGAACCATAATGCCTTGCCCTACATCCTTATATTTGTATGGCCTTCAACTCCTTACTCTGCCTTCACAGAAAATGTTTTTCATTCATCCGTTGAATACATCTCATTACTCTCACTCTTTTCTTACTGTGGCAGAGAACAGAGAATACCAGAGCAAAAGGCAAGCATCCAGCCACGTCGCAATCAATATCTGCCCAGCCAGAAGTGTTGGAAATCAGGAGAATTCTGACCATTGGAGATGGGGAGGTGGGAATCTGTCAGCTACTTAGTTACAGGATTAAAACATCAGGGAGCCATGAGTTACAGGTGCTCATATTAACTCCTGAATAGAGTCTGCAGCTTTCATCCTGAAAAGCAAAAAATCAAAAGCAAAAGTCTATAGGTTATTTCATTGCTGAGCTAGAGATGACACATTTTTGGGTGATGGTGTGGTTTTGCTGGTGTGTTGTTTGTGTTATCATGCATGCCTATGGCTATCAGGGTGGGGTTGTATTTTGGTTTTCCTTTCAGGCTTGTATAGCAGCAGTCAAGTAGAGTTATCAACTTATTTCTTTGTGTACCTCACATCAATGTACTGAGCAGCAGGTAGACAGACACTAACTGCAGAAAATTGCGTTCTGATGTGTCAGTTTGTTGAACAACCTCCAAAAAAGCCAATTGTAATTGCTCATCTTATAACAGGGAAAGGTTTCTTTTCCTGCTGTGTCAATTAAATTAACTACTACTTTTGCTATGTATATTCATTTCCTTACAAATAATAATGTCCAACTGCTTTTGTACACCCAACCCTAAGAGCTCAATATTCATGTTTTTTCTGCACATTCAATTGCATTTGGATGACCACATAGCAGCTCCTCAGAAGGGTAAACAATTTAGACAATTCATTTGCAGTAACTACATATTGCTTGCTTTAAGCTATCTTAATTTCCTTTTACAGCTATAGTCTGCAATCTTGTTCTGCTTCACTTGTTAAATATCACAGTTGTCATTCTTTTCCATGGACACAGACATCATGATTGCTGGCCTTTTGTCTCTCAATTCCACAAATGTGATAGAGACTTTTAACAAAGAATGGTCATTGTTTCATTTGAACCATCTTGGTTGATACATGAACCAGTGAAGCCTGAATGAACAAACAGTCAATACTGTGGCCCTGGTGACTCAATGCATTCTGTAAGATCCACACTATTAGCCTCTTGTACTCATTGGAGTTATAGAGGCTGTAAAGATAAGGAAATAACTTCAAAATAAATCATGGATTTATAAAGTCTTTTTCTCTTGACTGTACAATAAATAAACTTTAATCACCTCAACTTCAAGGGTGAAACTTGAATAATTTCCAACGTAATTTAAGTTAGCTTTCATCTCCATTCATGTCTTTGCTCCTACAGGTTTTATCCCCACAGTATCAAATATTTGTCTTTAAGTAGAAAATTAGATGTTTGGTCACACAAATGTAACATCCTTCAATGGACTTCACTTGGTCAAATCAGACAGGTTTATCCTCTGGTTATTATTCTGTTGCTGTTAACAAACCAATGTGTGTATGTAAGGTAACAAAGAGATGGTTCTCAATTTTAATCATCCACAAAAACTCTCTTTTCAACTCATCAATTTTCAATACAGGCCATATAGCAACCAAACATTCTCCAACTGCTATATCACTAGGAAACAATCCTCTGATTAAACGCATTCCTGGATTCCTGGGCTTATTAAACTTAATTAACTTATTAAACTATAGTTAATTTTACTAGAAGCTAAATAGGGCTTTTCATTTCTTTATTTTTCTGACTTTTTTCTTCCTAAGAATTTGTACTGAATAATCTGTACCTAGGTACCTTGTATCCAAGATGGCAACGTAAGTGGCAACCTATAAACTTTTCACTGTACTCATTTGAATGCATGTGACAATAAAGCTAATTCTAATTCAATTCAATTTAATATCTTACTTGAAATGAATTAGTAAGGAAAAACAATATTCATGCATCCGCATCTGGCTTATGGGCATGCATGATCTCTGTAATTTATTTCTAAAATAAGTTTCCATAATACAAGATTAACTTTCCAATAATAATGCTATTCAATGAATGCTATCAAAAAGTGTTACCACAACTAAGGTTAGATATTTATGTGCCAGCTTGTTACATGTAGCTAGTAAACAGCAGTGTATGAACACCAATGTACTGCCTCTTCCATTTGATATTCATGTCAAACCCCTGGTCAGGAAAGGGTCTCACTGGGGAATTCACTCAAAAGAAGGTGAGGTTTCTATTGTTACTGCTGCTCATGGTGTAGTGACTGTAGCCCCTTTTCGGCAGAGACAAAAGATGAGTGGCATGATGGCACAGTGGTTAGCACTGCTGCCTCACAGCGCCAGAGACCCGGGTTCAATTCCTGCCTTGGGCAACTGTCTGTGTGGAGTTTGCACATTCTCCCCATGTCTGCGTGGGTTTCCTCCGGGTGCTCCAGTTTCCTCCCACAGTCCAAAGATGTGCAGGTTAGGTGAATTGGCCATGCTAAATTGGCCGTAGTGTTAGTTGAGGGGTAAATGTAGGGGAATGGAAGCTGGTGATTTGCTCTTCGGAGGGTCGTTGTAGATTTGTTGGGCTGCAGGGCCTGTTTCCACACTGTAAGTAATTTAATCTAATCTAATCCAAAATACATGGTACCTTCCTACAGCACTGAACAAGAGCTCCATGCTGCTTAGTGAGACAGTGAAAGGAGGTTTTCACTCCTCAGTATTCCAGGTCACTTTCTTGGCATGTTATCAATGGACATTTCATTGGAGAACATGGCCCAAATGGGCAACAGTTCAGTGAACAGTGAAAAGAAGGCTTACATGTGGATGCTATATGGAACACTCTGAGAAAATCTACCATGGGAGTGTTACCCAGAACTGTCTACACAAAGGGAGTAGATAAAGTCAGACATCTCAGTGTCCACTCTTTCCATTCCTTGACAATATGACATCTTGCAAAGAGTTTGACAGCCTTATAGTGTCTTGCACCTATTTCTCATGTGGCAGCATCACATGTTAAATTGCATCCAAAGATGTCCAATCAATTCTCAATGCATGCTAAGTTAACAAGTATCATTGGTTGTGCTCTTCAAACTCCTCTGCTTCCTGAAAAAGTGAATAGGAAGGAGAAAACTGCAGCAGCATTAAGTTCACTCTTTTCACACACTGAAGTTTCTCTGACTGGGTGTATTTTTAAAATCAAGTGACTAAGTAATACAGCTGTGTAGAAAGCAAAGGGCGAATACCAGTTTTCCCATTAATTTTCTCTCTTACAACTCAAGCGTTCATTTCCATTAACAGAACATGACTCAGAGTTCATTGTACTGTGTCAAGAGTGCCCTGCAATCAGCATTCTTAAAAATGGCTCTTGCTTGCTTGCTCAGCAACAAGCACAAACTCGCAGTAAAACGTAGGTATAATCTTACAGTACCATGTCCCATATTGGCGCAGACACATTTTGGTGTGCATTTGTCTCCAACAGAATGGTATAATCTAATACAACAATGCTTATGTTAACTCCCATGATCAATAACCAGGCATGATTATGACACTGAAGAATCCAACAGACATTTATCACAAGTAACCATTAATTACAAACATCACATTCCTCTGCCTCTGGACTCATACTCTAGGTCATGTTCATTGGACATGGGCTTGCAACACATCATGGTGGATGGTTGAATTTGAACAAAATAAAAATCTGGAATTAAAAAGGAGCCAAGAAGTGAACAAGAGAGAAAACCATATTTGACATTCTCGTGGTTAATCTACCTGCTGCAGATACATCTGCCCATAACACTGTCATTAAGAGTGACCATAACACAGTCCTTCTGGAGAGGAGATCCCATCTTCACACTGCCCTCCATTATGGTGTGTGGCAGAATCACCGTGCTAATTTGGACAGACTTAGAAACATTTAGTAACTCAAAGACTGGTCATTCATAATATGCTATCGGCAATCAAAAGCAGGAGAATTGTACTCCGACACAATCTGAAACCCCATCATCCAGCATAGGCACCAGTTTACCAATGCCATCAGGAGAGAAGGTCCTGGTTCAATGAAGTTTTCAGTAGGGTATGACTGAACAGCATGATATATACCAAAAAATTAGGAGTAAATCTGGCTATAACTCAAGACTACTTGCATGG
Source organism: Hemiscyllium ocellatum (assembly GCF_020745735.1). Taxonomy (NCBI): domain Eukaryota; kingdom Metazoa; phylum Chordata; class Chondrichthyes; order Orectolobiformes; family Hemiscylliidae; genus Hemiscyllium; species Hemiscyllium ocellatum. The sequence continues at coordinate 34,896,590 of NC_083429.1, forward strand.
TGAATAACATTATCACTAATGGCAAATAAGATTTACATCACATGAGCACCAGGCAATCTCCATGAAGAGAAAATCCAACCATCACCCCTTGACATTGAATGGCATTACCATTGCTGAATCCCCTAATATCAACAACAAAAAAATAAAATTCTAGGAGAGGCAATGGCCTAGTAGTATTGTCACTAGACTATTAATTCATAAACTCTGTTAATGTTCTGGGGACCCACCACAGCACATGGTGGAATTTGAATTCAATAAAGAATCTGGAACTAAGGGTCTATCAATGACCATGAAACCATTGTCAATTGTCGGAAAAACCCATCTGGTTCACTAATGTCTTTTAGGGAAGAAAGTCTGCCATCATTACCTGGTCCAGCTGACATTTGATTCCAGACCCCCAGCAATGTGGTTGACACTGAAGTGCCCTCTGGGCAATTAGGGATGGGTAATAAATGCTGGCCTATCCGGAGAAGCCCACATCCTGTGAGTGAATTTAAAAGGAAATTGACCAGAAACTAAATTGGACTTGGAACAATCTGAAAATCCTTGTGGAAAACCGGTGAGAGAGTCTGAAATTGAAATTGAATACAACCAATTTTGAATTCCTAAAGTTTCCAAAAAAGTGTCATATTAGACTTGAAACATTCTCTGTCCACAGATGCTGACAAACCCGCTGAGTTTCTCCAGAAGTTTCAATTTTTATTTCAAATCTCCAGCATCCACAGAACAATATTTTGCTTTTATATTAATTCCATCAGTCTCTTTAGCACCTTTGTAATATATAATGAGCCTTCTAGAACATAGACCAGAGCATTGCATGTCTGACCATTTATTAGAATTGTGCACTGTATGGAATATACTCTACCAGCAGGAAGCAGCAAAGATCTGGAAGCAGATGTCTCTGTCAGGCTATCTTTTGTTAATGCTCATGTTCCTGACAGGGAACTGTTGAGTTCATTCTGCAGGAGGTTTTCTTGTCTAGCTTCAAACTGCAGCACCATTTGATGAGACCCACTTGAATTATGAGGCTGCTGAGAGGACTGGTCCAACACAGATCAGCAATTATAATGAGACAGTGTCCAGCAACAGGGCCTTGGTTGGAATAAATGCAGATGCAGTTGCTGTTTTCAAGGTGCAGCCTTAGTTGCAGCTTATAGACACATTTTAGAGACAAGAGCCACACAGCAATTAAAGACAGGTAACTGCCCAAGTGTTAGACTTGGTAGGATCATTTTGTCACCCAGAACAAATAAATATAGCCCGGAGGCTCTCATGAAGCATTACCATCCATCATAATCAGCATGTCTATGCCCATCTAGAATGAGCACTGATCTATGTTCTAGAAGGCTCACTATATATTACAAGTTTGCTAAAGATGCTTTTATGGAATTAGTATAAAAGCAAAATATTGTTCCATGGATGTTGGAGATTTGAAATAAAAATAGAAAATTCTGAAGAAACTCAGCAGGTCTGGCAGCATCTGTGGACAGAGAACATTTCAAATCCAATATGACTCTGCTTTGGAAACTTTAGGAATTCAAAAATGTATTCAATTTCAACTTCAGACGGACAGTTCACTTCTGATTGTCTGCGCAAAAATATCAGCAGATCAAAGGCTGGCGATCTGAGCTAATTGAGATAATGCAGACAGTAGATGTAGTGATGGTATTGAAACTACACTGTGCATATGTTTATAGGACTGAAGATTGCTCAGTGACTTAGGCAAAGGTTTTGCCTGCTGAAGCCCTGAGTAAAACAGTGTGATTCTACTGAGAAAAGACAGCAACGGTCGAATCAGCATTGACCCCTTGACTCTTGCCTTTAAAGACGTTATCTTATTTTGCTATGTATTTTCCAAAGTACAAAGAAAAAATTAAGCAATTTTTGCTTAACATGTAATTAAGTTAAGGAATGGGCCTGCTGGGCATAGACCCATTAGCATCTCAGTGCTATCCACTTAACCCTGCTGATCTATAAATGGCCACTTTGTGAAGAACTGAATTAAACTAGCTTTGACCTGCTGGTTTCACCTGTAAACAATATTCACAGCAGTGTGTATATTGATTTCATATTTTACAAAAGTCTCTTTTTCTAATGAAGAGATATCAATTCCTTATCCGCCAAAAAACAGAAAGAAGTTCCACAGATCTTTGTGGGTTTTGTCAGTAGGACATTTGCATGCTGGCAATAGTGTGTTGTTAAGGAAACAGATGAGAATTATTACAGTGCAAAACGAGGCCATTCAGCCCGTTGAGTCTGTGCTGACCCTCCACTTCATCCAATCCCATCACCCCACATTTACCATGGCTAATCCACCTAGCCTACACATATCTTGCAACTATGGGCAATTTAGCATGGCTAATCCACATAATCTGCTTATCTTTGCACTGTTGAAGGAAACCGGAGCACCCGATGGAAACCCATGGAGGAATGGGCATGCAAAGTCCATGCAGACATTCACACAAGACTGAAATCAAACTTGAGTTCTTGCACTGTAAGGCAGCAGTGCTAACCACTGAGCCACTGTGCCTTCCACTGAGCAAACTACTCAATGCAAATACTGGGGATTCAGCAAATGCTAGCATAATATGTAACGTGAAATTTCCATTTGTATCTCTCAGTGCCAAACAGGATGGGTCACCTTTAATAAGGTCTGTATAATCTTAGAATCCCTCTTGTAGATCAGAATTCCAAAAGGAAAATGTTAACTTAATGGGGTATAAAACTTCCCAAAGCCCAAATGAATGATGATCAAACTCTGCAAAATCACCAATCCACTGAGGTGGCCACCCTTGATGGCTCCAGTAAACAGGTGCCTTTCTAAAGAAAATCTGTTGAAATTAAATTAAAATCCTGTCAGTTTTTCATGTGGAATATTTTATTTGAACAGCCACTGATGTCAACACTTTCACTTGACCTGGTTGTTACTGAACATAACTGTGAAGGAGCTCGATTAAATTTAGTAGAGACAACCACCGAACTCAAAGTGCTTCAATAATTATCCAACTTCATCAGTTTACATGTCGATGGAGAGTCCTCAATCTAGGACATAGTCATTCAGCCACTAGTGGTTGTTATTCAATCAAAAATATTCTTAAAACGAACGACTGAGATCAAATTGTTCATCACTCAAAACTAATATTCCACATGGCCCCAGAGATTGACTTTACTTTCCTACAAGCATATTTCTGCTCAAAATTATGAAATGATTTGATGGGGTAGGCTTTGATATTTTGACTGTGGACAAGACTAAAACTTTAGTATAAGATACTTGATACATCGTCCAATAATGAATTCAAGAGAAGCTTTTCATAGTCATTTGATAGAGTAGAACTTGAGTATTAATAAAAAAAGACCCATCTTCTTGCACTCATCAGGACAATTCACAAGAAATACCAAAAGAAAGAGAAAGCAACATTTATATTGTATGAGAGGAGAGTGCTGATACACGTGGTGAAGAATGCACTGGTTAATGATGATTCATAGTTTACGACCAAAAAGTACTTAAATTTTAAACCAGGCATGAATGACTTTAACTAGTCAATGCAATGCCCAAGAAATCAATTAAATTATAGCTGTTACCTGTTTTATTGAGTCGAAACAAGGTGAGTTTGTGTACATGATTTTTTTCTAATGGCAAAGAACAGGGCCCTGTGCATTAAAATATGTAGCTCCCAGTATACACAAGTCTGCACACTTGCAGGCCCAACTAACTACCCAAAATTAATCATCAGCATAATTCCTCACACATTTGGAATTACTTAGCAGGTACTGTGCAGTCACTGAACTGCATCTAATGATGGACTCCACATTTTGAATGTTCAGAGTGTTGGTTGGCAGTTAATTATCAGTGATCATTAAATTATGCATCCTCAATAGTAATGTACTTTTCGATAACAGCCCTCTTGTCAACCAATCAGCACTCTCCTCTCATACAGTAAAGTGTTGTTTTCTCTACTTTGGTATTTCTTGCAAACTCTGATGAGTTGCAAGGCGAAAAACTTCTAACAAAATGTACATTTATTCAGCAATACTTAGAAGCTTCTTCACTCAAAACTGGTGAGAATGTGGAGCTCTTGACCACTATGAATAATTGTACTGAACAGCATAGGCACATTCAGTGGCAAACTGGCTAAGCTATGAGAGAAAAGGCATAGCAAGCTATTGTGATAAGATTAAATGAAGGAGGATAAAAAGAGAAATTATATGCACACAAACTGTGGCAATTAATCTATTTATTTGTTGTAAATTCCAATGCTATGGGCAATAGGAATATGTGACATGACACAGAATTGCTACAGTGCAGAGATCATTTAGTTTATTAAGTATGTACCAATCTTCCAAAGAGCATCCCACTCAAACCCAACCCCAATCCCATCCTTGTAACCCTGCATGGAGTTTTTAACCATGACTAACCCACCAAACCTGCATATCCCTGGACATTACAGGGCAATTTTTAGCATGGTCAATCCACCTAACCTGCACATCTTTGGACTTTGGGAGTAAACAGGAGCACCTCGAGAAAACCCATGCAGATATGATGCCTGACAAATTATCATCTTGGAAAACCACAATTTTAGTTGCTATCTGATCTTTCTTTCTATGAAGATGACATTCACATTTTAATCAATTCCAGGTTGCATTTGCTTAAATATTCCTGGAACAATCTAAGGCAAAAAATTATGCAATTATTTTACCAACTTCAAATTGGTGTGGAGCCTAGTATGCTTTGTCATATAAAATACACAAAGTTGTTACCAATGCAACTAACATGTGAAGAGGAGATAAATAGTTGAAACATAGAGGGAAGATACAGAGCTTTAAAATGAAAACTGGGCCCGAGGATCCATTTTATTTTCTTCTAGCCATTACTAAGAAGACTTGTTTCTGGACTATAAAGTACTGTCATCCCTCTGCCGGTTCTTTGAAAGCACCATTCAATTAGCCCCACTGACCTGCTCTTTCCCCACAACCCTGTAAAACTATTTATCCAATTATCCTTTCAAAGATACTATTGAATCTGGTCCCCACAAATGTTCCATACAGCGTTCTTACACATTGGAGCATTTTTCTGCATTAAAACATTTCTCAACTCCTTTCTGCTTCACTTACTTTACTTCTGTGTCCAATGTTTACTAATTCTCCAGCCACTGAGAGGGTTTCTCCTTATTTATTGCATCAGAGCTTTGAATATGTCTATTTCCTCTCCCTTTAAGCCTCTCTGAGATAGGGCTAACAATTCCAGCTTCTCTCCACTGAACTGAAATCCTTAATCTATAAGGACAGTTCTAGTTATTCTCTAATGCCCCGCCTCTCTAAGACCATGATATCCTTCCATTTACCCTCAATTCAGAACTGCCTATGTCATTCTGTGATATGTAGAGTCAGAGAGTCGTACAACATGGAAACAGACCCTTCAGTCCAACCATTCCTGGCTGAACATAATCCCAAACTAAACTAGTATCACCTGCTTGAATTTGGTCTGTATCCCTCCAAACAATTTTTATTCATGTACAATCAAATGTCTTTTCAACATTGTAACTGTTGCCACATCCATCACTTCCTCTGGAAGTTTGTCCCACACACAAACCACTCCCTGTGTAAAAAGATTCCCCTCGTGTCTTTTTTAAATCTTTCTCCATCCTCGAGAAAAGACACCTTGAATATGTGCCTTATTATTTTATAAACTCAGTAAGGTCACCTCTCAACCTCCTATGCTCCAGTGAAAAACAGTCCCAGCCTAACCACCCTTTCTTATAAATCAGACGCACAATTCATGCCAACATCCTGGTAAATCTTGTCTGAACCCTCTCCAGCTTAATGATATCCTTCCTATAACAGGGAGGCCAGAATTGGACATTGTCTTCCAGAAGATGCCTCACTAACACACTGTCCAATCTCAACATAAGATAAAAGATGAACATGGAATTTCTCATGTATATTGAAACATCTCAGAAACCTATTGTTTTGTTTTCAGTCCAGGACGTCCTTACAAACCTCACAAAAATAGATGAACGTCTATCTATGTAATCTGACCAAGATCTCTGTAAGTAAATAAACTCAACTGATAATGTAATATCAATAGTTGCTTCTTAACTGGAAATGATCTATTCACAGGCTCATAACCAATAATCAAATAAGTGTCCTTGCACACGAAACTTTAAATCTTTTATGGCATCTTATCTTTTTTTCCCGCACCTTTTTTAATGAAACAGATTCAAATTACATATTCTGCTAGCAGTCTGACTTCCAATATAGTCATGTCCAACACATGATAGCTGACAGCAGCAACTGCACCAGGAAATGGAAATATTTGAAAATCATTTTAGTCACTGAAGCAATCAGGCATTTCTTACATTACACACAATGACGTGGAAGACCTTGTCCTTGGCAGTGACAAACTGAATGTCAGTAACTATGGTACAACACAAATTAACAGTAAGACAAGTACAACAGTAAGAGGGTAGTTTTTTTTTGATTGAAAGAAGAAACCAATCAGTCAACTTTAAACTCCTACATGACTACTAAAACATTTCCGCTTTGTCAGATACATATATTACAGGTTAATATTTTAGGAGATCACACAGGGTTTCCTTTGTTACTGAGTGCAAGTTGCTTAAACAGACTAGAAGTGCAACAGCTTGCTGGATCTTTGAGATATGGGATTCTGGTTTCAATAATGCAATATATTTCAAATTTCAACTGGAACCAACTGGAATGGTCACAGGTGGAGTAGTAGCCTGTGATTCCCCGTGCACTAGGCATTGATAAGACTATTTAATGTGTGCCACTCAATATTGAATGCACTTATTTTTTTTTGAGAAAAAGATCCTTTTTTTTATTTTGAAACATGTCGCATTATTTGCAATGGCTCTGTGTAATGATGAGAAATGCATGGTCATTTAGTTTGCCCCAGTTTTTTTATTCCAATGCATTGAAAGGCCATTGGACTCAGGTCAAAGTAGAAATCAAGATTTTTTTTTTACTTTTTTTATGGGTACTTTAAGGTGAGCAGTTATGTGCTGGAGTTTCTCAATTTTTCCCTGTCATGGAATTGAACTCCGGTCTCCAAGTTCAGGTCAGGAAAAAGGCAGTGCCTTCAAATCCACTTCTGTCCCACTGCATGGATTTTCCATTTGCTTCCCATGAAGTATCTATGGTCTGAGAAACTGCTCCTTTTTTTTTGCCAAACAGATAATATTTAAAATGCTGAAATGCATGAATCAAATATCACATTCTAATTTTTTAGAACTTTTGTTTAATCACAGTGAGTGGAATGTCCCAGCCCTGGAACAACGTAGGCTATGGCAAATCTGGTAAGACTGGATGAGATGTGCACCAAGGGCTTCCTCTATGTTTAGAGCAATTTTCCAAACAAATGTTGAATCTTAAGCCAAGCTTCTCATTGCATAATGTAGAATATCACATGTAGAAATCTCATCATTACTTACTCTCACCTCATTAATATGCAGCTTCCCATTCTACTTCTCGCCTTCTACTAGATGCCTAAGAATTCCCAACATGAAAGTCAAAGCAGCTATCACACAACTCCAGCTCACCACTTGCTCATCTCCATCTTGCATATCCAGCATAATATATTAGGGCACGCTCCACGGGAAGCGACCACACATACACAAACACACACACACCCCATGTTAATGGACCATGGCATTTGGCATACATCAGATTCACCGCAGCAGTAGTGAATCTAATCAAATCTAATCTAATCATGGCACATCTTTGATCTACTTTTAGCACTGAAGTGCAGAGTTTTACGATATGTTGAACATACCTTTTATTGAAATGCTGCTGCATGGACTCTGCACACAGGAGGGCACTATTTCATGGGAATAGTCTGGACCTCAGGGTTACTTGCTCTATTAGTGCTCACTAAACCTGTTACCTGCTTCAATGCTCACAGTATCCCTGTCTTGCCTTACCCTGCCTTTTAGCAATTTGGCCCTACAGTCACACCTTAAAAACTCTATTTTTAGTTCTATTAATGGGTGGCAGGGTAGCTCAGTGGTTAGCACTGCTGCCTTACAGCACTAAGGTCCCAGGTTCAATTCCAGTCTAGGGTAACTGCCTGTGTGGAGTTTGCACATTCTCCCTGTATCTGCATGGATTTCCTCCAGGTGATCCGGCTTCCTTCCACAGTCTAAAGATGTGCAGGTCTGGTGAATTGGCCATGTTAAATTGTCCAGAGTGTTAGGTGCATTAGTCAGAGGAAATTGGTCTCAGTGGGTTACTCTTTGGAGGGTCAGTGTGGACTTGTTGGGCCGAAGGGCCTGTTTCCACACTGTAGGGATTCTAATCTTATCTATTTGGCTGTGATGCTCAGTGCAGACACAAAGTCTGGAAGTTTGTCATGGTTGTCATCTGTCAGCAGTCAAGGGGATGGACATGTCTGCGTGACACTGTGCTATGTCACTCTCACACCACAGCGCGTACACAGGCAAATATACACAACAAGTGCATCAGCCAAATGTCTACGGGAACTGGTTCACAGTCAAGTCAAGGATCACTAGGTCAGCCAAGGAATCCCAGTACAAATTAGACAAGGGCAGCAGCTGCTCACAGTCCAGTAGCTACATGTGGGGCAATCAAGGTGTCCAGGGAATGGGAGCCTTCTTAGCTATCATTGCAGATTGATGGGTGAAAGATTTTGCGTACAACGCAAACACAAATTCAACTAGCCACCACTGGAGTAGCACCTGTGTGAAGGAGAACAGCGAGTAGTGTTGCTGGTAGAAGCTGGGAGAATTACCATGGTGGGTGAACAACAGCAGATCAAAAATTGGAACACCCAGTTCAAACAGATGTTTCTGAAGAAAACAATAAAAATGGTAAATTTGAATGAGATTTTTGCTGACTGCATGAAAATTCCAGATACTTGGGTACCAGAGTGCAGGCAGGATATCATATATAACAACAACACTTCCAATGTTTACATCCTATTCAGTAAATAAACCAATAAATCACAGAAACGAAGGCCATACAGCCCATCATGCGTGCATGACTCTTTGAAAGAGCTGTCCAATTATTTCCAGTGCCCTGCACATTTTCCAGCAGCCCTGCACTTGGCTACTTTTCAATTCTGCTTGGAAATTACCTTTGAACGATCTTATCATACTTAAAGTTTAAATACTGTCATTCCCTGGAATCGATCCATTCACCCTTTCTAATAATTTCTGAATCAAATTATTTGAGATATAATATGTATGATTAAGAACAACAGGATGTAATTTATATCAGGCTTGCATTTTACTCACAACTATACAGGTTGTCACCTATATAGTGAGATTCTAATTCTAGCAAAGCATCGACATAAAAAGACATTGGACTATTTTCTCTTGTGATACCCAGCAACAATATGAATGCTCAACGTGCAGGTGTGACACATCAAATAAAAATAGAAATCTCCCTTGACAAGACAAAGTTGCAGCTTCAGCACCACCGTGCTTGCATGCCATTCCAAAGCTAAGATTAGAGTAATTTAACTTTAAGGTGTTGGAGCATCCAACACAGCTGCTATACATGTATGCTGGAATCGGTTTTAGTTAAGTATCAACAATATGTTTCTCTTATTTACATGTGCTTTTTTTTTATTTTTGTTAGAATATTACACACTAAAACTCAATAATGTTACTCAAAGAGTTATCCACTTTGGCAAAGTGGAATTGTGCATACCCTCAGGTGACAGATGAGCAGTAACAATGCTGTGGTTTATTGTGCTAATGTATTCCTACAATTCCTCCTGGCTTTTTACTCTGTATTTATGCTAAACAGTCCCGTAACTCTTTTGCCAAGGGGAAAGAAGAAACATTCTGTGAACAGGGATTCCTGGAGACTTGAGCGCCTTGCAACTAATGACCATCTGCTAAAGTGGTTGCTAAAGTTGTGCTGACTATCCATTAACAAATTGAATTGGTTTGTGTTGGCTCTTGTATGTTTTTGCTTAGCTCGGGCACAGTTTCTGAGCAATGATAAAGCTTATGTGGTGGAAAATTGCATCCTTGCTACACAAATTGCAAGAAAATCAAATCCAACATCTTGTTATTTCTTCAGTTCGTGACACTAATTAGTGCAAGAAAGACAATATTTCCATTAAGGTTGCAGGGATTTTCCCCGTACACATTCACCATTAGACAACCAGCAGCTATCCTGGTCACTGGATCAGGAAAAGGAGGGTGGGATCACACAATCAGGCAAAGGGGAAAAAGTCAAAAAGCCACTTAGGAATATTAAAGAGGAGATGGCTATGGTGAGAGCATAAAATCAATGGAAATCTAATCTGTTTAAAAGACAATAAATTAGAACGTAATTTTGTTTCAAACCTCAAGCTGTGAATGCGAATGCATTGGATTATTTACTGGAAAGCCGAATTAGATGTCAATCAACACAGCACCAACACTATTCCTTCAATTCACTTATGCATGTAAAGAATGATGGATTACATATTTGGCCGATCTTGATTTTTCTCCATGCCAAGAATTTGCAGCCGCTGAGCACAAAGTGAAGCCTTACTGTGTCGAATTGCAGTAAGGAGGAACAGCCATCCTCACATTAGCCTGCTAGATAGGTAAGAATGTCATTGACAGAATCTTGATACACTGAGTGTGATTGCTCCAAATCTCCGCAGGAGCCACAAGCCCCAGGGAACAAACATAAAATGTACTGCAGCTTGGTGAAGATGGAGAAAGGAATGGCTCATAAATGAATGGGTTAAGGCCACAGCTTCTATTGAAAAAAAGCTACTCACAATCCTCCCTGCAAATAAAGTGACACAATAAGTTCACAAATACCATTTACCAATTGAAATGTCTCTAAATTACTAATTAGACAAACACTGACATTTATGTAAATAGAGTCCTTAAAATGTGGGGAGCTTCTTTTGAACCATTTTCTGGAATCAAGTTCTTGCTTTTCATCTAATTTTTAAAAAATCTTGCATGTTTCTAGATGAGTGTTATCAAGCTGAGTTGCAGCAGCGTGTAGAAGCCATAAAGGCATAGTTTAGTTAAATCTTGAGATGAATTTTTTTTTAAATGAACTTGTTAACTTACTGAATTTTGTGAAGAAATATTGCTGCTGTGCTCAACTGATTAAAATAGACTCTATGCTGGTCTGATGCACTGCATCACTGCTGGAAACTCCGGAGCAATCACAGACACAAATGCTTCCTTCTTCTGGTCTTTTGCTGCTGATGCAAACTCAGCGGTTGGTGTCAAAGTGAACAAGACAGTGAGTGTCATCAACAAGTACCTTCGGTCTACGCCTTCAAGAGCAGCATCCCGCTACGATAACCACTGACTCATGTCCATTATCGCACATGTAGAGCTATTTTAAAAAAGAGTCCATCACCCCTGCACAGACAATGTAGATTTTCTTTCAATTATTTCAGTAGGCCTCACTGATGCAGTCACCATTTATTGCCTGTCCCTAATTGATCTTGGGAAGGTGAGGGTGAACAGCCTTCTTGAACTTCTGCAGCTCATCTGATGTAGGTGCATTCACAATGTTGTCAGGAACTAAGTTCCATGATTTTGACTCAGTTCTAAGTCAGGTTGGAGGGCAGCTTCAAGATGGTGACATTCCCATGTATCTGCAGCCCCTGTCTTTGCAGCTGGTAGAAACTACAGGTTTGGACCCTATCATTGAATGTATCTTGGCTAAGTTCTGCAGCAGATCTATTGATGGTACACACTATCGGCACGTGTGTCAATGTGTCAGGGAAGATTTTAAAGATAGTGGATTGATGCCATTCAAATGGAGTATCTTATCCTGGGTGACGTTGTGCTCCTTGAATATACCCATCCCAGCAAGAAGACAGTATTCCAGCAGACTCTTGACTTCTGCCTTGCAAATATTGAAGAAGCACTGGGAAGTCAGGAGGTCAATGTGTCACTGCAGAATCACCACATTTTGATTTGTTTTTTTTCCTAGCCATAGTATTAATATGGCTGGTCCAGTTCAATTTACGATCAATGGTAAACACCAGGATATTGGTAGTGGGGAACTTGCCCATGATGATCCCTTTGAAAATCAAGGAATAATAGTTGGATTCTATTTTGTTGGAAATGGTCATACCTTGCACTTACGTGGCATGAATTTCATTTGCCACTTATTGGCCCAAAAAATGGAAGTTGTCCAAGTCTTGCTGCATATGGACTCAAATTGTTTCCATATCTGAAGAGTTGCACAACATTCTGACCAATGCACATTCATCAGCAAATCCCCTTACCTTGCAAACCTCTCCCATTCTGACCCTATGATACAGGGAAGGTCATCGATGAAGCAGCTGAAGATGGTTGAACCTAGGATACTATACAAAGGAGTTACTGCAGTGACATTCTAGGGCTTAGGTAGTTGGCCTCCAACATCCCCAACCAGCTTCTGTTATTCTAGATATAACTTCAACAAAGAGTTTTTCCCTGATTCCCATTAACCCAGTTATAATCAGCTCCTTGATGCTACATTCAGTCAAATGTGACCTTGATGTCAAGGGTAGTTACTCTCTCCTTACCTTTGGAGCTCAGCTCTTCTGTCCATGTATTGACCAAGGTTGCAAAGAGGTCAGGAGCTGAGAGGTCTTAGTAGGACTCAATTGAGTGTAAGTGGCCAATTGTTATTGCTTCAGCGCTACTTCAAGAAGATCAAAGCCCAAGACATTTCTGGAGTACCAGTGCCATTAAGCAGCTATCTCTTTGTTCCATCATTGGCATCCTTAATGGAAGTGTGCAAAGTGAATCTAAGAGAACAAACAGTTCATAAACCAAGAGAAATTGTGAAATGTAAATATATGGAACTGATTCAGCTGTCCACCCTAATAGTTCAAGTTACATTATCGCTGGTGATTTCGTTCCATTAACTCTCCTATCCTGCACTTAATCAGTTCATTTCGGTCCTGTTAGCAGCAGCTCATCAAGCAAACCTCTGCTTAAGCAATTGATTTCACGGGCTGCTAATCTTGAAGCTGTGGTCAAGAAAATTCAACAGCCCACTTGTCCCACACTGTTGGGAGGAGTACAAAATCAAGCAACGGCTTTAAGTAAAAGTAAAATTGTTGTTCTGATGAAAGGGCATTGACATGAAACTGTAAGTCTATTTCTTGCACTACAGATGCTATCTGACCTGATGAGTATTTTCAACATTTCAGCTTTTATATGAGTGAAACAGCTTATGGATGTTTCATTTTGTGAAGGAAATTGTTGTATTTTATTTCTCATCACAGTGAATACCAGAATTGTTTCTTCAAAATTAACGCGATGGTGGATAATCACACAAAACCTTGGAGAATGTGTTTACAAGGACTACAGATGCTGGGGATCAGAGCTTAAAAATGTGTTGCTGGAAAAGCACAGCAGGTCAGGCAGCATCAAAGGAGAAGGAGAATCGACATTTCAGGCATAAGCCCTTCTTCAGGAGTGAGGAAGGTGTGCCAAGCAGGCTAAGAAAAAAGGTAGGGAGGAGGGACTTGGGGGAGGGGCATTGGTAACTAGGGGAAAGTGAGAACTGCAGATGCTGGGGATCAGAACTTAAAAATGTGTTGCTGAATGCAGATTTCTCCAGCTTCCTTATTTCCCCTCCCCCCACCTTTTCTCAGTCCCAACCCTCAGACTCAGCACCGCCTTCTGCAATCTTCTTCCTGACCTCTCTGTCCCCACTCCCTCTCCAACCTATCACCCTCACCTTAACCTCCTTCCACCTTTAGCATCCCAACGCCCCTCCCCCAAGTCCCTCCTCCCTACCTTTTATCTTAGCCTGCTTGGCACATCCTCCTCATTCCTGAAGAAGGACTTATGCCCGAAACACGATTCTCCTTCTCCTTTGATGCTGCCTGACCTGCTGCGCTTTTCCAGCAACGCATTTTTAAGCTAAAGAATGTGTTTACAGACAGTTATGTCATAAAGACCAATATATTGTAAAATGTTTGTTGCAAGATTGATGGGCCGAGTTAAGCACACATTACAACATCACTCATACCTACTGGAAGAAAAAGCAATCTCGCTACTGGCTGGATTCCTCCCTGAAAAAGCTTTTGGTTGGTTTCACAATGCCAGGAACAAATACTTTCACAATATGAAGTATCATTCTTTCTGACAGCAGTGATAAAACCTTTGCCAAACAGTTCTCCCTCAGCCTACTGTGAAATGGCTTCTCTGCCAACAGGGGATAGTTCATTCATTAGCACTCAGGTTTGTTCTCACTTATTTTGATGAAGATCTCTTATCAAGCAGCATTAAACATGAATATTACTGCACATCTAACGCAGTCTGCGCAGGTTGCATACGCTTTTGAAACTAAAAGTTTGTTTTTATCCACTGCAAAATGCAGCATTAACTCACTGCAAATATAACTGGCAAAGTGCCCAAATACCCACAGTGTCAATGTACACATCGAATCACTCAGAAGTACACAAAATACACAAGCTTATGTGTGTACTAAGCACCATTCTGCTTTGCCTACTGAAGATGAGGCAGCTAAATTGAAGTTGTCAGTTTTTAGTATTAGTCAGCCAACACATCTTTTAAGTGAATTGCATGCTGTTTGTGCCATTAACAGCAGTTAAATGTTACTTTATATTTATAAATTACATGCACTCTGTGGGTGCTGAAAACTTATTTTCTAAATGGGCCCATCAGGTTCTATTAGACTGGTTTCTTTTGAAATTGTTACCTCATCATTGCTTAGCAAAATCCAAAATGAATATGGCAAGTCAAACAAAAATACACACTTTGACTATCTTTGATTTATTTGATTTTATTAACCAATCTCCAGCAATGACAAAAGTGATTCAACCGTGCAACGGTGAAGTTCAGAATAACAACATAAGAGCATAAGAGATAGGATCATGAAGAGGCCATTTGGCCCTGGAGCCTGCCCTGTCACCCAGCAAGATCATGACTGACCTGCCCCAAGCCTGAACTCCCGCTTTGTGCCAGCCCAGCATAACCATCGAGCAACACTCTCTCTAACCTGCATAAGCTGTGTGCGCACACGGCTGCTCTGACATTCCATGCATGGCCATTGGTTGGCATCCAGTTGCAAAAATCAATGCTGTGGTCTGCGCAGAAGACAAAATAAGTTGGTGGAATGCTGCTGTTCACTCCCTCGTAATTGAGAATTCTGTCTCAAAGTTCTTACAGCAATCCCGCCTTCACCACTCGATGCGGTAGAAAATTCCAGACCTTCATTGCCCTCTGGGAGATGAAATTCCTTCGCATCTCAGTTTTAAGTGAGTGCGCCCTTAATTAGTAACTTTGTCCCCATGCTCATGATTTCTCCACTGAAGTCTGAGCAAAGCATCAGGGGAAAATATCTAAAGGTATACATGAGTCCGAAATAGAAGTTTGGATGGACAATGCATTTTTGAAATCATTGTGGCCTACTGGCCATGATCAACTTCCCTAAGCCAGAGGAGAATCGGCGTGAAGTTTGAGAGTAAATGCGCCAATTGTGACTGGGATGCTTTGCTTAAAAAGAGAGAGTAAAGGATGGTAACTACTACAGACAGTGAAGCCCTTCCTTTGAACTTTGTTTGGAAGGTGCTCTGTTGCTGATCTTGGATCAGAAATATCACTGAAAGAAGGATACCAGATGTAACAACTCAGAGATCCAATTAAAGAGGTGGTTTCTCTCTGTGCCACTCTCATCAAGCAAAGAGCGGTAGCTAACATCACCACATGCCATCTTTCTATTCTGGCCTGATGTTAATCCTTCAAGTTTTTAATAATTATATAGAATTGGAATGCACTAAAATTTCTGGAATAATTTGTGCAGCATAAGCTTGCGATACTCTATTTCTGAATCATGATCAAATCAGTTCTGCACTTCATTAATTATTTTCTTGTTCACTTCCATACGTTAACATAGTAATTCATGTACTAGAACAAACTGATCCATCTCAGAAGATTGTCTCAATGATACCAGTGTCCTTCCCTCAGTGAGCCTGTCCACAGAAAGTTGTTAGTTTGCTTTTATTGTCCCCCCAAACACCCTGCAATGATCCAACAGAAAATATTTATACAAAGTAGTGGAGGATCAATTACTAATAACAGACCATCGAATGCCACAAACGTAATCCACTACCATTTGAATTACTGCAGACATATACTTTCGTTCACAAATAAGCATAACATTGATCAATTTCTCCGCAATAGGAAAGAAAGTTCGGTGGAACCATTTCTGTTGATCAAGGCCCAGCATTTTCAAGTGTGTAATTTTCCATCCCAAGCTGAGGAAACCCAGCGTTCATCCAAGTTTGATTCTTATCTCATCACAGAATTCCAAATTGCTATTCCGATTCTTTCCCAATACGTAAAGTTTCTTGTCAGAGAGCAATCTCAATTTCACTTGTACTTATTTCTACAGTGAGCTTTTCGCCATAAAATGGTGCAATATATTTGTAAAACTGCAAAAAAAACTACCAAGAATTAGGCCACATCAAACAGGAAGTGTGAAGTTGTTGATAAATAATGCATGTCCATATGAAACTGGGCTAACTGCCACATGAAAATCCCTTAACTAATTGGAAAGAGTTTCATCAGCTTTTTCAGAATGTGTTAAGCAGTTCCAACCAGCCAATGAAGCAAACGGATGTCCTATTAAAAAATATAATTTATTGAACAAGTGGCAATATTATCCCCATAAAAGATAATTTTACACAAGATCACAGAACATTCTTTTGTGACAGCTTGCTTACTGGCAAAGGACAATCTCAGTTTTAAAACTCTTTGTTGCTGATGTGTGTAGTTGATGTTGAGGTATAATAGCAATTGATTTCAAGCAAATTGCTACTTCACATCAATAAACAAAATACAAGGTGTAAACCTGCAAGGTGCCAGTTTTAACAAAAGAGGACTGATGACCAAATCGCAATGAAAATATTATCACTTGTATTCATTTATACTTATTTCATAAAGAAAACTTCTCAATCCAAAGACTAAAACTTCTCTGTGTCTACCAGCGCTGTCAAGTCGCATCACTGTTCAGTCTTTATAAACTATCCAGACTTTCAACAAGTAACGAATCACATGCTGCAAATTATTCAAAACAATCTGCTAATGTTAAATGCCTTTTTCCAAAGGATGATAACTTCAAAACAGTAAATCCCAGGCAAATTCAAAATCTAACAAAAGCAGAATTCTCAGCCAAAAACAAAAGACACCCCCTCCGGTGCTCTCTGTCCTTTCATTTTTAAATGGAGGTCAAAGATCCAGAGTGTACATTTTCCAATACATAGCACTGCCTATCATGCAATTGTTAAAGAATAAAAACCTCCACTTCCAGCCAGTAATACGTTTCAGGCTTTTTTTTCTATTATACAGCTATCAGGCACACCAAATCCTTATCACTTAACTGTCAGCATACAGGAATCATGCATGTCAAACTAAATCACAAGCAATGAATTTCAGTACACCAAACCAATGCTCATAGATTCCCTTTCCACACATTTTATAACAGAAAAACAATATAGATATGAAATAACTCCACAGAGGCCAGTATCCCATCACCAAGTCACCCTTTAAGTACAAGTGGAAAGTTCTTGACTCTGGTACAGCTTCATCAGAGTCAGCACCCAGAGTGTCAACATCTCTAACACTCTTTCATTTCTGTTCTTTTTTTCATTCCCCCACACTACCGCCTAACAGCAGGAGTGCTTATTTTTCCCCAGCACCCATATCATGTGTATGCAGGTGTCAGACACAGTAAAGAACAAATGTGTAAATCTTTTTTTTTATATTCCACCACCAGGAAGAAAGGAAACACCAGAGTGGCCAGTGACAAGCAGTGCCCTTCTTGACAAAGGGCAATGTAGTGTGATCAAAAAGTGAAGGGGGGCAGGGATTAAGTCAAAATAGAGTTGGAGGGGGAAATAAGACACACCACTCCCTGCGGTGCCCACCTCTCCCTAAAAATCTGAAGGGTGTTGGTGGACACTGCGTGCTCTTTCTCCAGGGACACCCGGGCTCTGACACTCCTCTTTTTATCTATCAGCCAGGGTTCCCTGATTGGACCTGATTAAGAGCCCCAATCAGGGAATTCATAATCTATGAGGTCCAGCTGGCTGATCTCGTTACAATCACTGCATGATACTAACCACAGAATTCCAGCAAACAAATTTCAAAGGTATATTTTTATAACTCATTACATTAAATTGGCAGACAGCCTGCTGACTTTCCCATACAATATATTTCGATTTCCAAGCATTTCTGTGCAAAAGAAGCCTCTTATTTATTATTACTTCCTTTGTTTGCATTAAATTGCAATGATTAAACAGAACGAGGAAGAAAGATTTGCAAGTTTGCTATTTTAATCTCTATGTTATAGAAATCCTGACCCAAGTATAAACGTATTTCTGAATCAATTATGCATTTATTAGAACCTAATTGTATCTGTAAGTATTTTACAGAAATCCAATTAAGTGACTGGAGTTACTGACAATGCAGTTCTTTGTTATTTGTGAACCACAAAATACGTACTGTTTCCCTAAATAGAGCGGATGAATGCAGATTGTCAAACACCTCTGGGCTACTTTTAATTCATCTGCATATTCCCTCCCAAGCTAAAATAGGAAAGCTACAACTCACTCACCACCTCCTGCTTTGCAGTAGAAATGTTACAAGAGTTAAACAATGAAACTGAGAGATGGAATGAAGTATATTAATACTTTGCAAGCTTTGAGCAAGAATATATTTTGAGCCTTTTGCAATCTGCTGAAAGTTCAGAGTCAGTTGCTCAAGAGTTGTTTTAAACAAAAGAAAATGTGGACTTTATGAACAACTATTGAAAAGATGGGTTGGATTTGATGTAGATGTTTGGAATGGTGGCTCGGGACCACTTAATTGTGGAAGCAGCCCTCTGTTAGTCTCCCCTGTAATTGATCCAGGCGAATGATCCTCAGATTAAGAGTGAGAGGGAGAGGGACTGAAGTAGGATTCCCAGTCATAGTCAATGGGATGTGAATTATGTTCATCAAGGGAACAATTGATCCCTCTTATCCCTAAGCTCATGACAAATCATTGTTGGCTCAGTCTTCAAAGGGGTGAAGGATGGGCTTTCACCTTCTTTATCATCAGGCAGCCTGATCAAGGGCTCTGCCACCAGCAATACAGGCTGAAGAAATTCATCCCCATGTCCCTGCTTCTGGCATCCCTACATCTATTTTCCTATGACCCTAAGCCGGCAATCCACACCCCATCTGCACATGTTTTTGGCCTGTGATCCAGGATCTTTACAGGCCTTGAATGGGTGCACTAAACACCGCAGCCACCACTGCCAACGGCTTTCGGCAGCAATCAAAGATTGCTATGCCTGAGTGAACAGCTGCTCTATGTGGGCAAGATTTTTGCCACCAAGGTCTTCAATCATAGGTAGCCACCTATCTGTCTGAACTGCTATTAATTACATCAGACCTTCCCTACCTCCCCACCATAGAGTCAGAGAGTCATAGAGATGTACAGCATGGAAACAGACCCTTTGATCCAATTCGTCCATGCCGACCAGATATCCCAACCCAATCTAGTCCCACTTGCCAGCACCTGGCACATATCCCTCCAAACCTTTCCTATTCATATACCCATCCAGATGCCTTTTAAATGTTGCAATTATACTGGTCTCCATCACTCCCTCTGGCAGCCCATTCTATACACGTACCACCCTCTGAGTGAAAACATTGCCCCTTAAATGTCATATCTTTCCCCTCTCACCCTAAAACTACGTCCTCTAGTTCTGGACTCCCTCACCCCTTGGGAAGATACTTTGTCCATTTATCCTATCCATGCCCCTCCTGCTTTTAAAAACCTCTATCAGGTCATCCCTCAGCCTCCGATGCTCCAGGGAAAACAGCCCCAGCCTGTTCAGCCTCTCCCTATAGCTTAGATCCTCCAACCCTGGCAACATCCTTGTAAATCTTTTCTGAACCCTTTCAAGTTTCACAACATCTTTCCGATAGGAAGGAGACCAGAACTGCACACAATATTCCAAAGGTGGCCTAACCAATGTCCTGTACAGCCGCAACATGACCTCCCAACTCCCGTACCCAATACTCTGACAAATAAAGGAAAGCACACCAAACACCTTCTTCACTACCCTATCCACCTGCGACTCCACTTTCAAGGAGCTATGAATCTGCACTCCAAGGTCTCAGCAAAATGCCCTAGGACTTTACCATTAAGTGTATAAGTACTGCTAAGATTTGCTTTCCCAAAATGCAGCACCTCACATTTATCTAAATTAAACTCCATCTGCCACTTCTTAGTCCATTGGCCCATCTGATCAAGATCCCATTGTAATCTGAGGTAACCTTCTTCACTGTTCACTACACCTCCAATTTTGGTGTCATCAGCAAACTTACTAACTATACCTCCTGTGCTCACATCCAAATCATTTATGTAAATGATGAAAAATAATGGACCCAGCACCAATCCTTGTGGCACTCTACTGGTCACAGGCTTCCAGTCTGAAAAACAACCCTCCACTGCCACCTTCTGTCTTCTACCTTTGAGCCATTCTATATCCAAATGGCGAACTATTCCTGTACTCCAAGAGATCTAACCTTGCTCATCAGTCTCCCATGGGTAACCTTGTCGAACGTCTTACTGAAGTCCATATAGATCACATCTACTGCTCTGCCCTCAGCAATCCTCTTTGTAACTTCTTCAAAAAACTCAATCAAGTCTGTGAGACATGACTTCCTATGCATATATTCGTGTTGACTATCCCTAATCAGTCCTTGTCTTTCCAAATACATGTACATCCTGTCCCTCAGGATTCCCTCCAACAACTTACCCACCACTAATGTTAGGCTCACTGGTCTATAGTTCCCTGGCTTGTCCTTACCACCTTTCTTAAACAGTGGCACCACATTAGCCAACCTCCACTCTTCCAGCATCCCACCTGTGACTATCAATGATACAAATATTTCAATAAGAGGCCCAGTAATCACTTCTCTAGCTTCCCACAGAGTTCTGGGGTACACCTGACCAGGTCCTGGAGATGTTTCCACTTTTATGCGTTTCAAGACATCCAGCATTTCCTCCTCTGTAATATGGACATTTTTCAAAATGTCACCATTATTTCCCTACATTCTATATCTTCCATATCCTTTTCTACAGTAAATACTGATGTAAAATACTCGTTTAGTATCCCCCCCATTTTCTGCGGCTCTACAACAAAGGCCGCCTTGCTCATCTTTGAGGAACCCTCTTCTCTCCCTAGTTACCCTTTTGTCCTTAATGTATTTGTAAAAACTTTTTGGATTCTCCTTAATTCTATTTGCCAAAGCTATCTCATGTTCCCTTTTTGCCAGACTCCTCAAAATGTTTAGAATTTCCTATTTTTATGGGCTAATAGTATTAGCAGTTCGCTAATTTTCGAAGAATATGCATGTGAGCTTAATGCTAAGCTATCCAGTAGGGATCAGCCAACAAATGTAAAGTAAATGTCAGCATGTCATCCAGCATTCCCTATAGCTACCAGCCTTTTCTTTCACCCTGACAGGAATATATGGTCTCTGGATTCTCGTTATCTCATTTCTGAAGGCTTCCCATTTTCCAGCTGTCCCTTTACCTGCCAACATCTGCATCCAATCAGCTTTTGAAAGTTCTTGCCTAATACCGTCAAAATTGGCCTTCCTCGAATTTAGAACTTCAACTTTTAGGTCTGGTCTATCCTTTTCAATCACTATTTTAAAACTAATAGAATTATGGTCTAATAGAAACATTGTTCTGTTGGGCACTCCTCACTAATCTCCAACTGCTCGGTGAAACCTCCACTGGCCTAACAGATTCCTGGTCTATGAATTTGGAGGGAAAACATCGAGATTGAATCCTAAAATTTTAATGCAACCAGAATCAATTGTAACACTGATGAAATCACCATACCACTGGTCTTACACCGCTCATCATTTTACCCTCTCTGTTGACTTCTATACACAGTTTCAAGCTCAATGATAAAAAAAAGCATTATACTCAATCCCCTGTTTACTATCCGGCAGTTTAGGTCACAATATCACCCTCACCCCAAATCATCCATTTAGAACAACAGAAAATGCTCTCCCACATTAAAATGGGGCAACCTAGAGATTTTTTTTCCAATTGTTAAAAAAAGTAATTCCTGGGACAGAGAGAACAAATCAAATCATTTCAGATTCCAGTTGAGCGACACAGGGGAAAACAATATTCACAGTTATGATGGTTAAGTTTTGGACAGACATCAATGTTACAATTCAATATGTTTGCCAAGTTTCATTATCTAGGGTTAGCATTTCTGTAAGCAGATCCAAATGTCCTTTGATGTGATATTTACCGTATGGAGGAAAATTGAGTAACATTCTGTAGAGTTAACAGTTACTACTTGTCGCACCAGTTATTTTTCTGCATCTATGATTGCCTCAACTCCTCCCAGTGTGTTCCTGGATATGCCAAAAGGCCATAAATACATTTACTTCAAAATCAATAGCCAAACTTTGCATAAACTGAAATTAAACATCACAAATTTTGGTTAGATAACATTTGGCAATGTTTTAGACTATTCCAAAATTAATGGCCAAAAATAAATTTGGACCCTTTAATATCTGACGAACATGATGCAATTGCTTCTTTTCTCCCTAGTCTGACTCACTATTGAACTGTAGCAGTAGAATAAGGAATTGCAGCAACACATTTACTATTCTAAGTAGACTTTTGATATCTCAAGCAAAGTAGTCTTGTCAAACTGGACATGCAGACAACTTCACCCAACAGGCAAGTACCTCAATGCGTCCAGTACTTAAAAGGTTTTGACCATCACTGACATTTAATTTACATTTGTTGGCTGATCCCTACTGGATAGCTTAGCATTAAGCTCACATGCATATTCTTCGAAAATTAGCGAACTGCTAATACTATTAGCCCATAAAAATAGGAAATTCTAAACATTTTGAGGAGTCTGGCTCTCTTCTCCTGAAACAAAGACCATCTCTTAGCAGATCTTGGCGTTCATCACTTCACCAAAAGAAGTGATTATCTGATTACATCTAATTTAGCTCCTATTCAAACTCAAGACTCACAAGAAAATTATACGACATTGAGATTTTATAAGTTGCCCAACATTCTGCTATTTGGATTGAGAAATATTTCTCTTCACAGATTGGAGCTGGAATTAGTTCAGAGAAGGTTGGCTGAGGGTAAACAGAAACATGTTTTTAAAAGGACAACTGACACACTTGGAGAACAGTCGGATTGGTATTCTGGAGTTATATATGATCAATAATCAAGGGAAACTTTCTTTACCCAGTCCTTTCATCATCGAGTCCATTATATCCCTCTATCCTTATGGTAAACCACCAATTTGCTACTAGTTTGTTGTGTAGGCTAAATTTGAGTCATCAACTTGCTTAACTTTGAGTTGTCTGTTGAACATGCTAATTTATTCATCATCGGTTTGCTGAGTCACAGTGACCTGTGATGTTCCATATGGTTTGCCTCCAGCTTTATTAGAGTTTTAAAAACAAACTTATTTTAGGAAGCAAATGTTCTAAAGCAAAATAATTAACTGGGAGTGCTGTTAGATTGAGATTTTGCAAATAGAATTAATTCAAAGTAGATTCACAGTATTGCAATCGTTATTCACAAGTACATAAACTGGGCACTACAAACTCATAGCAGAAGTTTCTAGGTTGTAATACAAGATCAAGCCATATGCTCAGCTTCCAACACTGACTATAATCACCGTTGGTATAACTTCTAATTGTGCATCCAAAACTGGGTAGCTTACCTTTTTTTAAAAAATCTTAGTTTAGTTGCTGGGTTATTGATATCATGTCACAAAATAAGACTAACACTGGTCATTCTGACATCAGGAGATATCTTAACAATAGGAGAAATAAACCAGGAAATAAACAGAACCAACATTTAATAACAATGCTCACGATCTTGGGATTTCCTGAAACACTTCAAAGTCAATTACTTTTAAAGTGTAATCAATGATGTTTTGCAGGGAAGCACAATAGCCAGCAAACAGCAAAAACACATAAATACTAACCTAATCATTTCCATTATGATTGACTGGGCCACCAAAAGGACTCTTCTTTGAACAATACCACGGGACTTCTTTTCATCTGCCCACTGCCTCTTTTTAAGTTCTCATCCTGAGAAAGCTTAATGTAGCACATCTTCAGTGCTATACGGATGTGTCAGCGAATTGTGCATTCAAACACTAGAGTAAGAAGTAGTAACAAATATAAGGATACCACCTGCAGAATTGGTGCTGCACGTGATTTGTCATGAATTACACTCCTAAATTTAAAACATGGGGATTACTCAATCTAAACTGGTCCATCAAGATAAAATGAAAAGATACACAGGTTAAAAAAAACTCTCACAGGTACACAAGTCTCAGTCAAAATCTTGGAGTAAATTTGTGTAATCAATTTTAATTCTCAGTTGGGAAGTGAAAAGAGTTTCTCTTCCTCCAAAGATATCTGTGTACTGTTAAGTTACCACACAAATTTGGATGTGTTCAAATGAAAGGTATTCATGTGAATTTGGTGTTCCAACTATGATTTCATGAGTGCCATGAAGACCATGCTTTAGTGGCTCAAGGACATACTCATAGTAAGAATGACAGAATGGGAATTATCCCACCCAACATTGGACAGCAAGCGCTTCAAGAATCTAAATAAGTTCTGAATTAGGATAGAGCAAGAGGGAAATAATATGATTGGAGAATTGAATGAATATACTCTCTATTTCTCAAGAACATTCTTCAAATTAATTGAGAACAATTGCATTTCTATTCATTTCAGCACTAACAAACTCATACAATATCTGACAGACCGTCTCAGGAAAATTCTCAAATGTCTTGAAATGTAAACCATGTGTTGTGTACCATATCAGTGCCAAAAAGCCTGAATGCCAAAAATCGTAGCAGTGCCACTAAATGCTACTTTATCTCAGCCAAAATCTGGCTGAGCCACTTAAAAATTCCATGTCTTTAAGGTCTGATCATTCAATGTATCTGATGTGGATTTGATTGATTTCTCCTCTAGAATGCTCATTTCACACAACATCAAAAAAAAGCAGCATTCAAAGGGACACTGCTGCCAAACTGACCATTCCACGGGTCTAATAATAACAATGGAAATGCAAACCCAAACAAATTTAAAATAAAATCATGTATGGACACACTGATGTGTAGTATTATGTTAATAAGTGCAGATAACAAAAAATTCAGAAATAGAAAAGTTTCATTTGTTTTATGAAACAAACATGAATCCTTCTTCGTTTCTTTCTGGATTTCCATACAACAATTATTACCTCACAGCAAACCATTATTTTTCACTTCATACTCACTCCAAATGATTACTCGAGTATTACTCCCATCTGTCAACTGGACTTGAACACAGTCCCCTCTAAATCACCAGGCTCTGAGTCTAGGTCCCAATGTAAAACCTGAGCACAAAAATCATGACTGACACAGTGGTGCAGAGTCGAGAGTGTGGTGCTGGAAAAGCACAGCGGGTTAGGCAGCATCCAAGAAGCAGGAGAATCAATGTTTCGGGCAAGAGACCTTCATCAGGAATGTCTGATGAAGAGCCCTTGCCCGAAACAGCAGTTTTCCTGGTCCTCGGATGCTGCCTAACCCGCTGTGCTTTTCCAGCACCACACTCTCGACTCTGATCTCCAGTATCTGCAGTCCTCACTTCCTCCACAACAGTGCAGTACTGAGGGAGCATTCCACTGTCACAAGTGCTGTCTTTCTGAGTAAATGCCAAACTAAGAGCTCATCTGACTGCTTTAATGGATTTAAAAGATCCTATAGCACTAGTCTGAAGAAGAGTAGGGGGGTTTTCCTTGGTATCCTGTCCAAAGTCTATCTCTCAATCAAATTCATAAAGAAACTGGAATTTCTGACCATTGTCAGATTGCAGTTTGTTAGATACAAATTGACTGCAATGCTGCCTTCATTTCACCAAGACTTCTCATCAAAAAGTACTTAGTTGCCTGTAAAGTTCTTTGAGATGCCCAGTGATTGTGAAAAACCACGATACGAATACAAAACTTTCTTTTTTTATGAGGGAGTTATAAGCAGCAGGAGCCAAATCTTATATCTGTCCCACAATGTAGCAATTATTTTGCAGGACATGTTCAATATTCAGGCAAGAAGAATGCTTGCCAATCATTGTCAAGCTGCTGAAGTGTTCTTAATGCAAAGCAAGTTGCAAGGCTGAGCAGTTGGGTTGCTGGGTTGCTGGCTGCTCACATGGCAAAAGTATTTTTGGGCCAAGGAAAAATCAGGCAATGTTTGTCTTCATTTCCATCTATGCAATAAATAAAATCAAAATGCAAAGTTATTTTCCTGTATACTAAACTTCAACTCTAGGATGGCAGGCAGGATATGGTAGTGTGCTGTTTCCATTTATGAACTAACGAGCCAGAGAATGTAGATTTTATTGGATTCATCAGAAAATTATGTAACAAGTTCAGAGTAATCCCTGAATTAATTCTAATTCACAATCCTGAATTTTTATTTCCATATTTTATTTTCCAATTGTTTTGCAACCAAATGGTTCTGAATTTAAAAGGTGCCTTCATGATCCTGTAACATTTAAAGCACTTTGGCTTGTATTTTACAAAACAATTGAGTCAATTAGGTCAAGTAGCTGGATAAATGTTTTTGATTGTTATTATATGTCAGAAATCACATAGCTTTCTTGACAGCTGCAAAGCACTCCTTAAAAGGGTTAATTGACTTGTCAGCATGTGGCATCTACCAGTGGCTCATTGAGCACTGCATTGTTTTGGCAATAATTGTAGAAATAATTGTGCAACACATTATTAAGCACAGACATCTGAAGTGTATCACCATTTTTCATGCCAGCTAGCCTATCCCAGGAGATGACATTCATATTACAATCATGTTAACGAATGCCATCTCAGCATCATTGCTTTGCCACCTGAAGTAGTTCACTAATTTATTCAAATCATTTGCTATCTCTGGGATTTCCTTTGTGATTTTCATCTTTGTGAATCACTATTTTCAGGCATTTGAGCTGGGAAAACATCCACAGCTTAGGCATTAACTGTTCCATGTACACGAATAACTGAGGCAGTGCTGATTATAAAACAAAATATGTTTATGTTCAGTTTTACGAAAGAGCTCAACTACTATAGCCAGTAGTTTTTGATTAAAACATCACAATACTTCCCTAACAAGTAGACCTACCTTTGAGATTTCATGTATTTTTAGATTTCCAAAATTTTAACTAGTAATTATTTGATGAAGCAAGGAAATGTTGTTTGGTGTGCTGTACTATATATCCTCAGTCAATATATCATGATCAGTCATTCAAAACTACATTTTGGGCAAAGAGAACATTAAATGCATGTGATATGTGCTGAATATGATAACTTGCATCACAGGCTTGTTTTTTTTCTGGCATTGTTACATTTTGTAATTGCTACTGCAAATATTCAGCAATATCTCCTCTAAAGGGTTACTGAGATAGCAAGCACTAATCATGAGGTATTTCTGATGAAGGGCTTTTGCCCGAAACGTCGGATTTTCCTGTTCCTCGGATGCTGCCTGAACTGCTGTGCTTTTCCAGCATCACTCTACTCCAGCACTAATCATGAACCAACCAAATGATTGTGACTGTCAATCTGAAATGAAACGTCCTAAGACTCTAGAACACCTTGATGTGCAAATGTTAACAAGCAACCTAACCATCATGAGACTTAACAAAGAGTTAGACAGGACTAAAATCCCAAAACCCAGTGCCAATAAGTGTCAAGATATATATGCTTTAGGATAAGGAGATTCTTAAAGCGATGCATAACATATATGGGACAGGTGAGACAGGCCAGCTACTCTGTCCCAGACCCAGATTTTTCATATGTTTTGTAAAAATATGTATCTGATTATTTGTTCTTTTATTGTTTGTGAAAGTTAGTTACTATATACATTTTCAGAAAGAAGAAATGTATTGCAGAATGATATAAAGGAAGTATTTAAATCAGCTTGGAACACACTGAGAATGAGACAAAATTCTTTTTTTTTCAAAAAATGTTGTTTCTTCCATTATAGAATGCTGGATACGACAGTGAAGTCTCTCGGATGACATGCTAAACCATGGCATCATTCCAAGGTGTATCTCCTAGCCAAGACTGCCAAAACCATAAAATTAGTGAGTGGACAATGGTGTACAATGTGAGAAAATGTCATTTGACAGGGCAGCTAAAAAAATGCATGCTATCTAAATGGTGAGAGATTTCAGAGCTCTGAGATGCAGAGGGATCTGATTTGATTGTGCATGAATCGCAAAAGATTAGCATGCAGGTACAGCAAGTAATGAGGAAAACTAATAGAATGTTATTATTTCACACAAGAGGAATTTAATATAAAGTAGGGAGACAATACTTCAGTTATATAGGGCTCCAACGAGACCACGCCTAACGTACTGAGCACATTATTCTAGTTATCTTGATGATGTAATGATAAACATGGACTAGAGTTCAGAGAAGGCTTATTGGACTAATACCTGGAATGGGCGCATTGGCTTAGGAAGAAGGATTGACAGGGTAGGCTTGTATTCACTGGAGATGAGAAGAATCCTGATAGCATGGAAGCAAGCCATTTGGCCCATTGAGTCCACACCAACCCTTTGGATACATCTGAAACTTTGACTTCTTCACTCCTGATGCTACCTGGCTTGTGGTGTTCTTCTAGCCTCCTGCTGATCATCCTTGGCCTCCTCCATTGCTACAATGAACCAAACCATAAACTGGAAGAACAACACTTCACCTTCTGCCTGGGCAGCCTACAACCTGGAGGACACAACATTGAGTTCTCCAATTTCAAATAACCTCCCTTCCCTTCCCCCAACTCCTTTCCCAGCCCTTGGCCCTCTCTTCCACTCCTCCCAACCACCCACCAGATTCATACCTCCCATTGAGCAACCAGGTCATACCTTCTACCTGTCTTCACCTACCCCTACTTCAATACCCTGCCCCCGCCAACCTCTTTATCTGCAGTTCCCCTTACACCCACCCCCAATCCTGAAGAAGGGTTACACCCGAAATGTCGACTTCTCCACCTCCTGATGCTACCTGACTTGCTGTGTTCTTCCAGCCTCCTGCTTGTTTACCCTATTGATTGAAACATAAAATTTCCAGAGGGAATTTTAAGTGCTGGAAGTGGACAGGATGTTTCCCCTTACAGGACAATCTAGAACCAAGAGTCACTGTTTGAAAAATGGTAATTCCCCATTTAAATCAGAGATTGAGACAAACATTTTCTCTCATACAGAGAGGTAAGTCAGTGGAAATCTCTTCTTGAAAAGGTGGCTGAGCCAGAATCCTTCAATATTTTTAAGACAAACATAGATAGATTTGTGTTAAATAACAGAATGAACCATTCCAGGATAGGCACAAATGTGAGTTTGAGATTAAATCAAATTAAATATGATCTTATTTAAAGGTGGTGCAGGCTCGAGGGACTGAATGGTCTACTCTTGCTCCTAATTCATATATTTACATATTATTATCACCTATTATCTCTGCCATCATTATCTCTGCATTTCTTCACATTACAATCGTGACTACAGTTTAATTTTTTTTTGCTTGTGAAATGCATATGAATTTCCTTGGGTCATGGAATCACTACATAAATTCAAAATCTTTCTCTCTTTTTATGTACTAGAATCTTAGGCATTCAAGTGAGTAACATTCCAAGCTGTTAACAGCAGCTGAGTTATGATAATATGTCTGTTCAAGACGACAGAAATGATTCAATGTATGAATGTTCCAGCAGCAGCTTTTAAAAATGGTCCTCAGTTGAAGTATATATCCTGGGTTGAGCTATCCTGACCTTTTCACCCTTTTTGTCAACTTTGCACATTTATCCCATACTCAGTAATTACTAACCAGGGAAGCTACCTAAGCTTTTTTATACAATTAAAGACTGATCAGTAGAAGTTCTACTAACACCAAGTAACCTAGAATATTACATTTGATGGGCAATTGTTACAGTGTCTTTGCAGTTAGAACTTTTTAAAAATCAAATAATAGCAGAGCTCACTGATTTTAAAAAAATATGTAAAAGTGGTCTTGTCAATTCTCTCTCACCTAATTTCTCTTCCCTGGAATCTCAAAACCATTGAGTTAGGGTACAAGTTCAGTCAACAGCAATGACCAGGATTTCCTTCAATTACAAATTATTCTAACTGTATGATTGTCAGTGAATGTCAAAATGATTTGACAGATATAATCTTCATTCACTATGTGCCAAGAAATCAATATTTTTTGATCATTTTCTGAGTTTCTGTCTAAAATCATGGATGTTAAGTAAATACCTTGTTCCCAGCCTAGATGGAAGTTCTAGGTCAACAACAGACCAGGTGAAAAGAGTAAGCTTCTGGATTGACATGTGCCCCACTATATGACGTTAACCCACTGAAGCAGTGAGGGACTCACATATTTGAGCCTCCATGCAAAAGCTCATTTGAGGAGATGGTCTGAACCTTTACGAGAGACAACATAGTTGGTAATCCTGAAAGAATATCTTTATCTGTCTACAAAAGTTGTTAAACTCAAAATGGGTTGTTACCAGACATGCTGCAGGAAGGTGATTGATTCTAAAAAAAATCAGCATCTAACCCTGGTAATAAAGTAGACAGTAGACATCAAAACCTGATCAATGCATTCTAAACTAGCTAGCAGCAAGTGCACAGAAAACCCTGAGAGAAGCAGGCCTGACAGAACCAGCTTTTACAACAGTGGCATCTTGTGATGTGAGTTGGAAAACAAAACAAATCCATCTGTTCGGTAGCACCACTGTTCTCCAACCTGCTGTGTACCAGACTTCCCCAGTCCTCACACAGACAGCATGGATTCTGATATAAATCCAACTCTGACTAAAAATTGAGATAAGCAATTGGCATGAGATTCAGTCCTTTCCCTGTTAATTTTGGGACGTGTGTCTGCACGTCTTTATTTGAAGAATTGATTCTAACCAAACTCATAGATGTAAATCCCAATTAGTGCAGCGAAGCCACTCAACGTGATAGGAAGGAAAGCGACATGATTGACATTGGAAAACAATTAAGTGAAACTTTTTCACTTCGCTACGACACATACTTGTTACTTTTTTTGTGGAATCATAGCTCAAACAGTACAATGATTCAAAGAACAGTGGGGGGCATCATTGAGGGCATTTAAAAGCGTGCTCATTTGTCGTGCGGTTAATCATCATTTAAGTGGGACGTTCTGTACTTGGTATTCACACCAGTTACTCACCACCACCTCTCGCAAGTACATGACGATGCTATGGCATACTGGAGTGAGCAAGGATGATATCACTCTCGCCAGCCCCGCATTCAGCTTGCATGATGCCGGGGGAGATGATTGAAAGGACGCGGTGAAATCGAGGAGGGGGGTGGGGGGGAGATGAGTTGGGTATAGCAGCAGTGAGCGACCCAATATCTGACAATGGCCCCGGGGATTTCCTCATTCACGGACTGCTGAAACATCACTCGCATGCTGCCTTTACCCAGTCAGTCTGAATGTGTGACATCCGGCTTCCCGAAATGCGGTGTGATAATAATTACATTAAAATCACGAATGCAAAACAGGGCACCGTTCAGTGGTCAATTGCGGTGCTTTAGTACCACAAACCCTGACCTGGGTTGAAGGAGATTTCGAACCGCCGTTCAGGCTAATTCCCGTGAGCTTTCGAAACTTGCTTTTTTTAAGGAATTGCAACGGGGTCATGCTGCGAGACTGAGTTATAAACTGTTTATTTGATGATACTGATTAGCAATGATCCTCCCGCCCCCGTTACCATACAGATGTGGACGGTGGACAGGGAGCAGGAGCTTGCAATCGAGTCAAAAACAAGACAACTTGCAAGTCCGTGTGGCGCGGCTGCAGTGCGCCGACCTGCCTCCGCTCAGGGACTGCCACAACCGAGAGACAGCTCCCTGCTGCGGACACAGCCCCTGCTTCAGGTCCGGAGATTCGCCAAGCCCACTCCTGGGAGCACTCCCGGCCGTTTGTCAAGGCAAAATCAACACACAAACACAGGTCATATTCCAATCCGCATTCCCTTCCTCAATAAGGGAGGGGTGTTAGGATGCATAAACACCGAGGACAGCCCCAGAGTCCGCTAAACCTCGGCAATTCTCGTTGCAATTTTCATTTACCGGTCCAGCCGACCCTGCAGGAGAAATGGTGGCCCTTTCATCCTTAAGCCAAAAAATAAATGTGGGTCCAGTGAACGCTGATCTGAAATAAATCAGACAACTTCGCTCAGCTGAGTGTTTGAGATGGGAGAGAGAAGTCGCCGGTTTCACTGTACCCCGGAGAAACTTTCACTTCTATCGGTGCATTGACCCTCCTCCCCCTTTCAGCACCAAGTGATCACAATTTGAGCCAGTTTCTCTGACACTGCAGCGAGAGCCTCCTGCCTCTCCGCGAACAACCGGCTTCGCCAAAAGTTGCCGAAACTGCTGCATTTTGGTAGCTACCTAGCCCTCCCCCCCCCTCCCGCCCCGCTCTCCATCATGCCCCATCCCCGCCACACCAGCCCCAGCAACGGGGCCAGGGTCTTGGGGGGAGATGGCGGTGCTTGTAGTTGAGCCAGGCACCTGCAAGGTGCAGGCAAGACTGACACAGGACGGCCGGGAGTCGTGGGGGGTGGAGGGGGGGGGGGGGCAACTTGAACAGAACCGCCGATCAAAGTTTGCTTTCCGTCTTTCTAAAGCGTGTAACTTTTGCAGTGCGCACGTCAATAAACCGGTAACACTATTCTGGGTGGGGGGTTAGCGCTGCACCGAACCCTGGATCATTCGCCAGCTGAATGCAGAAGGAATTAAGCAGTGGCCTTGAAATGTCTACCACACACTGAAATGGGCTGACATCCCCCCCCCCCCCTTCCAGACGCCTCTGTCAGCAGCATCAGTGAATAAACTTAGGGATAATGATATTGAACTTCAACTCACCTTGAGCTGCCGATCCTCCAGTGCTGATTACACCCGCTAGCAAAGTGGCCACATACCAAATCATAGTACTATTAACCCACTGTGAGATCTGGCTGGATCATATCTTAGAGCTCTCCACTTCTAGATGTTCCCTGGAAAAGCAATCCTTCCGATGGTGCCCTCTTCATTCTGCTTCTTTTTTTCTTCTTCCTCCTCTTCCCCTGCCTCTTGCTCTCTCTGTCTCTCCTCTCTCTGCCTGTTGGAGCCTCTCTCATTCGGTTACATCCCTCTGGGTAGCACACTCGCTCTCTCCCAGCTCCTAGCTCTGTGCCAGCGCAGATTCAGACTGGAATTCCCCCCCTCCTCCTCCCCAACTCTGAACCAACCCCCTCTCTCCCCACCCCCCCTCCCCCGTCCCCCATCCCCTCCCCTCCAACATTGACACCACTGCGCTGCCAACCGAACCTGATGGCGGCCTGCCCCCCCAGTGCCCCGCCCTCCTCTGTCCCCGCCGCCCGGCCATTTGCTGCGGCCCCGGCGCCGGCACTGGCGATTGGCGGCGGGCGCTGCCACTCAGGCGGCTGGGCGGGGCAGGGGGCGGGGCTCGGTGCCGGCTTCAAGGTGGGTTGAGCTGGAGAGAGGCTGGAGCGCCGCAGTATCATGCGCAATAGCAAGGAGCGCTTCCAGCTTCCAGCGGCAGCTCCAGCCCCTTCCTTCTCCAGCCTTCCAGACGTTTAAAGGTGAACCAGCCACCACGCAAAATCCTGCCAGGGCATTTTCGCGGCCAAGTTCAGCCGGTTTTCCTGGAACTGGTGAATCAAGAAGGTCAAGTTTGCCCACCACTAACTCCCAGACCCACAATCCATCTAAAAAGGCTGACAAGAACTGCACTCAATTGCATCTAATTCTCATCGCGGGACCCAAAATTATGTGGCTTAAAGTCATCCGGTGCTATTTTATCAAATTGGTGTTTCTTTCTCTTACGCACTTGCAGGAATTCTACTACTCAGAATCTGCAAGGAAACCAATTCTTAAATCCTAGAAGTTACAAGTTACCTTCGAGAAGAAATTATTTCGAGTTCATTGCTGTACAGATTGCAGCCTAATGTGAAACGTAGAGCTGCAGAAATCTGATTATGTCAAATTACATTCTGGTAGCTACATTGCAAAGAAAGGGATCAAGCTACCTACTTTACTGAATTCACGATTATAATCAGAGGCGCTCTTTGCTGTTCACAACTTCCATACTATGGCAATAAAGAGCTTTCCCAATCAATGTTTCACTATGTTCGTGCGACCAACATTTCTGTTACACGCATGGGAAAGCCTTGTTTCATCTGAGCAGAATGGAGAACCAATAGCAACCAGAAAACAGCTACAACAACCTGTATTTATCCATAGTAGTTTGAAAAAAAGTCTCAAGGCATGTCAGAAGTTTTATTAGTCAAAAAAGTCATTGTCGAGTCAAAGATGCAAGGAATTGAAAATGATGGGTACAATATTAGTCAAATTGTTAGGTTTTAAGATTAACAAATTATCTTTATTGAGCACCTTAGGGCGCCACGGTGGCACAGTGGTTAGCACTGCTGCCTCACAGCGCCTGAGACCCGGGTTCAATTCCCGACTCAAGCGACTGACTGTGTGGAGTTTGCACGTTCTCCCCGTGTCTGCGTGGGTTTCCTCCAGGTGCTCCAGTTTCCTCCCACAGTCCAAAGATGTGCAGGTCAGCTGAATTGGCCATGGGAAATTGCCCGTAGTGTTAGATAAGGGGTAAATGTAGGGGCATGGGTGGGTTGCGCTTCGGCGGGTCGGTGTGGACTTGTTGGGCCGAAGGGCCTGTTCCCACAATGTAAGTAATCTAATCTAATCTTTAATGCGATAAAATTATCAAGGTACCTTAGTGGAGAATTGCAAAATTAAACATGACCTTGAACTTCATAAGCAGACGTTTGGTCAGATGATCAAAAACTCAGTCAAAAAGGATTGGTTTTAAGAAATGTCTCCAAGGAGAAAAATGATGTAGAGAGTTAGAGAGGTGTTGCTAGGGAGGGCTCAGGCAACTGAAGGCACAGCAACCACTGAGGGAGCAGTTAAGATCAGGAATGATTGGAAATCTAGAATTAGAGTGCAGATGCCTTGGAAACCATAGAGGTTGGAGAAATTACAGAGGTAGGACAGGACAAAATCAGGGAGAGGTTTAAAAACACATGAGAATTTTAAAATTAAGGCACAATCATATATTAGCTGGGTGCTAGGAAACACAGTAATGGTTAAAGGGTTTTTTGAGGGATGGGAAAGATTCAGAATGGAATTTACCATGGGTTGATATTGCCACCGTTGCTTTTCTGATATGTATTAAAGATCTGGGTCTTGGTGTTGAGGAGACAATTTCAAAGTTGCCAGATAGCTCAAAACCTGAAAGAATTGTAAACTGTGATGAGGTAATTCAAACTCAATTGGTGATCAAAGACAGGAGGGTGTGGTTGTAAGGGAGGCAGGTAGGAACCAAAAGAGTAGCCCTTAAGGAGCCTCTGTCCCTGCAATTGTCCAGTGTATAGAAGGTTTTTGTAAGCGGTGTGAACAAGTGTGTAGACTCCAGGGAGGATAAATGAATTGGCCACAACACCATGATGCCAAGGGGCCATTCAAGTGGTGGGAGAAATACGAATGGGGTGATGTAGGGGACAGTGTAATTGTTGGGATAGATACTGTTCTCTGCAACCATGAATTTGAGTCCTGAAGATAGTGTTGCTTTCCTAATGCCAGAGTTAAGGACATCTCCTCAGGACTGGCGAGGAACTGACTGCAGGAGTAGTAAGATCCAGTTGTCATAATCCGCATCAGTACCAATGACATTGATAGAACTGGAAAGAGGTTTTGCTGACGGATTTTAGACAGTTAGGAGCTAAACAAAAAAAAAATCAGAACCTACAAGACAATAATCTCCAGATTACTAACTAAGCAACAGGCAAACTTGGATAGGCAAAATAAAGGCAAGAAATTAAATACGTGGCTGAAAGTGTGGTGTGTGAGGATTGGGTTTTAGTTTATGAGACACTGGCAACATCATTGGGATAGAAGGGCATTGTGAGAGTGGCTTCTCTTTAACTGTGTTGGGATGGCTTGTCTTGATGAATCAAATAAATAGGGTTGTAGAGCGGACTTAAGATTAATTAGAGGATGGATGTATGGATTTCCAAAGCAAAAGGGTATGGTGGCATTGCCGGGATCTATTTTGATAATGGTACCTGAGAGGAACAGGAAGGGACAGGGTAAACAAGCAGTAAAAAAGAAGGTCAAGAGAGGGGCAAAAAGACAAAATTATTGGTCCTTAAATGCATGCACTTTTTGAAACAAATTAAATGAATTAATGATATGATGTGGAGGAGCTGGTGTTGGACTGGGGTGAACAACGTTAAAAATCACACCACATCAGGTTATAGTACAACAGGTTTATTTGGAAGCACTAGCTTTCATAGAACATGGAACATTACAGTGCAGTACAAGCCCTTCAGCCCTCGATGTTGCACTGACCTGTGAAACCGATTTGAAGCCCATCTAACCTACACTATTCCATTTTCATCCATATGTCTATCCAATGACCATTTAAATACCCTTAAAGTTGGTGAGTCTATTACTGTTCCCGACAGTGTTCCATGCCCCTACTACTCTCTGAGTAAAGAAACTACCTCTGATGTCTGTCCTATGTCTATCAACCCTCAATTTAAAGCTATGTCCCCTTGTGTTAACCATCAACATCTGAGGAAAACGGCCCTCACTGTCCACCCTATCTAACCCTCTGATTATTTTATTTGCCTCATTTAAAGGCATCTCTCAACTTTCATCTCTCTAACAAAAACAGCCTCAAGTCCCTCAGCCTTTTCTCATAAGACCTTCCCTGCATACCAGGCAACATTTGAGTAAATCTCCTCGGCACGCTTTCCAAAGTTTTCATACCCTTCCTATAATGCAGTGACCAGAACTGAACGCAATACTCCAAGTGCGGCCACATCAGAGTTTTGTACAGCTGAAGCATGACCTCATGTTTCCGAAACTCAATCACTCCACCAATAAAAACTAACACACTGCATGCCTTCTTAACAACCCTATCAACCTGGGTGGCAACTTTCAGTGATCTATGTACATGGACACCAAGATCTCTCTGTTCATCTACACGACCAAAATTCTTACCATTAGCCCAATACTCTGCATTCCTGTTACTCCTTATGAAGTGAATCACCTCACACTTTTCCACATTAAACTTCAATTAACATCTCTCAGCCAAGCTCTGCAGCTTATTTATGTCCCATTATAACCGAAACATCTTTCAGCACTATCCATAACTCCATTGACCTTAGCGTCATCCACAAATTTGCTAACCATCCTTCTACATCCTCATCCAAGTCATTTATAAAAATAACAAACAGCAGTGGACCCAAAACAGATCCTTGTAGTGTGCCACTAGTAACTGAACTTCAGGATGAACATTTCCCATTAACCACCACTCGCTCTCTTCTTTCAGCTAGCCAATTTCTGATCCAAACCACTAAATCACCCTCAATCCCATGCCACCGTATTTTGCGCAATAGCCTGCCATGGGGAACCTTATCAAATGTCTTATTTAAATTCATATACACAACATCAACCATTTTACCCTCATTCACCTATTTGTCACCTCCTCAAAGAACTCAAGAGATTTGTGATGCACGACCTACCCTTCACAAAACTGTGTTTACTATTCCTAATCAGCTTATTCCTTTTGAGATGATTATAAATCCTATCTCTTATAATCTTTTCCAACACTTTACCCATAACCAAAGTAAGGCTCACAGGTCTATAATTACCAGGGTCCAGGGTTGTCTCTACTCCCCTTCTTGAACAAGGGAATAACATTTGCCAGCCTCCAGTCTTCTCTCACTATTCCTCTAGACAATGACAACAGAAAGATCAAAGCCAAAACCTCAGCAATATCCTCTCTGACTTCCCGGAAAATCCAAGGATAAATCCAGTCAGGCCCAGGGACTTATCTATTTTGACACTTTCCAGAATTGTTAACACCTTCCCCTTGTGAACCTCAATCCCATCCAGCCTGTATCTCAGTATTCTCCTTGACAACAAAATATTCATTTCGGGCTTCCCCTATCTCCTCTGATTCACGAACAAATTCCCACTACTATCCTTGCTTGGCCCTAATCTTATTCTGGTCATTCTTTTATTCCTGATATATCTATAGAAAGCCTTAGGCTTTTCCTGGATCCTATCTGCTAAAGACTGCTCATGTCCCCTCCTGGCTCTTCTTAGCTCCCTCTTTAGGTCTTTCTTGGCTAGCTTGTGGCTTTCAAGCTCCCTAACTGAGGTTTCATATCTCATCCTAACATAAGCCTTCTCCTTCCTCTTGATAAGAGATCCAACTACCTTATTAAACCATGGCTCCCACACTCAATAACTTTGATAGTTGCATACTTATCAAGGATCTGCAGTAGCTGTTCCTTGAATAAGTTCCACACTTCCATTGTGCAGTTTCCTTCCCAATCCAATACATCCTAAATCTTGCCTAAATGCATTGTAATTCCCTTTCTCCCAGTGATAACTCTTGCCCTGGGGTACATACTTATCTCTTTTCATCGCTAAAGTAAGCATAACCAAATTGTGGTCACTATTATCAATGTGCTCACATACCTCCAAATCTAACACACAACAGGGTGACCTCTCCTTTCCTGTTTTTAACTTCAACCCATACTACCTCAGTACACGAGTCCTCAAACATCCTTTCTGCCACTGTAATACTGTCCATGACTAACAGTGCCACCCACCCCACCCTTCCCCTTTTACCATCTTCTCTATTCTTACCAAAACATCTAGATCCCAAAGCCTGCAACAACCATTCCTGTCCCTGTTCAACCCATGTCTCCGTAAATAGCCACAACATCAAAATCCCAGGTACCAATCCAAGCTGCAAGTTCACCCACCTTATTCCAGATGTTCCTGGTGTTGAAGTAGACATACTTCAAACCAAATTCTTGCTTGCTGGTGCCTTCTTGCAATCTTGAAACCTTATTTCTGACCTCACTACTCTCAACCATCTGGACACTCAAATTACAATTTAGGTTCCCACCCCTCTCCTGAAATAGTTTAAACTCACCTGAAGAACATTAACAAATTTCCCTGTTCCCTGCTCCACAGCTACCTGATGAAGGAGCAATTCTCCAAAAACTAGTGCCTCCAAATAAATCTGTTCGACTACGGCCTGGTATTGTGTGATGGTTTAACTGAATTAATGATAAAAATAGAAAGTTAATGAGTATGGTTGTTTAGCCTTTATGAAGACATGTTACAAGATCAAAGCTAGGAACTAAGTATTTAGAGGTATGTAACATTTTGAAAGAACATGCAGAAAGAAAAGAGTGGTAGTATAGTTTTGAAAGTACACAATGAAGTAAGAAGGACAGCAAAAAATGTTCTAATATCAGATGATGTACAATCCATATGGGTAGAGGTAAATACTAACAAGAGAAAGAAGACACTGGTGGGAGTAATCCAAAGACCCCTTAAAGGTAGCTGTTTTATAGGATAGAGATTAAATCATAAGATAATCAGGGCATGCAATTAATGTGCATTAATCATGGGTGACTTTAATCTTGATGTAGTTTGGGAAAATCAAATGAACAAAGGCTTCATGGAGTATATTTGGGACATTTTCCTAGACCAACTTGTTGTGGATCTAACCAGGAATCAAGCTAATTTAGATCTGGTAATGCATATTCAGGCAAATTTAATCAATGATCTGCGGTTAAAAGATTCCCTGGGGAAATATGGTCCTAATATTTTAGAACTTCGCATTCAGTTTGACTGTGAGTAACTTGGATCAGAAGCAACTAAACTAAACTGAAAAGAGTATAATTACATAAGTGTGAGGGCACAGTTGCCTGGAGAGGACCAGGAAGAAGGCTAACAGTACAGACAGAAAAGGAACAATGTCAAACATTTAAGAAAATAGTTCATGAGTCTTGGCAAGAATATATCCCAACGATGAAGAACATTCTTGGAAGGGGATAAACAGACAGAAGGAAGGAAGTTCCTATGGTTACAGAAGGAATTTAAGAATAAAATCAAATTTAAAGAAAAAAAACATACAGTGTGACAAAGATTATTGTTATAACAGAGGATTGGGAAAGAAGTAAAAGCCAATAAAAGGTGTCCAAAAATCAAACTATGAGTGCAATCTAGTAAAACAGACAATAACATCTTACTTAAATATATAAAAAAAGAAATGGCCAACTGAATATAGGCCCCTAGAGGATAAGGCAAATAATAACATGGAAATGGCAAAGGAGTTGAATAGATATTTTGCATCAGTCTCCACAGTAGAAGACACTAATATTATGACAAAAATATTAAATAATCAAAAGGCTAAATCAGGGTGGAAATAAACATAATAACCAGTACCAGAGGAAAATTACTGGGAAACAAATAGGGCTAAAGGCTAAGGCCCCTGGACCTAATGGGCTGCATCCTTGGACCTTAATGGAGGTAGGATCTGGTGATAGTGGATGCAGCCTGAACAATTTACAGGAATCCTTGGATTGTTTAACCAACATAGAGCAGAGACAAAAAAATGACAACTATAGACCAATTAGTGAATGTCTGTCATTGGGAAAGTTATAGAGTCCGTTATAAAGAATATGATAGCAGAGCATTTAAAAATACATAATATAATCAAGCACAGTCAATGGGACTTCATGAAAGCAAAATCATACTTGACAAAATTATTATTGTTCATGGTGGAGGTAACAAACAGGATAGATAAATAGGAACTAGTAGATCTAATATAATTGGATTTCAAAATGGCATTAAATAGGTACCACATATAAGGCTATTTAATAAGACAGCAACCCATGTTCCTGGGAGTATATATTAGCCTGGATGGAGGGTTGACTTACTAATAGAAGACAGAGAGTTGTGATAAGGGAAGCATTTTCAAGGTGCAACCTGTAACCAGGTGGAACTGCTGCAGAAATCAGTGCTGGGACCACAGTTACTTACAATATATGTTAATAACTTGGATGAGGGAAGTGAATGTACACGTTTGTGGATGACACAATAATAGGTAGGCAGGTAAGCAATGAGGATGACACAGAGAGTTTGTAGAGGGATATAGACAGGTAAAATCCAGCAGTCAGAATATAATGAGGTAAAATGTGAGATTATTTACTTTGGCAGGAAGAATAGAAGAGGTGCATTTTATTTGAATTGTGAATGACTGAAGAAAGTTACAACACATAGGGATTTGGGTTCCTCATGCACAAAATCTAAAAGACTAGCATTCACATTCAATGGTTAATAGGGAAGGAAAATGGAATGTTGGCCTTTATTTCAAAATGAATGGAGTATAAAATAGGGAGGTCTTGCTAAAACTATGCAAGGCAATAATAATATCACTCTTGGAAAACTATGAGCAGGTTGGTACCATTGTCAAAGGAAAGATATACTGACATTGAAGGCAGTGCAGAGAAGGTTTGCTGGGTTAATTCCAGGTATAGAGGAATTTTCTTCTGAGGAGAGGTTGAGTAGGTTGAGCTTGTATTCATTGGACCTTAAAAGAATGAGAGGTGACATCATTGAAATGTGTAAGATTATTCTGGGACTTGACAAGGTAGATGTGGAGAGGTTGTTTCCCTTAATGGGAGAGTCTACATCTATAGCACATCATATCAGAGTAGGGGGTCACCCATTTAAAACAGGGATTGGAGGAATTTCTTTTCTGAATCTGTGGAATTCTTCATTGCAAAGGGTCATTTAGTAAATTTAAGCCTGGTTGAGATCGACACATGTTTCATCAGTATGGGATCAATGCTTATGGGAATTAAGCAGGAAAGTAGAGATGAGGTTTATCAGATCAGCCATGAGCCCACTGAATGGCATGGCAGCATCACTGGGCTGTAAGATCTTCTTCTGCTCCTAGGCCTTAGGTTTTAAAAGGAGGACAGCATAAAGCTTCCTGAAGACATTGACAAATTGATGAAGTGGGTGGTTGGGCAGCAGATAAAATTCAATACAGAGAAGTCTGAGGTTTTCAACAGAGTTCATAGAATCTCGACAGTGCAGAGAGAAGCCATTCAGTCCATTTAGTCTGCACTGACCCTCCAAAGAGCATCTCAATCAAATCCACATCTCCCTCCACTATCCTGACATTTACCATGGCTAAACTACCTAACCGGCACATCCGTGGACACTGCAGGGCAATTTACCATGGCTGATTCATCTAATCTGACCATGTTTGGACTGTGGGAGGAAATAGAAGCACTCAGCAGAAACCCATGTAGATGAAAGCGTGAAAATATGCAATCTCCACATAGGCAGTCACCCAAGGTTACAATTGAACCTGGGTCCCTGGTGCTGCGAGGTAAAGAACATAGAGTGATAGCATAAAAGATAATATGCTAAGGGATGTGCAGGAGCAGAGAGATCATTAAAGGTAACAGGACAAATAGAGAGAGCTGTAAATAAAATAAAATATTCTAGGCTTCATTAATAGGGGAAGAAAATACAAGAGCAGTGAGTTTACATTGCACCAAAAAAGGACTTATGTTAAACCTCAGCTGGAATATTGTGTATAGTTCTGGGTGCTATAATTTATGACAGTTGTGAATGCATTAGAGAAAATGCAGAAGAGGTTTATGATAATGGTTCTGTCATAAGGAGAGGTTAGAGAATTTGTGATTCCTTTCTTTGGAGAGGAGAAGGCTGAAGGTTATGTTTTCAAAATCATGAGGTACCTGGAGAATCTGTTCCCACTCATAAAATGATCAAGACAGCACAGTGTTTTTGCAAAAGAAGTAAATGTGAGGTAAGAAAAACTTTCACACATTGAAAGTGGTTAAAGTCTGGTTGAAGATTTGTAGCTCGGGTGTCCATTGTTGTGATTCTGTTCGCCGAGCTGGAAGTTTTTGCTGCAAACGTTTCGTTCCCTTGCTCGGGAGGCTTCACAGGAGGTTCCAATAGCACTGATGATGTTCCCTAGCCAGGGAACGAAACGTTTGCAGCAAAAACTTCCAGCTGGGCGAACAGAATCACAACATTGAAAGTGGTGCGTGTGTGTGTGTGTGTGTTGCCTGCAAGTGTGTGCAGGCAAGATCAATTGAGGCATTGAAGACCGATTTGAGTGATTAATTAAATGGAAATAACATGCAAGATTGTAGGGAATAGGCAGAAAATTGGCATTGTGTCAAAATGCTCAGAGGGCTGGTACATACATGATAGGTCTCATGGCTTCCTTCTGTACCTTAATAATTCTGTGATTCTATAACAGTGTAATGTGTCTCCATATCTAACAATGCTCTAAAGGCACAATATAAGACTGTACAACACTCAACTTGTTGCTACTAAAAGGACACTGTTTCCAATGCTTTTGGATGGGGCATTGACATTTCAAATGGATGGATTGCAATGGCAAGGAAATTCATGGACATCACCATCTTCCCCATCTTCTTGATCTTTTGGAGAGCATTCTTCTGATGCACCTCCTTGCACAATCTTTGCAGCTTCATGAGGAGTTGCCTCAAGTGTTCAGTCATGGCTGTCAAATGAGGCAAAAATTTAGCCAATTGGTCTAACATGCACAGAAATGTTCACAGACGATGACTAATTTCAGAGTGAGGAACTTCTTACTTGCTTTCATTTTTGTACAAAATAAAAGAATTTTGGATGCTGGAAATCAAAAACAGAAACAGGAATTACTGTAAAAACTCAACAGGTCTGGCAGCATCTGTGGAAAGAAAACTGAATTGAAAAAACATCACTGGATCTGAAATGTTAATTCCACTCTTGTGAATTATGATTTCAAATCCCTATGGGCAAGTTATTGTCTAATCTATAGATCATTAATGAAATTTTCCACAGGTTGTCTTGGATCCTGAACTTTCTGTTGAACATTGCTTTTTTAAGAATGATATTTGTTCTCGTATTAAAGCTTTTACAACTTTGTCAAAAGTTTTGATGATTTCTACAATCACTTGTTGTTATTCTTTAATACTATTGTGTATTTACTTATTTGGCTTGTCATTTAGTACATACGTTTGAAGCAAATTTTGCATCACGATAACTATTTTCTTCAAGATGTCCAATCATATGTTCTAGTTAGACCATGTCTGATATGAAATCTTCTATGTATCATCATTTACACTTTCATGTCTTCTTAAAATGATTATCTATTCCTCATATTTTAAAGTTTTACAATTCTGTTCTATCTCAATACTGCTGTAATACATTTCCTTTGAGGACTTATTTTTATGCCAATAGTAATGGTGTATTATTTTCCTTCTTTTGAAGCTTTTATTTATATCAACTAGTAGTGTTGTACATCTGCACTGCTTACTGAGCATTTTCCCAAGTTTTTGTCATCAAAATGGAGGTTTCTGTCCTCTTACAAGCAAAAAGGAAAATTTCCCACATTTCACAATCTAATACGGAATGCATACCTTCTCTCATGATTTCCCTGAATAAAGCTTTGTGTTTATGACTTGAAGGAGTTCTTCCTGGATGCACTGGGGTTTTTATGATGGATCTTAAGTTTTTATTGCAGCCTCAAGAGTTTTCTAACTACCATCTTCTGCTAAGCTCTGACGGTGCAGCTCTTTTATTGCCTCTTTTTCATCATGGTTTCAGTGCTGCAGCCTCACCATGAAGCATTTTTATCATCCTTG
Source organism: Hemiscyllium ocellatum (assembly GCF_020745735.1). Classification (NCBI taxonomy): domain Eukaryota; kingdom Metazoa; phylum Chordata; class Chondrichthyes; order Orectolobiformes; family Hemiscylliidae; genus Hemiscyllium; species Hemiscyllium ocellatum. Next base: position 34,941,254 of record NC_083429.1, read on the forward strand.
ATTTCCTTACTCTAGCTGTGCCTCATGGTATCCACTTCATGTGTAGCAACATTCATTGTGAGCTGTAAGTAGTCTTTTGTTTTACTTCTAGCCTTCTCAGATTGATATGCTGCTGTAGAAGTTTTTTGGCTCAACAGGGATTTTCAGCTTTGCTCAGGAATTTATGAAACAATTTACTGCCCAGTTACACCTCTAATTGGGAATGGTTCTGCAGATCTCCATTTTCAAATAGAATCTATAAATGGCCAGTGTGACTGATCTTAAAGCTCGTTCTAGTCCACACTGCTTCTTCTGTGTTTCTTTATCAAGCTGAAGTAAAAGATTTTAACCTGTATTTTTTTTTCCCTTTTAAGTCTCACCACAAGTTCCTGTTTGTCTGGTCAAGTGCTTGTAGCTGCTGACTGTCAGTATGAGTTGTTGTTAAAGTGGTAATGTCTTTAAATCTATAAACTCACTTGTTCTAGGATTTATTTTCCTAGATCCGGTGAATATTCTTCACCACTGTTTTAGGGTATGAAGTATCAATGTCCATTTCTGACTGCAGCATGACGTTTTGTGCATTGAAGGATGTTGTAATGATTATGCTATGTCTGCTACTTCACAGAAAAAAAAGGGAGAATCTCATAGAGACTTATAAAATTCTAAAAGTACTAGACAGGATAGATGCAGAAAGGATATTCCTCTTGGTGGGTGCATCCAGAACCAGGGGTCACAGTCTGTGGATTCAGGGAAGACTATTTAGGAAGGAGATGAGAAGATATTTCTTCACCCAAAGAGTAGTGGGCCAGTGGAATGCAATATCACAGGATGTAGTTGATGCCAAGACATTCATGTATTTAAGAGGCAGCTAGATATAGCACTTGGGATGGATGGGATCAAAAGTTATGGGGAGAAAGCAGGATTAGGTTATCGAGTTGGGTGATCAGCCATGATCATGATGAATGCAGAGCAGGCTCGAAGGGTCAAATGGCCTTCTCCTGCTCCTATCTTCTTTGTTTCTATGTTTCTTCTTTCCTTCACTTTGTTGGTGGGCCTGTTTAGTTTAGCAGTAGAACAGCAGCCACTAGTGAGTCTTAGCTAGAACTTAGAAGGTTAAGGGATGATGTGATCAAACTCTTCAGGGTATTAATATCTTGTTGTGGTTTAACAAGATATGAACATAAGAATGTAGGAACATAGGAGCAGGATTAGGCCATTCAGCCCCTCGAGTCTGAAACCATGGCTTTCCTGTGGCCTAGCACTAGATACCTGTTTATGGCCTATATCCAAAAATAACTTTGTTTAACAAAAAAAAATACTTATCTCAGATTTATCAGATCTATCTCTGATCTTGCATTCACTGCCATTTTTAGAAGAGAGTAGGTAGACACACCCTTCGTATGTAGAAGTGCTTCCAACATCTCTCCTGAACAAACTGAACCGAATTTTTAGTCTATTCACCTGGTTCTAAAATCCCCAACTCGTGGAAATAGTTTATCTTTCCTGTCTTTTCCAATTAATACCTTGAAGACTTTGATCAGATCATCCCTTAATCTTCTAACTTCGAGAGGAAGCAGGCTTAATTTGTATAATCTCTCCTCATAACTTAATGACTGAATGTAGTTTATTACATGATAGCATTTAAGCACAAGTTACATGAGCTAATTAGAGATTATTGCTAAGACGTTCATGAGAAAAATGACAGATCCATCCACTTTGAGATGCAGAGATCTATTTTGATTTCCAACCTGTGATTGTATGACATAATACGATTGGGTGTAGTTTAATGTAGTTTCCAATACTAACCCTTTTGGAAATTTATGATCTAATTAACTGAATAAACTTACAACTCATCATAAATTGATTTTGGTTAATCATTTCTTTTTATTTGAATATATAAATCAATGCTGATTCTAAAGAGATAATTCTGACAAACTGCGCGTTATTTCAGAAAACTGAGTGAAAGGGATTATTTACAATCAACAGCCATGAGTTACCTAAAGAAAAGTATATTAAGCCAATGTCTACTCCACCAACGGTGAAGGAACAGTAGAATAAGTTGACTTTGCTTACACTACTGTATTTCCAATTCCAAACATGTTGGTTACTCGAACATTGTTGTAGTGAGCAGGCAGTTGTGGAATATTCCTGCTTGACTTGGTGGTGCTCAGATTGCCATAAAGGTACAATCAGTGACATCATGTGGCTGTTTGAAACGAGATGTTGAGATCGATATGGGGGCCTGCTCATTCTGTTACCAAGAGGGAAGGTTACACACTACACAGCCCAGACATACACTCTTTCAGTACGTCATGGCTTGTATTACAGTCAATGAAAATAATTGTTTTAAAATGCAATTTTGTCAACAATTTTGTGAAATCGTGATTGTGTTGCACAGCCATCCAGTGACTCACATTGATTTTACTTCAAGCTTGTTAAACTCAAATTTATAAATATGGACAATATTCCAAAATGAGTTGTTATTCATAGCTCATTGCCATTGCTGCCAGACCAATAATATTTCTCATATGACCCAGTCACCATGAGAAATGGACACATGCCTGCCCAGCAGGTAGAATAAACTGACAGAGCTAGAAGCCCTTTGGGCATAGATACAACAGGCAGTCACAGCAGCTCTCATAGTTAACTCATTACGGTTGCCAAAATCAATCCCTAAGTTACCTGAGGCTCCTTTATGAGATTTGTTCACCATCTTTCTGCATCATAGACACTAATGTGGAGTCTCGATATTATAAAAAGTGTGTATATATAAATAATGACACACTGTAACTGTGCAATTGTGCTGAAAAGAAATGAATCAAAGCTGATCTGTTGAAAGGATGAGAGTCTTCATGGCTCAATAGGAATATAGAAATCTGATTAAGTGTTAATGCATACTCTTATAAATCATGCCAATACTCCATAGCATCACTGTTGTAAATAAAAAAAAGTCACACTCTTCTTTGTCTTTTGTCCTCCTTTGTTAAGGCTGGATTCATGATATTTAGAACTTTTTCCACATTTGTGTTATAATACAGGTGTATGTAGACCATGATTATTGCCATTTCCAGCATCCATCCCAAAAAACCCCTATTAATCCCATCAAAATGCATTTGTATAGCTTTTAAAGCCTGGAAAACAAATGTAGGGATATTAGACAATAGACAATAGACAATAGGTGTAGGAGTAGGCCATTCAGCCCTTCGAGCCTGCACCCCCATTCAATATGATCATGGCTGATCATTCCTAATCAGTATCCGCTTCCTGCCTTATCTCCATAACCCTTGATTCCACTATCGTTGAGAGCTCTATCCAACTCTTTCTTAAATGAATCCAGAGACTGGGCCTCCACTGCCCTCTGGGGCAGAGCATTCCACACAGCCACCACTCTCTGGGTGAAGAAGTTTATCCTCTTCTCTGTCCTAAATGGTCTACCCCGTATTTTTAAGCTGTGTCCTCTGGTTCGGCATTCAACCATCAGCGGAAACATGTTTCCTGTTGCCAGAGTGTCCAATCCTTTCATAATCTTAAATGTCTCAATCAGATCCCCTCTCAGTCTTCTAAATGCAAGGGTATACAAGCCCAGTCGCTTCAGTCTTTTAGTGCAAGGTAATCCCTCCATTTCAGGAATTGACCTCGTGAACCTACGCTGAACTCCCTCAATAGCCAGAATGCCTTTCCTCAAATTTGGAGACCAGAACTGCACACAGTACTCCAGGTGTGGTCTCACCAGGGCCCTGTACAGCTGCAGAAGCACCTCTAGCACCTATTATCCTGGCACCTGTTAAAATGCAATCATCATTAGAACAAAGTTGGCTTAAACTTGGAATTTAAGAGTAGGTTTGTCCAAATATCTACTATTTTGCACCATGAGCTCCACATTATATAGTAACACGACTTGGTCACTGAGTCTGCTCTGACTTTTAGTTCAATTATTTCAGCTCTGATGCATCACTCCATTCATTTGCATTAGCTCCTTACCCCTCATATCCTTCCCCAGCAAAAATCTACTGATATAACTCTTTGAAGTGTTCATTATCCTTCCAGCCACATGGATGAATGAGATGTGGACTTCTACTTTATATTGTACTTTTGGGAGCAGCTTAGGTTAGCCCTTGGCACAATATTGGCTCCATGTCGTATTAACATTGCTTTTCAAATGAAAAATATGTAATTCCTTCCAATGTCAAACCAGGGAAAGTCTTTAGAAATGTCACTGGCATCTGTTCGATAAACACGTTGTTCCTCTGAATATGTTCATATCATAACTTTAATTAAACTGTTAGTTTGTGTATTTACTTCTGAGGGCACAGAGCATTGCCAGCTGGAATCTAGGAATGGAGTCTGATGCTGGAGTGTTATAAAGGCTCATCATGCCATTGCAGAAGCATATCTTGTAATCAGGATGATATAGAAGTTTCTGTCATGGTATGCAATATTGGGAGTGGCAATGTAGTACTGTTCATGTAACTGAGACAGTAATTTAGGAAGTGGAGGAAATTAGATATCTATAAACAATTCTCAGTTTTCACCATCACCATTGCCTTTCATGTCCTGTTCTATTGGCAAGTGATGGCACAATCGTAGGCAGATGGAAGGAAGTGTCACTGGCAGCGATCAAGATTAACTTGGATTCTATGAAGTCTAGTGGTATCACGCCAAGCATGGCCAAGGAAGCTATCTGATAATAACCACTTATCACTGTACCTCACTTGATAAATCAGTCAGCCTGCATATTGGACATCACTTTGAAGAAGCAATTAGGATAGCAACAGGTGAAAGTATATTCTGAATGGTGAACGTCAATGGCCAGCACCATGAGTGGCTTGGTACCATTAGTACTGACTGAGCTGGCTTAGTCAGAAAAGATGTATCTGCCAGATTGGACCTATGGCATGTTGTGAGGGAACTAACAAGAGGGAAAACCTACTTACCCCTGGTTGATAGAAGTGATAACTTCTTAATTCTTGTGCAACAATATCTTCACACTAAGGATATTCTCCAGCAGATCTGTGGCACTGAAACGTTTGCAAGCATCTTCATCTGAAGTGCAGAGTGAATAGCCCATCTTGACCTCCTCTTAAGATCCAAAGATCATTGAGGTCGGTTTTCAGCTAATTTGATTCAAGTCACATATCAATAAACAGCTGAAAGTATGGATTCCGGAAAGTTTATGAACTCTAACAAAAGATTCTGACTAAGCAATGTCTCCTGTCACACTATTGCATTACAAACTAAACTTTAGCATTGGTCTGAGAATGTGGAAAATTAGAGCTGAAAATGTGTTGCTGGAAAAGCGCAGCAGGTCAGGCAGCAACCAAGGAACAGGAGAGACGACGTTTCGGGCATGAGCCCTTCTTCAGGAAGGGCTCATGCCCAAAACGTCGATTCTCCTGATCCTTGGATGCTGCCTGGCCTGCTGCGTTTTTCCAGCAACACATTTTCAGCTCTGATCTCCAGCATCTGCAGTCCTCACTTTCTCCAATGTGGCAAATTACCCAGGTATTTGCTGTCAATAAAAAAAAGGACAAATACAATCTAGTCAAGTACTGTACGACCAGTCCACACTCAGTTATCATCTAAATTATTGAAAGATTCATCTACTATGTCATGAAGCACCTACACAGAAATAACCTGCTCAGCAATGTGTAGTTTGCATTTTGCCAGTGTCTTCAGCTTCAAACCTCATTGCAGACTTGATCCAGAGGCGAAGTGAGAGTGACTCCCTTTGACATTTAGGTAGTATAAATTGAGTGTGGCATTAAGTTCTTAGAAAAATCCAAATTCAGTGTAAATCAGGGAAAACTTTCCACTGTTTGAAGTCATACCTAACAGAAAGGAAATGCTTGATGATATTTGTCATACCTAACAGAAAGGAAATGCTTGATGATATTTGAAGTGAATCATTCCAGCCCCACAACAATGCTGCTAAAGTTCCTCAAAGAAAGGCTTTAGGAGCAATCATCTTCAACCAGTAACCTTTTCTCGATGATAATTTCAGAAGTGGGTATGTTTACTGATGATTGCATTGTCTAATTCCATTCACAACTTCTCAGGTAATGAAGCACACTGTGACTACATGTAACAAGGTGTGGACAATCCTCAGGTTCAGGCTAATAACGGCGGGTAACGTTCACACCGCACAGTTGTTACAACAATGACAAAGGAGAGAGTGAGGATTGCACATGCTGGAGATCAGAGTCAAAATATGCAGCACTAGAAAAGCACAGCAGGTCAACCGCAGCAAAAGAAAAGCTAACCATCTCCCCTTAATGTTCAGTGATATTGTTATCACTGCATCCACCAGTATCAACATTTTGGGGTTACCATTAGCCAGATACTTAATTGATTCAGCCATAAGAATTGGGTGGGTCACTGGAAACTCTGCAGCAAGTATCTCATCATTATAATGTCTAAAAGCTATCCACTATCTACGAGGCTCAATTCAGGTGTGTAATGAAATACTCTTCACTTGTCTATGTGAATGCAGCTTGAACAGTGCTTTGGAAAATAACAATTCCTCGAACTAAGTAGCCAAATTTATTGGCACCCTATTTACCACCTTAATTACTCTCTCCTTCCAACATCAATGCACAAGAACAGCAGTGTGCACCAAATATAAAAAGCAATGCCACAAATTGCCAATTGATAGCACCTTCTAAACCGCATTCTCCACCACCTGGAATAAAGGTTGGAAACCTGAATAGCAAGAAAAGCCATGTCTTTTATTTGAATTTACTCTGAAATGCAACATTTTAAGAACTATGAAAAGATTACTAAAATGCCAGTAATAATGAAAAGCCAGTGAGAGACACAGTTCAACAATATTTAAAGGCATTTACAAAACATTGCTAATTGAAGAATACTTTCTGACAAGTGCAATGTTAATGGATGTTCAAAAGAAAAGAGCTATTTAATTTCTGTCAAAATAGACTCTATCAATCAGCCTTAGGAACCTCATGAGTCCTTAATGAGCCTCAAATGGCTCGAGAGTTGCAGGTTGCTGACCCCTGACCTAGGAGAACAAAGCTAGTTAACACATGGGAAATCATCACTGGCAAATTCTCTATGAAGCCACGCATCATCCTGACCTGGAAATACATTGCCCATTCTTTCACTTCTGCTGAGTCAAAGCCTTGAGTTTCTTCTCTTAGTAGGATTTTTTTTAACCTACATTGCCAAGTTCACCACCACCCTTTCAAAAGCAGTTAGGAATGGACAATAAATGCCATCTAGGAAATAATATTTGACATTGGGGAACATCATACACCTAGAATCCTCTAAGCCTTCCTCACTTTGTAGTCTGTATTTAAATTCTCTAGTCTTGATTTAATAGGCATGTCTCAAAGGATAGAGTGTGCACACTGAATCAAATGAATGGAAACTTAAATTAATTCCTTTGTAGGTTTTAGTGTAACTTCTTAACTATGATAATGGGTTTCCATATCTGTCAGATAGCCAGTTGTCTAGAAGCAAACATACTTTATAGTTCTTTGAAATTCATCACATCTGCTAATAATTCTTTGTGAAGAACTGGCCTCGGTGAGAATTTTTTATTTTCCTAATTTGGGTAAGCATCTCTCAGCTTATATTACAGTCAGATATCTTTGATGTCTTACACACCTTCATTAAGTCATCTCTCAGATGCTTCCTTTCAATGTCAAAAAATAGTTTATCAAACTTTTCACTACAATTCAATCTTGTGGATATGTTCTAAACTGCCTTCCTAAGTTGATATGTCCTCTTATACCTCAGTGATTCAAACTGGATATGATACCAAAGTGTTGGTCTGACGAGACTCTCTTCTGTGCACCTAACTTACTTTTTACTATACTGCCAAAATACATCAGCATCATTTTGACTTTTTGAATGCTGCCCCATAATGATTTGATACCCCTTGAAACTTAACGTTATATAAGGTATGGGTTTTGAAAGAGTTAATGCTCATATTTCATTGTCTCCATCCAATCAACTGATGCTAAATATAATGTATGGCTGGAGACAAGGAGTTCTACCTGAGCTTCAGCAGAACAGGATGCATGCACAGTACTTATTGCTATCATACATTATATTTCTTTCTTACCGAAGAATAGTGCCTTTTGTGTCTATACTCTCTGGTTGTATACCTCTACCTAGTTCCAAAACAAAGCAAAGGTAAAGGAAGATTGGTGAGAGTGAGCTATCTTAAACAACTCTTATATTGTACCTTGGTAGAGGTGACAAATGTCACAAGGTACAAGGAATGGTCATCTGAGAAAGTGTCACACTTGCTAGCAGTGGATGTGTATGTGTGTGTGCTCCATGTCAGAAGATATAAAGTAACTGAGTTTGGTTAATTAAAAGGATCAAGATTCTATCAGAATGCACAAGTTACAGCCAAATGTCCTCAGTCAGAAATGTGTGCCCTCTCCCATAGTGAGATTTGCTCCGTTAACCCTGCAGCAAACACAAAGCAACTCCAGATTCCATTACCTCACAGGACATCAAATGCCAAGGTTTGCAGGTCTAGATTTGGCTTTCACAGGCCCATGTAGATTCCTGGTAGAAACTAGTCACCCTGAGTAGATGTCATCTTCAAATCAAGTGATATCTGACAGCTACATGTAGAAATATCAAAACTAACAGATCCAGATGTAATATTAAAAATAATTACCAATAGTTGGCATGGTGATAATGCATAACAACACCATAACCTGCAAGACTGCACATGAAGTAAACTGAAATTGTGCCATTGTATGACACTGTATGACTGTGCAGGTAAAACTTCATTCTGCAGCCTGCATGTGAGAATAAACCACTGTTTGAGAGATCTTGTAGCAACAAATAGTCTTCATTGCTGCCTGGCATGGATCCAGCTTTTCAAGATATTTTCTCTGACCTCATGCAAGGAAGAATTGGTTTGCAACCATTTCTATTTCAATAGCAAGTACATGTTCAGTTTGACAATGTGCTCTGTTAACATGTCCAGGATCCTGCTGCCAGAAATCTTCTCTCTGTTAGACAAATGTCAATGTGAAATAGCAAACAAAGGCTTCCTTTTGAAGAGTCTTTCTCCTTATATGGACAGTTCTGGGACAGACAATCCCACCACAAAGTGAAGCATCTGCCTAATTCTGCCATATTTGGTTTCTCGTTTCCCACCTTCAAGCATCAATATAGAATCAGGTTCTGCTACAAACCATGCATACAACAAGGTCATTTACCAATGTAATACCACGCAGAGGAAAATAACACAGACAAAGGCTTTACAGTGGAAATGTAAATTAAAAAGCAGGGAAGCAATAAATCTTGTGCATGAAAATTCCTTGGCCCTTTGAGATTTAAGAGTAATTTTGTCTTTTTTTAATTTATTGTTATTCTTTCTAATGTATTTACCTAATTATTATAAACAATATCATGCAAAGGAGAGTAATTGGTTCATCCATTACCTTTCAATTCATTGAAGAAACTATATCAGTGAACTGAGATGAGATTTGTTAAGTGATTTGAGATCGATAAATAAAATAAGTAATGTTCCAAGTAATAGAAGATATTGCATTATATAAAAACACAGTTCCTCATTTTCAAGGACAGTAACATTTCAGTATGTGACTGAAAGGTTAGAGAAAAGTTATGTCTCACCTTTTAATTAGCTTTGAAGGATTTAGTACCAACTGTCCCTATATCAGCGTCAGTTATAATTTGGAATAGCTCACCTAAGTAAAGAATTTGCTTGTAAATGTACTTTACTGGAAAATATCCTGCTATTGATTTTGGCAGCTTTCACCCTTTTCCAAACTTGAGTAAATGTAATAAATTTAAAACCTACTTAAGGCAGCAATGTAGTAGTAGTGATGTTAATTATTTTAAGATCACAATAGGTTGTGCAGACTTGTGCTCCAGAACTAGCTGTACCTCTAGCCATGCTGTTCCAGTACAGCTACAACACTGGCATCTATCCAGCATTGTGGAACATTGCCAGGTATGTCTTGTCCATACAGATATAGGACAAATTCAGTACAGCCAATTTCTGCCCTGTCAGTCTATTGGCAATCATCAGCAAAGTGATGGAAGATATCATCTTTAGTGCTATCAAGTGACACCTATATGGCAATATCCTGTTCACCCATACTCAGTTTGGGTTCTACTAGGATGACTCAACTACAGATCACAATATAACCTCAGTCAAAACATGGACAAGACAGCTGAATTCAGAGGTGAGTCGAATAGAGATGTGAGAGTGATTATTCTTGACACCAAGGCAGCATTTGGTTAAGTATTGCCCAAGCAAAATGGCAGTCAATGGGAACCATATTGAATTCCACTAAGAGAATTGTCTTATGAAGGAAGTGTAGACAGACAAGACCTGGATCCTCTGCTGTTTAGAAGAGTCAGAGGGGTCTTAGTTGAAACATGTAAGATCCTAAGAAGTCTTGACCAGGTGGATGTGACAGGATGTTTTCTCTTTGTGGAAGAGTCTAGAACTAGGGGACAAAGTTAAAAATAAGGAGTTGCCCATTTAAGACCACATTATATATACTATTCACTGATGCATACAAAGAGGAATTAAACATTTGAAAAGTAGCAGATCTTTGGCTTAAAAAAACTAGCCTCAAATTTTCCATTCAGCCTGCAAATGAGCAATACTCACTAGATTATAGTCACAAAAGTCTAACTAATTTTTGTTTAATGGTTGTCAACCCGGCAGTAAATGTTCTTCGCCTGACATACACATTTCTCAAAATAATGGAATTATGTTTCACATATAAATACATTTAAACATTTTCACGTCTACTTATTGCAAAGACTCCATTTCAATCCCTTGCAGCATCCATCCTATTCTTTCAGTTCTATCCATTGAATCATAGAATTATTTGGCCTGTTGTGCCAATGCCAGCTCTTTGGAAGAACTGCTCAATTAGTCACACTCACTTGCCCTTTATCCCCAAGTCCTGAAAATTGGCCACTTCATAATTTATCAAATTCCCTCCTGAAAGGTCCCAAAAATTAGCTCCCATTACCCATAAAAGTATGTTCCACGTTTTGATAGTTCACTGTGTAAAAAATAATTGTCTCCATGATGTTCCTATTTTTTTGCCAATGGTCTTAATTCTATGCCCTCTGAAGTCTGCTTGAGGAATTAATTTTCTTTTTTCATAAACACTCTTGAAACCCTGTCAGTGTATAGTCACATTGTGGTTATGTTACTCCACTCCTAATTCTAATAATCCAGGATGTGAATTCTAATTTCACCAAAGCAGCAGGGACTTTGAGCATAGTTCATTAAATAAATCTGAAATAAATAGTTTTGTATGTAATGTTGACCCTGACACTACTGGATAGCGATACAAATTCTTTTGGTTCATTCATTTTATTTTGGGAATGAAATCTGCTGCTTTGAATCCAACAATACACTTGAAGTTCTGAAGTGCAATAAATTCTGGTTTCCAATTGGAAAGTGTCTCATCGCAAAAAATATAAAAAATAATTTTCTGATTTTCAGAATTCCTGTCCTCCATTTTCAATTGTTAATTGATTGAATGTTAGCTGTGAAAATGGAAGGAAAAAGAAAAATCAACATTCATGAATAAACATATCTTCTAAAACCATTTAACGGTTGAAGAATTAGTTTCAAAGCAGACTTATTCCAATGCCGGGAAACACCCTCTTAAACAAAAGTAGGCAAAGATACACTTACACAAGCAGAGAACAACCTCGTTATGAATCAGACAAACAACCAAATGTCATATCCAGAGAACAGCTTCATTATAACTTTCAAGAACAATTCCTTTAAATGTTTTAGAAATAATCTCATTGACCTATTACAGTACCAGAGAAACAGCTCTTTTACTTTGGATTCTGCGAATGATTGTAAAGATAGAAACAGGAATAGAGAGGTTCAGTTCAGGAGTTAGAAAACAAAAACATAAGACTACGGAGCAGAAATTGGGTCAATCAGCCCATCAAGTCTGCTCTGCCATTCGATTATGGCTGACAAGTTTATGGATGCTATTCTTCTGCTTTCTCTTAGTAATCCTTGATCCCCTTGATAATCAAGGACATATCTATCTTAGTCTTAAATATATTTAATGACCTGGCCTCCACAGCCTTCTGTGGCAATGAATTCCATAAACTGACCACTCTGTGGCTGAAGAAGCTTCTCCTTATTTCTGTTCTAAAAGGTCTTCCCTTTACTCTAAAGCTATGGCCTCGGGTTCTAGTCTCTCCTACCAATGGAAAAATCTTCGCAACATGTATTCTGCCCGTGCCATTCAGTATTCTGTATGTTTCAATTAGATCATTGTAAACTCTCTCGAGTATAAACCCAGAATCCTCAATTTTCCTCATATTTTAAACTTTTCATTCCTGGGACCATTCTCGTGAACCTCCTCTGGAGATGCTCCAGGGCCAGCACATCCTTCCTGCAATATGGGGCCCAAAACTGTGAACTATATTCCAAATATGGCCTGATCAGGGCCTTATAGAGCCTCAGAAGTACATCCCTACTTTTATATTCAAGTCCTCTCAAAATAAACGCCACCTTTGCATTTGCCTTCCTGACTACTGACTCAACCTGCAAATTTACCTTGAGAGAATTCTGGACTAGAACTTCCAAGTCTCTTTGCAGTTCAGACTTCTGAATTTTCTCCCTAGTTAGAAGATAGTTCATGTCTTTATACTTCCTATGTGCATGACCTTACACTTTGCAGCCAAGAGGATGAAAAACTTTGTCACCATTGATGAAGTCGGTGAAATACTGAGGGAAAAAATATACAGAAGAGCAATGTTGAATTGAATTGAATTGAATTTATTGTCACGTATACCGAGGCACAGTGAAAAGCTTTGTCTTGTGAGCAATACAGGCAGTTCACAGAGTTAAATAGCATTGACAGTAAATAATAGGTAAACAGCGGCAAAATAAAAACACAGATATAGGCGAATGTTAAGAGTTTGTGAGCCCATTCAGTATTCTAACATTCAGCTGGTGCATGCTGTAGAAAAACATTGACAGGGTGGGATGGATCTTTGAGAAGGCCTTTCTTTGACACCGGGCCCAGTAGATGGATTCTATAGATGGGAGGCTGGCCTTTATGATTGTCCAGACCGAGTTCACCACTCTCTGTAACCGTCTCTGATCTTGAATGGTACAATTGCCATACCAGGTAGTGATGCATCCAAACAGAATGCTCTCGATGGCGCACCTATAAAAGTTGGCAAGGGTCGTCATGCCAAATTTGCCGTCATGCCAAATTTTCTGAGCTGCCTGAGGAAGAAAAGAAGCTGTTGGGCCTTTGTAACCAGTGCGTCCACATGAAGAGTCCAAGAAAGCTTGTTGTTGATGACCACTCCCAGGAGCTTGACACTCTCCACTTGTTCCACCTCTGCGCTGTTAAGGTATAGGGGGGGCATGAGTGACATCCTGCTGAAAGTCAATAATGAGTTCCTTGGTTTTGCTGGCAATGAGAGCTAGGTTGTTCTCAGTGCATCATTTTTCCAGGTCTTCCATCTCCAGTCTGTAGTCTGTTTCGTTGCTATCTGAGATTCGACCGACTATAGTGGTGTTGTCAGAGCAACTGTAAATGGCATTAGTTTGGTATTTGGCGATGCAGTCATGGGTATACAGTGAGTACATAGGGGGCTGAGTACGCACCCCGACAGGGCTCCAGTGTTAAGTGTTAGTGACGATGAAATATTGTCCCAAATCTTCACTGATTGTGGCCTGTGGGTCAGGAAGCTGAGGATCCAGTACAGAGAGGGGGCTTAGTCTGAGATCACTAAGTTTAGCAATCAGTCTCGAGGGGACAATAGTGTTGAAGGCTGAACTGTAGTCAATGGGTATGATTGTTATGTAGATTTTCTTGGTGTCAAGATGTTCCCAGGAGGAGTGAAGGGCAAGTGATGTGGCATCTGACATGGATCTGTTGGTCCGATAGGCAAATTGGAATGGGTCAAGAGTAGTGGGGAGGCTGGAGTTGATGAATGCCATGACCGGCTTTTCAAAGCACTTCATGACCACCGAAATTAGGGCCACTGGGCGGTAGTCATTGAGACATGCTGTACAAGCCTTCTTCGGCAGAGGGATGGTGTTAGCCCTCTTGAAACAGGCAAGGACAGTGGCCTGCTGCAGGGAGAGGTTTAAGATGTCTGAAAAGACCTCTGCCAGTTGATCTGCGCATGATCTGAGTGCATGGTCTGGTACTCTGTCTGATCCCATTGCTTTCCTTGGATTCACATGAAGGAAAACTGATCTGACCTCTGATGCAGTGATTGTTGGGATAGGTTCATCAGGATTTGTCAGAATAGGTGTTATCTCTGCCAAACTTCTGCTCAAAGCGAGCATTGTTGTAGGAAAAGTAAAGATTTCCTCCACTTAATGTTAGATGCAGGAAAACAAATCAATAAATGTCTGGGGAAAAAGCAAATTGCTTCGCTCGGGAATGGCAGGTTACAAGATTGTGCAGTGAGACTACCAGAGTAAGGCCATGAAAGTTGTGAAGGTGAAGATAGGGCATTTGACTTGAATACATTGGGGAGCAGAGAAACAGCACAATTTAGCCTTGGTAGGATGATGAGTGAGTAAGATAGCTTAAGAAAAACTCTTTACAACCAAAGACTATGGGGACCAAGTCACTGTGCATATTTAAGACAGAGATAGATAAGTTCTTGAGAAGAAAGGGATTGAAGGTTATGAGGAGAAGGCAGGAGAATCGCCTTGAGAATCATATCAACCATGATCGAATAGTAGAGCAGACTGGATTGAGCGAGTGGCCTAATTCTGTTTCTTTCTCTTAGAGTTGAGAGTGTGGTGCTGGAAATGCACAGCAGGCCAGGCAGCATCCAAGGAGCAAGAAAATCAACATTTCGGGCAAAAGCTCTGGGAACTTCTTCCTGCTCCTCGGATGCTGCCTGACTTGCTGTGCTTTTCCAGCACCACACTCTTGACTCTGATCTCCAGCATCTGCAGTCCTCACTTTCTCCTTCTATATCTTATAGTCTAGGAGGAGCTATATTTTCAACAGGTTTGAACTAAAGAAAACATAAGGATGGGCAGCAGGCAATAAAAACATCGGACATCTCATATCTGTATATTTACAAAATCATCTTGTTATAACTCCAGGGATGTCCTCCTTATTTCGGGTGAGGTAGGAGTAGAGTTGTGTTATATTGACATGGTGGAAATAGTTATCTAGTAACAACATAGATTTAAAATTGAAGTTCGCATCTGGATCAACTGGATGCCAATGTTTCATGCAGCCTGCTCAGCTACATTAAAAAGAAACAGAACTTACGGCATCATTTCAAACAATGACTTTGGTCATTTGAACGTTTCATTGCTGAACATGTTTATGACTTAACGTTAGCCTGACAGTCTGACAACATGGGATAAGGGAAAACAACCTGCAGAAAATCTCTGTGGAAAAATCATCTTGCTTCTCCTGGGAAAAGTGCTTTACATGATCAAAGAGTTGCTTATTTACACTTAGAGGGCAGCTCCCTTAAACTTCAAGAGAACAGCTTTTTCATGTCTTTAGGAAATCACGTTCTTCTATCTCCAGAGAACAATCTCTTTACATGACACTCGCTCATTAAACTTTCAGGAATCAGCCATTTTACACTCCTGTGTAAGATCTCTGCATATCTCCTGAGAAAACTCACTTTAAGCATCTGGAGAAAGGACAGTACATGTTGAAAGATAATCAGATGGTGGAACGCCAGATACAAGATCCTTTCTGTCAAACCATTAATGTAACAAAGAGGTTAACATGCTACACATTTCAGGTTTGCAATCTGCACTTTATATATGATGTAATTTTCTGTATCATCAATAATTCCCAGAAGTTGGCCTCGCATTTCCTATGATCTGGAGAGCATCCTCATCGCCTGACAGCTTGCATAATAATAGCATGACCCAGGGCATTTCAACGTCTCTCACAGTATATCCTGAATCCTGTGATATTATGTGTAAGAGCATAAATGCTTCTTCATTCAAAAGACAGTTTAAAAAATGTAGGATGGTGAGATCATTTTTAATTAATAAAATGGTAGGTTGTACATGTAATGTATGAATAATAAGGATACCGTTTCCTATTATTCCATTAATATCAAAAATTACTTATTACTTCATAGGAGCTTACTTCAGTTTACAAGTCATTACTGTTCAGGAACTGGCACTTATATTTTCCCATTACTGGTTACACATATTTATAATTCAGTCCAAATTTCTCACAGCCCTCCATCAATAAGAGAGAAAGAAGGACCGTTTGTTACTAAAGAGGAAGAGGGACCCTTCAACATTGTTCTCTGTTCCGAACAGAAAAATGCTGCAGATAGTCTTTTTCCCACCTATGGAGCTAAAAGCCAAAACCTTAATCATTGTGACTCTTTGCTTCTTTGTGATGAGGATTCATTTACTATATTAGCAATCAGTTTAAATAAGAAAGCCCCATTTTTGTAAAAAGAAAAGCCCAAAAGCATATAGTTTGTTGAGTCTGTTAGCCTCAGCAAATTAGTATACCCTACACTGTAAGTATGAATCTCTTTAGAAATACTAAAATCCCTCTATGTTGTTTCAAATGGAGAAGACATTGGAACTGCATGCAATTCTACATTATGGCACATTCCAGTTAATGAACCTAATTAACACTTATAATGTGTCTGTTCCCTCGACTTAACTCCATGAGGACCCAAATGTAACCTCATGGTGGCATTATATTATAAAATCCCCTATTAGCCAAAGACAAAAATTATAAAATGGAACAATGCCTAGCAGAAATTAAAATTGGAAATACTTATGTATTAGAAACTCTTGACTATTCCAATGGAAATAAGAAACATGGAGACGGAATTGCTGAATAAATCTTTTTAAAAATGGCTGCTAGAATAACATTTTGACTATTTTGTCACTGCATATTCTTGATGAAATGGTCAGGACATTTGAAAGAAAAACAACACATGTGATTATGAAAATTTGTGTCTAACAATCCAATGTAGAATTCTACTTCCATTTGAAACTGTGTTCCAAAAACGGATAATTCCAAAGTGCTTTTTGGGATAAATTGTGTGAAAAGTGGAAATACTAAACTGGTACAGTAGAGGGCATTTTCCTGATTACAGATGAAGATGCCATTGGGACATTTTGCATATAAATGTTTTGAAAGCTGTTGCAATTATTTCTAGTTAAAACTCTAGCGTCTAGCGTCAGAACATCTCACTGTGTAGAGTGAGTGAGTGTGAATACACATTGCTTGTTGCTCTCTGGATAACATTGCAGAGTTTGGACTTTGAGAAGGCATTTGGTAAGTTGCCAGACATTAGGCTACTTTCTAAAATAAGAGTCTATAGTGTTGAAGTTAGTATATTAACATGGATAGATGATTGGCTAACTAATAGTAGATAGAATGTTTCGATAAGGGAAATATTTTCAGGATGATAACCTGTAATTGATAGAGAGCCAAGGGATCAGCGCAGAGATCACAATTATTTACAATATATATTAATGACTTGGGTGAGGAAAGTGAATGTGAAAGAAACAAAAATAAATGGGAAGGCAGGTGGCGAGGATGACACAAAAGGTCTGCAGAGGGATCTTGACAGTTTAAGTGAATGGACGACACTAGGCAGATGGAATATGATGTGGGAGATGTGAGGTTATCATGAGGGGTATACATAGGTGAATAGCAAAGATCTTTTTCCTAGGGTAGGGGAGTTCAAAACTAGAAAGTATAACTTTAAAGTGAGAGGGGAAAGATTTAAAATGGATTTGAAGTGATAGATGCAGGTACAGGTACATTTAAAAGACATTTGGATAGGTACATGAATAAAAAAGATTTAGAGGGATATGGCCAAACATGGATTAGTTTGGGAAACCTTATCATGATGGATGAGATGGACTGAAGGATCCATTTCCATGCTGTTTGATAATAGAGGAGGTGAATATTACAGAGTTGCAAAAAGAATTCAGGAAGTGATAGAACAGAGGAATTTGTGTGTCCTCATCCATGAATACTGAAATTCCAGGTTCAGCAGGTAATAGGGAGGACAAATGGAATATTGGCCTTTATTTCAAATAAAATAGAGCAAAAAATACAGAGAGTTTGCTAAATCTACATAAGGCACTAGTCAGACCACTCCTGGAATTCTGTGAACAGTTTGGACCTCTAATCAAGGAAAAGATATACTAGTATTGAATCAGTTCAGAGAAGATGCATTAAGTTGATCCTGAATTTGGAGGGACTGTCCTATATGGTGAAGTTGAGTAGATTGGGCCTATATTCATTGAAATATAGTGTAATGAGAGGTGACCTTATTGAAACATCTAAGAATCTGAGGGGATTTGACAAGATAGATGTGGAAATGTTGTTTCCTCTTGCGGGAGAGTCTAGACCAGTAGACATAATCTCAGAAAAAGGGACTGAATATTTTAGACAGAGATGAGAAGGAATTTCCTTCTCTCATAGCGTAGAGAATCTGGAGCCTCCTTAATTGTTGAGGTTGAGCCATTAAGCATATTCAAGGCTGAGATAAACAAAGTTTTAATCAGTAAGGGAAAGGTAGGAAAATGGAGTTTAAGAGTACCGGATAATCCATGAACGCATTGAATGGCGGAGAAGACTTGATGGACTGAATGGCCTACTTCCACTTCTCCATCTTATGATCTTATGGTTAACCTAAGCTTTTTAATGCTTTGGAGCTTGCCACCTTCTTGATTACAAATTCCTGACTGAAATACCAGTTGGGATGCGAAATGGCAAATATTTTTTCAAATTCTTTCATGCAATGTGGGCATTGCAGGCAAGGCCAACATTTATTATTCATCTCTAATTGCCCTTGAGATGGTGATGAACTGCTTTTAAAACACTGCAGTGCATATGCCCACTATGCTGCTAGTAAGAAGGTTCCAGAATTTTGATCTCGCATACTCCCTTTTTAGCATCCAATTACACCATCTTGTCTCTGAAGGAGAAACTAGGGATATAGTGTACCTTCACTCTTTAGTGAACATGTCTCCTCTAATGCCATTAGTGTTAAGGTAAAAGTGGTTGGTTCCCAATATAAGGAATATTTAAGAAAATGTCACCACATAGAGTCATAGAGTCATACAGCACAGAAACAAATCCTTTAGTCCAACTTATCCACGCCAAACAGATATCCTAAACTGATCTGATTGCATTTGCCAGAATTTGGCCCACATCCTTCTAAACCCTTCTTACTCATGTACACACCCAGATACCTTTTAAATGTTGTAATTGTATCAGCCTCCACCACCCCATAGAACATTGAACATTAAAGTGCAGAAAAGGCTCTTTGGCCCTCGATGTTGTGCCGACCTGTGAAATCAGTCTGAAGCCCATCTAACCGACACTATTCCATTATCATCCAAATGTCTATCCAATGACCATTTAAATACCCTTAAAGCTAGCAAGTCGACTACTGTTGGAGGCAGCGTGTTCCATGCCCTTACTACTCTTTGAGTAAAGAAACCACTTTTGATATCTGTACTACATCTATCATCTCTTAATTTAAAGCTATATCCCTTCGTGCTAGCCATCAATATCCATGAAAAAAGGCTCTCACTGTCCACCCTATCTAATCCTCAGATAATCTTGTATATCTCTATTAAGTCATCTCTCAACCTTCTTCTCTCTAACGAAAACAGGCTCAAGTCTCCCAACTTTTCCTCATAAGACCTTCCCTCCATACCAGGCAACATCCTGGTAAATTTCCTCTGCACCCTTTCCAATGCTTCCACATCTTTCTTATAATGCAGCGACCAGAACTGTACACAATACACCAAGTGAGGTCGCACCAGCGTTTTTTACAGCTGCAACATGCCCTTGTGGTTCCAAAACTCAATCCTTTAAAAATAAAAGCTAAGATTCTATACGCCTTCTTAACAACCTGATCAACCTGGGTGGCAATTTTCAGGGATCTATGCACATGGACGCCAAGATCTCTCTGCTCATCCACACTACCGAGTACATTAACCCAATACTCTGGATTCCTGTTATTCCTTCCAAAGTGAATCACCTCACACTTTTCCACATTAAACTCCATTTGCTGCTTCTCAGCCCAACTCTGCAGCTTATCTATGTCCCTCTCTAACCTGCAACATCCTTCTGCACTGTCCACAACTCCATTGACCTTAGTGTGATCTGCAAATTTACACCATGAGTGACTGAACTCCAGAATGAACATTTCCCATTGACCACCACCCTCTGTCTTCTTACAATTAGCAAATTTCGGATCTAAACTGTTAAATCACCCTCAATCCGTATTTTGTGCAAAAGCCCACAGTGGGGAACCTTATCAAACGCTTTACTAAAATCCATATACACCACATCAACAGTTTTAACCTCACCCACCTGTTTGGTCACCTTCTCAAAGAACTCAATAAGATTTGTGAGGCATGACCTACCCTTCACAAAACCATGTTGACTATCCCTCATCAAATTATTCCTTTCTATAAATCTGATCTCTTATAATCCTTTCCAACACTTTACCCACAACTGAAGTTAGGCTCACTGGTCTACAATGACCAGGGTTGTCTCTACTCCCTTTCTTCAACAAGGGGACAACACTTGCTATCCACCAGTCTTCTGGCACTATTCCTGCAGACAATGATGACATAAAGATCAAAGCCAAAGGCTCTGCAATCTCCTCCGCAGATTTCCAGAGAATCTTAAGATAAATTCCATCCACCCCAGGGGTCTTAAATATTTTCACACTTTCCAGAATTGCTAACACCTTCCTCGTTATGAGCCTCAATCCTGTCCATTCTAATAGTCTGTATCTCAGTATTCTTCTCGACAACATTGTCTTTTTCCTGTATGAATACTGATGAAAAATATTCATTTAGCACCTCTCTATCTCTTCAGACTCCATGCACAATTTCCTACTACTGACCCTAATCTTAGTCTAGTCATTCTTTAATCCTGACATAACGAAAGAAAGCTTTAGGGTTTTCCTTGTTCCTACCTGCCAAAGACTTCTTGATGTCCCCTCTTGGCTCTCCTTAGCTCTCTCTTCAGTTCTTTCCTGGCTACCTGGTAACTCTCAAGCTCCCTAACTGAGCCTTCACATCTTATCCTTACATAAGCCTTCTTCTTCCTCTTGACAAGAGATTCAACTTCTTTAGTAAACCACAGTTCCCTCACTTGACAGGTACATACTTGACAAGGACACGCAGTTGCTGTTTCTTGAACAAGTTCAAAATTTCAATTGTGCCCATCCCCTGCAGTTTCCTTCCCCATCCTATGCATCCTAAATATTGCATAATCGCATCATAATTGCCCTTCAACCAGCTGTAACTCTTGCCCTGCAGTATATACCTATCCCTTTCCATCACTCAAGTAAACGTAACTGAATTGTGGTCACTATCAGCAAAGTGCTCACCTATCTCCAAATCTAACATCTGGCCGGCTTCATTACCAGTATCAAATGCAATGTTACTTCACCTCTTGTTGGTCTGTCTACATACTGTGTCAGGAAATCATCCTGCATGTATTGGACAAAAACTGACTCATCTAAATCACTCAAACTATAGTATTTCCAGGCGAAAGTAAGGACTGCAGATGCTGGAGATCAGAGCTGAAAATGTGATGCTGGAAAGCGCAGCAGGTCAGGCAGCATCCAAGAAGCAGGAGAATCGACGTTTCGGGCATGAGCCCTTCTTCAGGAATGAGGAAAGTGTGCCAAGCAGGCTAAGATAAAAGGTAGGGAGGAGAGACTTGGGGGAGGGGTGTTGGAAATGCGATAGGTAGAAGGAGGTTAGGGTGAGGGTGATAGGCCAGAGTGGGGGTGGGGGCGGAGAGGTTAGGAAGAAAATTGCAGGTTAGGAAGGTGGTGCTGAATTCGCAGGTTGGGACTGAGACAAGGTGGGGGGAGGGGAAATGAGGAAACTGGAGAAATCTAAGTTCATCCCTTGTGGTTGGAGGGTTCCTAGGCGGAAGATGACGCGCTCTTCCTCCAACCGTCGTGTTGCTATGGTCTGCCGATGGAGGAGTCCAAGGACCTGCATGTCCTTGGTGGAGTGGGAGGGGGACTTGAAGTGTTGAGCCACGGGGTGGTTGGGTTGGTTGGTCCGGGTGTCCCAGAGGTGTTCTCTGAAATGTTCCGCAAGTAGGTGGCCTGTCTCCCCAATATAGAGGAGGCCACATCAGGTGCAGTGGATGCAATAAGTGATGTGTGTGGAGGTGCAGGTGAATTTGTGGTGGATATGGAAGGATCCCTTGGGGCCTTGGAGAGAAGTAAGGGTGGAGGTGTGGGTGCAAGTTTTGCATTTCTTGCGGTTGCAGGGGAAGGTGCCGGGAGTGGAGGTTGGGTTAGTGGGGGGTGTGGACCTGATGAGGAAGTCACGGAGGGAGTGGTCATTTCAGAATGCTGATAGGGGAGGGGAGGGAAATATATCCCTGGTGGTGGGGTCCGTTTGGAGATGGCGGAAATGACGACGGATGATACGATGTATATGGAGGTTGGTGGGGTGGTAGGTGAGGACCAGTGGGGTTCTGTCCTGGTGGTGATTGGAGGGGCAGTGCTCAAAGGCGGAGGAGTGGAAAGTGGAGGAGATGAGGTGGAGAGCATTGTCGATCACGTCTGGGAGGAATTTGCAGTCTTTGAAGAAGGAGGCCATCTGGGTTGTACGGTATTGGAACTGGTCCTCCTGGGAGCAGATGCGGCGGGCACGAAGGAATTGGGAATATGGGATGACATTTTTACAGGGGGCAGGGTGGGAGGAGGTGCAGTCTATGTAGCTGTGGGAGTCAGCCGGTTTATAGTAAATGTCCGTGTTGATTTGGTCGCCCGAGATAGAAATGGAGAGGTCTAGGCCTCTAGGAATTCTCTGGCATGTCTTTGCAAAGAGGCCTGGCACTCCAGCCACAACGCCATAAATAAACACATAGATCTAGATGCCATCTATCAACCCCTCAGAAAACGAACAGGAAATGACACCACCACAAACCCCAGGAACTCCATCCAGGAGAAAGATATAAATAGAAAGCAGGAGACAACAGCTTCGCTTCACTTGGAGGTCACCACTGATGATGTTACCTAGCCAGGTAATGAAATGTCTGGATATCAAACCTACAGCTCAGCGAGCAAACCTACACCCCAATTTAAATCTCCCTGAAGGGCATTAGCAAACATCTTCCAAAGGATATTGATTCCCCTCTGGTTCAGGTGTAGACCATCCTGTTTGTAGAGGTCCCACCTACCCCAGAATGAGCCCCAATTATCCAGGTATCTGAATCTCTCCCTCCTGAACCATCCCTGTAGCCATGTATTCAACTGCTCTCTCTCCCTATTTCTCACCTCGCTAGCACGTGGCATAGGTAACAACCCAGAAATAACAACTCTGTTTGTTCTTGTTCTAAATTTCTGCCCTAGTTTCTTGATTTTCTGGCTTACACCCCCATCCCTTTTCCTAGCAATGTCAATGGTGCCTCTGTGGACCATGACTTGGTTCTGCTCACCCTCCCCTTAAGGATCCCATAAACACATGATCAGAGACATCATGGACCCTGGCACCTGGGAGGCAACACACCAACCGCGAGTGTCTCTCATTCTCACAGAATCTCTTATCTGTCTCCCTAACTATGAGTCCCAATGAGTAATGCTTTACTCCTCTCCCCCTTCCCTTCTGAGCAATAGGAACAGACTCTGTACCATAGACCTGTGCCCCATGGCTTACCCCTTTAAGTTGTCCCCCACAATAGTATCCAAAACACTATACTTGCTATTGAAGATAATGGTCACAAGGGATCTCTGCACTGTTTGCCTGTTCCCCTTCCATCTCCTTACTGTAACCCGTTTACCTTTTTTCCTGTATCTGATGGGTGAATATCTCCCTGCAACCTCCCTCAATTAACCCCTCAGCCTCCTGAATGATCTGAAGTTCATCCAGCTCCAGCTCCACCTCCAGCTTCAGCTTCAGCTCCCTAACGCAGTTTCTGAGGAGCAGGTTTTGGATTCACTTCCCACATATGATGTCAATGGGAACACTAATGGTGACACTTACCTCCCACATTCTACAGCAAGAACATTCAACTGCACGAACCTCCATTCCCACTGTTCTGAATTCCCAAAGAGACAACTGAAACAAAATCTAGTAAGCTTACCAATCTGGCGCACAGAACTGTTTTTCTTTGGTTTAGAGGAGGAAGATGGTGGGCGACGCTATCTAAATAATGTTTTGGGTAAAACAACCACCCAAATGCATTACCTTACTTACTGAGCAGTCCGGTGTCCGCTCCTTCTCAGTGTGTACTCTGCCGATACACGAGGTAACCTTTTAAAGGATTAATTTACCTTCCCGGCAGCCCCCGGTCTTTGCTTTAATCGCTCCCGCTGGCAGCTCGTTCCATACACATACCATCTTCTGCGTGAAAAAGTTGCCCCTCAGGTCCCTTTTACATCTTTACCCTCTTATCCTTAACCTATGCCCTCTAGTTCCCCTGCGAGAAAGACCTTGTCTGTTCACCCTATCCATACCCCTCATGATTTTATAAACATCTATAAGATCACCCTATCAGTCTCTGACACTCCAGGGAAAAAAGCCTCAGCCTATTCAGGCTCTCCCTGCAGCTTAAACACTTCAATCCTGGCAACATCCTTATAAATCTTTTCTAATGGGTACTCTTGACAGAACTTGAAATTAGTGGAACAATTGAAACAACCATTTCAATGAAATTACAAGCAATTATAGAATAGAATTTAGGAGCAGGAAAAGACCTTCAGGCGGCCTGCTCTGTTATTCCATGTCATCACGGCTAATCCACTATCTCAATGCCATATTTCTGTTTTCTCTTCATTCCCCTGGATGTCTGTAACAGCTAAAAACAATTAATCTCTTTATCGAATATACTCAGTGATCCATTTTCCAGTCTTCTGTACTGGCAAAGCCTACAGACTGGTCACTCTGTAAACAATATTGCTTCATCTCAACCCGAAATGGCCTACCCCACATCTTGAGACTAAGAGCCCTGTTTCTTGACTCCCAACCACAGAAAACATCCTTCCTACATGTAGCCCATTCAGCTCTCTACAAGTTTTATGTTTCAGTGAAATCCTCTCTCATTTTTCTATGAATTGTATATTTATAGGTAACTTAATGAGTAACCGACCACCAATACAAATTAATTGAAAGTTGGAACTGTATTGAACTGAATTTCAAAGTATTTCTAAAGATAATAAAAAATGATTTCTATAATCCAGCTCTATAGCTAAATGTTTGCACTCCTAAGATGAAGAGCATCTCTTTCTCTCTCTGTTTCACAATTCATTGACCTTCAGTCTATATCTTCGTTGAATTCCATTTTAGTGATTTATTGAAAACCTGGCAAAAGGTTCTGCCCCTTTCACCAGGAAGAATTGAATGGTGGCTCCAACCAACTTTTATAACTATTTGATTTCCAAATAAACCTGTTGGACTACAACCTGGTGCTGTGTTATTTTTAGCTTGGTCATAAATTTGATCAATCATTGATGGCTGGTTTGCTCAGCTACAGAAAGGGGTATAATGGG
The DNA here is from genome assembly GCF_020745735.1 of Hemiscyllium ocellatum. NCBI lineage: Eukaryota > Metazoa > Chordata > Chondrichthyes > Orectolobiformes > Hemiscylliidae > Hemiscyllium > Hemiscyllium ocellatum. The sequence goes on from NC_083429.1 coordinate 34,966,733, forward strand.
AAGATTTCATCTGACAACAGTCAGTTCATGCTTCCTTTCCCTCTTTCATGTAACTAATGGCATGGGGACAACTTGTGATTAGACTAAAGAAATATGCTGTGATGCATGGTATCTGAAATTAAAACAAAGAATGCTGCAAATAAGCTGTGTGCCACACAGGACTTGTTAGGAGAGAAGTGAGTTAACATTTCAGGTTGGTGGCCTTTCATCTCTGAACAGATATTTTGTAATGAATCAATGCTTATTTTCATGATAGAATGCAACTGTTATGACCAGCTGTTGATGGGCAGCTTGGCTTCCCTCTTTTTAAAACCCACTCAATTGTTCGCAGCATTTTTTTTTGCCAGGCAGCTATCCATAAAAAATTCAAAATGATGGAGCCAACTGAAAAGTTTCCTTGAGTAAAATGTGCAGTTGCTTTATTGTATAGCAACAGTGAGAGAAAAAAGAAATGCAACGTCAAACACACATACACACACACACACACACGTCATAAGTTTAAAAGGATGTTATGTGGTACAAACATAAAGAATAAATGCTGTGCAGTTTTAAAGTTGTTACAATCCTTCCCTGTCAAATGTTTAACCAGCAACCACACCATACCCTCAGCAGTGGTACATGCCTTTGAGTTTTCAGTGAATCACTGTTTCCCAGTTGGCTTTCCTTCAGGATGCAATGATCTGAAATGCAGGGGAGGAACCAGGTAGATGGAGAGTTTTTTAGTCGTTATTATCATGAATTCTTGTTTCTTTTTGTCCGTTGCTCTACCAGAAGCTACTTGAAATGTATTTCAGTGTATATTCTTGATTCTCATTCCAACGTCTTTTCGAGCTGGCTGACTGGCTAATGTGGATAAATATGAGGTTTTCTCCTTTACAGACAAATTATTATCAGAATAGTGACAGGCTGGAAAATAAGGAAGTTCAATGAAACTTGAGGGTCTTCATACAGCAGTAGCTGAAAGCAGGCATGTAGGCGCAGCAGGTGGAGGAGAAGAAAAAATGGTTTGTTGGCCTTCAGAACATGACAATTTGCATATAGAGCAGGGGTGTCTTCCTGCAGTTGTACAGGGCTTTGGAAAGACCACACATGGAGTTTTGTGTGCAGTCTTCATCTTCTTATCTGAGGAAGAGTGTTTTTGCTATGGATAAAGTGCAATAAAGATTTACCAGACTGATTCCAAGGTTAGCAGCACTGACGCATGAAAAGACACTTGATTGGCTAAGATGATGTTCACTGGAGTTCAGAAAAATAAGGGTTGATCTTACAGAAACCTATACAATTCCAACAAACTAGACTGAGTAAACACAGGAAAGGTGCTGCTAATGACTGTGGAGTCCAGAATCAGGGGTAACAGTCAAAGGATAGGGGGTAGGCTATTAAGGACTGAAATTGGGAGAGATTTCTTCACACAGAGAGTACTGAGTCTATCAAATTCTCTGCAACTGAAAGCAGCTGAGGCCAAAATATTGAATGTTTGCAAGAAGGAATTCAATATAGGTCTTACGCTAAAGGGATCAAAGGGTATGGGAGAAAGATAGAACAGGGGGCTGAATTGAATAAGCATCCATGATCATATTGAATGGTGGAACAGTCTTAATGAGCCAAATGGCCTCCTCATGTTCCTTTTCCTATTTTCTATATTACCGTCTCTGAATTATGTGAAATTGTCACATAAGTGCAGATTGAAGGAGATGCAAATTTTTTGAATTGTCCCGTTGCAAAGCCTGTGGATAAATGTTAACTTCACAGCAGACAATTGTGAAGCTATTTCACATACACCTCCCGGACTTGATGCAATCTGCAGTCAGGTGACCATGAGAGCCATTTTATGTCAGTATTTTTCCTTTCTAAAAATCATTTTAGTTCATGAAATATCTCAGGTATAACAAGCAGATGATGAACATTAAAATTCAATCAAAGAAAGAACTGAGGATGCTGGAAATCTGAAACAAAAGTACAAATTACTGGAGAACCTCAGCAGGTCTGGCAGCAGCTGTGGAGAGAAATTAGAATCAATGTTTCGGGTCTGCTCTGAAGAAGGGTCACTTGACCAGAAACATTAACTCTGCTTTCTTCCCACAGATGATGCCAGACTTGCTGAGTTTCTGCAGAAAATTCTGTTGTTGTATTAAAATTGAAAGGTCCATATTTATCACTATTGTAGGAGTAAACAACCATTTTTCTATATTGACTCTCAATGGTAAGTAAATAAGGCAATATTCAATCATGTAAATTTTCCTCATGTCTAAGTTCCTTTACAGCAGTGTACAGTCCGTTCTCTTCCATTTGAGGACTATAAACAGTGCGTGTGTCATCAATGATCTGTTCTGCATTAGGTCCGTCTCCTCAATTAGTGCCAGAATCATTAGTATCTGGTTATGACAGTCAATCTGTCTTTTGGAAGTTAATTGCCATTGCTCAGAAATATAATGGACACCTATTTACCAGCTCACTGTTTTTACTCCCAAGTGAGCTATGTCAGCTTAGTCACACTGATTATATTGCCAGCTAATTTACATTGTTCAGCTTTTTAAACATTAAGTAGTTTTGTGTATATAAAATGAATGTTACCATTAGTTAATCCTGTTCTATGTGGAATAGAGGCTTCCCACACTCTCTGTTCATTTGGACACGACCTTCTAAAAGCACTCACATTTTACCACCTTCCACTGATTCTGATTTTATCAGCAACTTCTTAGAAGAAGGAGAAGGGGTAAGACAATTCATGGTATCCAACTTAAAAAGAACACACCAGAAAATATTTTTTTTCGATTTAGTGTGTTTGTTTTGTTCAGTAAAATCAAAGCAATAATGAAAAAAAAATTCCACTCAGGTACTGAAAGATAAGATTCATAACCTAACCCCAATAATCTTCCAACTATTTTACTGTCAATCAGACTTTTCCATATTCTATAGTATTTGTATCAGTAATCTTTTTGACAAAGATTGTCACATTGGTGCTGCAGTAGAATCAGAGAATCAGGGAAATTTATAGAATGAAAGAAGGCCTGTTCACCTCATTTTGCTTATCATAGCTTTGTTTCAAACTGTAGTTACACATTTTAGTCTGTAGCCCTATAAATTTCTCTTCCTGAAGTACCTGTCCAAATCCCTTGGAATTATTACTGGAATTGGCTTCCATTACCTTTTCAGGTTGAGCATTCCAGATCCTGGCAAATATATGAGTAAAGCATATTCCCATTTTCTCCTGGATCTTATACCATGATTTTATATCTATAGCCTTTGGGTTTTTACCCATTAGCCAGAGAGAGCAATTTTTCTGTGTCACATCTTTCAAAACTTCTCATAATGTTGAAGGTCACTTCATAACCTTCCCTGATCCAAAGACTACAGTCTTGTCTTTTCCAACTTCTCTTCAAATCTGAAGTGCTTCACTCTTGGTTTATTGCTATCTTTGTGTTTTACATTTATACCCACATGCTGTATGGTTGAGAGAGCCAATCCATACTCAGATTGAAGTGGTAAAATTACTCTCAAAACTTTGCATTTTAGAGTTACTTGAAAAAAAAAGGAAAATTTCAATTCTTGAGTCTGGCCACAGAAATCTCAACAATGTGTAAATATGAAGATGGACAAATTTAATGAAGAAGGATGGCACAATGTACTAACTTGCTTAAATCTTTAGTGATGTTTCATGTTAACGGTAGCAAATGTCAGAGTAGGCATTTAAAAATCCGGTTACAGTCACTTTTAATGATTGACACATGGTGGTTGTTGTCTTGGATTTGAATAGTAGCTCCCAGAGCTGTCAAAAGACCATTCTTAAATCACCAATAAGTTCTTGTACAACGTCATTTCTTTTCTAATTTCAATTTAGCACAGTTGTAGATCCATTGTCACAATATGAGCTGATTGGATGTATTCCAAAAAGAACAACTATCTTACTGTGTGTTAGAGATGCAAACACAAGATATTACACGTGCCTATGCTGTAACTATTTCATAAAAAATTACTACTTTAATTTTCATTTATTGAGAAGACATTTGGACATCCAACATCCATGTTGCAGAACATTAGTAATATTTAGTTAAGTGAAGTGAAGGCTATAAAGAACAACAAAACGTTGAATGAAACCAAAAGCCAGCAAATAATAGTTTAAAGGACAGAAAGGAAAGGGAGAGGTGCCGATCAGATAGCTCAATCTAGTCCCACTTACCAGCACCCGGCCCATATCTCTCCAAACCCTTCTGATTCATATACCCATCCAAATGCCTTTTAAATGTTGCACTAGCCCCTACCACTTCCTCTGGCAGCTCATTCCATACACGTACCACCCTCTGAGTGAAAAGGTTGCCCTTTAGGTCTCTTTTATACCTTTCCCCTCTCACCCTAAACCCATGCCCTCGAGTTCCGGACTTTCCCACTCCAGAGAAAAGACCTGGTCCATTTACCCTATCCATGCCCCGCTTATTTTGTAAATTTCTGTAAGGTCACACCTCAGTCTCTGATACTCAGTGGTCTCATTCTATTCAGTCTCTCCCTATAGCTCAAATCCTCTAACCCTGGCAACATCCTTGTAAATCTTTCCTGAACCCTTTCAAGTTTCGCAACATTTTTCCAATAGGAAGGAGACCAGAATTACACACAATATTCCAACAGTGCCTAACCAATGTCCTGTACAGCTGCAACATGACCTCCCAACTCCTGTACTCAATACTCTGAACAATAAAAGAAAGCATACCAAACGCCTTCTTCACTATCCTACCGACCTGTGACTCCATTTTCAAGGAGCTATGAACCTGCACTCCAAGGTCTCTTTGTTCAGCAACACTCCCTAGGATCTTACCATTAAGTGCATAAATCCTGTTAATATTTGCTTTCCCAAAACGCAGCACTCACATTTATCTAAATTAAACTCCATCTGTCACTTCTCAATCCATTGGTGCATCTGGTCAAGATCCCATTGTAATCTGAGGTAACCTTCTTCACTGTCCACTACACCTCCAATTTTGGTGTCATCTGCAAACTTACTAACTATACCTGTTTGCTCACGTCCAAGTCATTTATATAAATGACGAAAAGTAGTGGTCACAGGCTTCCAGTCTGAAAAACAACCCTCCACCACCACCCTCTGTCTTTCGCCTTCAAGCCAGTTCTCTATCCAAATGGCTAGTTCTCCCTGTATTCCATGAGATCTAACCTTGCTAAACATTCTCCCATGGGGAACCTTGTCGAACGCCTCACTGAAATCCATATAGATCACGTCCACTGCTCTGCCCTCATCAATCCCCTTTGTTACTTTTTCAAAAAATTCAATCAAGTTTGTGAGACATAATTTCCCATGCACAAAGCCATGTTGACTATCCCTAATCAGTCCTTGCCTTTCCAAATATGTGTAAATCCTGTCCGTCAGGATTCCCTCCAACAACTTACCCACCACGACGTCAGGCTCACTGGTCTATAGTTTCCTGACTTGTCCTTACCACCCTTCTTAAACAGTGGTACCATGTTAGCCAACCTCCAGTCTTCTGGCACCTCACCTGTGACTATTGATGATACAACTATCTCAGTAAGAGGCCCAGCAATCACTTCCCTAGCTTCCCACAGAGTTCTAAGGTACACCTGATCAGGTCCTGGGGATTTATCCACTTTGATGAACTTTAAGACTGATGGAATTTCAGCATGTTGAGCCAAAAAAGGGAAAATGTAACTTTTTAGCCAACCATTCAGGGGGTTTAAGAATTAGCTTCATGTCAGACTTTTGTATTAACCGGGTGACAGTGAAGTCTGCTTTAATTTTCAGTGAATAAAATCTGTATTTAATGTCATGAAGAACATCTAGGCATTTTAATATGGAAAACAAAGTTCATTAACTAAGTGCATCTATCTTGTGAAGAAGTGATTGAGTTATTGACCTTTGACTTGTGCAAGAAAGGAGGCTATATGGAATTGTGAATTAGGCATGCATTCAATTTTCATAGCTCATTACACTTGAAGACTGGTTAATACACAAATGGGTTTCTAGAACCTCTATAATAATACAATTTATTTATTGCTTCTGTCATTGCAGAAAACAAATGTAAAGTGTCCACTTCTATTTTGTTTCCATGCTTAAAGGTTATGACTGGCAAGTATGTTAATGTTGAGAGAATCTTCAGATTATCTGAATTTTTAGCCTTGCTTCAGATTACTTTTATTGGACAGCACAGGAATGAGATATAGTTTACGCTAGCCTTGTCTTACATTTGAAGGTGCAAAAACAGTAAAATACACTCTCTATTGCCTGTTGACATAGCAGTTTCATATAGGAGATATCTTCCAATCTTCTCAACTACTCTGAGGCATCTAACAGCCAAACTACCCCCCAGAAGTGGGATTTCTTTTTAAATATTATAACAAGGATAAAAGTCTCCTGGGTTTCAGGTCATATGGAGTATAGTGTGCAGCGTATACATCATTATGATGCTGGGTTGGAATATTTCCTATGATTCTATGACCTATGGAAGACCATTTATCAAAGGCTCTAACTTTATTATTAGATTAGATTAGATTAGATTAGATTAGATTAGATTACTTACAGTGTGGAAACAGGCCCTTCGGCCCAACAAGTCCACACCGACCCGCCGAAGCGCAACCCACCCATACCCTTACATTTACCCCTTACCTAACACTATGGGCAATTTATCATGGCCAATTCACCTGACCCACACATCTTTGGACTGTGGGAGGAAACCGGAGCACCCGGAGGAAACCCACGCAGACACGGGGAGAACGTGCAAACTCCACACAGTCAGTCACCTGAGGCGAGAATTGAACCCGGATCTCAGGCGCTGTGAAGCAGCAGTGCTAACCACTGTGCCACCGTGCCGCCCACTTTGTTAAAGTTATGGGAAGAGTCACTTACTTTTATGCTCTTTCCTTTCTCTTAGACTTTCTGATTGTAAGCTACTCCCTTCTCTGACATCATAGACTATTACAGTTAACCCCATCAACATCAGACCCCTCAATCCAAAATCCCACCTTCCCACAATGGATTTCTGAGATGCTGAGATCTGTGCTTCCTTCCTGTACCTCCCAACTCACCAAATAATAGCTTCTGGTGCTTTAATCATTGTTGTGCCCTACTCCTGAATGTTCTCTTCCTAATGACTTCCAGATAGGGTCCTCTTTTTAAAAAAGCCACAATGGAATAAAAATTTCACTGCCCATGGCAATCAGTTCTGTAACTTTATCTCCATTCCAGCTCAGAAAATCTGACCCTGCCATCACTGGAGTTCATGTGATGAATTAGAAAATATATAACAAATATTACAGTCTTTTGCTGAAATTGGCATGACATGGTTAAAAATTAAATAACATGAGATACAGCTGAGATACAGCTTGGCAAGGTTGGTCCGGATCTGTCACCATGGAAATAATTGCTGGCTATCCAAAATAAAATTGGTGAACATAAATATACATTTACAAGATACACATAATCATGCTGATTTTATGTCATTTTGTCCTCTTGACGTTCAGTCCAAGGAACTGGTCATTGCTTCATCATAACATTGCTCATCTGCTAAATGTCACATAACTTACACTGTATGAAAATCTAAACTTTGCATAATTTCAGGGGTGACTCTCCACATTTAAATACTCACAGATTAGCTGCAGTTTTTCAATCAAAGATGGTTCATACATTTTAATATTCTCTTCATTAAGGTAATATTGCTTCCATTTTGAAAAGCTGTTGTTGGTAGTGTAGTATTATTGTAACAGATACATTTTGTTTAACTACAACATTCATCTACTCAGTCAATTAGCAATAGTTTTAAAGGTCATCAGTCAAACTGAAAATGAATCACTTCTGAGTCAAATCTGTACTTGGAGATACAAAACAACCTACACCTTCAAAACCTGGGTTATGGCCATGAAGACAGTCAACACGATTGTGCAATGAAGTCACTATTTTTGCATCCAGGACAATCTAACAGTTTTGGAAGGACAAGAATTCATCAAAGACTTTTCAGGACATTTTCACATTTCTCTCCCTTGTGAAAAAGTTACAGTAGAATATATAGCACAGGAACAGGCTATTTGGCCCAACTAGTCCAGGGAGACAAACACAGTTGCCAAGAAAACTGGCTCATTTATAATTCCACACTACTAGTCCTCCCAAAATGCTCAGCAAATTATAATATTACAGCTTCTGTGTCAAAAGGAGAATTTGGGATTAAATAATACCCTCAATAAATAACCTTGAGAATGTTTTAAGAAAAAGTTAACTCATCAACATTTGCAGCAGTTTAAAGTTTGGCAATCATTGCAAGCTCACTCCAGTTAAATTTCTACAGATTTCAGTAATTACATCTAGAAATATATTTTTAAAATTTCTTTTTGTTTCTTTATGTTTTAAAACAATTATAATGTAAGCGGACTGTAACACCATAAAAGTCAAACTCCAGAGTGACACTTGGCTTAATAGACCATAAGTTTTACGTTTCTAAGTTGATTAGTATGTTGGTCATTGAACATACAAGAGGGTATCAATGTGCTTTTAGCACAAGAACATAAAAATATATCACATACAAAAAAAAGACACAAGCAATTTCACACTAAATAAGAGTCAGTTGACAAGTTTCTATCATAAATAAAGACTCAACCTATTTTCTCTCACTAACAATGTGACAGATACCCAAACTTCAATAAAGAGTCAGCATCTTTTCACATGAAGTTTTCTTTTTCAGTGGGTACAGTTCTATCTAGCTTCTTTCTGTCAACATTTGTTGTCATTTTTTTTCATCATATTCATAAAGCTCATGAAACCTTAAACAAACTGCTAACTCAGCTCACTTACTCCTTAACATGTGGGCTTAAATACATGCATTCCATATCTTTATTGGTTAGCTTCCTCTTTGAAATTTTAAAACTATTCACTTCTGGTGTTTTTTTCTTATTAATTTCTCAGACACTCAGGATTTTCTTTCCTTTGTCCTGATTAATTTGGTGTCTAGGGAACTGTACTTCTAATGTTACAGGTCCCTTTTCCCTGAATGACCTGCTAATCACAAAAAAGGAACCTGCATACTCATTACTCATTAACATTCTAGATGATTTTTTTTGACAAGAAATTTTTGTCTCTTTCTCTGTATGCCATATGATGCTTGGTGCCAACCATTTTTTCTCTCCTCCACTCTGTTCTTTTTCTCTATTTACCTTAGCATTTTTTAAAACCAAACAATGTTCTAGTCAACCAATGACCACAGAGAAGATCTAATCTAAGATGAAACTAAAACTATGTGCTTTCTTCTTGATCTACACAATATAGAAACACAATCAAACTTAAAGCTATATCTGGCTATAGAGTCATACACCATGGAAACAGACCTTTCAGTCCAACCAGCCCATGCTAATCATAATGCCACCTGAACTAATCCCTCCTGCCTGCGCTTGGCACACTTCCCTCCAAATATTTATTATTCATGTACTTATTCAATTGTCTTTTAAATGTCGTAACTGTACTTGTATCTATCATTTCCTCTAGAAGTTCATTTCACACACAAAACACCTTCTGTGTACAAAAACTGCTCCTCATGTCTTTTTTAGTTCTTTCTCTGCTCACCTTGAAAATATGCCCCTAGTTTTGAAATCTCCATCATTCATAATTTTATAAAACTCCATAAGGTGACCCCTCAAACCCATATATTCCAGTGAAAAGTGTTTCAGCCTATCCAGTCTCTCATTATAACTCAAACTCTCCATTCCTCACAACATCCTGGTAAATCTTTTCTGTATCCTCAATTTAATAACATCCTTCCTATAGCAGGATGACCAAAACAGCACACAGCACACCAGAAGGGATGCACTAACATCCTGTAAAACCTCAATATGACATCCTAACTCCTATACTCAAAGGTCTGAGTAATGAAGGCAAACATGCTAAATGCCTTCTTAACCATCCTGTCTATCTGTGATGCAAATTTAAAAGAATTATGGACCTAAACCTGTAGTCCTCCCTGTTCAACAGCACTACCCAGGGTCCTACCATTACTTGTGTAAGTCCTGTCTTTGTCTATTTTACCAAAATGCAATTCTTTGCATTTATTGCTATTAAACTGCATTTGCCACTTCTTATCCCATTGACCCAATTGGTCAAGATCTCTTTGTAATCTAAGATGAAACTAAATAATATTAATCTTATATAACCTTCTTCCCTGCCCACTAAATCACCAATTTTGGTGTTATTAGCTTAAATTCCCTACAGTGCAGAAACAGGTCCTTCGGTCCAACTAGTCCACACCAACCCTCTGAAGAGTAACCCTCCCATACCTCTCTGCCTCAGGCACCTAACACTATGGGCAATTTAGCATGGTCAATTCACCTAACCTGCACATCTTTGGACTGTGGGAGGAAACTGGAGCACCCAGGGGAAACCCATGCTGACACAGGGAGAATGTGCAAACTCCACACAGACTGTCACCCAAGGCTGGAATCGAACCTGGGACCCTGGTGCTGTGAGGCAGCAGTGCTAATCACTGAGCCACCGTACCACCCCTGCAAACAAACTAACCAGGCCTTCTATAATTTCACCTAAATTTATATAAATGAAAAACAAAACAGGACCCAGCACTGATGCCCTTGGGACGCACCTGGTAACAAGCTCTCAGTCCGAAAAAGGACCCTCGACCACCATTCTCTATCTCCTGCCATTAAGTCAATTTTGTATTCAATTGGCAAACTCACCCTCAATCTCATGTAATGTAACTCAATTAATCTACCACATGGAACCTTGTCAAAGGCTTGGCTAAAGTCCAAATAAACAATGACTACCACTCTACCCTCATCAACCTTCTTGCTTACTTACTCAAAAAACTCAATCATGTTCATAAGAAATGAGCATTCGACGTTTCGAGCATAAGCCCTTCATCAGGGCTGATTCCTGATGAAGGGCTTATGCTCGAAACGTCGAATTCTCTATTCCTGAGTTGCTGCCTGGCCTGCTGTGCTTTGACCAGCAACACATTTGCAGCTGTGATCTCCAGCATCTGCAGACCTAATTTTTTATTCATAAGAAATGAGTTCACTCACACAAAACTATGCGGACTATCCCTAATCAATCCTTGCCTCTCTAAATGCATGTAAATTCTAACTTTCAGAATCACCAGCCAACAACTTACCCATCAACAAAAATAAATTCACAGGTTTATACTTCCTAGATTTATTTCTTACTTCCCTTCTTCAACAAAGGCACAACATTAGCCCTCTCCAGTCAGCTGGTACCTTACCCATAAATATATGATACAAATATCACTTTAGAACCCAAGTTTTAAAATAGTAACAATAATATCTATTAATTGTAAGGTCCTAGGGAGTGTTGCTGAACAAAGAGACCTTGGAGTGCAGGTTCATAGCTCCTTGAAAGTGGAGTCACAGGTCGGTAGGATAGTGAAGAAGGCATTTGGTATGCTTTCCTTTATTGGTCAGAGTATTGAGTACAGGAGTTGGGAGGTTATGTTATGTTGTACAGGACATTGGTTAGACCACTGTTGGAATATTGTGTGCAAGTCTGGTCTCCTTCCTATCGGAAAGATGTTGTGAAACTTGAAGGGGTTCAGAAAAGGTTTACAAGAATGTTGCCAGGGTTGGAGGATTTGAGCTATAGGGAGAGGCTGAACAGGCTGGGGCTGTTTTCCCTAGAGCTTTGGAGGTTGAGGGATGACCTTATAGAGGTTTATAAAATCATGAGGGGTATGGATAGGATAAATCGACAAAGTCTTTTCCCTGGGGTTGGGAGATCCAGAACTCCACGGCATAGGCTTAGGATGAGAGGGGAAAGACATAAAAAAGACCTAAGGGACAACTTTTTCACTCAGAGGGTGGTACATACATAGAATGAGCTGCCAAAAGAAGTGGTGGAGGATGGTACAATTGCAACATTTAAGAGGCATTTGGATGGGTATATGAATTGGAATGGTTTGGAGGGATATGGGCCAGTTGCTGGCAGGTGGAAATAGGTTGGGTTGGGTTACCTGGTCAGCATGGACAAGTTGGATCAAAGGGTCTGTTTCTGTACTGTACCCCATCTCTATGACTCTATAAACCTTTATCACAAAAAATTAAAATGGAGTGAGATGCTGATTATACCACTTATTTTGTTTCCAAGTGCCATCAACAAATTTATCAGTTTTGGGGAAGGGTCACCGGACCTGAAGCAATAACTCTGATCACTCTCCACAGATACTGACAGACCTGTTGAGCTTTTCCAGCAATTTTTGTTTATGTATCAAGAAATTTATGACTGGTTGAAGAGATGATTGAAAATAGATTGAAATAAGTTGTAGAATAGGCATGAGCTGGAAATTATAATATGAAATTTAAAATAAATGCGAAAGAACATTCAATAAAGCAATAGGCAGGGGAATTTAAGCTAGACTTATGGACTGTCCATAAAATAATTATGTCTGTACTATTTTAGGTCCCTATCTCAATGAAATATTATGCCTATAGCAGTGACGAAAGCAAGAAATTGTAAATTTTCACCTGATCTGTCAAGTTTGATTCCATTTGCTTCATATAACACAGTAGATACAGTCTCATCCAATATATTGTATATACATGTATTAATACATTATTGCCTGAAAGTTGACAGTAAAATAATTAACATGATGGTTAGTTTGCAAATGAAGACAAACAATAATTGTTTGATAACTTAGGAATTTATTTTTTGTTGTTGAGGTGGAGCCCTGCCCTGCCCTGCCCTGCCCTGCCTGTAAAGTTGGGGGTGAGTATTCCTCCTTCTGGTTGGCATTGGGCTGGCAGGTTTTTATTTCCAGCAGTTCCATCAGGCAGCGTGGTCATTGCTTGAACTGCAGGCAGTTGTGATAATGATTATTGACGGAGCTGGATGTGAAGGTCAGTTGGGATCTTACATTGAGAATGGTCCAGTTAAAGGGGGTGGAGGAATGGCTTTGGGAGAGCAAGAGAAGATGAATATGTGGCGGAGCTTTTTGGGATATGTGGTGGTAACTTTCATTAGGCATTATATGCATGACACATGACATGAACATCTTTTATGATTGGTAAAATGCTCACAGAGGTTGATATTCAATAGCGGCACGGTGGCACAGTGGTTAGCACTGCTGCCTCACAGCGCCTGAGACCCGGGTTCAATTCCCGACTCAGGCGACTGACTGTGTGGAGTTTGCACGTTCTCCCCGTGTCTGCGCGGGTTTCCTCCGGGTGCTCCGGTTTCCTCCCACAGTCCAAAGATGTGCGGTCAGGTGAATTGGCCATGCTAAATTGCCCGTAGTGTTAGGTAAAGGGTAAGTGTGGGTGGGTTGCGCTTCGGCGGGTCGGTGTGGACTTGATGGGCCGAAGGGCCTGTTTTCACACTGTGGGTAATCTAATCTAAAAATAGGCACCATGCAGTCACAATTGTGCCATTGCAGAAATGAGACTTCTTTGCAATGTACCAAATTTTCTTGATTTCCAGAAGAGGGAGGTGGAGCACAAGATTAAATTGTACCCCATAAAGCTGGTAAAATAGCCAGATATACTGAGAAAGATTCTATTATACAATGTGTTGCACTCATAAAAGCTGCAGAGGTGCAAAGAATTCATGTATTTGATAAATAGTTAGTACGGATAAAAAATAAACTATTTTAATGCTTGATCATTATGGATTCCATTAGGAACTCCCTTAAGTTGTTAGTCGATGTTGTGTACTCTGTTCTAACAATAAAAAAGTAGATGTGAGAAATTTCTGCTGTTGCACTTGCTGTTGTAAATATGCTCATAGTTAGTCTTATAGGTAACCTGGGGAGCTTTGAGCTGATTAACAGGAATAGTGAGCCTCCATGGCTGACTAAATGAGTTTCAAAATTCATATTAGTTAAGTAGCTCATTAGCTACTTGAGAAGCATTAAACATTATTACAAATGCTTTTCATTTTTTTTTACCTCCTAATAACAAAATCAAATGATAAAAATTGTGTGTTCATGTGAACCAAAATGGAGAAAATACTTTTCTCTTGCCTTTTTATCAGAATAAACGTATTTTCTACTTACCAAAAACATCTGGTATTCAGGGATTGTGCAGGAAAATAGTGTTGGAGTAGAAGATCAGTCATGATCTCACTGAATGGTGTCACAGGCTCAAAGGGATGAATAGCTGACTTCTGATCCTATTTTTTTATGTTCCTCCATTTTTGTCGATTCTATTGATGGCTCAGAAATTGGGAGATTGATGCAACTCAACCTTCGGTTTGCACCATTGTGAAAGGTCATGCAAAGTCAGATTAACAGCATCTGTCCTCATGAACATTATGGTATATCTCCATAACATACGGATAAAAAAACAGAGCAAACAATAGAAAAGAAAAATTGGCAAATTGAAACCAGATGTTGAAAGAGAAATAAAAGGTTCTTTGAATTTGAAAATCCAAAGACTAGATTACTTACAGTATGGAAACAGGCCCTTCGGCCCAACAAGTCCACACCGACCCTCTGAAGAGTAACTAACCCACCCAGACCCATTCCCGTACACCTAACACTACAGGCAATTTAGCATGGCCAATTCACCTAACCTGCACATTTTTGGACTGTGGGAGGAAACCAGAGCAAACCCACACAGACAGTTGCCTGAGGTGAGAATTGAACCCAGGTCTCTGCCGCTGCGAGGCAGCAGTGCTAACCACTGTGCCACCCTCTTTTAACTGTCAAGCCAAAAGGCAGCATGATGGAAATACAAAAGAATCAACAGCCTATTTGGTAGATGCATTTTATCTCAACCATTGCATTTGCATTGCCTATCTGGGTTTCCTGAACAGTTGGTTTGATGGCAATCTGCTTCAGTCCCTTTCAGTTACTCTATTTCAAAGAACCTTGCAGGGGTCAGGCTTGAATAAACACACAGGTGCTTTGACAGAATGCAATTCATCAGAGGTCAATGTGGTAAGCAGCCAAACTTCGCTGGTACAACTCTGGAAGTGATGTAGGCTGTGTAAGCACACAGCAAGATCATCTTCCAAACAGACAGGAGGAATTGAGGTTGCTACTAACAACAAGCAGACGCAGTCAGAGATGCTGAGGAAGTGAGTTACAGATGTGTAGTGCCTTGCTGCTGGATTTAAGATGCAAAGGAGCTCAACAACCTAATCCATGTCAGGAAAGGTGAGTGCCATGCCACTTTTAGGTACAAAGCCACTCACTTTGCCTTCCCTTTATCTGGTTCATCAATCCACAGATTAACATACCTTGCAGGTATAACCATTTCTGATAATTCTATCTGACATGCAACCTGTAGACAATCATCTTTATGTCAATGCACTATCATACCCATTCCTCACAGAAATGTACCACAAATTTATTCTTCTATCCTCTCAAAAAGCATTCCGTTCCTAATGCTCCGGTTGTGTCTTTTTCTCCTTTTAGGGGAAGAATATAGAGAACCAGTGATGAGCCAGAGAACCAATGGTGAGTCAGCGAACCAATGGTGAGCCGAAGAACCAGTGGTGAGCCAGACAACCAATGGTGAGCTGGAGAACCAGTGGTAAGCCAGAGAACCAATATTGAGCCGGAGAACCAGTGGTGAGCCAGAGAACCAGTGGTGAGCCAGAGAACCAGTGATGAGCCAGAGAACCAATGGTGAGCCGGAGAACCAGTGGTAAGCCAGAGAACCAATATTGAGCCAGAGAACCAGTGGTGAGATAGAGAACTGGTGATGACTTTCCAGTCATTTCCACCTTGGCAGCTGCAGAGGAGGAGACACTGGAGAGATGCCAGGTCTTAGCATGTAGATCCACTGGAGATGGAGAGGTCTGTCTATGTCTGCATAGCCCAACAAAACTTTGTGTATCAATGAGAACTGGAGCTCCAGGAAGGGAATACTAATGAACATTTTGCAGCTTCAGAGGAGGAAGGATAAAAGAAGGAGCATAAGAGTGAGTAAGGAGATGCTGGAGCCAAGAGAGTGGTCATTGTATATACCACTGTCAAAGATGCCCAACTAAGGGAAGATCAATTAAAATAAGATATAAATATATAACTTAAGAAGAGTACAAGCAAGCTAAACATGAAAAAAAACTAATTTGCAGGGATTAACAACTTCAATCCTGTACAAGACAATCAACTTTACCTGGAATATCTTTTTTTGGAGAATTCACACAGGCTGAAGAATCATGAAGTCATTCAGAATATTTACTACTTTGCACTAGACTTCAGTTTTATGTCTATTAACATAGTTCTTGGCTTTCAACTATTTACTGACTTTTCTCGTGGTACTAAAGCAATTTTTAATGTTACGTTTAGCTTCAACTGCTGTGTTTTTTTTTCTCAGTACATCACTGTGCCATTCATTTTTACTGCATTTGTGTCTTATTTTGGCATATTCAACACAGTCTGTCTTCTGCAAAGATATTCCAGGTAAAGCTGATTATTGTGCATTAAATGAGATTAAAGTTGTTAATCCTAGTGGGGACAATGTTTATGTCTTAATTCTGACAAAGTAGTGAAGTGATTTGTGAAACATTGATAATAGATTTAAAAGAATTGGACATAAGAAAAGTACCAGAAGGATGAGAAAATAGGAATAAACAACTAATATTCTATTAAACTATAACCCTGTTAGCTTATTTCCATTTCATGTAATGTAAAAATGAGCTTAAACTTGAGAATCATGTGAACAACAGGTACCCAGTGCGAGCAAGTATTTTTTATAAATATTTTTATTGAAAAGAAAAAGATTTTTGGTTTTTTTTTAAACAAAATTACAAAACTAATACAAAATAGTGTAACTACTGTGCAATAAAATAGCAACATCAATATAAATAATGAAAACAAACTACTAATTCACAAGAATAAATTTTTGTCTGACCATCACATCAAACCTTGCAATGAAATAACAATCCAGATTAACTATGATATAAGAACTCTTTTCAATAGTTGGAGATCCATGTCAAAGGGAATAGATACAATATTTAATATAACAGCTTTAGACTGAGGCAATATGTTTCGGCTGAAATCTTTGAGACTGTGGAAATCACTACTGGAGTTTTGCTTGAAACAGAAATCATGCCAATGTTTAAAAATATGTTTGATGATAATTGAGTAATAGGGAAAGAAACTGTGAAGGGAAGGGAGTTGTCATACCTGGGGCTTCTGTGGATGATAAACATGAACGTCGGCTGGTTGGACCAAACAACTCTTTCCATGTCGTCATTTTGATGAAATCCATTAACATCACTAATTATGTGACTTATACATTCTTCAATTACATACTATCTCTTGTAAACTCTCACAATATCGTTTTACACAAAAGCAAAAATTGCTGGAAAATCTCAACAGGTCTGACAGCATCATTTTAGTCTATTGACCCTTGCTCTGAACTGATGGTAGCTCAGAAAATGTTTTTTTATGCAGAAGATAGGATGGAGGGAGTAAGTTAAGACTAAATAATAAGTGGAGATAGAGCCCGAAGAGAGAGAAGAAAAAACTCCCGACAGACAAAGGACTTGATAATGGTCAGCCTAGGAGGGTGAATAGCTGCTAATGGGGACTATTATTGGGGCTAACACTGGGTTGTGTGTAATAGCAGACCTTGTGATAACAAGGCCTGGTATGTGGGGATAGGGGTAAGCACATGGGTGAAGGTGCTTCAAGCCCTAACATTGTTGCACTTGATGGTGAGTCCAGAAGGACGTAGAGTTCCCTAATGGAAAGTGAAGGTTGTTCTTCCAGTTTGTGCTGAACTTCACTGAAGCCTGGGACACAGATGTTAACCAGGGAACAGAGTGGTGTGTTAAAGTCCAGACTACTGGAAGCTTGAGGGCTTTTTAGTGGACAGAATGTAGGTGTTCTTCAAAGCAGTCATCTAGTCTATGCTTGTTTCTCCATTGTTGTTGAGATTACATTGTGAGCAGTGGATACATCCAGAGAAGTTACTTGGGTGGGACTCGGAAATAAGAAAGGGATGATAACCTTATTGGGATTGTATTATAGACCCCCTAATAGCCAGAGGGAAATTGAGAAACAAACTTGTAAGGAGATCACAGCTCTTTGTAGGTATAGTAGGGTAGTTGTGGTAGGGGATTTTAACTTTCCAAACATAGACTGGCACTGCCACAGTGTTAAGGATTTAGATGGAGAGGAATAGATTAAGTGTGTACAAGACAATTTTCTGATTCAGAGAAGGTGCAAAACTTGACCTACTCTTCGGAAATAATGCAGGTGACGGAGGTGTCAGTGGGGGAGCACTTTGGAACCAGTGACCATAATTCTATTAGATTTAAAATAGTGATGGAAAAGGATATACCAGATCTAAATGTTGAAGTTCTAAACTGGAGCAAGGCCAATTTTGGCGGTATTAGGAAAGAACTTTTGAAAGCTGATTGGAAGCAGATGTTTGCAGGTAAAAGGACGGCTGGAAAATGGGAAGCTTTCAGAAATGAGATAGCGAGAATCCAGATAAAGTATATTCCTGTCAGGGTGAAAGAAAAGGCTGGTAGGTACAGGGAATGCTGGATGACGAAAGACATTGAGGGTTTGGTTAAGAAAAAGGAGGAAGCATATGTCAGGTATAGGCAGGATAGATCGAGTGAATCCTTAGAAGAGTATAAAGGACGTAGAAGTATACTTAAGAGGGAAATCAGGAGGGCAAAAAGGGGACATGAGACAGCTTTGGGAAATCAAATTAAGGAGAATCCAAAGCGTTTTTACAAATATATTAAGAATAAAAGGGTAACTAGGGAGAGAACAGGGCCCTTCAAAGATCAGCAAGGTGGCCTTTGTGTGGAGTCACAGAAAATGGGGGAAATACTAAATTAGTATATTGCATCAGTATTTATTGTGGAAATGTATACGGAAGATATAGACTGTAGGGAAATAGATGGTGACATCTTGCAAAATGTCCATATTACAGAGGAGGAAGTGCTGGATGTCTTGAAATGGGTAAAGGTGGACAAATCCCCAGGACCTGATCAGGTGTACCGAGAACTCTGTGGGAAGCTAGAGAAGTGATTGCTGGGCCTCTTGCTGAGATATTTGTATCATCAATAGTCACAGGTGAGGTTGCCGGAAAACTGGAGGTTGGCTAACATGGTGTCACTGTTTAAGAATGGTGGTAAGGACAAGCCAGGGAACTATAGACCAGTGAGCCTGACGTCAGTGGTGGCAGGTTGTTGGGGGGAATTCTGAGGGACAGGATGTACATGTATTTGGAAAGGCAAGGACTGATTAGGGATAGTCAACATGGCTTTGTGCATGGGAAATCATGTCTTAAACTTGATTGAGTTTTTTGAGGAAATAACAAAGAGGATTGATGAGGGCAGAGTGATAGATGTGATCTATATGGACTTCAGTAAGGCGATCAACAAGGTTCCCCATGGGAGACTGATTAGCAAGGTTAGATCTCACAGAATACAGGGAGAACTAGCCATTTGGATATAGAACTGGCTCAAAGGTAGAAGACAGAGGGTGGTGGTGGAGGGTTGTTCTTTAGACTGGAGGTCTGTGACCAGTGGAGTGCCACAAGGATCGGTGCTGGATCCTCTACTTCTTGTCATTTACATAAATGATTTGGATTCTAGCATAAGTGATACAGTTAGTAAGTTTGCAGATGATGCCAAAATTGGAGATGTACTGGACGGCAAAGAGGGTTACCTCAGATTACAGCAGGATCTTGACCAGATGGGCCAATGGGCTGAGAAATGGCAGATGGAGTTTAGTTCAGATAAATGCGAGGTGCTGAATTTTGGGAAAGCAAATCTTAGCAGGACTTATACACTTAATGGTAGGGTCCTAGGGAGTGTTGCTGAACAAAGAGACCTTGGAGTGCAGGTTCATAGCTCCTTGAAAGTGGAGTCGCAGGTAGATAGGATAGTGAAGGAGGCGTTTGGTATGCTTTCCTTTATTGGTCAGAGTATCGCGTACCGGAGTTGAGAGGTCTTGTTACGGCTGTACAGGACATTGGTTAGGCCATTGTTGGAATATTGTGTGCAATTCTGGTCTCCTTCCTGTCGGAAAGATGTTGTGAAACTTGAAAGGGTTCAGAAAATATTTAAAAGGTTGTTGCCAGGGTTGGAGGATTTGAGCTATAGAAAGAGGTTGAACAGATTGGGGCTGTTTTCCCTGGAGCGTTGGAGGCTGAGTGGTGACCTTATAGAAGTTTACAAAATTATGAGGAGCATGGATAGGGTAAATAGGCAAAATCTTTTCCCTGGGGTGGGGGAGTCAAGAACTAGAGGGCATAGGTTCAGGGTGAGAGGAGAAAGATATATAAAAGACCTAAGGGGCAACTTTTTCACACAGAGGGTGGTACGTGTATGGAGTAAGCTGCCAGAGGGAGTGGTGGAGGCTAGTACAATTGCAACATTTAAGAGGCATTTGGATGGGTATGTGAATAGGAAGGGTTTGGAGGGATATGGGCCAGGTGCTGGAAGGTGGGACTAGATTGGGTTGGGATATCTGGTGGGCATGGACGGATTAGACCGAAAGGTTTGTTTCCATGCTGTACATCTCTATGACTCTGTGACTCAGTGAATGCAGTAGACTAGATCGAGTGAAGTGCAGATAAATACTGCCTCACCAAATGGTGTGTTTGGGCCTTTGGTTGCTGAGGAGGGAGGAAGTAAATGGGCGGGTGTTACCCCTTTGGTGATTGCAGGGAATATGCCGTGAGGCTGTCGAGGTCTGTTGGGAGTGAAGGAGGAATGGATCAGAGTGTTCCAGAGGGAACAGTCCCTGTGGAAGTCTGACAAGAGGGTGGAAGAAAAAATGTGTCTGATATCCCACTGGAGGCACCAGAGATGGTAGCTAATGATCTGTGGATGTTTTTGTTGGTGGAATGTTAGGTGAGGACAAAGGGAACCCTATAGCTGTTGTGGCAGAGAAGAGAAGGGGTGAGTGCCAAAGTACAAGCAACAGATTGGACCCAGCTAAAGGCCCTGTCAACTACAGTATTGAAGATTCCTCATTTGAGGAAGAAGGTGTAAGTTTGAAAGCTTCCTTGTCCAAGGTGACATCATCAGAACAGATGGGACAGAGACAAAGGAACCAGGAGAATAGAATAGAGTCTTTACAGGAAGCAAGGTGTGAAGATACATAGTCAAGATAACTGTGGAGACAGTGGGTTTATATGGATATCCCCACAATGGAAAAAGAGATGATGCAGAATTGAAGGGACGAGTCAGAGATGGACCAGGTGAAGGTGAGTGAGCAATGGAAGTTGGAAATGAAATTGATAAATTTTTCCAGTGCTAGACAAGAGACGGAAGCAGTATTGATGATGTAGTCGATGTAGCGGAGAAAGAGTTGTGGGTGAGGGCCTAAATACGACTGGAACATGAATGTTCCATCTACCCCACACAGAGACAGGCATAACTAGGGCCCAGACAGTGACACATAGATCTGACCTGAAGAAAGTGAGAGAAATTGTTTCGGATGAGGACAAGCTCGGCCAGGTGGAGGAAGGTGGTGGTGGATCGGGATGGTTCAAGCCTTTGTTCCAGGAAGAAGCAGAGGGCCCTGAGGCCATCCTGATGGGGGAAATGGATGTGTAAAGGAATTGTACATGTAAAGGAGCCAACATTGGTGGTGCTGTTGGCGAACAAGGTTGAGAGCATGCATAAGGATCTCAGAATGCGGCTACTTGTGTTTACAATATAACTTTACCCATGTTTGAGGAGCAGAGTCTGGTTATTTCAGATGCTTGATGTGTACTGACTGTATTCAATTGTGGTAAAGCTTGGAACTTGCCTCTGCTACTTGCTGTGACAGAATAACATAGCATCATTGAACATTGAGTAGTGACTCTGAAGATGTTACATGAAACAAGAGGACAAATGATTAGCAAATAAGGAGCATTCTCAATAGCAAACAATGAGAAAAACATAAAATTCATTATGTATAAGATTGAAGTGTGCAATTATTTCAGGCTCCCCACACTTCTTGCCACACATCTCATTCAAGGTGAATTTCCCCTCAAACTGATTTTCTCTTATAATCTTATAATCTCTTATAATAAATTTCCCCTCCTCATCACAGACCTCCTTCCTTAATCATTAACCATTCTTTAATCACCTATGTTTCCTCCTCATGCTGACTCTTTCCTTGCCCATCCCAGTTTATAAATGATCACCTTGGCCTTGCCTAATGTTTCCCTTCTTCTGAAGACTGTCTTACTTATCTGCCGAGGGATCACTTCAATGGAAGGATTGAAATTTGGCATTTGGCTTTACTGCATTGTGATTTATAAGGATCAGTATCAGACGAGAAAACTGAATGGGAGTTAATAACAGGTGGCAGTCTATTCAATGTGATGTTGTACAGATTTAGCCCAAAGCAACCAAGAGCACAAAGTGCAGGAAAGATACATTTGTTATTAGACGGCTGGTCAATGAAAAGTTATTTGACAGAGTACTTCAGGAAGCTGTGATAATGTTACAACAGTTCTGATTACACAGCAAATGTTATCAGTTATTTTGAGGCAGACTTTTCCTGTGACTATAGTATTATTTCATCAGTCCTCTAATGGAGAGATTTATCCAGTCATGCTTTGACTATTATCTAGTAATACATTCCAGCAACATTTTTCAGAATAAATTAGAATTTATCCCTGACCTTAGTCCAATCAATACTATTGATCCCAAAATCAAAACAACAAATTGGAATCATCATTTTTAGCAAACATATTTTCAAAATAGTGAGTCATTGAGGTAGTAGAACATTATTCTATGAATTAATTATTAATGTAAGATGGCATGGCAAATACAAGGTCAAATGTGAGAAATGTGGTGTAACAGTCCTGACCGGATGTCTTAGGAAAGAAACTGTAGAAAGTGCAGAATCTAAAAGAGCACAAAGCAAGAAACCTCAAGCTTGATGCAATCAATAATTAATCAAGATGCTTTTTGGACTTGGATTGAGTTCAAAAGTAAAAGCAAAAAAGCATATTGTGTAGCAATGATTCTTTCTTTCAATACCGCTGGGTGAGGTAAAGTTTAAAGGAGAAATAAAAGTTAATTAATTCAGTTTTAAGTCTATCACTATTTTCACCATAGCTTTAGACTATAGAATCCTATTTAAGAATGCTGTAAATTTCATTGGTGAAGTTCTAAAGGCATGAAACACTGAAAACTTTGGTTTTATAACTTTTGCAATGGTACAAACATTCTTTTGATTGTTGTCAGTGAACATTTGCCATATTAGTGAGTACAGGTCAAAGATTTTAGAAGACATAACAAACATATCATCACCAGGTAAATCCCCCATTCATCTCTCCTTTCAGAAAGTATTGACAGCTGTTGGTTGCCACAATATTTCCAATCACCTAACAATACTTTATGATCACTCTTCATATATGACCATAAATGGTGAAGATTTGCAGTCCATCCAACAATGAGTCATTAGGAGTGCATGTCAAGTCCAGTAAGTTTTCTCACTGCTGTCTCTGATCCTGTAGTGTGATGGATAATTGCATGTAGTTGCAATGGCTGATAATGTCTGTAGCCAAGTTCAGCTGGTCAGTGGAAGACAGGGTGCCCCCACCATGGACTATGCTTTAAATGCCTTCATTTTACAGTGGACCTGTGCACCTTCTATTCCTGCTTGATTCCAGTAATGACCAGAGTTGCAAGGCGATATGCCCATTCTATTCCCACAAAGCCATATTATTTTGCCTCGTCACAAACTAGAACACATGCCCCTTAAGTTCTATCTTCAATTCATTGCCTTATACTGTTTTTAAATAGAGTTGTCAATCTCAAAAACACAGAGGTTTCTTTCCCCTTCCAATGTTCACTCCCTTCTGTCATTCCTGACAATATTTAACCCTTACTCACAACCCAACAATGCTCACCCAACTCAGGGCATACTTCGTTGTTGTTTGTGAGAATTTGTTGTGGACAAACTCACCATCTGACAGTGCTAGTCTCCTTCCTTTTTCCAGCGCTCACCCTCTCTTCTCATTTCCTAACAATTATTTTTTACCGCTGCACCCCCATACAGGGTCACTCTCCCATGCTCAACCTGAACAATGCTCATTTTCTCTCTTTCCCCACCACCCATTACCACACCGTCTACAACACCGAATCTTTTTATATCAAGCGAACATGAATCAGGGATTGCAGAGGATGTCAGTGGCTGGGAAGAGAACATTGTCAGGAGTCAGTGGGAGAGTGGTGAACATTGATGGGTGAGTGAGATTAGTAGGGAGCTTAAGTATTGTTTGGGAAGGCCGATGAGTATTGGTGAGTTGGGGAAGGGGTGAATGTTGCTTAGGAGTGGTGTTGAATATTGTCTGGTGGGAAGTTAAGCCTTTCCAGAAACAGGTGAACATTAAATGGGTTGCCACGGCACTAAAGGCTTTGAATAGTTCAGCGCAAATACATGGGGATATAACAATTGGTGAATTGCAGGCTGACTGTAAAGTTTAAATTGATTGTGAACTAAAGGCTTAAATAAGTTTTAAGTGTCCTTATTGGTTTGAGGGTAGGTACCTCTGTCAACATGTCCAAGAGAATGGTCAGGGCACAGGATGATGAAGGAAACTGGCTTTCTAGCCAATAGCATGGAGTTTCACATTTACTTGCCTCCTGACTTGACCTCGATTAGTGCCTAAAGCTCTCATACTTCCAAATTTTAGTACTGGAGTGCAGATAAAAGCAGCTGCAGACTGAAGCAGTAATTACTTGTGACTAACCAATATGCTAATTTATTAAATGCCAAAATATTCATAAGCAACATGAAAGTCAGGTTTTAGCTGGACTGTGATGCAAAAGTCTTGACTCAGTGGTACAACTGTCACTTCTGAATTTGGATGTTGTTATATCCTGTCCCACTCATGGAATTCATAACAGTTCTGAAAGAGGGTTGCGTTATTGAAGGCACTGACTTTTAGGTGAGATATTAAACTAAGACCCCAGTCATCATGCTCAGGGCCACACAAAAATGTCCCTTGCATTTTTGGAAGAATGGCTGGAGACTTCTCTTGGTCAACATTCATTACTCAACGAGCAGCATCAAAACAGATGGGTGAGTCTTCAAAGCCCTGAGTGGGGGTTGCTGTTTGTGAAAATTTGCTGTGTACAAACTGGCTGTGCATTTCCACAAAAATGAAAAATAGATGCGCAAAAGTAGGTGCATCAAGCACTCTAGTGCACAAAAAGCACTGACTAAATACAACACTGTTTTTTTAAAAATCAATAATGTATCTGGAAAAGTATAACAGATGGTTTGATGAGCCAAGTGGCAGAAAAAGCAGAATTCTAACAGTTATCTATTCAGATTAAACAAAACAAAAATGAAATCATTAGGTAACAGTGGGAGTTGCAAACAATAAGGAAGACAGCATTGATTTTGAACGAGTGCCAAATTGAAGTAGACCTCCTGCTGTTGTGGAGTCAAACAGCATATACAGCTTGTAACAGTGAATCATGAAAGTATTATGAAGATGGGGATTCACAAAAGTTCAAAAATGCAGGATGAATATGGAAATAACAGAATGCCTGCAAAGAAGAGCTAAATTTAGTAGGCAAACAGGAGCCTCAAATTCACCTCAGAGTTCCACTTTTATCATTTTTGTCAACAAGATGTGGTTGTTAAACACTAGGTGTCTTCAAAGTACCTTCCAAACTTAATTTGAAAATGAAATACCATTGACACAATTTATAGCTAGGAAACTTACTCTGGGTAGGGATTAATTTGTCAAGAAGCATGCCTTGCTCATGACCTGCCCTTATCAATAGTTATGGCAATGAAAGAAATGGTAACGTGACCATCGATCTAACTTTTGGATAGCGAGTTAAACTGTCCCATTGAGTGAATATAAAAGATCCCATGGGATTTCCTCTTCAAGGAAGAGCAGTGTGTTACTCCTGTGTACCCTGTCCATTACTTATTTCATGATCAACATCATAAAACAAAGCTCAAAACTCGCTAACAATAGAATAAAGATTATCTGATCATTTTCATATTACTATTTGTGAAACCAGCTGTGTGAAAATTAGTTCTTAGGGTGCCTATGTTACAGGAGTGCCTTCACTTTTAAACCTACTTTATCAGCTGTTGCATGCTTTTGGCTGCCTGGTGACTATGAAAGGCACTTTACAAATATAGGTCTTCCCTTGTTTTCACAGCCACTACAGTATTCATCTATTTTTGCAACCCACTTAAACCAAGTTAAGGTACTGTCTTAAATAACAGAAGCAAAACTGTTCATGATTTTGGGTTAAAAATTATGAACTTTTTTTTGTGTTGGAAATGCTGAAAAATCAAGTCTGCTGACTAATTATTTATACCATTTGGAAGACACAGATGGTTACATATGTCTTTTGGAATCTCTCCAGCTCCTAAACAATTTCAAAGGAGATTTCATGAGATTGTGAAAAATCTGAAAACTGCTGTTGTCACGGAAGATGATTAGGAACTGGAAGTTCTGTTAAAGTAATGTTTATCAAAAAGCATAATCCAAATAAAGATAAAATTCAGTTCAAAGAACAAGAAAGATTCATATATTTTCTGAGGATCAAATAGAAATGAGTTCCTGTTAAATGCACAAGATGACTTTCTCCATGTCAAAAAAAATCTTATTTGTCATTTTTGGAATTGTTATTTGCATCAGTTTGTGACAAAGATATTAGAGATAATAAAATAACTCTACAGAGGCCAGCATCCCATCACGAAGTCACCCCTTATTTACACATGCATAGTCCTTGACATTGGTCCAACAACTACCTCAGAGCCAGTTCTCAGAGTAAAACGAATCTCTGACACTTCTATTCTTAACTGTCAGCCAGGGCTCCCTGATTGGATCAGGTTAACAGCTCCAATCAAGGAACTCATATTCTTTGTGGTTAACTTGGCTGACCTCATTTCAGTCACTACATTCCTCCTCCTTTAAGTCTGGGACATGGGCCTGTTCTTTTTCTTGTAGCCTCTCCCAGGGCATATTAGCACCAAGTCAGGTTCCTCCAACTCAGTCTCAAAGTGGATCATAACCTACCTCTTGTGCCTGGAGCATCTCAGAAGAAATTCATTCTGTTCTTCAGGTGGTAAAGGCATTGTAGCTGTGACGTGTGTCATGTCCATCTCAGACTCTAAGATTTTTTCGATGTGGGTCAGAGGGGGAGAACCCATGGGTTCTGATAGTATTGATGGATGTTTTGCTCCTGCCCCTTTGCAAGGTTGCAGTTTTCATGTAGTCCACGTGCTTGTTCAGGACTGCCACACCGATCCAAATGTTTTATATCACAGAATCTGATCTCACATCGACCATACCTCTTCCCCATGCAGGGCCATGTCCATGGTTTCAGCAACAAACTTCGTCTCTGTAAGTAAACTGTCTCCCTTGCTAAGCATTCTTGATGCTGTTTCATCCTGTGCCTCTTTCTGCTCTGACACCCATGTCCCTAGCTCTGGGAAAATCACATTTAACATGGGTGTAGAATCTCATTCCCATTAGCAACTCCACTGGAGTAATCCTTGTAATTGTACGAGAAGTGATCCAATAATCATATAAAGATGGGGACAGTTTAGTACTAAGGGAAGCTGTAGGCTGTTTCTTTAAGCTTGCTTCAAAGTTTGGACTGCTTTTTTGACCAGACCATTGGACAATAGATGGAATGGAGCTGTCCTTACGTGTCAAATACCATTCAATTTTAGGAAATATTCAAGTTCCCCGCTGGTAGATGATGGCCTGTTGTCTGTGAGCAACTCTTCCAGGATCCTGTGTCTTGCAAAAAAACACTTGCAGCTTTTCTATCATTGTCCCTGTGTTTGTCAAACAAACTCTATTCATGTGTAACTACTTTGAGAGAGCATCCACAATGACTAAGAATGTTGAGCCCGTGAAAGAATCTGCATAGTCAACATGTAACTGAGTCTAGAGTTTACTCAGCCATTCTCAAGAATGTAGGGGAGCTGCTGGCGGTAATGTTTGTCCTTGTTGGCACTATGGGAGCTGCCCCAATAACATGGCTGTCTGCATCCAATCCTGGCCACTAGATATAACTACTCACCAATATCATTCATTTTGGATACCCATGAATGACCGTGGTGGAACTCAGCCAGCATCTGATTGTGACCTTTGTTCGGAACAATCGCTCTTGCTCTCCATAACAAAATGCCGTCTTCTATGGTGACCTGGTCTCACCGGGTCCCAAAAAGGCTTTAATTATGGTTACAATGGTCCTTTTGTTTCCCTCATCATCACCAGCTGTTTTAGTGTTGCCAGGACTGGCAATAGCCAATGGTCTGATATTATCAGCAGTGACCAGAATCTTGTCGGAAAGTTTAAAACAGGACGGTATCGTCCAGTGGTGACACCACCGGTGATGTATCCGCCGACTGAAGGCAGCTCAAGGCATCCATATTTGCTACTTGGCCTCCCAGATGGGACTCCAACTTGTAATTATTTGCACTTAGCATGAGATCCCCCAACCGAATTTGACCTGAAGCTATTGGTGGCAAGGCCTTGTCCTCTTTGAGTAGCTGTAGTAGAGTTATGTGATCTGTTATTGTTACACATTTACAACCAAAAAGGTATTGGTGGAATTTTCTCACGCCAAAAATGACCACAAACCTTCCTTCTCTATCTGGGCGTATTTGTGCTCTGCATCTGCCAAAGTCCGGGAAGTACATGCTATTGGGCGTTTCTTTCTATTGGGCCATCTGAATGCTAACACTACCCCAAAACCAAATGGGAGGCATTGTATATCAGCACCAGATCTCACTTGGGATCATAGTATGCCAACACTGTCGACGATGATAGCTGCTTCTCTTCATAAAGGCTACATCTTTGCTGCAAGACCATTTCCAAGGATGATCCTTTTCAATGTCAGCTGTAAGGATCCAGGATGAAAGTTACAAATGAACTTTCAGTAATAATTTACCAATCCAAGGAAAGCCTTAAAGTCCAGTACAGATGTGGGAGCCAGGACATCTTTGCTCACCCTCATTTTATCTTCCAATGGCTGTAATCAAATCTTGTAAACTCTGTAGCCTAAGTAGGTCACTTGGGGTGCCTGGAACACATTTTTCCCTTCTAAGCCTTATTCCTGCCTGGGGGAAATCTGCAAACTGTACTGTTTAGATGATACTGTTGAGTAAAACCAACAGTGCTGAACAATTTTAGGAGGCTTAAGAGTGGTAATGTGCCTTCACTCAATCTTGAATATTTGTAATATCCGCTGCCTCAGAGAACATTAGGCTCCTAATGATAGAAAAAGCTGCATGCCCACAGGTTGCAAGGAGTATTACTTGTTGCTTTTCATCTGCCCCAATGCCATCTGCCCAGAAAAAAATAACAGTCTTTCCACAGACTGGACCCAGTCTTTAATGGTAGGATCAAATGAGTCAAGCTTCCCAAATAAAAGCATGATGTCAGAAATGCTTACCCAAACTCAAAGACAACTTAGAACATAGAACAAACAACATTACAGCGTAGTACAGGCCCTTCGGCCCTCGATGTTGCGCTGACATGTGGAATCAATCTGAAGCCCATCTAACCTACACTATTCCATTTTCATCTATATGGTTATCTAATGATCATTTAAATGCCCTTAAACTTGGCGAGTCTAATACTGTTGCAGGCAATGCGTTCCATGCCCCTACTACTCTCTGAGTAAAGAAACTACCTCTGACATCTGTCCTATATCTATCACCCCTCAATTTAACGCTATGTCCCCTTGTGATAGCTGTCACCATCCTTGGAAAAAGGCTCTCACAGTCCACCCCATCCAACTCTCTGATTATCTTATATGTCTCAATTAAGTCACCTCTCAACCTTCTTCTCTCGAACAAAAACAGCCTCAAATCTCTCAACATTTCCTAATAAGACCTTCCCTCCATACCAGGCAACATCCGAGTAAATCTCCTCTGAACCCTTTCCAAAGCTTCCACATCCTTCCTATAGTGTGGTGACCAGACCTGTACCCAATACTCTAAGCGTAGTCGCACCAGAGTTTTGTATAGTTGCAGCATGATATTGTGGTTCCAAAATGCAACCTCTCTACCAATAAAAGCTCACACATTATATGCCTTCTTAACAACCCTATCAACCTGGGTGGCCACTTTCAGGCATCTATGTGCAAGGACATGATATCTCTCTGCTCCTCAACACAACCAATAATCTTACCATTAGCCCAGTATTCTTCATTCCTGTTGCTCCTTCCAAAGTGAATCACCTCACAATTTCCTGCATTAAACTCCATTTGCCACTTCTCAGCCCAGCTCTGCAGCTTATCTATGTCCCTCTGTAACCTGCAACGTCCTTCAGCACTATACCCCAAAACTTCACCAACCTTAGTGTCATCCACAAATTTACTAATGCATCCTTCTATGTCCTCATCCAGGTCATTTATAAAAACGACAAACAGCAATTGCCGCAAAGGAGATCCTTGTGGTACACCACTCATAACTGAACTCCAAGATGAACATTTCGCATCAATTATCTCCCTCTGTCTTCTTTCAACTAGCCAATTTCTGATCCATACCATCAAATTACCCTCAATCCCATGTCTCCATATTTTGTGCAATAGCCTACTGTGGGGAATCTTTTCAAACACTTTATTGAAATCCATTGGCACCACATCAACCGCTTTACCCTCAACCACCAGTTTTGTCACTACTTCAGAGAACTCAATAAGGTTTGTGAGGTACGACCTATCCATCACAAAACCATGTTGACTCTCCCAAATCAACTTATTCCTTTCTAGATGATTATAAATCCTATCTCTTATAACCTTTTCCAATACTTTACTCACAATCAACATAAGGCTCACTGGTCTATAATTACCAGGGTTGTCTATCCTCCCTCTCTTGAACAAAGGAAAAACATTCGCTATCCTCCAGTCTTCTGGCACAATTCCTATAGGCAATAACGTCATAAAGATCAAAGCCAATGCCTCAACAATCTCCTTCCTGGGGGCTTCCCAGAGAATTCTTGGATAAATCCCATCTGGTCCAGAGGGCTGATCTATTTTTACACTTTCCAGAATTGCTAACACCTCCCCCTTGTGAACCTCAATCCCATCTAATATAGTAGTCTGTCTCTCAGTATTTTCTGACAAAGTTGTCTTTTTCCAGTGTGAATACTGATGAAAAATATTCATTTAGCGCTTCCTCTATCTCCTCTGACTCTACACACGACTTCCCACACGTATCCTTAATTGGCCCTAATCTTACTCTAATCATTATTTTATTCCTGATATAACTATAGAAAGCCTTAGGGTTTTCCTTGATCCTATCCGCCAACAACTTCTCATGTCCCCTCCTGGCTCTACTTAACTTTTCCTTTAGGTCTTTCCCAGCTAACTTGTAACTCTCAAACTCCCTAACTGAGCCTTCACATCTCATCCTAACATAAGCCTTCTTCTTTCGCTTGATAAGAAATTCAGCTTCCTTAGTAAACCACGGGTCCTGCGCTTGACAACTGCCTCCCTGCCTGATAGGTACATACTTATCAAGGACCCACAGTAGCTGTTCCTTGAAATAAGCTCCACATTTCAATTGTGAGCATCCCTTGTCGTTTTCTTTCCCATCCTATACATCCTAAATCATGCCTAATTGCATTGTATTTGCTTTTCCCCCAGCTATAACTCTTGCCCTGTGGTATATACCCATCAGTTTTCTTTGCTAAAAAAAACGTAACTAAATTGTAGTCAGCATCACCAAAGTGCTCACCTACCTCCAAATCTTACACCTGGCGGGTTCATTGCCCAGTACCAAATCCAATGTGGCCTTGCCCCTTGTTGACCTATCTACATACAGTGTCAGAAAACCCTCCTGCACACATTGGACAAAAACTGACCCATCAAACGTACTTGAACTATGGTATTCCCAATCAATATTTGGAAAGTTAAAGACCCCATAGCAACTACCATTTCACTCTCATTCCTATCGCGAATTATCTTTGCGATCCTTTCCTCTACATCTCTGTAACAATTTGGAGGCTTATAGAAAACTCCCGACAGGGTGACCTCTCATTTTCTGTTTCTAACCTCAGCCCATATTTCCACAGTAGACGAGTCCTTTCCGCCACCATATAATACTCCTTGACTAACAATGCCACACCTCCCCCTTTTTTTATCATCTTCTCTGTTCTTATTGAAACATCTAAATCCCGGAACTTGCAACAACCATTCCTGTCTCTGTTCTATCCATGTCTTTGAAATGGCTACGACATTTCAAATGTAACCACCCATGCTGCAAGTCCACCCACTTTATTCTGGATGCTCCTGGTGTTAAAGTAGACACACTTCAAAGCTAGTGCTTCCAGTTAAACCTGTTGGACTATAACCTGGTGTTGTGTGAATTTTAACTTTGTCCACTCCAGTACAACACTGGCGTCTCCAAATCATGTCCATCATCAAAATGAGCCTTTCTGTACTTCTTGTCCAATTCTGTCAGAAATCTCACCATAACATACTTAGCTCAGACTCCTATAAGATTTGACCCATGTTTCAAGCTAAGATTTCAGGTTTGAGCCACAAGTTGACATTTTTGGAAGTGACTTACAAGGATGTCATGTTCAAGGTCATCTCACACGAGACTGTCACCATGAGAAATGTCTGGATTCGATTAAGAGAATTACCAATCAAACGTTGTTTTCACATCAATACAAGATATGCTTACAGTGCAATGTAAAAGTACTGCAGCACACCTTGTGCAACAACTTCAACTGCATATCACATAATCACAGAATGGTTACAGTGCAGAGAAGTCCATTCAGCTGGTTGTATCTATATCGTCTCTTTGAGGGATAATTCACTTAAGGCCATAAATTCCCAATTTTCTACTTGCACATTTTTCTTTTTCAGATCATAAACCAATTCTCTCTGCAATGTGTTGATTGAACTTACCTCCATCACACTTATCAATGCATGAATTTCTCTAAGCTTTTCTTCAGTGGGCTGGCAGGGCATTGGTAACTGCAGTAGATTGTGAATGCACTACTTTGATGAGACATCGCTGCGTATGATTTTAACAGTAATTTTTTTTAAAAAAAACAGCAAAATGTATCATTCTTAGCCAAAAAGCATAGGAATGATCTTGGAACAAAATAGATTGTCATCTGTTTGAAGCATTTGGATGAAAGTTCGGCTGTGTGTGCTCTGATCACTCTGATTTCTTTGAACAACTGCTTCGTGAAAGATCAAGCCCACTTTAAGTAATTTGAAAGGTCATTTGCAATGCTATCGTACTCCAAAGGATGTCAAATCAATTGATGAATCATTGACCTCAATGGCTTTCCAATAATTCTACACAACGGTATAGATTTGGATTTGCCACCAGCTCATTAAAGTCTCCAGAATCACAATTACAGAACCATTCTTAGATAAAAGACACAACGTCAGCTCAGAAAATTACTTCATTCTTGGCAAAATGGAAGACTTTGCAGATGTTGGAAATCTGAAGTTCAAAAAAGAGATTCAAATTATGCAGCATGTTCTGGGATGAAGATCTTTCACCAGAATAGGGAAGAAGTTAGAGATTTCTCAGGCTTTAGACATGCACTGCGGCAGAGGAAATGAGATGGGAGATGTCAGAGAAAAAGCAAACAAATCATCATGGAAGGAAGGATTGAATCATAGGGGATGTGTAGGAGTTGGGACTGGGAAGAAAGATGGATCTAGAATGGCAATAAATTGCAGAAGCATTAACTGAGCTCACTAAAAAATTAAGAAAAGGGTTTATGATCTGAAGTTGAGCATAAAGTTGAGTCCAGGAGACTGTAAAATGCTTAATCAAGACATGAGGTGATGCTTCTGGAGCTTCATAGAGCTTCATTGAAACACTATATGAGGCTGAGCACAGAGAGGTCAAAATGGAAGAAGGGCACATTTAAATGTTCAGGTTCTAGAAGATCAAATGAATGTGTTCTGTACGCTATGAGCATTCAGTCTCTGCAGCGTGGAGGACCAGCAGGTTGTGAATATTAAATATAGTATAATAAATTGAAAGACGTATATTTAGTCATTGTTTCATGTGACCGGTGTGTTTGGAAACCTGGACAATAGAAAAGGAGGAGGTAAAAAAGATCTGTTCTTGCATGGGAATGTGTGGTGAGAAGGAGAGTGCAAGTTGAA
Source organism: Hemiscyllium ocellatum (assembly GCF_020745735.1). Taxonomy (NCBI): domain Eukaryota; kingdom Metazoa; phylum Chordata; class Chondrichthyes; order Orectolobiformes; family Hemiscylliidae; genus Hemiscyllium; species Hemiscyllium ocellatum. The sequence goes on from NC_083429.1 coordinate 35,000,757, forward strand.
GTTGTTTGACAAGTAGAACAGAGTAACATTGATAGGTATAACGTTTTCTAAATGCTGAAAGCATCGGGGAAAGAAGATGCGCTTGGTGGTGGCATCATTGAGGAGATGACAGAAATGGATAGACTGTTCAGTGTGGTAGCTGATGAGTAGCAGGGTGGACACTATTAGTCTTGATGTAAGGAAAAGTGGTGAGAGCAGAAGAGAAGGGAATGGGTCTGGTGATTGTAAATGAAAATGTGGTCAGATCAGGGACTGGAAAAAGTTTGGAGCAAAAGATGTTCTGCACATCCGTCAGAAGTGCAGTCCTAGCCAGGATGTATTTGGGTTGCCAGACAACATTTGCTTTGGCAGAAGAGAGTTGAGTCAAAGCCCATTTTAAGATTAAATTTATATGGGAAGGAATGGATATTAATAAATAGAGCCTTCATTAGCCTTAATTTCAAGAAAACAAACACTAGTACAGGTACAGGCCTCCAAACAGCGATCAGGAGCTGGGGTGCAAGATAGAAAAGATGTGTAGGAAAGGCAAAATTACAGTGATCATGGGGGAAATTCAATTTGCAGGTGGACTGGGAAAATTAGGTTTGCAGTGGATTGCAAGAAAAGGAATTTGTGGAATGTCTCTGTGTTGGCTGTTTGGAACAGCTTGTGGTGGAGCCCACCAGGGAAGAGGCAATACTGGATTTAGTGTTGTGCAATGAGACAGATGTGAAGTGGGAGCTTAAGGTAAAGGAACTGTTCGGAGGCAGTGATCATAATGTGATTGCATATGATAGAGAGGGAGAAGATAGAATCAGAGGTAACAGTATTACAGCTGAATAAAGGCATCTATAGAGGCATGAGAGAGTAACTGGTTAGAATTGACTGGGAGAGGAGCCCAGCAGGAAAGACAGTGGAATAGCAATGGCAGGAGTTTCTGGGAGTAATTCAGGAGACACAGCAGAGATTCATCTTGAGGAAAAAGAAGTAGGGTACAGGAAGGATGAGGCAATAATGACTGACTAAGGAAGTCAGGAAGAACATAAAAGCAAAACAGAAAGCCATGGTTATGATGTGGCATATAATGCGACAAGGGCAGTGGGAAACCAAAGGATTAGGAAGCTTACAAAGACCAACAGAGGCCAACAAAAAAAGAAATAAGGAGGGAGAAGATTAAATATGAGAGTAAGTTAGCAAGTAATATAAAGGAATCTGTAGATGTATAAAGGGCAAAGAAGAGGCAAAATTGGACATCGGGCTACTGAAAAATGATGCTGGAGACATAATAGTGGGGAACAAGGAAATGGCTGAGGAACTGAATAATTACTTCGCATCAGTCTTCACAGTGGAAGGCATAAGTAACATCCCAAAAATTAACAAGAGTGAGGGGGTGGAGCTGAGTATTGTGGCCATCACCAAGGAGAAGGTGCAAGAAAAACTGAATGGCCTGAAGATGAATAAATCACCTGGCCCAGATGGATCACACCCAGAGTCCTAAGGGAGATAGCTAAAGAGATAGTGGAGGTGTTAGTGCTGAGCTTTTAGGATAGAAGCCTGACTGTCTGGCAGAAAGCAGAGAGTGGGGATAAAAGCATCCTTCTCAGGATGGTAGCTGGTGACAAGGTGTGTTGTGCAATGTTCAGTGTTAGGACCGCAACTTTTCACTTCATACATTAATAATCTAGATAAAGGAACTGAGGGTATTCTGGGTAAGTTTGCAAATGATACAAAGATAGGTAGGGGGACAGGTAGCATTGAGGAGGTGGAGGAGGTTGCAGAATGATTTGGACAGATTAGGAATGTAGGCAGAGAAATGGCAGGTGGGGTACAACATGGGAAAATGTGAGATCATGCATTGGTAGGAAGAATAGAGGCATGAAATGTTTTATAAATGGGGAGAAAATTCAGAAGTCTGAAGTGCAAAGAGACTTGAGAGTTCTAGTCCAGGATTCTCTCAAGGTAAACTTGCAGGTTGAGTCAACAGTTAGGAAGGCAAATGCAATGATGGGATTTATTTTGAGAGGACTTGAATGTCAGATGTAACAATCAATGTAACAATCCAGGTACACATGGAACTATACATCCTTTCACAATGTCAGAGCAGACTCAATGAGCTGAATGGGCTAATTTCTGCTCCTATGTCATATGGTCTTAGGGTCTTATTTGAAGAACAATTATTTTTGGGAGGAGTGGAAGACAATAGGAGAAAGTCAGAAATATTGATAGACAAGATCAATGTAACAATCCAGGTGCACATTGAGCTCTGCATCCTTTCTCAATAAACAAATTACAGGGCTGGCAAAATAATTGGCATCTTGAACGAAGAGGATGCCAATGAATGACATTCAATGAATAACGTTGCATGTCAACCATCTGATTAATAAATCAGTTACCATAAACACTAAAACTTACTTGAAAAATGTGAACACCACAAGCAATAATTTTATCTATCAGTGACTAAGTATGAATTATTAATAATCAAAATGTTGGACTTGATAATTGAAGTTGATTTTATTGCTATTGTTGTTAAAGTAGTCTTGTTTAAAAGTATATTCGCTTTTGAGAAAAAGGCTGAATGGATAATTGGTGTAATTTTGTAGTAATTGTCTAAAGGAAGGAAGTTTTAGTTGTGGTTTTGAAGAAAAGTATCCACATGTTCTGGGGGTTGGCCTGTTCCAAATCTACCCAGTACACTGCTTATTTAAGAATTGGGCAAAAGTGAGGACTGCAGATGCTGGAAACCAGAGTCCAGATCAGAGTGGTGCTGGAAAAGCACAGCAGGCCAAGCAGCATACAAGGAGCAGGAAAATCAACGTTTCGGACAAAAGCCCTTCATCAGGAATAGCTCTGTGCACTTCTCCATGGATGCTGTATCACATGTAGAAATTAAAACAAGGTGTGCTGACAGCTGTGGCCTTACTTCACACACTGAGATTTTGTATTCAGCATAAATCACCTCTGGCTTTCTTTGCAAAGAAATAAAATAATGACAATTGCACTTTATTAAAAGCAAGAACATGATCTAAGTGTACAAAATTGTATTACAGAACACTCTACCTGGTACAATGCAAGCAATTTGCTTGTAGTAATTGCTACAAACACTTAACAATATGTTGTAGTACACTGTCATTGACGCACAATCCAGGCTCCAGATCTGCTGACATTACATTCAGTTAGTACTGATTATTAGAACAAAACTGCACAAGGGGGACTTGAGACAGATTGAGAATTATGGGTTCAGACTATGAAGATTTGACAAGAGCAGTGATTACAAAAAGGACATTTTGTTCAGTATTATACTCGTTCAAATGTGTGCTTTTCTCTTGGTGAATTCGTGCAGCAGATTGTGTAAACATACAACATGAAACAAAATATATTAAAGCTAATCAATTAGATGTGCTGGCTATAAAAATGGAATAAAATGCACTTGCCTCCTCATTTGGACTCCCCAAATATTACTAATGCTTAACTTCCTTGAAACTTTAGAACATCCTCTTGCAAAGTATTTTCCTCTAATCTCACTTTTCTTCCAAGTTTAGTGTTTGTGATCATCTTACGCTGATTCAGTTGATTGAGCTAGAATGTGAGAAACAAGTTCAGATTCCATTTGGGAGGAATTGTAGATGAGAGTTCAGCACTCCCAGCTGGTACAAATAACATTTTGGTGCAGAGAGAACATAAACACACTTGTTGCCGAAGTACTGCTTAAGCTGCAACTTACAAACCAGATGTGATTTCTCAAGCACATATTTTGCCTTTGTGTAGAACAAACTTTCCTATTTAAAGGTAAGAAATTTTTTTAAAAATTGATTTGGAATTTTGGCCAATTTGATAAGATCCCACTTATTGCTCTTCCCAAGTGTCTGTTTAAACAACTACTTTTACATCTATGTTTGAATGGCATCTTGGTGCGTCATATCTCAGGGAATAAGACATTCAACCCAAATAGAAGATACCATTATTAATGGTCCACACAATGACCCAATGCCCTTCTATTCTCTAAGCCTCCTCTAGATCCAGTTAATCAGTGTGAAATAATATATAAATGTTAGCCAGAGCAGGTAAGGCTTGTGTGTTCCCTTTTGGTGATTACGGAACCAGGTGAGTCTTGGCAACAATTCAGCATCTCTCATGGTTTTTATACAGCCAAACTATAAATTGATAGATTCGATTTATTAAATATCATAAATTACCATCATGAGATTTAAACTCATGGTCTCCAGTATCTTAGTCACTATCAATTGCAATTCAGTATCATTAACCATTGCTTCCTTTTTAAGACTTGTGCACAAAATGTTAGGTGACGGATTGCTATCTGTGGGAGGAAACAAAACAGTGTTTTCCACAAGTTAAAATTTAAATTGGGAATGATCCAGCTTTTATATTAGATGAAATTCAGACAATCAATATGTGTTTCCCGCCAGATTTTTTTAGCAATTATATTCTATTCTAGAAATCAGTTAGTACTGGAATCAACTTTACTTAATGATATATTTATTCACAAAGTGATATATTACAAACGTACAACTTCTAACTCAACTACAGTACAGTTTCAATATGCCCCTTTACCCATACTCAGGTAAATTCCCAATTAAACATAATTAAACCACAGTTAGGGAGAGGTGGTGCTGTAGTGATGTTTCACTTAACTAATAATTTAGAAGCCCAGGCTAATACCCTAGAGATGTGGGTTCAAACCACTATGGCAGACAGTGAAATTTGAATCAGTGAAAATCTGGAATAAAAGACTAGCCAAATGGTAATCATGTAAACATCATTAGAAATAAAAACAGAAATTTCTGGAGAAGCTCAATAGGGCTGGCAGCATCTATGGGAAGAAAGCAGTGTTTTGATTCTGATGACTCTTCATCAGAACCAGAGCCACTGGACTTGAAATGTTAACTGTTTTTTTTCCCCAAAGATGCTGCCATGCCTGCTGAGCTTCTCCAGAAATTTCTGTTTTTGTTTCAAATTTCCAGCATCCACAGTTCTTTATTTATTTTAATATAAACATTGCTGACTGTTGTTAAAAAAAAACACCTAGCTCAGTAATGAGCTTTAGAGAAGATCTGTCATCCTAAACTGGTTTGACCTATATGTGATTCCAGATCCACAGAGTGTTGTTAACCCTTAACTGCCAACCAAAATGGGCCTCGCAATCCAGTTGGTTCAAGTGGCAATTAGACATGTGCAATAAATGCTGCCCCAGGAAGCTACACCCACATCTCATGAATAACTAAGAGAAATGTATATACAATGAATAAGTAGAGGTGAACAAAATATTAAAATGCCAGAAATGTTGGAGGTGCATGATGACCAATAGGTCCAAAACTTGAAACATTTCTGAGCCAGCTGAATGGTTAGAAAAGTACGCAAGTCAGATGTAGAAAGTGCTACCTAAACTCATCAAACCCACTGAAAAGCTATTCAATCATGCTGTTTGAAGGTGAATAAAGTACCGTTTTATCAAAAGGTAATTCTACTCATTGAAGTGGAAGTATAGAACAATGTTCTAAATCAAGAAGATTATTACTGCAAACAAAAGCTATATTAAATTTTAAGCATGTTTGGAGACAATTAGTTTATTTGTTATAGTTGTAAATATGAGTAAAAGTATTTTTGGTATAATGGCTATTTATTGTAAAATGTTTGAATCATCATAGAATCATAGAGTGTGGAAAGAGGCCATTTGGTCCATCTCGCCCATACCAAACAGCATCTCTCCCAGACTCACCCCATAACCCTGCATTCCCCATGCCATCCATCCAAACTGCCTAACTTTGGACTGTGGGAGAAAACTGCAGCACCCAGAGGAAGCTCACACAGACATGGGAAGAACATGCAAATTTTACACAGTCATCCAAGAGTGGAATCAAACCCGGGACTCTAGTGCTGTGAGGCAGCATTGCTAACCACTGAAACACCTATAAGCTTAAAAGTTAGGATACCCAAATATGAGACTGGTTATTTGTACAAAATACTTTGGAAAGCTTGAAATAAAATCTATGAACACAGAAAATCTAAAACACAAATAAAAAATATTGGAAATACAATTACTAACTGCACCTGAAAGAAGAAAAAACAGGTGAAAAGCTTAAACTTTGTGGTCAGTGATGAATCATTATACTGAAGTGTAATCTTAGACTTTCTATGGGGCTTTACACTCGTGATTAGCAAGCCATTTTAATGCAGTGCCCTCTACAGGCGATTTGGGATCTGTATGAACAGCAAGCAACTCTATATTTACTGAACTAATCAGATTGTAGAATTGGCATTGAGCAGCAAAAAGACTGGTCTGGGAAGTGTACATTGGGATATTGAATTCAATGCAAAATCACAAGCTGAAAGGGAAACAGAAGGGAGGAAAGAAATATATTATGAGGGTATGAGAAAGAGAAATAAAGAGAAATTATAGTAAGAAATGAGACAGCTAAAACAGAGCTGTCTTATCATTACAAATGACCACAAAATGGTTTCATTGCAGATTGTTTGTTTTGGAGGGAACTCTACAGGGAAAAAAAATTCTGCACTTGATTTCCTGTGCTTAATGCCCACAAGCATTTTCCCCTTTAGTAGTGGCTGACTGGAGTAACCTAATGATTTCTATTCCAATACTTGCTGCTGGATCCTGGATCAAAATTGATGCACCCATTCTGGCAGTTTAAGGAGGATAAATAGTATTGAGTGCCTTTGTTAAAATACAAACAAATGAAGAGAATAAAGCAATAAAGTAATAAAAAGAAACAAAGGGTATTGCTGGACAAAAATAAACAACAGTGAAGTGCCAACTTATACTGCAGTTCATCCAAGTTTCAAGTTTGGTTCTTATTTAGAAGACTCGAAACGAAGTCCTTCTATCTACATCACAAGATTAATCAAAGCAGAATACCTTTGTTAATATAATAATCATTTTAGATCACAGTTGTAGCTTCAAGAATTTCAGCAGGACATTCTTCTACATGCACACATCCACAGGCTGACAATATCATAATTTGGATGAAGGTAAATTACAGCATTTGGAAGCATGTATAATCAACACTCATTCAAACAATTCTGTGAAGTTGTGAACACTCTTTCCAAATATTCTCAAGCAATATCTAGTCTCACTCTTTCTCTGATACACAGCTGTCAAAGGATTTCTGCTTTTTTTTGTTCAGTTTCTCTTTATTTCTGCACAAAGCTTTGTAAAACTCACCAATTATAATGACAAAGGACTGGTTCCCACCAGTTGTGGTATGCTGTTTGAATTGCTGTATGTTGCACCATTCTTTAATTCTGGCCAGTTGCAGCATTGTGGAATGATCCCCTGCCTGTGTGTTAATTATGCCATTGTTGTCAGACTCAGAAAGACCGTAATTATTTACCTGGACTCTTTAAATTGTGAGCTATAATTAACTTAAACTGAAAATAAAAGAAATAACTAATTTACTATAAGAGCAGGTTTTAACATTTCTTTTGTTTACTTATAGCAAATACATCCTACTAACATAAAGTGGTGATTGAAGGAAAACATACGGTAAATTTTACAGTTGACTTGATCAACTGCACTGATCTGAATTTTGCAGAGATAGGAGCACTTAAATTAAATCATCTGTTTTGTGCTTAGAATCATTGTTTTATTTCAAAAGGCAGTATCTGTGGATCTGTAAATTATTGCATTGCTGTCCAGCATGTACTTTCAGATTTTGGCATTTATCCAGGCCTATACCCTTGGGTAGAACAGTGCTAGGTCTACCTTGAAGATCATCTTTCTTAAAGCCAAAAGTAGGTCATATATGGTGCAATAAAAATTAACTCCTTTATTGCTTTTATTAATTACTGTGTAGCAGGACAAGAATTGGTGCATATTAAAAATGATCATTGCTTTAGTTTAGGTAATGAATTAACTTGATCATGTTTATGAATATAGAAAGCATCATTCTTGAGATGAAAATATAATCAAAATAGATTGTATATCTGCATTGTTGTCATATACCACCCATTTATGAAAATTGAAACTCTCACAGCATTTTACACAGTATATTTTCCTTTAAAATGACAAGATTTCATACTTCTAAAAGTATATATTTAATGAAGTGAAATAACATGTTAGCATTCAGTATGTCATAGAGTTATACAGCATAGAAGCAGGACCTCCAGTCCAACCAGTCAGCACCAACGATGTCCCCAAGTGGTAGATGGTGTTTACATGGACTCTAGTAAAGCCTTTGACAAGGTTCTGCAGATTAGTAAGGTTAAATCATATGGAATTCAGGGTGAGCCTGCCATTTGGATATAAAATTGACTGGACAGTAAGAGGTAGAGAAGTGGTGGAGGGTTATGTTTTGGACTGGAGGCTTGTGACTAGTAGTGTTCGACAGTCGAACCCAAAAAAGTATTGGGTCTACTTTTGTATGTCATTTATGTAAACAATTTGAATGAGTATTTGGGAGGTGTGGTTAGTAAGTTTATGGATGACACCCAAATTGGTGTTATAGTGAACAATGAAGAAGGTTATCTTAGAGTATAGGGAGATCTTGATCAACTGGGTCAATGAGCTGAGAAGTAGCAGATGAGGTTTAATGTGGACAAACATGAGGTATTGTATTTTGATTAAACAAACAAGGGCAAGACTCATACAATTAATGGTAGGACCCTGGGTAGTACTATAGAACAGAGAGACCGACAGATTCAGATACAAAATTCCTTGAAATTTGTGATATGGTTATACAGGGTGGTTAAGAAGGTGTTTAGCACACTTCATCCGCTTCCGCATCCGCTACACTCGATGTGGCCTCCTCTATATTGGGGAGACAAGCTGCCTACTTGCAGAACGTTTCAGAGAACACCTCTGGGACACCCGGACCAACCAACCCAACCAATCTGTGGCTCAACACTTCAACTCCTCCTCCCACTCCACCAAGGACATGCAGGTCCTTGGACTCCTCTATCACCAGACTATAGCAACACGACGGCTGGAGGAAGAGCGCCTCATCTTCCGCCTAGGAACCCTCCAACCACAAGGGATGAACTCAGATTTCTCCAGTTTCCTCATTTCCCCTCCCCCCACCTTATCTCAGTCCCAATCCTTGAACTCAGCACCACCTTCCTAACCTGCAATCTTCTTCCAGACGTCTCCGCGCCCACCCCCACTTCGGCCTATCACCCTCACCTTAACCTCTTTCCACTTATCGTATTTCCAACACCCCTCTCCCAAGTCCCTCCTCCCTACCTTTTATCTTAGCTTGCTTGGCACACTCTCCTCATTCCTGAAGAAGGGCTCATGCCTGAAACGTCGATTCTCCTGCTCCTTGGATGACCTGCTGCGCTTTTCCAGCAATGCATTTTCAGCCCTGTTTAGCACACTTGCCTTCATTGCTCAGACCTTTGAGTATAGGAGTTGGGATGTCATGTTGAAGTTGTACAGAATGTTGGTGAGGCCTTTTCTGGAGTTCTGTGTGCAGTTCTGGTCGCCCTACTTTAGGAAGGATGTTATTACATTAGAGAGGGTCTAGAAAAGATTTACCTGGATGTTGCAGGGAATGGAGGGTTTGTGTTACAAATATAGACTGGACCTCCTGGGACTTTTATCACTGGAGCATAAAAGGTTGAAGGCTGACCTTAGGTTGAGGGTAGTGGGCGGCACGGTGACACAGTGGTTAGCATTGCTGTCTCACAGCGCCTGAGACCCGGGTTCAATTCCCGACTCAGGCGACTGACTGTGTGGAGTTTGCACATTCTCCCCGTGTCTGCGTGGGTTTCCTCCGGGTGCTCCAGTTTCCTCCCACAGTCCAAAGATGTCCGGGTCAGGTGAATTGGCCATGCTAAATTGCCCGTAGTGTTAGGTCAGGGGTATGGGTGGGTTGCGGGTCGGTGTTGACTTGTTGGGCCGAAGGGCCTGTTTCCACACTGTAAGTAATCTAATCTTACAAAAGTTTAAAAATCATGAGATGCTTTGATAAGGCGAATAGCAAGGGTCTTTTCCCCAGAGCGAGGGAGTTCAAAATCAGTGAGCAAGTTTATAGTGAGAGGAGAAAGTTTTAAAAAGGACATGAGGGGCAATGTGTTTACACAGAGCGGGGTTCATGTGTGGAATGAACTGTCAGAAGAAATGGCGGATGCAGGTGCAGTTACAATGATTAAAAGACATTTGGGTATGTACCTGATTACAGCAGCTGGAGTGGTGAGAGCCTGCACCAGGATCTGCCGAGAAATTAAATTTTCCTCTTAAATATTTACCTTGTGAATAGGTGGAGTGAAGTCTCAACAGGAATGGACACAGATACAGGGTCTGCTGGGTACGTGAAGTGATATATTCAGGCTGTGGCTAAATGCGAGACACTACACATGTCGTGCCTTCCACCTGTCCTCCTCCTCTAACCAAACAAAAGACCCTGTGTGGAGTGTCAGTAAGATAAGAGTGTTTTTCTTATATATTCAATCTCTCTTGGCAATTTAGAGCAGCGGGGAGGGAGGCTAGGGTAGTTGCATGGTCCTCTTGCGGGATGTGGGAGGTAAGGGTCACTACTAATGTCCCTGCTGACTTCACCTGCAAGAAGTGCACCCAACTCCTGCTCCTGCCCCTCACAGACTGCATTAGGGAATTGGAGTTGGAGCTGGATGAATTTTGGATCATTCTGGAGGCCAAAAGGGTGATAGAGAGAAGCTGTAGGGAAGTAGTTACACCTAAGTTACAGGGTAAAGGTCGTTGGGTAACCATCAGGAGAGGGAAAGGAAATAGGCAGATAGTGAAGGGACTCCCCCTGTGACATCCCCCTCAACAATAAGTATAGCATTTTGCGTACTGTTGGGAGGGATGATCTAATGGGGAAAGCCACAGTTGCCAGGTCTCTGGCACTGAGCCTGGCTCTGTGGCTCAGAAGGGAAGGGGAGACTAGGAGAGCGACAATGATAGGAGATTCAATGGTTAGAGGACCAGATAGGAGATTTGTGGTTGCAAACAAGACTCCAGGATGGTATGTTGCTTCCTGGATGCCAGGATCAGGGATGTCTTGGATCAAGTCTACAGGATTCTTAAGGAGGAGGGGGTGTAGACATAAGTCGTGATACACATCAGTACCAATGACATGGTGAGGAAAAGGGCTGAGGACCTGAAAAGCGAATATAGGGAGTTAGGTTGGAAGCTAAAAGGCAGGATGAACAGAATAGTAACTTAAGGAACAAGTGCAGATGAACACGTGGCTGCAGAGATGGTGTAGGAGGAAGGGCTTCAGACATGTGAATCGCTGGAGTACCTTCTGGGGAAGATAGGGCCTGTACAAGGAGGACGGATTGCACTTGAACTGTAGGGGGCATCAATATCCTGGCTGGGATGTTTGGTAGACCTCTTTGGGAGGGCTTAGTTTGGCAAGGGTATGGGAACCAGATCTACGGATCTGAGAATGGAGGAGCTAATAAACAGCTAGATACAGCGTGTGAGGAGATATAGGCAGTTGATAGGGCGAAGTTGCAGTCAGTGTGATGGTTGAAGTGTGTCTATTTTAATGCAAGACTATCAGGAATAAGGATGATGAGCTTAGAGCATGGATCAGTACTTGGAACTATGATGTTGTGGCCATTGCGGAGACTTGGATATCACAGGAGTAGAAATGGTGGTTGGAGGAATAGGGGAGGTAAAAAAGGTGGGGAATCACATTGCTAAATCAGGGATAAAATCACAGCTGCAGAAAGGGAGGTCATCAAGAGGGGATTCCTGATGAAGGGCTCCGGCCCGAGGCATTGATTCTCCTGTTCCTCGGATGCTGCCTGACCTGCTGTGTTTTTCCAGCAACACACTCCCAACTCTGATCTCCAGCATCTGCAGACCTCACTTTCTCATTGAGGAGGGTTTGTCCATTGACTCAGTATGGGTGGAAGTTAGAAACAGATAAGGAGTTGTGATTTTATTGGGAGTTTTCTACAGACCCCACCAACAGCAACAGAGACATGAAGGAGCAGATTGGGAGGCAGATTTTGGAAAGGTGCAGAAGTAACAGGGTTGTTTTTATGGGCGACTTTAACTTCCCTAATATTGATTGGAACATCTTTAGTTCAAATAGTTTGGATGAAGCATTTTTTGTCAGGTGTGTCCAGGGAGGATTCCTGACTCAATAGGCCGACTGTAGGGGAGGCCATTTTGGATTTGATGCTTGGTAAACCATACCAGGTATCAGATCTCTTGGTGGGAGAGCATTTCAGTGATAATGATCACAACTCCCTGATGTTTACTATAGTCATGGAAAGGGATAGGAGCCGACAGTATGGGAAAGTATTTAATTGAGGGAGGGGGAATTACAGTGCTATTAAGCAGGAATTGTCTCAGGAAAATGCATGACAAAAATGTTGAGGTTATTTAAGGAGCACTTGTTGATACTGCTGGATAGGTCTGTCCAACTGAGGCAAGGAAGGGATGGTAGGCTGAAGAAACCTTGAGTGACCAGGGATATAGAACATCTAGTTAAGAGGAAGAAGGAAGCTTACTTAAGGGTGAGGAAGCAAGGATCAGACAGGGCTCTTGAGGGTTACAAGGTAGCCAGGAAGGAATTGAAGAATGGACTTAGGAGAGCTGGAAGGGGGCATGAGAAAGCTTTAGCTGGTAAGATTAAGGAAAGTCCCAAGACAATCTACACTTAAGTGAGGAGCAAGAGGATGGCCAGAGTGAGGGTAGGGCCAATCAGGGATAGTGGAGGGAACATGTCCTTGGAGTCAGAGGAGGTAGGGGAGGTCCTTAATGAATACTTTGCTTCAGTATTCACTACAGAGAGGGACCTTGTTATTTGTGAGGACAGTGTGAAACAGGCTGATATGCTCGAACAAGTTAATTTTAAGAAGGAGGATGTGCTGAAAATTTTGTAAAAGGTAAGGATGGATATGTCCCCTGGGCCAAATGTTATGTACCCTAAGTTGCTACAGGAAATGAGTGAAGAGATTGCTGTGCCTTTGGCTATGATCTTCGCATCCTTACTGTCTACTAGAGTAGTGCCAGATGATTGGAGGCTGGCAAATGTTATTCCTTTATTCAAGAAAGGGAATAGGGATAATCCTGGGAACTATAGACCAGTTAGTCTTACTTCTGTGGTGGGCAAATTATTGGAGAGGATTCTGAGAGACAGGATTTATGATTATTTGGAAAATCATAGCTTAAGTAGAGGTAGTCAGCATGGGTTTGTGAGGGACAGATCATATCTCACAAGCCTTACTGGATGCTTTGATGATGTGACAAAACATATTGATGAAGGTAGAGCTGGTGTACATGGATTTTAACAAGGTGTTTGGTAAGGTTCCCATGGTAGGCTCATTCAGAAAGTAAGGAGGCATGGGATACAGGAAAATTTGGTGTCTGGATAAAAAATTGGCTGGCCCATAGAAGACAGAGGGTGCTAGTAGATGGAAAGTATTCAGCCTGGAACCCGATGACTAGCGGTGCTCCGCAGGGGTCTCTTCTGGGACCTCTGGTCGATATGATTTTTATAAGCAACTTGGATGAGGAAGTGGAAAATACATTTGCCTATGGTATGAAGGTTGGGGAGTGGTGGATAGTGCGGACGGCTGTTGTACATTGCAGCAGGACATTGACAGGATGCACAGCTGGGCTGAGAAGTGGCAGATCGAGTTAAACTTGGAAAACTGTGAAGTGATTCATTTTGGAAGGTTGCATTTGAATGCAGAATACAGGGTTAACAGCAGGATTTTTGGCAATGTTGAGGAACAGAGGGATCTTCATTCCATGTCCTTATATCTCTCAAAGTTGCCGCACAAGTTGATAGAATTGTTAAGAAGGCATGTGGCGTTTTGGCTTTCATTAGCAGGGGGTTGAGTTTAAGAGCTGTGAGGTCATGATGCAGCTCTATAGAGCCTAATTAGACCACACTTGGAATATTGTGTTTAGTTCTGGTCATCTCATTATAGGAATGATGTGGAAGCTTTATAGAGGGTGCAGAGGAGATTTACCAGGATGCTGCCTGGACTAGAGGACATGTCTTACAAAGAAAAGTTGCAGAAGCTAGGGTTTTTCTCTTTGGAGTGAAGAAAAATGAGAGGTGACTTGATGCAAGTGTACAAGATGATACGAGCCATAGATGGAGTGAGAAGTCAGAGACTTTTTCCCAGGGTGGAAATGGCTATCACCAGGGTGCATAATTTTAAGCCAATTGGAAGAAGGTTTAGGGGAAATGTCAGAGGTCTGTCCTTTACATAGAGCGTGATGGGTGCATGGAATACACTACCAGCAGTGGTGGTGGAGTCACATACATTAGGGATATTTAAGTGATTATGGAATAGGCACATGGATGATTGTAAATTAAAGTGTATGTAGGTTGGTTTGATCTTAGAGTAGGATAAAACGTTGGCACAACGTCAAGGGCCAAAGGGACTGTCCTGTGCTATACTGTTCTATGTCCTATGTTTGAATAGGAAAGTGTTTGGGGGGATGTGGGCTAAATGCAAGCAAGTGGGACTAGATAAGTATATCACTTTTAAAAATTTCATCCACAGGATGTGGGCATTGCTGGCCCAGCCAGGATTTATTTCCCATCCCTAAATGCTTTTGTGAAAATGATTGCTGCTTTCTTCTTGCAGTCCATCTGGTGAAGGGACAATGGTGTGAGGTAGAGAGAAATTTTAAATATATATTCTCCCCTCTCCAGAAATAATCCTAATAAATGACTGGTAATAGAAATTATGCACACGATAGTTAGACAACTAAGTTCCAGCCCCTCTCCTTTGTTGATTTTCTCTTCCAGACTTTGTCAGAAAACACTGAGAAGGCAAATAACTAACTATCCTCCCTCCTGCATTGGTTCTGTACAATTGTCCAAGTTGTCTTGTTTTAGGACAAGGTTACAAAACTAAGAAGTGTAGATACATATTAAATTCCCATCAGGACAAGATTCTGACGGGAATGAAATATAACAAAGCTCAAAAAGCATGTGGAATGCTAACCATCTAAGATGTATCCATCTTTCTATGAATCTAACTGATCCTGAGCTTTGAATATGCCTCAATTCTCTGCAGTCAAAACAGTTCTTCAGTTTAGAAAATTCTCCATAATTCTTTTTACTTGAGTTGGTAAATATGTCAAGGGCAACCAAATTGGGTTGAAATGACTCAAAACTGGGTGCATTTTTCTAATCATCGTATTGTTTTTGAAGATAGAAAATCATCCCCTTTTGTAGTTATTGTGAGATATTACTGTGTAAAACAGTAATCCTGCAAAATGATTTCCTCTATTCATGACTAAACAACCATATTCTAATTAGGATTGTTTGGATTATTGCATTGCCACAGGTAGCATTAAATTAACATTTTAATAATACATTGGATTGATTTGAAATACTCTTTCATTGGCTTGTTAAAGCACAGGATTTGTTCATCTCAAATTGCAAGGTTCTGCTCATCTCAACTGTAAATGTGTAACTATTAGGAGCTGTCATGAGTGTGAACAGGAGATTGAGTTTCATACTGAGTACTGGCCATAAAAATTTAGCTTTCATTTTACCTCAAATTAACCTCTGACTTTTGAGAAACTTTAATCTGTTTCAATTGTACACTGATACTGACCATATTAGAGTCATAGAGCCATAGAGATGTACAGGATGGAAACAGACCCTTCGGTCTAACCTGTCCATGCTGACCAGATATCCCAACCCAATCTAGTCCCACCTGCCAGCACCCAGCTCAAATCCCTCCAAACCCTTCCTATTCATATACCCATCCAAATGCCTCTTAAGTGTTACAATTGTACCAGCCTCCACCACATCCTCTGGCAACTCATTCCATACATGTACCACCCTCTGCATGAAAATGTTGTCCCTCAGGTCTCTTTTATATCTTTTCCCTCTCACCCTAAACCTATGCCCTCTAGTTCTGGACTCCCCCACTTCAAGGAAAAGACTTTGTCTATTTATCCTATCCATGCCCCTCATAATTTTGTAAACCTCTATAAGGTCACCCATCAACCTCCGACGCTCCAGGGAAAACAGCATCAGCCTGTTCCACCTCTTCCTATAGCTCAAATCCTCCAACCCTGGCAACATCCTTGTAAATCTTTTCTGAACCCTTTCAAGTTTCACAATATCTTTCCGATAGGAAGGAGACCAGAATTGCACGCAATATTCCAACAGTGGCCTAACCAATGTCCTATACAGCCGCAACATAACCTCCCAACTCCTGTACTCAATACTCTGACCAATAAAGGAAAGCATACCAAATGCCTTCTTCACTATCCTATCGACCTGTGACTCCACTTTCAAGGAGCTATGAACCTGCACTCCAAGGTCTCTTTGTTCAGCAACACATCCTAGGATCTTACCATTAAGTGTATAAGTCTGGCTAAGATTTGCTTTCCCAAAATGCAGCACCTTGCATTTATCTGAATTAAACTCCATATTCTTATCTTTCTTAACTAGAACTTCATTCACAAATTTTTCATTCAGCTTTTCTAGCTTCTACTATTTTCTATTAAAGTTAGTGATTCTATGGTCCTACTTCTTCATCTTCTCTTCCTTCTCCAGCAATGCAGTCCAAGTCTCCTGTAACAAACATATAACTCTTTGCACTCTCTTATTTGGTTAGTTCTTCAGTTTTATCATACATTTCATCAACCTCCACACCTCAATGCTTGTTTGTGGGCATATACTTGAATGATGGCAATGTCCACCTTTTACCCCTTTGGTTTTATTAGGATTTATCTACTTGACCCACATTTCACTTCACCTTCACAGTTCGTTGCTTCCTTACTGCCGCTCCCTATTAATTTTCTTCTTCTTCTCCTGTGAATACCATTTTGCATGAAATGCATTATGCACGAAGTCACCATCAATTGTTCACTTTACAGCACATGACCTTCAGATGTCTATTTGGTCTTCTTTTTCATTTGTTGCCTCAGATTTCCTAGGCTTTTCCTTTCTGAATATTGTTCATATTTTATGTTTATACTTTCTGAATGCTGAGAATTTCACTGGATGGTGACCTGGGAGGCCTCACTCCCTTTTCTGTTGGGCGTGACAACACTTGTTCTTTGATAGTCAGTCAAATGATGTCCTTTACTTGCAATTATATCACAATGTTCAAGTCATCAGTGACTAGACCATTGTCATATTATTTGTATCACCTAAAAAAGCCAAGAAAATGGTCCAGAAAAGCCATTTTGTATACAGTATCCAACAAGATGAAGGATATGGTTTAAAGCTAACAAAATCTAGTCATGGCCACTGGATTGCAGATGGCTATGTAATGTTGACTCAATTGCATCAGTTATTTTCAGTTCAATTTTCCCAATCACTCCACTCTTTTTAACTCCCTCTTAGTTGGCCACACCGAACATGTTTACCAATTTTTTTGAAATGCAGCTGTACACTTCAATTTAAAAAGTATTGAGCTGGAACAAAATTAAGATCAAAATTACAGAGTTTCTTTGAGTGAAATGAAGAGAAATTTTATTGTTTATTATCTTGCAAAAACTACAAGATGATTAGAAAACCACAACATCAAACACATCCACAAATTCAGATAAAAGGCTTTAAAGAAAGGGGGAGAGTGCCTTGTATTGATGAGAAAGTAAAAGCAATTAAAATTTAAGGTTTGTACAATCCTTGATTTATGAAAGTCACTGAATGATTGCCAATGCCCTGTTTCTTCAGCAGTGGCAAAATTTGCAGATATTCTTGTGTTTTTGGTGAATGCTTGTTATTCTAAATTACATATTTATTTGAAGCTGGCTTTTGAGGCTACTGAGAAAGACAGGCAGGGAGACAAAGAGGGTGTTTTCCAGTTCTTGCTTACCAGCTCCTGAAATAAAATTCAATATTTATTCTGAAGTATAGTTCCATTGTTTCCCAATTTGGCTGACTGGCAGATGAGCCTTTTATCTTCCAATATTTGAAATTATGTAACACAAGTAAATTAAACAGAATACAAAATTTGGTGATGCTGATTTAGTTGTCGAGTTTCACTGTCTTCAAATGAAATAGTAGTTTCAACTTTGCAGGGGAAAAACACTCAGACATTAAAACCAAATAACGAAAGTTGATAATCAGTTGTCCATGTTTACTGGTGGACAGGTAAAACACTGATCCCCAATTATGCACAAAAAAACTTTGTTGAAGTTTTGTCCCTTTTTTTAATCACTTCTACCTCTCAGTATGTGTTTATATTAATTGAAGCTCCCAGAATCACTACTGTACAGTTCTTATACTTTTCTGAAACTTGTCTGTCCCCAGGTATGCTCCATTATCTCCTTCTTACTATTTGGCTAACTATAGTGTGCAGCCAGCAATGTAATGACTCCTTTACTATTCTTAAAGCTTGATCAAATAGATTTAAGTAAGGCATAATCTACTTCCAGAGCTGAATCTTGTGTTGCATCAATGTTGTACAAAACTGTCAATCATGCTCTTGCTGTGTCCAGACCAGGTAAGGTTCCCCAATTCAGTCCATGTCCAGATGAGATACCCCAAACTGTAAAGCTGTTGATGAGGACAGCTGAACTGGCTTCCCTTCTTTATTAGCCACCTCCTTGGTTGGGGTTGCTACATGGTTAATTTGAAAGATATTCCTTCCTTTGCACCAAGACACAAATGAATTTATGTTGTAAAAGAGCCAGTTTAACAAGGCTTTCTTGAATTAACACAGCATGAATTTATTAATTATTAAACATGAGGAGAATTAGTGACATAAAACACAACATAGAAATAGAAGTGAATCCAGAAAGGTAATAGTAAATGAAAAGTGTACAGATCTGTCATTGAACTAGTTGTGAAGAACAGATTGTTAAAAGTTATGACCATTGTGATGGAGGTGATCTGTAGCTTTGAACTTGATAAATAAATGGTCCATTTCAAAATCCTTAGATTGCAGATTGGTTGAGTTTCTGTGAATCTGCTTCTTTTTGACAACAACTGAATTCTAGTGTTCAGAGTGAGAGAAACATTTTTGTTCACCTGTTTTCTTTTTGATTTAGGTATAGCACTTGGGGTAAGAGGTGATCTTTACCTGCAATGAAAGGGTAGGTGGGAATAGTTCTTCAACTGAGACCTCCACAGGATGTTAATGCTTGAACCCATATTTACAATCAAGATCATTTACTCCCATTAGTAAACTCTGCTAGAATTGCAAGTGACCCCTAACCTTTTGCATTTTTGAAAGGTGAAAATACTAAATATGCTCACTATTTGCGACATAATCTGCAGGAGGTGACTTGTTGTTGAGTAAAGGATTGTTAGTGTGTTGTTATTTTTAATTGCCTCATTTCCCCTTTAAAATGGCTTTTGAAGTATCTTTCACACTTGTCAATTTGAAATTCTAGGCATCTCTTTCTCCAGCCAGTGACTCAATCTACATTTCCAGCTTTTTTTTGTTGTATCAGCCCTCTTTTAAAAAATACTTTTTGGAAGTAAAATATGAAAATGCCAGTGGTACTTCGGGGGTTCTGACCCACGTTTATGACATTCCTTTATCTTTCCCTATTTTCCTGATTCTATTTTACCAAAAACATTACATTACCAATCCTTCCTCTTCTTTGATCCAAAATTCTGTTCTTGCCACTTTTCTTAATTTCACATAGCCTTTTTGAGCTGCCAGATTTCCAAATTGACTTACACTCCATGTGGTTAAACATATTGACTTCAAGTTCACCCTAGACTACCTTCTGTTTCACGTCAATTTGATCCCTGTCATCTCTAAAGAACTCTTTACTTTAAGTCAATAGATGTGGAGCTGGAAGAGCACAGCAAGTCTGACAGGGTCTTCCAGATGAAGGGTCTCAGCCCAAAACATTGACTTTCCTCCTATTCCAATGCTGTCTGACCTGCTGTGTTGCTCCAGTTTCACATCTACTGACTCTAACTTCTAGCATCTACAGTCCTTACTGTCTTCAACTCTCTACTTTAACATTGTTTGATTCTGCAGCACCATGTTCACTATTTTTTTCCTCTCCAATGCTCCATCTTGTTTTGCCAAATCAAGTTAAATCTTCCACCATAGATATCCTCAAACTAATCCACTAATAATTTTGGAAGAGCATAGGTCAAGCTTTTTGAGTTCAATATTTTACAGAGGATGATGATTCTTTACTGCCTTTGCCACTGTAAAGTGAATTTAATTTGCTTTTAATAGGATAATAATTCTCATCAAAACTCCACCTCAATTGGCATTAATTAACACAATTCAGAAATCTTTTGAGAGACTGGAGTCTTTGGGAAATTAGAAAAAGTTGAAAGGACAAGAATCAGATCATACATAGAATAAGCACAGGGTGAAATCAGCTCCATGCTGTGTCTAGCTTATGTTAAATCTAACTGTGGACTCATATAAAATACAAACAAAATATATTGATGGCTTGTTTCACATTGATCAGATAACAGATACCAAAATAGCTACTAGGACTTTAGGATTATTGATTTAAAGTATTAAGGGGAAACACATGAATCTTATCAAATATTGATGCTGACCTGAGTAAATCATTAGAAATGAAACATGAATTACAGTCACAGTCTGTATTATTAATTAATAAAAATGTCACACATTCTTAAGTATTGAATATAAAAATCTCTCAGTTAGTAGGAGGAATGGTCTCAATCTTGTAAGAGTTCCATGAGGTAGCAATTGAGTGGTTAGCATACAGCTGATATCATTTCCTGAGAGGATTTGATGCTTGCAGATCTGATGTGATGCTCAGTCAGTGCACTGCTGCATGTCAGGCTACACAGAGATGGGCTTTTGCCCGAAACGTCGATTTTACTGCTCCTCAGATGCTGCCTGAACTGCTGTGCTCTTCCAGCACCACTAATCCAGAATCTGGTTTCCAGCATCTGCAGTCATTGTTTTTACCTGGCTACATAGAGATGTCAAACTTGATTGAAGAAATTACTTCCAATCCTTCTCATGCATTTTGTGGGTAGTTGAATCCAACAATCTAAGAAGTCAGTATGCCATATTTAAATCAGAATATATAATTTTACACATTAACATGGAATGCTTTAAAGAATCTAATTATGTCAATATTTCCACAAGGTCTCCATTACATTGCAATCCCAGCAGAAAGATTACATTCAGTTTGAGTCAGGATAATATGAATGCACTGTTTCCCAGGAGTTTATGCTATATTTGGAACTGCCCTCATTCAGTTCCTGTACATGAATGGCATTATATTACCAATCTGGCTCATGCACTGTGTTTTCGACTCTGACAGAAAAGGACAGGCTCTCAGAATAAGTAGAAATCCCAACTCCAGAGCTGGCAGGTTTTTTTTGAATGGTGTAAATAGCACCCTGCAGTTTATTGTGAGCTTTTAATAACAGGTTTAGCGATTGAGTTTAAGCAAATGTGATTTTAACACTTCTATGGAAATGAAGTAATGGAATAAATATTTCAATGCGGTTTACTCAAATTGCCCATAATGTGCTGTAACATTGCATCATCGAGGCATCTGCAATTTCCCATGCAGCAATCTCTTGGCTTTGTTTGAGGCAACCCCACCAGCTAAGAAAGAAACTAATGCAGATGAAGTGACCCTGAGTGCATAAATTACTGACAGAGATGCATACCAGTAATAGTGACTTTCATTCAAACGTTTCAATTTGAAATATTCTGCATTAGTGCAAACAAGTCAATGGCCCTTGCTAGCTCTTAATAGCTTTAGTAGCCGGATTTCAAAGGGAACCAGGAAACAACATTTTTGCATCAGTTGCCACTTATTTAATTTTGTCACTTCTTGAATGTTCATAGATTTTTCATGTATTATTCAACAATATTCCCCATTCCATAAATGTGGCAAAAGATGACATACTAAAGAACCCAAATGGCAACAATTTGATATAGAAACCTGGTTGACAAATGAGCCAGCAATTGCATGCAATTAAGCAACAATTCTTCAGTTCTTATTTTACCCACAACATTGTGTTAGTTTCATGATCAGTGCCAAGCTATTTACATAGTTGTTTGACGTGACCAATTAAGTAGATTCAGTTTGACATCTGAAAAATGTCTTTTGTGTAGTGTGACGTGTAAATTAGTGTTTCAGTGAGACAAGGGAGCAAAATAGTGCAACAGGTTAGTTGCCACTGATACGTTCATTCAAACAGAATTATTTCCTTTTAAAAATGTTAATCTTTTAGTGTGCTGTGCATTGTCTGATCATTGGGACAATCTGGTCTAAATAAATTACTTTATATTCTCCCTTCTCACTTCTTAAATTACCTGCATCACCAAAACTAAAAATATTTTGGATATTAAAAACTTTTAAAAAATATTCAGTGTCTGAATGTCATCAGCAAGGGCCAATATTTAATAGTTATCTCATCTTGCCCTTGAGATGGTGCTGGTAAATCACCTTGAATTAGTTGAATGTCTTGTAGACCCACTTCAGAGGTCAACAACATTTTATTTTGGTCTGGAGTCACATATAGGCCAAAAGGCATATGGACAGCAGATTTCCTTCACAAAAGGGTGGCATGGTGGCTCAGTGCTGCCTCGCAGTACCAGGGACCCAGGTTCAATTCTAACCTTGGGTGACTGTCTGTGCAGAGTTTGCACGTTCTCCCTATGTCCATGTGGGTTCGCTCTAGTTTTATACCATAATCCAAAGATGTACAGATTAGGTGAATTGGCCATGCTAAATTGCCCATAGTGTTCAGGGATGTGTAGGTTAGGTGCATTAGTCAGGGGAAATGTAGGGGAATGAATCTTGGAGGGTTTGTGTGGACTTATTGAGCTAAATGGCCTATTCCCACACTGCAGGGATTCTATGACGTTTGTGAACCAGATAAGCATTTACAATAATCTGGTGGTTTCATGGTCACTAATACTGATGCTAGCATTTTGCTGCAACTGATTTAACTGAATCTAAATTAACTAGTTGTGATGGTAGGATTTGAAATTATATTTCAGCAACATGATTACAAGCCTCTGGATTAGTCAGATATACATATCAATTAAGAGCATGAATAAACCATTCAACCCTTCAAACCTGGGTTGAAAAGTATGGCACTGGAAAATCTCAGCAGGCTTGGCAGTATCTGAGGAGCAGGATTGTCAACGTTTTGGACATAAGCCTGCTTTACCATTCCAATAAGATCATGGCTGTTCAGTTTGTATTTTGAATTCTATATTCACATCTACTCTTGATAATCTTTGACTTCCTTGCCTGACAGAATGTATATTCCTTTGACACATAGAGATATACCTTACTTGTTGTTCTTCTTCATTGTTATGGCTCTTTACATGACAGAAATATTTTGAATTGAGATTGCTTAGTGAAATACCGGAGAGAATTTTTTAAACTTGATTTAAAATGCATGCAGTACAGGAGTGTGGTTGTGAGTTGTTACACCATAGTGTTGTGCTGTGGCATAGCAGCATACAGTGCGATATACTAGGGTCATGGACATTAACAATCTCAGTCATCCTGAGAAAGCCGGCATTTGGCACCAGAACTGAAGCAGCATGACTGAGAAGAGACACAATCAGTGGCTTGTTGTCACAAATTACTTAATTGCATAAGTTCACAAACTTCAGTATGAAGAACAAATACATTTAATAATTACAGCTATTAAATAAGTAATGACTGGCTTGAAAGTGTTTCAAAATTTAGATTCAATGCACAAACTATCCAATACATTTTTGAAGAAATAGCTTTATATATTGTTAAATATTACCTCGCGTGTCGTTACCTTCTCTATTATTTAAATCCTAATTTTTCCTTACTTAGCCTACCAGTGGGCATTTTATTCTTAAGCCAAGAACTGAATATTTTGCTGCTGGGAATGATATGGAGAAATGATCTTTGATCAATACGATGGTGTATTGGCCTAAAACACTTATGACATATCTAATAGAAGCACTAAAATCTTCAGGGCAATGCAAATGCAAAACATGACATCATACTTATAAAGGCATTGAAAGACTGGCCTAACATGTAGAAGGCCAAGGTGAAGCATTTGCTTAATTTCATTAACTTTTGGAAAAATTAGTTAGTATTGTTGAGTTGGGCTTTGTATCGCATGAAATCATATAGATACATAAATGTAAATGGGGCTGATGTACCCTTTTCTTACTTGATTTATTTTCACTTTAGCTTCCTCCTATCATCTCTTGAAGGTGTTGCTTTCCTTACTGAGACATATCCCATATGCACTCAAACCTGAATACTCACTAAACAATTTGTGAGTTTTAATGTAAGGAATTGAATTGAATGGAGGAGTTCTTGGAGTCTTGGATTCTTAGAGATTGTGCAGAAATGGTGTGAATGGCATATTTTACATTTCTGAACTTACAGAAAACAGTTGGGGAAATCATCAATGACATCCAATCTGAATTTTGGCAGATTATCCAACTAAGGCAAATTTCACAATTAAGTCCATTTTATTCTGACCCATGAACTACTCATCTATTTTCATTCACAAGAGGCATACTTTCCTTCTCTAACATTTGCTCTATTGGTTGAAATCAGCTCACCCAGCCCAGGCTGACTTACTAAAGCTGGGATCTTCCTGGACTGTACTACTCAGTGATGGTGGCTTTAATTTTAAATCAGCTTGAACATAAAGCTTATACTCTCACCAGAATGAGATGGCACTTTATTCAGTTTTATGCCTTACATATTATCTCATTCCTCCACATGCAAAATGCATAGCTGCTTTCAATTCTTTAAATTTACAATGGGAAGTTGTTCCAAATTGAGTTCCAAAGTGTCACAAAGCATTTAATCAAAGATATTTGATGAACATAGAAGAAAAGAAAATATATTCTGTTAATATTTCTGTTTTAGCAATTTCAGTAGATGATACATTACATTCAGTCATGCACAGTAACAGATTTAGCCGTAGGATTAAAACAATGAAAAAATGTGCTATCATCACAGCAGCATTAATGCACACTGTATCATTCACTGCTTTAAAATATAATGTATCTTGTTGTGCTTTCGCAGTCAAAGTAATTTATCCCATTGACTTAAAAGAAAATCCTTTGGCTGCGAAATTGATTAAGGCCCACAAACGAACATGGTGATTGCCATATGTGATTAACTAGTGCCATTACTCCTCAATGAAGACATGCTGTCTGTTTATTGACATGATTGTCTGGTACAGCCAGCTTTAAGTACACTGTTGAGTGGTTGAGGAAGAGGTGTAAAGTTGTGACCTGATAATCTGGGTTAAAGCCCATCTGCACTGCTCAGTGGCAGTCAACATCTCATAAAGTGAGGTAGGGGGTGCAATTTCATTGACTCAGGTAACATAGGTCACCTTAACACTGAATCTTGCCAATGGTTGGTGGAACCCTTTCGATTACATTACATCTTAGCAATGATGTGGAGATGCCAGTGAGTTGGACTAGATTGGACAAGGTCAAAAATTACACTGCGGGATATAGTCCAATGTGTTTATTTGAAAATACATAGTCAATGACATCATTCATCATAGAGGAGCCAGTAATGCTCAGAAAGCTGTATGTTCACCTCATCTGCTTCAGAAAAGAGACAGAATAATACACATCCACATCTCTCAGAATACAAAGCCTTGGTATCCTACTTAAAACAATGACATTGACATCAAAGTGAAAGATATGGAAAATATCATTTGTTCTAGTCTGGAGGCATCGATCATGATCACACAGTAAATAGCGATGCTGTCATCACCCTACTCTGCTGCTAATGTTGTGCCTCTGCAGCAGGTAGCAGTCTTCAGTGCTTCTGTTCTTACTGAAGTACTGATGTGACATTGCTCTTGGCTAAGGTTCACGTAGGAAAGTGTTCCCTGAGCAATTTTGGTGGTTAAGGCCTACAGTTGATCACATTTTTCTCTCTTTCCTTCCTCTGCAAGCACCCTGATCTTCTCTATATTCACAGAATCAGAGAATCCCTATAGTGTGGAAGCAGGCCATTCAGCCTCTGAGGTCCACAGTGACCCTCCACAGAGCATCCCACCCAGACCTACTCTCCCCAGCCTATCCCTGTAACCCTACATTTCACATTGCTAATCCACATAGCCTGCACATCCCAAGAGACTGTGGAGAAATTTTGCATGCCAATCCACCTCATTTGCACATCTTTGGATTGTGGGAGGAAATGTACTCAGACATGGAGAGAATGTGGAAACTCCACACAGACAGTCACCAGAGGGTGGAATCGAACCTGGGTCCCTGGTGATGTGAGGCAGCAGTGCTAACCACATATTGTCTCTGCTTATTCTCCAAGTCACATTGTAAGCCAATGGGGAGACAAAGTACCGCAGCCACCTCTGGGAATAAGTCATTGGTGGAGATTCCTTAAAGTTGCAACCAAGTCTTTGAGCGTGTGCTGCACCATTTACTACGGGCTTCACCAACTTACGGAAACTCTGAAAATCCCCAAAAACTTCTCAAATTGCAGCATCGGCCAGATGAAATTTCTCCTTCTATCAGTCTTAAATGGCTAAACTAGGTCTTCAGACTTGGAGCCCTTGTTCTAGAAACAGGAAAAACATCATTCCCACATTCTGTCTGTCCAGCCCTCTCAGAATTTTAGACCCTTCAATGAGATCCCCTCTTTTTTAATGTGTAAATCTATCTTCTGTCTCTATCAGTTGTACATTACATTTAGGTTTCAAAGCACAGATCAAACAATTAGAGTTCGATGTGATGTAAAACATTATCACTGATGCTCACCCCACCTGAAGGAACAAGAAAGTGAAATATCCTGACATTTGCAGCACATTTGTAGGGGAAAAGAAACCTACACCTTTCAAGTAAAAAGTGGCCAAGTGATTCATTCACAAATATAGCAGACAGAATGCTCAAAATTAAAAGCGTACACAGACCCCACAGGTATCATTTTGAAGGTAAAATACCACCCATGGCAATGAAAAAACATGTTATATTTTTAAACGCTGTTGTTATTTTACTCATTACCATTTCCAGTTTACGTTGAATCAAAACAACGGTGGGTGTTTTGTATATGGACTTGAGCAAGGCGTTCGACAAGGCTCCATATGGTTAACAAGGATAGGTCACACGGAATCTAGGCAGAGTTATCCATTTGGATACAAAATTGGCTTGAATGTAGGTGACACAGGTTGGGGGTGGAGGGTTATTTTTCAGACTGGAGGCCTGTGACCAGCAGTGTACCACAAGGGACAATGCTAGGTCCACTGCTTTTAGTCTTTTATGTCAATCATTTGGATGTGAATGTAGAAGGTATGGTTAGTAAGTTTGCAGACAATACTAAAATAAGTGATGTAGTGGACAGTGAAGAAAATTATCCTAGAGTACAATGGAACCTTGATCAGTTGGGCTGAAGAGTGGCAGATAGAGTTTAATTTAGATAAATATAAGTTTGTGAGAAGATTTGTAGCTCGGGTGCTCATTGTTGTGGTTCTGTTCGTCGAGCTGGGAATTTGTGTTGCGGACGTTTCATTCCCTGTCTAGGTGACATCCTCAGTGCTAGTGAGCCTCCTGTGAAGCGCTTCTGTGATGTTTCCTCCGGCATTTATAGTGATTTGTATCTGCCGCTTCCTGTTGTCAGTTCCAGCTGTCCGCTGCAGTGGCCGGTGTATTGGGTCCAGGTCGATGTGCTTATTGATTGATTCTGTGGATGAATGCCATGCCTCTAGGAATTCCCTGGCTTGTCCTATAATAGTAGTGTTGTCCCAGTCGAACTCATGTTGCTTGTCATCTGAGTGTGTGGCTACTAAGGATAACTGGTCGTTGCAACTAGCCACGAAACGACACGACCAACTATCCTTAGAGTTCAACTGGGACAATACTACAATTATAGAACAAGCCAAACAGAGAACAGCCAGGGAATTCCTAGAGGCAAGGCATTTATCCAGAGATTCAATCAATAAGCACATCGACCTGGACCCAATATACCGGCCACTGCAGCGGACAGCTGGAACTGACAACCGGAAGCAGCAGATACAAATCACTATAAATTCCGGAGGAAACATCACAGAAGCGCTTCACAGGAGGCTCTCAAGCACTGAGGATGTCAACTAGACAGGGGACGAAACATCTGCAACACAAATTCCCAGCTCGGCGAACAGAACCACAACAGATAAATATAAAGTATTGCATTATGGTAAGGTAAACCAGTGCAGGAGTTATACACTTAATAATAGGGTCCTGGGGAGTGTTGCCAAACAAAGAGACTTTGAGGTCATTAAAAGTGGAATCGTAGGTGGACAGAGTAGTAAAGAAAGCATTTGGTACGCTTGCCTTTATTGGTCAGTGCACTGAGTATAGGTGATGGGATGTCATATTACGGCTATACAGGTCATTGGTTAGATAATTTCTGGAATATTTTTGCATTCATTTGTGGCGTCCTTAATAGCAGAAAGATGTTGTTAAACTTGAAAAGGTGCAGAAAAGATTGATAGGGATTTGAAGCATTTGAGGTATAGGTAGAAGCTGAATAGGCTGGGGCATTTTCCCTAGAGCATTAGAGTCTGAGGGGTGACTTTATAGAGGTTTATAAAATCATGTGGGGCATGGACAGGGTAAAAAGCCAAAGTTGTTTCATCAGGTTAAGGGAATCCAAAATTGGAGGGCATAAGTTTAAGGTGAGAAGGAAAAGATTTAAAAGGGACCTATAGGGCAACTTTTCATGCAGGAGGTGGAGTGTGTATGGAACGAACTGTCAGATAAAGTGGTGAAGGCTGGTATAATTGCAAATTTAAAAGGAAGCTGGATATGGACTTGACTAGGTAAGGTTTAGAGTGATATGGGTCAAATGCTGGAAAATGGGACTACATTAATTTAGGATATCTGATCGGTATGGACGCAAAGTCTGTTTCTGTGCTGTACAACACTATGATTCTATGACTCTGAGTCCAGTCTCACAGCAGGCAATGAAATGGATACATTACATGTTATTCACTTACTTCATAATGATGCCAATCCATAACCAGATTACTACATTTAGCTGTGCAGTGTTTTAACCAACCTTGAACTTTACACCACCTCTAAAAATGCAGCGAAACCATTATTTCTCGCCATAAAGGAGATATGGGGTAGTTCCATCATCAATCATGCCTGGAGACTTCAGTGACAGATTGATTTTATGCACATAATTGCTGTGTAATTTTCCTCCTCTCAGTGAAAACATAATCAATTTGTATTACATATCTGTCCACCATTTAATTTAGCTCCAGAAATCATCTTACCTTATTCAGAAGAATCTGATATAATTTTCGTCATGACTTCAGATTGCTGTATTTTGTGGAGACTCCTCATAAAGGACTCTGTTTGCACGTGGTCAGATAGTTTTCATTCACTGAGTAATTTAGACTTAGGAAGGCAAAGAAATTTGGTTGCACGTCACTGTTTCTAACACTGATTCACTGGGGCAGGCTGCATCAGGGACCAGAATATAAATGGGCTATGCATTCACCTTCAATCCACACATCATGAACAAATCTCTTCTACATTGTCTAACTCAATGGCTGAGTGTGGCCTGTCAATAGGCCCTCGATAGGAACAATGGCTGTGTGTGTCTTTTCTGAATAGACAGTGCCCAACTTAAGAAAAATACTCTTCAAAAACTACTGGATTGGATATTCCTCCCTTTTTTTGCCTGGTATATGGATAAATCCAGCAAACCTGAAGTGTACATATTGGTCTACAACTTGAATTGGCTGAATTTGCAGGGCAAGTTGCTTTCATGGCATTTGGAAAAGCAGTACAATGTTCAATGAAGAGTACAGAAGAGTATGCAAGAAGCAGGTCTAGCATATCTAAAAATGAGGTGTCAGTCTGGACACCTCAGGACTGCTTGCCTGCCAAACTGCAGGTGATAGTCAGAGCTAGGCAATTCCACAATCAGCAGATCAGATCAAAAATCTGTAGCCCTGCCACATTCAGTTTTGAACGATGGTGGACAATTAACCAACTCACTGGAAGAGGCTGCACAAATACCCTGATCTTCAATGATGGAAGAGCCCGGCAATTCCAAGTAAAAGATAAAACTTGCAAAAATCTTCACCAGAAATGCCAAGTGGATGATCCATCTTACACTCCTAGCCAAGCTGTTGAAATCCAGCTATAAAGCTAATATCTACCCAACAATGTGGAAAATTGCCTAGGTATGTCCTGTACATGAAAAACAGGATAAATCCAATGCAGCTAATTACCACTAAAATAACGCATATAACCGTGAATGCTGGAGATCTGAAACAAAAACAGAAATTGTTGGAGAAACTCATCTGTCAGAACTGAACAGTATTCTGTTTTCGCTCCACAGATGCAGATGTTGCCAGACCTGCAGAATTTCTTCAGAAAATTTTATTTCTATTCCAGCCAGCAACCACCTCATTAATCTACTTTTGACCATCATTAAAATGAGGAGAGATGTCAAATGATCAGTGATATCAAGCAGTACCTGCTCAGCAATAATCTGCTCAGTGACACCCAGTTTGGGTTCTGCCAGGGCCACTCAGTTCCTGATCTCAATTCAGTGTTAGTTCTGTCATGCACAACATAGATAAAAGTGTTAAATTCCAGAGATGAGTTAAAGGCAACTGCCCTTGATATCAAAGCCAAATTTGACTGAATTTGGCATTAAGGAGCCATAGCAAAACTGGCATCAATGGGTAGCAACGGGCAACCTCTTCACAGGTTGGAGTCATACCTGGCATGGAGGAAGATGGTTGTAGTTGTTGGAGGTCAATCTTCTCAGTTCCAGGACATCACTGAAAGAGTTCCTGAAAATAATGTTCTCACCCCAATTATCTTCAGCTGTTTCCCTCTATCGTGAAGTCAGAAGTGGGGATTATTACTGATGATTGCACAACGTTCAGCACCATGACTCTTCAGACACTAAAACAGTCCATGTCCAAATGTGGCAGGGTTTGTGTTGAAGGGTGGCAAGTAACATAAATGCCGCCTAAATGCCAGGCAATCTAATTACCACCCCTTGACTTCAATGAAATTACCCTCACTGAATCTCCCACTATCAATATTCTGTGGTTATCATTTGTCAGAAATTGAACTGGACTAGTCATATAAAGAGCTGAAAATGTGTTGCTGGAAAAGCGCAGCAGATCAGGCAGCATCCAAGGAGCAGGAGAATCAACGTTTAAGGCATGAGCCCTTCTTCAGGAAAGGCTGAATCTTCCTGATTCCTGAAGAAGGGCTCATGCCCGAAACGTCCATTCTCCTGCTCCTTGGATGCTGCCTGACCTGCTGCACTTTTCCAGCAACACATTTTCAGCTCTGATCTCCAGCATCTGCAGTCCTCACCTTCTCTTCTAGTCATATAAAGACAATGGCTACAAGAATAGGCCAGAGGCTAGGAATACTGCAGTGAGTAACTCACCTACTGACTCTCCAAAGCCTGTACACTATCTACAAGGCTTATGTTAGGTGTGTGATGGGAATACTCTCCACTTGCCTAGATGAGTGCAGCTCCACCAACACTCAAGAAGCTTGATACCATTCAGAGCAAAGAAACTTGTTTATTGGCATTGCATCCCAAACATTCAGTCACTCCTCCACAGTCGCTCAGTAACAGCAGTGTATGCCATTTACATGATGCACTGCAGAAATTCACCAAACAGCTTTAAACAGCACCTTCCAAACTCATGGCAACTAGCATGGAGAAAGTGAAGGGTAGCAGATGTATGTGAATAAAACCACATAAAAGTTTCCTTATAAGACACTCACTGTCCTGACTTGGAAAAACATTGCCATTTCTTCAGAATTGTTGGGTCAAAATCCTGGCATTCCGTCCTACAGCCGTGTGGATCGAATTACAAAACACACATTGTAATGGTTCAAGAAGGCAGTTCACCTCCACCTTCTGAAGGACAACTAAGGATGAAGAATAAATGTTGGCCCAATTAATGGTGTTTAAGTCCCATCAGTGAACATATTAAGCAAGTACATGCCCAGCACTTTAACGGGTGGTGTGCCCAGCAATGCATTTATAGCAGGTGTAGTTGTAGGTCTGAAAAATCTGTAAAACTGGTCACTCAGTGACTTCACTCAAACATTAAGGGCTCTTCAACCTGGAGGTCAAAGTTCCATCTCTGACATGTCTCTATCCATTAAGGTTATAATAGGTAAAGTTGTACCAAAAAAAGTTAGTTTGCTATCAAATCATCTCTAAAAAGTCTCAAGAGACTCCCGAATACTTCTACACAGCTGTAACCATGGTTACTGTGAGTCAGCCTGCATTGACCAAATGTTACTGGTGCATGATGAGAAATGTTGCACATGCTCAGATTGCACCACCAGTTTGGTTTGAAATCCATTGGAAGTGAGAAGACTGTCTTGCGTCTTAGATTTAGCCTACATATGAAGAATGAGAGGTGAAGTCAAGAACGTTGAGTTGAAACAACAGAAAGATCAGCCATCAACTTATCAAATGACAGAGCAGGCATAAAGGAGTGATTTAGCTGCTCTTTTTCAAATTTAATTCACAGGATGAGGGTTTCATGGCTAGGTGAACATTTATTGCCCATCCCAGAGGGCAGTTAAGAGTCAGCCACATTGCTGTGGATCTGGATTTACATGTAGTCCAGACCAGGTAAGGATGGCATTTTCCTTTCCTAAATGATATTAGTGAACTAGATGGATTTATCCAGACAAGCAGCATTGACTTCATGGTAGTCATGCAAATCTTAATTCCAGATCTTTATTAATTTCAAATTCTACCTTTAAACCTTGGCCTAGAGCATTACTTGGGTCTCTGGATCAACAGTCCAACAATAATACCAGTAAACCATTGCCTCCCTCCTGATGCTTATGTGTCTATATTATACCTTTAAAACAGAATAACAACTTTGATCTGAGGGTAGTGAAAGCCCAAGGCCATCTTGTTTGAAATAATAATGAATATTCTTACTCACTAACAACTTTAGAAACATACTTAATGACTGTTATTTGCAAAAATGTATTAATCAGGTAATAAACTTTGTGTACACTCCTAAGGCTCAGGAACAAATGGTGAGTAAAGCAATTTTGAGCAACAGTTTTGATGGAGAAATTGATTATTTTGTAGATAGATCTTGTAGTCTGATAATTGTTGATGTGCTCTTGTGTAAAATAATTACTTTGTTATTGGTCATTCTGCAATGCTTCTGAATTGAAATTTATTAATTTTCACAAGCGAAGAACAAATCAGTGAATAAATGTAGACATGACCCTTTGAGACAAGTGAGAACCATGCATTGCTTATATTATAATTTATATTATGTTCCAACAAGGCACAGGCAGAACATATTGATAGTATAGAGGTAATTTCACTGGATAAGTGATCCTGAGGTCCAGCCTAATCCTTTTGGTGAACATGAGTTCAAATCCTACCACAGAAACAATTTATGATAACCATATGATATATCTGGAATTAATTTCATAATAACTATAACATTCATCATTCAATGTTGCATTATGGGGAAAATCACCAGTCTTGGAGTCAGAGTCAGGGTTCAATGACTGAGTTTATTGTACAAGGAAATACCGGAGCTCCGGGACAGAAAGACACCAAAGGCACAGCGGCCAGCAGTGATTCTTCTCTCAACACAAAGCACATGTCAAGATACTTTTATACATCTTGTGATACAATAGGTTAGTGATGAGACTATTGTCTTTGTAACATCATTTGTTTATGGTAATCATTGCAGCATCGTTGATAGTTTTGAAACAGTCATTGTCAGTTCCAGTGCAGTCTTTGTTAATTTCAGCGCGGTTGTTGTTAATTTCAGTGCAGACGTTTGGCAGTTTCAATGTCTGCGCAGAAGTCCATTGCTCTAGATATGGGTGCTAATCATTCTTCTTGAGAAGGGCGATTACTGCAGCTCTGGCTCTTCGCACTCTGTATTGAGTCCGTATGAAGCTGTTAGCGTTTCTATCAAAGTTGTTGGCTGGATCCAGACACTTCGGCAGACTGTGTACATTACTCATGTGTATTCTCTCCCCTACCTGCCTTAAACTAATCAACTAGGTTGTGAGTGCTTTATGCTGGCATTCTGATGACCCTAGGCAGTGTCTTTATTTGCTCTACTGTCTCTATCCATATTGTGGTCCAGCGGCCATCTTATGTGTCAAGTGGCCAAGTGATGGCTCAGTGGCAATCTTGTGTGTCCATGTGGCTAGTGTCACCCTGCCCCATGCTAGCTCCCACTTCAGTTGTAAAAACCCTTCAGAGACATTTCTCCCAGAATAAAATCTGCCATCCTGACCAGGTCTGGTTTAGATGTGACTCCAGGCCCACACCAATATGGCTGGCTTTTAACTGTTCTGTTAGTGACAGGCAACAAATGCTGGCTTTGCTGCCCCTGTACACATGCCCACAGTGAACATGTGAGGCATTACAGAGCTGTAACTCACTAGTAGACAGATATCAGTTAAGATTTCTGGTTGTGTTCAAATGGTCAGTAGAATCTTCAATCAAAAGTAGACAGGAACTTTATTGGTGATGTTGTGGAAATCCTGCACATAACTGCCCAGCAACCTGACATCCAATGTTACAGCAGTAGATCATTAACTCAGACGGTAATTTTAAAGGGATAGGATATCAAATTCGGCTCACTACTGAACTGACACCCATCATTTCCAGGCCCATTGCCATTTACTTGTGCCCAGTGGTTAATGCATTTTCCGATGCCCGGAGAAAGACAACCTAGCAAAACCTGTCAAGTTTGCTGGCTGATTCCTTTGTGATCCCTCACTGGTGGTTAATTGAATGATATAATACTGGTTAGGGGATTGGCTGCTGGAAACTGTCTTCCATCTTTTGCCTCTGATCGCCCTCCTCTTGGCCTGAAGCTGTCAGTGGCCAGGATTTCCAATGATGAGGACTGCAATCGTTGGGAATGCCTCCTGGTCATGTCGGGTTCTGGTTTGCAATCAGTAATTTGCTGATTTTAGGTGGTTCAAATCATCCCCAGTTCCCTGGTTCTAAACATTGGACTTATTTAGGGAATGTGAAATGAAGAAGGCAAAATACAGCTATTTCAGGGCAAAAGAATCTCTTTGTTTATCTACAACACAAAAGATAAGTATAATACAAGAAATGAAGGTAAATGCAATTAATAGTGAAATTAATACAATCAATTATACAGAGGACAGTAATCCTATTAAATATGCTATGAGCTAGATTAAACATTATTGGCACCTGCAGCAGTTTTAATCACAGAAACTTTAATCAAGCCTCTTACCCTTGGAATCGCATGCACTGTTACCAGCTGCCTTCTCCTCCCTGCTAGCTAGGTTGGAAACTTTGGGGTCTGAGGAGTTTCAGCTCAACACTAAGGAAACTGTGGTTTTAAAGTGCAGCAGGTTGCTGAGGCTCTTGCTGTTGGTCCCCTTGATTTGGAACAGGCCAGTGTCTGGAAGCTTTTGTTTAGATGGTGCTTGGTTGGCATTTCCCCTCTCGGATGTCCTTTGTTGCAATGATGCCCGTGGTTTGTCTTCCCGGATTCAGCTTCTCTGTTTGGCCTTGCTGGTTCTTGGTTCCAAAGCCTGTGGGGAAGCTGTTTCTGTAGAAGCTTGTTGTTGGAAACAAAAAGGCTCTCTTCTCAGGTTAGGTCGGGACTAACAGTTAAACAGAGTGTGCCCCGTTATCTCATCTCAAACCTATGTTGCCATTGTGTTTCTGGTGTTTCTCCTGAGGTCAATTGCCTTTCTGATAGTTAAGAGTATGTGTAGATTTGTTCTGATTGAAGTTGAATGTTTAGTATCTCTGTTACTGTCCCATACTATCTGCAGCTGGCTAGCACAAGGTGTAAAAGTTAGTTAAAAATCACGGAACACCAGGTTATAGTCCAACGGTTTAATTGGAAGTCCAAGCTTTCAGAGTCTAGAGTGTTAGATTTGGTTGCTTGTTTTTTAAGAGCGGAGGTGAAATTTGGAATTCCGGGCTGAACAATTGTTCCAGTCTGAAATCATTCTGGCTCTGTGTGTTTGTTGCAGTCTGAGCTCAGAATTTTAAGAACATAAGAGTGGAAGTAAGGCCATTCGGCCCATCGAGTCCACTCCGCCATTCAATCATGGCTGATGGGCATTTCAACTCCACTTACCAGCATTCTCCCCGTAGCCCTTAATTCCTCGTGACATCAAGAATCTATCAATCTCTGCCTTGAAGACATTTAGCATCCCGGCCTCCACTGCACTCTGCGGCAATGAATTCCACAGGCCCACCACTCTCTGGCTAAAGAAATGTTTCCGCTTTTCTGTTCTGAATTGACCCCTTCTAATTCTAACGCTGTGTCCACGGGTCCTAGACTCCTCGTCTAACGGAAACAATTTCCTAGCGTCCACTATTTCCAAGCCATGTATTATCGTGTAAGTTTCTATTAAGTCTCCCCTCAATCTTCTAAACTCTAATGAATACAATCCCAGGATCCTCAGCCGTTCCTTGTATGTTAGACCAACCATTCCAGGGATCATCCGTGTGAATCTCTGCTGGACATGCTCCAGTGCCAGTATGTCCTTCCTGAGGTGTGGGGACCAAAACTGGACACTGTACTCCAAATGGGGCCTAACCAGAGCTTTATAAAGTCTCAGTAGCACAACGGTGCTTTTATATTCCAACCCTCTTGAGATAAATGACAACATTGCATTCGCTTTCTTAATCACAGACTCAACCTGCATGTTTACCTTCAGAGAATCCTCGACTAGCACTCCCAGAGCCCTTTGTACTTTGGCTTTACGAATTTTCTCACCATTTAGAAAGTAGTCTATGCTTTTATTCTTTTTGCCAAAGTGCAAGACCTCACATTTGCTCATGTTGAATTCCATCAGCCATTTCCTGGATCACTCTCCCAAACTGTCTAGATCCTTCTGTAGCCTCCCCACTTCCGCAGCGCTACCTGCCTGTCCATCTAACTTGGTATCATCAGCAAACTTCACTAGAATGCCCCCAGTCCCTTCATCCAGATCATTAATATATAATGTGAACAGCTGCGGCCCCAACACTGAACCCTGTGGGACACCGCTTGTCACCTGCTGCCATTCCGATAAAGAACCTTTTATCCCAACTCTCTGCCTTCTGTCAGACAGCCAATCCTCAATCCACACCAGTAGCTCACCTCGAACACCATGGGCCCTCATCTTGCTCAGCAGCCTCCCGTGTGGCACCTTATCAAAGGCCTTTTGGAAGTCTAGATAGATCACATCCACTGGGTTTCCCTGGTCTAACCTACTTGTCACCTCTTCAAAGAATTTCAACAGGTTTGTCAGACACGACCTCCCCTTACTAAATCCATGTTGACTTGTTCTAATCAGACTCTGCTCTTCCAAGAATTTAGAAACCTCATCCTTAATGTTGGATTCTAGAATTTTACCAACAACCGAGGTTAGGCTAATTCGCCTATAATTTTCCATCATTTCTCTTGATCCTTTCTTGAACAAGAGGGTTACAACAGCATTCTTCTAATCATCCGGGACTTTACCTGACTCCAGTGACTTTTGAAAGATCTCAACCAATGCCTCCGCTATTTCCTCAGCTACCTCTCTCAGAACTCTAGGGTGTATCCCATCAGGGCCAGGAGATTTATCAATTTTAAGACCTTTTAGCTTTTCTAGCACTTTCTCTTTTGTAATGGCAACCATACATAACTCAGCCCCCTGACTCCATTTAATTGTTGGGATATTACTCATGTTTTCCACTGTTAAAACTGACGCAAAGTACTTGTTAAGTTCTCCTGCTATTTCCTTATCTCCCATCACTAGGCTTCCAGCATCAGTTTGAAGTGGCCCAATGTCTACTTTTGCCTGTCATTTGTTTCTTATGTATTGAAAGAAACTTTTACTATCATTTCTAATATTACTGGCTAGCCTACCTTCATATTTGATCCTCTCCTTCCTTATTACTCTCTTTGTTATCCTCTGTTTGTTTTTGTAGCCTTTCCAATCTTCTGATTTCCCACTGTTCTTGGCCACTTTATAGGATCTGTCTTTTTCTTTACTACATTTCCAGACTTTCTTTGTCAGCCATGGCTGTCTAATCCCTCCCCAGATAATCTTTCTTTTCTTGGGGATGAACCTCTGTGCAGTATCCTCAATTATACCCACAAACTCTTGCCATTTTTGCTCTACTGTCTTCCCCGCTCGGCTCTGCTTCCAGTCTATTTTTGCCAGTTCCTCTCTTATGCCCTCATAATTACCTTTATTTAACTGTAACATCATTACATCCGATTTTGCCTTCTCTCTTTCAAACTGCAGACTGAACTCTACCATATTATGATCGCTGCTTCCTAAGGGTTCCCTTACTTTAAGATCTTTTATAAAGTCTGGTTCATTACATGGCGCTAGGTCCAGAATAGCCTGCTCCCTTGTGGGCTCCATGACAAGCTGTTCCAAAAAGCCATCCTGTAAGCATTCTATGAATTTCCTTTCTTTGGATCCACTGGCAACATTATTTACCCAGTCCACCTGCATATTGAAGTCTCCCATGATCACTGTGACCTTGCCTTTCTGGCATGCCTTCTCTATTTCCCGGTACAATTTTGCCCATTGTCTTAGATATTAGAAAAGTACAGGGTATGGTCCAGCATTTCAGATGATGGGGATTTTTGCTCAATCCTACAGTAGCCAATTAAGTCCCTGAAGGGAACTGACAAGATTTCCTTCTTGGTTCTCTGACCATTGGCAAGACTGCTATTGGATCAACAAAAAGACCTGGTTATTGTGTGGAATCAGAAGTGTGTCAGATACAGAAATAATATTGATTGAGAAACAGGAATTAAAGCATGATAGATAGTGAATGTATACATTTGCTGATATATGATAGTTATAAAAAAAGACTTCTTTTCCTAATAACAAAAACCCTCTTTGTGCCAATAATATATAAATCACTTCAACAACAGCCTTTCGGGTTAGGCATACAAACAACTTGAGTTAGATCATTAATCTCCTAAACAACAAAACACGCCCATTGTGCTGACAATTAACCTTCTAAAATGTTTTATGTTGGACTAAGGTGCAAGCACCTGATTAAATTAGAAACCATATTTGCATATAAAATAGGTTGTATTATTCATTAACATGAATAGTTTGCTTCTGCTCTTCAAAGCCATCAGCTCGTTCCACAGCTCTGCTGCTTGCATCTTATTTCATGAAGAGTGACGTATCAAGTCTCACTCACCTATCATACGGGTCCTTGTGGGACCTGCATTTACATCAGTGCCCTTGTATGCAATATAGCTCAAAAACAGCCCCTTCAATATAACCACCTTGATCATTCTTCTTGTTAAAGATTACCTCAGATAATGGTAATTCTTTATCAACAATTTTTCCTCCACCATAAAATCAGAAGTGGGGATGTTATCCAGTGGCAAAATATTCAGCACTATTCATGTCTCCTTGGATATGAAACAGCTTGTGACTAAATGGAATGAAGTCTGGACAACGTCCAGGCTTGGGTTGATAAGTGGCAAGTAGCATTCACACCACACAAGTGCCAGCAATTTCCATCTCCATATGTTGCAATTTTTCTGATCACTGAAGAGAACAATCCATGAGAAATCAGTTCTGCCACAAGTATTGCCCATGAAGTGATTATCAGGTGTCATTGTAACTTGTCATCTTTGTGGTTGCTTTCTGGTTTGGAAGCTATTCAGCAGAGATGATGCCTGTCATCAAAGCACAAAATAAACCCAACAGTAGCCAAGACGGTTGTGTAAAGGACAGAGAGATACTGCGCAAAACAAAAAGCAATCTATGTCAATCAGTCCAAACTGCCTGTATCAATGGAGATCTACATGTTACATATGATAG
This sequence comes from Hemiscyllium ocellatum, assembly GCF_020745735.1. Taxonomy (NCBI): domain Eukaryota; kingdom Metazoa; phylum Chordata; class Chondrichthyes; order Orectolobiformes; family Hemiscylliidae; genus Hemiscyllium; species Hemiscyllium ocellatum. The sequence continues at coordinate 35,040,402 of NC_083429.1, forward strand.
GATTAAGAGGCTTCTTAGTCGGACCATCACAAAAGTTGGTGTTCTGAACTCAGCTAATTTGAATTACTCAGGAACAGAAACAACCCCAGATGTCCTACCCAATTGTAATTGCTGTGAGATACATTCTTATGGAACAGTCACTTCCTTGTTCAAAATTCTCCTGCAGTTTCCTGACATGGTTAGGTTAAATGGAGAAAATGCATCTTTAGAGCTTGAAAATGTCATGTTTGCTCAGCTGACAGAAAGTCGGCTGGGAAGGCAAGACATCTAGCCAAACTACTCAGGCATGGAAAATCCTAACTAATCCCACTCCTTCATGACCTCTACCTTTCTTTATCAGAGCATCCAAGAAATGAAAGTGGCAGAAAAGATTGCAATATTTTCCCTATAAAACCTAACCATGAGGAACATTACTTTAGATTACTTATGGTGTGGAAACAAGCCCTTCTGCCCAACAAGTCCACACTGACCAGTCGAAGCACAACCCACCCACACCCATTCCCCTACATTTACCCCTTCACCTAACACTACGGGCAATTTAGCATGGCCAGTTCACCTAACCTGCACATTTTTGGACTGTGGGAGGAAACTGGAGCACCCGGAGGAAACCCACACATACACGAGGAGAATGTGCAAACTCCACATAGTCAGTCACCTGAGGCGAGAACTGAACCTGGGTCTCTGGCGGTGTGAGGCAGCAGCGCTAACCACTGTGCCGCCCATAAAATAATGTACAAATTCCACACAGACAGGCAGGAATCAAACCCAGGACACTGGTGCTGTAAGCCAGCAGTGCTAACCACTGAGCCACCATGTCACCTACTTGAGAGCCAATAGGATTAGAAAACTGAGTAGTTTAATTTGACTAATGCTAATAGTCTATCAGTAGATCTGTGAACTTGCCAGATGTTTTTTTACCCTCTTTTCTCCTAATAGTACTCACTGTTAATGCACCAGACATTAATTGATGTGGAGAACATTTTAATGCATTGTTCTTTGTGTCTATTATACTTTTGTGAACCCGGACAGTGAACGATGGAAGGCTACTTAAGTGTGAAGGGCATCATAGCAGAACAGTGACCTGACCTGACTTCTGAAGCTTTACAATTTCATGGAAGGGTCAATGAATAGCAATCTGGATTGTAACCATGCGCCACTGAGACCTTTTCTAATGCTCTAACTATCCGTGTTCATTAGCTAACTCAGTGTACAGTTCCATCAGGCATCTTATGTTGCACAAACCTAAAAATAGCAGATGCTGAACCTTGGAAAAGTGGAATATTTTTACCTACTAATATTATACACAGAATGTAAAAAGGCAACAAACAAAGTCTGATGTGAACTTCCATCTCTGAACAAGAATGAGCCTGGGGTTATTATGTTAAGTAAAATTAATTCAACACATTTATATATCTTGACAGCTTTTCACTTCTTCAAATGAAGTACCATGGATATACTATCTATATCTTGACTCTAAAGATACTGAGAGAAAAGTTTGACCCATCCAATTAGATTTCATAGAGAGATTTAAAGTTGTTTTCAGCACCCATGAGCAAATGAGGTTGGTGGGCAGCAATTATAAATTCCATTATTCCACTTCAAGTTTACTTGCTGGGTGTTATTCTGACTAATTAATGCATTGTACTTAAAAAAGATATTAACAAACATAAATTATCTGCCACATGCTAGTCATGTAATGAACAAGAATGCCAGTTATGCCTGGAAGAATCAAAATTCAAAGCAACATAATTTTTCACAAAATGTTGTAACCAGCAGTTTATTTCAGTGCTGCAGTAGAAATTAAACATGCTATAGTTCAAAGGAATGTGGACTATTCATGAAGTGTGAGAAGAGTCAGGTTCAGGTTCAATATAATATCAACTTCATTATGTGACTAGGATGTGAGAAGATAGTTTAGGATTCTTAATGTTCTTTTTCAATATGATGCATTAATTAAGCATCATGACATTTTTGTTTTGAAGTCTAATTTATTGCAATATAGCAGCAAATGTATAATGCCTGTGTTTTACATTTCCTACACGTAACTCATGCTGACTGAGCTACATCTTGGAAATGTACAGTTCCATATGATGAAGTCAAACAAAACTAGAAGAGTTGCCACCTGTTTTGTACAACATGTTATCTCAAACTAGTCAACCCAGAGAGTTTCATTTTAATCATAGATGCGGTCATCACTGGTCATTTGGCAATGCCCACTTTTGAATTTGGATGAAAACTTTACAATTTATTTATTCCTCTAGATATAGAATAGCAATTTATAACTTGGTAATATTTGTAGGAGATATTTTTTTTAAATGACAATCATAAAATGCCAAAGTGGTACATAAGAATACACAGAACAATGAAGACCATTGAACTACTCTGAAAGACCCTACTCCTTCCAATTCATCTCGTTCAACTTGTTTTGAAGCTACTCGAGCTAAATTATTGAATAACTGCAAATACATCCTCCAAGAAAGGTAAAATTGAATTTTCTCCATGGCTCTTGAAGTCAATGCAGCAACTGTTTCACCAATTCAATTTGACATTGCCTTTTTATTGAACCCTGCTCTGTTGCAATCTGTTGACAGTTTTACATGAAACACCCTCACCCAGACTGACAGAAAAACAGGTCCCATCAAACCTATCCTTAACAATCAATGTTGCGGCCAATTGTATTATTTACCCGCAAATTAATTCTTAGGAAGAGAGGAAAAATGTAGACAAAACATTGAGCCAATTCAGAACAAAATAAGTGGGAGTTTCCTTTTTAGCTCTCAACGGCAGACATACCCGCCCACACAAACAGCAAAACACAGCCAACTCGCAAATTATCCTCATTGCCATAAAATTCTCCTCTCCCAAGAAGTTTCCAATTTCCTTGTGTTCTAATAATTCTTTATTCACACATCTTGCCAATTTATTCAAGAGGGCTTTGAAGCTCTCAAAAAGAGTACCTCCTGGAATCTATTTTTGTTTTGTGTATTTTATTCACCTTTCTGCTTTTCCCTAATGTCAATATTACAGGCCCATTTTATTCATAATTTTACACATAATTTGATCTCACATTGCTTTACTGAGCTTTAAAGAATTCTCCTCTTGTTCAGGCACTTATGCAACTTCTTTTCAAGCAAATAGTTTATAGGGATTAGCTGTTAATAGATTTTAAGAAAGAATGATGTTAACTTGACTCACCATCACGTCTCTCTGAAACATTGTTGAAAATACTTCATACACAATGAATTACTTTGAAGTTCAGCAGTAATGGACAAATTTTAAATGCCCATTACTATGAGAGAAAAATAAATTCTTCAATCATCTATCATAGTTGAGACTTGTCAATTTTACATTCAAAAATTATAGTGGTTGCTTTAGAAGCATAGAAGGTAGGAACTTGAGGAGGTCATTTAGCGTATTGAGCCTACTCTGCCATTCTGACCCTGAATCTTAAGATAAAGCAAATATGATCAGCAGCAATTTAACGCAAAAGGTTTAGCCAATTACATCTACAATAAAAATTCTTTTTTTTTCAGGAAAAATGAAGAAAGATTTTGTCATACAACATCTGGATGTAGGCTTGCTTGCTGAGCTGGAGGGTTCGTTTTCAGACATTTTGTCACCATACCAGGTAACATCTTCATTGACCTAAAGAGAAAATGCTGGAAAATCTCAGCTTTGAAAAAGGGTCAGTTAGACTCGAAATGTCAGCTCTTTTCTCTCTTTCCAGATGCTGCCAGACCTGCTGAGATTTTCCAGCATTTTTTCTTTTGATTTCAGATTCCAGCATCCGCAGTAATTTGCTTTTTAACATCTTCAGTGAACCGCTGCATGAAGCAACGGTGGTGTAGCCTGCTTTCTACTCATATGTTTGAGTTTGCTTGGGTTGGTGATGTCATTTCCTGTTCTTTTTTTCTGAAAATGGGCAACCAATGCTATGCGACAGAACGCCTCTCGTGAACAGCTGTACTTCCTGCACAAATGCCTAAGGAAACAGGTAGTACCTAAATGTCTTAAATACAAATCTCCCCTCAACACCCCACTAGCCAAAAGAATAGCAGAGCAAAATGGCCACAGAATGCTTAGAGAAATGATTAGTGATGCTCAAAAACCGACTCTATAAGTGCAACCAGGAAAGTTTGTGCCAAAATCTTGACTCACTAATGTAACAGACCATGAATTGACAGATACAGTAAAATAAGCCATAGATATTAGACAGCGACAAACACAGAAAATGAAAAAAACCTAGACCTGCTGAAAAAAACTAGACAAACTTATACAAAATAACAACACCAAATACCAAAGAAGCATGAATAAAAAACTTAACTGACTGACCCTTAATAGACATTGAAAAAGTTATCTTATAAGAGATTTAAATGACAACTTCCAGGATGCGGACAAGAAAGATTTCTTAGCAGCATTAGAATCAACACTGAAAGACAAACAACTAGCAAACCATCAGATGGGCAGTCGCACCAACATTAAGCAGGAAAAAAGAAAGGAAATACACTCAATACACAAGAAAGGAAAGCACTAAAAAGACTAAAAAAAAACAAAACATTGTTTTCCTACCTGCAGATGAAGGATGCTTGACAGTCATCTTAAATCAAAGAGACTACATTGAGAAAGCACTACTTGTAGATACCAACACTTACCACCAAGTAGTGATAGACACGACCCCACAACTAGAGAAATGAATCATAGCCCTACTCAAAAAAATTCAGAAATCTGGAGAAATAAAAAAGACTGACTTCCAAAAAAAATGAAACCAGATGGATCCAACACATCACACTTCTATGGATTACACAAAATTCATAAACCAGGAGCCCCCCTCAGACCCATAGTCTCACTACCTGGAACACCAACTTACAGATTGACCAAGGAACTGCACAAAAGACTAAAACACTTAGGAGAGGACTCACGCTACTCCATCCACTCCAACCAAGACTATCAAAGACTCCAAGATAGAAGAGGATGAAATAATTGTCTCCTTTGATGTAACAGCCCTATTCACATCCATCAATATCAATCTGGCCAAGGAAACACTGCCTACATTATTAGAAGAACCAAAGACACATACACCAAACACCACCAAATTCATCAGAAAGACATTATCATCAAGCAAATGGACCTATGCCTTGCCACACACTTCACCTTCAATAACAAAACCTACAGACAAACCAATGGAACACTCATGGGATCTCCGATTTCAGGGTTCTTAGCAGAGGCAGTAATACAGAGACTTGAACAAACAGCTCTGCCAACCATCCAACCCAAACTTTGGATCTGCAATGTGGATAACTCCTTTGTCATCACTAAACAAAACAAATTAGAGGAAACCTTCAAGACCATCAATAATACCCTTACTGGTATAAAATTCACTAGAGGAGGAAAACAACAACAAACTGCCATTCCTAGATGTCACAGTAGACTGAACAGCTTATGGGAATGTCAAACCAGCATCTATAGGAAAATAACACATACGGGCCAAATATTAAACTACAGAAGCAATCACCCTAATATCCACAAGCAAAGCTGAATTAGAACATTATTTCAATGAGCCACCACACACTGCAGCACAGAGACACTACACAGAGCAGAGAACCTATATAAGTGTATTCAAAAAGAACGGATACCCAATTAACGCAGTCCGCTGATTTCTCACCAACGAACCCAAACAAGCAGACAAAACACATCCAGAAACTTTAACCACTCAAGGTCTGTGCAAACCGCCTAAGCGCCACATATGAACAACTCCGGTTCCTACACGAATGCCGAAAGAATCAAATCCTTCCACAATGTGTCAGGTACAGACCACCAGTCAATAATCCACAAGCCAGGGAAACAGCCAAGCAGAACGGACTCAGGATGATCCAGGTAATGATCACAGACGCTCACAACCGACTGCACAAATACAAACAAGAAATTACGCGCCAAAAGTCGTTAATTTCAAAAACCACTAATCATGAATGGACCCGGACCATAGAACAGGCTGTCACTATAGGACAGAACAGGACAACACACCACAAAAAAAACGGCACTAAAAGAAAAAATGGCCAAACTAACACACAAAAAAGAGGACACTACAACACAACCTGGGTTAAAAACCTCTCCCACAGACAGCTCACAGACATGGAAAGAACTATACTGGCCAAGGGACTCAACTACAACCACAGGGATGCCAAGACAGCCGACTTCCTAGCAGCACTAGAATGCACACTCAGGAACAATGGACTGACTGAAGAGACACAACAAACAGTGAGACAAACGGTCGTACCTATGATGATAAGAAAACGACAAACACATAACCTCAACACCAAGGAGAGGGAAGCACTGAAAGCACTAAGAAATGATAAGAACATAATCATACTACCAGCAGATAAAGGCAGAATGACTGTCATCCTAGATAAATCAGATTACATCAAAAAAGCACAACACCTACTAGCAGACACCAACACCTACCAAATGAAGGATTCTGACCCCACACCACAACTCACCAATAGAATAAATAACACACTAAGGAATCTACAAAAAAATGGACAGATAACCAAAGCTGACCTACGAAGAATGAAACCGGAAAGCAACAACACCCCCAGATTCTATGGACTACCCAAAGTACACAAACTAGACATCCCACTCAGACCCATAGTATCACTACCAGGGACACCAGCATACAAACTGGCCAAAGAACTACAACAGAAACTGAAACACCTGGTCAGCAGATCCAAACACTCCATACAATCAACACAGGAATTCTTGGACGCCATCAGGAATACACACATAGACAAAGAAGAAACCATGATCTCATTCGACGTGACGGCACTGTTCACTTCGATTGACAAAACCCTAGCCAGAGAAACAATAGCCAACCTACTGGACATACAGAACAGAAAACAGGAGGTGGAACCTATCAACAAAGATGGCATACTTAAACTACTGGAGTTGTGCCTCACTACACACTTTACATTCAACAATCAGATATACGAACAAATCAATGGAACACCCATGGGATCACCAATCTCGGGACTCATAGCAGAGGCAGTTATGCAAAGGTTAGAACAAACAGCCCTACCACAAATTCAACCCAAACTCTGGGTCAGATACGTCGATGACACATTTGTAATCATCAAAAACACGAAAATAGAAAAAACACACCGGATCATCAACGCCACACTCACAGGAATCCAATTCTCGAGAGAAGAAGAAAAGGATAGCCAACTCCCATTCCTAGACGTGATAGTACAGAGAACACCGAACGGAGAATTCACCACAAGGGTACACAGGAAAACAACACACACAGACCAAGTCCTAAACTATGAAAGTAACCACCCCAACACACACAAACGAAGCTGCATCAGGACACTATTCAAAAGAACCACAACACACTGCAGTACACCAGAACTGCGAAACGAGGAAGAGGAACACCTATACAAGGTATTCGCCAAAAACGGATACGCGCGCAACTTTATCAACAGATGTCTAAGAGATAGACCACGGAACGAGGACATGCCACAACCAAAAGGACTAGCCACACTACCATACATCAGGAGCATTTCAGAACTGACAGCCAGACTACTGCGACCCTTAGGACTCATAAAGGCACACAAACCAACAGCCACGCTCAGACAACAACTTACTAGAACAAAGGAGCCAATACCCACCATGAGCAAAACTAATGTAGTTTACAAAATACCATGCAAGGACTGCACAAAACACTATATAGGACAAACAGGAAGACAGCTAACAATCCGCATACATGAACATCAACTAGCCACGAAACGACACGACCAGCTATCCCTAGTAGCCACACACTCAGACAACAAGCAACATGAATTCGACTGGAAAAACACTACTATCATAGGGCAAGCCAGACAGAGAACAGCCAGGGAATTCCTAGAGGCATGGCATTCATCCACAAACTCCATCAACAAACACATCGACCTGGACCCAATATACTAACCACTACAGCGGACAGCTGAAACTGACACCCGGAAGCGGCAAGGACAGACCACTATAAATACTGGAAGAAACATCAAAGAAGCGCTTCGCAGGAGGCTCCAGAGCACTGATGATGTCTCCTAACCAGGGGACGAAACGTTTGCAACAAAAACTTCCAGCTCGGCGAACAGAACCACAACAACTTTAACCACTCTCCCCTAATAAATGACATCTCAGAAATGACTGCTGGACTACTCAGACCCCTTGGATCAAGGTAGCCCACAAACCTACGAACACACTAAAACAATTGCTAACGAACCTGAAAGACCCCATACAGACAACAAGCAAAACTGATGTCATTTACAAAATACCTTGCAAGAACTGTAACAAACATTACATTGGACAAACAGCAGAAAACTAGCCACCAGGATACATGAACATAAACAAGCCACAAAATGACATGACTCACTCTCGTTAGTATCCTTACATATGGATGATGAAGGACATCACTTTGACTGGGACAACACATCCATCCTAGGACAAGCCAAACAGAGACATGCACGAGAATTCCCAGAAGCACGGCATTCCTACCAGAACTCCATCAACAAACATATTGACTTGGATCCCATTTACCACCCCCTGAGAAAAAGAACAGAAAGTGACATCACCACAGGAAATGATAACACCGCAGGACATTACATCACCAACCCAAGGAAACTTAAGCATCTAAATAGAAAGTGGGCTACACCACTGGTGCTCCATTCGGAGGCTCACTGAAGATGTTATCTCATATGGTGATGAAACATCTGAAAATGAACCTTCCAACTCAGCGAGCAAACCTACATCCAGAACCTCAATATGAGCTACAAATCTTCTCAAAACTAACTAATACAACATCTTAATGCCTCCAACAATACTGCTTTCATTGTCTTAAATCATCTTACAGCTTCAGACAATTAAAACATTTATTCCAATCTCTTCCTTTTGTTGTGTATGCTTTTCAATACTTTTTTTTCTTGGAAGGCTTTTTTTCAGAATGAGATGCTTCTAATTCATGAACATATAACAGTTCTTGTAAGAATTCTTCAAGCTCAAATGAATTCCTTAGGTATCAATATATATTAGAGAGTTTCACGGTTATTTTTCATGATTTCTTGTTTCAATAATTTGACTGGTATCAATTGATCAATCCTGTGATCAATTTTCCTTCATTTTCTGATAATATTTTAAAGGTATATGTGTTCTTCTTCTTCACTTGATTTCCTTTCTATTGGACCAACATCTGTTCTTCAATTTTCTTTTTATTTTTCAATTAATCATTCTGTCTGCCAATTAGCTGCAAATTTTTTTTTTCACGCTTATCATTGTTACCTCTATGGACACTCTTATAACCTTTCTGCCCATTACTTTAACGTGCTCTATAATAAAATCCCAACTGATTGCTATTTACATCCTTTGATCTCAGTTGCCTGCAAACCCCCATTTGAGCTTCAATCCTGTCTCTTCTCTTCTGTAATTAAATCTCAGCAAGGTACTCGACACAGTATTTTTACTGTACTTTAAGTTGTTCTGATATTCTATTACTGTTATCCTGATTTCAACATGTACCTGCAGAATTACCTTACATTACTTTACAGTAGTGTGGATCTATAGACTCATTAGGAGGAATCTTATAAGGCTATGAGCAATGTGGGCTTTGCAAGATTTGCGGCAGAATTAAATGAGATGTCCAATGAGACCTGTTGTGAGGTTGGAAACAAGTCACTGCATCTTTCAGATATTTTCTAAACAATCTGTTCAGATATTTTATTACATATCTCTGAAGCAGATGCGACTTGAACCCAGGACTGCGTGCTAATTAGTTCAGTTGACTTGACTGCGGGTTTATGATGCACAATGATGCCAATAGTGTGGGTTCAATTCTCACAATGGCTACAGTCACTGTGAAAATCCAACATTCTCAACTTTACCTCTCGCCTGAGAGTGTTGGACCTCAAATTAAACCATCATTGGCCATCTCTCTCTCTCTCTCTCGCATGAGAAATTGTGACTATGATGACTTTGCCTTTTACTTTCCTAACTCAGAAATGGGAACACTACCACTAAAGCAACAGGCAGGTTTCTCACCAGGCAATAGTGAGTTGCCAATTAAAGGCGGATTATAGCTTGTCAAATGCCTTATTAATGCCACCATTTGCCTCATGAAGATTCAGTTTTCTATCTTACCAAGCACACCAAACAAGCTAGATGGCAAGAAAATAGATGTCAGATTGGATAGCTGGTGACTTCAGCTTGCCACTTGCTGCAAGGAGTCTCCATGTAGCTACGTGCCAAATTGAATCTCAAATGGGCACCAGCCACGCACACCCCCCCCCCCCCCCCCCCGCCACTCATCAACAGACATTGTCATCCAACATTTTCCAACCTAGCACAACCATCATAACAACTCTCAAATCCAGCTACATTTCATTTGCAATCATTTCTTTATCACATACAATGCATGCATAGTGAATCCACTTAGGTTTCAAATGTTGATCAAAGACAGATTGCACCATGCCTGTTGGTGCTTGTAGCTCTTGTCATCTGTGATGTAAAGGTTAGCGGCGATGACTTAAAAGAAAGCAAATGCTTGCCAAAAGTATTCCATCACTTGTGCAACTTTCAGGAGTGCTGTGGGATGAGAGGAATATTGGTCCATCCTATCTCATATAATTATGGTGATATTCTTTACTGATTTTGATGAAAAGTTGAATGATTGAGAAAATAGGTTTTGGAGTGCAGTAGGCACTAGTCTTTTTGATGTAAAGTGTTAGCCACTCAGTTGGCATAGCACCTTCATCAAACTGCTGCACATGCTGTGACTAGGGGTGTGGTGGAGCAGGCAAGCGGGGATGTGATAGCCTAGTGGTATTATTAATAGACTGTTAATCCAGAGAGCCAGGTAATATTCTGCGGACTGGGTTAACACCTCACCAAGGCAGATTTGAATTCAATAAAAATCTTGAATTAAGAGTCAAATAGTGACTATGAAACCATTGTTGATTGCTGCTCACTAATGTCCTTTAGGGAAGGAAAGTGCCATCCTTAATAGGTCTGGCCTGCATGTGACTCCAGACCCACAGCAATGTGATCGAATCTTGACCACCTCTGGTCAGTTAGGGATGGGGAATAAATGCTGGCCTTGCCAATGACACCACATCTTGCGAATGAATTTTTTTTAAAAACAGAACTGTTCAAGATGCTCTGCTTGCACTGATCTGGGCGAGGGGGACCCTCCATTATCGGCCCAACTGCATATGTCACTGTATATTGTACAATTAGAGTAGCCAAGAGATGCTGATGAACCAAAGAAACAGAAGCAAGCAGTTGACAGAGGAGAGGAATGAGGTTGTTGAGATGGAGGAAACTTTTGTTAAAGCCAACTGAGCTCAACTGCACAGGGTGTTACAGGGCAGACAGGGTCTAGTAACACTTGGTTCCAATAAACAAGAGCTGGGTGCAGCAGACCATCATGGGCTATCAAATAGTCATTGGTCATCATGTTAGCATTTGGTTTGCATTGTGGGTGTGAACTGCAGCTTCCACATGTTTTGTTTCTGTTCCCTTGTGCTGTCAGTAAGAGCTGATTTGATTTATTCAACTGTATGTGATCTTCCCCTTCTGGGCAATGACAAGATGCAGGTCTCTGGTGGGCACTGGGGACAGAGTAGTGGTCACACGCAGAGGGTCCTTAAATGGAATGTAGCTAAGGACAGGCAAATTGTGTGACATGGAGTTTAAATGGCAGCTTGGATGAGAAAATGCGGTTGTGTGTATGAAGATGGTCAGCCAATCTGGTTATGTGCTAAGTGCAGCATGGCTTTGTGGCTGTGGTGCCAGTAAGGGACAATAAGAGATTGCCAATGCTCATCTGATTGGACAGTGGCCTTTTAAAGATTGCTGGAGTGCAAGGAATGTCAATCTTTCAGTGGGTATCCACTGGGTGGTGAATTATTCTGGGATTAGTGTGTGGTAAAAGAGGAGTAGGATCAGATGTGAGGGGCTCCAAAAGGATGGAGTAGGTAGTTAATGAGATGTGTTTGGTAGAAACAGCAAGAAATTTCACAGGACCTCTTGGTGCGGAGCAATAATGGTTTAATCTCTGTCACAAATGATTTGATAGGTCCTCAGACTCAACAAAGGAAGGAGGATTGTTAGTTTTGGTGGTTCAGTGCTAAAATTCTCACCTGCCCTGTGTGAGGCTTGGGATCAATTCTCTGCTAACGCACATCAACCCTTTAAGTGTCAGTGTCCTTGCCTCTATGCCAGAAAATCCAGATTCAAGTCCCACCAAAATGAAAGCTGTGAATTGTGTCATAACATGTTGCAGCAGGTGTATAAGAATATGTAGAATGGAGTATTGAGACAGCACTGTACCCTAACCATAAACCAACACTGGTTGGTACTATATCATAGAGATTGTCCAATAAGGGGTTTTTAATGATTCTCATGGAATTCAACGTAGCTAAGTGTGAAGTGATTCACTTTGGTAAGAGTAACAAGAAGATGGGGTACTGGGCTAATGGTCGGATAAAAAATGAGGTCTGCAGATGCTGGAGATCACAGTTGAAAATGTGTTGCTGGTTAAAGCACAGCAGGTCAGGCAGCATCCAAGGAATAGGAAATTCGACGTTTCGGGCATAAGCCCTTCATCAGGAATGAGGAGAAGGAGCCAGCCTGCCTGGCACCCTCTCCTCATTCCTGATGAAGGGCTTATGCCCGAAACGTCGAATTTCCTATTCCTTGGATGCTGCCTGACCTGCTGTGCTTTAACCAGCAACACATTTTCAACTAATGGTCGGATACTTGGTAGTGTGGATGAGCAGAGGGATCTTGGTGTCCATGTACACAGATCTCTGAAAGTTGCCACCCAGGTAAATAGTGCTGTGAAGAAGGCATATAGCGTGCTGGCTTTTATTGGTAGAGGAATTGAGTTCCGGAGTCCTGAGGTCATGTTGCAGTTGTATAAGACTCTGGTGCAGCCACATCTGGAGTATTGTGTGCAGTTTTGGTCACCATACTATAGGAAGGATGTGGAGGCACTGGAACGGGTGCAGAGGAGGTTTACCAGGATGTTGCCTGGTATGGTAGGAAGATCGTATGAGGAAAGGCTGAGGCACTTGGGGCTGTTCTCATTGGAGAAAAGAAGGTTTAGGGGTGACTTGATAGAGGTGTACAAGATGATTAGGGGTTTAGATAGGGTTGACCATGAGAACCTTTTTCCACGTATGGAGTCAGCTATTACGAGGGGGCATAGCTTTAAATTAAGGGGTGGTAGGTATAGGACAGATGTAAGGGGTAGATTCTTTACTCAGCGAGTCGTGAGTTCATGGAATGCCCTGCCAGTAGCAGTGGTGGACTCTCCCTCTTTATGGGCATTTAAACGGATAGGCATTGGATAGGCATATGGAGGATACTGCGCTGTATTTTTCTATGTTCTATGTTCTATGCTATTTGTTTACTTTGCAGCTGAACATCTAATTGGGACTGTCCCTTGAGGTTCTCACTTGCTAACAGCCAGGTTTGATTGGCTTATAGCTCACAGGTCCTCTGTACCTTTCTTATCTGGTCTGAAGTAAAACATTTTCCTATTTACCTGCCTCACAGCGCCAAGAAACTGGGTTCAATTCCAGCCTTGGGTCATGGTCTGAATGGGAGTTTGCACGTCCTCCCCATATCTGTGTTGGTTTCCTTTAGGCACTCAAGGTTCCTCCCACAGTTTCTTCTTTGTTGACCTTTCTACGTGCTTGCTTGCTGGCTGGCTCTCTGGTAGATCAGCTCATAAGTCGCTTCATGAGTAGTTCTTAAAGATGTAAAGTCTAAAGCTGAGCATGCCTGGTATTGCTCCTTGGTCCATTTGAATTCTTTGAGCTTGTGTCCATTGGAATCTCACTGCTGTTACTTTGTGCTACTGGTTGTTGAGCTATAATATGCATTTCATTAATGCAAATTCACTGTAACACAATTGAAGAATTGAGGACATGGTTTCTATAATGCAAACTTTTAAAGCCTGTTTTGGTTATAGTGATTCCGGCCCCATTAGTTTAAATGGTGCTGCTATTATACGAATTTCTATAACACGTGGTTGCACGAGGATGGAACTACTACATTACAGCAGAACTGTCAAGGCCAAGGCCTTGAGCAACAAGGCCACTGCTGCTACCCTGTATGAAGTGTAAATAAATTGAAATCCAATGCTTATTACTAATCACCAGACTCTGTGTGCTGTGATGCCAATCATTGCCAGCTTGTGTTTGAGGTGTTTTTCTTCCACCACCCTTTTTCCTTGACTATGTCTGAGGACCTACTTGAATTCCAGTGATTGAGACAAGCCACAAATTAATGTTAAGTGGCTCCTGTCTTTATCATGATTTTGTTTATTACATGTAGTGATCACCTACTAATTAAATTAGTAAGCTAAACATTATTACTAAGAATATGAGGAGATTAGATGGTGGAGCTTGATGCACAACCAACATTAATTCTTTCCATTACCTTATAGCACAGCTTCATACAGTTCTGACTTGCTTATCTTGACAATTACACAGGAAATATTAGACTGGCAAAACCATGTCTAACTCATGGGTAAACAACCAACTGACCCCTTTGACTTCCTAACTCCAGAGACCATCCCATTCCCAATCTTTGACACTTCTGAGCGCTCCTTTTCTGATACCTCAGTTGTCTTTCAACTCTGTCAGCCCCAGACAGAATGATTTCCTCCTGCCCACCTCAGACACTCAACTTTCCTACGACCTGACCCACCTTTTTCTTAAAAATACATTCTTAGATGGAATATGGGCATCAAAAGCAAGGCCAACATTGTTACCCATCCCTTACTGCCTTTGAATTGAGTGGGGCATGCAAGGCCATTTCAGAAGACAGGTAAGAGAGAACTACATTGCCAAGAGGCTGGAGACATGCAAACACCAAAGCAGCAGGTTTTCTCCCCGAAAGAATACCAGTTAACAGATGCATTTTTGTGACAAATGATATTTTTTTCATGGTCACCATTACTGAGACTAGGAGAAGGTGAGGACTGCAGATGCTGGAGATCAGAGCTGAAAAATGTGTTGCTAGAAAAGCGCAGCAGGTCAGGCAGCATCCAAGAAGCAGGAGAATCGACGTTTCGAGCATAAGCCCTTCTTTAGGAATGAAGTCATTACTGAGGCTAGCCTTCAATTTAAATTTTATTAGTTAATTCTAAATTCCACCAGTTGCTGTGGTGGGATTTGAATACTTCAGAATTTGGGCCATTGGATTATCAGGCCATTGACATTTTCATGGTCTTCCCCATGGCTTCTTACCAAGCTGCCACTCTACACACTTGCCACTGGTATCGGAACCAGAAGTCATGCCCATCTACCATACTTCTACCCTACCCACGTATTCACCCTACTCATTTATCACTAACTTCATCCTCCCCTTCCCACGTCCACACTGATATACTGATACACAAGTACCACTTATGCACTCACCTACCATCATTCACTAATACTGCCCAGAATAGAGCAACTGTTGCTATAACAAGGTGATGTAGATGCCTTCTTCAATGATTCAGTGCTATGAGAAAGCTGTCTTATTTAAAATTACTCCATGCGCTTGAAGAAGCTGACATTGGAAGACATGACAAGAAATATGGAGTTCCAACCTCACAAAAATTCAAGAGCAGAGAGGCAATCCTACAGTATTAGCTATTCTATTGAATGCTGAGGCTTCTTTTTGCCAGATCTTGGGTATTTTGTTTGAGTTCTCATATTCAATGGCACCTCTTGCTCAGCTTAACTTATCCGATGTCTAAGGATTGGCTGAAGAAATCTTGAACAACCATTTCTTAATATGTTCCGGGGCAGCACAGTGGCTCAATGGTTAGCATTGCTGCCCCACAGCACCAGGGACCCATGTTCAATTCCACCCTTGGGCCACTGTATGTGTGGAGTTTGCACATTCTCCAAGTGTCTATGTGGGTTTCCTTTGTGTGCCCTACATTCCTCCTACAGTTCAGAGATGTGTGGGTAAGGTGGATTGGCCATGCTAACGTTCCCACAGTGACCAGCGATGTGTAAATTAGGTGGATTAGACATGGTAAATGCAGGATTACAAGGATGAGGGGATAGGGGTGAGTCTGGGTGGGATGCTGTTTAGAGATTCGGTGTGGACTTGTTGGGCCAAATGGCTTGTTTCCACACTGTGCAGACCCTATGATTCTATGAAAATATCATAGAGGATTGAAAACAAAATACCATGATTGCTGGAAATCTGAAACAAACACAGAGACTCAACTGGTGTGGTAGCATCTTTGGAAAGGAAAACAGAGGTAACATTTTGAATCTAATTAGAGTGTGAGTTCTGACAAAAAGCCATACTGGACTCAAAACTTTAACTCTGTTTCTTTCTCTGTAGATGTTATCAGATCTGCTGAGTTGCTCCGGCATTCTGTGTGGAATTGCAGATGGAGTGTCAGGTTTAATTGGAATTCATGTTGATTATATGAAAGTCAGGCAAAATTTTGAATGTACTTTCAGAAGGAAACATTGAAAGTGAAGTAATAATTTGTCAAATCTTTTGTGATATCATTTTATCCCAGTTCCCTTTTCTGCATATCCTTTAAAGCCTTAACGTCTTGTGTAAGCATCCTTTTAAACATCATATTGAAGTCATAGAGTGATAGAATCACAGACCCTTTGGTTTAACCAGGCCATGCCGACCATAAACTCAAACTGGTCCCACCTGTCTGCAGTTGGCTCATATCCCTCCAAACCTTTTTTATTCATGTCCTTATCCAAACGTTTTTTAAACATAGTAACTATACCCAAATCCACAACTTCCTGTGGAAGTTCATTCTACATACGAACCACTCTGTGAAAACAACATTGCCCCTCATGTCTTTTTTTAAATCTTTCTCCTCTCACCTTACAAGTATGGGCTCTAGTCTTGAAATCCCCCACCCTAGGGAAAAGACACCTGCCATTCACCTTACTTATACCCCTCATTATTTTATAAATCTCTATTAGGTCACCCCTCAACCTCCTAAGCTCCAGTGAACAAAGTCCCGCCCTATCCATCTTCTCCTTATAACTCAAACCCTCCCATTTCCAGCAACATCCTGGTAAATCTTTTCTGAACCGTCTCCAGCTTAATAACATCCTTCTGGCATCAACATCTTTCTGGAACATCTCACTTTACAACAGAGGAACTGTGTGACTCTTTTGCCTGGGTCAGCTTTATATCAGATAATGGTGAATTTTAAGAAAATAAATATATCAGTAGATTAATTTAGTTTTTTTCAAAATAGTCAAAATCTATTGCTATCCAACAGCAGTATTAATGGTTCCGAAAAAGCTGGAAATACACAACAGATTCATCGACATCTGTGAAGAGACAAGATAGATTAATGCTTTGGCTGTGGACTAAGTGACAGAGCTGCAATTCTCTGATTCTGCAGCTTGGCCAGAGTCTACACGGAAAATCATCTACAGGAGTAATTTTGACTTTGGGTGATATTGTAAACCAGGGGTTATTGATTCAGCTGCCTGTTTTACACCTCTCTCGAGTTTCATTTCCATCGAAGTCAAGTGCTGACAAATGTGCTGTGGATTTTCAGCATTTACTATCTTTTTATCAATTAATTGTAATGTACTTTCAAAAAAAGCAATTACAGAACCAACATATTTTCATAGTAATAATCTATTGACCATGTCATGTAGGCAATCTGTATTTGAAATGTTGTAAAAGATAATGCTAATTTCATTGGAAAATCGAAATAAATCCTGGATTCCAAGTTCACTTGAGGTCTGTCTTTCACAATAAACCAAGCTTCAAGCATTTTTTACAAAGATGTTTGCGTCTGAATCTTAAGGTCATCCAAAACTCAAATGCCTGTGTCTGACCATGCAGGAGGTTCTGTTCCCTCTGACCCATATTCTATGTCAGCTCCTAGTCAAGCAACATTCCTTTACCCCTCCTTATCCCTGTTATTTCCTCCAGCCCCACAACCCTTCACGATACCCCTCTAATTCACTGGCTTGTGCATTTCTAATTATGATAATATTAAAATTGTTGGTCATGCCTTCAAACGCCTATGCCCCAAGCACTGATATTCCCTTATACCTCTACACCTCGACACCTCACCTTTTTCTAATGTGATATTCCTCAGAATCTGCCTTTTTGATCAAACCTTTGATCATCTAACCCAATGCCGCCTTATATGACTCAGTATGATATATTGCTTTATAGTGCTGCTGTGACATGCTTGAGATGTTTCATTCATTAAAGGCATAATATAAGTTGTTTTAGTGTTTCAAATGCATCCATCAAAGGATATGCAATTTTTATACAATATAGAGGTTTTGAATTTAAAGTTTTCTTTTCTCTCTGAAGAATAGACATGAACATATGGAGTTGTTTTCACAAACATATTTAGAATATTAATTACACTTGCATTAACATAAAAACAATACATGCCTAAGTTTTATAAAATTAAGAAAATATAAAGAAGTACCAGACAAACGTTTTTCTACTTTTTTAACTGAAAATGAATGATAATTTAAAAAATCAAATGTGAATAAAATCATTCTTTAAAGAGCTTTGTCATGCTATTTGATTAATAGTTCTGGGCACATTTTGACAATAATGTAGTACTCACTTAAATGAAATGGTTTAATAGAATATTAATAACTGTGATGTGTAACTAATGATGACAGATCGAGTATCAATAAATATTTGTATGAAATCCAATTTATGAAAATCAGAGGTTGCCTTTTGATAGGTTTCAAGTACAGCAGAGCAATTGTCATTTGTCATTGTATTGGTGTGCTGTTGTGTATGGCTGGATTTCTTTACCAAGTGATAGAAACTCAATGCAAAATAATGAAAGGTAATTCTAAAAATAATTCATATAGTCAGTTTCCATGCAAGATAATGGAAATTTTCCAAGAAAATCCATGCAGTTGATCTATCATATTTGATTTTAATTATCCTCTTGTGTGGTGACCACCTTCCTTTACCAATACACAACCCTGAGAATAATTGAATGCCTGATTTAACTCCTTTGACCCCTTCAGTATCAACTTTAACTACAATAGGGTTACTTTAACTATATATTCAATAACAACACTGCATACAAATTGCATTACAGTGTTAATTTAGTCAGGCAGAAAATGTTTATTAGAAATTAAATTTTCAAGCAATAATTTCAATATATTAATAGATATCCACTGGTGTTGCTCACAGGGAATCGTTAAGTCACATGGCACAGAAAGACACAATTTATCTAATAGTTTAATCACTCACTTTGCAAGTTTGGTATGCTTGTCTATTTTACATTTTTTTTCCCTTTTTCCCTCCAATGATTACTCTCTGCTACTCTAATTCATCTCTCCCCCGTGTGATTAGTGTTCATAACATTTCTCCTCTCTGTTCAGTTTCTTATTTTTCCACTGATTCCTGTGCATTTCTCATAACTACTGAGTTGCATACTCACTTCCCTAGCTCTTGCTGAGACATCTTCACTCATCTATCTCTCTCGTGATCTTTTATCTTGATCTTTGGTTTGCTGCTACTCTGCGCATCATTGCTGAAGATGTGTCTGTGTATTTGATGAATTTACTTCTGTCTCTGCTTTATCTGGTTACCTCTGCCTGCTTCTGACTTTGTAAAGCCTTTGGCTGAAGTGTTTTTCTGCAAATCTTCTTGCTGCATCTTGTTCTTTCTAACATCTCTTAACATCTATTCCCCTCCTCTTTCCTGATCCTCTCCTTTTCTGCTTGTGGTAAATTTTTTATGTTTGTTCTTGTGATGAAAGCATCACTAGCTAGGCCAACATTTATTGTCTAGTCCTAATTGCCCTGGCTAAGGTAATGGTAATTTGTTCCCTATCAATGGGTTTTTATTTGGCCTTTTTTCTGATTTTTAACATACCTCCATGCTGCCCATTGCATTATTTTAGAGCAAGCGGATATATTGGTGTCAGAATGTCAAGATTGGGAACACTGGAATCAATCAAAGAGCTATCTATTCCCTACAGCTGTGCTGATTCACACAGTCATCCTGAGATTCACTTGAACTGATAGTTCATCACAAGAAGTGAGAATATTTTCATGAAAATGAGAGGTTTGGCTCTCTTGAATTGGGAAGAGCCTTAAAAAAAGAGTGAGGAAAAACATATATTTAGGTAGAGATTAACCTTGGGTTAACAGGCAACATCAATTGGCTACCTGCTATATGCATTGCTTACCATTTGCTATTGAAGTCAATAGATCTGACTATGAGGCAGGGAGTAGAGCTGGCTGCCAATACAATGTTTCTTTGTATGAATTCTTCAAAAACAGTTTTAAATTTGACTTTCAAATGCTCTTATGCAAGGTCTAAGATAATGAAACAATAATTAATTTTGAAAGGAGCTAAGGGAGTTAGAGGAAAGAAGGAATGAGTGAGGGGGCAGACCTTTAGCAAGTCAGGCCCATTACTATAAAACAAATCTTGAACTTCTTTCGTAGAGAAACCCAACTTCTAACTTATATTGGATAATTGAATCCAAGTGCACGGGATCATTCAGCCTTCCGAAAGGTCAGCAAATGAACAAACAAATCTTTTCTACCTCCAATTTTATTTTCACCGCTACTAAAGCATAATTATGTGAGTCAACTAGGTTAACTAAATTAATCATAATTAATGTACAGCTATGTCACAACACATTTTAGCCTATTGCAGAACGAATAGGCTAAATATAACTCCAATCACTTACAAGATGCTAAGCATTCAAAGTAATTTTGTGACATTAAAAATTTTAATGGGCAAACAACATCTTTGCATGGGCTTCTAACCTTTGCAATTTTAATACTGGCCACAAAATGTCTGTGCGGGGCATCTGACAAGGTCTGTGATTGGGTTAGACGTCACTTTATATGATTTGTTAAAAATTGTAAACTAATGAGCTAATAATTGTTTGCTATGCAAGCTAATTATTACACAGTGAGGGAAGCCATAAAGCCGCAACCTGAGGAAATAGGCAAAGCAATTGTGTAGCTCCTTAATCAATCAGCTTAGTGAAATAAGCAAGATCAGAATCAGAAGAAAGTAGAAATTAGAGTGGATGAGTCCTGAGTCTAAACAGCAAGAGGAAGAAAAATTAAGACAACAGAAGAAAGACTGGATTGTAAAGGAAAAATACAAAAATTTGCAATCCAAAGATGTGCAGGATAGGTGGATTGGCCATGGGAAATACAGGGTTACAGGGATAGGGTCGGAGGGGATGGTATTCAGAGGGCCAGTGTGGACTCTATCAGTCGAATAGCCTGCTTCCACACTGTAGGGATTCCATGAAATGCAAAAGGAAATGTGGCAAAAGGTTAGAAAAATTGATTCTTTTTAAAAAATAGCTAACAGTTAATACCTGATGGAATGAAACTCCAAACTTGTAAAAGTTATGTTTTCTGTGTAATTTACAATATGATTATCACTGAGCACATCATTTAGAGATTATTTAGTTTTGAATGTCTTCAATTACTATCATGAGTATAGTTTGTATACTACATCAATATCTTTTAACGTCTGGTTTGAATCAAACCCACAATAATGAAATGAAAATCTCCTCTCCCTGCTACTTGTAAAGGCTTCAGTTGAAAAATGAGTGTGAAATTTCAATCAGCTGGTAGGTGGTGAAAAATCCCATATACACCACTCATTTTTTTTGGCACAAACGAGTGTTCAGCTGTCAGACTGACTCAGTAGTCCAAAAAAAGTGCTTGAATTCGAAGTTCAAAAATTCACACTGGTGCAGGTGAGGATTGAGTATGATCACTAATTTTGGCTGAACATATTTCAGTCGTTATCATCAAATGACATCTGATCTGCAAATACCCTACACAGACAATTCATCTTTTAATTTTTCAATATTTTCATAACTAATAAACAAGACTGAAAAATTCACATGATGTAATGCTTCTGAGATTTGTTTTTCTCACCCAGGATGCCCAAAACAATGCCTGGAGATTAATCTTTAATTCCTGGAGGCTCAAGGGGCAAGTTGAGTTGATTGGCAGACAGGAATGTAACAGTGAGATTGTCTTACAGTATTGAACTAGAGTAGTGCGACCCTTGTCTGATTTTGGCTTTGGATCGTACACTATGCTGCTTGGAACAAGAAGCAGAAGGTATTAGAAATAAGGAGCCTCACTTTGAAAAGGATAAATAGTTGTCCCAAATACTAAGAAACAACTTACATCTGTGCATTCATATTTTAAGGAATAAAACATCCCATAATTCTTAAAGTAAAAATACAGGGAATGTTGGACATTAGGAGACCTGGCAACATTTGCAAAGAAAAAAACAGAGTTAAAGTTTCAAGTCTGGTATAACTCTTCTTCAGAACTCCAACCCTTCAGACCAATTCCATTTAAGAGTCATACTGAACTCAAAACTTTAACTCTATTTCTTTCTCCACAAATGAGTTTCTCCATCATTCTCTATGTTTATTCCATGTTGCTTCACAGGAGCATTATGAGTCAAAATATGACATTTAAACACATAGATATGTTAGGTCAGATAACCAAAAGCTTGGTTTAAGTGGTAAGTTCTAAGGGCTATCTTAAAAGAGGAAGTGTTATACAGAAGTGAACAGTTGTAAGGAGGATACTCCAAGGCTTGGGGTCTAGGAAACTGAAGGTGCGATTAAAGTCAAAGATCAATAATAGTCCAGGAGTAAAGGAACTCAGATATTTTGGGGGATTTTAGGACTGAAGGTAATTATGGAGCGAGCAATTGTGAGAGAGAGATTTGCAAATAAGAATAGAAATTTTAAAATCAAGGTGTTATTTAATTATGAGATGACATATATCAGCAAGTTAGGGTGATGGGAAACAAAACTTGATGCAGGTTAATACATAAGCAGCAGAGTTCTGGATGACTCAGTTTTCCACAACACAGAGCAGGGAGACCAGTCAGGAGGGTATATATTCAAAGCTAAAGGTAACAAAGATGTAAATGTAGGTCTCAGCAGCACATCAACTGAGACAAGGATGCAGTTGGGTGATGTTACAGAGGTGGAGAGAATTGAAGTTATTTGGTCACTTTAGAGTCAGATGTGACATCATGGTTGCAAACAGAATGGCTCAATCTCAGAATGTTAATTTATTTATACTTTTATGTAAATGCAAGGAAAATTATCCATAATTTCAAAACAGTAGAGCTGCAAATTAATGAACATTGACTTGGCAATTTGATGAAATGAATTAGCTTTTGTGTAAAGATGTTATTATATTATCTGACCTACACAACTAACTTGCTGAACTAGGCGAAAATGAGGACTCCAGATGCTGGAGATTAGATTCGAGAATGTGGTGCTGAAAAATCACAGCTGGTCAGGCAGCATCTGAGAAGCAGGAAAATCGATGTTTTGAGCAAAATCCCTCCATCAGGAATGAGGCTGTGAGCTGAGGGAGTGGTCAATTCTCCTGTTCCTCAGATGCTGTCTGACCTGTTGTACTTTTCTAACTTGATGAATTGTATGGGGGAGTTTTCTCCCTCTGAAAAAGTGCAGGATAAGTGCAAGGTGGGGAGAAAGATTGGGCAGATTCATGTGGAATAGGTCCTCTAGTCTTCTCATCACAAGAATGAAGTTATCACAAATTGAGATCCTAAAGTGATTATGCCAATCAGAGTGATGACCTCTGTTCCAGGTGGACAAGAACAGTGGTACCTTTCCAACAGATACAACAAAATGTACTGTCATTATAGTTGTTGGTAGGGGGAGGGAGGGTTTGGAAGGTTGGAGGGACCCTCAATTGGTCTCAGTCTGGGGATAATAGGGGTAAGAATGGGACCACTGTAAATCATGCCTGTGCTTCTAACTTACCTGATCTCTACTTCATGCAACACCCACTGTGTGATTGCCCCTGAGAAATTACCTCCTGCGCTCATTGTTCCTGCATTTCTGGTTTGCTGTGCAACTAGAAGTCATGACCTCTGATAAGGCACTGCAGCTCACATTGGTTCCCACTCTCTGCTTTGGTGGAGTGGCACAAGATCTGGTGGACATTTATTCATCATCACGACTGTCTTCCTGCCCATTTTGATACCCACTACCACATTTGGATGAAAAAGTGGAATGTCCTGCTCTATATCTCTCCTTCTACCACCAATGGCCCCCATCACATCAACAGTTAGTATTGGTAGGAACCATGATTTTAGTCACTCTGCTGAATTCTATACTTGTGAAAATGTGTCACATTTATATGACTATGGAATTAGTAAGTATTCAGTTCTATATTTGCTAAATTAAGAGCCCAAAATTAGAATTTGAATGTGAAAAGTGAGAAACCATATGACTGTGCTCAAGGAGATGAAACATCTGTTGGTGAAATTATGTGACATCAGTGATGAAAGCTGTTTAAAAATACAGTATTTTGGGGAACATTATCTTTAGTATTTTAAAGATGAGTCTTTCTATTACCTGTACAGTCAAAAATGTGGTAATGACAGAGTTGAAGGCAGCCTGCCATCTGTGGCTAGCATGACATATTTAGTGCCATTAAACTTGGAATCAGTAACTATTTTGTAACAAACTCATGACTACCTATTGCTGTATATATTTGGACCTCAGTCTCTCAATGTTATTTAGTTGTCATGTTAACATATCATTAAGCAGTTTGCAGCACCATAATTATGTTTCTGTTAAATGCCTGGTTTTATTCATTTTAAGTAAAGTGTTTATTTTCCACATGCTTTCAAAAAACAAAAAGTTATTAGACAAAAATAATCATTGCTTATTTAAATACACAATCCATTTTTGTAGTCATTTTTATTCCAATACAAAATAATCTATTTCCACTTTATGTTTGTCTATTATTCTCCATATACAAACTGTGCACCATAAATGTGTCGTAATGGATTTAGGAAGAAAATGAGACAGCAACAGCTCCCACGATATTTGTAAAAAGGCTTACAGACAGCAAGTTAAAGAGATACATTGAACTAATTACAATTGAGGAGCTATCATTAAAAACACAGAAGTTAATGTAAAATTATGTCAAATATCATGAAAATATTAAACAACAATAAGGATTCTGGATGCACCCCAATTAAATCCACAACATGCAAATAATAGGCTTGCACAAAGGCCACTCATGCAACAGGGAAAACTTGAGAAATTGCCTCCAATACAACTTCATCAAGGTTCAAGAGTGAGTCCATTCACCAGCTGAAATAATTTGTCATAACATGGTGTTTTAAATAAAAATACCATGCTGCTTCTTTGTTTTTAATGCCTCAGAGATATGCAGATATGATACAGCATGTTATATATCCCTGCATAGAATTTTATTCAATACTTTAACACACTTATGCTTTAGCTATCACGCTCACATTTGCTAGCCTAGTGTTTAGTTTTTTTTTCAGTCCCCACATCAAGGGGTGAGTGTGCACTTACAATGCAGAGAAATATCAACAGATTCACATAATCAAACAACAAACAATTGACCAATTGAACACACACTTCTTAGCATAGCAATTGTACTACAAGCCAATGTGGCCAAATAGAGATGCTACAGAATGATGGTAGGAGACAGAGTGGGGGTAGTGGAGATTTGCTTCTCGGAGTGGAGCCTGTGACCAGCAGTATTTCATAGGGATTGGTGCTGGGTCCACTGTTGTTTGTCATTTATATAAAAAATTTGGATAAGAATTTAGGAAGCATGGTTATTAGGTTTGCGGATGACACCAAAATTGATGGCAGAGTGGAAAATGACGAAGGCTATTTAAGATTACAAAGGGATCATGATCAATTGGGTCAATGGACTGAGAAGTGGCAAATTGAATTTAGTTTGGATAAATGTGCAGTGTTGCACATTGGTAAGATGAATAAGGGCAGGGATTATACAGTTAATGGTAGGATCCTGGGTAGTGTTGCCAAACAGCGAGACCTAGGGATTCAGGAACGGAGTTCTTTGAAATTTGCATCACAGGGTAGACAGGCTGGTTAACAAGGATCTTGGAACACTTGCCTTCATTACTCAGGCCATTGGGTGGAGGAGTTGGAGTTTGTCATGTTGAGGTTGTACAGCTTATTGGTGAGGCCACTTTTGGATTACTGTGTACAGTTCTGGTTACTCTGTTATAGGAAGGATATTATTAAATTGGAAACAGTACTGAAAGAATTTAGGAGATGGTACTGGGGCTGGAGGGTTTGGAAACGCTGGGACTTTTTTCACTGGAGTATAGGAGGTTGAGGAGTGACCTTATAGAGATTTATCAAATTATAGGGGCATCCATTAGGTAAATAGCACAGGTATTTTTCCTGTGGTAGGAGAGTTCATAGCTAGAAGGCATATTTTTAAGGTGACAGGAAAAAGATTTCAAAGGGACCTGAGGGGCAACTTTTTCACATAGCGGGTATTTGTATGTGGAATGAACTGGCAGAGGAAGTATTAGTTGCAGATACAGTTACAATAGTTAAAAGACATTGGACAGGTAGATGAATAGGAATGGTTTAGAGGGATATAGGTCAAATGCAGATAAATGGGACTAGTTTAGTTTGGGAAACTTGGTCAGCATGGATGAGTTGTACTGAAATTTCTATGCTGCAAGATTCTATTACTCTGTTACACGGAATACCCTCTCTGACTCCCATTGTTGTTTCACTAATGCTCTCATCGTATCTTGATGAACAGAAAGCGACTAAAAATTGTGAGAACTACTGTCAGTGCATCCCCATCACAAATAAGAACAAACTGCAGGCTACAACATCATGGGCCAATTCCTGACCCATGTTCCCTTCTAGCTATATTTTGACCATATCTGTTGCTGTCCTTTTAAAGTAAATATGAATTGCTTTCAAGTTTCATTGTAATTCTCAATGATCAGGAAGGTGCTGTTATAACTCTTCAGATGTGTGAGTGATATATTTCTGAATTTTATTGAAATTAATGATTCCTCAAAGGCTTCCCAAAATTAAATCACATTTCTAAAAGATGAGATCCACTCTGAATCCTTGAGCTGACTCAAGCATGGATGATAAATGATGTCATAGGTTTATAGACATAATGTGATCAAGAAACAACAAACATAATTTCCCTTTTGTAACTAAAGTAAGTGTAGAATAAGGTAGCCAAGAGTACATCCATGCATTCTGTGTATCATGAGTTTTACAATGAAATAAATATAACTGATGATCTTCAAAGCCAAGTTACACAAGGCAACAACTGTGGAATGACTGAAATCGTATTTATTAACAGGAGCATGACAATCCCTTCTGCAATGTAAAACTGACTCTATAATAATGACTGAAATACTATCCAGTGCTATCTTGACTCACAGAGTCAGTCTGGACATTGAATGATAAGGTTTGCATGAGTCAATCTCTCTCACACATATTCTCACATAACATTATTCAACATTACTTTGTAAATTTTGGAAGAAAATATTGCTAGCTCACACAATACACGCCTTTCAGGAATCTTGAATTTGTTTTTTTTTACTTTTACTCTGCTTTTAATTTTTTTCATAGGTTAAAACTAAGTATGATCAAAGATTATGCTTTGTGTCACTTTCCTAGAAGCTATTTAAATCAAAATCCATTTATATGCCTTTCTTTTCAAGGCATAATTCAACAGCCCCTCCCAAAAAAAACACTGTCAATAGATCTGCTTCACGGATTTGCAGTGATTGAAGAAAACAGCTCACTATCACCTCCTCAATTAAGGTTTGGCAATAAAGATGCTCAGATTCCATGAATGAATAAATTTCAGAGCTATAAACTTTGATTTTGAATTGTGACTGATCTCTATTTCCCTCATTTCACTTTATAATTTGCAATGGGAGATTTATAATCTGTCAAACTAGAATAGATAAAAGTCTGGGATTAGCAACTTTATTGGCTGACCAATATAAACAGGGGTTTTAGAAGCTCTTCAGTTCAGGGAATGACTCTGAGCTGGCTGGCTACAGCCAGTGTACTGTGCACATGTAAATAAAGGGTGAGTTGGTGATGGGATATCAGCCTTTGTGCAGTTAATTTAGCTACTATCCAGATTCCCAGATCTTACATGGCAGAGCTCCTTTATAGTTTCATAGTTTCATAGTAAGAGAAGCAGGAGTAGGCCATTTGGTCTGAGTATCCCACTCTGCCATTCATTAAGATCATGGCTGATCTATCCATTCTCTCAGCTCCTCCTACCTGCATTATCCTCATAATCCTTAATTCCCCAATCATGCAAAAGCCCCATCCAATGTGTCTTGAATATATTTTTTAAAAGCTGCCTCTACTGTTTCCTTGGGCAGAGAATTCCATGGATTCACTACTCTCTGGGAAAAGCAGTTCCTCCTCAACTCTGTCCTCAATCTACTCCCACTAATCTTGAGGCTATGTCGCCTAGTCCTAGTCTCACCCACCAACATGTCTGCCTCTATCTTACTTGTCACTTTCATAATTTTGTACGTTTCTATAAGATGCCCTTTCATTCTTCTAAATTCTAGTGAGTACAGTCCCAGGCGGCTCAACTTCTCCTCAAAGGGTAACCCTCTCATCTCCACAATCAACCTGGTGAGCCTCCTCTGCACCGCCTCCAAAGCCACTATATCTTTCCTCTAGTAAGGAGACCATAACTGCGCACAATACTCCAGGTATGGCCTCACTAACATCTTGTACAATTACAGCAGAACCTCCCTGCTCTTAAATTAAATTTCTCCAGCAATGAAAGCCAACAATCCATTTGCCTTCCTGATAATCTGTTGCACCTGCAAATCAACTTTTAGCGATTCATGGACGAGCACTCAGAAGTCCCTCTGCACAACAGCATGCTGCAATCTTCCAAGATTTAAGTAATACTCACCTAATATTTTTAATTCCACAGTGGATAACCTCACATTTACCAACATTGTACTCCATCTACCAGACCCTTAACCTATCTAAATCTCTGCAGACCCTCCTCATTCTCTGCACAGTTTGCCTTTCCAATCAATTTAGTGTGATCAGCAAACTAATGATTCCTCAATTACATGCAGTCTCCTCTTCTTATGCATATCATGAATAGTTGCAGGCCCAACACTGACCCCTGCAGCATCTCGCTCACCACTGATGTCCAACCAGAGAAACACCCATTTATCCCAACTCTCTGCTTTCTATTGGTTAACCAGTCCTCTATCCATGATAGTACGTTCCCCGCAACTCCACGCATTCTTATCTTGTGGATGACTCTTTTGTGTGGCAGCTTATCGAACGCCTTCTGGAAATCCAAGTATACAACATCCCCCTTTTCCCCTCCATCCATTGCGCTTGTTACATCCTCAAAGAACTCCAATAACTTTGTCAAACATGACCTTCCCTTCCTGAATCCATGCTGTGCCTTCTTGGTGGAACCCTTTCCATCCAGATGTCTCACTATTTCTTCATTAATGATAGCCTCCAGCATTTTCCTGACTACAGATGTTAAGCCAACTGGCCTATAGTTATCTGCCTTTTGCTTACACCCGTGTTTAAACAGTGTCATGACATTCTCGGTTTTCCAGTCCACTGGGACCTGTCTGGAGTCCCGTGGGTTATGGTAAATTACCAATAACGCATCTACTATAACTTCTGCCATTTCTTTTAGCACCCTGAGATACATTTCCTCAGGACGAGGGGACTTACTTACCTTCGGACCCTCAAGTTTGCACAACACTACCCCTTTATTGATAACAATTGAATTGAGGTTTTCACCTCCCATCATATCCTTTAGATCATTCTTCAACTGTGAAGACTGACACAAAATAGTTATTCAAGGTTCTGCCTCTGACAGCTATCAGTCAATGGGAGATTGATACCATTCCAGTACCGACAGTGCCGGTAGAACCCAGGAAGAGGAAATGAGAAACTCAGGTAATTCGGCTGGGTTGCTCAAGACCAGTAAGGCTGGCACTGACGAGACAGTTTGATCTAAAAGACATTATGTTGTTTTCCTCTTTGGTCAGCCCTTACTGCAGCTATTCCTTTCACTAGACACAAGATGCCTAAGTGCAAGAAAGCTCAATCAAACTTCCAGATATGCCCAAAAGGATTTAAAGTCAGCTTGACCACATGGTACCCTTTGGTTGGACAGCAGGTTGAAGTACTTAAGAAGCCTTTAAGTGAGTCTCCTCAATTTTTCCTGTTTGGACTTAAATGAGAGGAGTTGAATAGGTGATGTGCTCTCTGCCCTCTGCCTTCCCACTGCATTATGGAGCCCACCTTCCAACCCACTAAATTTGGGTAAAGTATTAAATTCCGCCTAATGATAGTGAGCATTCCAAAGTTTCCAGCCAAGCCCAAGTTTAACATCACGATGTGTTAATTGTGGGAATAAATGCATAAAAATACACAATGCCCAGGGTTTATAGGAAGTGACTGTCAGCACCAGTCATTTGTATTTGTTCATAGTAAGATTTTTGTATTTGCATTTCTTGGGGTGAGAAGAGAAAGAGCAGGGGACCCTCTAAATGAGAATCAGTAGCAATTGCATATCTTTTCAATCAAGCAGATTGAAGATTTTTTACCATGTCCCAACTGGCATGTATTGGAATGGTTAATTAAATGTCAAGACATCAACAGAAATAAATTTCAGCAAAGTAAAGCACAAAAGGAAAGATGGGAATAAGAGATCAACTAAATCAGAAGAAGAAAATAAAAGTCAAATCTCAAACAATAATTGAAACACAAAGGAACAAGACGGTGTACTTAGACACTTTAGTTTGTCATGCTGGTGAGGTTGTTTGGTAGAAATTCAAGCTGTCACATCATTAAAAATTTACTTGCACTCAGGTGGACATATGCTATTTTTTTCTGGTATATTTAGTCTGTTACAGAAGTTTCAAGAATTTATGTAAATGCTGAAATGAAATGCTAAAAAAAGTTATGAGCGAACTAGTCAACTCATGACATTACATGCAAACAGAGTAAAATTCCACAAGACACTTGAGGGGTGGCATGGTGGCCCAGTAGGGGTGGCACAGTGGCCCAGTTATAGGCAGCATGGTGGTTCAGTTAGGGATGGCATGGTGACCCAGTGGTTAGCACTGCTGCCTCACAGTACCAGGGACCTGGGTTCAATTCCAACCTCAGGCAACTGTCCGTGTGGAGTTTGCACATTCTCCCTGTGTCTGTGTGAGTTTCCTCCAGGTGCTCTAATTTCCTGCCACAATCCAAAGATGTGCGGGTTAGGTGAATTGACCATCTGAATTTAGATTAGACTTACAGTGTGGAAACAGGCCCTTCGGCCCAACAAGTCCACACCGACCCGCCGAAGCGCAACCCACCCATACCCCTACATTTACCCCTTACCTAACACTACGGGCAATTTAGCTTGGCCAATTCACCTGACCCGCACATCTTTGGACTGTGGGAGGAAACCGGAGCACCCGGAGGAAACCCACGCAGACACGGGGAGAACGTGCAAACTCCACACAGATCAGTCGCCTGAGTCGGGAATTGAACCCGGGTCTACAGGCGCTGTGAGGCAGCAGTGCTAACCACTGTGCCACCGTGCCGCCCATAATAATTGTCAACAGTGTTCAGGGATGTTTAGGTTGGGTGCATTAGTCAGGTATTAAATGTAAGAGAATGGGTCTGGGTGGGCTACTAGGTAAAAACAATGACTGAAAACCAGATTCTGGATTAGTGGTGCTGGAAAAGCACAGCAGTTCAGGCAGCATCCAAGGAGCAGTAAAGTCAATGTTTTGGGCAAAAGCCCTTCATCAGGAATACAAGCAGAGTGCCTGAAGGGTGGAGAGATAAATGAGAGGAGGGTGGGGGTGGGGAGAAAGTAGCATAGAGTACAATAGGTGAGTGGGGGAGGGGATGAAGGTGATAGGTCAGGGAGGAGGATGGAGTGGATAGGTGGAAAAGAAGATTGGCAAGTAGGACAAGTCATGGGGACAGTGCTGAGCTGGAAGTTTGGGAGTGGGGTGAGGTGG
The DNA here is from genome assembly GCF_020745735.1 of Hemiscyllium ocellatum. Classification (NCBI taxonomy): domain Eukaryota; kingdom Metazoa; phylum Chordata; class Chondrichthyes; order Orectolobiformes; family Hemiscylliidae; genus Hemiscyllium; species Hemiscyllium ocellatum. The sequence continues at coordinate 35,072,295 of NC_083429.1, forward strand.
GGGAAGGGGACGACTCTTCAGAGGGCCAGTATGGGCTTGTTGGGCTGAAGGACCTATTTCCACAATGTAGGGATGCTTTGAAAAAACACACTTCATGGGAGCTTACTTAGACAGAAACTGCTACTGACCTAAATTTGGAGGTCAGGTGACCAAGATTTTGGTCAAATAGATAGCACTGGCAAAGGTGAAGGTTTCAGCATTAAATATACTGAGAAAGGACAAAAATGGTAGGGATATCAAGAAGGTGGTCTTTTCATTGGAGAGGAATTGAGATTGAGGCGAGGTAGTACACTGTGGTAGTGAAGATTTGGTCAGGGAGGCAGATTGAGTTGATAGAAAGTGTTTGGAGTTTGAGATGAGGAGGAACTGATAGGAACTCATACCTCACCAGAGAAAGATAATAGAATTAAATCCATAAAAGGTTGCAGAGATATTAAGAAGAGAAAATGTTCTTTGATGATGGAGGATGTAATTCACCCTTTTAGCAGGGCTGGAGAAACAGTGCAAATCTGGTCAGTGTGATTGAAACACGAAGTTGTGACAAAGACAGTTGTGCATTGGAAAGGGGAGCACAAATTCAAGTACACAGAAGATGAAAGGCAGTTTGGAGATGAAGCGATAGTTTACAAAGACAAAGGATCCAGGCTAGGAAGCTCTCAACAGAGGTTGGTGAAGATGGTTTTGAAAGATGAGAAGACAAAACCTAAGAAGAGAGAACCATCAGCTAGCATGTGGGTGAGGAAGGGAGTAGATTTAGAATAGTCTTAATTATCACGTGTGCTCGAATGAGTGCAGTGAAAAGTTTATAATGTTGCCTCTCAGTACTGTTATAGGTACAGGGTCTCCAGGTACAGATACTTTTAATATTATTACAGAATTGAAATAGTAAACAAAAAAGACGAGCATGGGGAAACAGTGTTTCAAAGTCCAGATTGATAATAAAAAGTATCTGAAAGTACTCAATTTGTAGTCCTTTTTCACTGACGCCATACTCCCCAGGCTTCCGAACAGGAGGCCTTTGCTGCATTCACGTGCTGCCCTCTGTGCCAGACTCACCTCAAGGACACCCCACTGGCCGGTCGGTGCTCACTCTGCTCCCACTCTGGGCTCCGGCCCACGACTCAGCTCCCAGCCCGGCCTGCACTCACTCTGTTCCTGCTTCTGGCTTTGGCCCATGACTTAGCTCATAGGTCACCAGAGATATATTTCCCTCCCCACCCCTATCAGCATTCCACAGAGATCATTCCCTCCATGACTCCTTCGTTAGGTTCATGCCCTCCAACAACCCACCCTCAACACCCGGCATCTTCCCTTGCCACCGCAAGAGGTGTAAAACCTGTGCCCATACCTTTCCCCTCACCCCCATCCAAAGCTCCAAAGGATCCTTCCACATCTGACAGAGATTTTCCTGCTCATCCAAACAACTCATCTATTGTGTCCGTTGCTCTCGATATGGTCTCCACTGCATTGGGGAGACATGACGCCAACTCGCAGACCATTTCAGGGAAAATCTCTGGGACATTTGCACCAAACAACCCCACCGCCCAGTGGCTATCCACTTCAACGCCTCCTCCCACTCCGCCAAGGACATGCAAGTCCTGGGCCTCCTCCACCACCAAATTTTAGCACCCAACGACTGGAGGAAGAACACCCCATCTTCCACCTTGAGACCCTTCAACCACACAGCATCAATGTCGATTTCTCCAGTTTCCTCATCTCCCCTCCCCCCACCTCATCCCAGATCCAATCCTCCAACTCGGCACTGCCCTCTTGAACTAACTGTCTATCTTCCTTCCCACTTATCTGCTCCACCCTCCACTCCAAACTATCACCATCACCCCCACCTTTATCTACCTATCACCTTCTTAGCTACCTTACCCCCAGCCCCAACCCCATATATTTATCTCTCAGCTCCTTCCCCCACCCCCAACATTCCCGATGAAGGGCTTATGCCTGAAACATCAATACTTCTTCTCCTCAGATGCTGCCTGACATGCTGTGCTTTTCCAGCACCAGACTTTTCGACTCCCAGCTCAGTCTGCTCCCACTCTGGGCTCCAGCCTGTGACTCAATTCCAAACTCAGCCTGCACTCACTCTTCTCCTACTCTGGGCTTCGGCTGTGACTCAGTTCCAAACTCAGCCTACACTCACTCTGCTCCCACTCTGGGCTTTGGCCTGCACTTCAGCTCCCAGCTTGGCCTGCACTCACTCTGTTCCTGCTCCAGCTTCCGGCCTGTGACTCAGCTCCCAGCTTGGTCTGTGCTCACCCTGCTCCTGCTCTGGGCTCTGGCCTGTGACTCCCAGATCAGCCTGCACTCACTCTGCTCCTGCTCCAGGCTCCAGCCTGTGACTTAGCTTCCAACTCGGCCTGCACTCACTCTGCTCCCACTTTGGGCTCCGGCTGTGACTCACTTTAAGGACCCATCTTCCAGGTCTGCCTGTGCATGGTCTGGTCTCACTCGGAGCTCCAGCTGTGACTTGTTTCCCAACCTGGCCTGGTCCCTGACACGTCTCTGTTGCTGGGCTGGTCATAGGCTCCTTTCTCCATTCCCTCCAGGAAGGATACTTAAAAGGTTATTTGTGTGTGTGTGTGTGTGTGTGGTGGGGGGGGGGGGGGGGGGGGTGTGGATAGTGAAGAAAAACTGCAGCAAAAAAGGAAAAAAAGAAACAAAAAAGGTAAAGGAACTGCCGAGCAGAGCAACTCCGTTTGGAGCATCTTACTCTGCTGCCATCTTTAGTTTGCCTCGAGAGGAAGGACAGCTAGTAAGTTTGTGGTAATATGGAAGGCTTAGTAGGAGATAGGAGGGAACGTAGAGAAATGTAGGAGTTCAGCATCAGGGTCAGAGCAGCTCGAGGAATGTATTTGGTTTGGTTCTGCTTATCTTATAACCTCAAACTTCATAACAAGCAAGTGCATGGGTTCCTTGCTTTTGTAAGTAATAATATGGAAGACAAGGGATTTAAGAGAATATAATGGAGAAAAGACATTGGGGGTTATTTTTACACATTAAGGTGACCTTGTAGGATTGAATGTTTTCTGAAGAGGAAAGTAAGACTCAGGAATGTTTGATAGAATCCAGTTAAATCCGATTATACTGGACCAAGCCAGTTGTGTTGGTGATCCACTCAGATTAAAGCTTCTCAAACTTGAGGATCTGGATGGAGTGGGACACACTGCAGGGAACAACCAAAGTAAGAAACAATAAAGAATCTGTTGAGGCCCCAGAGCGTCAATTGACAGAATGATTGCTAGCTGCAAGATATCATGAAGAATGTTTCAACCAAATGTTTAAAGACTGCAACAAAAGTGAAAGCAACTTATACCAGAAGTAGAGATCACATTCCTTTCTTTTATAAAGAAGTAACAAATGCATTCGATATCATAGGTAGTTACAACAGTGATCCAGAACAAAAATAAAAATATCATCCATTAACAAAAATGCATATCAATTCTAGTCAGTTCCATGTTCATCAGTCTCTGCACATCCATTATGTGTAAAGTTGAAGTTATTAAGAACATATATGCATATTGTTATGGTCAGTTTTCTGTTATCTGCTCATTTCTGGAGTGATATTCCTACCGTGGGAAGTATTGTTTCCATGGTGAGAGTTTGATCAGAATTGTCTTTGAGATTCAGTGGGTAATGTTCTGCCATTTTGAGACCAAGTGTGGGAGCTTGTCAAAAAGAAGGTATGTCCATTTGAGGGTGTGTTGGGTTTTCTTACACAGCTATGTTCTTCTCAGCTCATTGCAAAAGCATGCACAGTTAAAATGCCAAGTTTTATGGGCAGGTAGAGAGTACCAGCTGATCCTCCAGCCCAGGGCCATCCAGTTTTCAACATCCTGGCACTACGTTCAAAAGATGCCTTCTCTCACTCTGCAAGGCAGGAACTTCCCTCAACCTGGACTTATCAAGTGGTCTCACCCCTGAATATACCAGAGGCCAGAAGAAAAGCATTGCTACACTTGAGCAATGCCTCCCTAGAGATTTTCCTGAATGCTGCCCAGATGAGAAGGGAATACGTTTTCCTGAGACATGTCAGCAGGAGGTTAACCTGACTGACATAACCAGCCTTGATAGAACTGAACCATAGGGTGCCACAGGAGGATGGATGATTGGCTGTGTGCCAGCAAGGATTGTATCAATGTTTTACTTAATGTTTAGCCATGATCAGTGCGAGTTAGCATTGTAAGGTTGCCACTGGAGCATGCCATCACACACAATTACAGGCAGCCGTATCAGAAGACTCATGTGCTTTCAATATCAACAACAGTCAGCAACACATACACCATCAGCTCATTGACCTTTTTACACAACTCGGAGAATGTATACTTCTGATCAGTTTTCACCAAGGATTGCATAGGACGAGGGCACAATCACAAAAGATGCCTTGAGCTTGAACACCTCACTGGTATCTCAGAGGCTGGTATTCAATGGGAGCATTCTAAGGCTTTATTTTATATCTTTAGCATGAAATAAAGCCTTAGAATGCTGCTCACAGCCTCAGGTTTCATTCCTCAGGAATAAGATGGAGTGTGTTCAGTAATGAACCAGAATTATATCAGCACTTTGAGGTTGTGTTTATGAGGCCAGATTGCAGAAATGTATTTAGGGAGTTGAAGGATGGTCCAGTGGCAGTTACTTAACATGATAAAAGAAATAAATAGGTTAGATAAAGATTAGTGAGTGAATACAGAACAAGAATAGGTTCTTTTCAAGAGATAAGTTCGGACTGAAATTTGAAAGAATCTGTTCCACACATAGTTTGGAACATTTTTATTGAGCAAGTTAGGAATGCTCAATCAATTGATATTTTCCAGACTGTGATCAACAGATTTTCATTTTGCATAGGGATCAAAGTCAGATAAAGACACCATAGTCTTACCAGAAACATAGGGCTTCTTTCTCATTACAGAGAAGGATGGAGAGAGATAACTGTGATGATTTAATCAGAGGATTATCACATCTCAGGTGAGGGAAAAGATGGCAAAGGAGAGTCCTTCATGGCAACCGCAGCTGGTGTGGAAACGAACTCATGCTGTTCGTGATACTTTGCATCACAAACCAGCCATCTAACCAACTGACCGACAAAATACAATCAGTTAAATGGATTTGAGGTACAAATCAATCGTGATTGAACTGATAAAGGGATTTTCCCAAGACTTGGCAGCAGGAGGCTAACTTGACTGAGAAAAGCAGCCTTGATAGAAGTTAACCAGTGTGCTATAGGAGGATGAATGATTGGCTGTGCTTCGTCAAGGACTATAATATTGTCTGCTCCATGTTTATGTCACCATGAGTGCAAATTAGCATTGTAAGGTTGCTACTGCAGAGCACCACCCCAAAGAGTGAATGGTGGTAATAGCCTGAGGACTGATTAGCCTACTTGAACTACATTCCTGTGAATGATATAGGCACACGGTGCTGCAATAGGATGGTTTTCCTTATTACCTAAGCTCCCTTTCTGATCTGGTGAGACTAGGAAATGTCAGTCTTCTCAAAAATTAGATTACTGGATGTGAAGGCAGCAACAATCAATCACAACACAGACATTTGACATCACTGAGAAAGGCCTGACTCAAAATGGGGGAGATTCCCAATAAGTAGAAAAGGTGGGAATTGGACTTTCAGGAAAAGTGACAGGAGGCAATTTTTCCAAAGAGATCGGGACCGAGTCTTTTTTTTTGTTGATGCAGTGAGCAAGTGTGCAAGATCAACAAGTACAATCAGGTCAATAAATGTCAGAACTGGTGACAACCTCAGCTGAATGGGGGATATCCTTCATCATGCACAGAGCTCCTTCTCAATGTTCTCCCTGATGGGAAATGTCTGTACCATACAGTCCAACAAAAATCTGATTTTCAAGGGGAGTTACTTTTGAAAGAAACCCATCAAGGAGAAGAGCCCTGTGAGAAAGTCAACAACATTCACCAGTTAAAGTGTGAATGTAAATGCTATTTGAATTTTTAAAATTAATAAATAAAATCCTCTTTTACACTCACCAACAACCTTGCAGCTTTCTTCTCTTGGTTTTATATTAAAAGTTGTGGTTTAGAATAGGTCAGTGACTACAAGTAAAAGTGGGGCAGAGTTCCAGCAAATTTAGGTTATGTGGCAAAACGTAACCTCACAAAATAGGACATTTTCTCTAAACAGTATGAGTGTGGGTGTGTCGCTACCCTAACTGTACTGTACAGAACAGTGTAATTGATTAATTTAGGTCTTCTATTCTATAGTGACTGTACAATTGCTGAGGGAATATTTGTTTGGCAAATATTTTTCTGATGCATATGAGAAAAGATGAACAGCTATTGGAGCATAAACAGGTGACAACCATTTCCTGTCAGAGCAATTCCTTACAAAATCACAGTCAACTTGGCTTATTTAAAATTTAAAGAAAGCCAACCAGCTAGCTATAGTCATCATTAACTGGAGCATTTCCATGACTATGTATCACCACTTGCCAACCAATCAGCACTTAACAGTTGTTTTTGCTTTACTCTGGTATTTCTTGTGAATTGTCCTGATGACTGTAAGATGAAAAGCTTTGAGAAAATATATCTTTTCTCAGCAAAATCTATCTTTTCAATCAAGCCTTCAGGTAACTTTTCCTAACTGCCGCTCTGTGGCTTAACAGCTATTTTTTTCTTCCATTTACTGCTATTTATTTTCAACTCTCTGACTTAGGCTGTTTTCCACATTGAAAAAGCAGTATAAGTGTAATGCCATTGCAATCAGAATACAGGTTTACGTAGCTACATTTGACCAATGATCTAAAGCACAGCTCCATGTGGTGGACATCATAAAATTCCAACATTGTTTTCACTACCAAGAGTTACTCATTCGTTGAGTTACATGTTAAGCTTGGCTAAGAGGTGGTGCAGGTATCTCTTCAGCGTCACCACCTGGTAGAGTAAACCGATCCAATCAGAATGTAAATTGGATGAGATACCCAACAATTGGGCAATTCACTCCATCAGGTTACTCCCTCCCTAGCCCCATCAGGCTTTGAAGATGAGAATGACCCTCATCAAGTCGGTGAGTCAGAGCTGTTTTTAATATGCAGGAATATTTAAAAGAAATATGAAACTATATTTCTGGGCCCTATTGCAAAAGCTTGCTCAAACAGATTGCTGTCAAAATCAGGTATAGTGCAGATCTGTGTTGGAAATCCCCAGCACAGCAGTTCATTTATGATGTGCAGTTTACAGTGGAATTCATTATACAGAAGGTCGGCTTCATTCATATAAAAAGAGCTCCAGGTGAAGCAGAACAAAGGATGGTTTTCATTACTGCATAGTGAGGGGTGTGGGCATAGAATTTGCTGCTGCAAAGCTGCTCCATAAGAGGAGGTCACAGAGCTAATTAACACAGGAACTTTACACTATCAGGAATTTTCCCAGGATATAAACAAATAGTATCAAGCACCTCAAGTAGCTACATTACGGTTTCTTATTTTTGAAAGAAAAATAGGGAACCTTAATACAAAAAAACTTGCATTCACATATGGCCTTTTACGGTTCCAGGTCAGTCTGAAGTATTTTGCACCAAATGAAATATTTTTGAAGTTTAATCACTGTTGTAATGTTGGACAGACAGTAGCCAATTTGTGTCCCACATTATCACAACCAGTAACATGATAATGACCAGTTAATCAATTTTTGAAGAAGTTGATTGAAGAAGCATTGTCCAGGATAGGAGGGAAAGATGAGGTAATTTATTTACTCAGAGAGTTGTAGGGTATGGAATGACCTGCCTGCAACAGTAGTAGACTCACGAACTTTAAGGGCATTTAAATCATCATTGAATAAACATATGGATGAAAATGGAATAGTGTAGATTATCATCGAAGGCTGAAGGCCTGTAGTGCGCTGTAATATTCTATATTATACGGGGCGGCACGGTGGCACAGTGGTTAGCACTGCTGCCTCACAGCACCAGAGACCTGGGTTCAATTCCCGACTCAGGCGACTGACTGTGTGGAGTTTGCACATTCTCCCCGTGTCTGTGTGGGTTTTCTCTGGGTGCTCCGGTTTCCTCCCACAGTTCAAAGATGTGCAGGTCAGGTGAATTGGCCATGCTAAATTGCCCGTAGTGTTAGGTAAAGGGGTATGGGTGAGTTGCAGGTCGGTGTGGACTTGTTGGGCCGAAGGGCCTGTTTCCACATTGTAAGTAATCTAATCAAATTATACGTTTTATGTATGAAATGTTGTCGATGTTCAAAATCGGTCTTCATGCCTCACCACCTAACTTTACTTACTCCTCATTAAATAGAAAGACCAATGATTTATGGTATGTTTCTATGAGAAATTTCAGTCTCATGGTACAGTCTGAAAACATCTTCTATATCTCTGTAACTGAGAGAGCATTCTTTTCTATAACTGCATGACATGTCTCTATATCTGACAATGTTATGAAGATGCATTTTCCAACACCTACATCTTTGCTCACCCACAGTTATGATGATTGGAAAGGATGGATTGTTGTGGACCTGGATATCTGCAGATGGCAGTGTGCTCTTGATCTTTTGGAAAGCATCCTCCTGATGTGACTGAACAGCATCATTCTTGTATTTAGAGTCATAGAGTCATAGTCCATGCCAACCAGATATCCCAACCCAATCTAGTCCCACCTGCCAGCACCCAGCCCATATCTCTCCAAACCCTTCCTATTCATATACCCATTCAAATGCCTTTTAAATGTTGCAATTGTATCAGCCTCCACCACATCCTCTGGCAGCTCATTCTCTACAGGTACCACCCTGTGCATGAAAAAGTTGCCCCTTAGGTCTCTTTTATATCTTTCTCCTCTCACCCTAAACCTATGCCCTCTAGTTCTGGACTCCCCAGTGCCAGGGAAAATACTTTGTCAATTTATCCTATCCATGTCCCTCATAATTTTGTAAACCTCTATGAGGTCACCTCTCAGCCTCCGATGCTCCAGGGAAAACAGGCCCAGCCTGTTCAGCCTCTCCCTGTAGCTCAAATCCTCCAACCCTGGCAACATCCTTGTAAATCTTTTCTGTACCCTTTCAAGTTTCATAACATCTTTCCAAAAGGAAGGAGACCAGAATTGCACGCAATATTCCAACAGTGGCCTAACCAATGACCTGTACAGTCGCAACATGACCTCCCAACTCCTGTACTCAATACTCTGCCCAATAAAGGAAAGCATACCAAATGCTTTCTTCACTATCCTATCTACCTGTGACTCCACTTTCAAGGAGCTATGAACTTGTACTCCAAGGTCTCTTTGTTCAGTAACACTCCCTAGGACCTTACCATTAAGTGTATAAGTCCTGTTAAGATTTGCTTTCCTAAAATGCAGCACCTCGCATTTATCTGAATTAAACTCCATCTGCCACTTCTCAGCTCATTGGCCCATCTGATCCAGATCCTATTGTAATCTGAGGTAACCCTCTTCGCTGTCCACTACACCTCCAATTTTGGTGTCATCTGCAAACTTACTAACTGTACCTCTTATGCTCGCATCCAAATCATTTATGTAAATGACAAAAAGTAGAGGGCCCAGCACCAATCCTTTTGGCACTCCACTGGTCACAGACTTCCAGTCTGAAAAACAACCTTACATTTTCATGAAGTCAGCCAGAGTTGACAAGTTAGGTGAAGGTTTTGCCAACAAATTTCTCATATTTAGAAATCTTTGCTGATCATCAACCAATTTCAGAAAGGGAAATTCCAGAACAGCCATTTTTCACTGTGGATCTGATGTTATCCCATCTTTGTCAACAGTGGAAGTATATAAATTGCTTGGAAAATTCACACGTCACTGAGGGAAAGCCTTTCAGCCTGTAGGCATTTTAATATTGCATATGTGCCCTCGGTTCATGCTCCTTGACCATTTTCCCATGTATCAATATATCATTCATGTGGCAAATCTTGTACGCCTTGTAGAATATTGGACAGTCAGTTGAAGCAAAATCCTCCTAATGGAGTGATAAAGCAGCAGACTAAGTACAACAAAACCAATCCAAAGTGAAAACATTATAAAAAAAGCTGTCACTTGAAATTAACCACACTAACTTTCAAAAACAAAATTCTCTTTGAAACTTGAGGATGTGATCCTTTAGGAGTGCTTCCTTTTAGAGTGAAGATATCACAACTTCAGGTTAATCACATCAAATGAAAATAATGAAACTCCACAATAATGCTGCCATCAAAAACTTTGAGCAGCTCCATCACTTTAGTTCATTCTCTTCCCTGCATTTAGGAAAGCACGGTGGCTCAGTGGTAAGCATTGTTATCCCACAGCACCAGGGGCCTCATGCGACTGCCTGCGTAGAGTTTGCACATTCTCCATCTGTCTGTGTGAGTTTCCGTCAACTGCCCTGGTTTCCTTCCACAAGCGGCACGGTGGTACAGTGGTTAGCACTGCTGCCTCACAGCGCCAGGGACCTGGGTTCAATTCCCACCTCAGGCGACTGACTGTGTGGAGTTTGCACGTTCTCCCCATGTCTGCGTGGGTTTCCTCCGGGTGCTCCGGTTTCCTCCCACAGTCCAAAGATGTGCGGGTCAGGTGAATTGGCTATGCTAAATTGCTCGTAGTGTTAGGTAAGGGGTATATGTAGGGGTATGGGTGGGTTGCGCTTCGGCGGGTCGGTGTGGACTTGTTGGGCCGAAGGGCCTGTTTCCACACTGTAAGTAATCTAATCTAACCTAATCCAAAGATGTGCAGGTGAGGTGGATTGGCCATGTGAAATGCAGGGATAGGTTAAGGGGTAGGTCTGATGGAATGCCCTTCAGAGCATTGGTGTGGACTTGATGGGTTAACAGCTTCCAAATCTAAGGATTCTATGATTCATATAAACTCAGTGTGCCTTATCCCAACACTTTCCAAATTCCATCATCTCCATTGTTGTTTCTGTGAAGCTATTAACTTTCTGATTGGTCAGGGCAGTCCAGTTATTTGCATACCTCATCGATGGTTTTCCTTACGTTCTAACAATAAAAAGCTCAATAAAGTCCCAGCAAATGTGAGATTTCCCATCAGTTATGCACCCATTCAGTAAGAACAGAATCGATTTCTCAGTTTGTTGTCCCGTTTCCTCTTTTCTACTAATTTATTCTTCTAAATATTTTGTGTGAACTTGAAGGGCTAACAAGTTTAAAATATAATTCTTAGAAAATTCCAAACAGTAGTGTGAAGACAATTTATTTTAATTGATTCATAGTTGAGAGGACATAATTGCTGAAATATCTTGAGATAGTAATAGCATTGACTGAGATTAATTTATTGCTCACACCATCAGAGTCACACATGCCTCTCAGAGAATGTTCCCAATACCATTGCATTCACTGTTTCAACATAATTAATCAAAGACTGGACAGAGATAGACACAATTTCACCTAGTTTTAGTCTTGTTGGCATTAAGTATTGAAAATCTTGCACTAACACCACTGAAAGCTAAAAATAAGTGCCCCATTTGAAATTAATTCTGTAGATCATAAGGATAATTATCAAACTTTAACCTAGATATATTCAGTAGTTCTCATTGCTTCAGTGTGACTCTGCTCCCAAAAATGTGCCCTCTAGTGTTCCACACTGAATTTACTGCAGGTATAATCCAATCATTTGGATCCAGAATTTGAGTTATTGCTAAGGTTAATCAGTTACTGAAAGGACAATCAATGCATTCAAACAGGTTTGGGAATGAGAGTTTTGAGAAACAGAAAAAGCTACACTGAAGAAAATGGAACATGACGCCATTTTTAATACTTTCAATTTAAACAGAAAATTGGAATGGTGCCTTAGAATGGAGATCACAAGGCTTTCAGGTGGAGCTCAAAAAGAATACTTTGTGATGCCTAAAACTTACAGCTGTACGAGGAGTCCTGTCCATCATTGCTTTGTAATATATAAACTCATTGAGTCATAGAGATGTACAGCATAAAACAGACCTTCGGTCCAATTCATCCATTTGGACCAGATATCCTAATTAATCTAATCCCAGTTGTCAACATTTGGCCCATACCTGTCTAAACCCGTCTATTCATGTACCTATCCAGATGCCTTTTGAATGTTGTAATTATATCAAACTCCACGACTTCCTCTGGCAGCTTATTCCATACACGCACCACCCTCTACATGAAAAAGTTGCCCCTTAGGACCCTTTTAAATCTGTCCCCTCTCACCGTAAAGCTATGCCCTCCAGTTTTGGACTCCTCCACCCCAGGGAAAAGACTTAATATATTTATCCTATCCATGTCTCTCATGATTTTATAAACTTCTATAAGGTCACCTCTCAGCCTTCGATGCTCCTGGGGAAGTAACCCCAGCATATTCAGCTTCTCCCTATGGTTCAAACCCTCCAACCCAGACAACATCCTTGTAAATCTTTTCTCAACCCTTTAAAGTTTCACTACATCCTTCTTAGAGTAGTGAGACTAGAATTGCATACAGTATTCCAAAATTGCCTAAGCAATGCTCTACACAGCAACAACATGACTTCCCAACTCCTCTACTCAATAGACTAACCAATAAAGAAAAGCAATGTTTGTAAGCATTTAAAAAAAAGTGCATTTATATATGGCTTCCATAACCTCAGGCCATTTCAAAGTGTTTCAAAGACAATAAAGTATTTTTGAAGTCTAGTCATTGTTATAACACAGAAACTCACTCTCTAATGAAATTGAAGGTGTACATACACTGCAGCAGTTCAAGAAAGCAGCCCACCACCACCTTTTCAACAGAAATAGGGATGAGCAATGAAGGTCCAGATAGCAATGCCCACATCCCATGAGTGAATAAGGAGAAATGTGGCAGACATTTGCATTCAGCAGACTCCCACAAACAGCAGTGTGATCATGGCCAGATAATCTTTTTTAGTGATGTAGCTTGAGGGATCATTGTTGACCAAGATGCCAAGATCTCTTCCTAAAATACTGATATGGTATAATTTACATCATTGTATACAGGCAGATAGGATCTCAGGTTAATGGCGTTTAAAAAGACAGTGCCTTTGACTGTGCAGTACTCCCTCGATCATGGATTTAAGAGCATTGATTTTGTTCTCAAATCTTTGAAAAAGGGCATGAAACCATAAGCTTCTGATAGATTAGAAAAATATATAAGAGAGATTGTAGGTAAGCAATTTAGTCAATATTGGAGTGGAAATTATCTTCCTGATATTTCAACATTTACAAGTATAAAATGCAATCTCTCTCCTAATATGCAAGTAAGTCCATCAGCCTACATCAATGGCTTGAAAATTCATGAAATCATAGTTTAGTTATGTATGCTACCATATATTTATACATGAAATTAACAAACAAAAAGTAATGGATTTTTGAATGAATGGATGTATGGAATTTTCATTCTTTCTGGGACACAGAGGTTAATGCTTCTGGGCATGATTTGGTTTGAAAGGTCAAAATATTTTGCCCAGTGGACTTTCATGTTGCTTTTAGCATTTTTACTACCTTCAAATATTGATCAGTTATTTTGCTGCATCTTCACACTTTGATGTTCAATTGTCTGAAAGAGCTAACCTCTAGACAATTAAGTATTATTCTTTGAAGAGAAATAAAAGCATTAAGTACTTAAAATAATAAGAAGATCTGACAGTATCTGTGAAAGAGGAAAACAAATTTGAAGTTTTAGCTTCTTGACATGTCTTTCTCTTTTAGCTTATTATCTTCCTTGACTTCCATTTTCCTTCTTGAGCTTAATCATTGAACTCTCAAAATTAACTTTAACAGCCACATAACTTTCAGAACTGGGACTATGATTTCCAAAGTATGTTGTTATGAGGGATTACGCCATTGATTTAAAAATTCATTGCAATAAGGCATTATGCCATTGAAATAAATTAAATGCAGTAAATGCTAATCTGATTGAGTCTTTTTTCAGTGTTGTGAAATTCGTATTGACACTTAGAACTTTATTTTATTTCATCTTTGTATGAGTCTTAAGGTGCCTATGGTATGTACTGGATCAGTTGATATGGAGGTGTAAGGTGTTATGGACTAGACCAGATCCCTTCCAAATATTTTAACAAGGTAGCGTAGACCCTAACATTTTCTTATTTTAAAGGTAAATGTGAAGGGTTGTGTTCCAGTTGAAATGGAATTAGTCAAACTAGTTGATTTTAAGCAAAACAGAATTTATTTCAAAACTATAATTAAAATACAACCAAAGAAGGAGGAATTTAGAATAACTTATCTCTATTGGAAAACTAAGAGGAACAATCGATATAGTAACTATTACTAATGAACTGTTCCAATACATTAGCATCCATAAACATACTCCTTAGCAAAAAAGGAAAATTCAGACAGATTCTCGCATTCTCCAACCCACAAGCAAAGAAAAATCAGAAGAAAATCCAGAGAGAGTAGCAGCCAGGAGTTATTTTTTTGAAGACCCCAATAGCTTCTGATGTTACCAAGGAACCAAAACCCAGAAATCCTAATCTGTGAGAGCTGGCCACACCCATTCAGGCTGTAAAAAATAAACTCCAAGACCTCCCAAGCCATTTACTCAAGTGGTCTTCACCAGCCAGCTCTGTATCTCTCATTCAATCCCTCTGTTGAAAGAAACCAGGACAAAACAATCTCTTTGGTGGGCGGCACTGTGGCATAGTGGTTAGCACTGCTGCCTCACAGTGCCAGAGACCTGGGTTCAATTCCCGCCTCAGGCGACTGACTGTGTGGAGTTTGCACGTTCTCCCCGTGTCTGCGTGGGTTTCCTCCGGTTTCCTCCCATAGTCCAAAGACGTGCAGGTCAGGTGAATTGGCTATGCTAAATTGCCTATAGTGTTAGGTAAGGGGCAAATGTAGGGGTATGGTGGGTTTCGGGTCGGTATGGACTTGTTGGGCCGAAGGGCCTGTTTCCACACTGTAAGTAATCTAATCTTAAAGCCACAACATTGTCACAAATAGTTAAGAGTGATATGTAGGGTCATGAATTGGAATAAGTTAGCCATAAGCTGGCATGGGTTTACAGAAAGGCCATGAGGTTAGGTAAAGGCTTTAAATTTTGGCAAAAAGTGAGGTCTAATTCACCCTAATTCTTTCTTCATCATAATTCTGCTTCTTTGCTGAATCCTTACACCTAATTTGTTAAGGAAACAAAGAGTTAGACACAACATGCACCAGGGTCCTGGATGCCATATATCTGTTTGAAAGTACATCAATCTTTTTCTCAAACCCACGGATGAAGGAAGTACTGAAATTGAGAATTTAGTGAAATATCTCAAGTCTACAATTATAGGTCTATCATTTCTCTGACTTTCTTTTCCAGGATTGTGAAAGAACTCTCACTAGATGCAACGGTCATATAAAATAATACAAAAGGACATTTTTATTACTTAACAGCAGTAACATACTTGCACTTATACAGTACTATCTCATCCAGATATGACGGTAAAATTGCAGAGATAGTTAACTTTCAGCACCTCACTACCAGACTCTTTCAAAAGTAAAGAATAATATTTAGCTTGAGAACAGCATAATAAGCTGCATATTATTCTGGATGATTATTTAGACTTGTGTTAAATACTGTTTTTAAGTTGATTTAGTACAATTTATAACGTGGCACCAAATTTATCATAATCAGAAGAGGATCATTATATCGCCAGCAGGATAAAGATAAACTGAAGTCACTGTTTGAAATAACTTATGAAGCAAGTCACTATTAGTGCATTAAACAATTTAGCAATCAATACATAGCCATAACAAGTATCTTGGGGAGTCATTTTACTGTGTTTCTTCACTCTTGGCTGCGTAATGTGTATAAAATTGCAACAAACCATAATTGGAGAGACTACTGATTTTTTTATTATCATTGATTACTTTTCCATGGTCATTAGATCCTGGCAGATAATATTAAGAAATTCTTCTTTTAATTTAATGTATAATTTTACTAAAATGGAAACGCATTGAAACAAAGTTTGCAATTGAGTCTTGCAGCATTTGATGTTTTAAACACGCGATTCCTATGTGAGGGCAGTTTGCACATTGCTCTGTGTAGGATGTTTCCAATGATTGAACACCAGTGTCTAGCACAAATCTGATGAGCCAGCTTTGAAATTTGGAAGTTTTGGCTGAATCTTACTTTTATTGGCTAAGAGCCAGTTGCCTTGAGTTTTTTTTTGGAGGGATTCTTTTCCTGAGGCCCGACAAGATCTCCTACTGTATCTTACTGGGGCACGTCACAATACAAGTTAGTACCAATGTATTGGAAGGGTGCCATGATGGTCAGGAGAAGATGATGTCAGTATCCACGGATGAGGAATGCATGTGGCTTGAGCTCATGAACCATGCTGTAAAATAGGGTTTGGTGCTGAGCAACATGTTCTGGTTGCAGTCAGCAATCAACTGAATTTGACAGATATTCTCGAAATCCTCTGCATTTAACATCGAGATTTTTTGATGTTGGGGTTCTATGTCATGTTTAGTGAGATAGGAATCTGAATTGTAATGATGTGAGTTGTCATACTAATACAGTGTTTAACAAGCCACAGTCCCCTTAATTAGCAACTTGTGGCTGTATAGTGCAAAAACATGCCTTGGCACTTGGCAATAACGTAAAACTGACTGTGAGATGCTTCCAATGTCAAGATAGACCTTGCCTGACTTTTTGACTGATTCTACCACAAAACCTGCCATAGCCCATCTTCCTCAGACCCCAACAAGATTCTTTCACAGTGCTAATCTATCAAAGAGTCCTATGAAGTTCAATCAAGACACTATCTGAACCAATTCTCAACTCTGCTATTTGATAGCACTTGCGCCCATGAAAGTGATTCCAAGAAGATGAAAACCATGTGGATTGCTCATTCTACAGGTGATCAGCTCCACAAGGTTGTGACTGAGGTGACATAACTATATATCTTTATTTTAGTGTCTTCTACATTTAAGCTCCAGAAGAGAAATTACCTGCTGAAGATCCGAACCTCTGATGGTTGGGACTACTGTTTGAATAATACGTACCATGTATGTCCATTGTTGAGCATTGCTTTTGACTCTATTTTAAAGAGAAGATCACAATGTGATTGCAGCCAATGACCCAGTCAACATGAACATGTTTAATAGAGGCAGAGTGCCATGTATTCATGTGCTTTTGGTACTGTGCTCACCTTGCCATATCTGAAGAATTGCCATCTGATAATCAGGCAATATTTTGAACCTTGTGAGAAATTGATTTAGAGAGGATTGACAAAGTAGATGTAGAAAAGATATTTTGTCCTGCCCAACACTCTGGAATGAGGGGTAAGTATAGGATAAGAGGTAACGGATTCAAAATAGAGATGAGAAGAAATTGCTTTTCTCAAAGAGTCCTGAATCTGTGGAATTCGTTACCCAAACTTCGGTGAGTGCTGGGACATTGAGTAACTTTTAACGAGGAGATGTATTTTTAACTAGTAATGGGTTGAAGGGTTATGGAGTGGACAAGAAAGTGGAGTTGAGGCCAAGATGAGATCAGCCATGAGTGTATTAAATGGCAGAGCAGGCTGATGGGTTAAATTGCCTCATCGCTTCTTATTCTTATCTTCTTACTTTTTCTTAATAGAGATATGCATTGGCTTGGGCCTCCAGAACAGTTGTTTCTGGGAATTAGCTATCAGTGTTATTTGTTCCTTTTCAGTCACGAACTGTAACTCATTATGCACTCATTCCTCAAACTCACCATCTATATTCTCTGGATTTCATTTAGCTGTGCAATGGCTTGTCAAATGTGATGTCTAATGTTATTGAGAGTCCTTGGTTTGTCTGCAGTAATGCTGGTCTTGTGAGCTAATCTAAAAGGATGGGTACATTAAAAAATGTTACTGGTTTCAAGAAGCCCTTGCATTTTGATCAAATGGACAGATCTCCCAACCTAATAAAGTTATAAATGTGTTCTAAAGTATACTGGTAACCTATTCTGGTATTTTCCAGCCTTTTAGCTGTGCCTGACAGAAGGTTTTTTTTTTAGTTCCTTCATGGCTTAGATCCAGAGTTCTTTGACCAATTGCACTGATATCTTAAGGAGATTTCTCATCAATAGTATATCCCGGTGTTTACACTTCACATTCAATTCAACCATCCACATTTCACATAATAGCATTCTGGGCACATTGCCTGTCTTTGACAAAAAGAATCAATAGGAATTTAACTTCTTCATGTGACTAGAAATCACCATGGCTGTTTTCTCCTTTGTGGGTATTTTAACTCTGTATTTCTCTCTGCTCGATGAGATGGATTAACCCCTGATTGAGAGCATGGATATGATTGAACTTGCCTGGACTCTGCTGATGCTAGAAGCTTTACAGCTCAACTACAAATTTTTTTTTTAAATTGTGATCTATTTTAATGCAGAGATAACCTCATTTACTGTAACTGGAATTCTTCCAGCATTTTGATTAATGGTGTTCCCTTGTTTGGGGCAGTTCCCTTGATATCCAACCATGCTTGGCTCTTTGGCAGTTTCAATTCAGTGATAGGCAATTTTCAACCCAACCCTGTTGAAAACATCTCCTGCCTTATCTAATTCACCTCAATGTAAGTCTAAGCAATGCAAGTACAAGAAAATTTTGTCAACTATAGAACAAATAATGTGGAAATATCAATTGATGGTCCTTCATCACAATAAAGTGCTTCCTCTGGCAATTTTGATTTTCTACCATGGTCGCGCCTGCCCATTTACAACAACTTATATTTAAATGTAGAATTTGATGTTACAAAACAACCTAAGGTATTTCACAGAAACATTATCAAACAAAATTGATACCAAGTTTTTGATAAAGATAATTGTTCTGAAATGTTGGAGACTGTATTTAGCAACACCCAGTCTCATTAGTCATTCAGGTGTTATGATCCCTGATGATGTTATTTTTCAACAAGTCAGATTAAATCATGGCTTGATAAATCATATTTTTATTCCTTTTGCTTATATTAATGTGGGTTCTAACTAAAGCATAAATGTGCAATACTGCAAATTTTGCTTTAACAATAAAACTGAAGTTTATTTACAACAGAAATGAAGATAAATCAAAACAGGTCACACCATTTACTTATAACACAAATTCAAAGATATTCAAATACACAAGAAAAGATTAATCCCATTAATCCTAAAACATGTCTGTTGGTACCTTAAAAAGTACCCCTGGTAAAGCATCCAAAACACCAACTATACAATACTCACATCAGAGTCCAAACACCTTTGAAGGTTTAGGTCTCATGCCTTCAACTTTTAGTCTGAAACTGCAGAGAGCTTCTCCCTGGAACTATCGTACTCCTGAGTTTTATCTCAATGCTTTTAATGTATGATCAACACTATCTCTTTAATCTTAGATAATCTAGTTAATTATACTTTCCCTTCACAGAAGGATAGATCTATTCAGCCATCCTATTTCCAAGGAATTTACAGGCCTGTTCCAAAACCCCAAGTAAAAGCGAAATCAAAAGTCTCCCGCTCTGAGATATGGGTGTATCCCTTATGCTTAAAAAAATTAGAAATTTCTTACAAATTTTGAGGTCCCATTATTTACCTTGCTGGGTTGCAGGATAATCTAAGTTAAACAGAAAATATTCATTAATGGTCACACAAAGCTGTTCACTTTAAATCCAGGTTATAAAAACTGTTTTAACAGAAATCATCATGGCTATAGAAATGCTTACAAGTTATTTACTTCAGACACATAGAAAACATACAAGTTATTATCTCAAAAAAAAACAGAGCCCAAACTTGTAATACATGATGCGATATAAAAAGTCCCAGTTTACATCACCTGGGGATAAGACAGAGTGTCTTGGTATTGCCTAGATTGAAGATAAATTAATTTTATTTGTATATGACTGCTATCTTTCAATAAACCACATCTTGTTTAAGGTAAGAACATTTTCTCACTGAATTGGTGGCATTTAACTACTTAACCATAAGAGCCAGTCATTGGAACTTCAAAATTAAATACAACATGGCTATATACAAATATATTAGAACAGGTGACTGAAAACTTGGTCTAAGAGGCTGGTTTAAAGGAAAAGAGAGAAAGGATGAAGCAAAGTGTTTCAGCAAGAGGATTTTTGACCCATGCACTCTGTCTGTCTCTCTCTCTCTCTCTCTCTCTCTCTCTCTGACTTCTCAATTCCTGAAGACCCACAGTATACTAGGTATTCCTCACTTCCAATTTTAGTGATGTAATATAAGAATGGGATGTCACCCTTCCATTCCTATGTCTGCCAAATGCATCCAGCAGTTATCAGTCAGATGCTTCTGCATGGGAAATTGCCTTCGTCTATTTGATAAAGAGTCTCACCTTTTTGTATGTCGACTACCAGCTAAAAAGTGAAATTAATGGGAAGTTTATAGATATCGACAATGCCATAGATCACAGAGACATATAACACAAGAGAGGCCTTTCAATTTAACTGCACTGATCTATCTACATTAATCCACTTTCTAGCACTCACCCATAGCCTTGAATTCCAAGTGCTTATCCTACCTCTACTACCCTCTTATGCAATGCATCCCAGGTTCCCATCACCCTATAGGTGATTTTTCTTCTCCTCAAATCCTCTCTTAGTTTCTTGCCTTTCCCTTTTAAATTATGCCCCTTTGTTATTGACCTTTCAACGAAGGAGAACGACTGACTCCTATCCACGTTGCCCATGTCTCTCCAAACCTCACACCCCCCAATTAGGTCACCCCTCAGCCTTCACTGCTCTGAAGAAAGCAAATTGAGACTATCTAGCTTCTCCTCAATGGGAAAATGCTCCAGTATCATTCTGCTGAATCTCCTCTGTACCATTTCCAGTGCAATCATGTTTTTCCTACAGTGTGCTACAATACCTACCAAAGTTTTGTGCAATTCGAAGATAAGGACCCTGCTCTTATTATCTATGCCACAGTTGATAAAAGCATGTGTCTCATAAACATTCTTAGTCAACTTATTAAATTTTCCTGCTGCCTTCAGGGATCTGTAGAGAAGCACCCCAATTTTTCTCTGTTCCTCTGAGCTTCTTAACATCTTGTCATTCATTGAGTACTCCCTTGTCTTATTGCTTCTCCCAAAACGCACCACATCACACTTTTCAGGATTAAATTCCATCTACCACTCATCTGACCAATCTCTCTTTATACTTCTCTAACCTACGATCTACTTCTTTGCTATTAACAGCCAGTCTTGGCGCCGTCTGCAAACATACTTATCATTCTCACCTACACCATTTACATTAGATTAGATTCCCTACAGTGTGGAAACAGCCCCACCCGCCCAACTAGTCCACACCGACACTCCGAAGCGTAACCCACACAGACCCATCCCCCATATTTACCCCTGACTAATGCACTTAACTCTACGGGCAACTCTACCAATTCATCTAACCTGCACATCTTTGGACTGTGGGAGGAAACCGGAGCACCCAAAGGAAACCCACGCAGACACAGGGAGAATGTGCGAACTCCACACAGACAGTCGCCAAGGTGGGAATTGAATGTGGGTCCCTGTCGCAGTGAGGCAGAAGTGCTAACCACTGAACCACCATGCTGCCCACGAATAATAAGGGACCCATCACCGATTCCTGTGGCACACTACTAGACAAGCCTCTGGTTACACAGTCTTCCATCACCATCCTCTGTCTCCTACAACTTAGTCAATTTTGCCAGGCTACCCTCGTTCTCATGTCCTTTTATCTTCTTTATCAGTCTCCCATGTGGGACCTTTTCAAAGACAAAGCAAAATCACAATGCAAAGATGCTGATACCAACATTGGGTTAAGTTTCCTGTCAATCACCTGCTGAAATACACAAAATCTCTATTGAAATTTATCTAAAGTAACACACGTAAAGCAAAACAACATTTCTCGCAGGAAGATAGAGAGGAAACTAAAGTAAAGGGTTATAGGTTGAAATCAAATATGCTTCCAGTATAACAAGCCAAGATGTTTGACAAAGATAAACATTGATACTAGATAAAAGCTCATTTGAGATGAGTATTCCATATTCCCTCGTAATATAACCAGGTATCACCATGGAAAAGTACAGTTGAGAACTCATGAGTGCTAATGCACACCAGGAGATTGTTAAACAGATAACTAAATCAGGCATATGATTGGAATCCAGTTGCGAGACAAAAAATGCTTGAGGGCAATGTGTCAGTATGTCCCAGAAGAATAGCTAAGAATAGCAAGCAGGTGGAAATCCAGTCTCCTATGTATGCTCCTCCACACACCAAGAAACTCTTGCATAATGATTGAATAATTAGTACAAATCAAACACAAATCCTTATTTATGTTCACACATAAGTTGTTTACTTTTACACCTGTGCATTGTAAAATTCAAAGCTCATTTACATTTAATTTGTGGACCATCTCATGTTTATTCTAAATTAGTAGTGATGGCAATGTCATTTCAGCACTGCACTGTTTTAACTTTAATGTTTTAAGATGAAGCTGTTGTATTGGCAGCAGTTAGGTCTTAAAAAATTCTACCCAGACTCTTCATTTAAATTGTGTTAGTTAATTACAAAAAAAAATTGACATCACAGTGTGGATTTGGCCTGTGTCACAAAAGACTGGATTTCCCATCCAATGTCAGGCAGCTGTTAGGTGGTAATTGGGTACCTGAGTGTGAGACGTTCTGGAAGTCTGTGTTTTAGTACAGTTTCTGGTAGTAGAACCAAATGACATTAGTTGTGCTCCCAGTATCCTGCTGACACCAATGAAGTTCCATTTATCTCATATATCTGCAAGAGGAAGAAGAATTATGGTGAGATTCTAGAGCATTCAAACATGGGAAAAGTTCAGGCTTATTGACCTGCAATGCATTTTGTCATTCTGATCTTATTTCCATGATGTAAGATAGTGTAAGGCATTTTATTTTCTATGCATTTCAGTATGTTATGGTTTAAAGCACTTCTATGTTTTAGCTCTCTCCAATTTGTCTTGTATTTGTATTAATGTTAAGTTGTAAACAGTAATGAGTTGCACCAGCAGCCAGAGCTTATACAAAAAAATGGAAGTTGCTAGAAAAGCTCAGCAGGTCTGGCAGCATCTGTGAAGAGAAATCAGGTCCAGTGACCCTTCCTCAGAACTGATGGTAGCTAGGAAATTGTCGGATTCTATGCAGAATATGAGGATGGGGATGGGTTGATGGGAGATGTGGTAAGGAATAAATGATTGGTGGGGAGAGAGCCCAAAGAAAGTGAAGAACAGTTGGGCAGAGGAAGTAATGGATAGCGACCTGGCTAGGAGAGTGAGTAACTGTTAATGGAGACGTTTAGTGGCTAACAATGGCAGACTTTGTGATAAGAAGGCTTGGTGTGTAGGTTTGAGGGCTAGGATGTGCGAAAGTTCTGGCTCTAAAATGATTGAACTCAATATTGAGTCTGGAGGGCTGGAGGGTCTCCAAGTGGAAAATGAGATGCTGTGCTTCCAGTTTACACTGTGCATCATGGAACACTGCAGTAAGCCTGAGACAGAGATGTTGGCCAGAGAACAAGGTGGTGTGTTAAAGTGGCAGGCAACTGGAAGCTCAGGGTCTTTTTTAAGGACAGAATGAAGATGTTCTCCAAAGTTGTCACACAATCTACACTTTGTTTCCCCAATGTAGAGGAAACTATATTGTGAGCAGCGAATGCAGGAGACTAGATTGTGTGAAGTACAAGTAACGTATTGCATCACCTTGGAATATTGAGAAGGGAGGAGGTAAATGGGCAAGTGTTACACCTTTGGTGGTTGCAGGGGAAGGTGTCATAGGGCTCTGGGTGGGTGTTGGGAATAAAGGAAGAGTCGACCAGGGTGTCCCAGACGGAATGGTCCCTGTGGAAGGCAGAGAAGGGAGGGGGAGGGGAATATTTGCCTGGTGGTGGCATATTGCTGGAGGTGGCAGAAATGGCAGCTGATGACCTTCTGGATATGAATGTTAGTGGGATGGTTGGTAAGGACAAGGGGAACCCATCGCCTTTGCAGGTGGGAAGAGAGAGGGCCAGGGCCAAAGTGTGGAAGATGGGTTGGACATGGTTGAGGGCCCTGTCAACAATGGTGCTGAGGAATCTTTGGTTGAGGAAGGAGGTGGACATGTCAGAGGCTTCCTTGTTGAAGCTGGCCTTATCAAAACATATGTGATGGGGAAGGAGGAACTGGGAGAATGGAATGGAATCTTTACAGGAAGCATGAATAGGCAGTCCAGTTAGATGTGGAAGTTGGTGGGTTTCTCGTGAATATTAGTGGCCAGTCTATCTCCAGAAATGGAAACAGAGATGTCGAGGAAAGGAAAGGAGGAGTCAGAGGTAGACCAGGTGAAAGTGACTGTAGGGTGGACATTGGAAGCAAGATTG
The DNA here is from genome assembly GCF_020745735.1 of Hemiscyllium ocellatum. NCBI lineage: Eukaryota > Metazoa > Chordata > Chondrichthyes > Orectolobiformes > Hemiscylliidae > Hemiscyllium > Hemiscyllium ocellatum. The sequence continues at coordinate 35,096,575 of NC_083429.1, forward strand.
ATTAACTTTTCCAATTCCAGACAAGAGAGGGAAGCAGTACCAGTGATATCATTGATACATTTGGGAAAGAGTTTTAGGTGGGATCAGAATAGGACTGGAACAAGGAATATTCCACATATCCCATGAAGAGACAGGCAAAACTGGGGCCCATATGTGAGTATCCATGGCCAACACTTCACCCTGAAGAAAATGAGAGGAGTTAAAAGAGAAGTCGGTCAGTGTGCAGACAAGCTTGGCCAGGCGGAGGAGGGTGGTGCTGGATGAGATGGTTCAGGCCTTCAGCCCTAAGACTATCCCAATGGGGGATGGATGTGTAAAGGGATTGCATGTCCATGGTGAAGAAGAGGTGGCTGAAACCTCAAACTGGAAATTCCAAAACTGGCATAGGACGTCAGAGGAATTGTGGATGTAAACAGGAAAGAATAGGATCAGAGGAGAAAAAAAAACATGGAAAGTTACAGATGAATTAATTAGTGGAGTGACCCCCTTGTGTGTAGGAACCCTTCACTAATTTATTGGGGAGATGGTTGCATAATGGTTATATGGATCAGAGTGTTGCTGGAAAAGCACAGCAGGTCAAGCAGCATTCAAGGAGCAGGAAAATTGACGTTTCAGGCAAAAGTCCTTCATCAGAAATAGGGATGAAACAGCAAACTTTTTGATATTGCAAGCAGGCACTGCAGTCTAGTATAATGGTTATATCTCTAGTCCAGAAATCCAGAGGCAGGGCTAGGTACAATTTTGAATCTCAGCATGGTAGTTGGTGAATTTAAGCTGAATTAATTAAAATTAATACGAAAGCCTGTCTCAATAACTGTGACCATTACACTATTATTTTTTGCTGTAAAAACCTATTTGTTTCACTAATGTCCTTTAGGGAAGAAAATCTGCCACCCTTGCATCATCATGAAAATGGTGTTGACACCTTATTCCCTACTGGTTTGGCCTTGCAGGTGACTCAGTTCAAGAGTAATTGAGGATGGGCAAAAATAGCCAGTCTTGCCAAAGATGCCTATATCCCATGAAAGAATAAAAACCTATGCTGTTGGTTCATGTATTAATAAAGGTTAACCATACTTAATGAAAATTGCATTGATCATTGTGCTTTGTTTTATTGATATCAAAGTACAAGGTGAAACACCTTTGAAGATGGGGAGATATTCCATGCCTACCCTTCTTTTTTATATAGCAGAGCCTGCACAGTAGACAAAGGTGACAGAGGACAGAAATGTTGTGTAGAGGAAGCTTCTATCATGAAGGAATGGCATTAATAGGAAAGATGAATGATCAACTTTTCCTCAACATACTCCAATTCCAGTGTATCCTGCTTCAAACAGTAGGAAGAGGATGTGTCAGGGTGATTCTAATCTCATTAACCATTATAAGTTTTGACCCATTCTTGCAGGCTTTGGCATTTCTGTCCACAAGGTCAGCCAAAAAAAGTGTTATGAGATCCCTTAAAAGGTGTTAGCTGATACTTTGCAGCATGGGGAAGACATGTGGATACCATTTCTTTCCGGTGTGTCCTCTCAACCAACAGGCATTTTGAGGCCTTCATAATTTCTGCTCTCTTGGACACTACTCTGAAATTGCATCAACACTTAAAATTGATTCACGTGCAATTTCCTCTCTTGTCACTAGTCTCAACTGTACTTGCAGCTGAACATAAACCTGGACATACATTAGAATTTAAAGCAGGAAAATTGGTTAAAAGAACGCCCTTCACTTCAAATCCATTGGAGGTGGTCATAATGACAAATAAGGAATATTAGAGTTTGAATGCCTGAATTTGCATTGGTGACAGTGAACTTTCTTAACAAAATTAGGCCTTCAATCTTCCCCAGCATTTCCAAAACCCTTCAAGACTGGTATAATTATTTTGGTAACTTATCTTCTGTGTATGTGTGGTTGAATGAAGTAGACCCCACAAGCTGAGTGTACCAGATACAAACAAAGCTCAAAGCACCATTACTGATTCAGAGTTATCCGCTTCTGAGCAGTGACATTTCAGATTTCAGAACCAAGCATTAAGTGCCATCATTATAGGCAAGCTTATCCTGCAGGCATAAGAGGTGGCCTAATTTAATATTGGGAAAGAGGACTTAGCAAAAGCTCAGTGTGAACTTGTTAATATTTTGATGCATGCAATTCTGCTGCAGGAAACAAGAACATTTCCTTTATAAATAAATATACCTCAGTTTTCAGTTACATTGAGCAATCTCTCTTTTACAGAATGTCACTTTAATGAGATGTATTCTTGATTGAAAAATAGTTCAAAAGAAAAGCGTAAACCTAGTTTGAAGTTTATTCTCCACAGGAGATATCTTGTTGAAATCTGGATTGGAAGAAAGTGAGCTTCGAAGGTGGATACACCATGGATTAATGTGCAGCACTGTGCCAATGTTGGATTATAACTTAATGCAAGGATTCAGATAATGAGATCAAAAACACCAAGGGCAACAGGTTGATTTTGATATTATCGAAGATGTCAGATTAGATTAGATTCCAAACTTGAAATCATATGCTTTCTATTAAGAAAAGCTTTGAAACATCCTCATTTCTGCATTTGTTCTAACCCTCCTTTCACCTGAGGCTTTGCAGAATGCTTACATATATGTGTAAACATAGTTCCACTGCACCTCCTGCATATTTACAATGTTATAGCAGTATCAACTCTGAAGAAATTCTATTAAATTAATATTCTTCATGTTCATGAATGGACTGTTGAAATCAAATCCTTTCAAACTGAGCGCATGTTTTTTTTTCAAGGATTGCTTTGTCTTCTATCTCTTCAACCTTGTTATAAGTTGACACTTTTGATCATTGGCTTTTAAGAGAAGTCATGTGAAGGTGACAACTCTATGTGATGTGACATTGTTTTCTGAGTTAAGGAAACTGTGAGGTGAGGAGGCTGCACACATTTCATTTCTGTCTTTTTTTGCTTGTCTTTATATTCCTTTTGTTGCATAGAACTTATTTATTTTGTAAGCCAATGAAATAACAGTTGATGGAAACTGTGCATAGCTTCTATTTTTGTTAGTATGAAGGTTAGTGCTCTGCTTAGCATAATTTTATTGATTCTTAAAGAGAATATAATTTCCTCTGCCTTGGTTATGTTAGTGAGAATGTTATGTCTCAACGCATCTAAATCTTGAAGCGTTACCAGATACACAGAAATGTACACATTTTACATTGTATCACATCCATGTGTATACTTGCAAAGTGATATTATAAGCTATGTCAAGAGTGTTGTGCTGAAAAAGCACAGCCGGTCAGGCAGCATCCGAGAAGCAGGAGAATTGATGTTTCGGGCATAAGCCCTTCATCAGGCTTATGCCCAAAATATCAATTCTCCTGATCCTTGGATGCTGCCTGGCCGGCTATGCTTTTTCAGCACCACACTTTCAACTCTGATCTCCATCATCTGCAGTCCTCACTTTCTCCTCGTATTATAAGCTGTGTCTGCTTTGGCAGGGCAACAGTGGAAGGGGGAGACAATATAGTTTGTTTGGCACATTATTTATTCACAATTACTTCAGTGATTAACACAACAGGCAGATTTTCCAGCAATACCATTAATAGGGCTTTTGACATGAAGCAGGACACAAAGTTCATGAAGTTCCAACTATTGCATTGAATTCAATGCTGAGCTGTTCAGGACCACGGACAGTTCTCAAGTCACGATTCTATCAGGGACTCTACAGTAGAAGCACTTTAGACAGCGGAATAAGAAATAGGAACAGAATTGAACCATTCGGCCCCTCCAGCTTGCTCTGCCATTCAATATGACTTACAGATGACATTTGAATGGTGAGAATGGGCTTCCAACACATGCATGTAGAGCACATTGGATTAACAATTATTTCTCGATGGAAATCTTTCCAGAAAAATGACAGAAAATTATTGACAGAAAACACAAGGCTTCTTAGACATTGACTTCTTCCTACTTTCTTTTCCACTGTTTCCTTAATATCAGCCAATTTCAAAATGCTACAGGAGTAATGGAATTTGGCTATATTGTTGATTCTTCTCTCTGAGCTTGAAACAGTCAATTGTAATGTTCACAGAAAGGTATTGAATTTCATACTAGACCACACCTCACATGACTGTGAGCTGCAAGAAAAACAGAAATGCTGGAAATATTTGCAGGCTTGGCTGCATCTGTTGAGAGAAACAGAGTTAATGGACTTACTTTTTGGGTGGAGGTTTAAGACCTGCCTCTATGGCCAAAATCAGGGTCCAACAGCATTTTGACTGGTGGTCTGACATGGAGAGGCTTACATTCAGCAGCACTCTTCAAGTCATTGACAGTCCCCTATCTAATTGTATGGTGAACCTCTCCCTAGATGTAGGAGCCCAATCAATAGTCCCGACACAACCTGCAAGCAATAGCCTTTGCAGTGGTTGCAGTTTCAATAAGACTGCATCTCAATGTTTAAGCATCCTGGAAGAGCAAATGGAATTTTGGGAAGAAACTGGGGCATGCAAGAAACTCCCAGTAATCTTCAAATATTGATGGGAAGGGGTGTTGTGCAACACCAACAAGCAGAACCATTGTCATGGAGATAATCAATATTGCTGGGTGTCTCCTTGGTGGGCCAAGATCAAGCTCTAAAGAGGACATCTCCTGTTGGTGAATTTGCTGAAGCTTTTCTGGCTACCTCTGTGCAAGGCAAGGCAAGGCCTACTGATGTGGGAATATTTTGTGTGTGTGTGTGTGTGTGTGTGTGTGTGTGTGTGTGTGTGTGTAGTGGGGGGTGCCGGTTGAGTGGTTCTTCATTGGATACTTAGATTAATTGGCTGCTAAATAAGAAGCTGTGATAGGTTTTCTGCTCTCTGTAACATGTCATCATAGAGTTGAGACTCAAGCACTCCCTTCCCAAACCTTACAGCTCCATATAAAGCACCGTCCTTCCTCCCAGCCTAACCCCACCAGGCTGGAATACTCAGACCAATGCTCAAAGTTGAGACAATTTCAGGAACCAGTATGCAAGGAGTCAGCAAAACCTGTGAGCACCTCATTGTAAGCAGTCAATACAAGATCAAAATAGTACAACAATCTGTATGTGGTGAGATGAGAAGGGACTGCCAAGAAGGAGGAAAAGTTGTTGGCCTAAGACCAGATGGAAGGATGCAGTGCTGAGAGACATAAACGTTTCAGGATTTAGGGAGGAATGGTGACTCACAGGAGGAAATGGAGATTAGTGATCAACCAATATTGTGGTGATCCCAAGTAAAATGGGAGAAGTGGAATGGAAAATAACTTTGAGGTCAATGACTCATCATTAAAAATGGTACTAAGGGATGAAGCAGTTTTTTAAAAAAAGAATATTGAAAGGGAGAGGGGAAAAAAACCAAAATGAAATGTCTGTGATGGGAAAAGACAAGAATAATGAAATGTCGACAAAGCGATAATACATCGGAAAATATGCGAATGGACAAATAATGAGAAATAAATGTATTTTGAGGAGCTATTAATTGAAAGGAAAGATTTTCATCCAGTTGTTTTCTTAAAACATAGATACTTTGAAAAAAAATGGTGACCATTTTTACAATCTGAAATGGTTGACCTTAATGCTTAGTCCAGAACATGTAGTAAAGAGCTGGAAAGCTGCTGTTCTTTGGGTTTATGTTGAGTTCCAATTGAATAGCACAGGAGGCTGAGAAATAAATGTCAGAGCTGGAGTGTAATGGAAAAGCTCTGAGTTATGCTTGCAGACTGAACGGAGGTGATCCACAAAGCAGACATCTAATCTTCACTTGACAAAAAGGAGGCCACATTGTGAGCAGCAGGCAAAAGGCATTAAAAATAATAAATACAGTTAGATATGTTGGTGTATGATATTTTATAGAAAAGCATAATGATGTGAGTAATGTAACTTTGATGGGCTGCGGCAGCTCAAATTTCGTAAAACAAAAACATCAATAAATACTGTAGAGTTGAAACATATTACTGATTTTTAAAAAATAAAATCTCAGTATTTTAGTACTTTAATGATTGCAATGTGGTTGTAGTGTTATGGACTAGGCCAGACCACTCAGAACATTCTTAAGCAGGCAGCCCAGACCATGCTCAATGATTAATACTGCTGCCTCACAGCACCAGGGACCCAGATTCAATTTCTGCCTCAGGCAGCTCTCTGTGTGGAGTTTACACATTCCCTCTGTGTCTGCGTGGGTTTCCTCTGGGTCCTCCAGTTTCCACCCACAATCGAAAGATGTGCAGGTCAGGTGAACTGACCATGCTAAATTGCTCTTAGTTTTAGATACATTGGGCAGGAAAATGGGTCTAGGTGGGTTACTCTTCAGAGGGACAGCATGGACCTGTTTGGGTTGAAGAGCCTGTTTCGATACTGTAGGCAATCTAATCGCATCATAACTTTGCAATTTGTTTTGGTAAGTGTACTTTAAATATTACCTGGAGTAAGTTAGCTGGGTTGACTACCAGATTTTAAGACAGACAAAATATTACTCACAAAATTACAAAATGAAATGCAAAGAAGAGAATAAAAAACACCTACACAACTCAGTCTATCCAAACTAGACTTAATTATACTGTTCCAAATATTGCACAATAGACCCAATAAACAAACCCTAAATCCAGTAAGGCTTACAGGTCGATGTTAGAAGAGCAGAAGGGGAAACAGTTTAGCAACCTGTTTCCACACAGCTCCACTGCTGAACTCCTAACTAAAGTTCTGAACTGAACTGCTCAGCTAAACAAAAACAATCTTTCATCTCTGTACCAAACCAATTGATTCGGAGCATGAGTGGTTTATGACCCTCTGAAAAAGACCAAGGACAAAGTATCCTTGAGAAAAGGAACAGCTCTTAGAGAAAAAAAGATCAGCTTTATGACAGTAGGCATAGTGAGATCAACCTTTTTTTTACAAAAGAGATGGCTGACTTTCTCTCATTTCCTTGAAGCTGGTGTCCTCTGAATGGCATTCAGTCACAGTGACAAGCAGATGATTTGCTCTGTCAATGCTAATTCTGGATGGACCAGTGTGAGTTGCAGGTCCAAAGGATGAAATATTTTTCCCTTAATTTTCCTTCTTGCATTGCCAGCAAGTACTTGGGGAACCACTTGTCTCCTTCCCAGCATCAGACTCCACATTATAGAGATTGAACTAGAAGTAGCTGTGAATACATGTTGAACAGTTTATAGATGAACCAGATGCTCACTTTGGAATGACTGCTTTCACAGAACTGTTTATTAATTATCAATAAATTTTAGACTGTCATCGTATAATGAGCAACAAAAGTGAAAGGAGGGACAGCTTTTTAAAAAAAAAACTCAGAAGTACCCTTGATGTAGCTGCAAACCTGCAAACCTGCAATTAATTTGAGACCAATTTTATTTTATTTGTTCATGGCATGTGGATGACACGGACATTTATTGCTTATGCTTAATTGTCAAATGGTCGGTTAAAAGTCAACCACACTAATAATATAATTGTGGTGGGGGCAGGGGCAAATATGTAGATGGTGCCAAGCTTCGAAGCACATGCAACAAAGCTTCCAAATGCTTCAAACTCACTGGCAAGGGAGAATAAAATAGAATCCAAATAGTCAAGGGCTGAAGAAGGAAATGTAAATTAGAGAGATTTAATTCAATACTATGTCAGGTTCAGGAAGAAAGGCAAAGAGAATAAAGATTGGACAAAGAAAGAAGAGATACAAAGGAAGGAAAAGCACTTAATTTTAAATTTCTAAGAACTCCACCAGTCAACCTCCAGAGGAATGAAACTCTGTAGTTTAAAAGATCATCTTCAATGACAGAGTGGTTGGATCTTAGTAATTAACATTGGTCAAATTGCTAGCTATGTACTATTTTTGACATGACAAGGATCTATGGACAAAAAGTGAGTAATGATCCTATGCTCAAAAAACTCAATTCACTATGCTGAGGTTCAATTTGCAAACATGTTCCAACATAGCCACGTTATGCTGTTCGACAATTTTTGATGGTGAGACTGACAGTAAAATCTCTTTTGAAAAAGCAAATGGCGGAGTGGTACAAGTTGGACCACAATCACACATGAACTTGTTATATGCTTGTGTTTTGCCATGTCTGCTTCTCATGTGAGGTTGCTGTACCATCTAAGCATGGGAACCAGTGAGAACAATTTTCAATATTTCCTTATTTTGACAGGAAATTTTGGCTCCATATAAATCCTATCATCTGCAACACTGCATTTTTAAAAGCATGAGTTGGGCATCAGGAGAATAGATGATTCAGAATAATTCCTGTGCCCGGGAATTGAAAATTCTTAATTATCTACTCATGGAGTTGGTTCTCTAAAGTTGCAATAATCAAGAATTAAATGAAGTTTTGTTGCACTTTCAACACATTTGTAACATCTGATGGGATGAGCTCCACCGTGCTGGGACCAGAGTTCTAGCAAATTGTATAACTGGAGCTGTGGATAGGACTTTAAACTAAATAGTGGGTTCAGTTGTATGGACAAAGTTAAAAGGGGAGTGCTAAGCAGAAATTTTTGAGAGTTTCCAGAACAAGTAATAGGACAGTGAGTAAGAAAGGGGCCAGAATCTAACTTCAAGCACAGCAAATAAGCAGACAACTATGAGAAAGAGGGCAGCCAGTGCAGAACTGAGAATGTTATACTTTAACGCATGCAGTATATGAAAGAGTTAAAAATCACACACAACCATGTTATAGTCCAACAGGTTTATTTGGAAGCACTAGCCTTCAAAGCCTTCGAATGAAATTAAATCATGAAGTGATATTGAGACAGAAGGTATAGAATCTGTGTGGGAAGAGTTAAGGAACCACAATAGAAAAAGATTTGAATGGGATTTATGTACAGATTTCCTCACAGTAATCAGGATATAGGGGGAAAAATGAATCAGGAGATAGAAAAGTCATGCAAGAAAGACACTATTACGACAATCATGGGCAACTTCAGCATACAGGTGGACTGGAAAAATTAGGTTAGTCATGGAACTCAAGATTAAGAAGTTGCAGATTCCTGAAAGATTCTTTTTGGAGCAACATGTGGTACAGTCCACTGAAGAACAGGCAATTCGGGATTCAAAGCTCCAAACACACCTTCCAGGTGAAACAGCACTTTACCTGCACATCACTCAATGTAGTCTACTGCATTCACTGCTCAAAATGTAGTCTTCTGTACACTGGGGAAATGAAGCGCAGACTGGGTGACCGCTCTGTAGAACACCTACGTTCTGGCCACAAAAAAGGACTAAGCTTCCAATTACTTGCCACTTGAATACACCACCATGTTCCGTGGCCAACATCTCTGTCTCGGGTTTGCTGCAGTGCTCCAGTGAAACTCAGAACAAGCTGGAAGAACATCTCATTATTCACTTGCAAACTCTAAAGTCTTCTCAACTTAATATCAAGATCAAGAATTTTAAGGCTTGAACACATTTCCCGATGCTTTCCTTATTCCCACACACCAGGCTTTGTCATCACATGGGCTTTTATCATACACTACCCATTGTCAGCTATCAATAGGCCCCATTAGCAGCTATTCATTCTCCTGGATTGATCTTCATCCACTCCTTGTCTGTCCAACTGTGTTTCTCTCTCTTTGGGCTCTAACTCCACCTATTGCTTACTCCTTCCCCTATCCTATATTCTACATAAAAGGCATCCTTTTACGAGCTACTATTAGTTCTGCGGAAGAGTCACTTGACCTAAGACATTAACTCTGCTTTCTCTCCACAGATGCTGCCAGACCTGCTGAGATTTCCCAGGAATTTTGGTTTTTGTTCTGAATTTAGTTATGTGCAATGAGGTAGACTTGATTGGGGAGCTTAAAGCGAAGGAACACTTCAGGAGCAATGGCCATTATATAATAGAATTCACTCTGCAGTCTGAGAGGGAAAGTTGGAAGTGGATATTACAATTCAGTAAAGGTTACCACAAATACATGAGGGAGAAGGTGGCCAGAGCTGACTGGGAGGGGAACCTAGCAGGGAAGCAATAATGACAGGAGTTTATGGGGGTAATTCAGAAGGCGCAGCAGAAATTTATCCAAAGACAGAAGAAACATACTAAGGGGAGAATGAGGCAACCATAGCTGACAAGGGAAGTCAGGAACAGCATAAAAGCAAAAGAAAAACCATACAATGGGGTGAAGATCAGTGGGAGACCAAAGGCTTGGGGAACATTTAAAAAACTAACAGAGGATGATGACAAAAGCAATAGGGGGTCACAAGATGGAATATGAGGGTGAGATGGCTTGTAATATAAAAAAAGATTGCAAGGGATTATTTTAGATACATAAAACATAAGACAGACAAATATTGGACCCCTGCAAAATAAGGTTGGAGAAGTAGTAATCCAGAACAAAGAAACGGCAAGGAAACAAACAGGTACTTAGCATCAATTTTCACAGTGAAGCCACCAGCAGCATACCAGAACTTCAAGGAAGTCAGGGGGCAGAAGTGAGTGTCATAGCCATCATAAAGATTCTGGGGAAGCTGAAAGGACAGAAAATGGATAAATCCCAAGGATAGGCTGATGATATCCAAGGTTTGAAGGATAAAGCTAGTGATCTTTCAGGAATCATTGGAATCAGGGAGGGTGCCAAAGGATTGTAAAATGGCTAATATAACATCTGTGTTTAAGAAGGTAGGGAGGCAGAAGACAGGAAACTAGAGGGCGGTTAGCCTGACCTTAATCATTAGTAAGATTCTTGAGTCCATTATTGAAAATGAGATTGCAGATTACTTGGAAGTCCATGGTAAAATAGGCCTGCGACAGCATGGCTTTTCCAATAAGAAGTCACGTCTAACAAATCTGGTAGAATAATTTGAGGAGGAGGTGTGCAAGTTAGATAAAGGAGAGACAGTGCATGTGATTTGGATATCGACATGGCCTTTGACAAGGTGTTGCAGAGAAGGCTGCTAAACAAGATAAAAACCCATGGCATTAGGGGCAAGGTACTGGCATAAATAGAAGATATACTGACAGCAGAGGTGGGGATAAAGAGGTATTCTTCAGAATGGCAGCTAGTGACTAATAGTGTTCGCAGGGATGAGTGCTGGGACCACAACTATACATATTACTAGTTAACAACCTGGACGTAGGAACTGAGGGCATTGTTGCTAAGTTTGGAAATGATACAAAAGTAAGTCGAGTGACAAGTAGTGTTGAGGAAGTGGTGAGGCTGCAGAAGGACTTGAACAGGTTGGGAGAGTAGGCAAAGAAGTGGCCGGTGGAATATAATTTGGGAAAGTGTGAGGGTTATGCACTTTAGTTGGAAGAATAGAGATGTAGACTATTTTCTAAATAGGGAAGAGCTTCAGAAATCTGAAGCACAAAAGGATTTGGGAATCCCAGTTCAGGATTCTCTTAAAGTTAACATGCAGCATCAGTTGTCAGTTAGGAAGGCAAATGCAATGTTAGCACTCATTTCAAGGAGGAATAGAATACAAGAACAGAGATGTATAACGCTCAGGTCAGTCTGCAGTTGGAATATTGTGAGCAGGTTTGGGATCTGTACCTAAGGAAGAATGTGCTAGCATTGAATGGGGTCCAGAGGAGATTTACAAGAATGATTCCAGGGATAAAGGCTTTATGTTATGAGGAACAGTTGAGGAGTCTGGGTCTGTACTCTGAGTTTAGAAGGATGAGTGCTGATCTCATTGAAACTTACAGAATATTGAAAGGTCTGGATAGGGTGTACATGGATGAGATGTTTCCATTATGTGGACCTGAGGGAACAGCCTCAAAGTAAAGGAACAAGATGAAGAGGAATTTCTTGTGCAAGAATCCATGGAACACATTGCTGCAAGAGGCTGTGGAGGCTAAATCATTGAGTGTATTCAAGACAGAGATAGATAGGTTCTTTATTAGTAAGGGGATCAAGGGTTATGTGGAGAAGGCAGGAGAATTGGATTAGAACATTTCAGCTGCGATTGAAAGGCTGAACAGATACGATGGACCAAATGGTCTAATTTTGTTCCTATATCTTATGGTTGCATCTCTATGTCTCAAGGTAAGAGAATTTGAAAAGAGCAGGAAAATGAGAATGCGCACCAGGATATTACAATATAATGGTACATCAGCAAAACATTACCAGGTTATTTTCATTTAAATAAGACCAAAATGATGAACAAATTATTAGAATATTTCTAAGTGTACTAATATGCATTTGTTTATTTTGCTGCATATTCTCTGCAGCCTCCTTTAATTTTTGCAACAGAGCTGACCTTGAATGCTTTGCTAATAAATCTGAAGTGAACATTGCAGTTGGATGCTTCAGTGCACATTGGCTGTTAGGGCAGGTCAGCTGGTGTTCAGTAGGAGCACTGAAAAAAAATGACAGTGCTTCTGGACTTAATGGCATTTGAAACTTATTCATAAACAGCTGCAGCTCTTCTACCACGTCTGAGTCATATACTGGGCAAATAGTCTTATCAGCTAGGATGATACAGAGGCATGTGACACATCTCCTGTCTCTTATAACTGAATGACAAAATCCACTTTGTGGAACATGTCAGCATGTCTTATTTTGAGGTTAGAATTGCAGGATGTGTGCATCATCAGTTATCCTGCAGAGAAGATGACGGAAAGCAGACATCAGACAGTTGTGATAGTTTAAAATGTTATATGTTGCAGCTTTGACCTGCCATGTTTGTTCTGCAAGCAGCTGGCTGTACACGCATAATTCATTGCTACCAAATCAAATCCCTCCTTTCCAATAAAGTACTTGTGAATAAAAATGATTGTTTCTGATGGTGCTGTAGTTCTGCTGTGATAAATCAGACCAATGGTACAAAGCCCTGAAATATTACAGTGCAGCTAAGTGATATTTCAAAAAGAGTCTGAGACAAAAAATATAAATGCTATACATTTAGATATAGAAATATATTTATTAATATATATGTATATCTACACATAAACTGCAACAAATATATGTGGTGCAGTGGTTGGGACCCCGCCTCTTGGTCAGAATATCTAGCTCTCCTGAAGGTGTGTCAGAACATGTTCAAACAAGTTAATTATAAATGATTTGATCTTGTATAATTTCTATCAGTGTGTGTCGTCAAGGCCAGGATATTTCTAAGAGCCCCAGTTAGTCAGTGCAACTGCAGAAAAATGGGATTTACACTTGCCAAAACTGGAATATACAAACTCTATCAGGAGCTGCCTGCTTGATTCTTCTGAATAATTCTGGTGGTAAATAATCTGCTGTAGTGGTGTGGGCTTTTGCTTCCACAAGATTATATGTACCTAATGAGGCAATGCTTCTATTAGTTCCTTTAACATAAGAATTAGATGCAGGTAATACAATACTTAAAATTTTAATAGACTTTTCTTACATCTCTTGGAGTATATATGTACAAATCTAATACTTTACATTAACAAATGATTCAGTATCTGTGATATCAGTAGATATAAGCTATTTGGTTACAATCCATCAACATGTTCTCCTTCAAGTGGCCTCTGTTAAGATAGAGTCAGAGATCTTTGCACTTTTTAAAATCATTCTCAGGATGTAGGTGTCTCTGGTCAGGCCAGTATTTATTCCCCAATTGCCCAGAGGGCACATAAAAGTCAACAACACTGTTGTGCGTCTGGAGTCACATGTACGCCAACCATGTAAGGGCAGCAGTTTCTTCCCTAATGGACTTAATGACCCAGATGGGTCTTTTCCCGACAATCAGCAACAGTCATTATTAGACTCTTAATTCCAGATTTCTGTTGTGTGGAACCTCAATCATCTGCCATGGCAGGATTTAAACCCAGGTCCCCAGAACATTGTCTGGGTCCCTGGATTAATACCATAGCAATAATACATTAAGATGCCACCTCCCTGCTAAATCATATACTGTGACACAGTGATAACATCACAAGCACGACTAAGACTGGGCTTCTCAGTCATCTGAAGAGTCATTTGTCTGTCAGACATCATCTTCTATTCTGAGGAACTGCCATTGATGGCAAGCATGTTTCTTAAATGTACACTGCATACTAGCTGTAAGACATAACCCAAGAGTACAGGGCACAAGTCCTGTCAATGGCATTAGGCTGAAATAGCCTAGCTACCTGATGAAGGCACAATGCTCTGAAAGTTTGTACCTCCAAATAAACTGGTAGGACTATAACCTGGTGTGATTTTGTCCATCCCAGTCTAACACCGGCACCACCATGTCATAGTAATTATGGGAATAGTGCAGAATAAAAAAGACAACTTCCCTATTTAGAGGGAGGTTGAGGCCAATACAGCAAAGGGGCCATTGGCTAAATTCTACAACAGGGAGGACCCCGCTAAACTTCACTTCCACCACCTCATCTTGGCCACACTCCCACCATTATCACCTACACTATTTATAGGGATTATCAGCAATCTGCAGGTTAGTTGGCTTTTGTTGTATTTCTATTGGTTCTGTTTGTATTTGCTCATTTATTGGGTGTTTTGAGGAATTGTTTACAGTCAGTCATTGATTGTGGCTGGTAGGATGTCAGCATATTGCTCTCCATATCATCGGTGCAACGGTAGCTGCAGCAAGAGAGGAAGATTGTGCAGGGCCAACAAATAAAATGTTGAGATGAGATTCATGCACTTTGTGTCTCTCACTGTGTCTCACACCTGCACGCGCACACCATGGGTGCTGGGGAAAAATAAGCACTACCGCAGTTAGGCAGTAGTGTGGGAGTTTGAAGAGAATAAAAAGAAGAAAAAAAAGAAAAAAAAGAAAAATAAATAAAATGTTGAGATGCTGACAGATGTAGAAGAAAAGTAGCATACATAGACAGGCAGCAGGTGGCTCAGTGGTTAACTGCCTCACAGTGTCAGGGACCCGGGTTGGACACTGTGTTTCCACATTGTAGGGATTCTGTAAACAATAAAATTCTATAAAAGTGTAGGAGAATGGCACTGAACAGAAGGCTTTATCCAATTAGGGCTTTTCAGGAATGTTTTTCTTGCTGCATTCTGAGACAGGAGTAGTGGGTGTCTACATCACTTGCGATGTAGACACATAAAATTCTGCCATGACTTGGAGCCAAAGGACTGCACTGCCAGTGGCTGCAAGGGTTATTGTGACCATCACATGCCTTCAACCATCCAGGCTAGAAGAGGCTACAGCTCAAATATCTTCCAGTTCACAGGACATTGTTGTCAGGAAGGTGGTGCCAGGAAAGGTAATGGGATTGTGGTGTATACTCTGAACAGAGAGAAATAGGTGGAGCAAGTGCATAGCTTCACCAGAGGAACAGTCAACCCAATGGTGCAGCTTGCCACTGATTCCATAAATGTAGCTTTCCATATGCCACACCTCAGCAGTGGAATAGAATGTAGTGTGCAGTTGGTGTGCAACCATGGTCAGCACATCATGTTGTTGAATGTCGATACCCTGGCAATGGTCATGATATATTCATTGTCTGCCAGTCCATTCAATATTTTAGTTACCATGTTAAATAGCAGGGTGTTCTGCTGGGTAACAAATTTAATCCACTCTGCCCATGGCTCAATACCCTCCTCTGTAACTCAACCACACTTGGATAGCTTGTGAGTAATGAGAGTCATATCTCTGCGAGGACAATAACCGAGCAGATGATTGATACATTGAAGCAATTATTCTGTTGTCATGATTACTCTGGAAGAGATCTCCTGTACTCACCAGAGTCTGTGCCTGATTGTAGTTATCATCTGTGCACTTCACACTCTCGAGGGCACAGTCTGAGCACCTTCCGAGAAGGAGGTGGAAGAAGAGCTGGAGCTAGGTGGAGGCAAACAGCACACTCATGTTTCAGCTGGCTATTGGTGCACACCTCATTCCAAACTAGCTCCCATGAATACGATCCCATATTGCTGTGGTTCAGCAGCCAGGACACCTAAACATCCCTCACTTGCAGACCAGGACTATGGCCTCTTGGTTACAATCATGAAATAAAGGGCACTCAAAACAAATATTCCAGATCATGGTAGATGATTGAGGTTACACACAATAGAAATCTACACAAAGCTCAATTCATCACGTTTGCAGTTTTTTATTACCTAATACAGTGCTATTCTAACTGGAACATAGAGCTTAGGAGTAGGAGTAGACCATAGCCCCTTCCAGGCTGTGCACGTATACACACACACAACACACACACACACACACACACACACACACACTCAATGACCCACCAACCTTCCACTGTTTTATTCAGGAAGAGAATTCCACAGACTAACAATGGTTGATTATGAAGATATTGTCCTTGTCCCCATCTAAAAAAGGGAAATATCTTATTTATAAACAGTGTCCTGCTGCTGTAGTCTCCCCAACAAAACAAAACAACTTTTCAATAGTATCTTCAGTGACAGTACATATATAAAACCTTGTCGAGAGTGTGGTGCTAGAAAAGCACAGCGGTTAGGCAGCATCTGAGGAGCAGGAGAATCGATGTTTCGGGCACAAGCCATTCATCAAGAATTCAATGAGCCACTAACCTTCCACTGCTTTATTCAGGATGAAGGGTTTATGCCTGAAACATCAATTCTCCAGCTCCTCAGATGCTGCCTGACCTGCTGTGTTTTTCCAGCACCACACTCTCAACTCTGATCTCCAGCATCTGCAGTCCTTATTTTCTCCTATATATAAAACATATATCCACCCAATAAAGTCTCCTCATCATCTGAGATAATTCTGGAAGATCTGTACTCATTCTTCGAATAGTTAAAGTCAACATAGTCTTACCAAACCATAGGGCTCTTCTCTCATTAGAAAGAGAGAACCGGTGGCTTTTTAATATGAAGGTTACCATATCACAGCGAGGGGGGACATTGAGAAGGAAAGCTCTAGATGATAACCTCAACTGATACAGCAATTAAACCTTGCTGTTGGTGTTACAATGCATCACAAACCAGCCATCCAGCCAACTGAGCTAACTAGCCTCCTTTGTTCAAACATCAACAGTGAGAGAACCAACCCATTCAACCTTTTTACATAAGATAATTGTTTCATCACAGGAACTGTGTCTGATGTAATTATATCCTTTTACAAATAAAGAGACTGTGCACAGTATTTCAGATGTGGTCTCATCAAGGCCCTTTACAACTACAGTAAAACTTTCATACGTTTATATTTCATTCCTTGTGCAAGAAAACCCAACTTTCTTTGCTAATCCCTTGCTATATCTGTAGACTAATGTTTTGCAATTCATGGACCAGGACACCATGATTCCTTTTTACCATAGAATCCTGCAATCTGTCTCTGTCTTTCTGGAAATAATATCTTGCCTTTCTAACATTTCTGCTAAAGTTGACAACTTTGCACTTTCCCATATTATACTTCATCTGCCAGTTTTTTACCTGCTCACTTAAAACCTATCTTTGTCTCTTTGCAGATTGTTTACCTTTCCTTGACCTTCCTACCTTGGTTTCTTCAAATTCTTCAAATTTAGTTACTTCATCCAAGCTTAGTTTGCAGAAGTTTACTGAATTATAGTGAGGATGACTGCCAATGGCTGTTTGGGTTATCCACAACAATTCTGAGCATTACATGTCTGCAGCATTTCGTGTGGGTGGCAGCAGTTTGGCTGCCTATTAACAGTCATCAATAAGACCAGTGGGGGCAAGGATGAAAGCTTTAATTGAGAGAGAGAGGACAGCAGCTTGTGACCTGCTTATCCCTGTTTGTGCAGGTCTCTGGGGCCATGGTGACAGCTGTATGAACCTGCATGAAAACAAGATGAGATTACATAAACTCACCTCTGAGAAGCCATTCCAGCACTCAAGTGCCACCTTTTGAACTTCTCCATATCTCTTGACAGTAACAAGGGAAAGTACATTGTGCTGCATGTATATACGGTCATCAGCCTTCTTCATTCCATCATCTCACTGAAGTTCTCACCGGTACCCCCTGCAGCTGCACTTACCCTCTAGAAAGTTGAACTTATTCTGGTGTAGGTGTGACTTGCCTGGTCATTCACCATGTGCAGATTCCACACCCAAGCTATTCTCTAAACTATGTACAGTGCCAGTAACCGAGTTGTGAATGTCAGAACGAGTGACAATGTTTCTTCTTCCTCTTGAATATCAGCCCCATCAGTGCCTGGCCAAGGGGCAGTTCTTGGATATCTGACAGTATAAATACCCAATGGAAAAGATTGGGATGAAGGCAATGGGAGGCTGGAAGAAGGCAAATGACCACACCATCTGCAGCTTATAAACCATAATGGATTGCAGGAAGGCAGCACAGTGGGATGTGAGAATGTTGATTATATGTGAAAGAAGAGACATCCTGTATAGTTTCAGCAATGCTACTGGTCACAGCCTCAGTCATGGCTACATTAATGATTGCCACTACTTCTGGGGCTCAGGTCATAACTCTCCCCACCTAGGAGTTGCTACTGCCTCCAATTCATGTAACCATGCAGTGCAGAAGAAGGCCACTCATGTCTGTAGTGGTTCTCCGAAGGAGTAATTTATCTAGTGCCAATGCTGTTCACTTTTTCCCTGTGACCATGCATATTCTTTCTTTTCAGTTAATACTCCAATTCCCTCTTGAATACCTCAGCTGAACCAGTTTCCATCACATGCTCAAATGTGTCTCACAAGGGAGAAGAAAGTGTGTCAGTGAGCGTGCTGCAATGTGTTTGGATGAGAAATGAAAATGTTTGACAATGAAAGAATGAGTGACCTGCCTTGTAGAACGGTGGACATTAAATTGGCTGATCTTGCATGCATCTAATCTATTGTACTTTCAGATATCACACCTAAAAGATGAAGCACCTGGGAAGGAAAGTGTTAATTAGCTGAAGCAAGAAGTTGCAAACACACTACATTGGACTTTGGAGCTGCTTATTGTCATGATTTGAATCGCATTATTTCCATAGCAGCACGAATTTGCCTGGTCTGGTAAGTCGTTCTATTCCCTACATAGTTCAATGCATATTTTGGTCAACACCCAGAAGACATATTATTGGCACTGACACAGATTCACTAATGAAGCCGTTGCTGCCAACTGCAGCTCCACCTGTGATTTCATACAAAATATTAAATTATCTTTTTGCCTCAATCATCCTAATGAAAAATCAGTGGAAACTAAATTTTAAAAAAATCTTTATTTTTCTGAATGAACATTTCTGAGCATTGTTATTTTGTGGGACACTGGCTATTCGGTAATTTGAAGACTATGACAGGATTTTTATCAAAATTTGAAACTCAAAGTGACTTTCTCTTAAAGTTATTCTATTCTGAGAACTTGGCAGATATAATACTCAGTACGAAGAGGATGAATGAATGGCTGTTCTGACCCTGTGGTGGCTCCTGAAACAATCATTAGGAAACAGTGAGGAAAAGAATAGCTTGGTTCACCCTTTGATTCCCTTCCCATTAATTGTGTGTCACCTCTGCCTTCTCAGACTAGAGACCCAGGACTTTTCTTGTAGCAACGCATCGTCTGACAGAGCGTGTGACTTGTACTGAATAAGATATTGATATCAAGTTTAAAGCAAAACATTGGAGACTTGAATGGAATTTAGTTCTATTTGATCTTAGTTAACAGTTCTCATAATATCTGCTGAAGGTTGAGGAATGACATTGTGAAGTATTTCTCCTGGCACACTGTAAAAGTTTAACATCATGGGTTCTGACACTGCCAAGTATTTTGATTGGATGCCAGAAAATTTGATAATGGGTTTCTCTGTGGGAATCTATTCTATTTGTGTTATCTTTCAGAAGAGAAATACATAATGATGAATGCCAGGCAGATGAGTTTAGCAAAAGTATGTTTACTTGTCATCACATTCTGTTTGAGAGACTGGTGTACATACAAAGAGAAAAAGCATCTGTGAAGATTTCTCAGAGAAGCTTCAACAGTATTATGAGGTTTTCTTCTTCCCTATATTCCAGGCCACATTAGGCTTCATCTGATGTATTACCCAGCATGATCCTTGTGTTAGTACTCCTAAGTAGAAATGTCTGATGGCACCATAATGCCATATGTCTTAGAGCTTGGGGCTATCTGATAACGATCAGCAGAACGTGTGTGTGCGCGCGCTTATGTGTGTGTGTGTGTGCATGTGTGTGTGTGTGTGTGTGTGGGGGTGGGGGGGATGAGGAGGGCTGGTGGTGGGAGGGAAGGTGGAGAGCTTAAACCATCAACGGGGAGGAAGGACAGTCAGAAAAGATCACAGAGCATGAGGGGATAAATCAGATTTGCATTGAGAATATGGACATCGACAGAAATCATATGGGACAGGTGTGAATGGATGACAGGGAAGTAAAGTCAGATAATCATGAGGGCACTTTGGGATTGGGTATTCAATGGAGGTTGAGGGGGGTGGGGGGAACGTCAGTTTATTGCAACCGAAAGGACAGCTTAGAATTTGTGGACAGTGAGAAATTTATTTACAGGCCAGTGTGGGTGAGTACTTCTTGTTTTATGAGCAGTGGTTATAAAATAACATTTTCTGCAGGCGAGAACTCATTGCTTCATTTAGGGCCACATTTCCTGCGGCTGAGGAAACATGGCTTGCAGCTATCAAAATATAATCAGCCTCGTATCTCCCTGTGGGAGCCTGATCTAAACATTGTAGCAAGGTGATGTACCTCTCTGTTATGGGACACAGACACAGTCCATAAATCCCCATTGCATAAATAGCAAGTAGGTATATATGCACAATATTGGGGGCATAATTTTAAATGTTCACTTCTTAAGCATCTGATCCATCAATCTCCACATTCCCTAATTTTCTCCAGCCCTTTGTGGTGATGTTAATATCAAACCCTAAGAGTATTATGTTTATCCATCTGACAGAGCAACTGATTGAGAAGGACCAAGTTTCCGAAATTGGAAGCTACTAGGCTGTAGCTTGGGGAGGCCTCCAGGTTTTATATTCTTACCTTGTTATGTTATTCCTTCTACAAATTAGTCAAGAGTTTCTCTTTTCCCTCCAAATCTTCTTTCATAAAATTCTTACAGAGCAAATAGAGGTCATTTGGTCTATCAAGTCTGCACAAACCAGCCAAAGACCATCCCACCCAGACCCATACCCGACCCTATTCCCAGAACCCCGCATTACCATGGCTAATCCATCTAGCCTGCACAGTCCTGGACACTATGGCAATTTAGCATGACCCAATCCACCTAGCTTACACATCTTTGAAGTATGGGAGGAAACTTGAGCACTCAGCAGTATCAAATGCCATGCAGTACCAAATGTTGTCATGCATTCACTCTTGAAATATCATAAGTTGAAGAAGCCCATGCAATGATATAGATATGAATATTTTGCGATAATGCAATTTGCAGTTTAATTATGTCACAGCACTCTTAAGTGTGAAATATATGAGAGAAATATTTCATTAACTGGTGGACCATTAAATAGATTTCCTCACAAAGTGCTTCTTTTAATTATTTGAGAAGCTGCTTGCTGCTATTTCCTTTCTTAGGCTCCGGTTCACCAAGTTCAATATTTTATCTCTCAAAAGGCAATGACCAAGTAGCTGAGCCAGGCCACTCCAACTCAATACACTGGGTAAATAAAATACTTGTCACAGAATCCCTGCAATGTTGAACAGGCCATTCAGCTCATCAAATTCACACTGACCATTCAAAGAGCATCCCACCCAGATCCACCCCTGTAACCTTTCCTTTCCTGTGGCTAATCGAACTAGCTTGCACATCCCTGTACACTTCAGCATGGCCAATCCACCTAACCTGTACATTTTTGGACTGTGGTAGGAAACCAGAACACCTGGAGGAAACTCATGCAGACATAAGGAGAATGTACAGACTGTCATCCAAGGGTTGGAATCAAACCCAGGTCCCTAGGGCTGTGAAGGCAACAGTGCTAACCACCGAGCCACTGTGCCATGACATTTGGGGTCAAAATTCAAATTCTCATCAGTTACTGTGGAGTTTTTCAAAACATCTGCACATCAGACATCACAGCCAATAGGGACAAAGCCATGTGGGGGTCTGGGCCTGCCAAAATGCTGAAAACTCAGAGTCTCAGATTAATTGGAACTTGGACCAAATGAGGAAGGTATTTGCTGGTATCACAGAAAGAGCCAGGAAAAGCCAACTCCCTCTGATGAATGATTTCCCTTTGTCCACGTCTGCAACAAAAATATTTTTCTTTGAGAGAAAGCACAAGAAGAATTTAAATTTTTCTCACAATACTTTATTCAACAGAAGGGGCATGGAACAAATGTAATCAGATATGTTATGATTTGCACAAAGGACTTCAAAGTTCATCTCAAAGTTCTATCAGAAAAGTCACCAGGCTATATTATTTGCAAACAGAGCTTGCTTACACAGTGATATAACATGAATTCTCAGTGAGTTGCTAACAGCTTCCTGATTGGCAGCTCTTATCGTCCAAGATGACTCACATCAGTGGATCAGCCACATTAAAATAGCTCACTTAATATGACTTTAGCCCTTGTCCTTCTCTAGCTGGAAAACTGAAATAGATTAGCAAGTGTCAGGGCAAAAATGAAATTAAAACTCTGAGGAATAAATTTAAATAAGGAGACTGCAGACATTCTGAAAGTTTATACTAGCCACTTTACATTCCTCCACAGACATAAACTTTCTCTCATTACTGACACTCTTATTCTTCTCTTTATTTTACAAGTGTTAGGGTTGCCCATGGTTCTTAATGAACATAAAAATGGCTGCCTGTGGTTTGTAGTTGGCACAAAAATGGCTGAAGAGGACTGTTGGTTGAAGCAGTAATTTAGCAGTCAGAATTGTGGCCTTCAGATTAGATTAACAACCAGTCTAAATACTAAGGTGTCACATAGAATTCACACAATAGGGTCTTATTAAGAAGAAGCAAAAATGTAACCCCTGCTTATGCTCAGAAACTTTTGATCAGGGAAGCACTGATAGAGGCCTTATTACAATCTAATTTAAAGTTTTCTAATTTACTATGGGATAGAAGAGGAAAAGCTGGATTGACATTAGTTAAGACCTTTAGGAGGGTATAATATATATATATATATATATAAAAGTATAAAACAGTAGTTTAACATCTTCAACATCAAAGGATTTAATTGGATTCCTCCAGCATCAGCTTTAAACACAGATATTGTCTTACTAAAGAATGCCCTTGCAAAACCTTGATTGGGGTCCCTTTAAGTAGCTACATTAAAGTTTATTATTTTGTAAAGATCAGAAGAAAATGCCTGATCCAATAGTAGTTAAGACTCTTTAGGGAATTGTCACTATATATTATATACACTTATATAGGTATACCAAAGTTCTAAAGGAACCAAAAAAACTAGCATCAAGGCATTTAACTGAATTCTGATGGACAGACAACCTTAGAGTATAGGGATAAACCCCCAACCTGTCAGTAAACTGGGTTATGGAATATGGTGGAGTATGATGGATTGTAAAAGCCCAAGGATAACTGATAAGGATGTTTGTAAGCATTGTGAAATCATGGGAAGACTTGGAGTTGTTCTTCATTGACCGTACATGATTGGATGTGTATAAAGTCAAGTAATAATATGACTCAAACAAAAATAGAAATTGCTGGAAAAAAGTCAGCATATCCGGTAGCACAGAGTCATAGAGACATAACGATGTACAGCATGGAAACAGACACTTCAACCTAAATCTTCCATGCAGAACAGATATCCTAAATTAATCTAGTCCCATTTGCCAGCTCTTGGCCCATATCCCTCTCAAATCTCCCGATTCATATACCCACCCAGATGCCTTTTAAATGCTGCAATTGTACCAGCCTCCACCACTTCCTCTGGCAGCTCATTCAAAACACGTACAATACTCTGTGTAAAAAAGTTGCCCCATAGGTCCCATTTATATCCTTCCCCACTCACTGTAAACCTATGCCCTTTAGCTCTGCACTCACCCACCCAAGGAAAAAAAACTTTCTCTATTTATCCTATCCATGCACCTCATGATTTTACAAACCTCTAAAAAATCACCCCTCACCTTCCAACGCTCCAGGGAAAACAGTCTCAGCCTATTCAGCCTTTCCCTATAGCTCAAATCTTCCAACCCTGGCAACATCCTTTTAGCTCTTTTCTGAACCTTTTCAAGTTTCACAACATCCTTCAAGTAGGAAGGAGACCAGAATTGCATGCAATATTCCAAAAGTGGCCTAACCAACATCCTGTACAGCTGCAACATGACCTCCCAACTCCTATACTCAATACTCTGACCAATAAAGGAAAGCATACCAAATGCCTTCTTCTCTATCTTGTGAGAGAACATCTGTGAGAGAAATCAAAGTTAATATTTTGGGTCTTAGGGACCCTTCTTCAGAACTGATTGTAGCAAGGAAAATGTTGTTTTTCTGCACGAATTTGGGATGGGCTAAGGAGTAAATGATAGGTGGAGATAAAGCCTTAAAAGAGAGAAGGACAGCTGGATAGACAAAAAAGTGGATAATGTTCAGCCTAGAAGAATAAATAACTGCTTATATGTCGAGGTTATTCATGGCTAACAATGGATTGTGTGTAATAGTTGAGTGTGGGGGGTTTGGGGCAAGGACATAGGAGAAGGTACCTCAAGCCCTAAAATTGGTGAACTCGATATAGAGTCCAGAAGGCTGTAGAGTCTGCAAGCTTGGTATTGGGATAGCAAGTGTCGCGACTCAAGGATCCTCTCAATCACCCGGATGTAGACACCTCTGTGACACTTCAGTGAACTGGACAACATTCCATGTCACTGAGGGATTTCTGAGTTTGGTCACCCGCATAGTAGGACTTAAACAAAATGGCTGGGCTAGTATGATGCAGCTTGGTGTTCCCTCTGAGATATAGTGCACAATGTGAATTTGGGGCAGTGACTGGGTCCAAGTCATGCCTCAAGGGTGAGGTGGGGATCCCCCGACATCTGGCCATTTGCTGGTCTGTTATTCTTGTGAGTGCCGATGGCCACGATAGGAATGATGGAACTAAACTGGGGACCCATCTGATCCCTAATCCCTTGCCAGACAGACATAAGAAGCTAATTGGTTAACTAAATGGTTAAGGCTAATTAGAACCTTACAAACCCACCTAGTATGCAAAATGAATGGTTAAAAAAAGAGAAACAAAGAAGATAAGGCCTTAATATTCATATTTCAAGCTCATGTAGAACTAATGAAGTGCATGAAAACAACTGAAACAAAAAAAAAGCCCAAAGTCATGTCGACTGGGACTATATTAGCATCCTTGAACCAAACCATAACAATTTAAAGTGAAATTATGTGGACAGCAGATATTTATCAGAGACGAGATGTATGGAGGTAAACTTCCCTATTGGGTCTGAGTATCATCTCTACTGGTTCTGCAATGTAAATCATTGAACGTGAAACTACCTTACATCTCACTCTCGCTGTTGCAAAGGATAAGCATAAAGTTAAATATGGAGATTTGAAAAAAAAGGCTCACAAGTTATAGGGGAGAGAGAGAGAGAGAGAGAGAGAGAGAGCAGCTTTTCTGTGTTTGATTGAAGTAATAAAACTTTTTTTTGATGTGAATTCGAGTGTCCATAGTCCCCGAACTAAATAAGAACTCACTGTGGTTTGGCTTGTATATATCTTCATTCATTGGTTGTTAAGTGTTGTCTTGTACAATTTATGTGTTTTCATTCCTATCCAATGGGGATACTTTGAGTTTTTAAGAATGTATTCACGGGATGAGTGCATCATTGACTGGGCCAGCATTTATTGCCCGTTCCCGGTTGCCCAGAGGGCAGCTAAGAATGAAGCACATTGCTGTGGGTCTGGAGTCACGTGTAGGCCAGACCAAGTAAGGATGGCAGTTTCCTTCCATAAAGGACATTAATGAACTAGATGAGTTTTTCCAACATTTGACAGTGGGTCCATGGTCATTATTAGACTCTTAAGTCCAGATATTTATTGAATTTGAATTCTACCATCAGTTGTGGTGGGATTCAAACCCTTCATTTAGTTAAGTTTATATTTTGAGAAAGTATGGCAATGTGTGTGCCTCAGTTTGGAACATATATGGTTATGATGAAGTCCATTTAAGGAATTATCAGTTGTGCAAAAGACTATGAAATGTTGATTTAGAATTTGTTTCTTAAAGGTTTGGTAAGAATTCACCTCTTAGAATTGGCCATAATTGAATAAAACCATTTGAAGAAAGAAAAATCAAGTCAAATGACATAACGTTTTTCCTCTTTCCTCAAAATACTGTACTATTTGTGTTGTACTTAGTTTGAAGAAAGAATCCTGGGTAACTGTTTAATTTCAGAACCATTTTCATAGAATTATCATATTTGGAGTTTCAGTTTCTGGCCTGAGCGAATGCACAAATATTGTATTAACACATGGATGTTATGATGATAAGATTTGTTCATCTTGAATGTTCTTTGTTGTGAATTGGACCTCTAAGAAATAGGGTAATTTGGAATTTTCGAAAAGTAAGAGCTGAAAATATGTTGCTGGAAAAGCGCAGCAGGTCAGGCAGCATCCAAGGAACAGGAAATTCGACGTTTCGGGCATAAGCCCTTCATCAGGAAGCTTTTTCGAAAAGTAATCCTGTTTGAACAAAATTACATGACTCTGTGTTCTAAAAACTGAGAAAACCGATATCAATGAGTTTAAAAGAAAAGTAAAATCTAATAAAGGACACAAGCTCTCCTTTTGTTCAGAAAAGATGGAAACAGCATGACTCTTATCTCTGTACAAGTGGAGGAGGGCTGTGATGTAATTATCTCTAAGTGTCTTCCTTCTGTCTCCTTTATGTCAGCACTAAACTATCTGAAAAACTCCAAACTTTTTGTATGTTCCACTATTATAATTTTATCAATAGACATAGTTGGACAAATTAACATCTTCTGCTTGAGATGAATGGCTACTATTTTGTTTTTCAGATAACTGCAGGTACGGAAGGTTTTTCCAACAGTTTTGAATTTCTGAGTTAGTCTATAGACTTTCAGTGTCTCAACACAGTGATGGATGAATAATCCTTAACCCATCAAGCATTTGTTAACCATGGAGCTCAGTATCAGAGAACTACTGTGAAAACATTAAATATATTGAGTGTCAGACATTTCAAAACCACAAAGCCCGGGCACACTTAAAAATATCATAATAAGAAACTATATTAAGACTCACATGGCCTGGCACTATAAGACATTAAAAAGGAACAGTTACCTCAAATTTTAAAAATAATAAATACATGCACATAGTCTCAGTGCTTTGAAATGCATTGAAGTAAAATTGTCAGTGTCTTTTGAAGAAGTAAATGAAATACCGAAGTTGGACAAAATTACATGAATATATAAGATATCCAGAGTGAGTTATCATGTAACTTTTTTTAAAAAAATGGTCATCTTAACGAAAGAAAGAATAAAATATGTTACTGCTTGGAATTAAACAGGAATGCTTTACTTCTGCCTTAAACATATTATGAGAATATATTGTATCGGTATGCAAATCTCTCCAGGGCTCGGGAATGAGATAGAATGGTAACTAGTTGAATTGTAAAATTGGATGAGTGGAAGTGGGTAGAGAATGATGGCAGAAGAAGCTTGACGGCAAGTGAAATTAGAATAATGGATTCTGACAGCAACTGAGATTACCATGCATTTTAGTGAAAGGGAAGTTTGGATGGCAGCACTAAACTGATAGCTTTCTCTTGGTTATATTTGTGCCCTTATCTTTCCTTTAAGTGAACAGAACTTGATTCCTGAGGCATTGAAACCATATGTGGAGAGATAAGTAAACCCTCACAGATCTTTTGATCAGATTATAAGAGAGTCAAGACTATGTAACATGGTACTGGGATACCAAAAAAGTATGCAAGGATATTCTGAGACTATTCCAAAATAGATTGGTACAATGGAAAATATTGCACTGGAGAATGAGTTTCAATCATATGCACCAACCTGGCAAACATCATGGCATGAAGTGGGCAGTAAAACATCTCAATTTACAAGGAAATGACACTTACTCCTCAGAGAAACTGACCATAAAACAATTGGAGAGTAAAGTGGGCGAAATTGCAAAATATACAAGGAGAACTTAGATTTGAACAATCAAGGGCTTTAGGATTGTATTTAAGATTTAATAAGAAGTATCCAAAGACAGATACAGATGAAAGAGAGCTGGAGAAACTAAAGTCCAAGTATGAAGTTATATTGCTGTGTTTGAGTAAAGTGATCTATGGATAGAGAACTGGAATATAACAAACCAAATTAAGGACCATAAATGTGAATCTATAATGTTCAAGTTTATGGATGAGAGGACATAGTGAATTTTAGAACAAGTTATGAAAGCAGATTAACTGAAAGAAAATTTAAAACATTTTAAGCAGATCATCATGCTCAAATATCTCTGTTGATAGAAATTATGCATGTAGAAATATATAAATTATTTGAGCTGTGCAGAATGACATGGGTGAGACAAAGGTCATGTCCTGCAAAACCTTAAAATTCCAAGTAAGTTTCTATTAATGACTTGTTTAAGCTGTGATTGTATTTTATCAATATTGATGGAAATTGAACATGCGTGTTATTTTATTTAGTAAAGAGAACTTGCAAGAAAGGTATTTGAAGTAAAAACAGTAAGGCCCATCTAGGAACTAAACTTCTCTTTTAAACTAATTTAAAACATGCAAATAGAAGAAGTTGCCTCAAGACAAAGGGACTGTGTTTATTTGATCTTTGAAGATTGAGTAAGAGAGAAGTTACTTCCAAGATTGTCAGCTTTCTCAAAGGAGTAAGTCAGTAAATGTAACTGTCTCATTAGAGCTGATCTTACAAACTTCATAAAATTAATAGAAATTAACATGCTTTCTGATCATCGGCATAAGGTAAGGAATATAAACTGTGCAGCAGAATGTTTTAAAAACTTATTAATGATAAGCAAGTGTCTGATTTGATGGAAACTTCACTAATTAAGTTCGGACTGAGATAGGAAAGTAAAGTACGGGATGTAACTCAAAAAGGGGGGGAATGAAGACTGACAACGGATACTTGATGGATTGGCCAAAGGGATAAATGAGAATATGGAATAGCTCAGAAAAATTATGAAAGACCTCATAACATAAACTGAGGATGTCCAAGTGGGGTTAGTTTGGCTTAGATATCAGTGGGACCACAATCAAATGGGGGGGGGGGGCGGGGGGTGATGCTGATGAAAGCCTATGTTAAAACAATCAATCATCTGATTGACAGGGAACATGATGACACTGAAAAGTTTTGAGAAGGACTATTGTGTCACAAATATGGGCTTTGGGTCGTAGGCCAGAAAAAACACATTGTCCTGAGTTCCAAAGTGGAGAGGTACCTGACTAGATTAATTGCATAGAGCTGGCACCACTAACCAAGTCTAAGAGGGGAGTGAGACTTAGATAATAAGATTCAACCCCATTGAAAGATGTAATCTATAAATCATCCATCTGACACCCCCACAACAATTCACTCAATTAGGATAAAGCGGGGATGAGACAGTACCATGTATCATCCACTGAAGCATCACACAGACATTGAAGTTTGCACTGCTTCATCCAGAGGTGATATGAGAGTAACAGCATCAAGACTACATTTGACTGAGTGTGGCATTAAGGAGCCCCAGGAAAACTGGAATCAATGGATATCAGAGGGCAAACTCTCCACTGGTTAGAATCATACATGGCGCATAAGAAGATGATTGTAATTGTTGGAGGTCAATTATCTCAACTCCAGGACTTCTCTTAAGGAGTTCCTCAGGATAGTGTCCTTGATCCAACCATGTTCAGCTGCCTCATCAAAGACCTTCTCTCCATCATGAGGTGAGAAGGAGATGTTTGTCAATTACTGTACAACGTTCAGCCCCATTCACAACTCCATAGATACTGAAGAAGTCGATGTTCAAATGCAGCAAGAACTGGACAATATCTAGGCATGGGCTGACAAGTGGCAAGTAAGGTTTGCACCACTAAAATGCCAGGCAATTGCCATATCCAGTAAGAGACAATCGACTCACCACCCCATGATCTTCAATGATGGTACCAACGCTAAATCCTCCACTATCAAAATCCTTGACAAAAAACTCATCACATAAACTCAGCAGCTATAAGATTAAGTCAGTGGCTAGGAATACTGTGATGAGTAACTCACCTCCTTACTGCCCAAAATCTGCCCACCATCTACAAGCCACAGTAGTGGAACAGACTCCCCTCTTGTGTGGATGGATGCAGCTCCAACAACACTCAAGAAGCTTGACACCATTCAAGACAAAGCAGCACAGTTAATTGGCACTACATCCACAAGCATCCACTGCCCCCCCCCAACAATGCTCAGTAACAGCAATGTGTACTATCTAGAAAACTGCAGAAACTCGCCAAAGATCCATCAGCAGCACCTTCTAAACTCACAACCACTTCCATCTATAAGGACAAGGGCAGCAGATATATGGGAACATCACCAATTGCAAAATACTTTCCAAGCCATTTACCACCCTGATTTGGAAATATTTCACTCTTCTGTCACTGGTGCGGGTATTCCCTTCCTGAGGGTGTTGTGCGTCAACTACAGCACATGGGCTGCAGCAATTCAAGATGACAGCTCACTACCACCTTCTTAAGGGCAAGTCAGGATGAGCAATGAAAATGCTGGCCAGCCTGCAACGCTGACATCCCAAGGTGAATAAAAAAACCCTTGCCAATTTCTTCTTCACCCAGCGCCTGCTGGTTACTACAGGTTGAGTTTGTATGATACATTTTCAATAACAGAAACTGGAAATGCTCAAGGTATTCAACACGCTCCATGATCACCTCATAAACTATGAGGAAGTGGAAACACCCCCACCCCATAACTAAATGAACAAATGGGGTAAATTTGACAAAAGGTAGGTCAGACAGTCAAGTTCAAACACTAGTTGTAAAGAAACTGGACATTCTTGAAGAGGATGTAGAACAAGAATTTCAGGAACTGAAAACAAAAAGGTGATGGTTAAAAGACACCCCTAGATCAAGAAAGTACCACACATGGTAATAGGAGTACAACCAGTTTTGGTCCTGACCTGAGGAACAATGGCCTGTATATCCTGGAGGGAAGAAAAACAGACCGCAGTAAGAGTGCAATAGAAAGTGCTGATCACAGTTACAGTAGGTTCAGTTAAAAAGCCTTTTCCCTTATTGGCTGTTACCAAAACGGAGATTGTGAGGGGAAAGAAACAAAATAAAAACTGTGAGGAATAAATTTAAATATAGAGACTACTGACATTCTGAAAGTCACTTTAAATTCCCTCCCTAGACATAAACATTTCCCTTATTATTGACATTCTTATCCTTACTTTCCTTTTAGAGCTGCCTATGGTTCTTGGTTAACATAAAATGGAAGCCTGTGGTTTTTAATTGACATGAAAATGGCCAAAGATAATTGTTAGCTGAAGTAGGCAGGATTGAATAACAGATGCAAAAGTTAGCAGTATTCGAATATGATGTATTGCAAAAACTAAAAGTGAGGTGGTGAAAAGGATGTCTGCTAAACATTGTGAGATCATGGGCAATGTCATGATTACCCTAACTGGATGTACTTAACCAAATAATAATACAGTTGGTTTGTATTGTCAAAGATAGGCTGAAAATAAATGTATAAAATTTCTAAGTCTTTCTTTTGTTTAGAAAGGAGAAGCTTCTGAACTTCCAGAGGCTTTCTTCCTCCTGGTGTAATGTCAATAAACTCTTTGATACCGGGAGTGGACTTTGTGTGTTGAGTGATTCATTTAGCCATTCCACCCCAACAGCATGTGTAAGTAAGCAAGCATGTGTCAGTATCGGGGAAGTATCCTTCAACTAACTTTGATGTTACCTGCATTTACTGTCTCAACTTTACTTCTTGGGCATGTAATGGATTATATGATACACAATTCACCTTTTAATAATTTCTGTTTGAAGATATTTTTCAAGTAAGTACATTGGGAACTGGCCTAAAGTCTCTGCTAGGTTGGGTTGGTTCTTTTGCTGCAAATCCCCTGTCATTTGTGTAAACATTGCAAAAGATTGTAGAATTTTAATGTAAAATTTCATTAGGCGCAATCTGAGTTTCCATTATCCTTTGTACTGGATTTGATAATATTGGCACAACACTGGCTAGCTGTATTGCCAATATGACGACCGTTGGGGTCATCTGGATGCAAAGATCAAATAAGTATAAATCAAAAGGTTGGGGATTGATTAAAAAAACTGCCTACTTTACGCCAATTAAACTATTCAACAATTTAATACATTGTTTAAAGCCTTTATCTGGCAATTTATTATTGGTTACTCTTAGATGAATTGACATGAATTTAAAATGTTTTTTTAAAATATTAAACCCATTTTTAGCTGCTTTTTCAATCTTTACAAGTTATCAATCCTAAATTTATCAAGGAATTTTAGATGCGTTTTCTTCTAAGAATTTACATTTTAAAAGTTGCCAGATCGGCACTAGTTTATGGCATTTAGTAACATGCAAATAGGCTGGAAATTTAAACAGACAAAATATTTTACAAAGTGTTTAAAATTTTGGGAGTAATTGGTGCCAGAATTGGCAATGACAGCCAAGCATGAAACTTTCCCCACTTTTTCCTTTTCACTTTCTCCTTTCGACATGAACTGGGGAACAAATGGCAATATGGACCTTGGCAAAGCACTGTACGTTGCTGCAAGCAAACACTCTTGCCACAGTTCCAACACAGATCTAGCTCTCTAGCATGAAGATCCATCACTTGCCTTCCCATCTATATTGTGGCTCACAAAATTCCAGCCACCCCTTCATTATGAGAAAGGAAATTCCAATTGCTTACACAATTTGGGAATTTATATATAATTCAAAAAGACAGTTTTAACAGGTGAAGTGTTAAAAAAGCAAGGCATGGCAAGGATGCTGTGAGCATTTGGTAGGCTCATGATGACTGAATGCTAAGAGAATGCAAGACATATAACCCAGCGATGGTGTATGGTCCAGACCATCAGCTGGATGCATGTCCGTAAGTGCAAAGACGCCTTGCTGCAACATTACAATGACAGTTGCCTGCAATTCAACATTGAAGTAGAGAAATTTCCAGGCTGGAGAGTTGCTCAGAGGGTTTTTAGAGGCTGACACATGTCAGAGGCCAATGTCCGTGAACATAGTGTGCATGTGACTGGTGCCCATGGAACATGGCAAGAATTGATGGCGCCCAGTTTCCAACATGGAATTTGCTGAGATTGAAAGGCAAGCTGATGTTGCCAGGTAGCTGTGCTCTGATTTTCATGTTGAGGTTTCTTGGCATCCAGTTTACTCGCTGGTGATAGGATCGACAGCTGCATGATTGGTATTTGTAAGATGGCTAATAAAAAAAGGTTTCCGTTATTAGGCAACTCATTACTGCCAAAAGAGAATCTCACCTCAATGCCCCAAACGGAGTTAAAATGTGCATCAATTCTGTCCATTTCTCACCATCAGCCACATTATTCAGATGCATATAAAATTCCAGCCAATTGGTCAGATTTTAACTTACTCAAAATCCATGCGTTGAATTGGACCCATTTTATAATAATCTGCAACAAATTCAATTGGTAGTAAGAAAATTGTGGATAAGTAAATTATAAACGGCATAAATTTGTTAGAATGAAGTCATGATCAACTGTTTTTACTGAGTTATTTGGTAAAATAATGGAGCAGGTTCATGAGATTGGTATAGATGATATTGTTTTGTTTTATTTAGTTATGGACTATGGACATTGCTGACTAGGCCAACTTTTATAATCCTTTTTTAATTGCCTCGAGAAAGTGGCAGTGAGCTGCCTTCTTGAACCTCTTCAGTTCTTGGGACAGTCACAGTGTCTTTAGGAAGGAAGTTTGACCCAACGACAATGAAGAGATGACTGAGGGGGTGATACTGAGAAATACCATGCCTGGGCTTATGGTGATGGGTTAAATACCATCTTCTCTAGTCCCTTTTCTGCCCACAGGGAGCTCAGACACTGACAGATGGGGATATTGAGTGAGGTGGGGGGTGGGGGAGGTGGCAGGAGGTGTATATGGGTGCCGACAGGGATGTCTCTCTGTCTTCATCAGTTCATGGGGTCCAAGCCCATGGACTGGGGGTGGTGGGAAACATTCAGCTATTGTTAGATTGCCGCCCATCTGAATATGTGACAGATTGAGGGGACAGTGAGTGAGTGCTTCCTTTCCCAAGTCACAGGATCAGGCTAACAGGAGTCAGTGAAGATGGAAGGTGAGGGAGCATTCTAATAAGAATAGAGGAAGGATTGGGCAGTGAAGAGCAAAGGAGGGAAAATATGTGGAGTTGCTGAGAAAGAAAGATAAACTTTCCAACCGAAAGGCAGCAGAAAATGGTGCCCAAAATAAACTATGTAATGGGACAGCAGGGAACAGGACTAAGTAGGATTGAGAAAAACAATTCCTGTATTCCTGATGAAGGGCTTTTGCCCGAAACGTCGATTTTCCTGCTCCTCGGATGCTGCCTGAACTGCTGTGCTTTTCCAGCACCACTCTAATCTAGAACTAAGTAGGATTGGGAGTAGAAGTAGTCGCTGGCAAATGGGCACAGCTTGTGCACTCATGAAAGGACCAGGGGGGTTTGGTGAAGTGACAGAAGCCTGAATATACTAATAGAAGGATACCCAATTGGGGCCACATAGCCAAGGCACTAATAAAAACAGAAAGCACTGGAGAAACTCAGTAAACCAAGTAGTATCTATGCAGGTAGAGAGATAACATTTTGAATTCAATATGACTTCTTTAGAACACCAAAGCAATACTTTGTGTTTGTTTGGTCCTTGGCACTGAAATACAGATTGAAAATGGAGTTTCTGACAAATATAAATGATGACTTACATGTGGCCTGATTTATCACAAGTTATAGATTGCTTCCACTCATTCACAGCTGTACAGAATAGTTTTAAATAGATGTTTCTTCAGCTAATCAGTCACATGCATGCAGTGCACAGAATTGTTTAGCATATATAACACAGAAACAGGCCATTCTATCCAACTAGTTTATACTCCACTCGAACTTCTTTATATTGTTCCTCAGTTAATTCACGTCAGTATAGGAGAAAGTGAGGACTGCAGAATGATATCCAATGTAGTAGATAACACTAAGTCCCTGAACAGTTAAATATGAGTAAGGGGAGCAGAGATATAGAAACCACCCCTTTCAGCGTCTTTGGGTGGATGTCCTCAGGGCTAGCAACCTGACTTATCTTAAAATTTCGCATTCAAAGCAGGGCCTTTTCCCAGTATGTACTCTGATAATTTCTATTACACCATCAACCTGAGTGAAGACCAATGCAAAGTTGTCACTAAAACCTCAAGCATCTCATGGGAGTCCTCCCAAATCTGTCCTGCAGCATCCTTACAATGGGTCCATACAACCTTTAATGTCCCTGTGTGTTAACATCAGTTCAAAAGATTTGTCCTCTTCTCCAATATTCGCCTTGCTGTGCTGGCTGTCTTTTCTTCATTCTCTGCTAAAGGAGCATACTCAATCAATCTTGTTCAAGTATTTTTCATTTTTAATAATTCTCAAGGCTATATATAGGCCTGGCTAACAGGGCTGGGTATTACTGCCTGTTCCTAATCTCCCAATAAAAGTGGTGAGCTATCGTCTTGAACTGCTGATATTAATTTAATAGAATGATGCACTTGTTAGGCCTCAGACCCAACTGCATTGTTGCATGCAGGCTAGGCCAAGTCTGAACAACAGGCTTTCTTCCCTAAATACCATCAGTGAACAACTTGAGTTTTTACAAGAACCTGACAGTTTCATTATCACTTTTAATGACAGTATTTTTATTAAACTTGAATTTAACTTCTCAAACTGCCTTAATGGGTTTGATCTTCTGTTCTTTAGATGGCTAGTGCAATTTCAACTCTACTAGCCTGCCAACCTCTATTTTGTACCCTTAAATTTAGCATTGGTATTGATGGGGGGGAGTGGGGCATTGGAGCACATGAATTAATTCTGTTCTCCTGATGATGCATCATTAATATTATGCCTCACAGTAATCATTCTAGAAATTTGGACAACAGGAAGAATTAATCACCTTGTGTGGGATGGGATTCAAATATTGGCCAAAACAAGAAATGATTTCAAAACCTCTTTTCTGAAGGGCAGTGATGACCTAGTTAATCATTTTCCCTGTTGTGCTATCCCACAAATGACTGG
Source organism: Hemiscyllium ocellatum (assembly GCF_020745735.1). NCBI lineage: Eukaryota > Metazoa > Chordata > Chondrichthyes > Orectolobiformes > Hemiscylliidae > Hemiscyllium > Hemiscyllium ocellatum. The sequence continues at coordinate 35,132,645 of NC_083429.1, forward strand.
TTTTGTTGAGTTCTGTTTCACAGCTGTTTGCAGTGAAGTTTGTAGTCTTAACCTTTTGGTTTTTACTTCCACTATATACTATACCCATTAATTATACCCATTAATTCCCCTGCCTGCATAATCAGTTTAGAATATGATCTGTATCATTTTATATTATAATTAAAGTTCTTTGAAAAAAACTGCAGAGTCCAGTGGGATTAAAATATTCAAATTATGATACCTCAATATTTTGTGATTTTGCATCCAATAATCAATGAATACCTGGAATAGATGCTTAAGATTTTTTTTAACTTGATCTGTGCAGTGGTTCTGTTGAATACAGTCTAAGCTCTGGAGATACAATGTTCTGGATTCAAGATCCTCTCAAGAACCTAAGCTCAAAAATCAAGGCTGAAACTCCAGCTCAGTGCCAAATGGATATTATGCTATCAGAAGTGAAATATTTTAAATGAAATGTTCAATCAAGGCTCAAAGGCAAAGCAACACACTTGAATGGCAGTATATCCACAAGCACCCACTCCCTCCACCACCAATGCTCAGCAGCAGTAGTGTGTACTATCTACAAGATGCACGGCAGATATTCACCAAAGATCCTTAGACAGCAACTTCCAAACCCATGTCCACTTCCAGCTAGAAGGGCAAGGACAGCACTTATATGGGAACACCACCACCTGCAAGTTCCTCTCCAAGCCACTAAATATCCTGATTTGGAAATATATCATCGTTCCTTCATTGAGATTGGATCAAAATCCTGGAATGCCTTGGCTAACGGCATTATGGATCGACCTACAGCACATGAACTGTAGAGGTTCAAGGTGACAGCTCACCATCACTTTCACAATGGCAGCTAGAGATGGGCAATAAATACTGGCCAGCCAGTGATGCTTACATCTCATGAGGCTTGGAGGGGAACCTGAAAGTGACGGTGTTCCATGCATTTCCAACAATTTTCATCTTTATGAATATTCCAAAAGATTTTGATTAAGAACCATGCAATAAACCTGTTAACAAAATTAAAATCCATGACATTTAAGAACCAATGTCTGCATTTGATGCATAATTGGTTAAGGGACAGAAAGCAGTGATTGTGGACAAAAATTTCACATTGGAGGATGAACAATGCAGTTAATGTTGGGACCACTGCCTTTTTAATATTTATCAATACCTGGCCACAGGTATACAGGATATGTTTTTGAAGTTAATGATGCAAATCTGAGGACTATAATAGTAGGATAAATACACAATAGCGAGAAAAACATGGACACTCTGGTAAAATGGGAAGGCATTTAAAGATAAAAGTGAACAGAGGGAAGTGTGAAGTGAGCTTAAGGAGAGATAATATAAGCTAGGTGAAACAAGCAGATCCAGAAAGACTGGGGTTATATGCACACAAATCTAAAATGTACGAGACAAAAACATGATAGATCCTTGGGTTTATATATTGGGGGACACATTAAAAATGCAGCGGAATTATGTGAGACCTATACTTTGGTTTGGCCTGAGCAACAGTATTGAGACCAGTTCTGAAAACTGCACACTTGGAAGGATTTCAATACCTTGGAAACAACATAGAATAAAGTTATGAGGAATTGTACATGGGCGATAGTTTCTGTTACAGAGTGAGGCAAGGGAGATTGGGTTTGTTTTCCATCGTGCAGAGAAGGTTAAAGTGTGATTTGATAAAGCCATGAGAGTTCTGATAACATAAATTAGAGAAGTTGTTTCCAGTGGCAGAAAGATTAATATCTCATGAAAAAAAAACATAAGGTTATAAGCATGTGGAACCAGAGCCAACATAAGCAAAATAAATTACACTGTGAGATGTTAAATTTTGGAATGTGTTGCTTGAAAGGGGAGTGGAGACAAATTCAATAATACCATTCAAAAGGAAATGGGATAATTACTTCAATGGGGAATTGCTGCAGTGTTGTAGGAAAAGAGTGGGCAGTAAACAAATTGCATTTTTCCTTTCAAGGCTTGGCAGAGCCATAATGCAGCAATTGGTCTTTTCCTGTGCTGGATCATTCCATGATTCTGTCACTCAAAGTGAATAGGTCTGTTTTAGTCTACCTTGGCGACTGTGGTGTAGCATTTATACATCTCGGATACTATATTGAACTAGAACTGCTTTCTCTCATTTGAGAAATAATCCTTGCTATGATTTGTAACTACAATGATAGCATAAATGAAAACAACCTTGCTGTCAATTACTATTGGCACAGTTAACCAGAGGGTAAATGGTTTATACTGAACTTTCTGATAAAAAAAAGACCCTGGATTCTGTGAGCTTTGTAATTCTTCATCTCCAATGTAACATCTCCTATATTATTTCTTAATGCTTACAGGTATTAGCAAATGCACTTATGCCAAATCCAAGGTTGAACTTCAGACCTGCAAACTTTCCTTGCTGCTGTAGCACTAATATTTACAGAGAAGCAAGGATCAAAGGAAAACACTTATAGTAGTGTGTGGGAGACCCAGAAGCCTAAGGAATGCAAGGTTTTGTTGAATTTAAAGCAGAATGACCTTTGTTAACTTGGTCAAACTGTTCTGTATAGGTTTGTGAAAATATAAACGAGCGATCTGTGACATTTTGGAAGCTTAAAGCTTGCTGCTGCTGAGTACATTCTTACTTGGTCAAAGGAATCCTATGGGCTGGCTCAATGGATTGTGTGACTATCTTTCTCAGGAAATCACAATTATTAAGGTGAAGAAGGAGGCCGTTCAGCCCATGAGCCTGCATCAGCTCTACTCTCCAGAGGCAACCTCCTATCTTTTCCCCATATCACCACACCCCATATTCTTGCACACATTACTGTCCAAATAACCATCAAATGCTCTCTTAAATGTCTCAATTGAACTTGCCTCCCCCACATTTCCAGGCAGTCCATTCCAACTCACGTGTGTGTAAAAGCCTTTTTTAAAAAATGTTTCATTTGCACATCACTGTAAATGTATGCCGTTCTTTCTTATTTATTTTGCAAGCAGAACCAGCTTTACCCTATTTACTCTGTCCAGCCCACTCCTGATTTGAAAACCTCACTCAGATCTCCTCACAGCCTTTTTCTCTTCAGGGACAGCAGTCCCACCTTATTCAATCTATCCTCCTAGGTGAAGGTTCTCACACCTAAAATCATTCCAATAAATCACTTCTGCACTGTGTCCAATGCATCTGCAGTTTTACTATAAAGTAGCACTTAGAATTGTATAGAATACCCCAGCTTGTTTTCCATGTGTTGCCAATCACCTGCTGATATTGCCATTACAGATGTGTGTAAGGTCTTATCTAAACTTAGTAAGGGCAGAGGATAGGTGAATGCAGCAATGAAGCAATGAATGCAAACCATCTTTAATAAAGACAATTCAATCCAGTCATAGATGACATGAATTGTAATGAAGATATGATGTAAACCTATAATAAGAGCCCACAAAAGCATTACCATAAATCTTCAATGACTTACCAGACCTTTTTATAATTAGAGTAAACTGAAAAGCAAATACAATAAAGTCTTATGCCCCAATCAGAACTATGTCTGGAATGCTATACAGGAGCAATTAATTTACTTTAGACTTATTGGAAGTTGGTAGATGATTAATACACATTGGTCTTATGAAAGGGCCTTGTCATCGGTGTGAGGTGGTAAAATCTTTTAAAAAAACCCACTGACTCACTGATAGAGAGATGATCATTGGTTTAAGCAGAAGGTGAAATTGATGTGTCAGAAACACCCACTGTGCATTTATTAGCACTTAGTGCAAATCATTCATCTCATTATTACCTTTGTATGATGAGCTGAGGTACCACCTTCATGCTATGACACATTTTAGAATTACTTTATTGGAACAGAAGGTGACATAGAATATAAACTGTTTCTTAATCTAAATCTATTCATGTGTTCTCTACATTTTTCAACTCATTTTTGGCTGTTTTGTTCTGTTTTGCCACACTACAAAAAAAAAATCAGATTTAATATTGATATTGTATATACATCTACAATGTCTCAGTATTCACTACTCACTGTCTAGTATCACTATGCTCCAATACAATATTGCTCTACCATCAATTTTGTAAAATGAAACAAAGTTAATCTTTTTAAAGGAGGGGGTCATTGTGGAGGATGGGGTTGAGGGATTTTGTGGTATTGGTAAGAACTTATCACTACAGGAAAAATGTTCTTACCCTGGAGACAGTGTAGAACTGAGAAGATATCAAGGGCTGAATGATCAAATCAATGCCATGGACTGAAAGCTACATCTTAATCATGGATGAAAATGTGTTGCTGGAAAAGCGCAGCAGGTCAGGCAGCATCCAAGAAACAGGAGATTCGATGTTTCGGGCCCGAAACATCGAATCTCCTGTTCCTTGGATGCTGCCTGACCTGCTGCGCTTTTCCAGCAACACATTTTCAGCTCTGATCTCCAGCATCTGCAGACCTCACTTTCTCCTCCATCTTAATCATGGATCCAAGCTGCATCTCTCTTGTGTTTCTGTTTCTAAATAGAAATGGTTAATTGACCAGAAGTTGAATTCAGTGCTTAATTAGTAGCCGGACCTGGATGGTGCCTGTGGGAAAGGTAGACAGCAGCCATATTAGAGGATACGGAGGTCCCCAGATGACCAAGAAGTCAACTATGGAAGCAACTGGCCATGGAGGACAAGATTTCATTCAGCACTTCTGCTGACACTGTGGTGTTCCTTGTGTCTAATTCTATTCACATTTTGGCAAACACCATTTCCAGAACAACTTATTATTGATTAGATTTTTGCAGAAAGATCAGCATCTCTGGTGCCCATGCCATATCTTAAAGACTGCTCAGCACAAAGAGGAGCAGTGGTATTCCAAAGTTATGTTGACTGCGCTTTGGATATTTGGATCAGTTTCCACATAAACTTGTTTTTCCAGATACTATATTTGTAGGATGAACAAAAGGGTCACGGTCGACTTGCGATGCAATGCATTTGTATTCACAAAATATACTACTGATACTGCCTATCAGATTAGGATTAGATACATAATCTGTGTAGTTGAACTTGGCCAGTCTATATAGTTAATTCTGATGAATATTGTGAAGGTTGATCTTGCACATGGTCATCTTCTCCATGTCTTCAGTTCTCTGCTGCTGGGACAGGTTAAGTCTTCACTGATGGCATGATAGCCAGGTGTCCCTTCTTATCTCTCCTTGCTGCTTCCTTCCAGAATGTTCACTGACCCTCAGCCAATTGATCTTCCATAATCAAGGTCATGGTGTCTCAATGGGATCCCTGATGTCATATCTGGGCCTGCCCTCAGTGTCCAGCCTCTGATGTGCAAAGGGCACATCCCCCTCTCCATACATAGTCAGGGAACCCAGGGAACCATGAGTCTGCTAGTCATACTCTAATACGACTACATCTAAGCTTGTCCTTCAGTCCAACACTGGCATCTCCACATCATTGCTTCACTAAGGCATCACGTTATAGAAGCTCCACTTATTGTGGCATGACGTTTGCATTCCATGGAGAAATCAGATATTAATTCAGCTGGCATTTAACAAAATTCCCGATCTGTAATCAGCTGAGATGCCACAACTTAACAATTGTTCTGGAAATATTTAACAGCTTCTCTAATCCCAAATTCTTTATCTGTGACTTTGTGCTGTTTCCAGATTATGATTGCAATAAAGAAGCTTAAAACTTATAAAAGCAAATTTTTCAGTTTGAAAAAAATGGAGCATTGCAGTGGGTATTTCAATACATGCATAGAGAATCAATAACCAAATTTCAACTGCATATATGTTTTATTGATTTTAAGAAGATGTAGGATTGCCCTCTCACTGCAAAAAGTGATGACTTTAAAGTTTAGACACCACTATTTGAGTGGTGTCTAAACTTTAAAATCATCAAACTTTCCAGTTTCACCCTGTTTACTTTGGACGTATGACGTCTGAAAAAAAAAGGTTAGAGCTTATGCTGCCTGTTTTATGTCAAGGTCAGTGCAAGGTCAGTGCAACAGATTCCTAAATGTTTTCCAAATCAATCTGTTTAGAGATGTTATTACTTATCTCTTGAGCAAATGGGTCTTGAACCCAGACCTCCTTGCTCAATGGTAGGACATAACTGCTGTACCTCAACAGCTTCTCCTGCTGTATTTTTACTATGTATAATGGATGGAATTTTATAAGGTTCTGAATGACATGGACTCTGGCAGGAAATGTGGAAGCAACGCATGAAAATTCCAGTGACATCTTTCTCGACATCAGGAGCAACAAGTCACATTTTCCAACAGATTTCCAGGTGTTGAGATGAGATTATGATGAGGGGTAGGCAAGGTACCTCTTAATAGGAATTATTGCTCATTATCACCCTCATTAATATTGGTTTCAAGCTGGTGATACTCACCCTGACAGAGCAAAGTCATTAATCTTCTTCCTACACTGCTAGACATTTTTCCAGATGGTTGAGATCACACTGACCAAGCTGGCAAGATCTGGTGTGGTGAGCTCCTCCATCAGTCTAGGGGGAAGAGCTTGGCCCTCTTTTCCACAACTCCATCCAGCAGCATCATTAGGTGCCCATCTGCAAAGCCGGGTGCCAATTTCTCTTTCTCTGCCTAATCCAGGTCAAATGTCATGAATGCAAGGCAGCTCTGAGCTGGCACCACTTGTCTGGGTCCTCAAAAGCCTTTCAAATGTAACACCAACTCCAAGAATGACAGTTCATTCTGGGTTATCCTGGGAGTGGCACGTTCTTTCAGCTTTGTCAGAAAGTAGAATCAGTTAGCATTAAACAAGAGGGCACCCTATGAGTGGGGGAGGTAGTAAATGAGGTGAGTTTCTGATGATAACCTGAGAAAACACGTTAAGCTACATGAAAAGAAGTCCTCCATAAATTTTGACAACATCTAGCCAAAAAATCATAATATTCAACCCTATAAAATGAATCACTATTTTAGACACTAAATCCAAAGTACATTTGAATGATTGTTAATTTGCCAAAGCGTCATGCATAGATTAAAATTTCAATGCAGCTTGTGCAAAGGAAGCCTCTATGTATAGTCATGGAGTCTAGCAAAATGATGTCTTATCCATTGCCATCTTTTGGATGATGGCTTCATCTTCCCTCTTTGGTGAACATAAATGAAGGCAGAATTCAAAAGAAGGGCAGCAGAGTTAAACTCAGAAGCATCACAAAAATAAATATCGAAACATTAGCTCACCAATGTTTGTAGGGGTTTACATGTGCAAACTTGCTGCTGTGTTTCCTACAGTGACTACTCTTCTAAAGTGCTGCATTGATTAGAAGCAATCTAATTGGAACATCTTGAGATCATGAAAGACTTAGTAAATGCAAGTCTTTCTTTTACTTTCTTTCTCTTCATCATGGTGTCAGCCAGTGGTAAGGATGCTACAGTGCTCACAACTTGCCTGCATTAGGGAATTGGAAGATTTTGTTACAACGTTTAAGTGCAGAGATTCTCATCAGTTGTAATGTTCTTCACAGTTAAGTAGTCTCCTGTTAATCATTGTCAATTGTCACTTCGAAGCAGTGACAAATTGGACAAAATACCAAAAGGTGATTGGCATATTTCGTTCTCTGCGCAAAAGTGAAAATCTTCAGCTGGGTGGCGGGGGGGGGGGGGGGGGGGGGGGGGGGGGGTGTTGGGAAGATCGGCAGAAGGAGAAAATTAGGGGAAGAGAAGTAGGTTCTATAAAATCTATTTTAGTCCATTAACAGTTCATGAGCAGTTAAATCAAAACAAATTCAACAAAAACTTGTTGAACAAAAAGCGTCATTTTACAAAACAAACCTGATTAGATTTCTAAAATGTGCTGCTTTTCCAAGATACATTTGACAGGAGATTGAATACATGCTGATGCAGATATTAAATAAACGGATGATGTTTCGTGCTTAGATAAGATTTTTGTATGGAAATCCAAAGCTCAGATTGGTAATTCAGTTCAACAGAGGAGATTCATTGGCATTATAGACTTGATTCAGAATCTACTTGGAATGTTTATCTGCAATTGAATATACATGATTATTATATGTGAGTTAGTTACAGTGGGATGTATGCTTTGTCCAATAACTATATTCATGTAGAGCACATTGCTCTCACCAGTTCTATTTACTGATTCATTGTTAATGGAAAAGAAATGCCATCACGAATAGGGATTTAGCATGCTGAATATTTATGAACCAAACCTATCTAACTATCAAAAGAGGGAACTCAATGCTACAGAATCAAACATCTGTCAAAATCTCAACAAGTGCATGTCAGTTATTGTCTGTAGAAATTTTTTTTTGCCAACTCTGAAATGTTTCAAGTTGAGAGGAAATGTTGGGCAATTAACAGAATGAATCAATTCAACATGAATGTGGTCTTTTAACACAAATACTGGTGCCCTGCTGAATTGCTTTTTGCACAAATCTGCTTTATACTCTCCACTCCAGCTCAAATGAAAAAGAAAATCTACCCACAGGCATGATTACTTCTCTGGCACCAAATGGACTACAACTCAGAGCTCTGAAAGACATAACTGAGGAGATTACGGAGGGATTGGTAGTGATCTTTCAGAAACCACTGGAGTCAGGGAGGGTGCAGAGGGTTGGAAAATGGCTAGAGCAACACTCTTGCTTCAGAAAGGAAGAGGGTAGAACTCAGGAAACTATAGGCTGGTTAGCCTGACCTTGGCCATTGGTAAAATTGGTAATCCGTTATTAATTATGACATTGCGGAGCACTTGGAAGTGCACTTGAAAGTGCATGGTAAAGTAGGGCTGAGTCAGGCATGGCTTCATCAAGGGTGGTTCGTGCCTGACAAGTGCTTAGAATTTTTTGATAAGTTAACTAGCAAGTTAGACAAAGGAGAGGCAGTGCATGTGATCTATTTGGAATTCCAGAAGGCTTTTGATAAGTTGTCACAGAGGAGGCTGCAAAATAAGATAAGAGCCCATGGTGTTAGAGGCTTAATTAGAGGATTGGCTGATTGGCAGAAGGTGAGTATGGGGATAAAGGATTATTTTGCAAGATTACAGCCAGAGTCTAGTGGTGTTCCACATGGATCAGTGCTGTTATTCATTAATGATCTGGAAGAAGGTACTGAAGGCATTGTTGCTCAGTTTATAGATGATACAAAGATGGATAACAGGAAGGCAGAGTCAAAAAGTGCTGTGCTGGAAAAGTACAGCAAGTCAGGCAGCATCCTGCCCGTCAGATGCTGCCTGACTGGCTGTGCTTTTCCAGCACCACACTTTTTAACTCTCACTCTCCAGCCTCTGTAGTCTTCACTTTCTCATTTGGCAGTTAGGAAGGTAAATGTAATGTTGACATTCATTTCAAGAGTGTAAGGAAACAATAGCAGAGATATAATGCTGAGACTGTACAAGCCTTTGGTCAGACCACATTTCAAATATTGTGAGCAGTTTTCAACACCATATCTAAGGAAAGATGTGCTGGCATTGGAGGGGGTCCAGAGAATTTTCACAGAAATGATCCTGGGATGGAACATCATATAAGGATGTTTGAGGACTCTGGGTTGATATTTGATGGAGTTTAGAGGATGAGGGCAATCTGATTGAAACTTACAGGATATTAAGAGGACTGGTTAGAATGGATGCAGAGAAAACATTTCCACTGGCGGGAGAGGCTAGGACCCAGGTCACAGATTCAGGGTGAAGGGATGATGCTTTAAAACTAAGATAAGAAGAAATTTCTTCAGCCAGAGGATGGCGAATCTGTGAAATTCATATTGGAAAGGGCTTTGGAAGTCAAGTCATTTAAGATAGAGATAGATAGGTTCTTCATTCGTAATAGGATCAAGGGTTAGAGGGAGAAGACAGAAGAATGGCATTAAGAAATTTATCAGCCATGATTGAATGGTAGAGCAGACTCGATGGGCTGAATGGCCTAACTCCGCTCCTATATATGGTCTTATATTAATGTTGAATCCTTTGAAAAGAAGAAATCAGAGAAAACAATGTGACATACATTGTGCCACTCACTAAGGGCATGTTGGGTAGTTTTCTTGGTCAACGGAATCAAGCAGGAATGTCTAATTGAAAAAATAAACTGAAATATCTAAAACAGAATCAGGAAAGCTGATGCCAGGCTTTTAAAAAAAATCTCCTGATATGATTTTTTTCTTTAGTATTATCTTGTTTATTACAAATAGAAGAAAGATACAGGTGATCTGTTGGAAGGTGTACACTTGTAACACTGGTAAGCCAAATTGCGAAAATATCATTGCACTGCAGCAAAATTCCTTTTGACTTGATGCAACATGATTGAAGAGTATACTTATCTATACATCAGCTGACTACATGATAAAAAGTGCAGCAGATTGCTTCTCTAAGAACAATCAAGGAACTGGATATCATCCAAAACATTGCATCCCATTTGATGAGGAACCCATCAAAAGTCTTAAACAGTCACTCCATCCAGCCTCAAGCACTGTGGCTGTAGTACATCTCATCTAAAAGATACACTGCAGCAACTTGGCAAAGCTCCTTCAAGAGAAGTTCTCAAATTTGTAGCTGTTTCCATTTAGGGTGGCACATTTGCTCGGTGGTTAGCAGTGCTGCCTCAAAGTACCAAGAACCTGGGTTTGATTCCACCCTCGGGTGACACATTCTCCCCATGTCTGCTGGTGCTCCGGTTTCCTCCCACAAAGATGTGAGGTTAGGTGGACATGCTAAATTGCCCACAGTGTTCAGAATGTGCAGGCTTAAGCAATTATCTTAAGCAACTAAATTGAACATCACATTTATTTAAGACTTCAGTTTTATCAGATCAACATTTATCAAAGTACCTGTACTTCCAAGTTTACCAACAAAAATGCAAAAACAAAACAAAGAATTACGGATGTTGGAAATCTGAACTAAAAACAGAATGTGCTGGAGAAAAACAGCAGGTCATCTCAGCATCTATTGAGAGAGAAACAGAGTAAACAATTCTGACAAAAGGTCATTGGTATATTGATTGTAACAAGGTCAGCCTGGTGGGTGTCATAGAATCTGAGTTCCTTGGTTGGGACTGTTAATCTGACCTAATCAGGAGCGCTGGCTGACAGATAAAAACAAAATTGTCACACTTTCTCTAACTGTGAGAGTTGGCTCTGAGGGAGCTAGATCAGTGTTAAGGATTTTCCATGTATAAATCTAGGGTGATAGGATACCAGCCCTACAGAGTTATTTCAGTGGTGACGAGAGTAAAGTATGTCCTGATTAGATTAGATTAACTTCCCTACAGTATGGAAACAGGCCCTTTACCCCAACAAGTTCACACTGACACTCCAAAGAGTAACCCACCCAGACCCATTCCCCTATCCTACATTTACTTCTGACTATGGGCAATTTAGCATGGCCAATTCACTTAACCTGCACATCTTTGGATTGTGGGAGGAAACTGGAGCACCCGAAGGAAGCCCACGGAGACACGGAGAGAATGTGTAAACTCCGCACAGACAGTCACCCGAGGCGAGAATCAAACCCATATCCCTAGTGCTGTGAGGCAGCAGTGCTAACCACTGAGCCACCGTGCCATCCTGAAAGAACTTGCTCGTGACAATCGTCTTTGAGTTGGGGTAAACATTATTTGTATCATGCCGTTATTTGAGAATTTTGAATCATTTCATCCTGCTGTAGAAGACTGGGACCAGAACGTGTAATTTTTCTTTCCAGGCAAGTGGCATTGGGGTAGATGAAATGCAACGAGTAATTCTTCTGACAGCTTGTGGACCCACAGTGTTTTCGGTTATTAAGAGCCTAACATTCCTTACGGCATCAGATATTGAAACCTTTCAAGAGTTGACTGATTTAGTTAAGGAATGTTATAACCCAAGCCGCCTCTGATTCTGAAAAGCTATTGTTTTCACTCAGCAATTCGAGTACAAGGACTATAAGTATCGGGATTTTTAACAAGTCAACTGGCAGGGAACCCTTTATGAGATGCTGAGAGATCATTTGGTTTGTGGGATTAATGATGTAACTATGCAAAAGCATTTACTAGCTGATGCCCAATTGTACTTCAAACAGGCACTGCAAATACCTTTGTCATTAGAAAATGAGGGAACTGGAACATAGGAGTTGCAGGATATTCTGATGGCAGCCAAACTGAGCTTGGAAACACCACTGGAGTGAAGACAATCACACAGCCTCACATAGAACATATCCTGAACAGGTCAGCCGAGAGCAAAACACCAAAACAAAGCCAAGCCTTAACCAAATGGTTAAAAGTTTCTTCGAATATGAGCCAGCAAGCCATTATGGTTGCTGGCGGTATGCAAACTTGAGACAGCAAAAGAGTCACACTAGACCTATACTGAGCAAAAGAACTCACAGGCCAACATCCAGGAGAGTGTACGACATGAAAAGTCCATCTGATCTGGTTTGGAACTGGCTCCCATATCTGTACCGAAGCTTAGGTCTTCCCTGGGGCTGGTGAATTATTATGTAAAGTTCATTCATAACCTGATCTCTTCTCACTCTGGAGTTGATTCTGACGGAGCTGGTTCAGTGACTTGGTGACGGGATACCGGCCTCTGTGGAGTTATTTTAACTGGACTCAAACCTATATCTCTTTTTTTTCTCTCTCTACAGATGCTGCTCGACTTGCTGAGTTTCTCCAACACTTCCTGTTTTGCTTCAAATATAAATCATAGATATTTATTTGTGAGAAACAAGCTCTTAGGGAATCCAATCAAGTCAATAGCTTGAATTTTTAGGTAATAATTGAACCTAATTTTAATCTAGTGAGAACTGCTTTATCCAACTGTCCTGTATTTTCCTTATGAGGACAGTTAATTATACACAGAAATTCAGATGACTCTGAATTGGGATTTGTTTGTAATGACAACAGTGGGATGAGTAACTTGCCCTTTTGGAGAGCTGACATGGATTCAGCAAACCAATTGACTTCCTTCTGTGTTATAACCACTCTGTTACGTTACATAGCATCGTTCAAAACATGAAAACATTTTGTGAAATGAATAGACGTTAATAAAACTACTTTCCAGAATAGTCCATGGCACAACTGAAGTTTATATATCTGTTGCCCAAAAAGACCATCTGATCAATAGTCAGTTGTTACAGTATAAAACCCAAAAGACTTGCGGATGCTGTAAATCGGAATCAAAAACATAAATTGCTGGAAAAACTCAGCAGGTCTGGCAGCATCTGTGGAGAGAAATCAGATTTAATGTTTCAGGTTGAATGACCTTTTGTCAGAACAGCTCTGTGGAAGAGTCACTCGACCCAACACTTTAACGCTAATTTCATTTATTACCGTAACATTTCGAATAGAGGTTACTTTCCCGACCATGTATGATTTCTGATCACAAGTCCCTCAGGAGAATATTTTGTTTTATCTCAGGAAGTCCATACTTGCAAAGCACTTCAAACAGATATGACCCTTTGGATTCCTGTTCCTTTGAGTTTGCAAATCTCTCGCATCAATACAATGCAATAGCTGCTGCTATAAAACAATGGAGATTTTGCAAGGACTATACACTGAATTCTTTCACTCCAGTGGCAATAAAATCTGGTGAAATTGAAACATGCAGCACAGACACCTGAAGGTTTTAGTACTGAGAAGCAGGATATGATCAGCTCAGCTATTGTAATAAGATTGTTAAATGAACAGTTTATATAGTATGATTATCAAAACCAATGTCATCAGTGACTGAGTGAGTAGTCTTTTATTAATGGCATCAGCTCGGCTAAAAGCCTTAGTATCTAAAAGGTTGCTGGTAAATAGGTGGTAAAATTATAGTGTAACACGTTATCTCACTTAAATGACATCTGTCATTTCAGCTCCTTCAATCCTATCAAATTTTTCCCAGTCAATTGCTATGGTCATAACATAATATCAACCCCATAACAGAACAATGCAAAATTATTTTAAGTCAATCATTTATTATAACTATTTTTAAACAGAATTCATGTGGTTATAATTCTTCAAAATTCCCTTCACAGGCCACAGATTTTTATACTACTGTAGTACAAATTACATTGTAGAGGGAGCTTTCATCCAATTAAATTTTGATTGGATTTAAAAGCAGAGACCAGAATACTCATCAGCTGAGGAAAAATTGGTTTGTGAGTAAACTCTGATTATTATTTTCGATGCAGTAGTACAAGTCTATCACTATTCCAGACATGTTCATGAGAAACACCAATCTGAACAAACCTCCCACACAAAGCTGTGCTACTTTCTTTTTGACTCATAACATGGAAAACAGTGGAAAACCGAGGAACAGAAAAAACCATTAGACCCAGAAAGCTTTCTGGTTGACCCCAGCTTGAACTGCCCCTTCTTCTCACCATAAATGTTTGCTCTTCTCCCAAACCCGATTTTACAAGTCTGCTGCTATGGCAAAATAGCATGCCCTATGCCAGGACAAAGTAGATGAAGTACATTACCAGGGAGACAAAGAAAGAAAATCTGTCCTATAGTTTCAGTAAAACATGTAAACATAGGAGCAGGAGTAGGTCATTCAGCACCTCAAGCATGCTCATCCATCATAGCCCAACTGTGTGTCTCAATGGCTTTTGTCTGTATTTACCCCATATCTCTTAATGTTCACAATACCTAAGGGCAGAATTTTATTGGGCCTGAGCAACATGAACTCTGACAGATTTGTGGAAGAATCAGAGGAGAAATCCAGTAGGATTTCAATGTCAACATCTCCATCTCACTGTCGGGAGCAACTAGCTGCATCTTTTATGAAGTTAGTGACAAAGCATATCTCTCTATTGGCAGCTGCAAATTATGAGGGATTATAGCTTGTTAACTACCAAGTTATATTAACTGTGTAACTTGCCAGACCAACTTTCCAATTCTTACCTTACCAAATGCACTGAACAAACTAAACATCAAGATCTCTAAACTTGAAAGTCAGAGCGTGTATGTGGTGGCTTCAGCTCACCACTGGCTGCTATCATTCTCCAAGTTATTCAGTGGCAAACAGCATCTCAGGGCATGATCCATGGACTACCAGTTACACTCACCCCTCATCCACAGACATCAGCATACATATTTGCCAACCTTTCATGACTTTTGTGGCACCCCTCTTAACCAGTTGCAGGATACTTAGGAAGCTCAGAGCTGCATTGCAAGGCACAATAGTATTTAGCATTCAAAGGCTGCTGCAAGGACACTCTGTGTGCACAAAGAAGTACCTAAGTTCATGGATTGGATGCGGCTGCATCTCAGGGCTGCGCACTTGCTCTCACAGCAGTGACTTACTTTTGCCTTTTGCCTTGCTGTGCCTATTAGTGCAGTGTCATAGCCAGGCAGCTGGCCTTCCCTTCAGCAGTGCTCAGTCAGGAGATTGGGTCGTATATCTTGTTATATGTGGCAGGGTGCATTGTCAATCTCATAACTGTACCATTTGTTAACAGCTGACATGACAAATTGTATGCAGAGCAAGCAAACAGTCATGTGTTGTAATCTCAGGGGTGCAGTCCTCACCTAAGTCCATGAATGCACCCATTAGTCAGGAGGTCCCAGTGCAGCAAGTCAAGGGTAGATCGTGTTGCTAGGATGTGGTGCTGTGGCCTCCTCTGCAAATCCTCTGGGAAGGAGATGCCCCTCCCTTGAATTACTGCCTCGATAAGGATCTCCAGATCCCTATTGGAGAACCGTAGCATCATCTTCCCCTTCTCCAATGTGTTCAGATTCTGTTCATTAATGGGCAAGGCAGTTGTGACCAGATACCCAGAGGCTGAACAGTTAGGCCCGAAACCAGAATGGCAACCTTTCAGCAGACTTGGGGCTTTCAGGACAAACATCTGCACAGTTAAAAGGCAAGGGGTGGACAAAGTTAAAAATCACACAACATGATGTTATAGTCCAACAAGCTTATTTAGAAGTACAAGCTTTCAGAGTGCTGCACCTTCATCAAGTAGTTAGGGGAGGCAAGGTCATAGGATACAGAACCTATAGTAAAAGATCAAAGTGTCATACAACTGATGCAATGTATTTAATCACTCAGAATATGGATGCATTCTAAGTGATTAAAGACTTAACAGCAATTCTGTTTTTCCCACTGAAGAGTAATGCCATTATTATCAAGTATATGTAGAATGATGATGTATAATGATATACTGAAGATTTAGTTTGCAGAAGACACTAAGATGAGTGGCAGAACAAAGTGTGCAGAGGACTGTGAAAATTTGTAGAGGAACATAGATACTTTAAGTGAGTGGGCAAAGGTCTGACAGTTGGAATACAATGCTAATAAATGTGAATTCATCAATTTTGGTAGGAGTAACAGTAAAGGGAATTATTACTTGAATGGTAAAAAAGTTGTAACATGCTGCTCTGCGGAGGGACCTGGGTGTCCTTGTGCATGAATCACAGAGGGTTGGTCTGCAGGTACAGCAGGTAATTAGGAAGGCAAATTGAATTTTGTCATCCATTGCTAAAAGGATTGAATTTAAAAGCAGGATGGTAATGTTGCAGCTGCACAAGGTACTGGTGAAGCCACACCTGGAGTACTGTGTACAGTTTTGGTCTCCTTACTTGAGAAATGATATACCGACCCTAGAGGGAGTGCAAAGAAGGCTCACTAGGTTAATTCTGGTGTTGAGGAGGTTGGCATATGAGGAGAGACTGAGTAGATTGGGATTATATTCATTGGAATTTAGAAGAATGAAGGGGAAGCTTAAAGAAACATATACAATTATGAAGGGAATAGATAAGAAAAAAGTACAGAGGATTATTCTGTTGATCGGTGAAACCCGGGCAAGAGGATATAGCCACAAAATTGGGGGGAGCAGATTTAGGACTGAATTGAGAAGGAACTTCTTTACCCAGAGGGTTGTAAGTCTATAGAATTCCTTGCCCAGTGAATTAGTTGCTGAAACTTTGTTGCTGGAAAAGCGCAGCAGGTCAGGCGGCATCCAAGGAGCAGGAGAATCGACGTTTCGGGCATGAGCCCTTCTTCAGGAATGAGGCCTCATTCCTGAAGAAGGGCTAATGCCCGAAACGTCGATTCTCCTGATCCTTGGATGCTGCCTGACCTGCTGTGCTTTTCCAGCAACACATTTTCAACTCTGATCTCCATCATCTGCAGTCCTCACTTTCTCCCAGTGAATTAGTTGGCTTTACTTTGGAAAACGTTTTAAGCTAAGGTAGATTTTATTTTGCACAATAAAGGAATGAAAGGATATGGTGAGAGCATGAGTACGAAGAACTGAGTCCATGAAAAGATCAGCCATGATATTATTGCATGGCAGAGCAGACTCAAAGGGCCAGATGGTCTACTCCTGCTCCTAGTTCTTATGTTCTTATATGGTTATGTAGAGAGAATTGGGAGGGAGCAGATATGAGATATACTTTTAAGGGGCATTCTCATGCTATCATCACCATTTCAAGACATCTGATCAAGTGGCATAATGGTTTCAGTCTCCATCTAACTGAGCTCTGTCCTCTTGCAGCATGCCTTGCTGAGGGAAGTATATGACAATATATCTAAATGTTTAACTTGAGTCCAGGCACTCTGTGCATGTGATTGTAATGTACTTGTGTTAACACCAAGATCTGTAATAAAGATTCATCGAATTCTTCAATACTTTGTTACCTGAACTCATTAATATTTATATCAAGGGAGCTCGCAGAAATACCATATCAGAATTTCTAAAGATCATTAGTTGTCAATGTCATTGCATATTAATACCCGTGAGCATTTTCAATGTGTCAGTTAGGGAATAAAGGTCTTTGTGACCACCAATGCAATTTGGTGGTGCCAATGGGAGAATGTACAGCAGATAAATTATTTTCTTTCCTGTCAGCAATTAAGTGGCTCAGTCAGCATTTTGCTAATTAATGCAGAATCTGGAAAGTTTCTGGGGTATTTTGCAAGGATCCATAGATGCTCCTCCAGCCCACACAGATATTTTCCAGGTCTTCTAATGGTTCCTACCCTCCCAGCAACTGTCTCCTCCCGAGAAGGGATGAATTCCAGCTTAACTCCAAAGTAATATGAAGTGGTGCAACTGACAAGCTGTCTAGAGAAATTTGAAGATCCTGTATCCAGGACTTGTGCAAATAAGTGTTACAATTCAGCTCTCTCTCCTTCATTCCTACACATTCCACAAAGCTGGTCTCAGCATAAGGTTGGCGTAATTTATTATTGCAATATTTATACATCGTTTGTAATGTGAATTATTGTCAAGTGTTGTGCCTGTGGCAATAATGACTTGGGAGCTCACTGAAATGATGGAGATGTTTGATCATGAGAGGGGACTGATATTCAGCCCCTTTGTACTCTTGGACAGAATTGAACTCAATCCTGCATGACAGCAGAACCTACTGTAAAGGATTGCTCTGCATTGGCAAAAACATTTGAAAACTGATCTGACATCTGTAGTCAAGATCTTATTCATTGTGGTTAATATTTCTTCTGCCATTTATTTAGTTCTTTTTTTTTCATTTTAAGTTCAGAAATGCTGCCTTAAGACTGCAGTGAGGAAGAATGTTCTTGCTGTGAAAGTGGGCGGCATGGTGGCACAGTGGTTAGCACTGCTGCCTCACAGCGCCTGAGACCCAGGTTCAATTCCCGACTCAGGCAACAGACTGTGTGGAGTTTGCACGTTCTCCCCGTGTCTGCGTGGGTTTCCTCCGGGTGCTCCGGTTTCCTCCCACAGTTCAAAGATGTGCGGGTCAGGTGAATTGGCCATGCTAAATTACCCGTAGTATTAGTATGGGTGGGTTGCGCTTCGGCGGGTCGGTGTGGACTTGTTGGGCCGAAGGGCCTGTTTCCACACTGTAAGTAATCTAATCTAATCATCCTTCTGTAATGTGCAAAGTGTGGCCATCTCACTCGCATGGAATTTCACACTTTATCCCCACAGTGCTGATTTCCCTATATTGACTGGTGGAATGAAACTGCAGGGTTTGTACATGGTGCAATTGCAATGAAATTCTCCTTTAAGAGAAGGCCAAAGTTCTTTTTTGTATAAACCTGCCTCAAAGTTAAAACTGCCGAGCGTATGATTGAACCTATGTATATGTAATATGGTTTTAAGACATGGCATTCACATTTTGTTATATGCCAATATCTGCACTCATGTTTATCAAATATATAAAATGTTTACTTTTAGTTGTATTCTGACTTCTAACTGACCCAAAGATCTGCCCCAGAGCAAGTAGCCTTTATTTGACATTAAAAGAAAGCACAGAACAGGAACAGGCCCACCAAGACTGTACTGACACATGACGTGATTCAATTCGATTACTTACAGTGTGGAAACAGGCCCTTCGGCCCAACAGGTCCACACCGACCCGCTGAAGTGCAACCCACCCATTCCCCTATATTTATCCCTTCACCTAACACTACGGGCAATTTAGCATGGCCAATTCACCTGACCTGCACATCTTTGGACTGTGGGAGGAAACCGGAGCACCCGGAGGAAACCCACGTAGACACGGGGAGAATGTGCAAACTCAACACAGACAGTCGCCTGAGGCGGGAATTGAACCCGGGTCTCTGGCGCTGTGAGGCAGCAGTGCTAACCACCGTGCCGCCCATCTTTTTAAACTAAAAACATCTACCGTCTACACTGAAAATAACGCTCTATTGTCTGCCTATTTAGGATCTGTCAAGATACCTTTTAAACATTGCTATTGTATCTGCCTCTACCACCTTCTCTAGCAGTACATTCCAGGCACTTAGCATCCTCTGTATAAAAAAACTGCCTCTCACATTCCCTTTAAACTTATGCCTTTTTAACTTAAAACTATATGCCCTGCTAAGTAATATTACCCTTATCCTTTGACATTCAAGTGAAAACAAATCAGTTTTGTCCAATCTCTCCTCATAGCTAATGCCCTCCAAACAAGAAAACCTCTGGTAAACTGTTTCTGTATCCTCTCCAAAGCCTCCGCATCCTTCTGGTCGTGTGGTGACCAGAATGGTACACAAAATTCCAAATGTGGCCGAATTAAAGTTCTATACAGCTGTAACATGACTTGCCAATTTTTATACCAATGAAAGTAGGCATACCACATGCCTTCTTGACCACCTTATTCATCTGTATCACCACATTCATTGAACTGTGGACCCGTACATCGAGGTCCCTCTGTATGTTGAGGCTACTAAGGATTCTTGTATTTACTGTATGCATTCCCTCCTGCATTAGACCTCACATTTGTCTGCTATTTCTCTGCTCAAGTCTCTAGCTGACCTATATCCTGCTGTATTCTTTGACAATTTTCCTCAATATCTGCCATTCACCCAATCTTAGTCCACAAGCTTGCAAATCAGGCCACCTATATTACAAATCAGGACCACCAGTGACGCAATCTGGAAAACACTACTCCATTGTTACTCTCTTTTTTTTGGATCTCCATCTCGGAATAACTTCAATTGAGGCTATATAGATATGTCAGGCAACACAGAACTGGAACTCAGAAATAGATTGACATCGTGTGCATTACATAATATAGATCCCTGCTCAACCAGAGGGACAAGCACAAGATGTCATGCCAACATCCCTGTTCCAAACACAATGAGAGACTGCATAGATGGCCACATCACCTGTACAATTACCAAAGCTGATGACTACTAGACTGACCACTGACTAATCTGCTCTACTGTCTCCATCAACCTGGCCCCTAATCAACTGAGGCAGAAAAACTCTGCCACAAGAGACTGAATGTTGCTGGACTCAAAGACCCAGAGACAAAATATCTACTCTGGCAATGCCTCACAGCCAAACTGGAAGCAACCAACAAGCCAGGACCACTGAGTGCTGACCTTAAAACCTACCATAGTCAACACGTGTGGAAACACTTAGCCTCTCAACCATGCAATACCAGGAGTGGTTGAAAGAGAATGATCAGGTGATCCACGATCTGCAAGATCACTGACTCAAGGTGTTCCTGAACTGGCAGCTTCATCAGAATTTTAGCGAGAGGAAGGCTACTGAAGGCTGAGGTACAACAAAGAACCATTGGCCTAAGGAATAGACAGAGAGTGCAGGAGACTTAAGAACACATTGATCACCATGACATGTGTGTCTACTTCGGGACAATTGGAGCCATCATAGTACTCAAGGACATGCTCCACTGATGACCTCAAATGGAGAGTGGCTCATCAAAGATCAAGGGTTGCCAATACTCTTAGGAGAAAGCACTTTGAGGAACTCCTCAAAGCAAGTTGCTTTCTTTGACGCAAGTGCCCCCGACCCATCCCACAACATACTATCTGTCTCATCATTTCTCCAAACCACTGTGTGGTCAAAAAGTCATCCATTCGTTGAAGAACAACAGGGCCTCTGATGTAGATGGAATCCCTACTGATGCTGTAAAATATGGCAGACTAGCATTCTAGATATGAAATCACAACCTCGTTCATCCTTGTCTGGAAGGAAGACGGCATCTAAGGATACCATAATTGTGACCACCTTGAAGACAGAGACAGGTCACACTGTGAAATGTACCCTAATGTACATCACAAGAACGGTCATTGTGAAAATTCAGCTCAATTGCCTTTTCCCAGTGGCTGAAGGCCCCCTCTCCAAGTTCCAATAAAACTTTAATTCATCAAGAGACACAAAGGACATGCTTTTCAATAGATGAAAATTCCAAGTAAAGTGCCCGGAACATTACCAACGACTGTATATGTCCTTCTTCTGTCTCACAAATGCCTTTGACTATCAACCATGAGTGATTGTGCAATATCCTCCCCAAATTCAGCTGCCTGCAGAAATTTGTCACCATTTTCTGCCTGCTTCACAATGACATGCAAGCCATGATCCTCACCACAGACTCAAGACGAGAGCAAACTGAGGTCAAGCAGGACCGCATCATTGTCCAACTGTCTTCTCCATCTCCTTTGCCACAACACTTCACTCCATCAGCATTGTGACAATGCTGCTCCTTTAACAAGGCTATGTTGTCCTTGGTTTTCTTCAAGAGGGGTTGTAAAAGGCAAAGACTCTGATTTTTCTGGGTTTAATCCACTTTGATTATGGCTAACAGATACTGTTTTAGACAACAATCAGGGAGAAGAGCTTTTAGGTTTTTGTTAAAACACTTGTACAATGAAAGGGAATAGCGAGTTCTCCCAGTTCAGGGAATATTTTAGTTTAATTTAGTTTTACCACTTAGGAACTGCTGAGGACAGAGAAGCAGCTACAGTGAAAAGAGATTCCATGCTTCAATAAATGATCCCTGGCTAATCCTTTCTCTCTAACATCTCTCCTGTAAGAACCTGGGTTTGAATTTATCCTTTTTCGTCAAGGGAAGTTTATTGGGATGATGCGGGAACAGCTCTTTGTTAAGTTGCGGGGATATCGTGTCAGTTGGGACTTCAAATTATTGCTTTTCTTTGTTTGGGTTTCATTTAGTGGCATGTAAATAAATTCTGTTTTACTTCAAGCCAAGTGGTTTAACCAGCAGCATCACTCCTGGGATAGCCACCATCCACATGCCTAAGATAACTAGAAAAGTGAGATTTTAGGCTACCTTTATGTTTTGAGGGGTCTGGCCTGGTCCATAACAGAATGGGGGTTCTTTGCAGGATTTACTCTTTAGTTCCAATTTGGGATTAGGGTTGTTGGACTCAAAGGCAGCAAGTGCTAAATGTTAGCGCCTTCTGTTCTGGGTGTTGTATTCAGCTGGTTTAAACAACGATTGGTGTAGTAATGGCTCTTTCAGACACTAAGAGTTTTCTGGAGATGGAAGAAGTGACTGAGTGTTTTACAAAAGGTGAACAGGGCAAAACTGCTGGAATTAGCAGTCAAGTTGGAGGTGGAGCTGTGTCCTTCTGTGAGGAAAGGAGAGACAACTATAGGAATAGCTCAGCATTTAAATTTGCTGGAAACACCATCAGAATCTTTGGAGATGGCTAACATTCAGTTGAGAATGAAGCATCTTGAGTTAGAGACAAAAGAAAAGGAAAGAGAAAAGAAATGAAACTGAACTATGATTAAAAGCAGAAGAAATACAAAAAGAAAGACAGAGAAAGAGAAAGGTAAAGAGAGAGAAAAGAAAGGAAGAAAGACAGAGAGTTTGAATTACATAAATTGGCACTTTGACAGGAAAGTCAGCTTAAAAGGATGGAGATGAAGGCAGAAGGTAAGCTCATTGAGGAGGAAAGTGAGGATGAGTAAACCCATGGTAGCCAAAGACGTGGTGGGGATTTGTTTAAATATATCCAAGCATTGCCTACATTTGATGAGAAAGATGTAGAAGCTTTTTATGTCACATTTGAGAAGGTAGTTAAACAGATGCAGTGGCCAGTAACCATGTGGATTTTGTTGATCCAAGCACAACTTGTAGGGAGAACTAGTGAGATATTTTTGTCACTGTCACAGAAAGTATCTGGAGTGTGTGAGGAGGTGAAGAAAGCCATTTTTAATGCATATGAATTTGTGCAGGAAGCTTATAGAAAGCGTTTCAGAAATCTAAGGAGGGTTCCTGGTCAAACCTGCACTGAGTTTGAAAAGATGAACCAAAGTAATTTTGGTAGGTGGATAAGGGCATTAAACATAAAACAAAGCTATGATGCTCTTAAAGAGACAATTATTTTGCAGGAGTTCAAGAGTTCACTTCCTGAGGCAATGAGAACTTATGTGGAAGAGCAGAGAGCTAAAACAGCAAGATTAGTAGCTGAAATGGCTGATGATTATGAGTTGCTCCATTAATCGAAGTTTGGCTTCCAATATCAATTTCAATCCATGAGGGATAGAACAAGGGAAATCTTCATGTGGAAAGGGAAAAGTAGAACTTGGTGAAGATCATAAAAATAATTTATCCCGGGATAAAAAGGAAATCCATGAAGGGAAAAGAGAAACTATAAGACTCCAGTGTTTTCACTGCAATGAAGTAAGCCTCATGAAATCAGTGTTGGTGCGTTAGGAAAATCACTGAGAATCCAGATGTAGGAAAACAGGATAAGTCAGTGAATTTTGTTGGAGTGGTAACAGAAAGCACAGTGGAAGTTAAAAAGCTGCTCCAGAATGTACAAGCTGGTCAGGGGTTGGGTACGGAGGAAGTGCCAGATCTTCTTAAACCATACTTCTGAATGTAAATTTTACTTGCATAGGCCAGGAGCAACACGTAAAGAGGTTACAATATTAAGAGATACAGGATCCTCTCAATCTGTGCTGTTGAAAGTTGAGGAGATAAGTAGCTCTGAAGGAATATGGCTGGAAAAAGTGCTAGTAAGTGGAATTCACAGTGAAACGAGAAGTGCTCAATTTTGTAGAGTGAGGTTAGAGTGTCCAGTGAAGAGTGATGAAGTGGTGGTAGGAGTATTGTAAGAACTGTCAGCTCCCGGAAGACAATTTGTCCTTGCTATAGCTGGTTCACAGGTAGGAGTGCTGCCTACTGTGGTTGAAAGGCTAGTAGAAAATCAAGCAACTGAGCTATCAGAGGAAGCATTTCTGGGATTTTTCCTGACTGTGTAGTAATGAGGTCACAAAGTCACCCGTTGAAACTGGGGAGATCAAAGAATACAGATAAGAAAGTTGAGGTGGAATTAGCAGAGACCCTGTTTGATCAGAAGGTTGAGACAAAACAGGAGCAGTTAGATGACAAAGTAGTTACCTTTAGCTCAGATGAATTAACTGAGTTGCAGCAGAAAGATGAAAATTTCAAGCAATTGTATCAAAAGGCAAACACAGAAAAAAGAATCCAAATGTATCCCCAAGTACTAATATATTAGAAATGATGTCTTAATGAGGGAATAGAGACCATCACATATTCAGTCAGATGAGAAATGGGCAGAAGTTCATCAAATCATATTGCCAGTGGATTATAGAAAGCAGGGTGTTGTGGGTGGCACATGAACTACCAGTAGGAGGTCATTTAGGTGTAAGGAAACTGAAGTTAAAATACAAAAACAGTTTTACTGGCCTTGATTGTACAAGGATATGGTTGGATTTTGCCAGACATGTCATACATGTCAAGTAAATGGAAAATTGTGGGCAGTAATAAAACCCGCACCTTTAATACCCATTCACACATTTGAGGAACCCTTTACAAGAATCTTAATTGATTGCTTAGGACCCCTTCCTAAAACAAAACATGCAAATCAGTATTTGTTAGCAATAATGAGTGTGTCCACTTGATTTCCAGAGGCCAGTCCATTATGCAACATCACAGCTAAAAAGATTGCAGTGGAGTTACTTATATTTTTCACTAGATACAACTACCCACAGAGATAAAATCAGAGCAAGTGTCAAATTTTACATCAAAATTATTCAAGGAAGCTATGAACAGCTGAGGAATAAAACAATTCAAATCCACTGCGTACCAGCCAGAATCGCAGGGAGCGCTAGAAAGGTGGCATCAGATATTAAAGACAATGTTAAGGGATTTTAGTCAAGACTATTCAGATGATTGGGATAAAGGAATTCCATTAGTATGTTTTACCATCAGAGATGCACCAAATGAATCCACCAAATTCTGTCCATTTTAATTCGTTTTTGGGCATGAAGTGCGAGGACCACTAAAATGAATTAAAAAGAGATTGGAGAGTCAGAACTCAGAGACCATATATTTGGACTATGTATCAGAATTTAGGGAACAATGAAATAGAGCGGGGGAGTTGGCTAAACAGCAACTAAAAATATGCAATGAAATAGGAAGCAGACAAGAAATCAAAAACTCACAATTTTGCTATCGGGGATAAGGTGTTAATGTTACTTCCAGTGATAGGTGAATCTTTAATAACAAAGTTTAGTGGACCTCATCAAGTCAAAAGTAGATTGAGTGAGGTGAATTGTTTGATAAGGACCCCAGACAGAAAGAAATCTCACAAAGTGGGTCATGTGAATTTGCTCAAAAGTTATTTTGACAGGGAAGGAAAGCAAGAGGAGAATGTGTTATATTGGTTACGATGCAGAGGGAGGAACCGAGTTCAGAGGATTTTGATTTGGACATTCCTCAAATTAAATTGGACAATGGGGAAGCTGTGAAAAATTGGGATAAATTATTGAGTTACCTTCCAAAAGTAAATTGAAATGACCTAGAAGAGTTATTACTTTCTCATGGGAAGATATGTAGAAATAAGCTGGGAAGTACTAACCTAATTATGCATGATGTAGATATATGAGATGCTGTTCCAATTAAGCAACATCCTTATAGGCATAACTCTCGAAAGTTGGCATAGGTTTAAAAGGAGATTGAACGCATGCTCTAAGACAATATAATCAAAGTTGCAGTGACTGCAACTCACCCATAGTAGATTAGATTAGATTAGATTACTTACAGTGTGGAAACAGGCCCTTCGGCCCAACAAGTCCACACCGACCCGCCGAAGCGCAACCCACCCATACCCCTACCTTTACCCCTTCACCTAACACTATGGGCAATTTAGCATAGCCATTTCACCTAACCGTGCCATGCCAAAACCAGATGGTTATATGTGGGCTATCACAAAGTCAATGCAGATACAAAGACTGATGCATACCTGATTCTGCGTTTGAAAGAATGTGTTGAAAAAGTGGGAAAAGCAACTTATATTTCTAAGTTGGACTTGCTCAGAGGATACCGGTAGATACCTTTTTCTGGAAGAAGGAAGACAGATTCAGCTTTCATAATGATGAGTGGACTATATCAATTTAAAGTCATGCTGTGGATTTCCTCCCGGGTGCTCTGGTTTCCTCCCACAATCCAAGGATGTGCAGGTCAGGTGAATTGGCCATGCTAAATTGCCCATTGTGTTAGGTGCAGTAGTCAGGGGTAAATATAGGGTAGGAGAGTGGGTCTGGGTGGGTTACTCTTCGGGGGGGTTGGTGTTGACTTGTTGGGCTGAAGGGCCTATTTCTATACTGTAGGGAATCTATCTAATCTAACCCAGTTGGTATGAAAAATGCACCAACCACATTTCAAAGACTAACCAATAAGGTGATTAGATTAGATTACTTACAGTGTGGAAACAGGCCCTTCGGCCCAACAAGATCACATCGACCCGCCGAAGCGCAACCCACCCATACCCCTACCGTTACCCCTTCACCTAACACTACGGGCAATTTAGCATAGCCATTTCACCTAACCTGCACATTTTTGGACTGTGGGAGGAAACCGGAGCACCCGGAGGAAACCCATGCAGACACGGGGAGAATGTGCAAACTCCACATAGTCGCCTGAGTCAGGAATTGAACCCGGGTCTCTGGCGCTGTGAGGCAGCAATGCTAACCACTGTGCCACCATGATTCCGGATTACCCAATTCTGTACTTTATATTGATGATCTGGTAATTTTTAGTCACACATGGAAGGAACATTTATCAGAATTGTTCGATTGACTTCAGAGGCAGGTGTGATAAACCTGGCTAAGAGTGAATTTCCCAAAGCCCAAGTCACCTTCCTGGGCCATGGTATCGGACCTGGATAAATGGTCCCATGGAAAGCAAAAGCAAAGGTAATTGGGGAGTTTTCCATACCATCGATGAAAAGAGAAACACTACAATTCCTGGGATTGAGTGGGTTTTATTGTAACTTTATGCCAAATTGTAACAATGTGGCTGCTCCACTCACTGAATTCCTAAAGAAAGGTAAGAAGGTTCAGTGGATGGTGGATTCTCAAAAGGCATTTTCAGCCTGAAAACTGTATTAACCACTGCTCCAGTATTAGCCACACCTAATTATGCAAAGTCATTCAAGGTGGCTATCAATGTGAGTGATATGGGTGTTGGTGCTGTGCTCTTACAGGAAGATAACAAAAAGATAGAATGACTTACCAGGTATTACTCCAGGAAATTGAATATCCATCAACAGAAATATTTGACAGTTGAGAAGGAGACTTTGAGCTTGTTTTGGCATTACAACATTTCAACATTTATGTTATCAGCAATGTATCTGAGACAATCATATATACTGATCATAACCCATTGAAGTTTAAAGACAAAATTCCAGACAGTTTAGATGTTTGTTGTTAAAGCCATTCAATTTGAAAATTGTGCACTTGGCAAGATGAGAAAACGTGATTGTCGACGCATGTATAAGACTCTGGTGCGGCCACATCTGGAGTATTGTGTGCAGTTTTGGTTGCCATACTATAGGAAGGATGTGGAGGCACTGGAATGGATGCAGAGGAGGTTTACCAGGATGTTGCCTGGTATGGTAGGAGGATCATATGAGGAAAGGCTGAGGCACTTGGGGCTGTTTTCATTGGAGAAAAGAAGGTTGAGGGGTGACTTGATAGAGGTGTACAAGATGATTAGGGGTTTAGATAGGGTTGACCATGAGAACCTTTTTCCACGTATGGAGTCAACTATTACGAGGGGGCATAGCTTTAAATTAAGGGGTGGTAGGTATAGGACAGATGTTAGAGGTAGATTCTTTACTCAGCGAGCCATGAGTTCATGGAATGCCCTGCCAGTAACAGTGGTGGACTCTCCCTCTTTATGGGCATTTAACGGGCATTGGATAGGCATATGGAGGAAAGTGGGCTAGTGTAGGTTAGGTGGGCTTGGATCGGCGCAACATCGAGGGCCGAAGGGCCTGTACTGCGCTGTATTTTTCTATGTTCTATGTTCTATGGTCGAGACACGAATGAGAAATGGAGATGTTCAGTGGCGGGATAAACAGACTGAAACAGGATGTAGTTGTGCATGTTTGCATGTTTATTGTCATTGTAATGTATATGTGTTGTAGAGTACTAACAGTGTAAGATTAAGGGGTTTTAAAATGAAGCCAAGGTTATGGTATCCTTAGCTTTTTTGAAAAGGGGTTGTAAAAGGCAGAGGTTTTGATTTGTCTGCATTTAGGCCACTTTGCTTATGGGTTAACAGATATTGCCTCAGTGCAAAAGGCTTTTCAGATTTTTTTTTAAACATATACATAATGAAAGAGATAGGGCCAGGCCTCGCAGTTCAGGGACTTTTCTAGTTTGGTTTAATTTTAGCAGTTAGGAACTGCTGGGGACAGAGACGTATCTACAGTGAGCAGAGGTTCCATGCTTCAATAAATGATCCCTGGCTGATCCTTTCTCTCTAACGTCTTTCCTGTAAGAACTTGGGTTTGAATTTACCTTTTTTGCCAAGGGGAGTGTTTATGGGGATGTTGCCGGACATTCGAACAGCTGTTTGTTTTGTTGCGGGGGATATCATGTCAATTGAGTTTTCAAACTGTTGTTATTCTAAATTCTGTCTTCTTTAGTTGTGTTTCATTCAGTGGGGTGTAAATAAATTCTGTTTTACTTGAAGCCAAATAGTTTGACCAGCAGCATCACTCCTGAAATATTCACCTGACATTTGCGTAAAACAACTAGAAAAGTTAGGGTCTGGGCTACCTTCTTAAAATGTTTTGAGGGGGTCTGGCCTGGTTCATAACAGCATGAATCTCCTAATTAGAGTGGCACTGATCTACAGGATGAGCAGGATATTGTTCTGGCCTCCAAGCCCCAAATAATACCACTCCAGCTTATCTTATAGAGCTGCAGTGCACAGACAACACCAGTGTGTGTGTGCCCGTGTGTGCATACTGAACAGCTGAGCTACAAGTTAGTCTCAACACATTCACAGAGGCATGTCAAAGAATGGTACTCAGACTCAACATCCAGAAAACAAAGACTCCCCATCAGCCTTTTCTTGCCACACCTTACTGCTCCATGACCATCAAAATCCATTGCAAGGCTCTGGACAACATGGATAATTTCCCATAGCTTGGAATCCTCCTTTCAGTGCGAACAGATATTGACAAAGAAATCCAATATTGACTCCAATGCACCACAGCAGCCTTCAGATGCCTGAGGAACAGGGCATTCTATGTCAAAAATCCCCAAAACCAGCACCAAGCTCATAGTCTACAGAACATCTGTGGTTCCACACTCCTGTATGCATCAGAGCATGGACAATATGTAGCAGACACATTATATCCCTGGAGAGTTATCATGAGAACTGCCTTTAGAAAATCCTGCAAATCCACAGGCATGATAAAGTACCAATGTGAGCATCCTCTCCCAGGCCAATACCCTCAGTATTGAGACTCTGGTCATGTATACCCAGCTGCAGTAGCCAGGCACATTGTCCATATGCCAGACACAACTTTCCCTAAACAAGTGTTTTCCTCCACAATGGCAAGCCAACACTTGGAGGGCAGAGGAAATACTATAAGGAAATCCATGAAAACCTTGCTAAACAAATTCAACAACCCCGCTGACAGATGGGAACTACTGCTCTTGAACACACAAACTGGAGAAGAAGTATTTGCAAAGGCACCAACCACTTTGAGTGTCACTGAGTGGAGCATGTGGAGTTCGAACACAAACAGCAGAAAGAGCATGCAGAACCCAGAGCCTCACACTCACCTGTCTCAGCTAATATCACCTGCCCCACCTACGGCAGAGTCTCCATGATTAGACGATCAACCGCAACAGAACCCTCTGGCCCTCTCTCCACTCCCACTGTGGAACCTAATCATCCTCAACCCTGAAAGACTGCTAAAGAAGAAGAAATACAAAACTAACCTTTTGGAAAGAAATAACTGCATTTATATAGTGGCTTTCATAACTCACAGTGCTTTGCCAAAAATAAAGTAGTTTTGAGGCGGATTCATTTTTGCAAAGTGGAAAAATGTAGCCAGCGATTTACATACTTTGAACTCCCAAAAATAACAATGGGTTAATAAAATATAATAGATCAAATTTGTTATGAAGATGCTTTTTTTTAAAGGATTCTTATTTGAAGGATTGTGAACAGTGGATAATTTGAATAAAACTGGAAAGATAACTAGTCTTTTTTTAAAAAGCGCAGACTAAAAGGACACAGGGACTTCTTTTAAAGACATTTCTTGGAAGTCACATGGTTTAAGCTAATTGCTTGAACTTGTTTATTAGGAATCATAGACCTGCAAGATAATAGATGTTAAATTTTGCTTTGATGTCATTTGAATGTCTAAGGCAGGGCTAACATTCCATGATAAGAGTACCCCTATGTTAGAACCAGAAGTGAGGATCAAATCCCACTTACTTCAGAGGCATGTAATAATATCTCTGAATACGCTGATTAGAAAATATCTTGAATTTCAATTGGGATATAGCTTACTGAAGAAAAAGCTTATCTTCGGTCTATCAAAGAAGACTCTTTTGAGGGTACAGTGTAAAACTGAAGCTAATTCAGCTGTTCTTTTGGAAATCCTTTGAATTCTTTATATTTCCTGAGTGATCTGTATCTCCAAAGGTCCCAGTGACAAATGCCTGTGTTTAATGAAAACCATCTACATGTGAATGGATGTCAACTGAAAGACAGCTTGACCATTTCATACTTGACCCTTTTTCCTTCAATAAATTACAATTATTGACTAAAATAGTTCATCAAAATTAAAGTCAGTCAAACCTATTATTCCACTTAGGGATAAACGAACCACCCAAAGCCAAATGGGGAAGGCATTTCTACCAGATAGAGCATGGAATGCCAGGGTAGTAGTAACTAGTATCAATGGGAAGTATATAGCCAAACGTTTGTATTGGATGTATCAGAAGTGTGACCAAATGTCTGGAATGGAAATGGTAAGGATTTTCTGTAGTTTACCTACAGACGAGTTTAACAACTCCTGGGAAAGAATCGGCCGAAGGTTTCTGTTTAGTATGCTGGAACACTATAGGAATGGCCACTGGATGATCTATTGCTGATGTTGGCAGAGTATCATAATAGATCACTCCGGGGAAAAGGGAAAAACAGTCAGAATGTTTTATTTTTCCTTTTTTGGCAATGTGTCAGGCCATAAATGTTAAACTATTTTGTGCTGTCATATTCTCATGCACCACTTGTGCACAATCAGCATTTTCTGCTTTAATTCACCTCCAGCATTGTATTTGTATTTGTACTTTGTGAACTGTTTCGTTTTGAGGCCAACACAGTACAAAAGCATGTGATGCTTATTTATAACCCTCTCTCTGTGTTTTTCAACAAACTTATTTTATATTCCTTCTGAATTTTGTCACGACAGGGGGACTACTCCTGGATCTGCCTCAGAACATTAAGTATTGCATAGCTCTGAGAAGATCTAATCTATCTATTGAACACTGAATTGGTTTTTTGGGCTCTGCCTACCTAGCACTTTACAACAATTGCTGTTTTCCCAGTATCGAGGGAGCCAGTGAGTGATGCTGGAAAATATGTTTCTCTAACATAAACAAATAATCCCATCATGGAAGATGTGACAATAGAAGAACCACGGAATCAGAAATGTATGCAACTGTAACTGAGACCTATAACTGCTCCATCTCACCTTTGTACACAAACATATATATTGTAGTATCTATCCACAAGCAGCAAACTTGAAAAACTCAAATATTGGTCATAATTTTATCACATTTGTAATGTGTTCAGTATTAACTTGCATTCTGTTATGTAAATTCAGTACTGGAACTGGATGATTAATACAATCAGTTTAGGGTCCCAATGAAGAAGGGTGAATTGTTGTGTTACTGAATAACTCAGCAGATTCAATTATATGACATTCGGTTCACAGCATTACCATAAACATGGTCAAATGGAAATTAAACTGCAGCGTACATGGTGGTGTAAGTATTGGAATATTAAACTTCCAGCAGGAAATTCAAGACTATTGAGTTACACTGAAGGATTAGATTTCAAAATGTGTTCATTATAATCCCTGCATGAGGACTGTAAAACAAAGTAATCAAATTTATCAACTAAAACCCAACTGAAGAAATTACCAAGATTTTACTTTTTCTAACTTTTACATTAACATGAATCAAATCCAATGTAAATTAAACACGAATTGATAAGACAATACTCCTTCAAATAATGTTTGACTATCAATAGAACAAAGATATCTTGTATACAACCTTGAGCAGCCTATCACTCTTTGCAGACTTGGGGCACCACATACATTTTCAAAGTTCTCTTACTTGGCCTTTGGAATGGAGGATTTCTCACTTTTACACTCAATTGATTCAACTCTTGAGTCTCATTCACCAGCAATAGTATTCTATCTGATGTCCTTGGAGATGGTCATCACCTACATGGCATCTGCCTGCAGTATCTCAGCCAAGTCTCTGCCAATCCCAATGACCCCGATTCCTCAGAGTCAACTATCTGAACCGTAAACAAACCTCAAGTGGTCTAGTCAATTCATGCAAAACTGAAGCAGTAGGAGAAAATTACCTTAAATGCAACCCTACATTTAGCTTTCTGACCTGTTTAACTCAGTTATTTATACTCAAGTCCTGGTAACTGTGCGCTCTCTATTTTCCCTCGACTGAACTTTCCTTTGTCTGCAGCTCTTCATTGTATCTGGCCACATGGCTTTTACATGCTATTTCTTCTTATTCAAAGTAATTGCAATTAATCCTTTTGCAATTGATATAAACTGTTAAAATCACATTCAAAACATTCTTATATATAACCATAGATTTCACACAGATATTTTAAAGTAATCTCAAATTTCTCCAGTGTATTGCTTTCTGGTCATGGGTCATCATAATGTATGTCTCATGTACACAGTGTTGTTACCTAGACCCCAGGAAAATAATTGCTAATGTCCACAATGACTCAGGTGCGAGAACGTCCAACTCGTCTGACTGTGGAAGCATAATATTTGCAAAGAGACAAGATGTTCTTAAATTTCATTATGAGATTTAAGATTTATTAAAATTCCTTGTTGTTTCTCAAGGTGGCCATTGAAATCAAACAAAATACATTATTTCCTTTATGTCCTTTACAATCTTATAACATAAAATGAAGCATATTAAATACACATCAATGTTCAAGTACTTAGTTGGCTGAAGGGCTTTTGCCCAAAACGTCGATTTTGCTGCTCCTTGGATGCTGCCTGAACTGTCGTACTCTTCCAGCACCACTAATCCAGAATGGGGGATTGTCTTACTTTATGTCAAAAAGTTCACTCTCATTATTAATTAACTTAAAACTGCAGTGCTTGGAATTATTGTACAAACAAAAATATATAAAGACAAATGATATTCCCTCCAATCCAAACTATGTCTTAGCGCTGTTCACAAATGATTCAATCGTACCATTCTAACTCACGAAGTATCATATGATTGTTCGATGAAAATGGTTGCAATAATATAGTTTTGCTCCCGCACTGTTTATAGTATAATGTTGGTGGACCAATAATTGCATTGGATAAGAAAGTGATGTAAGGTAGCAAATACTGACAATAGGGCAAGACTTTGGGTCATGTTCTGAATTAACCTGAATTTCATTGTCAAGCTGGCGTCCATTTCTATGATTTAGGCACAGTATTTACTACTTTGTCAGTCTTTGTCTGTTTCACTGCTCTGTAATATCTTAGAAAATAAATCACCACCACCCCTCCATATTAGTGAAGAATCGTCTTCAACTTCTAGTTTATCAAAGGAGATTAATACATTCTGTTTAGTTCTTGTCACCTGCTCTGGTTGCACCACTTCAAGAGCAATTGCATTTAACTTTACCTTGTTAAAACCATTGATTAATCCAGTCTCACTCAGGGTAATACATATAACCCTTGGCTTCTTGTCTTTATTTTAGCTATCGTCCTAGAATCCTATTTCCTAGCTTTGCAAAGTATTCATGACTCAAGTGAAATTGTTTATAAAGGAAGAGAGAAAATATGGCCATGTCTGAGCAGCAGGGCTCTTCCCCAATATACTCCTGAGTCTGATAGCCTCAAGCTGTGTTAAGCACAAAGACTCAAATAGATATTCTATTTGCATTGGGCATTCACGCTGGTTTGTGATTCTGTTTGAGTGAGAAAAACACTGAAACAATCTGGTACCTATTCCTTAGTTTAACACAAAGCACAACCACATCTAGGTTACAGAAAAGAAAACTAATTGTTAAAATGTGAACACATGACATCCAAAATGCATAAATCAGTGTTTGTGGCCTTGCTGCTCTTTACCCATTGCCCTCTCACCCTAGGTCTTCCTCAGTGAAAGAATTCTCTGATTCAGGATATTAACTTTCTGACTCATTCATGAGTGCTTCAGCAATTAAACGCATTGGTTTTGAAGTATATTAAAATCTTAATATGTTTCAGGTGTTCCTTTGAAGTTTGATAAGGTAAACATCTCTGATAACATTGAAATGTCTTCCATTAGCTGTCACTATTCTGTCATACAGTAGTGGGCATTTTTTATTTTAATCTGAAGATAAAGCTAACTCTTCAGGAGGTCCATTTGTTCCACAAGGTGGCGCTGTATGGACTCTAGCCCAACTATCCTGTTCATTAATATCTTAAGCTTTCTGAGCATTTTCAGGAAGGATCCAAAAATAAAATTTTGGTTAATTAAATCTCTATTTACAGTTATGTAACTAAATCAACTTTTGTGTCCCACCACCCAATCTTTGCCCACTGACCCTGTTCCTCCCTCAGCCCTGATATATGTGATGTGATTTAGGTCCTGTTATAGAGTCACAGAGTCATAGAGATGTACAGCACAGAAACAGACCCTTCAGTCCAACTCGTCCTTACTAATCAGATATTCCAATCCAATTTAGTCCTACCTGCCAGCACCCAACCCATACCCCTCTAAACCCTTCCTATTCATATACCCATCCAGATGCCTTTTAAATGTTGCAATTGTACCAGCCTCCACCAATTCGTCTGGCAGCTCATTCCATGCTTGCACCACCCTCTGCGTGAAAACGTTGTCCCTTAGGTCTCTTCTGTATCTTTCCCCTCTCACCCTAAACATATGCCCTCTAGTTTTGGACTCCCCCAAACCAGGGAAGAGACTTTCTCGATTTATCCTGTCCATGCCCCTCATAATTTTATAAACCTCTATAAGGTCACCCTTCAGCCTCCAATGGTCCAGGGAAAACAGGCCCAGCCTACTCAATGTCTCCCTATAGCTCAAATCCTCCTACCCTGGCAACATCCTAGTAAATCTTTTCTGAACCCTTTCAGCATCCCAACATTTTTTTCAATAAGAAGGAGACCAGAACTGCATGCAATATTCCAAAAGTGGCCTAACCAATGATTAGATTCCCTACAGTGTGGAAACAGGCCCTTCGGCCCCACCAGTCCACACCGACCCGCCGAAGCACAACCCAGCCATTCCCCTACATTTACCCCTTACCTAACACTACGGGCAATTTAGCATGGCCAATTCACCTGACCCGCACATCTTTGGACTGTGGGAGGAAACCGGAGCACCCGGAGGAAACCCACGCAGACACAGGGAGAAGGTGCAAACTCCACACAGTCAGTCACCTGAGTCGGGAATTGAACCCGGGTCTCTGTGCTGTGAGGCAGCAGTGCTAACCACTGTGCCACCGTGCCACCAAATGTCCTATACAGCTTCAATATAACCTCCCAAAACCTGTACTCAATACTCTGACCAATAAAGGAAAGCATTCCAAACACCATTTTTACTATCTTATCTACTTGAACTCTACTTTTAAGGAGCTATGAACCTGCACTCCAAGGTCTCATTGTTCAGCAACACTCCCTAGGATCGTACCATTAAGTGTATAAGTCCTTCTCTGATTTACTTTCCCAAAATGCAGCACTTCGCCTTTATTTAAACTCCATCTGCCACTCATCAGCCCATTGGCTCATTGGATCAAGATCCCGTTGTAATCCAAGGTAACCATTTTCGCTGTCCACTACACCTCCAATTTTGGTGTCATCTCCAAACTTACTAACTATACCTCTTATGCTCACATCCAAATCATTGATATAATCCTTCACAGGCCACAGGCTTCCAATCTGAAAAACAACCTTTCACCACCACCCTCTGTCTTCTATCTTTGAGCCAGTGCTGTATCCAAATGGCTAGATCTCCATGAGATCTAACCTTGCTAACCAGTCTCCCATGGAGAATCTTGTCGAACGCCTTACTGAAATCCATTTAGATCAAGTCTACCTCTCTGCCCTCATCAATCTTGTTTGTTAGTTTTTGAAAAAACTCAATCAAGTTTGTAAGACATGATTTCCCATGCACAAAGCCATGTTGACTATCCCTAATCAGCCCTTACATTTCCAAATACATTCTGTCCATCAGGATTCCTTCCAACAACTTGCCCACCACTGACGTCAGGCTCACTGGTCTATTGTTCCCTGGCTTGTCCTTACCACCTTTCTTAAACAGTGGCACCACGTCAGCCAACCTCCAGTCTTCCAGCACCTCACCCATGACTATCGATGATACAAGTATCTCAGCAAGAGGCCCAGCAATCACTTCCCTAGTTTCCTACAGAGTTCAAGGTACACCTGATCAGGTACTGGAGATTTATCCACTTCTTTGCGTTTCAAGACACCAAGCAAATCCTCCTCTGTAATGTGGGCATTTTTCAAGATGTCACCATCTATTTCCTTACATTCTATATCTTCCATGTTCTTTTACACAGTAACTACTGATGAAAAATACTTATTTAGTATCTCCCCCATCTCCTGCGG
Organism: Hemiscyllium ocellatum; assembly: GCF_020745735.1. Taxonomy (NCBI): domain Eukaryota; kingdom Metazoa; phylum Chordata; class Chondrichthyes; order Orectolobiformes; family Hemiscylliidae; genus Hemiscyllium; species Hemiscyllium ocellatum. The sequence continues at coordinate 35,169,955 of NC_083429.1, forward strand.
CTCCACACAAAGGCCACCTTGCTGATCTTTGAAGGGACCTATGCTCTCCCTAGTTGCCCATTTACAAAGATATTTGCAAATATCCTTTGCATTCTCGTTAACCCTCATATCCCCTATTTGCCGTCTTGATTTCCCTCTTAGGTATACTCCTACTGTCTTTTTGCTCTTCTAAGGATTCACTCGATCTGTTCTGTTGTTATCTGACATATGCTTCCTTCTTTTTCTTAACCAAACCCTCAATTTCTTTCGTCATTCAGCATTCTCTCTACCTACCAGCCTTTCCTTTTATTCTAACGGGAATATGCTGCCTCTGGACTCTTGTTAGCTCAGGCTTCCCATTTTTCTGCCATCCCTTTACTTGCGAACATTCTTAAATACCCACCTCTCGGATTGGACTCACTTTGTCTTTCATTCCTTGGATGGCCTGACGTAGCCCCTGTGACAGTGACCATTTAGACTGATGTCTACAGTTTCTGCTAGATGTAACTTTGGACCAAACTTTGGTCCCCATCTTTGGTCCTGCAATCATTGATCGATTTGCGAGCAATGCTGGGATAGAGGCAATGGTGGTAGACAGGCAATCCGAGGCTCAGGTTAATGCTGTGGGAATCCCATCTTGGAAGTGGATATAAAGCCCAAATTCAATTAATTCTGGTTGCCTTTCTATTGGAAGGATGTCATTAAACTTGAGATGGTGCAGAAAAGATTTATAAGAATGTTGCTAGGACTGGACAGTTTGAGATACAGGGAGAGGCTGAATAGGCTGGGGCTTCTTTTCCCTGGAGCTTTGGAGACTGAGGGGTGACCTTATAAAATCATGAAGAACATGGATAGGGTGAAGAGCCAAGGTTTTTTTTTCCTCTGGTGTGGGGGAGGACATAGGTTTAAAGTGAGAAGAGACTGAAGATTTAAAAAGGAACTGAGGGGCAACTTTTCAGGAAGAAGGTGGTGCATGTATGGAGCGAACGGCCAGAGGAAATGGTAGAGACGGGTTCAACTGCAACATTTAAAAGGCATCTGGCAGGGTATTTGATTGGGAAGGGTTTAGAGGGATATGAGCCAAGTGCTGGCAGATGGTACTAGGTCAGATTAGGATGCCTGGTCGGCGTGGATGAGTTAGACTGACCGGTCTGTTTCTGTGCTGTATGACGCTATGAAAAAACTGAAATATAAAACTAGTCTCAGTAAAGTTATCATAACAAATATCATTGATTATTGTAAAGGTCCAACTGATTCACTAAGGTCTTTTAGGGAAGGAAATGTGCTGTCATACTTACCATGTGACTGCAGACCCACAGCAGTGTGGTTGTGTTTTTTCTATCCTCTGAAATGGCAAGGACAAAGTCAAGGGCAATTAGAGATGGGCAACAAATGAGGTTACACAGGTCTTGTCCACCATACACATAACCCATGAAAAAATAAAGAAAACATTATGATCATGTGCGTAGTGCCTCTAATACCACATTTTCCCAACTATTAATGTTATTTAAAGTATTTATCTGAATATAATTTGTTTAAATGTTTATACAATCTATTACATATAAACCATCATTTGTGCCCCTGTTGAACTTCACCTTATTTCCACTTACCTTTGGTCCTCCTGGTTTTGACTGTGACCCCAATGATGATTGCCTCGGCATCCGCCCCTGCCCTCAGATTTCCTGGATTGATTAAGTATTGGTAGCACGGTGGCTCAGTGGTTAGCACTGCTGCCTCACAGCACCAGGGTCCCAGGTCCATTTCCAGCCTCGGGTGACTGTCTGTGTGGAGTTTGCACATTCTCCCGTGTCTGCATGTGTTTCCTTCAGGTGCTCTGGTGCTCACAGTCCAAAAATGTGCAGGTCAAGTGAATTGGCCATGTTAAATTGTTAGGGGGAATTATCAGAAGGAAATTGGTCTGGGTGGGTTACTCTATGGAGGGTTGGTGTGGACTTGTTGGGCCAAAGGGCCTGTTTCCACACTGTAGGTAATCTAATCTCATAATAACTGGCCGCTTGTTATTTCCGGTTTCCTTCTTCTGTAAGATCCAAGGGTACATCAAACATTTGACAAGGTTACTAACAGAATGACAACTTCACAAAGATTCAACAGCTGTTGAAGATGTCACATTTGTCACCCTAGTCAGTTGTTCTATGCTACATGTCATAGCTGCTTAGTCTGTGAGTGAAATAACTAATGAAACTAGTGAATGACACAATTATTATAGTACTTAACCTGAAGATTCACTTATTAGCTGCCAAAGGTATTGGCGTTGGGATTACACAGTACACAATAAATCTTAGGCTGTGATCACAATGATTAATCCAATATTAATGCTATTATTGGGGGAGATGGCTAAACAATAATGATGTCACTGGGGCTAGTAATGCAGAGGTCCAGTCCAATTATTTAACATGAATTGAAATACCACCAGAGCAGCTGGTGGTACTTCAGTTCAATTCCTAAATCTGGAATCGAATGGTAGCCATGAAACTATCAGAAATTAATGTAAAAACTTTTTGGTTCACTCATTTCCTTAGGGGAGGAATTCTGCCATCCTTACTTGGTCTGTTCTACATGTGCCTCCAGACTCTCAGAATGTGGTTGGCTTTTAATGCCCTCTGAAGAGGTCGAGTGATCCATTCAATTCAAAGGCATTTAGAGCTGAGCAACAAATGGTGGATTTGCCAGTGATCGTCACATTGAATCAAACAATTGCAGCATCGGATTTGATAAGTCTTATGGAACTACAGCTGTGACCTTCATATGATGAACCCATAATGGTAGGCTTCAAGCTATAACATGATTGTAACAGAGACATTATGTGATGACATGATTCAGAACTGTGGGACACTGCTGTAATGGATACTGAACTAACAGAGAAGCTTGAAGAGCTACATTTGTTGCCTTACCGCGATGGAAACTGAAATCTGTTGAAGACTGGGCAAGTTCAGCTTCTACGATAACTGCAATGGTTATTGTCTTGCTAGAGGTAATGGCATTACTCTGAGGCTCTGAATTTAAGCTACTGCACTACCTGAGGTAGGCACTGGACATTAATGTACAGTTAACTGCGTTGTGCAGCCTCTGAAGTGTAAACTTCCCAATACTACATTTTTGATTCCTATCTTCTTTGAGCCTTTTTATTTCTGCTCAATAATAGTCATCTGAGTGTTTTAATTTGTGTACTTATGATTGATTTAACCATAGATTGCACAGCACTGGTAGACATGTGTTGGAATAAAATAACAATGATTCAAAATATATTAACTTTGAAATTTAGCCATTTTTTTTCCTGACAGGGGTTTGGGTTTGTCATAAAAGATGAAAAAGTCAGCACTGTGCTCAGTCAACATTACAATTAATAACAAAGCCACAAAAGCCCACCTTTCAGTCTATTTACAATGATGTCAATATTGTTGGCTGGACTGACCATGAAATGACACTGACTGGAACATATTTAATATTGCATTTATACCCAGCACAAAATACTGGCTGTACATTGTATTCATTGCACACTGAAGAGCAGTTTTAAAGCAACCAGATCTACTTTGATTCAGTTGCCCTCATTATATTCATTCACTATCCCTCTGTGTTGTTCCCTTTCCTCCTGACCGTGTTTTTGTAATGTTGGGGATCAATTTCATAGGCAAAGGTCATCTGCCAGTGCCCTATTAATGTAGCCATTCTAAACTGCATCAGAAGGTAATATGAAGAAATCATAGGGTACTGCAGGTAGATCTGGTACTGTGATGGACTGTGTCCTAATGTAAGAATTTCCATCAAGTATCAATCAACAGCATGAGGGAGCAGAAATCCTGTTTGATTTACACTTTTCTAACCCAGCACACCAAGAATAATTCTAATGCCATAACCTACTTGAGATAGCACACTGATACTCAAAGCCCACTACTCTTGATATTGTTATAAAAATTAAAGATTTAATCAAATTAATCAAAGGCCCCAACTTCCCCATCTGATGAACACAGTTAACAGAAAACACTAACCAGGTTTCTGCAACTAACAAAATTTGATATTTATTACTAATTAATCAATTCTAATAACAAGGATAAAGTGATGACTGCAGATGGTGGAGATCAGAGTCGAAAGGTGTAGTGCTGGAAAAACACAGCAGGTCAGACAGCATCCGAGCAGGAGGAGAGTTGACGTTTTGGGCTTAAGCCTTTCATCAATAATAGGGTGGGGGCAGGGGAGTGGAAGTGGAAGGGGGCTGAGAGATAAATAGATCAGTCTCTGATTGTTCAGTCTCTTATCGTGAAGCAATAGCTTACAGGTGAATGGTAGGTGAGAATAGATTGCTATCTTCGAATTGGTTGTTACCTTTCTGCAAAGAGAGAGGGAGAAGATGCAGTCTTTTGAGACTGAAGGCTTTCTGCTTCTATAATATTCACACACAGGGGCTGTCCAACTGCCCAATCAAACAGGTGCCACCAGGTTGACCATTCCAGATCCACACAATTGTTCTGAATGAGAAACCAATCAACGGGCTGTTTTTGAATAAATTTTATTTGGATCAGTGTAAATGCACTCAAACCCTGCACCAGTTACATTTTATGGCACTTATTTGCTATTCAAGGACTCAGGTTGATACAGATTTAAAACAAGTTACTGAAATTTATGGGCATTGTACTTAGACTGTTGCTTTGTTCAAATGAGGGAGAGGGAAATTGCTGGACTCATTGGCTCTGTGGATATGTGTTTCAAGCAGCTTCACCCATAAAAAACTACATAAGCTGCTTTGATCCCTAACATTGAATAGATGTGGCTACCTCTGTTGGCAAGAGCAAACCAATTATGATGCTTATGTATTTTGGTTTCCACCTTCAGTTGTGCAATCTTGCCTTTGTTGATAGTCACATCCTTTTTCTGACATCACCACAAACATAATAAAGCTGCAAATCAAAATCCATGTTGTGTAACAATTGAATGCTACGAAATTTAAATAGTGCTGGATTTTAACTATTCAAGTCATTTATAATAATCCAAATAAAATTTATTCAAAAATTCAAACTACATTAAACATAAATATTATTCGCAATCAGAATGTCAAACACAAATTATCTCACTAACCTTAATTCACAAAATAAAATTCTTCTTAAAAATCCGGCTTTCAGTAATAAGCATTTCTTCCACACTCCATGTGCAGTCATAACACAAATTCATGATGTAGATTAACAGCAAATGAAGAGGAAATGTCATTTATTTTAAAATTATCAATTATTATTAATGAAAGCCTTATAAATGGATGTTACTCAATTTTCATTAAGGAAGTCAGTACCCTTCAACTATAGTTTGAATATTTATGTCTAAATTTATTCCAATACTATGTTGCAAAGGGGAGCTTGATGTACATGTGGGATTTATCAGATCAAAGACTAGTGATGCAGTAATATAGAATGTAGGATAATGGAATTTTAACTTGCAACTTCTTGTTTTATGATGCATTTTCATGCTCAAGATAAAAGATGTAGGTAGGTTTGCTCTTTCCTCACTTATGTTTTATGTCAGATCCTGAGCTGTGTATTACCTTTTTCAAGTAAAAGCAGTTAAATGAAATGTCAACTCTTTGAAAGTGTATTCAAATTAGTCCCACTCTTCTCTAGCATAGCTCTGTCAACTTTTCCTTTACAAGTAAACATCATATTTCCTTCTGAAAAATCTGTAATTATTATAATGTGGTCAGCCAGGTGGAACCTCACAGAACATGAGTTCCCTGATTGGACCAGGTTAACAGCTCCAATCAGGGAGCCCTGGCTGACAGATATAAACACGAGCACCAAAGGTTCTGCTCACTCTGAAGAGTTGACTCTGAGGAAGTTGGACCAGTGTCAAGTATTATACATGTGTAAATAAAGACTGACTTGGTGTCTGGATACCAGCCTCTGTGGAGTTGTTTCAGTGGCGACAAGAAAAACAAATGCGCTCTTGAAGATGTTTATTCATACCAGTCTTCTTAGAGTTGGCATAAATATTTCTGGCATCATGCCACTGATTGGCAATCTTGACTTGTTCGATCCTGGGCCCACTATGTGGAAAATGCATTAATATTTCCAGGGGGTATGACATTGGGGCATATGAAAAGCAACAAGTAATTTTCCTGACAGCTTTTTTCCATTATAAGGAGCCCGGTGTTTCCTGAGGCACCAGATACTAAAGCCTTTCAAGAGTTGACGGATTTAGTTCAGGAATATTATGACCTAAGCCTCCTCTGATTCTGAGGCATGAAGATTTTATTCTGCAGTTTGAGAAATCCATGTCAAGATTCTTCACAAGGTTAAGCTGACGAGCAGAGGTATGTGACTTTTGACTAATAAGATGCCAAGAGACCATTTGATCTGTGGGATTAATGATGTGACCATGCAAAAGCACCTACCAGTTAAGCCTAACTGGTCTTCAAATGGGCGCTACAACCGGCTTTGTCATGAAGATACTGCAAGTGGAACATATGAGTTACAGGGCACGTTGATGGAAGTGGACTCAGCTCGGGGGACACCACTTGAGTGAAGACAATTGCCCAGCTTCACACAGGACCTATCCCGAACAGAGGGACTCTGGGTCAGCCCACAGCAAAATCCCAAAACAAAGCAAAGCCCCGAACAAAAGGTTAATATTTGCCCCAGGATCCAGGCCGGCAAGTCATTGTAGTAGCTGTCATTATGGGGAATTGATTAAGAGAACTCATAGGCCGGTATCCGGAGAATGCACACCCTGGAAACGCTGCCTACATTTGGCTTGGGATTGTTAAATTGCTTAACAAGCAAATCAGAACCAATCAAAATAAATGTCTGGTTAAATGGCTGCCCAATGGTTGAATGGAGGTTGATACCAGCATGGCTGTATCAGTCATTACATCGCTAGTCTTTAGTAAAATTTGCTCTGGACTCTAATCCAGTTTGTGTATGACCTTGGCTCAGTTGATAACATACACTTGAGAACATTCACACATTAAGGGGACAACTTAGATTCCATTCTTGTAATGAAAATCAGCTGTTTCATTTACCACTCAGGCCCAAGTCGATGGGGTGAAATTGGTTGAGAAAGATTCACCTTGATTGGGTCAACATTTTCGATTAGAAAACCGCTATCTGAGTAAAGTCCTAATTAAATATCCAAAGGTTTTTCACAACAGTCTAGTGACTACATGCAAGAGTACCTTGTATGTTGACCAGGAAGCAATTCTACAATTCTGCAAGGCCTGCCCAGTGTCATTTGCCTTACAGGCAAAAGTAGAGGCAGACATCATGAGGCTGGAAAGAGAAGGAATCATCAAAGCAGTACAATTTGCAGAATGGATAGCACCAATCGTACTGATTGTGAAGCCGGATGGGTCGGTTTGCCTTAGTGGGAATTTTAAACAAACGGTAAATTGCTTTTTGCAGCTGGATAATTATCCAATCCCTTGCGTAGAGGTCTTATAAACAAAACTGACTGGGGGAGGTGTGGGAGGGTTGGTAGGTGATGTCCTTCATGACTACGAGTCATGCATACCTGCAAGTTGCTGTTAGATGAGGATTCCCAAAAGTATGCTACAATAAACATCCATAATGGTTTGTCCCAATATACAAGGTTACCAGTTGGGTATCATCAGCCTGTGTACCCTTTCAACAATTGATGGAGAACATTTTACAAGATTTTACTCAGGTTGCTATTTATCTGGAGGATGTATTAATAACAGGAAATATGAATAAGGAGCACTTAGAGAACTTGGACATACTCCTTAATTGTTTCTCCAAGGTGGGTGTATGCCTTAGAAGGGGGAAATGTGTATTCCAGACACTCCAAGTGACCTACTTGGGCTACACAGCTGACAAGACCAGGTTAAACCCATTGGATGATAAAATGAGGGCAATCAAGGTGCCCTAGCTCCCTGTCTGTACCAGACCTTAGATCCTTCCTTGGATTAGTGGATTATTATGGAAAGTTCATATGTAACCTAGCCTTCATTCTGGCATTTTTGAATCCACTCTTAAAAATGGTCAACCTTGGAAATGGTCTTGTATCCAAGAAGTAGCCTTAAGGGAAGTGAAGAAGCAGCTATCATCGCCTAAGGTATTGGCACACTATGATCCCAAGCGAGATCTGGTGCTGACATGCAATGCCTTCCCATATGGTATCGGGTTAGTGTTGGTTCACACATCACCCAGTAGAGTATACTTCCTGGTTTTGGGCTGATGCAGAGTGCAAATATGCTCAGATAGGGAGGGAAAGTTTGGTGGTCATCTTTGGTGTGAGAAAGTTCCATCAATACCTTTACAGACGAAAATTTGTAATAGTAACAGATCACAAACCCCTGCTAGGGCTAGTCAAAGAAGACAGGCCCATGTTGCTCATAGCTTCATGTCAAATTCAGCAGCTGGTTCTCATTCTAAGTGCGTACAGTTTCAGGATGGAACACCATCCAAGTAGAAAAAGTAGATGCTTTGAGCTGCCTCCTGTTGACAGATGCAGCATCAATGGTGCTACTGGTAGTTTTAAATTTTCTGGACACTTCCAGTCACTGCTGACAACATCAGGCTTTGGACATAAAAAGATCCGATCCTGGCACAACTAAAAGAGCCGGTGCTAATGGGGGGAAAGAAATGGGCCATCAGAACCAGGGGTGAAACCTTTCTGGCCCAGGCCAGACCAGGTCACAGTACAGGGGAGCAAGAGTGACTGTCCCAAGCAAGGTCGCTGCCAGATATTGGCTGAACTCCATTCAGGGGCATTCACTTGTCCAAAATGAAGATGCTGGCAGGAAGTTATGTCTGGTGGCCAGAATTGGATGCAGATATAGCTGCATTGGTGGGGCAGTGACCAGAGTGCCAACAAGGACACAAAAGACCACCAGCAGCTCCCACACATTTGTGGGACTGGCTGGGAAAACCCCGGGATCAGCTGGGAATTGTATATGCCAGCTCTTGCATGGGCCCAATGTTCAGAGTCATTGTGGATGCACACTGCATAAAGTTCACTTATCAAACACGGGAATGACAGTAGATAAGCTGTGAGCATTGGTTGCAATACATGGATCCCAGGAAGTGTTGGTCACTGATAACAGGCCATTGTGCACCAGAAGGGAATTTGAATATTTCCCAAAGTCAAATAGTACTTGGCATATAAGGACAGCTCCATACCATCTATTGTCTGATGGTCTGATGGTCTGACGGAAAGAGCAGCCTTTGGAAGCAGGCTTGAAGAAACAGCCGATACCAACCTCTCCCAGTTCCTATTTGATTATTGGATTAATTATCTCTCATTCTACCACAGGGATAGCTCCAACAGAGGTGCTTCTAGGGACAAGATTTCACAACAGGTAACATCTGATCTTCCTGGAGGGTGAAACGTCAGACACAAGATACCTCTCAGAAAGACAGACATTTTATTTCGGGGAACGAAGTTTGGTGCCAAAACCATGGAAATGGCCCTGCATAGGTAAGGCCAGCTCCCGTGACATACAAAGTTAGGTAATGCAGTCTTGAACAAATACATGGACCACATGAAAGCTGCAAACACACTAACAGGACAGGACAAGAACAATCATAAAGTCTGTTGTAAACTGTGGGACTCCCCCTCCATCTAGCTTTAAAGAAACCTCGCAGTGTGAGATCTCGGAGATAAGAGACCATAAGACATAGGAATGGAAGTAAGGCCATTCGGCCCATTGAATCCACACCGCCATTTAATCATGGCTGATGGGCATTTCAACTCAACTTACCAGCATTCTCCTCGTAGCCCTTAATTCCTTGTGACATCAAGAATTTATCAATCTCGGCCTTGAAGCCATTTAGCGTCCCGGCCTCCACTGCACTCTGTGGCAATGAATTCCACAGGCCCACAACTCTCTGGCTGAAGAAATGTCTCCGCATTTCTGTTCTGAATTTACCCACTCTAATTCTAAGGCTGTGCCCACGGGTCCTAGTCTCCTCGCCTAACGAAAACAATTCTTAGCGTCCACCCTTTCCAAGCCATGTATTATCTTGTAAGTTTCTATTAGACCTCCCCTTAACCTTCTAAGCTCCAATGAATACAATCCCAGGATCCTCAGCTGTTCCTCATATGTTAGACCTGCCATTCCAGGGATCATCCGTGTGAATCTCCACCAGACACGCTCCAGTGCCAGTATGTCCTTCCTGAGGTGTGGGGACCAAAACTGGACACAGTACTCCAAATGGGGCCTAACCAGAGCTTTATAAAGGCTCAGTAGCACATCACTGCTTTTATATTCCAACCCTCTTGAGATAAATGACAACATTGCATTCGCTTTCTTAATCACGGATTCAACCTGCATGTTTACCTTTAGAGAATCCTCGACTAGCATTCCCAGATCCCTTTGTACTTTGGCTTTATGAATTTTCTCACCTGTTTAGAAAGTAGTCTATGCTTTTATTATTTTTTCCAAAGTACAAGACCTCACATTTGCTCACGTTGAATTTCAACAGCCATTTCCTGGACCACTCTCCCAAACTGTCTAGATCCTTCTGCAGCCTCCCCACTTCCTCAGTACTACCTGCCTGTCCACCTAACTTCATATCATCGGCAAACTTCACTCGAATGCCCCCAGTCCCTTCATCCAGATCATTAATATATAATGTGAACAGCTGCGGCCCCAACACTGAACCCTGTGGGACACCGCTGGTCACCGGCTGCCATTCCGAAAAATAACCTTTTATCCCAACTCTCTCCCTTCTGTCAAACAGCCAATCCTCAATCCATGCCAGTAGCTCACCTCGAACACCATGGGCCCTCATCTTGCTCAGCAGCCTCCCGTGTGGCACCTTATCAAAGGCCTTTTGGAAGTCTATATAGACCACATCCATTGGGTTTCCCTGGTCTAACCTACTTGTCACCTCTTCAAAGAATTCCAACAGGTTTGTCAGGCACAACCTCCCCTTACTAAATCCATGTTGACTTGTTCTAATCCGACCCTGCTCTTCCAAGAATTTATAAACCTCATCCTTAACGAAGGATTCTAGAATTTTACCAACAACCGAGGTTAGGCTAATTGGCCTATACTTTTCCATCTTTTGTCTTGATCCTTTCTTGAACAAGGGGGTTACAACAGTGATCTTCCAATTATCTGGGACTTTCCCTGACTCCAGTGACTTTTGAAAGATCTTAACCAATGCCTCTGCTATTTCCTCAGCCATCTCCCTCAGAACTCTAGGATGTAGCCCATCGGGACCAGGAGATTTATCAATTTTAAGACCTTTTAGCTTTTCTATCTCTTTTGTAATGACAACCATACTCAACTCAGCCCTCTGACTCCCTTTAATTGTTGGGATATTACTCATGTCTTCCACTGTGAAGACTGACGCAAAGTACTTATTAAGTTCTCCTGCTATTTCCTTATCTCCTATCACTAGGCTTCCAGCATCAGTTTGAAGTGGCCCAATGTCTACTTTTGCCTGTCATTTGTTTCTTATGTATTGAAAGAAACTTTTACTATCATTTCTAATATTACTGGCTAGCCTACCTTCATATTTGATCCTCTCCTTCCTTATTTCTCTCCTCATTATGCTCTGTTTGTTTTTGTAGCCTTCCCAATCTTCTGATTTCCCAGTGCTCTTGGCCACTTTATAGGAGTGCTCTCTTGCTACCACATGCTACCAGATGGACACAGCGGGTGTCTCAGTCTCAACATCTTTACTGCCTGAAGAATAAATGGGCGGCACGGTGGCACAGTGGTTAGCACTGCTGCCTCACAGCGCCTGAGACCCGGGTTCAATTCCCGACTCAGGCGACTGACTGTGTGGAGTTTGCACGTTCTCCCCGTGTCTGCGTGGGTTTCCTCCGGGTGCTCCGGTTTCCTCCCACAGTCCAAAGATGTGCGGGTCAGGTGAATTGGCCATGCTAAATCGCCCGTAGTGTTAGCTAAGGGGTAAATGTAGGGGTATGGGTGGGTTGCGCTTCGGCGGGTCGGTGTGGACTTGTTGGGCAGAAGGGCCTGTTTCCACACTGTAAGTAATCTAATCTAATCTAATAGGATGAATTTTTTCCTAGACACTATGGGTGCAAGTACGTGCCTGTCTGCGCCACACACAACCAAGACTGAGTGAGAGGCTCTAGAAGAATCTACAAGGAAAAGAGCAGGTCTAACCCCTGGATATAGAGGGGGAGGGATGTAGTAACTGTAAAAAGGTCAACCTGATTGGGTCTGTCAATCTGATCCAATCCAGGAGCCCTGGCTGACAGATATGAAAAGGATCTGTCCACTCTGGCTCTGAGGAAGGCACACCAATTTCAAGTACTGTGCACGTACAAATAAAAGGTGACTTGGTGATGGGATACCAGCTCATGGGGAGTTATTTCAAAATTTAACCAAGTCTGTGCTCTCCACCTTTGTAAGTAGTGCAATTTGATTAATAACAATCATTGCTTTATATACATCCCCTTGACAGCATGACAGTAGATCCAAATGTTTTTCTTAAAACAATAGGTCAACATATGGTCTGGTGTGAATGTGTAAGCTCTCTTACCTATTAAAGGCCTGCATTTCCCATCACAATATTACATATTACTTTGGACTTGCATATAACCAATGTCAATGGGAACATGGACTGGATCAAATGATAGCTTAAAAATGTGTTGCTGGAAAAGCGCAGCAGGTCAGGCAGCATCAAAGGAGAAGGAGAATCGACATTTCGGCATAAGCCCATCTTCAGGAATGAGGAGGGTATGCCAAGCAGGCTAAGATAAAAGGTAGGGAGGAGGGACTTGGGGGAGGGGCGTTGGAAATGCGATAGGTAGAAGGAGGTTAAGGTGAGGGTGATAGGCCGGAGAGGTCGGGAACAAGATTGCAGATCAAGAAGGCGGTGCTGAGTCTGAGGGTGGGGACTGAGAAAAGGTGGGGGGAGGGGAAATGAGAAAGCTAGAGAAATCTGCATTCATCCCGTGTGGTTGGAGGGTTCCTAGGTAGAAGATGAGTCTCTCTTCCTCCAGGGGTCGTGTTGCCACGGTCTGGTGATGGAGGAGGCCAAGGACCTGCATGTCCTTGGCGGATTGGGAGGGGGAGTTAAAGTGTTCAGCCACAGGGCAGTTGGGTTGGTTGGTGCGGGTATCCCAGAGGTGTTCTCTTAAAAGTTCCGCAAGTAGGCCGCCTGTATCCCCAATGTATAGGAGGCCACATCGGGTGCAGCGGATGCAGTAAATGATGTGTGTGAAGGTGCAGGTGAATTTCTGATGGATATTGAAGAATCCTTGGGGCCTTGGAGGGAAGTGAGGGGGGAGTTGTGGGCGCAAGTTTTGCATTTTTTGCAGTTGCAGGGGAAGGTGCCGGGAGTGGAGGTTGGGTTGGTGGTCACTCCCTCCGCGACTCCCTTGTCAGATCCACACCCCCCACCTTCCCAGAGAACATCTCTGCCTGATGCTGCCTGACCTGCTGCGCTTTTCCAGCAACACATTTTTAAGCTCTGATCCCCAGCATCTGCAGTGCTCACTTCCTCCTTGATCAAATGATAATCGATTAACACCTAAGTGTAGCATTATGCACTTTTGAGGCACGTATCAGGATTTCAGATATGGTAACCAATATATTTTGCATAACTATTTGTCATCTGAAATATCTGCATGTGAAATTTGCTCTAGATTACAAATCACAAAATGTATCTGTAACAAGGTACATAACAGCAGCTCAATGCTGCAGTACTTCTCCCAGTCCCATAGCTTCCAGACTGTCTCTCTAAAATAAAATAACACAGCTGCTAAATATAGAATCAAATGCTTCATGTCTGGAGGATAAAATTTTCAGTGTTGTATCCATATGTATAAATTTTATCTTTTAAGTGGAAGAATAGTGAGAATCAAGATTCCTTCAACAGAAGTACCTTTCTTTTATCTTGTCATGTATAATGTAATTTTTATAACCATGCTATCTTCGTATTTATATTTAATAGCTTACCTGCTACCTCTTTGCTCACATTGATTTGCTTTTTGCATATGTATGCATTCTATTTATAAAATAACTGTTATCTGACTTCACAGCAATGTTCTGTCCTTGTCTTGTGTTCTTCTTGCATTAGCCCTGCTGCCAGATCCTTTAAGGCAGCACTGACCTTCCACATAAAAATTTGCAAATTCTGTGCCTTCCCCAAATGCAAAATGCTTCTCCTTCCATGCCGAAAATGGGGTTGTGGTTTTACGCTGCTGTGTTTTAGCTGGTCTTGCAGGGGGCTAAATTTGCTTTTTTTCTCTCTCTGTTAGTTCTCAGACAATTACACTTTCCACAGCTGGAATGGTGAACCTTTCAACATTTGTACTGGTTAACCGGTTCATTAGCTGCTTGAATTAAAGGATCATTACTGCAGGTGCCTCAGAATTCAGTAATATATATTCCATTGCCAGTAAGTTAACGTGTGTTTCTGCAATTTGCATGTTTAAAAAATGTAGCGTGCTTCAGTTTCTTCAGTATTTTGCAAGGTAAACATGTTATTCTTCTTTGCTTAATTTATACAACCAGAATCTCAATCTAAAAACTGCTTGAATTACATATTTCCTGAATTCTCTAGCTGTCATCTATTGCTATATTGGTGCAGTCTATGATTTGCATCCGAGACTGTCCACGGTTTCAACATTGTTGTGGGGGAAACAAAATACACACACCTGCTCCAAAATGGAATGTATTGGAATTGTGCATCGCAGATGCACATTAGTTCTGTGACTCATTAGGATGCCAAAGAACATGTAAAAGTGCTTCTTTAAAAAATGTTCTAACTTGGCTACTGTAGAGAATCAATTTGTGCTTCAACTAGCTCACTACTGCTGCAGAGCAGCTGGGCTCTAAAATTGTCTTCTTTCTTCATGACTCAGTGCTAAGGTGCTTTCTCTTACAGAATCAGAAGATTTATCAATTTCTTTCTTCTGTCTCTAAGTATATTCAATATGCTGGGTAAACCTGGTTTTGATGACTTAGGCTGTATAGAAGCGCAGAATTGTATATATTTTCAATAATTGTTTCGCTCTACTCAGCACGATTGGAAATTGGTCCTGATTGAGCCTACTTGACAAATACATAGGCACATTAATATTTGGTACTAATGTCTGGAACTGAAAGATTGCTTTGATGGCCACTGAAATTGGATGTCATGTCCTTCACATAGATTAATGAGAGGTCTGATTTAGACGTCACTGTTAAAGTCTACATTTCTGGACAGTCTACAGTGTAACATCTTGGGATTCTCAAGTGGTTGCTAGGTGACTGCTGCAAAAAGATATCACATTCATGAAAACATTAAACTATTGCTATGGAGCTGGGCAGGGCAGAAACTCGCTGATCAGCAACACAACCTTTGAATTGTCACATCCTTCCCCAGTGCTCAATGTTTAGATAACTGCTGGAAGCATATCAATGCTCATAGCTTCACTGGGTGAGCTACCTGTGAAGGTGATTAATGTGGTGGATGTTCATCCAATTAATTCGAATGACATGGTAGGCTCAATTTTGGATTTGTGTTAGATTAGCCATGACCTTAATGAATTGCAGAACAAGTCTACTTCTGTTCTTAAATTGTTTTGCATGTGGCTACGCACATGCACCTGCAGCATAACTTAATACATTTATAATGTACTTGGCACAATATCATTAAATGACTGGATATACAACGGCGCTGTTTATTTGCCAGCAGCTTTTAAAGGATTGCTGCTTACTTGTTAGACCTATTAAATTCCTGAAGATCAGAAAAAGCTGCTATGCAACACTTGCTTTCAAAAATATCTGTGTAGTGAAGGAATCCTAAGGGGCTGATGAAGGGTGTCCTGCAAAAAAAAAGTTTTTACTTGGAGCTGGTTCATTTCTGTTAAATAATATTGTCAAGACAGCAAGGATGCAAGTGGATTAAACAGTAAACCAGGCAGCAGAAAGGGCTCATGCCCGAAACGTCGATTCTCCTGCTCCTTGGATGCTGCCTGACCTGCTGCACTTTTCCAGCAACACATTTTCAGCTCTGATCTCCAGCATCTGCAGTCCTCACTTACTCCTAGATTAAACAGTAAGGGCTATCTCACCTGGCTATTAGGAACAGACAGAGAAGACAAATCTCAGGAAAGTTACCAAGGGATGTATGCTTAGGTGTTGTTTTCCTAGAACTGTTTCCTAGTTCAGGCAGGTGGCCACTGCAATGCCTTAGCACAACCTGCCGAGAGAATAGTAATTTCCATATGCAGGCTTCTGTGGACAAGTCTAGAAAACAATTGTCTTGACCAGAATACCTGAGTGGAAATGTGAGTCTAGGTTCTACTGACTTGTCTAAGGTAGATAAATGCATCCTTGAACATTCCCCCTCCTCCTTCTGAAGAGGATGTGTTAAGCCATCTGCAAAGTCTGACACTTGGAGGGATGCCCCAGTCATATCTTAGCTACGCATCTCAAATCAGTTTTTAGCTCTATGACTTAACAGAAAACCAAACAAAAATGCAAAGTTGTTCCTTCTTTAAAGATGCAAACTTGGCTGCTTTACAGAATCAGTCTGAGTGTGCAATTACCACCTCACTGCCACAGAGCAGCTGCAATCTAAAATTACCTTCTTGTTTGCTTCATGACTCAGTGCTCAGGTATTTTCTATTGCAGCCCGAGAAAGTCTATCAATTTCTTTCTTGATAAACCAATAAGTTTTCAAAATGGTGCTCGAGGTCTTCAGAGAATATCACTTTGACGTCTCCAGCAGTGTGGAAATGATGAATTTTGAATAATCACTGAAAATCCATTACTCTCTCCTCATATTGGTTGAGAAAAAGAAGGAAGTATATGTAAGGCATAGACAGGATTGATTGAGCGAATCCTCAGAAGAGTATAAAGGCAGTCGGGGGGAACGTATGAAGGAAATCAGGAGGGCAAAAAGGGGACATGAGATAGCTTTGGCAAATAGAATTAAGGAGAATCCAAAGGGTTTTTACAAATAGAAAAGGGTAATTCGGGAGAAAATAGGGCCCCTCAAAGATCAGCAAGGCGGCCCTTGTGTGGGGCCGCAGAAAATGGGGGAGATATTAATCAAGTATTTTGCATCAGTATTTACTGTGGAAAAGGATATGGAAGATATAGACTGTAGGGAAATAGATGGTGACATCTTGCAAAATGTCCAAATTACAGAGGAGGAAGTGCTGGATGTCTTGAAAAGCATAAAGGTGGATAAATCCCCAGGACCTGATCAGGTGTACCCTCTGTGCAAAGCTACAGAAGTGATTGCTGGGTCCCTTGCTGAGATATTTGTATCATCAATAGCCACAGGTGAAGTGCCGGAAGACTGGAGGTTGGCTAACGTGGTGCCACTGTTGAAGAAGTGCAGTAAAAACAAGTCAGGGAACTATAGACCAGTGAGCCTGACCTCAGTGGTGGGCAAGTTGTTAAAGGGAATCCTGAGGGACAGGATGTACATATATCTGGAAAGGCAAGGACTGATTAGGGATAGTCAACATGGATTTGTGCGTGGGAAATCATGTTTCACAAACTTGATTGATTTTTTTGAGGAAGTAACAAAGAGGACTGATGAGGGCAGAGCAGTAGATGTGATCTATATGGATTTCAGTAAGACGTTCGACAAGGTTCCCCATGGGAGACTGGTTAGCAAAGTTAGATCTCACAGAATACAGGGAGAACTAGCCATTTAGATGCAGAACTGGCTCAAAGGTAGAAGACAGAGGGTGGTGGTGGAGGGTTGTTTTTCAGACTGGAGGCCTGTGACCAGTGGAGTGCCACAAGGATCAGTGCTGGCTCCTCTACTTTTTGTCATTTACATAAATGATTTGGATATGAGCATAAGAGGTACAGTTATTAAGTTTGCAGATGACACCAAAATTGGAGGTGTAGTGGTTAGCGAAGAGGGTTACCTCAGATAACAACAGGATCTGGACCAGATGGGCCAATGGGCTGAGGAGTGGCAGATGGAGTTTAATTCAGATAAATGAGGTGCTGCATTTTAAGAAAGCAAATCTTAGCAGGACTTATACACTCAATAGTAAGGTCGTAGGGAGTGTTGCTGAACAAAGAGTCCTTGAAATGCAGGTTCATAACTCCTTGAAAGTGGAGTCGCAGGTAGATAGGATAGTGAAGAAGGCGTTTGGTATGCTTTCCTTTATTGGTCAGAGTACTGAGTACTGGAGTTGGGAGGTCATGTTGCGGCTGTACAGGACATTGGTTAGGCCACTGTTGGAATATTGCATGCAATTCTGGTCTCCTTCCTATCTGAAAGATGTTGTGAAACTTGAAAGGGTTCAGAAAAGATTTACAAGGATGTTGCCAGGCTTGGAGGATTTGAGCTACAGGGAGAGGCTATTTTCCCTGGAGCGTCGGAGGCTGAGGGGTGACCTTATAGAGGTTTACAAAATTATGAGGGGCATGGATAGGATAAATAGACAAAATCTTTTCCCAGGGGTCGGGTAGTCCAGAACTAGAGGGCGAGTGTTTAGGGTGAGAGGGAAAAGATATAAAAGAAACCTAAGAGGCATCTTTTTCACACAGAGGGTGGTACGTGTATGGAATGAGCTGCCAGAAGAAGTGGTGGAGGCTGGTGCAATTGCAACAATTAAGAGGCATTTGGATGGGCATATAAATAGGAAGGGTTTGGAGGGATCTGGATCAGGTGCTGGCAGGTGAGACTAGATTGGGTTGGGATATCTGGTCGGCATGGACTAGTTGGACCAAAGGGTCTGTTTCCATGCTGTACATCTCTATGAGTTTATGCTTGTGATCTTAGATAAATATTGAACCTATTGCTCCAAGTTTGCATTGATAAAATGGGTGCTGCAAGAACCAATATTGGGCACCAATGTCTAACAACCAAAAGCAGTCTCAAAGACTGTCAACTTGATACTAGGTTAGATAACCTTCCATATATTCTCTACTGCCTAACATAGCTGTTATGATTGTTACAATTTTTATAATTGATCCATCACATTTGTAAGTGACAGGCCTATCATTGTTTCAGATACTGCTTCACTAAATGCCTTATTGCAGTAAAGTTTAGGAGGTAGGGTCTGCTCCACTTGGAACATACTGTTATGGATCAGGCCAGACCCCCTCAAAACATTTCAAGAAAACATCCAGACCCCAACTTTGCTAGTTGTTTTGAGCAGGTGTAAGCTGAAATTTCTGGAGGGATGCAGTTGGACAAACCACTTAATTTCAAACAAAACAGAACTTAATTACAAGATTATCAAATGGAACACAAACAAAAGAGAACAGAATACCGAATAACCCAACCTATCCGAAAACCCAACAGACTATACCAACTTAATGTTCCAAATACTTGCCACAATCCCCATAAACACCCCTTGGCACAAAAGGTATAATCAAACACAGGGTCTTACAGGAGAGAGGTCAGAGAGAGGGGGTCAGAATAGATCAGATTCTATTGGGTCCAGCAACTTCACAACTCTACTATGCTAAAACCAAACTGAACCAGAGAAAAGCTGAGCTGGGAGAACTGGCTACTCCCGTTACATTGTACAATTTTGTTTGTTCAAGACCTCGAAAATCTGTTGGCTGAGATAGTATCTGTTAGCTACAATCAAACTCACACTAAAACTTTCAGCTTAGACTTTTAGGAGTCTGTGTCTTTATGACCTTTCTAAAAAAAAATCCAAGGACAACATAGCATTGTTAAAGGAGCAGCTTCATCACACCATCACCCCCAACCCAAATAAAAATGAACCATCAATAAATTTTAATACTCCTTAATCTTAAACTCTACAATACAGATACATATTACATTGACTATAAACATGCAAACACGCACAACAACATTCTGTTTCAGTCTGTTGTACGCCTGGCACCGAAAGCCTCCGATTCTCATTCGAGTCTCGACAATGTGTTGGCAATCATATTTTCTCATCCTGCCACATACACAATTTTCAAATTGAATGGCTGTAGCAACAGTGAGAGAGAGAGACGCACTGAGATCCGTATAGAGGGAGGAGAAGAATTTCTTCAAGGTAGGCATCCTTGGAAGAGGCTTTGCAGTAATGTTATAATCAATTAGGAGAAAGTGAGGACTGCAGATGCTATATCAGGGTTGAAGAGTGTGGTGCTGGAAATGCACAGCTGGTCAGGTAGCATCCAAGGAGCAGGAGAGTTGCTATTTTTAGCATAAGCTCTTCATTGGGAATCTTATCGCTGGAAGTCACACTAACACCTTATCTCTGCTAGCAAAATTGTGGGTTTTTGATTCCTACTTCCTGTTTCGTTGTTTGCTGTGATACTTTTAAATGTTGTCGTGCCAATTCCACCACTCTATTTAGTCACTCCCGAGAATTTGATGCACAGTGTCACTGTGATCTCTGAAATCTGACTTACCGATTTCTCCTTAATTAATTTCAGTAGTCTTCTCACTTCATGCCCAAAATCTAATTCTGAATTTGGTTGATTTATTTGGTACAACTCTGCTTGCAAAAAGCACAAACAGAATTCCCTTATTCCAATCATCTGGATAATCTTGACTATAAGCCCTCAATATGGTCATTAATGCCTGATGCCACCTTTCTTGTGCTCTATGTGACTCAGGATGGTATGTGGTAGATTTGAATTGCTGTATTCCCAAACTGACTATAAGCTGGATGTGAAGTCTGACCCTTGATCTGATTGTATCTCTGTGGTTAGTGCGTATCTATGAAATATTTGAATAACTACTCTACAACTCTTTTAGCTGTGATTTTGTGTAATGTAAAGGCCTCTGGAAATCTAGTGGATGCATCCATCATTGTTAACAAATACTGACTCCCACTTTTTGTTTTAGGTGGGGTCCTATGCAATCAATTAAGATTCTTGTAAAAGGTTCCTCAAGTGCAGGAATAGGTATTAAAGGTGTAGGTTTTATTACTGCCAATGGTTTTCTAATTACCTGACATGTCTGACACGCCTGACAAAATTCAACTATATCCTTGTGCAATCCAGACCAGTAAAAACGTTTTTGTGTTTTAACTTGTGTTTTTCTCACTCCTAAAAGACCCCATAGAGGTAGCTTGTGTGCCACTCTCAACACCCTCCTTTCTATAACCCACAGGCAACATGACTTGCTGAACTTCTGCCCACTTCTCATCTGCCTGAATATGTGATTGTCTCCATTTCCTCATTAAGGCATCATTTTTAAGAGAATAGCATTAATTTATTCATTTGGATTCTTTTTCTGTGTATGCTTTTTTTTAATACAATTGCTTTAAGCTTTCATCTTTCTGCTGTAACTCAGTTAACTATCTGACCCAAAGATGTCTGCTTTGTCATCTATCTGCTCCTGATTTGTGTCAATCATTTGATCAAACACGGTCTCTGCTAATTCCACATCAACTTTCTTATCTGTACTCTTTGATCTCTCTTGTTTCAGCTAGGGATTTTGTGATCTCATTACCACACAGTCAGGAAAAGTTCCAGGATATGTGTCCTGCAATAGTTCTGTTTTCTAAGTTTCCACTGGCTTTTCAACCACAGTAGGCAGCACTCCAACAGTGAACCAGCTATATCAGCAGCAAGGACAAATTGCATTCCTGGAGCTGAGAATTTGTCCAATACAAATTCTCCACTCTTCATTGGACACTCTAACCTCACTTTGGCACTTCCTCCTTAATCAACCTCCACCCAGCTTGTACATTCTGGTGCAGCTTTCCAGCCTCCACTGTGGTTTCCATTACCACTCCAACAAAATTCACTGACTTATCCTTTTTTTTTCCTACATCTGGTTTCGCAGTGCTTTTCCTAACCCACCAACTTTGTGATTTCATGTCGCCTATATTATTTCAGTGAAAACATTGGATCTTTTTAACTTCTCTTTCCCCTTCAAGGGTTTCCTTTTTACCCTATGGTAAGTTATAATTATGATCTTCACTGTGATCTACCTTTCCCTTTCCACATAAGGATTTCTCTTTTCCCAAATTTCTATCCCTCATGGATTGAAATTGATTTTGGAAGCCAAACTTTGATTTATGGACCAACTCATAACCATCAGCTAATCTTGCCATTTTAACTCTCTGCTCTTCCACATGCTCTTCATAAAGTGAATTTTTGAACTCCTACCTATGTGCCAATTTCTGAAGTTCAAACTCCCTCTCTTTCTCTCTTTTTCTTTCTCTTTCCTCTCTCTTTCTCCCTCTTCTCTGTCTCATTCTCTCTCTTTTTTCCTTTTGTTCTGCTAAAGCAGTTTGTTGTTTTTCTCTTTCCTCTGTTTTTAATTGCAATTCAAACGGTTTCATTACAGTTGCCCTTTCCTTGTTCTTTGCCTCTAACTTAACTGCTTCAGATTCAATTGAGTCTTCGCCAACTTTAAAGATTCTAACAGTGTCTACAGCAAATTTAAAAGCTGAGCTATTGCTGCAATTATCTCTCCTTTCCTCATTGAAGGAGGCTGGTCCAGCTGCAGCTTATCTATTAATTCCAGTAGCTTGGCCTTAATCCACCTTTTACAAAATCTCCAAAGTCATTTCTTCCACCCCCAGAAAACTCTTAGTGACTGAAAGAGCCATTGCTATCCCAAACACTGGGTAAACCAACCAAATTCAATACCCAGAACAAATGACACTCACACCTACCACTTGCTGCCTTTGAGTCTAACAACCCTAATCCCAATTTGGAACTACAGACAAATCCCACAAAGAGGCCCCAATCTGTTATGGACAAGGCCAGACCTCCTCAAACCATTTCAAGAAAGTATCCCAGATGCTAATTTCACCAGCTGTTTTCAGTATGTGTAACATAGATATTCCTGGAGGGATGCAGTTGATCAAACCACTTAATTTTAAACAAAACAGAATTTATTTACCAGAATACCGAATGAAACACAAACAAAAGAGAACAGAATGCTGAATAGGTTAACCTATTTGAAAACCCAACTGACTATACCAAATTAATGATGCTGTTCCAAATACTTGCCACAATCCCCATTGGCACAAAGGTAAAATCAAACAGAGGGTCTTGCAGGAGAGAGGTCAGAGAGAGAGGGTCAGAATAGACCAGATTCTCTTGGATTCAACAGCTTCACAACTCTACTGTGTTAAAACCAAACCGAACCAGAGAAAAGCTGAGCTGGGAGAACTGACCATTCCCCTTTCATTGTACAAGTTTTTTTTTCAAAATCTTGATAGCCTATTGCCTGAGGCAGTATCTGTTAATAATAATCAAACTGGTCCTAAAACCTTCAACTGTGACTTTTTGGAATCTGTGTCTTTTACGACCTCACTGCGAAAAAAAAACCCAAAGGCAATGTAACCTTGTTAAAGGAGCAGCATCATCACATTATAAAATGGTCAAAAGGACCTGTTACTTTGAGTGTAATTTTAAGTGGCATATGTGTTTCCAGAATCTTGGGAGCATAGCCATATTATTATTATTTGTTGCAGCCTTGCTGAGGCCAGCACATGACATGTATCAAATTCCCAGCAACATTGGTGTGGATCATAGACATCAGCTTGGCCTCAGGTCTCAGCACTCTTTAACACAAGGTGTCAGTACCTGATGTACATATGGAAAATGTCACATTATCATCATCCATCTGGCCTCCAGTTTGCTTGCCATTTTGTCTCTCTTGCATTACTGGAGGTTCCAAACACCGTTCAAAGCATTACATTTGAATGTATCTAACAGCCACATACTATCCTATCATGCAATAGAAATATCATTTCACCTATTACACTCTGCTGTCTCTTTGAGAAGAAAAAAATCTATTAATCCCAATACCTTTCCTTTCTTCTCAGCTTAGCGAGCAATTCCTCTTAAAAATGTTCATCCAATTCCCTTCTGAAAGTTATTTTTGAATCTGTTTCCAGCATCCTTTCAGGCACTGCACTCCAAATCTCACTGCACAAAGCTTTCCCCAGGTCACCTCCAGTTCTTTAAGAAATTATCTCAAATCCATGACCAATCTTACTGCCTCTAGAGACAGTCCCCCTTATTTACTTTATCTAAAGCCGATAATGTTTTGAAAGTCAATCATTAGGGTTCAAGAAGCAGAAATACAATTTCAAAATGTATAATGAAGCTAAAATTCATGATATAGTTAGTTAAGAAGAAGAATTGCTGTATTTTATGCTTTGAGCTAATACTGTAACCTACATATTTAGATATTCTCCCTATTCTCCTTACTCTGGGCTGTGGGTGTCCATGCACATCATTATATTTGAAGCTTAAAGTTTCTTATCCTGATGTAAGACTCTTCCAATATTAATTTACTGTAATTCTATTTTATTCACACCTGCAAAGTGCTAGTTGCTAATTACAGCTCAAATGGTGTCTGAACTTCTATATTTATATACTTCTTTCTAGCCTGATGTCACCTCTTGACATCTCTTCCTGATGTCAGTCACATCATCATCATTTTCTGATGTTGTTATAATACATTTCCCTTATGAGTTTCTCCCTTCTTGGTCTACATTTCTCGAGTAACTTTCTTTGACTTACTTACATCAACTTTGTGTTACTTATGTTCATTATGAACATCATTATCATTACTATGACCATGAGCACCATTTTCATCACCTTCCTGCCACCATCCCAATACCTTCTCCCCCATCAAAGTCCAAATCTCGCAGTTCAAGACGATGTGGAACTCTGACTGGAAGTCTCAATATGGTTCACTTTATTTCAATTATAGGATGATAGTGTTGACCCAAGACTGGAATTATTGTACCATTCTGTATACAATCTGATATAGTATAGGTATGTTTCTCCAACATTTTATAATAAGCTTACTTGATTTCATTTCTCGACTGAAGTAACATTAATGCCTTTCTTTTTCCAGTTCAGGTGTTCTGAGGGTATAAGATCTTGAAGTTACTTGCTTCAATGGTTTCTTACCTTTTGTCCCTTTACCAGACATTTTGCACTGGTTTTAAATCTGATAGTGCTTTCATCTGGTGTGTGTGGTGTTATACCACCTCTGCTGCTTTTTGCTGTGGTGTTTCTCTGTTTCACTTCCTCATGGTTGAGAGGTTTTGTTTGGCTTGAAAGCTGTAGATCTGTTTTTAACTTTCTTCCCATTGACAATTCCCCTGGTGAGTACCCATTATTCAATGACATTGCTATACTTCTATGCATCAGTGACATTACTTTTTTGACCACATTCCCCGCTTCTCTATTTGACTGAGGGCAAGATGGAGAGCTTGTCATCTGATTGATGCTTGCTTCTACGGTGAACATTCTGAATTCATCAAATTCATGTCCTTCATCCAATACCTGTGTAAAGATTCCTTTCACTGCTCTAATCACTGAAGCTGCTGTGGTTGAATGAAGTCTTGCTACTTTAATCTATCTTGAATAACAGTTGACTGGAACACAATCCATTGCTAGCCTTTCCCAGGGCCTTTGTGAAAATCTTGAGGAAGCTAAAGCTTCATTTGTTTGTTAGTGGTGCCTGCATGGCATGATAAAATGTAACCTGAATCACCTAGCCACCCTACTGATTTTTGAACCCTTGTCCTGCATTTTGCAAAGTCTTGCATGGAGTCACTTTAGAAACTCTCAGGTTAACAACTTTAGCATAAGCTATCTATTGTCATACATCATAGATATCCCACTTTTTGCTCATTGTTTGGAGATGCTAGTGTTGGACTGGGGTGTACAAAGTTAAAAATCACACATCATCAGGTTATAGTCCAACAGGTTTAATTGGAAGCACTAGCTTTCAGAGCGCCGCTCCTTCATCAGGTGATTGTGGAGGACACAATTGTAAGACACAGAATTTATAGCAGAAGTTTACAGTGTGATGTAACTGAAATTATACATTAAAAAATACCTTGATGGTTTGTTGAGTCTTTCATCTGTTCAAATACCATGATAGTTTCACTTCCTTCATAGTAAATCACAAAACTCTGCAAAGTTACATTGTGCGTTGCTCAAAAACTGAATGAATTCATGTAAGACTCTGTTAACTCACTTTTTAGATTAGAATCAGTCTTAACATTATGGCACAGACAGAGAACACAGGGGCTAACAGTTTCAACCTATTATCTGGCTAACACCAATTGTTACAGTTAACCTGTGACTGTAACGTTTTAAAAAAAAGTTCTGTGATTTACATATAAAAGAAGTGAAACTATCATAGTATTTGAACAGATGAAGGACTCAACAAACAATCAAGGCATTTTTCAATGCATAATTTCAGTTACATCACACTGTAAACTTTTGCTATAAATTCTGTGTCTTACAATTGTGTCCTCCACAATCACCTGATGAAGGAGCGGCGCTCTGAAAGCTAGTGTGCTTCTAATTAAACCTGTTGGACTATAACCTGGTGTTGTGTGAATTTTAACTTTGCTCATGGTATCTTTTCAGCACTTGGTCTGCTAGATTATATTTCAACCATCCTTACAGAAGGAGTTATCTGACATTTTTGCCCTCCTCATCTGATTTTTGAGCTCAATGTATTTCTAAGCTTTCCCTCAGTTGCTGGAAAAGTGTTGGTTACCAGTTCCAACACCGCAATCTGATCCCAGGAGGACCGGTTCCAACACCGCACAGCCCAGATGGCCTCCTTCTTCAAGGACCACAGATTCCCCCCCAAACGTGATTGACGATGCTCTCCACCGCATCTCCTCCACTTCCCGCTCCTCCGCCCTTGAGCCCCGCTCCTCCAACCGCCACCAAGACAGAACCCCACTGGTTCTCACCTACCACCCCACCAACCTCCGTATACAACGTATCATCCGCCGTCATTTCCGCCACCTCCAAATGGACCCCACCACCAGGGATATATTTCCCTCCCCTCCCCTATCAGCGTTCCGCAAAGACCACTCCCTTCGTGACTCCCTCGTCAGGTCCACACCCCCCACCAACCCAACCTCCACGCCCGGCACCTTCCCCTGCAACCGCAGGAAATGTAAAACTTGCGCCCACACCTCCTCCCTCACTTCCCTCCAAGGCCCCAAGGGATCCTTCCATATCCGCCACAAGTTCACCTGTACCTCCACACACATCATCTATTGCATCCGCTGCACCCGATGTGGCCTCCTCTACATTGGGGAGACGGGCCGCCTACTTGCGGAACGCTTCAGAGAGCACCTCAGGGACGCCCGGACCAACCAACCCAACCACCCCGTGGCTCAACACTTTAACTCTCCCTCCCACTCCACCGAGGACATGCAGGTCCTTGGACTCCTCCGTCGCCAGAACATAACAACACGACAGCTGGAGAAGGAGCGCCTCATCTTCCGCCTGGGAACCCTCCAACCACAAGGGATGAACTCAGATTTCTCCAGTTTCCTCATTTCACCTCCCCCCACCTTGTCTCAGTCGGTTCCCCCAACTCAGCACCGCCCTCCTGACCTGCAATCTTCTTCCTGACCTCTCCGCCCCCACCCCACTCCGGCCTATCACCCTGACCTTGACCTCCTTCCACCTATCACATCTCCATCGCCCCTCCCCCAAGTCCCTCCTCCCTACCTTTTATCTTAGCCTGCTTGGCACACTCTCCTCATTCCTGATGAAGGGCTTATGCCCGAAACGTCGAGTTTCCTATTCCTTGGATGCTGCCTAACCTGCTGTGCTTTAACCAGCAACACATTTTCAACTATTGCCATAGAAAAACTACTTCTACAAGAATAAGATCTTCTTGTCTGATCCACTGCATTCCTTCAGAGTACATCAATTTGTGCCTTGCCTGAAACATAGACAATGCTCATATCTCATCAGTCTAAGCCTGAATTTTTGTATGCATAAAGGTACTTTTGAGATTTACTTCAATCCCAGTAACATTACCCAAAACTTATTGCCATCATGAATTTCAGTGGACATTTCACATCCCTATGTAATTGTCAATGCTTCATCTTTTAATCATTGCATACCTCTGTATCACTGTCCACATTAGGACTTCATTTAGTACTGTGGATGATACATCCATGGCTCCCATAGTGAATAAGGGTAGGAAGGTGTGAAAGCATTAATAGAAAGTAATTTACATGTTATATTTTCAAAAGGTACAAGTTGTCCTTGATTCCAATACCATAGCTTTCCTATCTTCAAACATTTTCTTAAGGTTCAAGTAAGAATGGCTAAGGTAGGGTTAAAAGTTCTGACTTAATATACCTGGCCTAAGAACACTGTACATCATTTATACTCTTCAGTGCTAGGAACTTATTGGTGACTCTGATTGGTTGGTTGATTCCACTGTGGTGTCTTGTTCTCAGATTATTCATCTGAGAAAAATCATAATTGTTTTTGAGAATTGACATTTTATGTTTGTACAGGTCTTGCATTTTCTAGTGTCCTTAAACCATCTCTGTCTCTCTGATTGTGTTTCATCTTTGTTTTACCATGCACTATGACATTATTCATATGACAATAGTTCCCCATTTTGCTTCCAGGCTTCTAGACATTGCTGTTTGGAAAATCTCAACTGCTGAAGAGATTCCAAATGTCGACAGTTGAAGCAGCATCACCCAAAAAGCAGCAATCATGACCTTTGGACTTAGGGTATCTACCAGAAGTCATGGTTGTATGAAAAACTTGCCTGATGCCAATTTTGCCAAACTATCATCAACAGACAGAATAATATGGATTTCTATTGTAACTTGTTTAATTGAATGAGATCCTTGAACTACCTTAGCTCTCCATTTATCTTGGAAATGGTTACGAGTCCTGACTACAATTTGTGTAGATTTGTCACTGGTGACAAAACCCTGCTTTCAATCTTGGTGTCTAACAGAGAATTTACTTCCCTCATCAAGAGATAAGGATTTTTTTCCAAAGTGTTTAGCATCTTCTCACAGGATAATCTAATGCTCCAGCTTCAATTTGCTTAAACCTTTGATGGCTATGGAAAGAGACCCAGATGAACGTAAGTATTTCTGCTCTGCTTTCTGAAGAATAGTCATATTGGTCTCAAAATATTAACTCTATTTTTCTCTCTTCACCTGTTGCAAAATCTTCTAAGTTTCTCTGGCATATTCTGTTTTTATTTCAGATTTCCAGTATTTTGTTTTATTCGAAAGGATCTACATTTCTAACTCTGACACTTTTAAGAGAAAAAACACATGGGTATAAAGAGTATATTGAAATTTTTTTAAAATACAAATTCAGGTTTCCGTTGCACCACAACAAGATATCATTTGCCTCAAACTTTTAGCAATTTTTCTGTAGAGACATTCTTTTCATGAAATTATCCAATAGTTGATCATTAGTATCTGCACATAAGCTTGCAGATTGTTTTCCTCTCTTTTGGGTGGCACGATGGCACAGTGGTTAGCACTGCTGCCTCACAACGCCAGTTCCCGCCTCAGACGACTCTCTGTGTGGAGTTTGCATGTTCTCTGCGTGGGTTTCCTCCGGGTGCTCCAGTTTCCTCCCACAATCCAAAAATGTGCAGGTTAGGTGAATTGGCCATGCTAAATTCCTCGTAGTGTTAGGTGTCTGGCTGGGTTGCGCTTCAGTGGGTTGGTGTGGACTTGTTGGGCCGAAGGGCCTGTTTCCACACTGTAAGTAAGTAATCTAATATTTGCCTTAATAGGCTGCGTCTATCCCAAGTCTTTCCTCACCAGCACCTTTTGGAAAATGTTCATTATCCCACAGACAGCAATTATCCTCATAACATGCTTCTCAGATTGTCCTTTCAGTCACTTTTTATCAAATATTTTCTCCAAGTTTTGAGACAATAACATGGCACATCAACAACATCAGCTCGAGCCAAGATTCAGTGGCTATTATGTTTTTCACTACTCTTACTTGCTTTGTGTTCTATGCCAAAGGGCAGCTTTTCCCAGAATACCACAAAAGCTCCTGCATTGGAAAATCCATCACCAAGATTTGTATTTGAGACAAATGATTAATGTTATATCCCACCCAAAGCTGAGAACTTCAGCGTAAACTTCCCTATTTTCAATGTTTTATTGGCTCTCAAAACATTCTCCATCTTTGGATATTTATGGTCAGACAAAGTTTCAACACATCAATTTGCAGCTGGTCTAGCTGTGTGCCTAACCAGTTGGGTTGCCTGACAAGCTTTGTCAGCTACTCTAGCTCATTGTTGGCAGCGCCTCATTCTCATATTTAGATCCAGTATGATTAATTGAAGTAGAGTTGACATTTTCTGAGTAAGACTCTTGGAGTACAATTACATTTGATTCACCCTGCTTAATTTTCAAACTCACATATTTCATAACTGTAGAAGCTTGACTGCCAGCATATTCGTTAGTACTTGCCAGTACCAAAAGTATATTTTTCTAAGTAATTGCTGCCCCTACCAACCCCCCCCCCCAAAAAAAAATTGCTGATATACAGCATAAAGATGTCATAATGCCAATAGATTGGGACAGTACATGGATGGCCAAGGTGTGGAGGGACATGGACCAAACACAGACAAATTGGACTAGACTAATCGTTAAAACTGGACAGTATGGTCAAGTAGGGCCAAAGGGCCTGTTTCCATGCTTGAAACATTTGCAATTCTATGACACTAAGACTGTTGTCTGCCTTTATTTAATAATATCCAATATTAACAGAACTGCACTTACTGAAAAATATCATACCTGAGAAGATTATTTAACCCATTAACAGATTGATGCAATTTCTAGAACTTACTTTCTATTCCTGGTGCTTCTTTTGAGGGCTGTGAGTGTACTTCCCTTTGAAGCAGATAACTCTGAAATAACATTGCTTTATTGTCTATAAGGTTATACGTCCAAGTAAAGATTGTTAAAATGGTTAAAAGTGATTTTCAAAGTTATTTTCCCAGTCATAGGACAGCCTACCTTAAACTCTGCAGCCCCCCATCTGCCAGACATTCATCACAGTATTGAGCTACCAACCTAGCCTTGGCCTTTTAGGTCCCATCTGGTAGGACCTGTGACAAAGACGGTTGACCTAAATCATCAACTTCTGATAGATTCTGGTTTCTTTCCAATTCTATAATGTTTAGTTTAGCCTCTTTTGTCCTTCTTTCTTCAATTCTACAAGTAGTCATAAACATCTCCAGACCATGGGACCATCTACTTTCATCCAGTGCCTGTGAAGGCTCTCCATGCTCCTGGTTGTCATGTCCAGCTTACGGTCTATTCTCTCATGTTGAGATCTCTCTGAACTACTTCCATCAGTAGGTCCCATAGAAATCCTGCCTACGATATATGATCACTTCTTCCTAAATAGATCCTCGAAACAATACTTGAACTGCATTTTTCTTATTTGCAATTTGTGAACCCTCTGTTGCCAATCCATGGCCCTCACTTCTTGTCTTGGACATTGAGTCAGTTTTTAATCTCTACTGTAGACTTGCTTATGCTTACCATTGTTGTGAACACTATTGGGTCATCTGACTCTGCTGTCTAATAAACTACCCTTTGACACGATATTTTTTTCTGTGTCTCAGTTTTAATGATTACCTTACCACCAGCATGCAATGCTTTTGGATTGGTGCAAACTTTGAGCTGACCGTTGTTCCTTCTAGTTCTTGAGGATTGTTGAAAGTGACTTTGTTTTCTGACCACATACTAATTGGCTTGGCAATACACTCCAACCATCAGTTAGGACTTTTTTTTGCATGCACTGACCTTGTCAGTGCAGTTTGTAACTTCCAAACCAGCTGGTATTATACAAATCTTGTTAATTATTGCATAATTTCTTTTGCACAAGTCTTTGCTGGACTTAACTAGCACAGCAACATGCAATACTATAATATTTAAGTTTTTGAAATTTACCATCTGTAAATTAACCTCCAGTATTCATTAAGAATTTTCTTGGTGGCCCAAAGCTCATGCGAACCCACTTTTCTCCAACTTTGCTCACTGTAGTGAATCTGTTCGAATGTTTATCACCATAGATAAACTAAACCTGGTTACTATACCTACAAATGTAATATATAGACATTCAGATCTCTGTCCCATCATTCAGATCCATGGTCACCAAATTCCCAGACTGAAGGAACACTTACAACTGGACATTAGGATGTCCTTCAATTGTTAATGCAGTGAGATCTGTTCTATATACCTTATCTGTAATTAAGGTATCCTTTATTAGCAGATTTAACAGTTGCAAGGTGATAATAGCAAATTTTTTGTCATTTTTATATAATCCATCTCTTACCATTCAGCCTCTTGTCTGCAGAGTTCAATAACACTTCTTAACAAGAAGCTCCTGCTTTCCTCAGCTGATTACAGTAATGCCTGTATCCAATCAGCTGCAAATTTACCACTTTGCTGAATACAAATGCTTTTTCATTCTCCATGTCCAAACACATTTACAATTTTTTTCAACCGAAGGCTAAATTAGTAATTGTGGTCTGTCACTCTGGAGGACATCAACGCTTATAAAGTGACTCAGTCCTGCAATTTCACAAAAGGCAATCATTCTCTTCAAAGATGATAATAAACTATTATCCCCAATTGAAAGAAGGTAGAGTATTATATTCTTTGGCCTTAGTTATGACTACTTTGTCCAGTGTTTCTAAATTCGACCAATTAATATCACATATTGTTGAAGTACGACCAATACATAGTATGACATAGTTGAATGAATTAGCAAATAAGATAGTCATGGTCAGATATAAGTCAGTCACTAATGCAATATTTTCTTCTTGCCATCCTTATCATGTTCAAAACCATCAGTTTCACAGGAGGTTGCTTCAAATATTTGAATCCTCATCCTTGCACAATGTTGGATTTCGTGATATTTCAAGTCAAGCTGGAAACACCTATTAAATATACATCATGGAGTTCTAGGATTTGTCATTGCTGGCTGTCCCTCCAGTCATGTTTTCTCCTTTATTCTGAAATCTAACAAAGGTATGGCCACCATCACAGTACATATCAGCACTTCCATCCCTACACACAGGCCTGCAACTAGAAACCTTTGGCTTTGAGTGTCAATAATCAAAGTCATTCATGCTTTGTAACACTACAGAATCCCCATGTTCTGTGAAGTTAGCTGGGAAAAATTGTGTCCTTTCTTTTAAAAGTAGCTGCCTTTTGTTTGAACAGTCATTGCCACTAAATTGAACACCATCAAACCCAAAAGTCTATTGATAGAAACTCTGACAGTTTAAATGTCAACAAATTCCAGAATTTCCAGAATTCATTTCTTTAATCTTTGATATAACATCTTAAACTCCATGACATATTATTTCATGATTTGGTTTTTGTTTTCTGTTTCTTCATGGGATTTTAGGTGTTGCTGACTAGGCCAGCATTTATTGCATATCTCTAATTGCCCAGGGGGCAGTTAAGAGTCAATCAAGAGTCAATCAGTTAAGACTGGGTCTAGAGTAATATGTCGGGCAAACCAGCAGCTTCCTTCCCTAAAGGACCAGGTGGGGTCTTCCCTTGACAATCACCAATGGTTTTGGAGTGGTTCATCATTCGATTCTTAATTCCAGATCTTTATTAATTTCAAATTCCACCATCTGTCATGGCAGGATTCAAATCCTGGTCCCCAGAACATTATCTGGGTCTCGGCATAGTAGGATAGTGACAAAAACTCTTGGCCCTCACCTCCCCTAAATTGTCCATCTTAGAATAGAAAATTAGAATAGAATAGAAATTTATTTTCATGTGTACTTTTACATGAAAAGAACAGTGAAAAGTTTTATAAGTCACCACACCATGGCACCTATATTAATGACAGAAGTCATACATAATAATTTTTAAAAGGAAGGTTAAGACAAAGTTCATCACAGTTTAGTTAACGGCTCCTGAGCTTGGGAAAAACTGATTTCAGGAAGAATGGAATACCCTTACTCTGACCAATAAAAGAAAGTATACTAAATGTCTTCTTCACAATCCTATCTACCTGCGACTCCACTTTCAAGGAGGTCATGTTGCAGCTGTACAGGACATTGGTTAGACCACTGTTGGAATATAGCGTGCAATTCTGTCTCCTTCCTATCGGAAAGATGTTGTGAAACTTGAAAGGGTTCAGAAAAGATTTACAAGGATGTTGCCAGGTTCAGAAGATTTGAGCTATAGGGAGAGACTGAACAGACTGGGGCTGTTTTCCCTGGAGCGTTGGAGGTTGAGGGGCGACTTTATAGAGGTTTACAAAATCATGAGGGGAATGGATAGGGTAAATAGACAAAGTCTTTTCCCTGGGGTGGGGGAGTCCAGAACTAGAGGGCAAGTGTTTAGGGTGAGAGGAAAAGATATAAAAGAGAACTAAGGGGCAACTTCTTCATGCAGACGGTGGTACATGTATGGACTGAGCTGCCAGAGGAAGTAGTGGAGACTGGTACAGTTGCAACATTTAAAGGCATTTGGATGGGTATATGAATAGGAAGGGTTTGGAGGGATATGGGCCGTGTGCTGACAGATGGGACTAGATTGGATTGGGATATCTGGTCAGCATGGACAGGTTGGACCAAAGGGTCTGTTTCCATGCTGTACATCTCTATGACTCTATGATTCTTTGACCCTGAAGACTTATCCAGGATGACACCACTATTCCAGGCTTAGACTACCACACCAGCACACCGGGAACCACCCTGTCGCTGGGCTGGCGAAAGCCTTCTGTTTCCCATGCAACACTTCATCAGATGCGCAACTGATCGGCCGCCTATTCCTTCTGCTGCTGCTTCCACTTGTTCAGATGCCCTGGGGTCTAGCTGAGGACCTAGGCCGTCAACCCAGCCTGTGCATCTGGGCCAGGGGAGTTAGTCCAGGATTTGCTCCTCATTTGATGGGACACCCTTGGCTGGAGTGGAGCCGTGTCTGGCTCATTTTGGCATTGCTGCTGCTGTCTCCTACTTCATTGGCCACTCTGCAGGTTGTAAAGAAAAGAAAGCAAAGAAAAAAAAAGAAACCAAAGCTAAAAAGGAGATAAAAAGATAGACTCAGGCAATGGGAGCTCAGCTCCCCTATTCCGCCACCATCTGTGATAAATATTCAATAAATTCTTAAATTTATCAAATATTGACAATGCCTCAACAATAGTAAATGTTGTCTACATATTATCTTCAAATCTATAATCCCTCTTCAGTATCCCAGTTATATCTTGTTCCAAAAATCCTTTATCCTTATTTTGCTCCTTCTTGGTAAGGATAAAGCCAAAGCCATATCTTGATCTTCTTGGCTAAAGTGACCTGAGTCCACTTCTGTGTCTCATACTTCCTTTTCTTGTATGGATCCAATTCCAAAAATGTTGACGGATCATCATGATTCACAACCTTTCAGTATGACTCAGCCATTTCCTTTAAAATCCTCCAGTTTTGTCTCTGATGGAAACAGAGACTACCTTCTGATTTCTTTATCTTCATGTCTGAAGAGATTAAGGTTAGTCCTCCACTATCATGTTTGACAGACTGATATCCATATGTTGAATTTGGCAGCAAATGACTTTCAGGCATTTACAAGGGTTTCATTGCGAATCTTTGGTTTAGCACGAACACTAGTTTCTACCTTTCTGTTATGAAAGCCTTTCCTATCCAGAAGTCATCTTATTCATCTGGATGAGTTCTTGGGTAGTCAACTTTTAGATAAAGGTTCATAATATTAATAAATTAATTGAATTCGGAAACTTGGATTCTAAAGTGGAGGAAAATAGATTTCAGATCTTATCCAGGTCAGCAAAATATTTTGAACATTGAGTTATAAAAACAGCATTTCCAAGCAATCATATGACTTTATATAAATGAACAGTAAGCTACCTAGGGAGGTAATTGCTGTGGTGTTTACTGACTTTAGTTTTATGACTCAGAGGGGAAAAAGGTAAGGGAGCACGAAAGCAAATTTATTCAGACAGAGCCATTTGATTTGGACAGAAAAGGACTTCTTAGCAGAAGTGCTATTTTTATTAGCAGGTCAAGCAATCAGGGTGAGGATTAAAATCCTGAGTTGCTTAGGAAATAGTCAGAAACAGAAGTCTGTGGAAATGCCAGAGAGGAAATCTGTCAAAGGCATGAGGTTCAGGAACCTATGTTAAATAATAAGTAAATTAAATAAGCTGTACCTTTAGGAGACTCAGGAAGAGGATTAACTGAAGAAAATAGTAGTGATTGAATGCAGTATTTTGTCAAAAAGAAAAGTTATTCCAGTCAAACGAGGAGCTTTAGCTTTGAGAGAGATGTGACACTTCACTGAGGTTTTCGTGTTTGTAGTCCAAAGATGTGCAGGCTAAGTGGATTGACCATGCTAAATTGCCCATAGAGTCCAAGAATGTGCAGGCTAGGCAGATTAACCATGGGAAATGCAGGGTTACAAGGATAGGGCAGATGGCTGGGTGTGGGTGAGATGTCCTTCAGAGGGTCAGTGTGGACTTGATGAGCTGAATGGCCTGCTTCCACAGTGTAATGATTCAATGATTCTATAAGTCCAACCTGGCCAATTACCACCTCATCATTTTTGATCATCGATAAAATAAGGGAAGGTATCACCAACAGTACTATCAAGCAGCACCTACTCAGTGATGCCCAGTTTGGGTTCTGCCAGATCCACTCAACTCCTGGCCTCATTACTGCCTTGGTTCAAACATGGACAAAAGAACTGAATTCCAGAGATCAGGTGAGAGTGTCAGTCCTTGATATCAAGGCCATATTCAACCAAGTGTGACATCCAGGAGATCTGGCTAAACTGGAATCAATGGGTATCAGAGGTAATCTCTGCTGGTTATTCATACCTGGCACAGGGAAAGAAAGTTGTAGTTGTTAGGATTCAGTCATCTCAGCTCCAGGACATCTCTGCAGGAGTTCATCAGCGTAATGTCCTGGGCTGAACCATCTTCGTCTGTTTCAATGATCTTCCCTCCATCAGTATTGAGAATCAGTGAACAATGTTCAGCACTGTTCATGATGACACAAATGTTGAACCTGTCCATGCTCAAATGCAACAAAATCTGGACAATATCTAGACTTGTCTTCCAGAGATGACAAGTTGCAAGTAATGTTCACGCTACACAAATGTCAGGCAATGACGATCTCCAATAAGAGATGATCTAACCACCTGGTGTTACTATCACTGAATACCCCATTATCAATATCCTGAGGTTACCATTAACTAGAAACTCAACTGGACTCACCATATAAACACAGTGCTAAAACAGCAGGTCAGAGGTGAGGAATAATGTGACGGGTAACTCACTTACTGACTCCTCAAAGCGTGTACATCATCTGCAAGGCACAAGTCAGGAATGTGATGGAATACTCTCTACTCGGCTGAATAGATCCAACAACATTCAGTAAGCTTGAAAACATCCAGAACAATACAACCTGCTAGACTGCCACCACATCAACAAACCTCCAATCTCTCCATCATTGACGTTCAATAGTAGCAGTGTGTTATTATCTACGAGGTGCTCTGTACAGAAATTAATCAGATAGTACCTTCCAAACCTATGACCACTAGGAAAAGGTTTGCAGATACATGGGAACACCATCCTCTGTAAGTTCCACTCTAAGCCAATCACCATCATGACTTAGAAATATATTGTGTTCCTTCACTGCTGCTAGGTCAAAATCCTGAACCTCTGCCCCTAATGAGACAACCATAATGGAGTTCAATAAGGCAGCTCATCATGTCCTTTTCAAGAGCACCTAGGGTCAGGGAATAAAGGCTGGCTAATAGGTGATGCCCACATCTGACGAATGAATAAATTAATTCACTGTTCAGATTAATGTCGACTCAGGTTTTGGCTTTGAATTCTTCCGAATTTCCATTTGTTCTTCAAAGCCTACCTGCTCTTTTGCCCAATGTTTGATGTCTTCTGTGGTTCTTTTTCTGACCATTTATAGCTTTTATTTTTCACTGTGTACCATGGATTTTGATTACAGTTCAAGTTGTGTTCTGGAGGTTTCACTAGTTGCCAACATGCGTTATTAAATGCTGTAAATTAATAGTATTGCTAGAATATTTAGATGTTTCCCATTAGTTTCTCTGGGCTGTGGGTGTCTACGCAAAGATTATGCCTAAGGCTGTTCACTTCTTATCCTTAAGTAAGGTTTTTCCATTCCTGATGAATTTGTGGCACACCATGGGTTTCTAAATAAGGCTCTAGCGTAGTGTATAAGATCTCTCTCATTGCATGCTTTTTCTAGTCTGATGTGTGCTCTTGCTCTCTCAAACTGAAGTCAGAATCACATCACCACTACTTGACCATCATTTGAAAAAAATCATTATACTTTGAAATAGATTAGGTGTGAGGTTTTTTGGCACAAAGAAATAGAAGCTTACATGCTTCTTGAAAAATGAGTGTTCTGATGAGGTAGAAGGGTAGATTTTTCCATTCTTTTGTCTTTCCAAACTTCAGCCCCAGTTCTTCTTACCAGCTTCAGGTTTGTCTTTGGAGAGGTGAGTGTGCCTTTTTGTTGCTGTCTCTCTTTATTGATAATCACATATAAAACCATGAGGGACATGGATAGGATAAATAGTTATGTTGCTGTCTCTCTTTATTGATAATCACATATAAAACCATGAGGGACATGGATAGGATAAATAGACAAAGTCTTTCCCCTGGGGTGGGGGAGTCCAGAACTAGAGTATATAGGTTTAGGGTAAGAGGGGAAAGATTAAGAGGGGAAAGATGTAGAAGGGACCTAAGGGACAATTTATTCACACAGAGGGTGATGCGTGTATGGAATGAGCTGCCAAAGGAAGTAGCAGAGGCTGGTACAACTTAAAAGGCATCTGGATCGGTATATGAATAGGAAGGATTTGGAGGGATATGGTCCTGATGATGGGGAATGGATGAGATTAGGTTGGGATATCTGGTCGGCATGGACTAGTTGGACAGAAAGGTCTGTTTCTGTGCTGTACATCTCTATGTACCAAAAGGAGATACTGAGGACTGCAGATGTTGAGATCAGAGTTGAGAGTGTGGTGCTGGAAAGGCACAGCAGGTCGGGCATCCTGATGAAAGGCTGATGCCTGAAATATCAATTCCCCTGCCCCTCAGATGCTGCCTGAATTGCTGTGCTTTTCCAGCACCACACTCTTGACCCTCGATGTACCAATACACAATCATTAAAAAGTAGCAACATCAGAGAAAAATAAAGAAATCACTGGGTTTCTCTCTAGTGTGATACAATCAAAAGCAGTTTGCTATTTTAAAATTTTATAGAGCATTTGTTACTAATGCAAGACTTTAGTTATATGTCTCTTTCAATTTAAAGTAAAATGAAATTCCCTCAGGATCATGGACTCGTACTAAGCCCTTAGACTGATGAGAAACCTGTGCGATCTGGTTATCATGGGATAGAAGCTCAGGCCAAAACTTGTACAAAATAAAGTAACAGGATTTCTACACAATTACAAAAGACAGGGAACTATTGTACTACAGGCATGCACAGACTAAGATGTAGAATTTGCTGCTTCTATAAAAAACAGCAAAACAAAGTTGGCTTTTTTTGGGGTTGGTACAAATTATGATGAGGTTGTTGCCTTTTCAAAGAGATAAACTTTTTGGCAACGTCAGGAACAAGGCTTGCTGAAGTGGATCTTGTTGTTGGTCATGGATACACAAAAGATTGAATGGAACAAGTGTCAAAGGAAGTGTGAGGAAGAAGGGAGATTTCTGACAAGTCAGGAGAATTCTGAAATATAATCTTCAAGGCTAAAAAACTGCTGGAAAGATGGTATAAAAGAAAAATATGTCAAATTATTTTGGTTGTGTTAGTTTGGGGAATGTTCCTTTTCTTAGACTGATATATTAGCTGTGTGTTAAATAATGTTTAGTTTATGTTGCATTTAGATTGTTACATTAAAAGGCCACTTTCACATATTATACTTCTATATTTCTCCCAATATCATGTCCTTTAACATTAGATTATCATCCATTTTTATTTGATCTCTTATTCATTTTACCTTATCGCAAACCTTACCTTTTGTGCTCTCCCCCCCCCCCCGATGCTTTCTGTTTCTACATGCTTAAGACCAGTCACATCAATAACAATGTCTAATTGTGAAGAAGGGTCATTCACCTGAAATATAATTGCTGTTTCTCTCGGACCTGCAAAATGTTCCTAATTTTTTTTTATTTCAGATTTCCAGCATCCATAGTATTTTACATTTTACTCATTAGCTGTTTTAGGGACTTGGTGCATTCACAAAATGTCATCCCACTTTTCCGGCAAGAACTTTGAACTTAATTCTGGGATATTTATTTTTAAAAAAATAACACATTGGACATTGAGTGAATGATGAATTTATCCAATAGAGGGCTTATGAAATATTAATTTGGCAGTGACTTTGTCATTTGGATGCTCTGGCCTTGAGGTAAACAGAAGTTGGAAGAAATTTCATGATTTGCTGTTCCAAGCCTAAAACACTTAAATTCCAAGCAGAATGTCTGTTATTCTGCAGAAAGATTGGTGACTACTTGAAATTGTCTGCCATTATTTCTATGCAGTGATGACCTGAACCACAAACACAAGTAGTAATATGTAATGTAGCTGGAGGTGGAAAACTGGAGAGTAGCTTATTGATGCCTAGGCTTGCATGACTATTTGTATGATTTATGTCAGCCCAGATCTTGCTGACAGCTTTACAGAGCAATACCCTACCTTTCTGGCATTTAACATTTGACGTTATCTTCCACATCAGCCTTATTCTCTTATAGCATCACAGCACAATGACTTGCAATAAAGTTCAGGTGTGCTTTTCAAATTATTGTTTCCGATTTTTCACGACACTTAGAATAATTCAGATAATTGCTTGATACAACATTCAATAACTCACAAATTTTGACTCAATTAATGCCTCCACTCAGGGCATCTTTAATTTCTGCTGGAAGATTTGATAGCCATGGGAGCTGGAATAATACCAGCCACAATATATTCAGCTCTTCTTTGTTAAGGCAATTGCAAATGCCAAATATCGCTGACTAAAATCATGTGGATCAATTATTACTAAAATTCATTGTCATCTTTTGTTATTAAACCCTGAACCAAATGTTACAGCATATTCAAACTGTGTGATATTTCTGTATTGTAAAGGAAAATAGAGATGACTAAAATGGAGGTGAGAACAAAAAGCAATTGAAGACTCCACTGATTCCCACATTCTGCTCTCTTCAATATAAAGATTAAGAAGAAAGATCATACTTGCCTCAAAATTTTAACTGTTTCTCTAAGATGCTGCAAGACTTGTTTTTCCAGCACTGCTTATGTTCTTTCCAGAATTTAACGAAACAGAATTTTAAATTTCAATGGGATCACTTGTCATTCTTCAGTGCCTATCGAGAAAGTCCCATCTTCTCACTGAGGACATCCTTCATTGTGTCATGTGACACCACACCATGCTAAATGAGATAAATCCAGATCAGGTGTTGCAATTGAAAACTGAGCAAC
Source organism: Hemiscyllium ocellatum (assembly GCF_020745735.1). Lineage (NCBI taxonomy): Eukaryota > Metazoa > Chordata > Chondrichthyes > Orectolobiformes > Hemiscylliidae > Hemiscyllium > Hemiscyllium ocellatum. The sequence goes on from NC_083429.1 coordinate 35,211,093, forward strand.
AATGAAGACCTCTGGTCTATTGGTTTTATCAAAATTGGGTCCCACCACAATCTAATTTTACAGTCTGACATATCCCTTAATCTACCAAAAACCCAAAACCAAGTGATTAATCCTGCCTCAATGAATATGCCAAGAACAACGGATGATGTATTTAAAAATATGGGGCCAACTTGGCCAATGTTTATCATGATAAATGACTGAAGCAACATTCTATAGGCATAACAAAGTGATCACAATGAACAGACCGATCAAAGTCTTATAATATCTAGCCATGAAAAGAAGTGGACAATTCAACAACCTTTAGGAGGTGAAATTTCCATGAACATCCTTTTCCTCAATGATAGAATTAGTCAGAAATCACATGACACCAGTTTGTAGTCCAAACGACTTCATTTCACCTGACGAAAGAGCAGCACTCAGAAAGCACTCAAATAAACCTGTTGGACTATAACCTGATGTTGTGTGACTTCTGACTTTGTCCACCCAGGTCCAACACCAGCACCTCAACCTCCACATCACCTCAATGATGGAAGGTAGAGCATGAGAATGGAAAAGTCAAGGCCAAAGATCCTCTAACCATCTTCAGTCATAAGTCCCTAATGGATGATTTATCTCAGCCTTCTCCACGATCACAGATGTCAGTTAGTGAGTAATTCATTCATTTCATGATTGAGCAACAGCAAAGGAAAAGTCGATGGTGGTTGTGTTCAAAGCTTGTGCTCAAACTGCACTTCCAGCCAACTTTTCCTCATATCAATACAACACTGGCATTTACCCCACAAAGTGAAAAATTGCCAGGGTTTGTCTTGTCCATGAAAGGCAGGACAAATACAATCTGCCAAATTATTGTCTCTAGCCCATCATCTTATCTTAATTTTGAGCAAAGTGATGGAACGTGTCATTGACATAGCAATCAAGTGACATTAGTGCAGCAATAACATGTTCATTGACACTTAATTTGGCTCCTGGTTCAAATGGGGAAAAGAAAGTAGCTGCTCTGAAGAGGTGAGCGATTAGCAACTATGTCTGATTATAATGGCAGCACTGTGACTGAGAGTGGCACGAAGGAACTCTAGTAAAATTAGGCAATGAAAATCAGAGGAAAAGCTTTACTCTCATTGAAGCTAGGCAAAGAAAGTAGACCTGAATGTTAGAGATAAAGTGCTAGTAAATTGCAACATGAGTTCCTCTGGCTAGTGCCTCAAATTCAAACATCTTCAGCTGCTTCATCAATGACTTACTTACCATCATAAGATCAGAAGTGGGGATATTCGATGAGACCATTTCTGATCTTTCAGAATCTGAAGCAATCCATGTCGTTATGCTGCAAGACAATGGATAACATTCAATTAACTGCCAAGCTCTGTTTAAATTTTAAACAAGGCAGGTTTCAGCTTCCAGTATCCATAAATTAACTGCCCTGCTGGTCTAGAGTTTTCTGCAGTTCCACATTGTATAAAATAAACCTGTAGTGGATTCTAGGATGCAGTGAGGAACAGCAGTATGAGGACCATTATATACCGTGGAGGTATCTGTAAACCTGATTGAATTCAAAACAAGCAGTTTGAAACTTTGATGGATGGCCATATTATATAATGTTTTATACTATGTACATTTTTGCAGCAATATATTTTTTGTTGAGTCATACTGCTATGATGATGTGGAGGTGTAAGTATCCTATCTTCTATGATCCTGCCTCACTAGCTACCTGATAAAGGAGCAGTGCACCTAAAGCTTGTACTTTCAAATAAACCTGTTGGGTTATAACGTGGTGTTGGGTGATTTTTAACATGATGTCATAATGCCATAGAAAGAGGCCTTTCAGCCCACTGAGGTCTTGCAGGCTCTCTGTTGCGCAACCTAATCAGACATACCTCCCTGCTCTGTAGTTCTGAAAGCTTATATTCCCTCAAGTACATGTCCAATACTGTTTTGATGCTATTAGTCATTTCCATTTTCTTTACCCTCATGGGAAAAGAGTTTCAGGTCATTACCACTCACAGCCAAACTATGTTCTTCCTCATCTCCCTGCAGCATTTTTTATACAAAAACCTAAATCTGTTCTCTTTCTCTGTTTGGATTAGTGTCTGATGTGCAGTGACAATGACATGAATGAGAGAGCTAACTGTCCTTCAGAATAGCAAATAAGGAGTATAAGATTAAATATAAAAAATGCAATTGAATGTTTAATATGACGTTTTTGTCTCAATAACTTGAAGAATATCTTCATATGGCTACATTTTAATGTTTTGTTTTTATTAGTGCCTGACGTGGAGTGACAATGATTGGAATGGGACAGCTAACTGTCCTTCTGAATAGCAAAGAGGGATAAAAGATTAAGTATAAAATATGTAATTTAATGTTTAATACAACATTTGGTCTTAACCACTTGAAGAATATAGGGAAAAAGGACAAATAAAATGCCCTAAAGAGAAAAGAGCCTGAATCAGATATATTCCAAATCACTTCTGGATGTAACAATTTGGACAATTTTAGAATTGTGCGCCCTGATCTCTTCAGGAAAAGACATGTGCTCTCCATTTGTAGAAAGACAAAACATCCTTTTTCCCTGTGACATTGATATTGTTAGTTCCGTACTAAAAACTACCTAAAAACTTTTTTTAATCATGTACCAAATGGTAAACATCCATGGCAGTAATTATAGCAACAGAGGTAGATCAGGTTGTTGAATGGGTTTTTAACATTGATGGCATCTAGACCACATATCGGAGGCTAATACATTTTATGAATAAAGCCCTGATGAAGAGAAAACTGTTCCTTTATTTGCTGACTTAGCATATAAATTTGGACTTAAGAATTTAACCAGTGTAATCTAAAGATAGAATTTATCCACTTACTCAGCATGGAGAAATGACTAAGCCTGAGTTTCCTAGTAACCTTTTAAGTCTGCAGTGGGAGTCATGCATTCAAAATCAAGTTTTGAATCTTTTATGTTGATTCAGAAGGTATTCATGCTGCAGTCAGTACAAGCAACTTGATTAATTTACAGACTTTTATTTTGCAGATGCTCTTTGATTGCAATTCAGTGTATATTTAAATACCACAAAGGACACATTTTCTTAGAACGTTAAACAAATTTATGTTGGCAAAGTTTGTCTACCTGTAATTGTTACTCTCATTGCAACTACTCTTCCATTGAAACATGTTCTGCCAAATCATTTATCATTTAGTTTTTAATGTTCTTACTAATGCTTCATACTGATATTAAATTATCACTACTCTGTCATTCTTATGTTGCAAGTCTCAAATTGATGTATTCTAAAAATATGAAAGCCATCTATCGAAACTAGTGAGTGGATTAGTCATTAACCTCAAACTCCGACAAGAAGAATGACAAGCTTAATATTACAAGTCGGTATGGTCAATAGAATTCAAGCACACTTAGGCTGGCACTTGTCATACTCGTTAAATTATATTTTGATGGCTGAAGCTTGTCATGATGATACAAAATTGGGATTATTAATCTTTAAAATCTCAGTGACTAGATAAAAAAAGACTTGGAGCTTGGGGTTGAGAGAAAAATAGTTAAAAATAGCCATCAAAGTCACCAGTTCTGAAAGTAACTAAATTCATAAGAATATTCAAAGGAATGTCTAATGTTATGACTGACTGTCATACCTGGAAAAGCTATCTAAGCAGAAATTACCAGTAATTAAAATTCCTCATCTGAAATTAAGCTCACATTGTTACCTTCTATTTCCAAAATAGGAATTTATAAAATCTTATATGAATTCACTACCTACCACCACAAGAAGTACAAAACCTGCACCCACACATTTCCCCTCACCTTCATCCAAGGCCCCAAAGGATCCTTGCATATCCAACAGAGATTTACCTGTAATTCCACACACATCATCTACTGTGTCTGTTACTCTTGATGTGGTCTCCTCTACACTGGGGAGACAGGATGCCAACTTGTGGAACATTTCAGAGAACCATCCTGCGGCCGAACACTTTAATTCCCCCTCCCACTCCATCAAGAACAGACAAGTGCTGGGCCTCCTTCACTGCCAAACTTTAGTCACCCGATGCCTGGAGGAAGAATGCCTCATGTTCTATCTTGGGACCCTCCAAACACATGGGATCAAAGTAGATTTCACCAGTTTCCTCATTTCCCCTTCTCCCCATTTTATCCCAGATCCAACCTTCCAACTTGGCACTGCCCTCCTGAACTGCCCTATCTGTCCAACTTCCTTCCCTCCCATCTGCTCCACCCTCCTCTCTGACCTATCACCATCACTCTAACCTTCATTTACCTATCGCATTCCCATCTACCTTCCCCCCCAACCCCATTCCACTCCCATTTATCTCTCAGCCCACTTGGGCCACCCCTCCATTTCTCATGAAAAGCTTTTGCTGGAAACGTTGAGTCTCCGGCTCCTCAGATGCTGCCTGACCGGCTACAATTATCCTTCTGCCAGTTTAGCAATTCCACCCAAGGACCAGTCTTATCCCTATCCATAGCTATCTTAATTCTTACAGAATTATGGTCATTCTTCCCAAAATGATCCCCCATTCAAACTTTTCTCAATTGGCCAGACACATTGCCCAATACAAGGGCTAGTACAGCCTTCACTAATTAGCCTATCTACATTTTGTTTCAAGAAACTGTCTTGGCTGCACCTAACAAATTCTGCCCTGTCTCAGCACCTGGCACTAAGGGAGTCCCAGTCAATATTGGGAATTTTGAAATCACCACTACAACAATCCTGTTATTTTTACATCTTTCCATGATCTGTATCTCTATCTTCTGAAGGCTATTGCGAAGCCTATGGTATAACCCCATCATTGCACCTTTCTTACTCCCGAGTTCTACCCACGTGGCCTTGCTGGATGAGCCCACTGAGATGTCTCTCAATGGATGGCTGTTACATACTACTTAATCAATAATGCAATTCCCCCACCCCTTTTACTTTGTTCTCTATCACACCTGAAACATCTAAATCCTGGAATGCTGAGCTGCTAGACTTGCCCTTCTCATAGCCAAGTTTATGTCATAGCAACAATATCATACTAGTTCAGGCTCTAAACTTATCTGCTCTGCCTCTTAACTGTTTATACTCCTTGCATTAAAATAAATGTACTTCATACTACCAATCTCAACATGTTGATTAACCTAGCCCTGCATGTTCTTCCTATAAAATTATATTACTTTGAAGTAAAACTTGTTACACGAAGAGGATAACTAAACACCCTATATTTATCTCTATCAAAGGGAAAAAAAGGGGAACTCTGACAGTGGATCATCAAAACACTTTGTGAAAATGAATTTTCTGCATTGTGGGCCAACAGCTAGATTTTACCCAATGAAGCTTACTGTGTTCTCAGGAAGATATTAACAAATTCAAAGTACTGCACATTGGTACAATGACTGTCTCAGACAGACCCACTGACGAAATCTCTTGGGATTACACTCTGGAAGCAGTATTTCAGTGGAGTTTTGGAGAGCATGATTGAAGATAATTAGCAAATAATTGAAGCTAAGCCTATTTATTGTTTCATTTCTTCTTCCTGAAGAAGTTGTCCCCCAGTTCCTACAGAAATATATATATAGAAAAGTTAAGGAAAACTGAGAATGCTCAATAATTGCAATGTTAATTATAACGTTCTCCCTCCAAGAAAACAGCTTATCAAAATTGACCTCAGGTTAAAATTTTATGTCTCAAAGACAATTAATGGACTCCAAACTGCATCTTTTTTTTGTCTTTGAATTATGCCCTGATAATTTTGTATATGAGCGCTTATGTGAGCCCATTAATATCATGAAGGTTATATGTTCAGTGGCATATTTTTTTAAAAATTCTTTGGTCTAAGAGGTTAATACATCTGTTCTTTCTTTAACTCAAGATAACTTTTTTGATGAAAGCAAAATCATTTCATTACAATCTTAATTGGTTGAGAGATAGAATCTCATGCAAAAAGAACTTAAACTTTTGTTTTGACCAACTGGAAGGTTGGACAGAGTGGCATCAGTTTTGGAACAGGGGGGATCTGTACTGTTGGGACGGTCTCCACCTGAACCGATCAGGTACCAATGTTCTAGCGAAGAGGATAAATAGGGTGGTCAGTAGGACTTTAAACTTCAGAGTTGGGGGGGGAAGGGAAAGTGAAAGCGACAGGGAGTATGGCATTAAATGGAAAGATAAGCAGCAGGATAGCATGTGTCCAGGCGGATTTAAAATTGAGGCAGACTGAGAATGCAGAAAAAAGCAAGGATAACTTAGGACATTATATGACTTCCAACATCTCTAATGATAAGGAAGTTAGCATTAAGGCACTTTACCTGAATGCTCGTAGCATTCATAACAAAGCAGATGAACTAATGGCACAGATAATAGTGAATGATTATGATGTGGTAGGCATCACAGAGACTTGGTTACAGGGGGGTCAGGACTGGCAAAGGCAAAAAAAACCATAATTGGAGTTGTGTATAGACCTCCTAACAGTGGTCAGGACCAGGGACGCAACATGTACCGGGAAATAGAGAAGGCATGTCAGAAAGGCAAAGTCATATTGATCATGGGAGACTTCAATATGCAGGTGGACTGGGTAAATAATGTTGCCAGTGGATCCAAAGAAAGGGAATTCATGGAATGCTTACAGGATGGCTTTTTGGAACAGCTTGTCATGGAGCCCACAAGGGAGCAGGCTATTCTGGACCTAGTGCTTTGCAATGAACCAGACTCTATAAAAGATCTTAAAGTAAGGGAACCCTTAGGAAGTAGCGATCATAATATGGTAGAGTTCAGTCTGGAGTTTGAAAGAGAGAAGGCAAAATCGGATGTAATGGTGTTACAGTTAAATAAACGTAATTATGAAGGCATGAGAGAGGAACTGACAAAAATAGACTGGAAGCAGAGGCTAACCGGGAAGACAGTAGAGCAAAAATGGCAGGAGTTTGTTGGTATAATTGAGGACACTGTACAGAGGTTCATCCCCAAGAAAAGAAAGATTATCCGGGGAGGGATTAGACAACCATGGCTGACAAAGGAAGTCAGGAAATGTATTAAAGAAAAAGAGAGATCCTATAAAGTGGCCAAGAACAGTGGGAAATCAGAAGATTGGGAAGGATACAAAAACAAACAGAGGATAACAAAGAGTGTAATAAGAAATGAGAAGATCAAATATGAAGGTAGGCTAGCCGGTAATATTAGAAATGATAGTAAAAGTTTCTTTCAGTACATCAGAAACAAACGACAGGCAAAAGTAGACATTGGGCCACTTCAAACTGATGCAGGAAGCCTAGTGATGGGAGATAAGGAAATAGCAGGAGAACTTAATAAGTACTTTGCATCAGTTTTCACAGTGGAAGACATGAGTAATATCCCAAAAATTAAAGGGAGTCACGGGGCTGAGTTGAGTATGGTTGCCGTTACGAAAGAGATAGTGCTAGAAAAGTTAAAGAGTCTTAAAATTGATAAATCTCCTGGCCCCGATGGGATACACCCTAGAGTTCTGAGAGAGGTGGCTGAGGAAATAGCAGAGGCATTGGTTGAGATCTTTCAAGAGTCACTGGAGTCAGGAAAGGTCCTGGATGATTGGAAGATGGCTGTTGTAACCCCCTTGTTCAAGAAAGGATCAAGACAAAAGATGGAAAATTATAGGCCAATCAGCGTAACCTCGGTTGTTGGTAAAATTCTAGAATCCATCATTAAGGATGAGGTTTCTAAATTCTTGGAAGAGCAGAGTCTGATTAGAACAAGTCAACATGGTTTTAGTAAGGGGAGGTCATGCCTGACAAACCTGTTGGAATTTTTTGAAGAGGTAACAAGTAGGTTAGACCAGGGAAACCCAGTGGATGCGGTCTATCTAGACTTTCAAAAGGCCTTTGATAAGGTGCCACACGGGAGGCTGCTGAGCAAGGTGAGGGCCCATGGTGTTCGAGGTGAGCTGCTGGGATGGATTGAGGATTGGCTGTTTGACAGAAGGCAGAGAGTTGGGATAAAAGGATCTTTTTCAGAATGGCAACCGGTGACGAGCGGGGTCCCGCAGGGTTCAGTGTTGGGGCCACAGCTATTCGCATTATATATTAATGATTTGGATGAGGGGACTAGGGGCATTCTAGCAAAGTTTGCTGATGATACAAAGTTAGGTGGACAGGCAGGTAGTACTGTGGAAGTGGGGAGGCTACAGAAGGATCTAGACAGGTTGGGAGAGTGGTCCAGGAAATGGCTGATGGAATTTAACGTGAGCAAGTGCGAGGTCTTGCACTTTGGCAAAAAGAATAAAAGCATAGACTACTTTCTAAATGGTGAGAAAATTAGTAAAGCCAAAGTACAAAGGGATCTGGGAGTGCTAGTCGAGGATTCTCTAAAGGTAAACATGCAGGTTGAGTCCGTGATTAAGAAAGCGAATGCAATGTTGTCTCTTATCTCAAGAGGGTTGGAATATAAAAGCAGAGATGTGCTACTGAGACTTTATAAAGCTCTGGGTAGGCCCCACTTGGAGTACTGTGTCCAGTTTTGGTCCCCACACCTCAGGAAGGACATACTGGCACTGGAACGTGTCCAGCGGAGATTCACACGGATGATCCCTGAAATGGCAGGTCTAACATATGAGGAACAGCTGAGGATCCTGGGATTGTATTCGTTGGAGTTTAGAAGATTGAGGGGAGACTTAATAGAGACGTACAAGATAATACATGGCTTGGAAAGGGTGGACGCTAGGAAATTGTTTCCGTTAGGCGAGGAGACTAGGACCCGTGGACACAGCCTTAGAATTAGAGGGGGTCAATTCAGAACAGAAATGCGGAGACATTTCTTTAGCCAGAAGCCAGGTGGGCCTGTGGAATTCATTGCCACAGAGTGCAGTGGAGGCCGGGACGCTAAATGTCGTCAAGGCCGAGATTGATAGATTCTTGTTGCCTCGAGGAATTAAGGGCTACGGGGAGAACGCTGGTAAGTGGAGTTGAAATGCCCATCAGCCATGATTGAATGGTGGAGTGGACTCGATGGGCCGAATGGCCTTACTTCCACTCCTATGTCTTATGGTCTTATGATCTGATTCAACTCTTCTCAGTCAGTTATTACGAAGTTCATAGAATAAATGTTGCCAGTCTTCACACTCTACAATTATTGTTAAAACAAAATAGTCTTGCTTTACATTTTTTTAAAATTACTCACAGACGTGGGAGTCACTGGCTCAGCAGCGTTGCCCACCCTTCTGATGATGCCAGTGAGCTGATTTCTTGAGCAGCACATGTCCTTGAATCATAGGTCCACCTCCAGGATTCTGAACAAGCAACAGTGAAAAACCAGTGATGTAGTTGCAAGTGAGGATGGTATGTGACTTGAAAAGGAACTTGCAGGGAGTAGCGTTCCTAAATATCCGCTGCCCCTGTCTTTCTAGATGGTAGGATTCAAAGATTAAGAGTCTGAGGAGTCTGAATGCGTTGCTGTAGTGTGGCTCATAGATGTCATACACTTTGCTACAGTGCATTAGTATCGACAGAATTGAATGTTGAAGGTGGTGAATGAGGTGGCAATTAACCATGCTGTTTCATCTTAGATGGTGTGAAGCTTTTTGCATGTATTTGGGGCTGCACCTATCCAGGTAAGTGGAGAGCTCTCCATCAAATTCTAAACTATCACCTTGTAGATCATTGGCAGTAATTAAGGCTGCAGTTATAATGTAAATGTAGCCTGAAGCCCGAATCAGGAAGGACTTGAATCCAGATTGAAGGGGAGTGACACTGTCTGGAAGGAATGCTGCATAAGATAATGGTTCTGAAAGGATTATTGATGGGTCTGCATTAAGCTCCACTTAATCTAATATTGTCATACAGAGTTAAGTGAGATGAAGAGGAGTGCAGTTTAGGATAGTGATGGAGATAATATGTCATCAGTGTATCCTGTTAATCTTCAGACTGATGTTTTAACCAATTAGGTAACTTGTAGCCGTAGCTGTCATTGCAACAAATTGCATCTTGTTCAACAAGTACCCTTTCTTGTTAAGACTCATCAGTAATTCATCCTTTGCCACTACTGGCCAAATAGTTGCTTAGACCTGGTATAGAAAGAAGGATCAGTGACAACATTCTACACAACCATTACTAGTGGTGGTTTGTTCCATAGTATACACAATGTAGTTGTCAGCATTTTTGCTTAAATACTGTGACCTAAAACAGTCTTGCTGTTTCTCCTGTTTTTGGACTATCCATTCTATGCCTCCACTACTTTAAATCTGCCCTTAACCATTTTATTTTGTTGACTTTACTTTATGCTTGACATCATAACATGAAGCTAGTATACCTAAAAGCTAATTGCTCTTCATATTAAGCCAATATTGACAAGTTCAAGGAGAGGCATTTTTAACTACCATCTGTTTTACATGATATATTTGACATTCTGATGAAGCAGACGTTGTCGATGTTTCCTTACCTGGTCTACATTTGGAAAATCGGCACCCCCACTTTCTTGACAAGCTTCCTCCTACATTTATTATTTTGTAACATATACTCAATGAAATTTATTACATTATCTTGCAGATTCTTACTTGCATTTTATACCTGCTGTGAACTCAATTGAAATCTTTATTTCCAACACTCTGTGATGCAGAGATATTAAGTTATGGCCATTTAATTTAGTTTGCAGAAATCTGCATTAAATTTGAGACTTTTATAATTCCTCGTTACAATTTCTATTAACTCAAACGCAATAGATTAAGCTCAATCACCTCTTCATTTCTGAGAAACTGTCATATTGTACTCATTACATTAACTCACAATTACTGCCAGACCTGCTGATTTTTGTCAGCACTTTCTGACTTATTTCAGATTCTCTGCATCCAGTGTTTTTTTATTTATGTTTGAGACTAAACATGTTGTTTTAGTTAATCCACCATGAATACAGTATATTTTATATTATCCTTACCGAAATGTGGTTGGCATCATTACATCCATCAAATGCATTTGTACAATGTTTTTCCATGGTATTTGCATTTACATGCATGTACAAAGTTACTTATATTGTCCCACAAATCATAATGTTAGATTTACCGTAATCTCATCAATCACATTTAGTTCCTTCACTATTGCAAGGGGGAGGCAATGGCCTCCTATAGATTAAGTGGTATTGTTGCAAGACAATTAATCTATGGGGACCTAGATTTGAATTCCACTATGGAAGATAGTGGAATGTGAATTCAATAAAAGGTATCTGGAATTAAGAAGCCACTGATGACCAGCAAGCCATTGTCGATTGTTAGAAAAACGCATGTGGCTCACTAATGTCCTTCAAGGAAGGAAATTTTCCAACTTCTCCTGGTCTGGCCTTCATGTGAGTCCAGAGTATAATTGACTCTCAACTGTCCTCTGAAATAGCCAAGTCTCAAAGAAATGAAACCAGATGGACCACATGTCATTAATTAAGGCATTACAAAAGACAATGACAGGAACATCTCTGCCAACCCTGCATAACCCTCCTTACGAACTTCTGGAGATTGGTGCCAAAACTGAGAGAACTGTCTCACAGACTAGTAAAGGACCAACTCACATTGATAGAAGCACAAATAGCTTATCAAACCTGTTCTGCCATTTGTTACACCCTTGGGTGAAATAAAAGCAAGACACTGCAGATGCTGAAAATCTGCAAAAACTCATACAAAATCCTGGAGAAACTCTGCAGGCATGGTGGCATCTGTGGAGAGAAAAACAGGGTCTTGAGTCTGATAAAACTTTTCTTTGGAACAATAAGAAGTTCCATCTTCAAAAAAGATACCCAAGGCATTGCTGGGGAAAAAAAAACTTCTGATACTACTGACTGCTTCAAGTTTTAACAGAGCCTGCTTGTATCATTGGATATATATCTGAATGTAAGCTTGGCATAGGAGAACATGTCACTGTTCCATTAGATCATATACTATATGCCTGAAGAAATAGGTTATAGCCTACAGAGATGAAATTTAATGGTTCAACAAGTGATTCTCAGCAATCAAAGTATGTTATAAATGACACTGTATACCAAAGAGCATAAAAGAATTAAAATGCATATATTTGTGTTATTAACAGAACCAGCAAAGTTAGCAAGAAAATTCAGATGAGGAGAAAAAGGAATGGGCTGTACAACTTACTGGAGCATATTGACATTTGTTTCTGAGGTTTCTCTTACAGTAAAACGATGAACAAATTTATTCCAGCATATTTTACTTTGATGTATGGTAATGAGATGTCAAAAATCCAAAAGCAACATTTCAACCCCTGAACTTCCAAACCAAAAACAGATGGGTATCATTTGACAGAATTGCTGATAAAGTAAGCAGAAAACTTCCAGCAATGTGACAAAGAATGTGAAAATTTTTGGTTCACCAGGAAGATATTCACAGAGGGTGAATGAAGATGTCCAGCCTACTCAGCAAATTTAAATATAGTGCTTGCAAACTTCAACACACAGGTATTAGTAGGTTAAGAATGAAACTTTTCTTGCACCAAATGAAGAATGGCTGCATATAGTTCTATGGAAGCCAAATCAGTGTCTGTGGTATCAGGACACATTTAAGAAGAAAATATCTCATTCAGAAATCCAGGATACTGGAATAAAAAGCCAGCACTTGTTTTCACAGAGCTGACAACGTCTACAATGGGCATTTATGAGATTAAAGACTCCCCAGATGACTACCTAAATTAGCAGGGTAGAAATCTTTGGTGAAGAAAATTCAAGTGATAAACATCTTCCAGATAAGATGTGGACCAGCTATTGGGTTTGGAAGGAACAACATCATGTGCAAATGGCACCCAGATCATCCAATGGAGAAATTAACTAAAGGCCATTGAATGTCAGGAACAGAATCAAGGTGAACATTTCTTCAATCAAAGACCTACCAATGTTCCAAATATGAAAAGAACATATACTGGAAAGATTGTGAAACCTCCCAAATCCCCTTTGAATTTAAAGAGTCATAGTCTTGAAGGGGAGGAGGAGCAAATTAATGGTTAATGGGAAATGGAGATACAGTTATATATTTGAATGTTCATATTTTAACTATATCAAAAAGATGAGAAATCTTTCATTGAAGATGGTGGTTGTGAAATGTTTAATGTCAAGGCTGCATAAGATAAAATTTAATTGGAGTCTTTGATTTGGCAAAGGGAATTCTATCTCAAGAGCCCAATGAGAAAATGTGTCTCTTTATTATCCTTGGTCTTAGTTGACATGTTTACCTCATCAATGTGATTTGTAGTGTGGGGTGGTAGAGTGGCGGGGGTCGAGATTGGTGGCTGCAGACTGTAAGGTGCAGTTAACTCTTATCAGCAACAGTTTTAATAAAGGGACAGAACAGGTTAAAAGAGTCAAATACTCTTACTCCTATTTACCTCTGTTCTTTATTAAGTGAACAGATCTATCTACCTGATAAAAATGTGTGCTCCTGACACATTTTGTGGGGTTAGATAACATGTACATTATTTAAGAGAGACTCCCATAGGAAATGTGACAGACATTGATGAGAAGTGCAGATGAGAATTGATGGCTGCACATGCAATTTAAACAAAATGTAAGCAAATGATTAACAGCAGCTCAAACGGTAGAACCACCAGACAGAAGAGATAAAGAAAGAAGCATTAACAACTTTGCTCAGGAAAAGCTAGAAGAAATAAGGAGAAATTGATCTGTAAAAATAAGTAAAATTCGGTCTCATGACATCTATGCAGATTTTGATACCATTTCTCCTAGACAGGGCTGTCTCATAGCCATAGAGTCATAGAGATGTAAAGCACGAAAACAGACCCTTGGTCCAAGTCACCCATGCCAACCAGACATCCTAACCTAATCTAGTCCCATCTGCCAGCACTTGGTCCACATCCCTCCAAACCTTTCCTATTCATCCAGATGCCTTTTAAGTCTTGTAATTGTATCGGCTTCCATCACTTCCTCTGGCAGCCCATTCCATATACCACCCTCTGTGTGAAAAAGTTGTCTCCTAGGTGCCTTTATATCCTTCCCCTTTCACTCTAAACCTATGTCCTCTAGTTCTGGACTCCCTCACCCCAAGGAAAACATCTTGTCCGTTTATCCTATCCATGCCTTTCATTATTTTATAAATCCCTATAAGGTCATCCCTCACTGTCCGACGTTCCAGGAAAAACAACTCCACCCTATTCAACCTTTTCTCCACAGCTCAAATCCTCCAACCTTAGCAACATTCTTGCAAACCTTTTCTGAACCCTTTCAAGTTTCACAACATCTTTCTTATAGGAGGGAGACCAGAATTGCACACAATATTTCAAAAGTGGCATAACCAATGCCCTGTACATTTGCAACGTGACCTCCCAACTCCTGTACTCAATACTCTGACCATTAAAGGAAAGCATACCAAACACCTTCTTCACTATCCTATTTACCTGTGATTCCACTTTCAAGGAACTATGAATCTGCACTCCATGGTCTCTTTGTTCAGCAGCACTACCTAGGACCTTACCATTAAGTATAAAGGTCCTGTTCTGATTTGCTTTCCCAAAATGCAGCACCTTGCATTTATCTAAATTAAACTCCATCTGCCACTCTTCAGCCCATTGGCCCATTTGATCAAGATCCCATTGGATTCTAAGGTGACCTTCTTCACTGTCCAATACAACTCCAATTTTGTTTTCATCTGCAATCTTACTAACAATGCTTCCTATATCTATATCCAAATCATTTATGTAAATGACAAAAAGCAGTGGACCCAGCACTGATTCTTGTGGAACACACACTGGCCACAGGCCTCCTGTCTGAAAAGCAACCATCCAGCATTATCCTCTGTTTTCTATATTTGAACCAGTTCTGTATATAAAGGGCTAGTTCTCCCTGTGTTCCATGAGATCTAACCTTGTTAACCAGTATCCCATGAGGAACCTTGCTGAATGTGTTACCGAAGTCCATATAGATTATGTCTACTGCTCTGCCCTCCTCAATCCTCTTTGCTACTTTTTTAGATTAGATTCGCTACAGTATGGAAACAGGCTTTTCAGCCCAAAAAGTCCACTTTGATCCTCTGAAGAATAACCCACACCCAGACCCAATCCCCTACCCTATATTTACCTCTGACTAATGCACCAATGCTATGGGCAATTTAGCATAGCCAATTCACCTGACCTGCCCATCTTTGGACTGTGGGAGGAAACCGGAGCACCCGGAGGAAACCCATGCAGACACGGGGAGAATGTGCAAACTCCACACAGACAGGCGCCCAAGGGGGGAATGGACCCCAGGTCCTTACTTCTTCAAAAAACTCATAAAGCCATGCTGACTATCCATAATCAGTCCTTGCCTTTCCAAATACACGTAAATCCTGTCCCTCAGGATTCCCTCCGACAACTCGCCCACCACCAATGTCAGACTCACCAGTCTATAGTTCCCTGGTTTTTCCTTACCACCTTCCTGAAGCAATGGCACTACGTTAGCCAACCTCCAGCCTTCCGGCACCGCACTTGTGACTATCGATGAAACAAATATCTCAGCAAGAGGCCCAGCAATCACTTCCCTAGCTTCCCAGAGTATTTCAGGGTACAACTGATAAGGTCCTGGGGATTTATCCACGTTTATGCATTTCAAGACATCCAGCACTATCTCCTCTATAATATGGACATTTTTCACTTTCTGCACATTGTATATCTTCCATGTACTTTTCTACAGTAAACACTAATGTAAAATACTCTTTCCCATCTCCTGCAGCTCCACATATAGGCGGCCTTGCTGATCTTTGAGGGGCTCTATTCTCTCCTTAGTTACCCCCTTGTCCTAAATGTATTCATAAAATTCCTTTGGATTCTCCTTAATTCTATTTGCCAAAGCTATCTCCTGTCCCTTTTTCTGCCCTCCTGATTTCTCTTTTTAGTATACTCCTACTGCCTTTATACTCTTCTAAGGATTCACTCAATCTATCCTGTCTATAGCTGAAAATGTGTTGCTGGAAAAGCGCAGCAGATGAGGCAGCATCCAAGGAACAGGAGATTCGACGTTTCGGGCATAAGCTCTTCTTCAGAAATGAGGGAAGTGTGTCCAGCAAGCTAAGATAAAAGGTAGGGAGGAGGGACTTGGGGGAGGGGCGATGGAGATGCGATAGGTGGAACGAGGTCAAGGTGAGGATGATAGGCCGGAGTGGGGTGGGGGCGGAGAGGTCAGGAAGAAGATTGCAGGTGAGGAAGTCGGTGCTGAGTTCGAGGGATTTGACTGAGACAAGGTGGGGGGAGGGGAAATGAGGAAACTGGAGAAATCTGAGTTCATCCCTTGTGGTTGGAGGGTTCCTAGGCATTTAGGAAGGCATCCTTGCAAGAGGATTCGCAGTAGGTTTAAATTTTCGAGGAGAAAGTGAGGTCTGCAGATGCTGGAGATCAGAGCTGATCTGTTCCTTGGATGCTGCCTGACCTGCTGCGCTTTTCCAGCAACACATTTTCAGCTCTGACCTCCAGCATCTGCAGACCTCACTTTCTCCTATCCTGTCTATACCTGACATATGCTTCCTTCTTTTTCTTAACCAAAACCTCAAATTTCTCTCGTCATCCAACTTGCCCTACATATACCAGCCTTTCTTTTCACCCCAGGAATATATTTTCTCTGGATTCTCGTTATCTCATTTTTGAAGGCTTCCCATGTTCCAGCCGTGAATATCTGCCCCTAATCAGTTTGTAAAAGTTCTTGCCTAATATTAGCCTTTCTCTAATTTAGAACTTCAACTTTTAGATCTAAACTGTCCTTTTTAATCACTGTTTTAAAACTAATAAAATTATTGTCGCTGGCCCCAAAGTGCTCCCCCACTGACACCTCAGTCACCTGCCCTGCCTTATTTCCCAAAAGTAGGTCAAGTTTTGCACCTTCTCTAGTTGGTACATCCAAATACTGAATCAGAAATTTTTCTTGTACACACTTAACAAATTCCCCTCCATCTAAACCCTTTACACTATGGCAGTTTCAGTCGATGTTCGGAAAGTTAAAATCGCCTACCATAACCACACTATCATTCTTACAGATAACTGAGATCTCCTCACAAATGTGTTTCTCAATTTCCTGCTGACTATTAAGGAGTCTATAATATAATTCCAATAAGGTGATCACCCCTTTCTTATTTCTCAGTTCCACCTGAATAATGTCCCTGGATGTATTCCCAGGAATATCCTCCCTCAGCATAGCACTGATACTATCCCTTTTCAAAAATGCCACTCCCCCTCCTCCCATGCCCCACTTCCTATACTTGACTTTGATTTCATTGCAATATTTACTAAATGCACATATACATGGTCCATTATCATGTTCCCTATAGATAAAGCCAAAGATTGTTAGACTTTGTCATATTGCAGAAATAACACTGTGTTTGCTAAAAAAAAAGCAACAGTTTGCAGATTTAAGAAGCAAAATAAATATAGAAAATGCTGAAATACTCAGCGCGTGGGTAGCATTTGTGGAGAGAAGCAGAGTCATAGAGTCATAGAGACGTACAGAATGGAAACAGACCCTTCAGTCCAACACCTCCATGCCGACCAGATATCCCAACTCAACCTAGTCCCATTTACCAGCACTTGGCCCTCCAAACCATTCCTATTCATATACCTATCTAGATGCTTTTTAAATGTTGCAATTGTACCTGCCTGCACCACTTACTCTATCAGCTCATTCCATACACGCACAATACTCTCCATGAAAAAGTTGCCCCTTAGGTCTCTTTTATATCTTTCCCCCTCACCTATGCCTCCTAGCTCCGGACTCCCCCACTTCAGGGAAAACACTTTGTCTATTTATCCTACCCATACTCCTCATGATTTTATAAATCTCTATGAGGTCACCCCTCAGCTTTAGTGCTCCAGAGAAAACAGCCTGTACAGCCTCTCCCTATAGGTCAAACCCTCCAACCCTGGCAACATCCTTGTAAATCTTTTCTGAAATCTTTCAAGTTTGACAACATCCTGCTGATAGGAAGGAGACCAGAATTGCACATACTATTCCAAAAGTGGCCTAAACCAATGTCTTGTACAGCTGCAACATGACCTTCTGAACTCTTATACTCAGTGCTCTGAACAATAGAGGGAAGTATACCAAATGCCTTCTTCACTATCCTATCTAGCTGCGATTCAAATTTCAAGGAGCTATGAATCTGCATCCAAAGTCCCTTTGTTCAGCAACACTCCCTAGGACCTTACCATAAAGCGTATAAGTCCTGTTAAGATTTGCTTTCCCAAAGTGCAGCACCTCACATTTATCTAGATTAAACTCCATCTGCCACTCCTCAGCCCATTGACCCATCTGATCTGAGGATAATCTGAGGTAACCTTCTTTCTGTCCACTACACCTCCAATTTTGATGTCAATATTTCAGGTCTTTGACCAAATTGCACCCACGGGCAAGGGACAGAGCCTAAAGAGACAGATCTTCAAATAACCCTTCAGCCCTTTCCCCAATCTTACAATGAGGAAGAATCCAGGATGGTGAGGTGCTGGATTAGTGCTTGGGAAGCCGGGGGATTGTACAGAAGTAGAGGTATGCTGCGTTATTTTGAGAGCAGACAGGTCCATGGCTTACATCTATGTCAAAGGACTGCACCTAGATCACAGGCCCAAAGCACTAGAATGGACTTGAAGGATGAACTTGTTACTCTCTGCAAGGCTTACACACAGAATTACTTTGCAACACTGATTGCAAATGGAGAATGCACAGGCTAGATTGGTCAAATGTGACTGTCCCACATGAACAAGCTATCATTGCTGTCTGTAGGTACAGTTCTTCATCACAAACTATGAATAGATGTGTCCAACGTTTTCCACTTCAAAAAAGACAGAATTACTATAATCCTTAACTCTTCAATCAGCTTGGCAGGGAACTGTAATTGCTTTATGAGAGAGAGCAGTAGAGGTTGCCCCTTGTCTCTCATTTGAACATACAGTCATCATAATAATTAGGTACTGAGCTCGACCGACACCATTCCAATGGTGGCATCATGACAATGTTGTGATTACTGAAAGAGTGATTATAATCAAGATTGTTTAATTAAAGTGGCAATGCTTCAGTAATCATCATTCTTAGAAACAGCACGAAGTACTTTTAACTAAAAATGAATTGCAATCCAGGAAAATCAAGTTTATCAGTAGCTCAACTCATGAGCAGTAAAGTTGCTAATTTGATATTTAAGAAGGCTGGTGTTTTGTACTTAAGTTCCAATGGGACTTTTTTTCTCTGGATAATGTTCTTGCGAATATTGCACAGTGACTCAAATTCTTCTCATCTGAAACAAATCATCCAAAGTGTTCTCTTCAGGTGATAATTATTTTCTGAGTAATTGTGCCTTCTGTTTCCCCACATGCTTGTACTGACTCACTTTTAAGAGATTTTTTCCGAAATAAAAACTGAAGAGACTAGTGAACAATGAACTAATCTCTTGCCTTCAGTTGGTACTTTTTTACAGTTACATATGTGCAGGTATGATGTGTTGGTTTTAATAGATGATGTGTAGGTGTTCCATTGAACACTTAAAAGCATATCAGCTTGATGAATAAATAAATAATGCACCTCATTTAAGGGGAAACATTTCACTGCTAAATCATATTTTGAACTGGTTGCTCCTGCACAATGGTCATTCAGAATGTCTAAGACTTTACAAAATTACTTTCAGACTCAGTTCTTGTTTCGATAAGCTACACCCTTAGGTAATTAGCACTGGATGAAATTTCCCACAAAGAAAAAAGGCAATGTCATTCAATACATCTAGAATTAATTCATAGGGACAGATACTTTGGGGGTGAAATTCAGGCAAGGCAGTGAATTGACTGAGTAGTAAATCTTCCCAAAAGAAAAGTCAAGTGGTCGCTGATTTACGACTGTCGAGAGTGTGGTACTGGAAAAGCATAGCAGGTCAGGCAGCGTCCAAAGAGCAGGAGAATCGACATTTCAGACATAAGCCCTTCATCAGGAATTCACTACTGTCCATTTCATTTGCCCCAAATGTTGTATTATATTTCTTTGTGTTGCTAATTCCTCAACAGCAAACTTCATCAGAGTGACAGTTTCTCAGGTCACTATGTGTTGCAATATTGACAATGCTTGTGTTCAGTATTTTGAAGACAACTCTAAACAATGCAAGTAATGACCAGAGGAATTAGTCTTTTATTACACGACCAAAAATTTCTGGGGGCTGTGGGCTACAAAAATAAAATACTGCTTTAAACAAAGAAATCTACATAAGAACAGAAATTGCTGGAGAAACTTACCATTTGGGGACATAAAGCAGAGTTAATGTTTTGAGATCAGTGACCACTTTAGTTCTGAAGAGGGTTCATTGGACTTGATATTTAATTCAGTTCTTTTCTCCGTAGGTGATGTCAGACCTGCTGAGCTTCTTCAGCAATTTCTGTTTTTGTTTCAAATTTTCAGCATCTGCAGCTCATTATTTTGTTAAACGGTGCAAAGAGATGGTTGCAGTTTTAATCTTAATGTTAGCTGGAACACATTGTGAATTGCGTACAATGAAGTATTTTCATAAAACAATTTGAACAAATACCGCAGAGCCAATGGGTCCTGAACTGAGGGAAAACTGATTCCGTGGATGCTGCCTGAACTGCTGTGCTTTTCCAGCACCACTCTACTCCAGAATCTGGTTTCCAGCATCTGCAGTCATTGTTTTTACCTAGTTGATTTTAACCCTACTGCGAATCCTCTTGCAAGGATGCCAGCCTTGAAATAGTTTTCCTCCTCTCTCTACAAGAATCTCAGGGAGTCCCTCTCCCACTGCAACTCCCAGGTCATTTCTTCTGCCCTGAAGGTCTTCAACCATGCTACTTTCTCCCCACCCCATCCACCTCTCATTTATCTCTCTACCCTTCAGGCACTCTGCCTGTATTCCTCATGAAGGGCTTTTGCCCGAAACGTTGATTCTCCTGCTCCTCAGATGCTGCCTGAACTGCTGTGCTTTTCCAGCACTACTCTACTCCAGAATCTGGTTTCCAGCATCTGCAGTCATTGTTTTTACCTACTGAGGGAAAACTGCTTGACCACAACTTTCTGATTTGACTCCTAACCTGGTGATCATAACTTAAGTGGGGCAGTATAGCAAAGAACTGCACAGCCTGCAAGGAGAAAACACCAAGAAAAAGCTGTGCCTCTCGCCTGTGTGGTACTATTGGAATGCCACCAGTAAAAGCCAGCTGTCTGCCACTTACTTTTGTTTTCACTGCAAACTACCTATTAAAGATGATTAAAACTCTTTCAAGGTAAAGGAAAGATGGCTTCTCAATCAATGAATGAAAGAGAGCATTGATGTGCAAACAACTTGTGTCAATAGCAAAGAATTAAAGAGGAATTGAAATGAAAAGAAATAAACAATCTGAGTAAATGAAAACACAGCAAGTCAGGCAGTATCCATGGAGAGAGAACAAGCTAATGACTCAAGTCTAGATGACTCTTCATCAGAGCTGATGTGAGGTGTGGAAGGGGCAGCATTTAAGCAGTTTCTGGGGGCGGGGGGGATGAAGGGTGTGACGGTGGTAGGGTGCATGGTGCTGGTGGAGAAAAGATGCGATACTTCAGATACTAAGTGGTGAGAATGTAGGAACAACAGAATAACGGTGTGTCTAACTGCAGACTTGAAAGAGAAGACAGTCCCACTGGGGTGGGGGAAAGAGAGAGAGGACCTAGTAACAGAAATGCTAACAAGTAAAGCTGAAAGAAAGTCGAGAAATCTCGGTGAATTCTGTGGCCCAGACTGGAGTAGTCAGATTGTGTTTCCCCCATCTGACTTAAATGTGAGTCAGAAACATGGACTACAAAATATCATTCCATTTTCGCTGATTAATGGATAACAGGTAGGATCACAAACTAAGTAAGCTCAGCAGGTGGGCTTTCAAACTGGGAGGTCACCCAGAGACTTTTCAATTTGAAATGAGCAGCAGCTTGCCATTGGTGATAACAGAGAAGGTGCTACAGCATTTTGAACATAAGCTAAAAATGCATTTTGCAGCCAGATTACCACTTTGTATTGTGGGACTTTGGTTGGTGGGTGTTTTGTGGAGAGGTGGAGGAGGTAAAGTAGCCCCCAAAAAGAAAGCCTGTAGCTATTCAGAACCCAAGCAGGTAGGTTTGCCTGTAGTGCCAGGAAACTCTCCTCCTCCTATCTCCAGTCATGCACGTTGGAATGACTTACAGGGTGATAGTCAACTTCTTTTTTGATTTGATTTATTATTTATTATTGTCACACGTACCTAGGTACAGTGAAACGTTTTGTTTTGCGTGCAACGCAGGCAGATCATGCCATACAAAGTGCATCAGAGGAATGGAACAGAGCGAGGAATAAAATGTTACATCTGCAGAAAAGGTGCACAGAGAGCGAGATCAACATTAAATTTAAAATTTGAGAGGTCCATTTAGAAGTCTACTACCAGCTGGGAAAAGGCTGTTCTTGAATCTATTTGTACATGTATACAAACCTTTATATCTTCTGCCCGATAGAAATGGTGGAATAGAGTATAATCAGGGCGTGAGGAGTCTTTAATTTATGTTGTTTGCTTTCCTGAGGCAGCAGGAAGTATAGATGGAGTCAATGGTTTGTGTGATGGACTGGGCTATACTCATGGTTCTCTATAGTTTCTTGCAATCTTGGGAAGAGCAGTCACCAAACCACACTCTGATGCATGCAGATGAAATGCTTTCTATGGTGCATCTATAAAAGTTGGTAAGAGTCCTGTGGATATGCTGAATTTCCTTAACGTCCTGAGGAAGGAGAGATGTTGTTGTGCTTTTTTGACCATTGCTTCTACATGCATGGACCAGGACAGATTGTTGGTGATCATCATTATCAGAAACTTGACGCTCTTGACTATCTCCACTGTTGAAGCAGACAGGGGTGTGCTCTCCACTCTGCTTCCTGAAGTCAATGACCAGTCCTTTATTTCATTGACATTGATGGATCTTTATACTGTGCCGCTTATCACTCCTTCTCTTTCCTGTATTTTGTCTCATCGTTGTTTGTGATATGTCCTACGCTGGTGTAATCAACAAATTTGTAAATGGACTTGGGGCAGAGCTTGGCCATATACTTGTGAGTGTAGAAGGAGTATAGTAGGGGGCTGAGTATAGTAGGGGGATGCCAGTGTTGAGCATTATGTTGATGGAGGTATTGTTACTGATTGTGATCTATGGGTCAGAAAGCTGAGGATCTAGTTACAGAGAGGACAGCCTAGATTTAGTCCTCGGATTTAGAGATGAGTTTGTTTGGAATTATGGCTTTGAAAGTGGAACTGTAGTCAATAAACAGGAACTTACTGTCGGTGCCCTTGTTAATCAGATGTTCCAGTGATGAAATAGGGTCAGGATGATGGTGTCTGCTGTGGGCCTGTTACACCAGTTGGTGAATTGCAAAGGGTCAAGGCAATGTAGTGGTTCTGTTCGCCGAGCTGGAAGTTTTTGTTGCAAACGTTTCGTCCCCTGGCTAGGAGACATCATCAGTGCTCTGGAGCCTCCTGCGAAGCGCTTCTTTGATGTTTCTTCTGGCATTTATAGTGGTCTGTCCTTGCCGCTTGCGGGTGTCAGTTTCAGCTGTCCGCTGTAGTGATTGGTATATTGGGTCCAGGTCGATGTGTCTGTTGATGGAGTTTGTGGATGAATGCCATGCCTCTAGGAATTCCCTGGCTGTTCTCTGTCTGGCTTGCCCTATGATAGTAGTGTTTTCCCAGTCAATGTAGGCTGGAGTTGATGGGAGCTATGTCCAACCTCTCGAAGCACTTCAAAATCATAATTTTTTTGCTGCTTTATGAATGAATCCTCCAAGGTCAGTAAGATATTGGAAGTATGTATGTATAATTTTAACTGACAGTGAATGAAACTATGTTGGAAACATGCTGAGCTCATTACAGAATGTAAGACTTAAGGGAAAATGAATGGTACTGTATCGGGAAGAGGAAACATTGGTGTAATTTACCATAGGTACACAGAGGTGCCTGAGCTGAATAATGTACACATTACAATAATTGTAGTGAGTGCAACCTGAGCCTTCCACTGCAGTAATTATTCATCCAAAGATAGAATTCTGATCATTAATGAATTTTCAGTTCATACAGTATTCAACCAGAATATGTTTGAATTTGTTAAGCACTTTGTGAGTGCTTTTGCTGATAATCATCAGTTTGCTTTGTTTTCATCAATATACAGATGTTAGAGTCATGCCATAGGTAATCTCTCCTCTGATTGATTACCTTCCTTTAAGGGTTATTCCTCCTTGTAATGCTTTAATAAATCATTCCTTTAAAATATATGAATTGGTAAGGAGGAAATTTGCACAATCATCAGAATAGTTACATTCATTGTGCAGCACTGGAGTTGGCACCCATGCATAATACATTATCTTACAGTCTGTATTGAAAGGATGTTGTGAAATTTTAAAGGACACAGAAAAAAATTACAAGGATGTTGACAGTGTTGGAGGATTTGAGCTATAGGAGAGACAGAATAGGCTGGCACTGTTTTCCCTGGAGCGTTGGAGGCTGAGGGGTGACCGTAACTCATGTCACTGGCTTCAATATGCAAATTTAATGGGGTCTGAGTTGGGGGCAATAACAGTTTTCTCTAAGAGGACAGACCAGCCAACAACTGAATCATGCGTTAGCTTTATTCTCTGAGAAGAGAAATCCTTATCCAACAGTGAATGCCACAGAAATACAGTGGAAGAAGTATCCAATAATACCAATGCCTCTGTTAGAAACAGTGCAGGACAAATTAGGGGGATCCACTGAGATTTTCCATTTCTGTGCTTTTCTCTATTTTTTTCATGTCATGTGGCCATCACTGGCAACACTGATATTTTGATGCCTATCCGCAATTGCAATGAACTCATTGATTTGCTTTGGTAAACCATTTCAGAGGACATGAAGAGTCAACCATGTTGCTTTGACAATGTTAAAAATCACACATCACGTTATAATCCAACAGGTTTATTTGGAAGCACTAACTTTCATAGCACTGCTCTTTCATCAGGTGGTTGTGGAGCACAAGACCACAAGACACAGAACTTACAGCAAAATATTACAGTGTCATGCAACTGAAATAATGTCATGAACAAACCTTTAGATTAGATTACTTACAGTGTGGAAATAGACCCTTCGGCCCAACAAGTCCACACCGACCTGTCAAAGCGCAACCCACCCGCACCCATCTACACTTACTCCTTCGCCTAACACTACAGGCAATTTAGCTTGTCATCAATTCACCTAATCTGCACATTTTTGGATTGTGGGAGGAAACCAGAGCACCCAGAGTAAACCCACGCAGACACGGGGAGAATTTGCAAACTCCACACAGACAGTTACCTTAGGTGGGAATTGAACCCAGGTCTCTGGTGCTGTGAGGCAGCAATGCTAACCATTGTGCCACCCACGGATATATTGAACAAACCTGGAAGCTAGTACTTCCAAATAAACCTGTTGGACTATAACCTGGTGTGTGATTTTTAACTTTGTCCACCCCAGTCCAACATCGACACCTCCAAAACATTGCTTTGGGTCTCAAGTTACATGTGGGGACCAGATTGTGTAAGACCATAAGATATAATGAACAGAAGCAGGCCATTCAGCCCTTCAAGTGTGCTCTATCACTTAATGAAATCATGGCAGATCTGATCATCCTCAGCTGCACTTTCCTGCTTTTTTCCCATAACCCTTATTTCCCTTACTGATTAAGATCCGTCTATCTCAGCTTGAATAGACTTAAATATGCAACCCTAATGGGCTCCTGTTGTGAAGAATTCAACAGGTCCACTGCCATCTGCAAGAAGAAATTTATTGGCAAAGATATCAGATTTTCTTCCCTAAAAAGCATGAGTGAACCAGATGGATAGTCATGATAATCAATGATGTTACAATTGTACAGGACATTGGTTCAGTCACTTTTGGAATATTGTGTGCAGTTCTGGTCTCCTTTATATTGGAAGGATGTTGTGAAACTTGAAAGGGTTCAGATTAGATTTACAAGGATGTTGCCAGGGTTGGAGGATTTGAGCTATAGGGAGAGGTTGAATAAGTTGGGGCTGTTTTCCCTGGAGTGTAGAAGGCTGAGGGGTGACCTTATAGAGGTTATAAAATCATGAGCATGGATAGGATAAATAGACAAAGTCTTTTCATTGGGGTTGGGGAGTCCAGAACTAGAGGGCATAGGTTTATGGTGAGAGGGGAAAGATATAAAAGAGATCTAAGGGGCAACGTTTTCATGCAAAGGGTAATATGTGTATGGAATGAGCAGACAGAAGAAGCGGTGGTGGCTTGTGCAATTGCACCAATTAAAAGGCATTTGGTTGGGTATATGAATAGGAAGGGTTTGGATGGATACGGGTCAGGTGCTGGCAGGTATGACTAAATTGGATTGGGATATCTGGTCGGTATGGATGAGTTGGACCGAAGGGTCTGGTTCCATGCTGTACATCTCTATGACTCTGATGGTTTCATGGTCACCATTTTATATTTTGTCTATGTTTTCGTTGGGGTTTGAGTTCATTCACCTGGTTATCTGGATCACGAGTCCAATTATAATACCACTACACCACCATCTTCCCTACATTAAACAAGCATTATTCTTGAAGCTTTCTGCTTCTGACATAATCTTAATCTCACCATAAATGGCCATGTTGTCATCGGAAATCCTTTAAACTTTTACCCAGATTTTCACAGACTTAAGATGAGTTTATGGATCTTCAGGAATGGTGGGCAGGACTCAGACATGGTATCCCAACTTCGTTTCCATTAATTCTAATTTTTCTGGCAAGGGAAGTGATCAGCCATGATGTACATTGGTGAGAAACCAGAATAGAGCAGGGCCATTGATTTTACTGCTGAGGTCAAACACACCCACTTTTTGACTAATGTAAAGGCCTATCTCCTAGTATAGAATTTACACATTTAAAGAGTTGCCTTTAATACTGTCAAAGGATGGATTAAGTTTTAAGTGTCACATTTGAAGTTTTCTTTTTAAATCTTCCACTGCTCAAACATAACAAAAAAATGCAAAAGCTGTCAATATGACTTAAAAAAAATTGCTGAATCAGTGTGACTGATAGGCAAAAAAAAACAATTTGGCCATTTAGTTTCAACAGAACTATTTGCTAACATTTATCCACGTGCCACTATGATTATGATGGTGCTAATGATGATTATATTGTGAATGGCTGGCCAAGTTTCAAAGGCTAGATTCATCTGAGTGAGTAGACTCTGTGTTCTCAGTTTTACTGACAGTTTAAAGATGCAATGAAAGGATTAGTTGTTTTGGATGTGGATGCTAAAGCAAAGCTTGTTTGTTTTTATAGGGGGTTAGCCATTTGAGGGGATTTGAAAGCATTGAATTAGTCTCATGAATGCTTTTCACTGTCATGTAGAAATGACTGACAGCTGTAACATATTGTTACAAGTTTATTTTTTCTATCTCTACATTGCCCCTGGAGTCTACTCTTGGTGCTGACTGAATGAGTGGCTATGGAACTGACATGCAAGATGTGAGACTTCGTGATTTGAGGGATCATGAGGGGCGTAACTGATGAGGACTACAGGTCTTAAATTATTGTGAAGCAATTTGGGTAAAGTCTCAAAGTACAGAAGTCGGCCTTCTAACCAGCTTATCCAAGCTTCTGGCTGCCTCCAATCCGGTTCTATGTCTGGGTCTGGCAAGCCTGAATTTACCTAGTCCTACCTCCTTGAATTAAAATTTGAATCTAATAAAGCCCATTAAACCAAGATGGGTCTGTTGACTCAAGAAATCCTCTGATTTGAGCTATTCACCTTGAGAAAGAGAGAGAGAGAGAAGCTCTGTAAGAGCATTGGCCAGTTCAACCAAACAGCTTGTTTCTGTGTTTTATAATTTTACATTCAATAAAAGTAAATTCTAAAATAATAGATAAAGCAAGAATGATTAAATTTATGGCAAAGCTAATGTTCAATAGATTATTAATGCTCTTTACTGCTTACAAATTGCATTTGACATTATAAACATTTTCCCTATCTCATTTTGTTGCCTAAAGCAATGCAGCAAAGGCATTTGCATCTG
Organism: Hemiscyllium ocellatum; assembly: GCF_020745735.1. NCBI lineage: Eukaryota > Metazoa > Chordata > Chondrichthyes > Orectolobiformes > Hemiscylliidae > Hemiscyllium > Hemiscyllium ocellatum. The sequence goes on from NC_083429.1 coordinate 35,239,085, forward strand.
TCCCTGTCATTTGCTTCTACTCGCTTCTTAAGGTGTCCAGGCGTACATCGAACATATGACAAGGTTACCACCAAAATGACAACTTCACAAAGGTTCAACAGCTGTTCAAGGTGTCACCATTTATCACCCTGACCAGTTATTATACCCTGCATGTCACAGCTACTTTATCTGTGAAAGGTATCTGTGAGCTAAATCTCCAATGAAACCAATGAATGATTCCACTCACTTAGTTCTTAAACCAAAGATTCACTTGTTAGCTGCCAATTAAGCACATCGACAGTTGTAGTACACCAGTAAAATGTGTCAATCGTATGGAACTTCTTTCACTACAGTCAAGCTGATGTTGAGGCTCAGGAATTTATATGCTGATATTGTCACCTATGTGATTTGTTGTGGCTGCCTACATGTCACAGTTTGATCCTTTACATTTATTTGCTCTTTAGATGCAAAGTAAAACAATTTACACAAACCCTGCATTTTCATAATGCTCCTGTCATCAAACTTTGCTTGACAATATGCAGCATTATTCTTTGTTCATCCACAGAAGATAATAGTGCTCTATTCTAGAGGGGAAACCATGTAGTTTTGGTAATATCATCAGTGTAATGACAATTCAGAACCATACATGAATGTTCTGGGGACACAGGTTCAAATCCTACCATTGCAGCTGATGAAATTTTAATTGATAAAATCTGGAATTAAAAGCGAGCCCAATTGGTGACCGAACAGATTCTTTCCATCCACTGAATGACGTGGTAATGGCAAAAATTTTATGACAATCACATTACCCAAAGGGTTTCTCAACATTGATTGATATATAAAAGTTTCATTTCCCAACCAAGTGTTAAGGAGCAAGAAGAAGAAAGGATGGACTACAGATGCTGGAGTAGTCGAATAGTGTGGTACTGGAAAAGCACAGCCTGTCAGGCAGCATCCAAGAAGCAGGACAATTGATGTTTCATCATTGTGTCTGCCCGAAACGTCGATTCTCCTGCATCTCAGATGCTGCCTGACCAGCTGTGCTTTTCCAGCACCACACTCCTCGACTAAGTAGCAAGAGATCTATTTTCATTCAAATAAATTCCTTAAAATCTCATTATTACCTGATATTGCCTCATTTAAAGGCTACAGCAGTTGTTAAAATTGGAATGGTAGCTATACTGTAGTTTCAATAGGATTGTTAGGAGTTGAGGCTTAGTCTACAAGAACCCATTTGTATAAGTACACAAGTTCAGATTTACAATGAGTATCTTCTGAGAAGCAGCAATCAGTTAGGTGTAAATTCTATGAACCAAAAACAGGAATTACTGGAAAATCTCGGCAGATCTGGCAGCATCTGTGGAGAGAAATCAGAGATAATGGTTCAAGTTCAGTGACTATTCTTTAGAATTATTACTGGACTCAGAATGTTAACTATGCTTTCTCTCCACAGATCTGCTGAGATTTTCCAGCAACTCCTGTTTTTGTTTTTGATTTCCAGTATCCGCAGTTTTTGCAGTTTTGTACTGAATGATAAGTTCTGTGAAACCATTTACACTAAATACATTTCAGAGTGAAGCACCTATCATTTGACCTTGCAATTGGCTAAAGGTGATGAAGCAAAATAGAACCAAATTTGGAGATGCATGTTTTGAGAAGAGACAAGGTGATAGATGCTCCATTATCTTCAGATGTTGGATGATTGATACAAACCTTCCAATGATTTCATCTGCAAGTCAAGACATTATAGATGTAATGAATGTGGAGCTCATCATATCTGCATGCACGAGGTCAGTTCTGTGTAACAAACCTGGAAATCACATCACAATTCAACCAATTCTGACTCTTCTATATTAATTGCTATATTAGAATCCATTGAGAGAGAAATTAAATCAATACAGCTCTGGGACTGTGAAAACATTTATTTCTCATTCTTGTGGTTGAGTGCAAATCCAAGTGCCTCTTTACATTCAGCACTGTAACCAACACGAGAAGACTGGCTATAATGCAATTGCAGACAATTGATCATCTGATGTACTGTAAGTAGACCTCCAATTAGCAGAATGTAGAGTTGCATCAGCATTCAAAACAACTTAAAGAATCTGCCGTCTTATTTTTGGCATTTTCCCCTCAGAACCTTCAAGGAGGCCAGAAAAATTTCTACAGTTTGCTTTATATCTGTGATGTGGTGAAACCATTAATAATATTATCAACATTATTCCATTAATACTGTCTGCAGAAACACAGACTATGTAGACAATCTGTATAATTATCAAAAAACTATAAGAAAAATAATTATTTTATGGCAATTTATATTTGAATCAGGCTTAATTATAGTGCACGTTACAATCACGTGCATTACAATGGAGCCCACCCAGCGCACAGAAATAGACCAGGAAATAGAGTAAAATATTGGCTGGAGTTTTATGAGATTGAATATTTCCTTAAACTCAGTCAGCTTTGCAAAGTATAAAAATGACCTGACTCAACCAAAAGGAGCTTCTTTTAAATATTCTTTTGCTATTTCCTGGCAGTCCATTGTACAGGACATCTTTTACTAGTGAGGTGAGACAATTGATTAAGCTTGATATAAGAAAAGATAAATATAGTTATGTGCATTTTCTCAAAGCACCATTGGACAGTTTAAATTGACCCACAGCCAGAGAAATCAGGCTTGACAGAAAATTGGCCAAACGAAATGAAACAGCAGCTATCAGCTACAGAGACCAAGGTCAAAGAGATCAGAGCAGTTCAGGGGAAACCAGTTATAACCAGCCTGGAGGTGTGTAATGGAGAAGTATCAATCAGACATCCTGGCATCTTGACTCCAGCCAATACCTGTGGGCATGCATTTTACACCTCCTCAACATAGCAACAGTGAAGGGTGTGTGCATGCATGTGAGGGGGAGAGAGAGATAGAGAAAAAGAGACAGAGAGACAGAGAGAGAGAGTTTATGTGTGTGTGTACATGTGTATGTGGGTGAGTGGGAGAGAGGGGGGAGAGAGTGTGATTGTGTGTGTATGCTTGATAGAGTGTGTGCTTGAGTGTGATGGAGTATATGCTTGTGAGAAGGTGTGTTTGATTGGTGTAGTGTGCCCCCAGATCTTTGGGTGACCATCCTCCAAGGCAGACTTCTGGATGCGCAACAATATAGTGGCCAAGCAGAGGCTGATAACCAAGTTTGGTACCCATGAGAATGGCCTCAACCAGGACCTTGAGTTCATGTCACACTGCAGGTGACACCACTACACTATACACACACACACACACTTACACCCTCTCCCTCTCTCCCATACACACACACTTTCACTCTCTCACGCCTTCACATGCATGTACACATGCATATAAGTCTATGGGGTGAATTTGCATTTGCAGATACATTCTATTTTCGTCAAAAAGCACACAATCTGCAGACAGTCAATATTTCTCATAATTCATGTGACATTTTATAAACTCCTACTTTGCAAATCGAAACAGTCTGACTCAAGATTGGGCTTCACACTTCACCTCGCACCTTTAAGGCATTGTCCGAGCTGAGATAGAGTCATAGAGTCATAGAGATGTACAGCATGGAAACAAACCCTTCAGTCCAACTCGTCCATGCCGATCAGATATCCCAACCTGATCTAGTCCCATCTGCCAGCACCCAGCCCATATCCCTCCAAACCGTTCCTATTCATATACCCATCCAAATGCCTTTTAAATGTTGCAATATCCTTTGGCTTTATTTTGCATATATGTACCACCCTCTGCATGATAAAGTTGCCCCTTAGGTCTCTTTTATATATTTTCCTCCCTCACCCTAAAACTTTGCCCTCTGGTTCTGGACTCTCCACCCCAGGGAAAAGAATTTGCCTATTTACCCTATCCAGGCTGCTCATAACTTTGTAAATCTCTATAAAGGCAACCATTAGCCTCCGTCGCTCCAGGGAAAACAGTACCAGCCTATTCAACCTCTCCTTATAGCTCAAATCCTCCAACCCTGGCAACATGCTTGGAAATCATTTCTGAACTTTTTAAGTTTAAGAACGTCCTTATAAAACCTTAGGTTTTCACAGGACTGTGACATGAAAGGAGTTCTGGTATTTACATATTAATCAATTAAAACCTGCAACCCATTGTAAAAGATGAAAGACTTAACAGCAATCTCAGTTTGTTCAATATATCGCATCAATGTATGCCACTATGATCTTTTACTATAAGTTCAATGTCCTATGATCCTATTCCACCAGCTACCCGATGAAGGAGCGGTGCTCTGAAGGCTTGTACTTCCAAATAAGCCTGTTGGACTATAACCTGGTGTTGTTGGATTTTTAACTTAGCTCAAACTTGTGGATGATAGTGGGTAACATCCATTCTTAGATGGAAAGAACTAGATAGAAAGTAAATATTGTGGGAAGTTATGAAAGGCTGACATGATGTTTTTAATAGAAATATTTTGTTAATAGAGTTGAACTGCAAACTGCAAATGTCCCATTGTCCACCTTGCTGACAAGATCCGAGAGTGTAATGATGAAGAGCTTATGTCTGAAACATTGATTCTCCTGCTCCTCATATGCGGCCTGACCTGCTGTGTTTTCCCAGCAACACACTCTCAACTCTGATCTCCAGCATCTGCGGTCCTCACTTTCTCCCCACTGACAAGAGCGCTTGGTTTGAGCATTCTATGGATGTCCAGACCTGCGTACGATTGAAGCTGGACTCGCAGGCCCAGGGCAAAGCTGCCAGTTTTATACAGGACCCAGAAGGACACCCAGAACCATGAACCAACCCCTGACCCGACACGGAATAGAATCAGCCCCGACAGTGCCTTGACCCTGAGAAGTCCTGACCAACCCAACACTTACTGAAGAAGGGCTTATGCCCGAAACGTCGATTCTCCTGTTCCTTGGATGCTGCCTGACCTGCTGCGCTTTTCAGCAACACATTTTCAGCTCTGATCTCCAGCATCTGCAATTCTCACTTTCAACCCAACACTTAACATAAGATCTGCAGCAACACAACCCTGGGGATGCCCGATTAACCCAGGACCCACCCCCAACGCAAAACCTAAATCCAGACCCTCAGCCACGCGACCACAGGGAGGCCTGACCTCCAAGACCTAATCCATATCGGCAGCAACACAACCCCTGGACAGTCTGACCAGCCCAGGACCTCACCCCTGACTAATAGCAATGCAACCCTGGGGCGGGGCTGCTAAACAGCCTAGGACCTAACCCCAGACCCACAGCAATGCAATCCTGGGGAGGTCTGAGCAGCTTCAGCCTAACTCTGACCTCACAATGGCCACCTCCGGGGGGAGGCCCAGCTTGTCTGGACTGGTCTCATGTACCTGCTGGAGGAGCACACACACACTACACACTCTCAGGACAGTCCAGATGCAAGAAACCTGCAAGGAAATGAGAAGATATGCTGGCCTGCAGGTGAGGCTGAAACAACAAATATCCAAGTTGTTCAAATCAAATGAGATGAATAAATCTAGACTTTCCTTCCAGAGAGAACTAAGAGACTGCTGTGCACTCTGTTTAACGGAAACTTGGCTCAATCCTGCCATATCTGACTGTGCCCTACAAGGCGAGGGGTTCTCCATGCATCGCATGGACCTAGGATAAGGTAAGGGCAATGGGGTATTCTTCCTGACCAATAGGGCAGGAAGGACAGCACAATAGCTCAGTGGTTAGCATTGCTGCCTCACAGCACTAGAGACCCAGGTTCAATGTGTGGAGTTTGCACATTCTCTCCGTGTTTGCATGCGTTTCCTCCTGGTGCTTCGGTTTCCTCCCACAGTCCAAAGATATGCCGGTCAGGCAAATTGGCCAGCTAAATTGCTCATAGTGTGAGGGATATATATAGGGTGGGGGAATGGGTCTTGGTTGGTTACTCTTCGGAGGGTCAGTGTAGACTTGTTGGGCCAAATGGCCTGTTTCCCTACTGGAGGGAATCTAAACACCTCCTGGTGCTCAGATGTGATGATGTTGGCAGGCCATTGCTCCCGGGACCTGGAATATCTTACAGTAAAATGCCTTCCCATTACCATAGCCCACAAACCCACCAACACACTAAAACAGCAGCTAATGAACCAGAAAGACCCTATATGGACAACTAGCAAAACTAATGTCATTTACAAAATACCGTGCAAGAACTGTAACAAACACTGCATTGGACAAACAGGCAGAAAACTAGCCACCAGGATACATGAACACCAACTAGCCACAAAACGACTTGACCCTCTCTCACTAGTATCCTCACATACAGATAAGGAAGGACACCACTTCAATTGGGACAACACATCCATCCTAGGACAAGCGAAACAAAGACATGCACAAGAATTCCTAGAAGCATGGCATTCCAACCGGAACTCAAATCAACAAATACATCAAGTTAGACCCTATCTAGCACCCCCTGAGAAAAAGAACAGGAAATGACATAACCAACCCAATAGAAAGCAGGAATCATCAGCAGTTCTTCACCCAGAGGCCCACTGAAGATGTTACCCAGTAGGGTGATGAAACGTCTGGAAATGAACATTCTAGATCAGTGAGCAAATCTACATCTAGAGGACATAGTTTTAAGGTGAGAGGCCAAAGATTTGAAAAGGATGTGAGAGGTAATTTCTTTCATGCAGGGAGTGACACATGTACTAAATGAACCATCAGAGGAAGTGGTGGAGGCAGGTACAATTGCAACATTAAAGAGGCATCTGGATGGGTATCTGAATCGGAAGGGTTCAGAGGGATATGGGCCAAATGCTGGCAAATGGGACTAGGTGAGATTGGGATGTCTGATCAGCACAGATGAGTTGGACTGAACTATTGTTTTTCCATTTTGTATAACTCTATGACTCTATAAGCCTGCTTAAGAATCAGGAACATTCTGGCAGATAAACAAATTTTTCAGTTTGCTGCATCAAATTTCACTATTAGACAACATCCTAAAATATAAATATATTTTAACTACAGTGAGCATAACATCAATCAGCATTCTTTAAATGTTTGGTCGTATCAGAATATTTTTCCATTGGAGAAATGTATTCAAAATTGTCGAAAACAATGTTCTGAGAAAACGCCTGTCATGTTTCTGACTACAATTTAAAGTCAGGAGATCTTTAACTTTGAAATAATTGTCTTGCTGTTCCTCCTTTTTATTTGACCCATTTTTCCTATTCAACCTCATCAGAGATTTTATTGCACACCTCTGGAGCAGGTGGAACTTAAATCTAGATCTCCTGGCCCAGGTATCTGGACACTACTAATGTTCCACAACAGGGCCCTTTGCCTTGCTGTTTAAAGTTAGCAAAAAATAATCTCACTACCTGCTCCAATCCATCAGTTGACAGGAATCTGCTTTGAAATGGAAGTGAAGACCCGTAAAGTCTTTCAGTTTTCTTGTCTGTGAGCTGCGATATTGTTTGTTACGATGGTTGTGGCCTTTGATACAAGTTAATGGAGTAGCCTAGGAGGAATTATTTGCTAAACATATTGTCCTGCTAAAGCTGTAAATCTGATACAGCAGTTTAATGATGGAATGAGGGTCAAAGTCATTAACTGTGATGAACAAACTGACCCCCTTTGACTGTAAACAGTTACGAAGCAGCATTACATAATGGATTCTTCTGCTTGCTGGTATATTGTTTAGCTGCTGTGTTTTATGGGGCATTTAACTGATGCATTGATGGAATGTAAAACCAATTCAATTAGATTTTCATCTTTTCAACCTGAACACTACTGAAATTCTTGACTAAGATATCAGAGATGAATTGTAGTTTTCTGATATCTGTGTCCTTATGCCACACTGTGAACATTACATTCAAAGAATCATGAATGGTTTTCAAAAGCAGCTGACAATTATAGGCCATCTTAGGGAACACAGATACACTGCCAATCTGAACCATATTGTGACTAAACCCCACCTAATATAACTAGCAATGTCATCACCTGGAAAGATAATTTCACACATTTCAGAAGCACCGTCTGCAGAAGTGTCTATATTGACAGCAAGGTGGCAAATAAAATTGCAGATATGACATTGAGAGGTGACCTTATAGAGGTATATAAAATCATGAGGCGTATAGCCAGGCTGAATGGAAGTTGTCTTTTCCCTAGGATGGGGGATTTCAAGACTAGGGGGCATATTTTAAAGATGTGAGGAGAGAGATTTTAAAAAAGACACGAGAGGCAAATCTTTTCTACAGAAGGTAGTTCACATGTGGAATGAACTTCTGGAGGAATTGGTAGATATGGGCACAATTTCAATGTTTAAAATTTGGATTAATACATGAATAAGAAAGGTTTGGAGAGATATGGGCCAGGAGCAGGCAGGTGGAAGTAGTTTAATTTGGGATTATGTTCGGCATGGACTGGTTGGACCGAAAGGTTTGTTTCTGTGCTGTCTGACTCTATGACTCTGTGTGTTTTAAGCCCCCAAGTTTGTGAGGTTTTCTGCATCTCTCCCTGGTTGTTTTTATTCTGTCCACAGTGGATTAAATATTTCTCCCTGAAATATCTATCATGATAACTACTATGATTAGGTATGCTACATTCTGACTTTAATGATGTGCAAAGAATACAATAAAGACTTGTATTCCACTCAGGATTAAAGGAGGTTGTATCTTGAAGTTTGCTAAACACTTAACATTTACAAGACATTAATGTAAACCATTCACTGAGTAATTTGTACTTAGGCCATTGTGACTGAAAGTGACAATGCTGTTTTCAACTCCTTTCCTCTCCCTAAACAAACAGACTTGCCGAACAGTTTAAAATGAATCAGCACTGAAGCACATTGTCACCACAACAGGGACCTGGAATTTAATGCTATTTTATGTGCTGTATGGGCTACAATAGAGCTGGGGTTAGTAGAATCATTTCCTCATTTTTTATATCCTGTCATTGCAGACTAAAATTGATTATGGCATGTCACTCTGAGATTACCTTCAAGGTGACCTTTCCATTCGCTTCACTGTTACTTTGTATAATTTTGGAGTGTAAATTCTGGGGTATTTCATTTCTGTGAGTCTGTGTTTACAATGAGTAAAATTATTATACTTTGAAAGTTGACAATCTACTTACATGAAGAAATTGCCAGCCACAGAAATTGACTGCTGGCTGTATTAATTCCTGTGCTGTTATATTTTAGTAGATTGAATGGGCTTCACCATCTTTATGGGAAGACGTGGACAATTTATTCATGGAGAACTCAAGAAGTTCTAACGTAATGCTTCTACAGATCTCAAATCATAAGAAGCTGAAAGGCTTAACAGACAATCAATTTTTCAATGTATAATTTCAGTTACATCACACTGTAAATTTTTGCTAAAAATTCTGTGTTACGATCAAGCCCTCCACCATCACCTAATGAAGGAGTGTCGCTCCGAAAGCTAGTGTGCTTCCAATTAAACCTGTTGGACTATAACCTGGTGTTGTGTGATTTTTAAACTTAGTAACCAAGAAAGCTTGTTCGCTGTTGTCCTCACAGAAAGCCTTGCTGAGAAGGGAAAATAATGGTGTTTTTGATTGATTTATTGTTGGCACAACTACTGAAATACAGTGAAAAGTGTTGTTTTGCATGCTATAGAGGCAGATTGTCCCATACAAAGTGCTTCGGGGTAGCAGAACAGAGTGCAGGATACAATATAACAGCTGCAGAGAAGGTGCAGAGCGAGAGAGATAAGAATTAACATTTGACAGTTCCATTCAAAAGAACAAAGAAAATTACAGCACATCAACAGGTCCTTTGGCCCTCCAAGCCTGTGCCAATCCAGATCCTCTGTCTAAACTTGTCACCTATTTTCTAAGGATCTGTATCTCTCTGCTCCCAGCCTATTCATGTATCTGCCTAGATACATCTTAACTGATACTATTGTGCCAACCGCTACTGGCAACACGTTCCAGGCACCCACCACCCTCTGCGTAACAACTTTACGCGCATATCTCCCTTAAACCCCTCTCACCTTGGACTCATGACCCCTGGTAATTGAGTCCTCCACTCTGGGAAAAAAGCTTAGAGTCATAGAGTCACAGTGGTGTACGGCATGGAAACAGATCCTTTGGTCCAATCCGTCCATGCCGACCAGATATCCCAACCCAATCTAGTCCCACCTGCCAGAACCTGGCCCATATCCCTCCAAACCCTCCCTATTCATATACCCATTCAAATGCCTTTTAAATGTCGCAATTGTACCAACCTCCACCACTTCCTTTGGCAGCTCATTCCATACAGGTACCACCCTCTGCGTGAAAAAGTTGCCCCGTAGGTCTCTTTTATATTTTTCCCCTCTCACCCTAAACCTATGCCCTCTAGTTCTGGACTCCCAACCCCAGGGAAAATACTTTGTCTATTTACCCTATCCATGCCCCTCATAATTTTGTAAACCCTTTTAATGTCACACCTCAGCTTCCGACGCTCCAGAGAAAACAACCCCAGCCTGTTCAGCCTTTCTCTATAGCTCAAATCCTCCAACCCTGGCAACATCCTTGTAAATCTGTTCTGAACCCTTTCAAGTTTCAAAACATCTTTGCGATAGGAAGGAGACCAGAATTGCATGCAATATTCCAACAGTGGTCTAACCAATGTCCTGTACAGCAGCAACATGACCTCCCTGTACTCAATACTCTGACCAATAAAGGAAAGCATACCAAACACCTTCACTATCCTATCTACCTGCGACTCCACTTTCAAGGAACTATGAACCTGCAGCCCAAGGTCTCTTTGTTCAGCAATACTCCTTAGGACCTTAACATTAAGTGTATACATCCTGCAAAGATTTACTTTCCCAAAATGCAGCACCTCGCATTTATCTGAATTAAACTCTATCTGCCAGTTCTCTGCCCATTGGCCCATCTGGTCAAGATCCTGTTGTAATCTGAGATAACCCTCTTCGCTGACCACTACACCTCCAATTTTGGTGTCATCTGCAAACTTATGAACTGTACCTCTTATGATCGCATCCAAATCATTTATGTAACTGACAAAAAGTAGAGGACCCAGCACCGATCCTTGTGGTGGCAGTCCACTGGTCACAGGCCTCCAATCTGAAAAACAACCCACCACCATAACCCTTTGTCTTCTACCTTTGAGCCAGTTCTGTATCCAGATCTAGTTCTCCCTGTATTCCATGAGATCTAACCATGCTAATCAATCTCCCATGGGGAACCTTGTCAAATGCCTTACTGAAATTCATATAGATCACATCTACTGTTCTGCCCTCATCAATCTTCTTTGTTACTTCCTCAAAAAACTCAATCAAGTTTGTGAGACATGGTTTCCCATACACAAAGCCATGTTGACTATCCCGAATCAGTCCTTGCCTTTCCAAATACATGTACATTGTGTCCCTCAGGATTCCCTCCAACAACTTGCCCACCACCGACATCAGGCTCACTGGTCTATAGTTCCCTGGCTTGTCCTTACCACCCTTCTTAAACAGTGACACCACGTTAGCCAACCTCCAGTCTTCCGGCACCTCACCTGTGACTATCGATGATACAAATATCTTAACAAGAGGCCCAGCAATCATTTCTCTAGCTTCCCACAGAGTTCTCGGGTACACCTGATGAGTTCCTGGGGATTTATCCACCTTTATGCGTTTCAAGACATCCAGCACTTCCTCCTCTGTAATTTGGACATTTTGAAAGGTGTCACCATCTATTTCCCTGCAGTCTATATCTTCCATATCCTTTTCCACAGTTAATACTGATGCAAAATACTCATTTAGTATCTTCCCCATTTTCTGTGGCTCCACACAAAGGCCACCTTGCTAATCTTGGAGGGGCCCTATTTTCTCCCTACTTACCCTTTTGTCCTGAATGTATTTGTAAAAACCCTTTGGATTCTCCTTAATCCGATTTGCCAAAGCTATCTCATGTCCCCTTTTTGCCCTCCTGATTTCCCTCTTAAGTATACTCCTACTGCCTTTATACTTTTCAAAGCATTCACTCGATCTATTCTGTCTCTACCTTACATATGCTTCCTTCTTTTTCTTAACTAAACCCTCAATTTCTGTAGTCATCCAGCATTCCCTATACCTACCAGTCTTTCCTTTTACCCAAACAAATATACTTTCTCTGGATTCTCGTTATCTCATTTCTGAAGGCTTCCCATTTTCCAGCCGTACCTTTACCTGCGAACATCTGCCCCCAATCAGCTTTCAAAAATTCTTGCCTTATACTGTCAAAATTGGCCTTTCTCCAATTTCGAACCTCAACGTTTAGATCTGGTCTCTCTTTTTCCATCACTATTTTAAATCTAATAGAATCCACCCTGTCCATACCGTTACGATTTTGTCAACCTCATTCAGGTCCCCCCTCAACCTCTGTCTTTCTAATGAAAATAATTTAATCTACTCAACCTCTCTTCATAGCTAGCACCCTCAATACCAGGCAACACCCTGGTGAACCTCCTCTGCACCCCCTCCAAAGCATTGACATTCTTTTGGTTGTGTGGTGACCAGAACTGCATGCAGTATTCCAAATCAGGTCGAACCAAAGTTTTATATTACTGTAACATGACCTGCCAACTCTTGTACTCAATACCCTGTCCAATGAAGGGAAGCATGCTGTATGCCTTCTTGACCACTCTATTGACCTGCATTGCTACCTTCAGGGTACAATGGACCTGAACACCTTAATTTCTCTGTACATAATTTTCCCCAGGATGTTTCCATTTGCTGTATATTTTGCTCTTGAATTGGATCTTCCAAAATGCATCACCTCGCATTTGCCTGAATTGAACTCTATCTGCCAATTCTCTGCCCAACTCTCCAATCTATCTATATTCTGCTACATCCTCTGCCAGTCCCCTTCACTATCTGCTACTCTACCAATATTGGTATCATCTGCAAACTTGGTAATCAGACCACCTATAGCTTCCTTCACATCATTTATGTATATCACAAACAACAGTGGTCCCAGCACAGATCCCTGTGGGACACCACTGGTCACAGTTCTCCATTTGAGAAACTCCCTTCCACTACTACTCTCTGTGTCCTATTGCTCAACCAGTTCTTTATCCATCTAGATAGTACACTCTGGACCCCATGCGACTTTACTTTCTCCATCAGCCTGCTATGGGGAACCTTATCGAACACCTTCCTAAAGTCCATGTATATGACATTTATAGTCCTTCCTTCATTAATCAATTTGTTGCTTCTTCAAATAATTCTATTAAGTTGGTAAGACATGATGTCCCCTTCACAAAACCACGTTGCCAATCTCTGATACACCCATTTTATTCCCAATGTAAATCATTCCTATCACTCAGTATCTTTGCCAGTAGCTTCCCTACCAATGACATCAGGCTCACCAGTCTACAATCACCTGGACTATCTCTGTTACATTCTTAAACAAGGAGACAACATTAGCAATTTTCCAGTCCTCTGGGACCTCACCTGTGATCAAGGATGCTGCAAAGAAGTCTGTTAAGGCCCCAGCTGTTTCCTCTCTCACTTCTCTCAGTAACCTGGGATAGATCCCAACAGACCTGAGGATTTGCCCACCTTAATACCTTTTAGAGTACTCAATACTTCCTCCCTCCTTATGCGGACTTGACCTAGAGTAATCAAACATCTATCCCTAACCTCAACATCCGTCAAGTCCGTCTCCTTGCTGGATACTGATGCAAAGTACTCATTAAGAATCTCACCCATTTTCTCTGACTCCATACATAACTTCCTTCCTTTTTCCTTGAGTGGGCCAACTCTTTCTCTAGTTGCCCACTTTCTCCTTATATATGAATAAAAGATGTTGGGATTTTCCTTAACCCTGTTTGCTATAGGTATTTCATGACCCCTTTTAACCTGCTTAATTCCATGTTTCAGACTGGTCCTACATTCCTGATATTCTTCCAAAGCTTCATCTGTCTTCAGTTTCCTAGGCCTTAAAAGTTTATAACTGCGAGAAAAAGCTTTGGTAACACATATGTAATCCAGAACCAAGCTCTAGGGACCTGGGTAATGATGGAATTTCTTTAACTTTATATCTAGAATTAGGAATTTAATGATGAACATGAATCCATTGTTGTAAAAACCCATTGGTCCACGAATGCATTTCAGGGAAGAAAATATGTCATCCTTATCTGATGTCCTACAAGTGACTCCAGACCCACAGCATTGTAGTGGTCTCTTAATGCCATTTGAAATTATCTATTTGCCACTCAATTTTACCAAATATAAGCAAAGGAATGAAACCTGACCAACCAGCCAGTGTTGAGCCAGGTACCTGAAAATAAAAACACAAACTCAGCCCAATTTACCCTGCAAATTCCTTCTTCCTGGATCCTTACTGGAGGCTAGAGTCAAAATTAGCAGAACTGTCTAACAGACTAGTCAAGTAACAATCTGATATAGTTGTATTCATGGAATCATACCTGACAAACAATGTCCTAGTACCAAAGCCACCAGCACCACTACCACCGACACCATCCCTAGACACCTCCTGTCCAACTGGCAGACCCAGCTGTTGTGACACAGAGGCAAACCTTTTCTGTTAATTAAACCAAACAGCCAGAAAAGCTCACCTCACCTCATAACCTGTTAAAATATGAGTGATAGAAAACTCTCAAATTCCACTATTTAAAGAAAATAACATCAATTTATTTTAAAATTGAAAAGTAAACAAAAACTATTCACAAATCTCAGCCCCCCTTTCTCTTAACTGCTTACTATCTGCCTCCAACTCTATAACAATGTGCTGTTCCATTAAGACACTTACTAAGACTACATCAATTTAATTTCAAAACCACACAGCTGCTGTCTTCTTCTGTGTCTTCGCTATTCTCCCTGGGTCATCATTTTTCTTTTTACTGCAAGTATCTTTCACATGAAAAGATACCTTTGATAGAGAGTGTTTTTGAATTTCTTTGAGAGCAAGACATTAGATGGGCGATTAGGTCTATAGGAGTTTCTCTCGCTATGGCAGTTGCTCCCTGACCAATTTTCAAAATGTCCACATTATTATTCCCCCAATACTGTATCAACTTATTGATGGTAAAACAATAAATTTAAATTCAATTGGGTTTTAGTTTCCTGGGGCATAATTTAAACTGATTGGTTGATATTTGAATTGTTGTCAAGACAGCAACTAAAACTTAGTTATCCATTTCACAGCCAAATGCTACATATTTTCAATTTTCCAGTATACTGTGAGTCTGCACCTAGTCATATACACAGGTGTTTCGAAGCTCTCAGTTCAAAACAGCATTCTCTCTCTCAAAGGTACAGTACATGCCTTCAACTTCATAACACAGCAAAGATGTTCATAGTGGGCGATTCAGCGAGGATTATGCCATTGAATGCCAAGGGATGATGATTAATTTTCTCTGTCAATGCAGTGTGGCATCAAAGAAACCTGACAAATGAGGCAACGGGAATCAGATGGAAAACTCTCCATAGCTTGGAGTCATATATAGCACAAAGGAAGATGCTCAGATCCATCATCTCAGCCATTGGATCTCATAGTCGTATCCTAGACCTAACCATCTTCAGCTGCTTCATCAATGACCTCCCCTCCACCATAAGGTCAGAAGTGGGTATGTTCAGCAACTTTTGCAACTCCTCAGATACTAAAGTACTCCATGTCAAATACAGGAAGGCCAAGACAACATTCAGCCTTGGGCTGACATTGGCAAGTACCTTCAGTACTACACAAGTGTCAGGCAATTACTGTCTGCAATAAGGAAAAAACAAGTCATCAACCTCTTATATTGAATGGCATTATCATCACTGCATCCCCTTCTATCAAATGCTGGGGGTTACCATTGACCAGAAATTGAACTCTACTGACCATAGAAACTTGTTGTCTACAAGACCAGAATAAAAGCTCGGAATCCTGAAATGCTTAACTCACCACCTACCTCCTCAAAGCCTTCAACATTCTCAAGGACACAAGTCGCAATACTCCTACTTGTCTGGATAAGATTCTTCCAATAACATTCAAGAAGTTTGAGAACAAGCAGGGCAAAGCAACCTGTTTGATTGGGACTACACCAAAAAACATTCAATCCCTCCATTATAAATGTTCATTAGCTGTAGTGTGTGCCATCTATGAGATGCACTACAGTATTCACCAAAGGTCCCCTTGTCAGCAGCTTCTAAATCCATAAATGCCACCTTCTCAAAGGATAAGGACAGTAGATACAGAGGAACACCACCAACTGCAAGTTCACCAACAAGTCACTCACCATTCATATTTGGAGTTACATTGCTGCTCCTTCATTCTCACTGGAATTCTCTGTAACAGCACTCCAGACATACCTACATCAAATGGACTACAGTCGTTCAAGAAGGCAGCACACCACCACTTCCTCAAGGATAATTAGGGATGGGCAGTAAGCAAGTGAAATAGGAAGATCTGTCAATTTTTGTCGCAAGAAGATAAAACTGCCTTGCTATGAAACTGATTGCAGAATTCTTTAATGAGGGATTCCTGTTGTTGCACTGCAATGATGTCATCAAGCTGTCCAAGCAGTCAACGACAACAAAGAACCTTAACAGACAGCAAATCAGGAAGTGAAAGCAGGGCTAATGTTTTCAGTCGGGTTGGTCGTTCGGAGGTGGGTATGACTCAGATAAGATGGGAACCCTTGTGTACATATACTGCAATGTAATGTTTATTTGAAGTTTATTTTTTAATCTGACTGTAATGTCAATTCTTTAACAATGTTTTATTTCTAATTCATTCTATAGACACTGTAAAGTAGTGCAATTACTTTGGATCTTTATTCCTCTTTTGTATCTAAGATTTGTACCTAGGTACTTGTACCTAAAATTTCACCATAAGGGGCGACATTGTAAAACTTCTCATTGTATCCTGTACTTGTCTACACACAACAATAAAGAATCTTCTTCTTCTACTACTATCATGATTAAAACCCCTGTTACATCTGATTAAGTAAGGAACAGTATTCTATATGGTGTTTACCTGTGATGTGAGTACAGAGAAAGGAAGTATTCATTAGATCAATTGATTTTATGTATGGCTGGCTGAGGGCTTAGGATTTGAGGATATCCTACACAGCTTGTGCTCGAGCAATAAGTGACAAAATCACATCTTCAGATTTTCTCATTAATCTAGGTTCATATTAAATCCTGAAACTGCAGTTAGATCAAAGTGATAATGAGAACAAATGTCAAATGTTTGTTGTTAAGAACCTTACAAATTTTAAGGCACACAGTTATTCCACCAACCTCAACCATATTCTGACTAAACCCCATCTACTATAACTAGCAATGACATAACTCTGAAAGTTGGACAAAATTTTACACACACTTCAGAAGTACCATCCCCAGAAGTCTCCATATTGATAACTAGGTGGCAATTAGAATTGCCAGGCAAACTCAACAATTTCCTGAGAATGTAAGGAACTGTGGATGAAACAAGATATCTAATGACAAATCTGTTGAGTTCTGACCATAGTGATTTCTGAGCAAGTGGTTGAGGACCTTTCAAATGTAGGGTCAAAATTGCTTTCTGAGTTGTTAATTGAACAATTCCAACCAATCATAGCTGAATTCTTTGTGTATTTATATATTGCATATTAAAGACAAAACAAACTGGTTATTAAATCAAAGTATGATTAGATTAGATTCCCTACAGTGTAGAAACAGACCCTTTGGCCCAACAAGTCCACAACGACCCTCCAAAGAGTAACCCACTTCCCTCTGACTGATGCACCTAACGCTATGGGTGCCAATCCACCAGACCTGCATATCTTTGGACTGTGGGAGGAAACCGGAGCAAACCCACACAGACACAAGGAGAATGTGCAAATTCCACACAAACAGTTGCCCGAGGCTGGAATCGAACCCAGATCACTAGCATTGTGAGATTGCAATGCTAACCACGAGCCACTATGTGTACTAGACAAACGCTTTGTTGGTAGACTATTATAACAGTGCTGCAAATCACTGCATAAAACCCAATTTAATAAATGGTGTGGTTGTGAATTTAAAAAATAATTTCATGTTATTATTTTTAAATTGGAGTGAGAATCTAACTGTGTGGAGAACCTGAAATTCAAATTCACAATACTTATTCACAATTAAATTTTAACTCGCTTGGTGGTAAAATTGTTGTTTAGGTGAATAATACATTTGTCATTTTGTTTCTAAACAGAAATTGCAATAAACTTACAGATTTATCAACACAAATCTATCTCTAAGGCTTCAAATATTTGTAACATTTCCCTTAACTATCTGCAATCATAGTTCCTAAAGGATAAATTACATGCAATATATGGATGAAGTTACTGTTTTTACACAAAATCCATCTCAAAGTCTTTCTAATCAAGGCACTTAAAAAATTGATACCAAAAATGTGACTGGTGAGCTGAAACAATCTGTAAGGATAACAATGAAATTCACCCAAGGCAGTCTGTTCTTAAAGAGCAAAATTCAATGGAGTCAAGAGTGCATTGCATGTTCTCATAACTGACAGGATGGATGTGCACTGAACCACAAACACTAACCCTACTAAAGTTTACAGAATTAAGCAAAGTCCTTCCTGTACCTGAGTGATGCATGGATACCAGAAAGTTTTGTTTGTCTTTTGGGGATGAACTGGGATAAATTTGCGGCTCACCTTGGTACCCTTGATGAGGGGGTTGCAATAAATAAAATGAGCCCTCTTCAGAGCTCTCCCTATGGCCATTTGGTACCTTACAATAGCAGTCTTTTTTTTGTTGGTATTCAATGTCAGTTTGCAACTTGTCCAAAGGGGAATAGTATAGTTGAGGTCAATGGAACATTCATGTCAACATACGTTTCAGTCGAATTATTACTGGATAGTGATTGAAAGTGAAACCTCTGGTTTGCATTTTTGACCTTAGATTTAATTTATCCTCTTTTTAGCTTGCAAAAATAAATTGATGTTCCGACACCATTTTGCCCATTTAGATCATAGTAGGAGGAAATAATGACGCAGACAATCTACCTGAAGGTGAATATGCTATGTTTATTTGAAACACTTTGTCTAATGTGTCTATTTTAACTAGCTTCAATATTGGGGATCATAAAAATGTCTGATTTAATAACAGTCCAGAAACACTTTTATAAATAATGAAGGAATTAATATAAAATCTGCCATCATTTCATCACACAATTAGCCATTAATATTTCAGGAAATGAAGTTACTGGAGAAAGAAACATTAGTTTAATAAATGAGTTTTGATAAAAATGTTAATTGACTTCTACTTTCCAGTTGCCGATGGACATCTGTTGTGTTGACCTAATTTTTAACTTTGATTTTTAGTAAGCATTTGATCATGTCACACAATATATATGTTGTTAAAATAGGTTCTGCAGATGAAACAGTTAAAGGTGATGATTAACACGAGGATAATATTACAAAATGACACGTGTTTAAATTCACTTTTCCAACATGATTTATTTGTATTCATAATGGATAGTTTCTGTTAAATGACTTGAGCTTTCTATATAAACATGTGTAATCCATTGCAATGATTGATTGTGTTTTGTGTAATTCAAAATCAGGAATTCTTTTTCATGGAAATATTTCTCAGTAAGAATCACAATTGGTGACTATCACACATTCCTATAGGCAGAAAAATATCAGACTGTCAACGGACTGAATTATCATTCAGATTTATTATCAGAAAGAAATTGACACAGAAAGGATAAGGAAGAAAACGCAACAATGATCAACACACATTATCTTAAACTATAGATATACTTATGAGGCTTAGAATTCATGGTGAGAAACTTTGATTGGGTGCCACTGCTGGAGATTCACCTTGATTAGATTAGATTCCCTACAGTGTGGAAACAGGCCCTTTGACCCAACAAGTCCAAACCAACCCTCTTAAGAGCAACCCACCCAGACCCATTTCCTCTAGCTATTAGCATGGCAATTTAGCATGGGCCAATTCACCTGGCCTGCACATCTTTGGACTGTGGGAGGAACCCACACAGACAATCACCCAAGGCTGGAATCGAACCTGGGACCGTGAGGCAGTAGTGCTAACCACTCAGCCACCATGCTGCCCCCATCTGTTGTCTTATTTCTGCACCCTATAACACCATCTACTATGTGGCTCTGCATGGCTACCAACTACTTCATACTTTACCTCAGATGGAACACTTCAGGATGTTAAAGGGACTACAGTAATTTATTTGGTAGTCTTCCTTAAGTAGCTCCTATGTAATTCCATATATCATATCGGGAGTAGCAAAGTCCCATACTTTCTGATCAAACATTTCTATCAGCTGCAGCAATGCAGTAAATGTGAGATGGTTTGTATTTTATACTATTTATCTTTCTACTCTTTAGGAGGTGTGTCTCTCTGATTGTGTTGTTATAATGATGCAGAAAGTGTCAGAAAGTGTCAAGAAGAAGGCATTCAGTGACACACTGTAGCTATCCATCATGTGCTCTCTATGTTTGATTTACTGGTAATTGAAGAAAAATGAAAAAGAAAATGGCAAAAGATAGGTTATTGTGGAATGCTGTCTCTACTCTGTAATCCAACAGTGTTCTTTGTGTTTGCTCCCAAAGATATATTCACAAAAGAGGCATTCTATTTCGACAAACTCCTTGAATTGGTACACATAATACATCAGTCAAACATTTACCCCACCTGCCCAAAGCTGTCTTGATGTTATATTCGTTTGTTTTTGTTTTTTTAAAAATTTCAACTGGTTGGAACTGTTACAGATTTGGTTGAGACAAGGAAAACTGCTTAAAAATCAAAAATCACCTCAAAGTAGAATGGGAAGAACAAGAAATCACCCTTGATTGGGAAATTGCTTGCAAAAAGTGAGACTCCCTACATACCAGGCATATCAGCAATATGACAGGTAACTAGACTTTTTGATGGTTTTGAGTGAAGAATATATATTGCCAATGACAAGGGGGATAAGTCCCTACTCTTCTTGAACCTGACATCATGTCGTCTTTGATATTCACCTTAGAGAGCAGCAGGACCTTTGTTCAACGTTTCATCAGAAAGGTGGTACCACCAACAGTGTCAATGTCCACAGTACTACATTGGAGTGTCAGTTTTTATTGGTTTTCGTGCTCAGGTTCTAGGCTCTCAAGTGAGTTGAGTTTTGAAACAGATGAAGAATATGAGCTTTCCAAAAGATACAATGTTTCTCTTACTTTTGATCTGAATTTATGTAACCATAAATCATGGCATATAAATTTATGCCACTTCAGGCACAACCAACTTACGTAGGCCCATTTCTCAGGCTCCAATAATCATATTTTGCATATGTTCAGGATATAAGTTAAACCCCATTGTAGCCATGACATTGTGTACTCACATGAACAATGAGCCTCAACTTTTTACTCACAATTGTATATTTTAGTTGCATGCACCTTACAACTGGGTGCAAGGGATTAAGTGAGTGATATAAGCTGTATTGCCTTGATGCAAAAATATTTAAGGCATGCCAAAATTTTGCATCAGTTTCCAAATATTTATAAATGGTGAATTTACAACAGCCACTCTCATGGTTCACCTGGATACTCAGCATATGAATGGACTCCCATTTTTGAAGGGCTTTTTAGGCATATAAAGCAGATTTATGTATTGAAATCAATTGTAATTTAATATTTGACTCATGAATTATTACTTAATACTTGTCATGGAATTATACAATGAAGCAATACAGAAAGAGGTTCTTCCACCCATTACGTCTGTGAGGGCTATTTGAAAGAGCTATCAAATCAACCACTTACCTACCCTTGCCCCATAGTTCTTCAATTTTTAATCCCCTTTAATTATTTATGCAATACTTTTAGCAAGTTACTGAATCTGCTTCAATTGCCTTTTCAGGCAGTGAATTTTCGATCATTTCCGGCAAAAAAATAAAATGTCATTTCATCTCCCCTCTAGTTTTTTGGACAATTACTTTAAATTTCTTTTCCTCTAGTGACTAACTTTTCTATCATTTCTCTTCAATCAAATCCTTCATAGTTTCAAAGGAATTGAATCAATCTCACAGTCCACTTTAGCCTGCTTTGCTCAAAGGAGGACAATCCTAGCAACTGTTGAAAATGATCTCCCTCATCCTTAAAAATCACACAACACCAGGTTATAGTCCAACAGGTTTAATTGGAAGCATCCTTGATACTGTTCTAATAAATGCCTTGCAAGGCCTTAAAAGGTACTGATATCCTTCCTGAGTTGCTTTGCCTAGAACTGGACATATTACTTCAGCTGGGTCCTTACAAGATTTTTTCAAAATTACCATAACCTCTTCATTGAAGACACAGTGGAAATCTTCCTAGTACCTGAATGAAATGGGCATTGGTGAGAACGTTGGAAACATTGAATGAGGTGGCCAGCAAGGAGCTTACCTCCTTCAAACATTTGATCCTCCAGTGTGGAATCTCTCAATTCTCAATGCACAAATGCCTGTAATCAAAGATATTTGTATCCGATCAAACCCACAAATTTAGACAAATACCACAGAATAGTACAGTATAGGTACAGGTCTTTTGGCCCACCATGTTTGTGCCGATCATGATGCCATTCTTAATCAATTCGATCTGCCTGCACATGGCCTACATCCCACTATTCTCTGTCTGTTCATGTGTCTATCTAAATGTCCCTTAAATTTTGTTAACATATCTGCTTTTAACACCTCCCCTGGCACCACATTCCATGTTGAAAATGTGTTGCTGGTTAAAGCACAGCAGGTCAGGCAGCATCCAAGGAGCAGGAAATTCGATGTTTCGGGCCAGAGCCCTTCATCATTCATCCTGGTGAAGGGCTCTGGCCCGAAACGTTGAATTTCCTGTTCCTTGGATGCTGCCTGACCTGCTGTGCTTTAACCAGCAACACATTTTCAGATCTGATCTCCAGCATCTGCAGACCTCACTTTTTACTACCACATTCCATGTATCTACCACTTCTGTATAAAAAACCTTCATCACACATCTCCCTTAAACATTTCCTCTCTCATCTTAAAACTATGTCCAACCGAGTATTTGACCATTTAACCCAGAGAACAATACGCTGAGTGTCCATCCTACCCATGCTTCTCATCATTTTTTTCTCCCTTCTATCAGCTTATCCTTCAGTCTCTGATGGTCTAATGAAAACAGTCTAAGTTTGCCCAACCTCTCCAAATAGCTAATGCACTCCAATCCAGCAACATCCTGGTAAATCTCTTTTTCACTCTCTCCAAAGCCTCCACATCAATTCTATAGCATGGCAACCAGTTCTGCAGGCAACCTTCCAAATGTGGCCTAAATAAAGTCTTATACTGCTGCAACATGACTTGCCAACTTTTATACTCAATGCCCTAACTGATTGAAGGCCTTTTACCACTTGATTCACATGTGTTGCCACTTTCAGGGAGACAGCTGAAGTCCTGTCATGGTTCAGAGTAAAGTTAAATATTTGTTCACATTGTTAAGTCTGAACTGGGGAAGAGCCCAGGCTAGATGTGGAGCAGTACAAGGCCAAAGTCACTTATCAAAAAAGAGTAAAATCTCTTAAAGGAGCAGTTATCCTAAACACATTTGTCTCATGCATTTTTGTGTATTATGCAGATATGGAAGAAACATGTCAAGAATGAACATTTTCACTTATCAAAAGTTATATAGGTTGTAACTGAAATTAGATGCCAGCCCTTTGTCAGATATTTCATAGTACATTCTTCCCATCCCATTCACTGCCCAGTTATTATATCTTTGAAATTAATTAGCTAATATAATTTTAATCGTAGCCAAATTCTAAGAATGTAATGTTGTGAATGACAAAATGGAAATAAAACAGAATGCATTCATGATAATGAATTTTGAATGCTTCAACAGAAGCCAGCCAGCTACTTAACTGCGATAAATGTCAAAAAGTTTGTTAATCTATCTTTGAAATAAATGAATTTTGCTTTGGAAAATGAAGGAAGGTCAACTGTCTATACTGATTCTTTTGATACTCAGTCATCCTGGTGAGATTTAGACTACTATTAGCACCTGTCATATTTGAAGTATTAGATTCATACAGAAGATGCCTGCTGAATAGTTGCTGCTTTCAACTGTCACATGGAAAAAAACTCATTACATGTTGTGGATAGATATTAGTGTTTTCAAACACATGCACTCAGTGTTTCAACAGGCTTTTTAAAAAATTCTAAACATAATAAATATCATTGTTTCTGTATTATTTATTTCTCATTTCTCATTAATTATTTATCATTTAAATATCAGGTCACTCCCTCAGCCTCTGACGCTGTAGCAAAAACAATCTAAGTTTGCATGACTTCTCCTTTTCGTTAATGCTCTCCAATCCAGGCAACAGCCTGGTATATCTCTTTTCCATCCTCTCCAAAGCCTCCATGTTCTGCATTGTTCCTCCAGTCACACTATTCCACTGCTCAGCCAATTAAATAAACATACTTTTGCAGTTACTAAATTGGGCAATAAAATCCCTCATCACTGGTTTTAAATGAAAAATATGTATCTCCCAATCTCCTGAATAAGCATGATTATTGATTTAAGATCCAAACAGAAGTTATTTCATGTACAAGCAATAATTGGTTAACATGCACGGATGATAATGTAGAAGAACAAATGTTTATCCCTCTAAGCATTCTTAAAGTACACAAGCAATGCACGCAGGTATATACTTCTGGAACACAGAATAAAATGAACTGATCTCCAGAGATTGGCTTTTTTACAGAAACACTTTGGCCAATGGATTCGTTTTGAAGTTAAAAACAATTTATGGTGTAGAACAAAGTATATCAATTTGGTGTTCGTGCATATATGGTTGTCACTAAACTTAATGTCTGTCTCTGATGTCTTGCCAAGACAGCTTCCTCAGGAAACACAATATAGAGAAGTCCCTCCACTTAATCGTTCAGAAGAACAAATATGTTTCTTCCTGAACTAAACAAGAGGATTTTCTTTTCAGAAAAGGGAGTGATCAGCTGGGTACCCCTTCGTGTAATCTTGTTGGCCACAGTTCATTTCAGACAAAAAAGCAATCTCCCATTCAGTCAGTCAATGTTCAAACAGCCCCAGCAAGGTCCACAACAAAGAGAGCAGTTATCATAGAATCCTGACAGTGTGGAAGCAGGCCATTTGGCCCATTGAGTTCACAGCAAACCTCCAAAGAGCATCCCACCCACACTCACCCTGTAACCTTGCATTCCCCATTGCTATTCTACCTGCACGTCCCTGGACACTGTGGGCAAGTTAACATGGCCAATCCACCTAACCTGCAAAATTGGGGCTGTGGGAGGAAACTGGAGGACTAAGAGCAAACCCACACAGACATGGGGAGAAGACGCAAACTCCATACAGACAGTCTCTCGAAGCTGGAATTAAACACTGATTTCTCGTGCTGTGAGGCAACAGTGCTGACCACTAAGTCATTGTGCACACGCTCCCCCTCCCCCAGCATCAGTCGTGTAATTTCTAGGAAGCCTTACTAAAAGAAATAAAAAGTCTGCAAATATTTTTCAATCACCACCTTTAAAGAAACCGCTCCCATTATATTCACAAAACTCAAAATAAACATTTTTTCCACTATCATTCAAAACCTAAGGCCTCTAAGAAATATTAAATATGAAATATTTGTATTACATTGATCTACTCCAAACCAATTTATAGATGATGTTATTGGTGACATACATTGTAAAAAAGAGCATCTGTGTTCAAATCCCATCATGGCAGATGGTGAAATTCGAATTCAATTGAAAAAGATTTCTGGTATAAAAATCCAGCCAAATGCAGCTATCTAACCATTGTTGATGTTATAAAAAAAAACCTCTGATTCACTAATGTCCTTTAGGGAAGGAAATCTGTCATCCTTACCTGGTCTGGGCCTACATGTGACTCCAGATCTTCATCAATGTGGTTGACCATAACTGTCCTATGGACAACTAGAGATGGCCAATAACTGCTGGCCTAGCCAATGGCACACATATCTGATGAACAAATAAAATTAAATGCTAGCTTAATAAATATCAGTGCAGAAGTCAGAGGTAAAATAAATATGAATGTTAGAAATCCAAATAAATACAATATGTCAATTATCATCTAAAACAGAAAGACAGACTAATATTGTAACACTACTAGTACCACAAGAGTTTGGTTGTGTATTCAAGCACTTTATAGTAGTACTGAGTTGCTGTGCAGTACAATTGCTGTCTTTTCCACACTGTAGGGAATCTAATCTAATCTAATCCTTCTAAGCATCTTCATATTTATCCAAAGCTGTTAGGATGCCACAGTGATGTCCATGTCAGATGTGTGAGTAGTCAATTTGTGAGGTGTGTCAGAAAGATGACAAAAAATTATTGAAGGAATACCTGAGCCGTGACATTCTTCACAAAGGAGACCCATGTTATTCCTTCACATGGTGTGGTATGGAGGCTTCCCGGGGGGTTATTGTCTATTTCTATAAGGAGCGCTGGACTGTCATTTTTTCTAAATGCACATTGCAAACAATTATTTTCCCTGTAATATTAGGGGAGTTGAATTCTGCAAAAGCTAAGTGAAAGCATACCCACAAAAAAAAGGCAGCCTTCTATATCAGAGACCTCTCCTTACATACTTACACTTCAGTGTGTGTGAAAATAACAGCTCTGAAGCTTTGTCATTTAGTCCTAGCTATGGAATGAATTTCTGATGTGAGAGGTTCAGATGGCATTGGCTGACATAACAAAGAGGCAGTTAGTATGCACAATGTAATGATCATGGTTGCTTGAAGAGTAATTCTTACTGTGATCTTTAACAATGAAAGGCCTATCAATCAAATGCAAATTGAAGTCAGATGGTTAGCATGATTGAAGTATTGGAACTATGATTATTTCTAATGCATGACAAGGGTTTCAATTAACAGAACTTTCACTCCACCACTGAAGAAATAAACTTCAGCTGACTCTATTCATATTCACATGTGTCAGCTATTTTGTGCAGTCATTTCACAGTTGATTTTGATTCGATAAGGCAAAGTTTCAACTTTATCACCTCGGTAATAAGTTTCAGCTTTCACCTGAAATGCATATTGATACCCCAACATTTCATGTTTGTTGTTGTTTTGATGTTCCCTATGTCCTTGATGATTTTGCTGCTGTTCCTTCTTTCAAGCTCTGTTAAATAACTGCTGATATCTCTACTTTTCCCATGGCTTTGAGTCCATGGCTCTGCAAACTCCCACATGCTTCTTGGCCTTACCATGAAGATGTCTGGGCTGTGATGAGTTGTGACATGTCCCCTCCTGTGGTCTATAAGATCTCAGCCTGGTAAAATGATTTGCCTCTCTTCACAGTAATCAAGGTGGGATAATGGTAGGAGTGATAATCATCAAGCACCTTGATAGAAAATGAATTAAACCCTTGAGTAAGTGTGCCAATACATACTGAAAATGTGTTGCTGGAAAAGCGCAGCAGGTCAGGCAGCATCCAAGGAGCAGGAGAATCGATATTTCGGGCATGAGCCTTTCTTCGGGCATTCCTGAACAAGGGCTCATGCCTGAAATGTCGATTCTCCTGCTCCTTGGATGCTGCCTGCCCTGCTGTGCTTTTCCAGCAACACATTTTCAGCTCTGATCTTCAGCATCTGCAGAACTCACTTTTGCCAATACATACTGACAAGCTGAAGTCTCCCCTGACCCCACTAGAAGTGCTACTCTTTGACTTTCAGAATGGAAAGTTTCCTTGAAGCACATGCAGCATGTTTGCCATATAAGCTGCTGGCACAAGCTGCAGTTATGACATTGTAGTTTAGTCCTGTACAATTACATGTTTGACTGTTCAGTGCTCCCCGCTGTGACAATTTTAATGCCTCTCCTTCTGCATTACTAAGCAATGCAAGCCAGAGAGGCTGGCAGCTGCCAAGTAAGCAAAACTCTACTGATGCTAAGAGCAGCAAGCTAGTAATAGATGTGTGTGTCCCTGCACGTAAAGCAGCCTGTCAGAAATGTACAAGACAGATGTGTCCCTGAACTTTGAAGGCAAGGGCTGAAAGGCTGTGGCGGTGAAAACATTGGGCAGACAGCCCCCGAAATGATGGGATGAGGCTGGTGATTTACTGATGCTGAAGGAGACATGCAGTGATGTTGTACAGCATTCACACAACTGGACAATCACCAGTACAAGCAACCAATAAGTTGCAGCCCCCAAGTAGCCATTGTGACCTTTATATCAAGAATTTGCAGTCTGATTTCTGGGATAAATAGTGGTGGAAAAATAAGACAAGTTCAGCTAATCATGGAAATATGATAGTCGCCTCTCAAAAATGAGATTCAAAATCACTATTTAAAGCTTATGGGAAAAAAAACAAAACTTTTACCTGACATAGACTTTTTTTCATTATTGCCCTATTATTGTAACTTCCTTGTCATTGCCCACACCACATCAAGATAGGGAAAATTCCACCCATACTAACTTTGCAGGCACTCGGAGAATGTTCATTTGACTCATTCCTGGAGTGAAACATTGAACAGGTTAGGTCTATATCTATTAGCGTTCAGAAGAATAAGAGGTGATATTATCGAAACATAGGAAAGAACTAGGTAGGATGAATTCCCAGAAAATGTTTCCTCCTGTAATGGATACTGAAATTTATATTGCATTCATGAAGTATGAGAGATCTTCTTTTTCAGAGAGAGGTGAGGAGAAATTGTTTTCTCTCAAGGAATCATTAGAATTTGGAATTCTCTTCCCCAGTCAATAGTGGAGGTTTTTAATTTATTCAAAGTAATGTCAGATAGATTTTTTGAAAGGCAAGTGAGCCAAGACTTAAGGGGAACAGATGGGAAAGAGTACTTGAGAAAACAGGCCAGATTATTCATGACTTTTTTTAAATGGTGGAGAAGGACAAAGGGCCAAACGACATACTCTTGCTCCTAAGCACCATGCTCCTTTTCCATGAAAATCATTAGCTTTGAATTACTTGCTTATTACCATAACTAGAATGCTACTACAACCCCTGTGATTAATTTGATTATTATTAATTTTTTAAGCACTATAGTGTAATGGTCCAAGTCCAGACAGCCAGAAAGATAAGGTTTACACACTGTCACAACTCAAAGCAAACTGGCTGTTGGAGATGATGTTTGCTCTGCAGTGCTAATAGAACACAGCGTGACATATCCCACCCAATAAACACACTGAATTATCTGTCAAATAACAAATGTAACTTCATAGATAGTATGCTTTTCTGCAGGAAGGGCGGACAGTTCCCAGAATCTCACAAACTGCTCTGTCAAACAGCATACGCTTTGTGAAGAATTACCACTATATGCGCTGCTGAGATTATTTGTGACTCTATAATGCAACTAAAGCTTTCTTTCAAATGGCAATGTATGAAGAAGACATTATCACAGTACCATCAACACATATCACATACTGTTCCTGTTTTGACAGCATTACAACTGAGTATGGTTACAAAACCTCAGTGAGGCAGAACCTCAGGCAATCTGTGTAACCTTACTACTGTGATAGAGTGCAAAACCCCTTAGTTTTCCAAGCTTAGATTATTTATCTTATCTCTATGCGGCATTCTTTTCATCTTCAAAGATACTTTGGTGCTTCATTGCAGCACTTTCTTTTAGGTTATTTGAAGACACATTGAGAAGCTATGTGATGTTAGAGCTTTCTATGTAACATGAAACACATAATTTACCCAAGCATTTGAACAAGTGTCATCGGTAATGTAATTTATGGAGCTTTTAGGTAACTTCAGTGGTGTGTACTGTCTGACAGCTAAAATAGATCCAACAATATTCTCGGTTATTAGGACACCATAAGTCTTGAACATGACAGATTTGATGATAATAAAAGTCACAGTGGCTCTCTGATCATAGGTTCAGGTTCCCACACAATAGCAATTAATTTGTAAAGTTTGCTCACAGTAATCTGGTAATTGGCAAACTTGTGTACTTTATGCAGTCAGTTACTTTCTAATATTTGTGTATCATCCTAACTGTTTCCCAAATTTTTAATTAACTTCATAGGAAGACTAAATGTACTTTTCATTCAGGGACAGATAATAGCACCAGATTTGGGAACAGAGTTCAGAAAGTTTCTAACAGTATCAAAATTTAGTTGCCTAAAGTTCTCTTATTTCAATGTGATGTCATAAAATTAGACATACACAGTAGGTCATACTTATCAGCTTATTCAAAAGAGACATAATTAACATATTTTTATTACTATCTTCTTAAAAGTTCCTGGAAAGAGAAAGTTCCGATAAAAATGATTTTAATAAGAAAATGAACCTGTTGGGGCAAAATTGAACAGTGCCTGAACACAGGAGCTGGATTCATAATTTTTGATTACCTCACGTCTGCTCAATGTAATGCTCATTACTATATTACACACACAAATAATGCTAAATAAACTGGTGAGGGACTGCACCCCTCAGCCCAGGCTTAAATACTGACAGACTCTAGCTAAAGTTAAAGCTAGTGAGTCTGTACCTCGTGAAGGGAAGGTGTATTGTAACACAAACAGGAGGTGGAAGCCTTGTACAAGTCATTCTGACATGATAAAAACACTGAATAATGACAAATACTGTACTCCAAACTTCTCATACGGCAGAAGAGAGAGACTGTGGTCCAAGTATCCCATATAATGCACTGAAGTGCTTGGCAGAGATGGTGCAAAATGAAAAAAAAAATCTTGTTATGGACCAGGCCACGTCTCCCAACGCCCCCCCCCCCCCCCACCAAGGACGGAACAGTGGCTCAGTGGTTAGCACTGTTACCTCATAGCACCGGGGTCCCAAGTTCAACACCAGCCTCAGGCCACTGTCTCTGTGGAGTTTGCACATTCTCCGTGCGTCTGTGTGGGTTTCCTCCCACAGTCCAAAGTTGTACAGATCAAGTGGATTGGCCATGCTAAATCACCCAAAGTGTTAGGTGCATTAGTCAGAGGGAAATGGGTCTGGGTGGGTTATTCTTTGCAGGGTCAGTATGGACTTGTTGGGCCGAAGGGCCTGTTTCCGCACTGTAGGGAATCTTAAAAAAAAGCAATATTGAGAAGGTCACCTCGACCTTAACTTCTTTTTTATTGTAAATTTAAGGTGTTGCATGCCAGATGGTCAAACTACTGAATGTTAAACAAAACACAATTTATTCATAGACTTTTGTTAAAATATAACAAAAGAACAAATAAGAAAAACATTTGGCTTGGCTGTGCACAATTGGAAAACTTAACAGAATGATAGATTCTGTAACTATTACTAACTAACTGTTCCAGTATTGAAACATCCCATAAACTCCCCCTTGGTAAAAGGCAAATTCAGAACACAGGTTGTCTCACATGCAACTCCAGCTGTAGGAAGAGAACCCCCAGCTTTTAGCTCTAGCTGAGAGACAGAGTGTAGCAGGGAAAGATGTACAGCAGCAGCAGACCTAGCAACAACTGCTACTGAGAAATTAAGAAATTGAAAATCCTGGTTCTGTGAGAACCTGACCACATTCATTCTGGCAGCTTCTATTGTTCCAACTTTAAACAAAAAAGCCTCACAAGTTGTTTACTTTATAAATTTTCAATAGATATCTTGCTACCTCTGCTTTGTAACATTTTCTTTTTTTTTAAGAAAAAGGACAAACTCAACCTCTTAAAGCCATAGTATCATTACAAACTATATTCATAGTGACCAGAAAGATTGTTCAGACAAAGGCTCAAAGGCTAAAGGAGCCGGATACTTGCAGAGGTTAATAGCAAGAGTCGAGCCTTAAGCACCTAGCTGAAGGTTCACAAAGAAGAAAGATAAGAAGACTTCAGATGAGTGGCTAGGGTCAGTGAGATCACCTTCAAGTGTTATATGCCACCAACAGCAAGAATAACACCAGCCGCTGCTCAACGCATTACACCTTCGTCACTCACCCATCAACAATCTCGATCAATCAGGACTCTTTCCTAACATTTTTACAACCAGGTGAGGAGTGAAATGACTCCCCTCTTTTCAACCTACTTGCTTTACTGCAGTGAAGATTCTGTATTATTTTTAGCATGTTCCTGGTCATTGAAAGCAGTTGTGTCTGCTGTAAGCATATTCCTCTCTTTTTCCCGTTTCGATTTGGGAATGGGTTTTCCTCTAACCTGTTTCCCTTTCCCTGAAACGCTAACGCCATTTGGTACATCTTCAAATTCTGCTATTCCGTCATGTGGACCTTCCACTATGTGAGGCTTCACTTTCACTTTCTCTTGGCCTGGTCTGAAAACTTCACCAGTTGTCTTTAAGTTTAATGAGAAGTAATCTGTTACCAGATCCCTAGCTCAGCACTCTGATCTTTCTCACTTTCTCTGGCTTTTCTTGGTTTTATTTAACTCTTGGCTTAACACAGGTCCTTTTAACTCCTTCAATTCATCCTGAACCTTTCTGGCACTACTGGCTGGCTTCAGTTCTCCTTAATATACATGACCCCGTGAATCAATCTAAACCTCAGCTTCTCTTGTCCTCTGTAAAACTCCTGAACCTCTCAATTTTTGTTCACTTGGCTACTCCCAGCTGCCTTTCTCCAGTTTTTCCAGCTTCTGTCCCTTTCTTTCTGAGTAGGAAATTTTTCTACTGCCACCAACAAAATATTTATCCTGGCACCAGCAAATGAAACTACCCTCACTGCTACCAGAGCCACAAGAAGTTAAATGACTCAAGAAACTTTAAAGAGTATCACCTCCAAAGTCTATCTGATGTGCATCTTTATCATAATTGGAATTTAGCTTGCTTTCAGATAGAAAATCTTTAATTTTTTTTCCCACTGGTATAGTTGGTGAGCTCTCAATAGTTTGGTGAATGTTAATTTCTCTCTCTGCTTACTTAGGACATCAAGGAGTCATTGTTGCTTTGACCACAAATTCCTGGTCAGCGGTCATGTCTGAGCATTAACCATCTTTAATGTTACAGATATTGGAGGAGAAAGTGAGGACTGCAGATGCTGGAGACCAGAGCTGAAAATGTGTTGCAGGAAAAGCGCAGCAGGTCAAGCAGCATCCAAGGAGCAGGAGAATCGACGTTTCGGGCATGAGCCCTTCTTCAGGAAGGACTCTCCACTCTCTTTTTCTCATCCTGCCTCTCGTTATTTTCTATTTCTTTGAATTCTACATCCAATTTCCACAATTCCAATTCTAGTTTATTTTTTTCCAGTACTTTCAACCTCCATCTCTGGACAATTTTCCAACTATTTTGTAATTTGTAACTGGTGCTTCCTAGCACAACTGCACCTCCAAGCTTCCACTTTTAATTCTTCCATGGAAAGCATTCTTTTTTTTATAATTTTTCTGGCGATCTTTCATATTTTTGTACAAAAGCATTAACATTAAATATTGACACATTAACACTTCAATGACTTAGGCTCAGGGAAACCTTTCTGCAAAATTTTTAAATAAATTTTGAGATAAGAAATTATTCCTCCCACTCCAATTTTGTCATTAGCCTGTTGGAATCTTGGAAAATGAGACCCAAATTTGTTATGCCCAAATGAGGAGTAAATCATCTCTGCTGTTTTCTCCCCACACGGTTGGCCATAACAAATGTTTTATGCATTTTTTGCATGAGGCTATAATTTTCTTTAAGAAAAGTGTTGTTACCCAATGTCTATTGTATCAATAGTTTTCTTGACTGAAAGAACAAGTAATTCATAAATATGGAAAATCAATAGTCCATATTTTATCACTATCATGACAATGTTCATTGCTTCATCCACACTTAGTAACATTGCAACAAACCCTTTTTCTCATAACTTGCACACACTGCCAACTAGTCAGTCATGACAGCCACATCCCCAAACATATTTTACCACAATCACAGGTACACATCCTTTCCTCTTCTGGTAAAGGTGGCAAATATGTATCGGTAACAGGAGCTAATAGGGGACTTGTGTTACCATATAGCTTTAACCCAACAAAGGAATCAGGGCTCACCATCATTATAATGGTTATTGTTAAAGCCATGACAAGCTACATATGGAAGACATTTAAGGTGACAGTATCTTCATATGTAATTCGGCTCTGACTGAATTCCAGCATTGATTTATAGGCTCCAGATGATGTGAGATTGCAGTTCTCGATTTTCCACCACAGACTTACCCTTTGGCATTCTCCTTTCAGAGACCCAAGCACTGCTTCCTGGTCAGAGAGTCATGAAAACAAACAAATTTGGAAGAAGTACCATCACGCGCTCTCACACTCACAACCACCAGTGCATATATTGATATGGTGTGACTTTAGAGGAAAACATACAGTCAGGATCTGCACACTGTGAGACACAGAGCACCAGTGGCCTGTAGCCAGGGCAGAGGGGAAAGGGCAGTAGATATTCCAGCTGGAGAGCAAGGTCACACTGAGCTCTGTGGCAGACAACACAAGGGCACTTCAATGGGCGGACTAAAAAGAAACGACAGCTCAGTATGGCCAGTGAAATACATGGTGCGATGACAGATCAGCTGGAAAGGCAGTGCAAGTTTTCAAACAGCATGTAAGAGTTTAGAGGTAAAAACAATGACTGCAGATGCTGGAAACCAGATTCTGGATCAGTGGTGTTGGAAGAGCACAGCAGTTCAGGCAGCATCCAAAGTGCATCGAAATCGATGTTTCGGGCAAAAGCCCATCCTGATGAAGGGCTTTTGCCCGAAACGTCGATTTCGCTGCACTTTGGATGCTGCCTGAACTGCTGTGCTCTTCCAGCACCACCGATCCAGAATGTAACAGTTTAGTACCACCTTTGCACAGGACTTTGCACAAAGCTCAGATGTCCATCTTTCCCGTATAGGAGCGGTAAGCACTTCAACTGGCAGATCAAACCATGATGCAGTGGCTGATAGTCGATGGCTCGGATTCTATTGCAGCAAAGATCACTCAGTGTCCGGGTCTTGCATTGGAACGTCAAACATTAGCCATGAAAAGTCAGACTCATGTCATGCAAACTCAACTTATTATCATAATGGCTGCAGATATGGTTTTCGAAAGGACTTGCAAGGTTTCATTGCAGTCCAGTAACATTTCCTCCAGCCATTTACAAAGATTACAGGGACTTTGTCTCAGGACAGTGGCAATGGTTATCAGAATGACAGCACTCCTCACCCTACACTCTCCCAGTTTGTTTGCTGTTGCCTGTCCACCACCTCGGATGGCTGCTGCATGCTGAGGTGATGCTGTCCAGTCAGACCTTCGAGGTTCAAAGTTTAGTAAAGTCAACCTCCAAGAACATCCGCAACCCTCAATATTGAAGGCCAGCAGCCTTTCACCAACTATCCAGAGATAGGCAGACCAGGAGACGTAGGAGCAGGAAATAGGCCGATTAGCTCTTCAAGCCTGCGCTGCCATTCCATGATCTGATCTGATCATCCTCAATTCCGCTTTCCAGCTTTTTCCATGCATATGTATGTAAGACATTCTACAATATGATTGTTTCCAATTAATGTTTGGAAATGGATAGTATCATATATTTATTTCTATCAAAGTTTGAAGATTTAAGCCAAAGAGCAGCCAAAGGGCCACATATTATGCAGTCAATACTGACCGTAAATAACTTTATTAAAAAAAAGAAATACTGAACTTCAAATAAAGTTTAAGACAAAGGTTTATAGAAAAACTAATGCTTTACAATATATTTTCATAAAATCATGATATTCAAAATGATATAACCATTGATATAGAGCTCTAAATCTAACTTAAACAAGGTTTCAGTTTCCTTATTAGGATTCCTTGAACTAAGTTCAAACATGACCTGTCCCAGTACATAATACATTATTGAAGGTGTCATGTAGAGTGATATCTGGATGGCTCTGGGGCAAACATCTGAGGTCTTTCTTGATCAGCAGACACTCCAAAACCTGGACGGTATACTAGATGATGCATACAATGGTCCACATTTTGTCATCATTGGCAAAGCAACATTGCTCTCACTGACCTTGAGGAGGCTGCTTACAAGATTCTGCAATGTGACTTGTGTTTCACCTTTCCTGAAATTAATTTGAATATTGTATCAGAATGTCAGGATGTTTTTGATGCATTTAGGAGCAATTACATCATTAAGTAGTGTGTTGATTTTGGGGCTAAAATGATTAATACTGAGGAGTACCAAAATCATTGCCCACTATGATAATGCTATTAGATCTAGTGGGCAGATTAGCTTAAGATCTCAAAGTAGAATCTAACACCTGATCCTCTTTCATGTCTCTCTAACAATGTTTATCATCTGAATGCAACCTGTGGCTTGTTGCTAACATGCAATGAAAAGATTTTGTCATCTACAAGACACTCTCCTAGATGCACCAGGAAGATGTTGTCTTGACTGCACTAGACCAAGCTGATCCTACAGTTTCCTATGGAATATAGAAGAGCAAATTGCCAGCCAACTTCAGCTCATACAGCATTGAGAGCAGAGATACAACATAGTGAGCAGCACTGCACATTTTATTTGATGATCCATACAAAACATGGTGAGGGACTGTGTGAGATCTTCAAACTTAGCTTGACGTCCCCTGCTCATTCAGTACAGTCAGCTGCATGGAAGAGCTGAACATTTAAGGACAATGTAGAAGACACTGTTGTGGCAAACCTCACCTTGGAAGAAAACTCCACTAAATGGTGGAAAGAAATGTACTGCAATAGAAGAGTCAGGGGTTCTCCAGAGATGGAGACTCAGAGTAACTCTAAAATGTAGATCCAAACTGCATCTTAAGATGGTGGTCAGCAGTGAACGAACAGACATTGGATTAAAGATTAAACATTTAAGCTTTTAACAATAATTCAAAGTGGGAAGTCAAATAATTACTTACAGCTCAAATCAAGTATTGCTGCAGTAGTGAACAAGCACCTTGAGACACAGATATGGAAGTAAAGGCCACAAAAGAAATGTTAATCCAGGTCACAGTCCTGGGGAAATTATGAAGCTGAATACTAATTATAGCAATAACATTGGGCACATTAAAATCTTTGCAGTACTGGTGAAAAAGAAAGAGAACATTTGGGATACTTTTTTCAGGATGCAAAAACAGTGGGAGATTTTTTATTTTAACTGTGAGGTGTGGGAATCATTCACTAAAGTTATGGCTAAAGCAGGAACCATTTGTTAAGTTTTCGAACAGCAGATTCATACAGTGAAATGGCAGAGAAGTTCGGAATCCTCAATGTATCCATGAAGGGAAGGAATTCTTCATTTTATTTGCAAAAAATGAGAAAAACTCCAAAAAAGCAGCTAAAAAACAGCATAACTGCTATTACAGCAAAATAAAAACCTTTTAAGCACGCAAAATATGTAATCAAATGAAGAAGACATAGCATCGGAAAGAATATCACTGGGAAGATTTAATTTCAGAGATGGGCTACATAGAATTGGCTTCTTGGAGAATTCAGTTCTTAAGATACAGAATAGCTCCCAAATTAGATTTAAATCACACACTGAACATGTAAATACACTTCCATATCCAATTGGTATTCTTGGTGATGATGTTATAGCTCACCAAGGAACAAAAGAAGCAATAGACATTTTTGAGGAAGCACTGTAAACCTTTAACAATTTTTTCAACTTCATTATGAATAAAATTCCGGAAAGGGCGAGATTTAGTAGAAGTCTTTAGCATCCAGCAGCATCAATAGATAATTTTATTAGTGATCTCTATAGATTAGTGGAGAAATATAATGATAGTGATTTAAAATCAGACTTCATAATAGACAGAATTGTTACAATTATAAATATTCTCTGAACTGCTGTTAGAAGCTTCCTCCATTATAATTAAAGTAACATTGCAAATGGGCAGAAAGACAACTGTTTTATAGAGGCAGGCATATCAAAATTTATAAGATTAATTTGGATTTTCTTGAATGTATCACTTTTGTACTTTTCAGATCCAATTTGAATTGTACATGTTTGCAATTGCAAAATATGTTAAAAAAGGCATAAGTACACATATCCTTCTGGTTTTCCCTTTGACCTTAACTTTACAACAAAAGTAATATGGTGCAATAAAAAAGCTCATAATTATTCTTCAACCTTATGCATAGTGTGATAGATGCATCTTAATTTTATTTTGCACGGTTTTGAAGTTTTATTTCCTCACATGGGAGAAATAAGGCTTCAGAAATTAAGTCCTTTGTGCATAAGGAGGCACTGATTACATTCCTATTGCCAATGCACAAATTACATTTTGGTTGTCAACAAATCTTTAATTGCAAACATTTCAGGTTGAGCTAAAAGCTGAACATCATTTGGAAGTAATTTTCCTGATGACTGGCATTCGCCCCAAATCCTGGGAACAGTAGTTTTCTGGCTACAATTTCTCCAGCCTTACAAACCTCAAAATGTTATTTCTTGATCTTCTCACCTTCCCAAGGGCAAAATGGAACTCCAATTTAAGTAACACATACATATGTCATGCCAATAAATCCCCGGGCATTAGATGTATGTGCAAATTGAATAGAATTCTAAATTTTGTTAGTTGTACAGCATCACTCTTAACAGAAAATATTACGCTGTTAAGTGTTAAAATCTCTTTGTTTGTGAGCTTCAGTTATTGTTTTAAACTGGTCTAGTTGTTTCAGGAACCCTAACTGATATAATTAACAATAACTCTTTGTTAGTCTTTCATTTGATTTCTTGATTTGATGTTCAATAAGTCATTCATTCCTATTTTCTTCCACTTGCATTTTTTGTAAATTATTGAAACTGAATTAGTGAAAAGGATATGGATGCAAACATTAATTAATACACAGTTATAAGTAATACAATAGCATACCAAAGGGATCAGTTGTCCTGCCCAATCAATGTGAATTTGTTTTCGGTGCAAAGCATTGAGTCATATGTATTTGATGTTGTTCTTTGCTCCTACCTTATTAAGGAAATTCTGTGTAGAACAGCCCCCTCAGCTTGTTGGAACTAACATCAGAAAAGAAAAACCTCACAGTACCAGATCACGAGCATGATTCTGACATAAACAGTCTGTTTACCAACTCTGCAGGAGCTGATTGTTTTTCTCTCTGAGTTACTTGCTGTGAGTGTTTTTTTGCAACAAATGTATTTTGTCATGTTAATTTTGTTAATTTGTTACAAGTTATTTTGTTCTAAACACAAGGGCAAATATCTGACTAATCTCGCTAACAGATCAAGCCAGTGATCAAATCTAACCAGTCCAGGTCTCTGGCACAGTACAGGGTAGATAAAGGGAAACTTCAAGAGGTTAAAAAGATTGCTTAGGGAGGAGAATAATGTAAATATTTCAGCCTACTTTGGCAAAAACAAATCTCCAAATTAAAGTATGACCTTGAGAAACAACATTGAATTCCATCCCATCCATCTTAGCAACAGAAATTTACATTCTAAAATGTATAAACCTTGAAAACCTAAAAGCTTGAATACACTGATATAGAGGCATTTTCATTTCTATAATTCATAGAAAGGAACAAAGAAAGCTTTGTCCCTTAAATAGCACCACTCATGACCTTAGGACATTGCAAAATGCTTCACAACCAATCAAATACCTCTGAAGAATAGTTTCTGTGACAATGTAGGAGGTACAACTGCTAATATGCATGGAATCAGAACCGCAAAACATAATGTGATAATGTCCAGATTATTTGTGTTTACATGATGCTTGGAAGAACATTGACCAGAGTTTCATGGAGAACACCACTGCCCTTCAGTTCTGACCAATGGTCTTTGGGCTTGAAACATGAAATCTGCTTCTCTCTCTGAAGGTGCTGCCAGACCTGCTGGGTTTCTCCAGTACTTTCTGTTTGTGTTTCAGATTTCCAACATGTGCAGCTCTTCTTTTTACTCTTCTAATAGTGGATAGGATTGCTTATATCCAAAAGAGAGGAAGGCATGGCTTTAGCTTACGATCTCATCAAAATGTGACATCACTGACAGTGCAGTGGATTTTCAGTATTGCAGGATTTGTTCACAAAAATTATATACTCAGGTTATACAGTCATAGAGACGTACAGCATGGAAACAGACCCTTTGGTCCAACTCGCCCATGCCGACCAGATATCCCAACCCAATCTAGTCCCACCTGCCAGCACCTGGCCCATATCCCTCCAAACTCTTCCTATTCATATACCCATCCAGATGCCTTTTAAATGTTGCAATTGTACCAGCCTCCACCACTTCTTCTGGCAGCTCATTCTATACACGTACCACCCTCTAAGTGAAAACATTGCCTCTTAGGTCTCTTTTATATCTTTCCCCTCTCACCCTAAACACTTGCCCTCTAGTTCTGGACTCCCTGACCCCAGGGAAAAAAAACTTTGTCTTTTTATCCTATCCATGTCCCTCATGATTTTATAAACCTCTTTCAGGTCACCCCTCATCCTCCGATGCTCCAGGAAAAACAGCCCCAGCCTGTTCAACCTCTCCCGATAGCTCAAATCCTCCAATCCTGGCAATATCCTTGTAAATCTTTTCTAAAATCTTTCAAGTTTCACAACATCTTTCTACTAGGAAGGAGACCAGAACTGCATGCAATATTCCAACAGTGGCCTAACCAATTTCCTGTACAGCCACAACATAACCTCCCAATTCCTGTACTCAATACTTGGACCAATAAAGGAAAGCATACCAAACACCGCCTTCACCATCCTATCTACCTGTGACTCCACCTTCAAGGAGCTATGAACCTGCACTCCAAGGTCTCTTTATTCAGCAACACTCCCTAGGACATTACCATTAAGTGTATTAGTCCTGCTAAGATTTGCTTTCCAAAAATGCAGCACCTCGCATTTATATAAATTAAACTCCATCTGGTACTCCTCAGCCCAGTGGCCCATCTGATCAAGATCCCGTTGTAATCTGAGGTAACCTTCTTCATTGTTCACTACACCTCCAATTTTGGTACCATCTCCAAACTTACTAACTGTACCTCTTATGCTCACATCCAAATCGTTTATATAAGTAATGAAAAGTAGTGGACCCAACACCGATCCTTGTGGTACTCTACTGGTCACAGGTCTCCAGTCTAAAAAACAACCCTCCATCACCACCCTCTGTCTTCCACTTCTGAGCCAGTTCTGTATCCAAATGACGATTCTCCCTGTATTCCATGAGATCTAACCTTGCTCACCAATCTCCCATGGGGAACTTTGTCAAATGCCTTTTGATGACATGAACTCAGAAGATGAGAATGTTATACTTGAGCTACATCTGACAACAAATATAAATGCTATTATCCACATTTAACTCTTAGAGGATTGACATGAAATTCAAGCACAAAGAAATACACTGTGCAAAGAAGAAATTAGATTTTTTGAAAAATCATTGAACTGAAATCTGAACTTTGCATCTCTCCACAGGTGTTTCCACATGTTAATTTCCAACATGTGCAGTTTTTATTATGTGAAAAAGTAGCAAATTAGGTTTAATTCCTAGAATATATTTATCTTTAATTTCTAGCAACAGTTTGTCAGTAATAACTCCTCTATCCCTATTAGATAGAACACTTGCTGTGGAATATTTACTTTAGAGAGATTTACATTAATAGTTTATAATGAATAATGACTATTTGCACTACTTAGTGATGCTGCATTTATAGTGTTAGATAATGATGTTTACATAAAACATGAAAAAAGCAATTACAAGAGAATAAATACTTGCTGATTTAAATTTGTAATTCATATGTATTACGTTCCTGTAGTCAAACTGGTTATTTGTGATCCTTTTATATGATTAATGTCTCAGAAATTATTCACCTTAAAAGGTATTCATATTTTATGGAACTTGACTACTTTTTGCTATTTTTATCGGGGAATTGGAGACAAGAAATTATGGCCCAGATCTTCTAAGGAGCTACAGTTATCTGAATATCATTATCATATTTCTGCTCCTCTCAAATATTTCCTGTCTTGTTAAGCATTCCTGTCAGGACTTGTTGAGACATCCTCTCCTGGAAATGCAAAGGGTACCACCCCTTGGAGAGGTCTACCATAGCGGATAGAGTTGGAAAGTAACTGAAAACATATTCTCTTTTATGGACCCACAACAGTCTGATAGGTTTGAGTATCCAATTTGGATGTTAATGAGTGAGTGAGTGGATGAATTAATGAATGATTAAGGTAGTGTGGCAGGTACGTGGGTGAAGTAAGTGAGTAGGATGGATAACATAGATAGGTGGATGGGTAAATGGGTAAAGCGGTGGTGGGTATTGTATAGGGAGTATGTTTTAGATTGAGGGATAATCAGATCTGATTAGGGAGATAGATGGGTGGTTGGGAGAATAATGTGGTTGAGAGAGGTATTTAGAATGGTGTGCTGACGCATTGACTTGCAGTTTTGGAAAAGAAAAAATAGAGGGGCTATTGGTTCAAAAGGGTAATTGTGATGTTAGGGTATAGATGTGATGGCTGCGGTTGTGGATGGGAGTTGGCGATGTGGAGAGTCTGTTTGAGTGATTGGGGTGTCAATTTTTGAGTTATCCTGGAGTTAGACCAGATTTAAGGCTGGATTTCCTGAATAACTACCCACTAGAATAGTGTGGAACCATCTAATATTTCTGGCTCTAATGCAGACATGGGAGCAGAGAAATTGCCCATCAGAAATTCAAAGCTCCATGGCAATTCCAAAAATGTTTAGAACGTTAGGACTTCCAAAGACATGTGACATACATGTTTGACATCTTTGGAAGGAAATGGAAATCAGACGCTTGATTTTTTCACTGATGCTCAGAGGAGTTTTCCCAGGTTCATGGCCTTCACTTATCATTCAAGTCACACCACTTCGAAAAATAAATCAACTTTGCTGTTAATCTTCAAAAGAAATGTACAGTATTTATCGGATTCAAACAAGCCATTCAATCCAATAGGTCTATTACATGGCTTTTGTTATATGTAAGCATCCTTCTCTTATCAATATAGTCTTCAAGTTTTTTTTCGCCTTGTCTATTTTTCCACTGAATGCATCTGTACTATTCTCCCTGTGGGAGGGAATTCCAAATTCTAAACAGTTTTGAATGAAAAGAAACTTTCAAAGAAAAAAGTTTCTTGTGAATTCCCTCATATTAAGTTCATTGATCCATTGTGCCCTGGGCCTGTGCAATCTACATTTATATGCATTGAAATTAGCTCCACAATATAGTTGAGAAGCTCCAACTCAGTTTTCAAGATGATTGACAACAAATGAGCCCACTTGTCTCAGTCAAATAACCTGCTGCTTGCTTTGATCTCATTTGAAGCTTATTGTTGTCTGAATCAGTGGCTGATGATCCATGTGTCCCTATTTTCTGTTCCTCACAGAAAGTAGTGAACAATCCACACTCACTTACATTAGATTAGATTCCCTACAGTATGGAAACAGGCCCTTCGGCCCAACAAGCTCATATTCAGATAATTTCATTTCTATTACTCTCAGCAAATATTTCAAAGACTATGTTCCCATCCCAGGGATTCAATGAAAATTATCTGGGAGAGCAAAAACTCTCACTTTGTCAGTGAGCTGTAGAAATGATCAACATTACAATTGGGATGAATCAAAATGTAAATGAACTGAAATTAAAGTATTTGCATTTTGATGAAAAGTTATACTTTGAAATCTAATATTTATTTAGAGAATTGGCATTTCAGCATTTTCTGTGAGCTGGAATCACTTAGAAAATATCCCAAAAGGAATAGCAGTATATTATATATGCATTTAAACATATATAAATTTTAAAAATGTATCACCATTTTAAATATCTTAATTTAAACTCACTTGATTCTTGTAGGTCATGATTGCTAAAGTCTACTATTTAAATGAAACAACAACAATATTAGTGTTTGCATAGGTTAAAAGGAGTTATTAACCTTCCACTTAGAATAGACTGTGACTGAATTAAAAAAAAACAAATTACACATTGAAATGAGAGTGCTCCTTTCTAATAGAGTGTGCTTACTTCACACCTACTCTACAAAATAGGTGAATAATTAGTCTTTAAGAGCTGGTCGCTGATAACTATTTTTGCTGTAGAATCACTTTCCCTGTTACAACACACAGTGGTTTTGGGGACAGGGGTGGTGTATCAAATCCACCTTAGTTATGCAACAAAGTAGATTTTGGGGACAATAGCATCAACGGCACCTGGTCATATGCAAAATTAAATGGACATCTCAATACTTGCATGCTCACCTTCATTCACCTTAACAAGGAACATTCCCAAAGTACTTCCACTTAATAGCACAGCATGACACCCAAAAGTGACTTCCAGTCAATTAAGTGCTTTTGAAATGGAGTCACTGTTGATACGCAGCAACACATTCGGGTGCAGAAAGTTTTTACAAACAGCAATTAAAATAAATGATCAAATGACTTGTTTTAATAATATTGGTTGAGGGATAAATATTGGTCTGAACAGTGGGGAGAGCTATATGATCTTCTTCATGTTGATTTTTTTCTATCCCCTTGATTGACCAAACTGGAATCTTAATTAAATGTGTCAAGCAAAAGGCAGAATATTGAAGTCTATAGAAGCCAGCCATGTGAGAACACAGCAAGTCTGCCGAGACTAGCAGTGGCCAAGAAGCTCATGGTATTGTTGTCAACAATTTGTCCCAAGAGTAGCTGCTGATATCTGGTTTTAGTTCCACATAATGTGGCATTACAGGAGTTCAAGGCACCCTGCTATGATGGTGCTGCAATATAAACGGAGTGTAAAATGAAAGAATGCAGTCAAATATGTTACACCTGATGCTGTAAATTGCAAAAAACGTACATGGTGGTACGTTAAAGATTGCTTGTGACCCGCAGTTGTCTTCTAAACCATTGGATAATGCAAGCATTTCACATTCATAGAATCCCTACAGCGATGAAGTAGGCCATTCAACCCATCAAATCCACACCATTCCTCCAATGAGCATCCCACCCAGACCCAATCCCCTACCATATCTCTGCATTTCCTACAGCTAACACACACAATCCTGGACACTATGGGCAATTTAGCACAATTAATCCACCAAAGCTGCACATC
The DNA here is from genome assembly GCF_020745735.1 of Hemiscyllium ocellatum. Lineage (NCBI taxonomy): Eukaryota > Metazoa > Chordata > Chondrichthyes > Orectolobiformes > Hemiscylliidae > Hemiscyllium > Hemiscyllium ocellatum. The sequence continues at coordinate 35,283,915 of NC_083429.1, forward strand.
TCTGGACCATGGGAGCAAACTGGAGCATCTGGAGGAAATTCACACAGAGACAATTGAACCCGGTGCCTGGTGCCTCCAACTACTGTGCCAGTTCCATGACACTATGATTACAATTGGTTTCAACCTATACAGGATTGATGTTCCTACCCCTTGAAGGGCCTCTCAGTGCTCAGAAGTGCAGTCTGCTATTTGGAGAAGAGAAAAAAAATGCTGACTAAGTCCAGTATGGATATGGCCACAACCATTTTCTATTTGCTGTTTGCATTTAGGAGTTGAATGAAAGTAGAAGGCAAAGCAGGTGGTGCATAGCACAGTGCTTTACAGAATGAGCCTAGTAATCAAGGGAACCCTGATCCCCCAATACAATCTCCATGTCCTGTTCTTCCTAGCATTCCCTGTATTGCCTATCACTACTGATTCCCTACATGTTCCCACACACAACAGGAAATATGACTGCTACTCTCATCCTTTTCCGCTCAAGCTTCAACCTGACAGTCTACACCTGCCCACATTTCCACTTGTCATAACCATGATGTTGTTGACTGTGGATAACCTCCCTTTCTGCAATATCCCATGTCCCCCATGTACTGTCATCTCATCTACCTCCTTTATATTTCAAATTTCACCTTTCAGCATCCTTGTCCTCTCTGCATCTGAGCTTGCTGCCTCCAATCCCAGCATTGAGTTCCCTCAGTTCCCTTCTCCAACAATGTCCCCAGTAACTATCCTTCTTCCCTTCTTTCATTTCACTGACTCCCAGTATTGACCTGACCACAGCAGCACAGAGTGAAGATTAGAGTGGTGCTGGAAAAGGTCAGGCAGCATCTGAGGAGCAGGAAAATGGATGTTTCGGGCAGGAGCCCTTCATCAGGAATTCAGGAATGAAGGGCTTCTGCCTGAAATGTCGATTTTCCTGCTCCTCAGATGCTGCCTGGCCTGCTGTGCTTTTCCAGCACCATTCTAATCTTTACTCTGATGCAGTCTTCACTTTAGCACAGCAGCACAGAAGCAGGACACGAGAAAACCCGCTCTGGTAATGTCTGACAAATGGATATAGATGACATGCATCAACTGAGTAGATCGAGTTTCCCTTCCATGTAATTGGCCACAAGACATTGTTAGTTTTGATGTTATTTTAATGATTATCATGACTTTTTAAAATCAAACATAGCAAAGTTTGGTTTGAATGAAAAAGAAACATCTTCCTATTTTGTTGATCAATAGTAAAACAATTACATGGAAACTGGTGCCAAAAATAAGGATGAAAACTAGAAATTGCTGGAAAAATTCAACAGGTCTAGCAGCATCTGTGGAGAGAAATCAGAGTTAATGTTTTGGGTCCAGTGAGCCTTGATCAGAGCTGATAAAAAATTATACCAGTATTACATGGAGACCACAAATGAATTTTGAAAAGAAAAAAATAGCATGGTCAAAACACATCTAAGCTCAGACAATGCATTAAATTGTTAGAATAGAGTCTGTCTGTATCCCAATCTGGAGTCAGACTGGTTCTATTTCCAAAGTAGTCTGAGCTGAGATATCACCTTTTTTCTATACAACCTTAAGTTATCTTGAGATTGTGACTTAAAAGACATTCTGAGATTTACATATTAAAGAACTAAAACCTACAACCCATTCTAAAAGATGAAAGACTTAACAGCAATCTAAGTTTGTTCAGTATATCATTTCACCTGTATGACACTGTCATCTTTTGCTATGAATTCTGTGTCTTATGACCCTGCTACCTGATGAAAGAGCAGCTCTCTGAAAACTTGTGCTTCCGAATAAACCTGTTGGACTATAACCTGGTGTTGTGTAATTTTTAACTTTGTCAACCCCAGTCCAACACCGACTCCTAAACATCCTAAATGAAGAAAGGAGAATACTGTAAATCAGCAAGCAAGTCACAGCTTGCAGCTGGATGCATTTTCAGATATGCTGCCAACAGTAGTTAAAGCAATAATTGCATTGAACATATTCGTCATAAACCTCTTTTACACAATTATCAAAGACATGACATTGCAAGGATTGGTTTATATTTCAGTAATGCATTCAGTTCACCAAGTTTCAATATACTCAGTATGGGAAAATTGGCACCAAAATATAGGAGCAGCAATGGCTGAGGATTCTTTGACATTTCTACCTGAGGTAAATCCAAAAACTGTCCTGTTGAATGTCACAAGAGATTTTAATTCAGACTTTTGGGGTAAACATTTTACACTAGAAGCTGCTGATAGATATTCTCGCTGTTGTGAAGAAATTAATATTCAAGTGGTTGGTTGGGAATGCGATGGGAATATCTTTTGATATGGGTGTTGTCTGCAAAAAATAATCTCAACTATTTACTTACTACAGTTTTGAATGCTTAAAATTTTATTCTTCTCTTGACTGGCTACATGAACCCATTTTGTTTCACAACCATTAAGCCAGCTAGTTTCAACCATATCCTTTTATTGACAAGAGCTAATCTCAAATACTTGTGAACAGGACATTGGTTAGACTACTGTTGGAATATTGCATGCAATTCTGGTCTCCTTCCTATCGGAAAGATGTTGTGAAACTTGAAAGGGTTCAGAAAAGATTTACAAGGATGTTGCTAGGATTGGAGGATTTGAGCTAACGAGAGAGGCTGAACAGTCTGGGGCTGTTTTCCCTGGAGCGTTGGAAGCTGAGGGGTTGCATTACAGAGGTTTACAAAATTATTAGATTAGATTACTCACAGTGTGGAAACAAGCCCTTTGGCCCAACAAGTCCACATCAACCCGCCGAAGCGCAACCCACCGAGACCCGTTCCCCTACATTTACCCCTTCTACTAACACTACAGGCAACTTAGGATGGCCAATTCACCTGACCTGCACATTTTTGGACTGTGGGAGGAAACCAGAGCGCCCAGAGGAAACCCACGCAGACACGGGGAGAATGTGCAAACTCCACACAGTCAGTCGCCTGAGGGGGGAGTTGAACCCAGGTCTCTGGCACTGTGAGGCAGCAGTGCTAACCACTGTGCCACCATGCCACCCTTATAAGGGGCATGGATAGGGTAAATAGGCAATGTCTTTTCCCTGGGGTTGGGAAGTCCAGAACTAGCGGGCATAGGTTTAGGATGAGAGGGGAAACATATAAAAGAGACCTAAGGAGCAACTTTTTCACACAGAGGGTGGTGTGGAATTCTATGGAATGAGCTGCCCAGAGGAAGTGGTAGAGGCTGGTATAATTGCAACACTTAAAAGGCACCTGGATGGGCATATGAATAGGAAGGGTTTGAAGGGATATGGGCTGGGTGCTGGCAGGTGGGACTAGATTAGATTGGGATATCTGGTCGGCATGGACGGGTTGGACCAAAGGGTCTGTTTTTGTGCTGTACATCTCTATGACTCTATGACTCTAAATCTGTTTTCAGCTAATTGGTTAGTAAAGATTCTAATCCTACACCCTTATCACACCAGCAGTCCATAATTTGGTATCTATTAATTTTAATAAATTGAAGTGATAAAGTACATTGTCAGATTGTTGGTGAAGCAAGTATGCTGATCTGCTTTGACTAATGTTGAAGTCAGTTTTTTTCCAGTTAAGTATTGTGACATAGTTAATCCTACTCTTTGAAAGGACTGCCAGTACAGTCTCACATATATATCACACAATAACCTGCCAAGGAGAAACTTGGCATGGTGATGTTGCTCGTCATATGATACTGTGGATCAGTGTTTCTACTTCACTATCATTACTTTCACCTCCTTCACACTCCAGCAACCATGTTAAATGTAACGATTAAACAAAGAAAAATGAAAAACAATTTTTAAAATATATCACAAAGAATAACAAATGTCCAGCAGTAAGTCTAGGTCACTAATTCAGTCTCAAGGTTCTGCAGCTGTTCATAAACTGTTTAAGCTTAGCTCTGATGCTTTATGATATCAACAGAATCGCTCAATTGAATTATTGCTTTGTAACTTGCTGTCAGCCATCTATTATCCTCTATATAATTTCACCCCCAGTTGGGTTTTACAGATGGCATCTCCATATAACATCCAACCATTACATAACATGAATTACAGAAGTTATATAAAAATCAATGTAACATGACAACAAAGAAATGTTGTATTGCTCTATGTTCTATGTTCGAAATGCTGATTTAATAACAAGCTGGATATCAGCAGATTGTAATGAGATCAGTATGGTACTGCACTGGTCACTCAGACTGTGACTATAATATCACAATTACATTATATCTGTATATTTAACTGGAAACTGTTGTATGAGAAAATCATAATTTAGAGAAAAGAATGCTATGCATTATGTCGGTCACGGCGGCATCATTCCCAAGTCATATAATTTGTGTTTTGATGTAACTTACAACATTGAGATTGGAAATACATAAAAGGTATGGAGAATATCTCCATTAAATCCCATTAGACATTAAGGCCCACATTTTCCACTGGCCAGACAGTCATTATGCCAATATAGACAGGAGTTGTGCCCAGGGACCCTACAGAATCACCTTCATAGCAGGCTCCAAAGGAATTGTGCAGGAAAGTGAATTTTCTGTTAACAATTCCTTACACTGGAACCCTTTGAATGTCTCCACTTCAATCAGAGATGACAGAGAGTTCCAATGAAATAAAGTAAAATAATTATTTAGGAAATATGAAAGTATTAAATACCTAGTCTAATACTTAATAACTATTTAACAGACACCGTACTTGCCTCAAACAACCCCAGGTACATCTCTCACAGACCTCTAAAACACCCTAGATTCTCATTCAACATCCAATTGCCTCTGGAGACCCAATGGGTCTTATGTCAGAAATCATGTCACCGTACCAACCTTTGCATAAACCGTATCATTCACCGACATTTCCTGCCCCACCTCTTTCCACTTTCCGCAAAGACCATTCCCTCCATGACTACCTGGTCAGGTCCATGCCCTCAACAACCCACCCATCCATCCTGGCACCTTTCCCTGCCACCGCAGGAATTGCAAAACCTGTACCCACACCTCCTCCCTCACCTCCATCCAAGGTCCCAAAGGAGCCTTCCACATCCATCAAAGATTCACCTGCACATCCACCAATGTCATTTATTGTATCCACTGCTCCCGATGCAGTCTCCTCTACATTGGGGAGACCGGACGCCTCCTCGCAGAGCGCTTTAGGGAGCATCTCCGGGACACCCGCACCAATCAACCACACCGTCCTGTGGCCCAACATTTCAACTCCTCCTCCCACTCTGTCGAGGACATGCAAATCCTGGGCCTCCTCCACTGCTGCTCCCTCACCACAGGACATCTGGAGGATGAACGCCTCATCTTCCGCCTTGGAACACTTCAACCCCAGGGCATCAATGTAGACTTCACCAGTTTCGTCATTTCCTTTCTCCCCACCTTACCCCAGTTCCTAACTTCTAGCTCAGCACAGTCCTGTCCTACCTGCCAATCTCCCTCTCCACCTATCCACTCTACCCTCCTCTCTGACCTATCCCCTCCATCCCCACCCCCATTCACCTATTGTACTTTTTGTAACCTTCACATCAGCTCCACCCCAACCCCTCCACCCCCATTTATCTCTCCATCCTGGAGGCTCTCTTCCTCCATTCCTGATAAAGGGCTTTTTGCCCGAAACATCGATTTTCCTGCTCCTCAGATGTTGCCTGACCTGCTGTGCTTTTCCAGCACCACTCTAATCTAGATTCTGGTTTCCAGCATCTGCAGTCCTCACTTGTGTCAGAACTGAGCCAACATCCCCTCTCATTGGACACAACCCACTATCTCGCTTCCCTGTGAGGCCGAACCCACCAAACCCTCCTACCACTGGACCAGACCTGGCCCCTTCTGCCACCAGACTAGACCCAAACAGAACCTTTCTGTCGCTGGACCCTAACAAACCTGACCTCCCAGACCTTGTCCAACTCAATCCCCAACATCCAGCCAAGCTCTCTGGATCAAATCCATCTCACCAGACCTGATTTCTCCTACTCAGCCTGGCCTATCTGTAGCACTTGCCTTGCCACCTTGCACCCTGGCATACTATCTAGTTGACACCCTGACTTCTTTCTACATGAAAGCCTTCCCACCTGGCACCCAACTTAGCTGGCATTCCACTCACCTGGCATCCTACACCTTCCAGCTTGCACCCTAACCAGCATGCATAATATTTATCTGTCACCCTACCCATAAAACATCCCATTTATTTGAAATCCTACCCAGCCCCCTACACACCATCATCTTAACTTTGCACTTAAACTGTAAGTGCAACTGTCAAAATGGCTGTCAGTGTTGAAATATGAGAACAAGATAGTTTATTGCTCTGAAAATGGAGAGTGATCGATCTTCCTTCATCAGTTCTGTGCTATGAAAGATCTGTCCAAATAGATGTACTCCACTTCTGAGTGGAGTTTCCTCTCAGAAACACAAAGCTTTTTTCTTCGTAAAAAAGAGAGATTCCCACTCCTCAGAAAATCAGACTAAATATAGAAGAGAGAACAGTAAATAATGTTGAGATTTTTGTCCATTACTGCAAATTTTAGAACAATTGAGGGCCGCTTAATTTTAATTAGGATTATTGGAGCTATTAGTGACTCCAAAAATGTGATCAGTGTGTAGGAAAATGGAAAAGAGACAGATTTAGATGAATCTGGGCTGCAGTCAGAGAAGCTCGTACATTAATAGTACAGCTTGAAAACTCAAGTATTTTGTCTCAGGGTTTCCTGACCACTGTGATGGGAGTAATAAAGCCATTCTTATTTGAATTTGTATTGTTCAGCTCTGAGCAAATTTAATTGTGTACTTTATTCAAATAGATTGCCACACCAGGGTGTCACTATGGTTAGTACTGCTGGGGACCTCGGCTTGCTTCCAGCCCTAGGTAACTATCTGTGTGGAGTTTGCACATTCTCCCTCTGTCCGCATAGATTTCCTCCCCCAATCCATGGGTGGATTGGCCATGCTGTAGTGTTCAGGAATATGCAAGTTTGATGGATTCGGGATGTTAAATGCAGAGTTACAGGGATAGGGTGGAATGCTGTTCAGAGGTTTGGTGCACTGCTGATGGGGTAAATGGCCTTTTTCTGCACTGTAGCAATTCTATATGTTTATTACCATTAGGGAGAGTCTAGAAGGGGAATAATTAAATCCATGTTTTAACAGCACTTGCAATTCTGATTCTGAATGTTTCATACAGAATTTTGCTGCTTTTCTTTACCCAAACACTTCAGTAAGACTTCAATCAGCTGAGCAGAATAATATTACTTGAATCAAATCAAAATAATTTTAGCCCAATATTGAAACTTTATTCCTGCTGTATGGAAATTGACTCCTATGTTTGCATGCATAACTTGTCAAGTTTAAGGTAATCATGTATAAAAGAATCATAAAAAGGATTAAATTAAGTTTTTTTTCTAAAGCTAACTTCTTTCAAGTCGCAAAATTACAATTAAAATTTGCCTGTCAAGCCTTTATCATTTCTTTTGTGCAGAATTTTAAAAATGCTGAGTTTGCCCATGATATTTAATCTTACGTCTTGGTCAGATATACCTAAGGTGAAACTAAGACATACCTTCAATCCTTGGTCAAAGAATGACATCCCAGGATGAAAGAATTTGGATTTGTAGCAGCATTAGGAAGATCTCCAGGTTGTAATTCAATGGGCATTGGAGAAGCAGAAGGGACACGACAAAACTGCAAAAGAATAAAATGTACTCGACAAACGTAGCCAGTAAATACGAAATATGAACTATCACCAGATATCTCAATAAACTGGGCAGAGAGCTAGAGAAGAATTGGATTCATCCTGAGCTCGTTGTTCAACCTTATCCTCTTGCACTTTTTTTTTCCACAGCAAAGAGCAAAGATTTTGGCTCCACTAATTCAGATTCAATTATGCAGCTGTTGCTTTAATAATCTATTGCTGTGTCTCTGATGTCTGACTGATTCCATGGATTGTGACTAGTGTGGGGTCATGACATGCTGGTGTACATGCACTTGCTGATCCAATACTGTCTATGATATAGAACAACTGTGACATAGAGGTAGATTGATTATCCTTGCACTCCAACAATATTGATCATGCACATAGAATTGGTAAACTGTTGTATGCTGGAGATTTTACCCTTGTACATTTCATCATGGTTTCTCATGTTGCCAGGTTATAGTCCAACAGGTTTATTTGAAATCACAAGCTTTGGAAACACGGTTCCTTCACCAGGTTCCTAGTGAAAAAGAAGCTGTCACTTTCTAATTTTTTATTATACCAGTTAAATGCAACTTATATAAAAAGGAATCAATGGTCCAACCTTGATAGAACTAACATCTTGTACCTTGGCGGGACGGGTATAATCCTGAAAAATAAGTTAAGGAAGTAGTAAGTTTCTTTGGTGGAAAAGAATCAATTCAATTAAACACACAAACTTAACTAAATTAAATTTTATATAAATCTTATAAATAAATACGGTATTCACAAAATTACATACTTAATCCAATTAATCTCCAGGAAATATAACTAGTATTTTAGTGGAGAAAAAGTTGATGTTTTCCTAGAATTTGCAGGTGTGTCTTATTGGCATTTGCCTGTACGTCAATCTTAGCTGATAATGAATAGTCACCAGTTTTCTGATCATTTTACTTAAAGATTTAAAAAATGCTTGCTGACTGCTCAAGTGTTTTCTGCACAATGTTTTCTTCCATCCTTCATTATGTCAAATTAATAATAACAGTCTAATAATCAATAGTCCTTCAGGCATTGATTGTCTTCCTGGGTTAGTTCATATGAAATATATATAAAACTCATGATAAGTTATAAAGCCAACATTACAACAAACCATTACAATATTTTCCATGCAAGCAGCTTGTAACAGAATTACCAGCAGGCAGGGTCACATCGTTATGTACACATAGCGCAGAGTCCTTAAATGTGAACTGTCTTAAATGCAAGGTACACCTAGAATAAATGTGACAAACATAGTGAAGAGCAACCTTTTACTCCACTAAAATACAAGTTATCACCAATATTTCCTGGAGATTAATTGGATTAAGTATGCATATTTTGTAAATACAGTGTTCATTTAAATGATTTATAAAAAAATTTAGTTAAGTTTGTGTGTTTAATTGAATTGATGGTTTTCCACCAAAGAAAAGGTTTGAAACTTATTACTTTCTTAACTTATTTTTCAGGATTATACCCATCATATCAAGGTACATGATGCTAATTCTATCAAGGTGGGACCATTGATTCCTTTTTATATAAGTTGCATTTAACCGCTGTAATAAAAAATTAGAAAGTGACAGCTTCTTTTTCACTAGGAACCTGGTGAAGGAACCATATTTCTAAAGCTTGTGATTTCAAATAAACCTGTTGGACCATAACCTGGCTTCTGACTTTGACCACCCGTCCAACACCAGCACCATCATAAGCATTCTTTGAGAACCTTGTTATGATAGTGGTAAAGATGAACAATCTTGTCTGTTGTATTTGTTGCACCCAATGTGGCCTACTCTATGTTGGAGAAACCAAATGCAAACTGGCTGACCACTTTGCAGAACACCTCCAGTCTGTGTGCAAGCGTGACCTCTGACCTTCCAATAACTGGTCATTTTAACATAGCATTCTGTTCACATGCCTACTTGACTATCCTTGGCATACTCCTGTGAATCACAGTGCAAACTGGAGGAACAACATCCCATAATCAGACTTGGCACTTTACAGCCTTCTGGACTTAATATTGAGTTCAACACCTTCAAATTGTGCACTAATTTCCACTTCTTCTCTTTCTTTTAGCTTTACATGTTACATTCCTTGACAGCATGTTTTCTCTCTTCTTCCCCCACTCAATGGCACTGTATACTCTTTCAAGTCAAGCAGTTAGACATGCTATTGTTCTGCCATTCTCACATTCCGATCACTGAACTTGAATTATCAATATCTTTTCTCCAACACCACCCTCCCCCACCCACTCCACAGTCCCCTCCCGCCAACTATCACATAAATGCTACCCACTCCACATCACTTCAGCTCTGATGAAAAGTCATCTCAAATTGAAATGTTAGCTTGCTCTCTCTCCATGGATGCTGTCTGACTCACTGTGATCTCGAGCATTCGTCGTTGTCAGAAGTCTTGACTGCTCTGCTGGGTCAGTTGCTTCCAACTTGTTGGTAACTATTTCAACTGTTCTGGTTAAACTGTTTTTTCCCCTTCGAAGAAGTCTAACTGAATAAGTTGCTCCAATGGTATGGTGTAGGTTGACAGCAGGGACATAAACTGAAGATGAATGAAGTTAAAATGGGTAAAGTGACTTTCAAGATGCTTGCAGTCACCCATGAAGCAGAGAAAGCAGTCTCTCAGTCTTTCACTGGCCATGGCTGGAGCTCTTTAATTTCACTTTTCAAAAGCTTCCCAGTTTGTCAATTTCATTAAAGAAGTAGCCCCCTCCATGCCCATGTAGTTAGTCTCAGCTATGCCTGCCTCTTCGTCGGATATGTGGAACAGTCCATCTTCCGCAGCTACACTGGCATCACCCCCCACCTTTTCCTCCGCTACATCGATGACTGTATCAGCGCAATTCGTGCTCCCACAAGGAGGTTGAACAGTTCATTCACTTTACTAACACCTTCCACCCCGACCTCAAATTTACCTGGACTGTCTCAGACTCCTCCCTCCCCTTCCTAGACCTTTCCATTTCTATCTCAGATGACCGTCTCAACACGGAGATTTACGATAAACCGATCAACTCTCATAGCTACCTAGATTACACCTCCTCCCACCCTGTCCCCTGTAAAAACGCCATCCCATATTCCCAATTCCTTCGCCTCCGCCGCATCTGCTCCCAGGAGGACCAATTCCAATACCGAACAATCCAGATGGCCTCCTTCTTCAAAGACCGCAATTTCCCCTCCGATGTGGTTGACGAGGCTCTCCACCGCAACTCCTCCACTTCCCGCTCCTCAGCCCTTGAGCCCTGCCCCTCCAATCGCCACCAGGACAGAACCTCACTGGTCCTCACTTAACACCCCACCAACCTCCAGATACATCGTATCATCCTTCGTCATTTCCGCCACCTCCAAACAGACCCCACCGCCAAGGATATATTTCCCTCCCCTCCCCTATCAGCATTCTGGAAAGACTACTCCCTCTGCGACTCCCTCGTCAGGTCCACACCCCCCACCAACCCAACCTCCACTCCCGGCACCTTCCCCTGCAACTGCAAGAAATGCAAAACCTGCGCCCATACCTCCCCCCTCACTTCCCTCCAAGGCCCCAAGGGATCCTTCCATATCCATCACAAATTCAGCTGCACCTCCACACACATCATTTACTGTATCCGCTGCACCCAATGTGGCCTCCTCTACAGTGGGGAGACAGGCCACCTGCTTGCGGAATGTTTCAGAGAACACCTCTGGAACACCCGCACCAATCAACCCAACCGCCCCGTGACTGAACACTTTAACTCCCCCTCCCACTCCATCAAGGACATGCAGGTCCTTGGCCTCCTCCATCACCACACCATGGCAACATGACGCCTGGAGGAGGTGCGCCTCATCTTCCGCCTAGGAAACCTCCAACCACAAGGGATGAATGGAGATTTCTCCAGCTTCCTCATTTCCCCTCCCCCCACCTTTTCTCAGTCTCAACCCTCAGACTCAGCACCGCCTTCTTGATCTGCAATCTTCTTCCCGACCTCTCTGCCCCCACCCCCTCTCCAGCCTATCACCCTCACCCTAATCTCCTTCCACCTATCGCATTCCCAATGTTCCTCCCCAAGTCCCTCCTCCCTACCTTTTATCTTAGCCTGCTTGGCACACCTTCCTCATTCCTGAAGAAGGGCTTATGCCCAAAACATCGATTCTCCTGCTCCTTGGATGCTGCCTGACCTGCTGCGCTTTTCCAGCAACACATTTTTAACACCAATGTTTAAACCTACTGGTAAAAGCTGAAACGGCCTGTGTTCAGTCTCCTGAGCTAGTATCACCATTACCAGTAAAAATGTGTCACTACATGTCATTTCCTACCTCATGCACATCGTGCAACCTTTATTCGCTCGACCTTGCATTGTGCAAATATAGTGATTGCAATGAGGTCAGCTTGTCAGACATAACAGCAATATGAATTTTCTGATTGGGACTGTCAATTTGGTCCAGTCAAGGAGCCCAGACTGACATTCGAAGGGTGATTGTTAGAGATACTGATTCTCTGGTGCCTGCTCTGTATGAAGTAGTACTATGAGCATGGTCTGTTCAAGTGTAAATAAAGGGCGACTTGGTGATGGGATACCATAGGATCATGGAATCCCTACTGTGTGGAAGCAGGTCATTTGGCCCATTGAGTCCACACACCAACCCTCTGAAGACCATCCCACGCAGATGCACACCCTCACCCCATCCCCACAATCCTGTGTTTTCCATGGTCAATCCACATAGACTGCATATCCCTGGACACTATGGGCAATTTAGCATGGCCAATCCATCTAATCTGCACATACCGGCCTTTATGAACTTATTTTTGCAACCTTCTTAGTCCTGCACTGACAACATTCAACAAATGCACATACACTATATGATGTGATTTTGCCAAACATAGTTCGAATTTTCTTCGGCTCATCATTCAAATAGGCTTCCTTGGGACAAATTTCAAATAGAGTACATTTATTTACATGTATTTGGTAGAAACAAGAATTTTCCTATCTGAGAAAATCTATCATATAAATTCTTTTCATGGTTTTAACAGCTTAATTCATCACCCTAAATCTTTATATTATTCTATAAAGGTCATAAGTGTAGGTTACTTAGCTGGGAATAATTATTATTTCCCCTTAGAATTCCTTTTGGAGGTCCATCAGCTTAATTGGCTGGATGGCTGATTTGCAACACAAAGTAGAACTAACAACAACAGCTCAAACCTCTATTTAACTGATGTTATCATAAAGATCCATCTTCCTCAACCTCCCTTCTTGCCTGGGGTGTAGTGACCCTCAGGTTAAACCAGAACCAGTTATTTATCTCTAATGAGAGAGCAGCCTGACTGTCTGCTTGGGCCATGATGACTACTTTTATTTACTGTGAGTGCAGTGGAAAAGCAAAAATCAAATATAATGCAAATCATGGTTCTCTGCTTTGTGGTGTATCTATTAAATTACAATTTGTTCCCTGCTGGCACATTATGTGGTTTCAAGAGGATTTATTAGATTCAAGTCCTGAGATGACTTTAAATATAGATTCAGATATCTGATGCAGCTAACTCCACAATGGAAAGCAGACACAAGCAAATTTCCTCTGATTAATATCTGAGATTAGAATAATTAGGTGAGTTGTTTTGACTATCATGGAAGTAAGAGGCCAAAGAGCCTTTTTCTGTGCTGTGGGTCTCTGTGATTCTAGGAATTGGAGAAAGTTTAATTTGCAGAGTACTTGCTTTCAAAATCTCTACTCATTTCCTATCATACAATATGAGCAAATTAATTTTCCATGTCTTTTTAATGCTTAGATTTGTCATAATAGGAGATGTACTGAAACATAGTTCAATTATTTCCAATATTTCACATAATTTCGCTAATTATGATTAATTTTAGTTATTGTTTAGATGTACAAAATACACAAATAGTTTTCAACATAATAATCATCCCGTGATAGTCTCAGGACCTTAGCCAATACTGAACTTGTCACAATCAGATAATATGCATTCTGTCAATGTTCATTATGAATGGTTGACAGATTTGAGCAATGAGGCCGCCGCATTGTATGTTGATCATTCATGTTTTTCCTTAGGGTTAAGTGGAGAATTAGCTAATAAGAATGGGAGAGAAACTGCTTATTAATCAGCAATGTCTACAAGAGATTATACATTTTGTTGATAAATCATTTTGAGGTAATACAGTGAAACGGAAAAATTATTCTAACAATGGTATAACTAATTGCTGAAAATATCAACTAAATGTCGAATCAATTATCTTAATAAGTGTGATTTCAAATTAATGATGCAGTATTGTATGCTAAGAAAAATAATTATACTTTTGTGAAATGGCAATGGTTTATTTCAATGCAACAACACAATTGAAATAACTCCACAGAGGCCAGTACCCCATCACCAAGTCACTCTTTATTTACACACGTAGAGTCTTGGACACTGATCGAGCTCCCTTAGAGTGAGCAGAATCTCTGACATTCCTTTTCTTATCTGTCAGCCAGGACTCCTTGATTGGGCCAGATTAACAGCCTCAATCAGGGAGCTCGCATTCCATGAAGTCCACCTGCCTAACCTCATTACAATTTTTATATCCGCTCCCCCCCCCCCACCCCCAACCTTCTGAATCCAAGAATATAGGCCAATTTTGTAGCTTCTCCTGGGGCGTTTTAGCACCAGTCAAGTTCTTTCAACTCTGTCTCTAATATAGGGGCATGTAATGCACAGTAGTTTGCCACCTGCACCTGGAGTGTCTCAGAAGAAACTCATTCTCTCCTTCAGGTGACAAAAGCATTGCAGTGGCACCATCAGTCATATCCATCTCGGGTTCAGAGATATCTGCAATGCTTGATGGAGAGAGAAAACATACAGAAGAGTTGAAAAGGCTGTCAATGAGCCGGGCATGTTTTGCTCCCACACTGTTTGTGAATTTGCAGATTTCATATGATCCATGTACTTGTCACACTTACCTAAACTTTATACAGGACCTGACTTCCAATCGACCATGCCTCTTACCCATGCAGGGCCATTTCCTTGGTTCCTACAACAAATGTCATTCCCTAAAGTAAACTGTCTTCCCTGCTTAGAAAAGTGTTTTATCTGACATTAGCATTCCCAATGCCATTTTACTCATCCACCCAGGTTCAGGAAGATCACATTTAACCTGGTGTGGAGTCTTCTCCCCATTAGTAACTCTGCTGGAGCTATCCTTGTAGTTGCATGAGGGGTGGTCCTTTCATCAAATGGAAACCAGGATAGTTTGGCATTGAGTGAAGCTAGAGGCTGTTTCTTTATACCTGCCTTCAAAGTTTGGACTGCTCTTTCTGCCAGAGCATTGAAAAATGGATGATATGGAGTTATCCTTATATGTGAAATACCATTCAACTTTAGGAAATATTCAAATTCTCTGCTGGTAAATGATGGTTTATTATCTGTGACCAACACTTCTGGGAATCCATGTATTTCACAATGACAATAAACATTGAGCCCATGAAGGAACCTATGTGTAATCAAGTCCAGGGTTTGCCTGGCATTTCCCATGAATGTGGGGGAGTCGCTGGCAGTAGTTTTTGTCCTTGTTGGCACTTAGTTCACTGCCCCACCAATGTGGCTATGCCTGCATCCAATCCTGACCATCAGACATAGCCTATCACCAACACCTTCATTTTGGACACCCATGGATGACTCTCGTGGAGTTTTGCCAGAATCTGGCAGCCACCTTAGCTTGGAACAAGCACTCTTGTTCCCCATAATAATATGCCATCCTGTATTGCAATCTGGTCTCTCCAGGTCCACACAGGTTTCAATTCTGGTTGTAACGGCCCTTTGGATTCCCTGATCACATCAGTCGTTTCAGTTTTGCCAGGACTGGATCTTTCTGCAACCAAAGTCTGAAATTGTCAGCTGTAACTGGAAATGTATCCAGAAAATTGAAAACAATTCTGGACTCTTGCAATGGCAGCACGACTGGTGATGGATCTTCCAACACGAAGCAACTCAATGCTTCAGCAGTTACTATTTGGCCTCTTGGATGGTGTTCCAAATTATAAATATATGCACTTAGTATTAGAGCCCACCACTGAATTCTACCTGAAACAATGTGCGGCACTGAACTGTCCTCTTTAAGTTGATCTGGCAAGGGTTTGTCATCCGTTATTATTACAAAATAATGCCCATAAAGGAATTGATGGAATTTTGTGACTTTGAGCAAATAATACCCTGATGCTGTACAGGGAGGCACCCCATGGCAATACCAGATCTTGCTTGAGATCGTAGTGTGCTAACATTTTGGACGATGATAGCTGTTTCTTCATTTCCCTTCAAGCTATGGCTTGGGGCTACGTGGAGGATAGTGAAGAAGGCGTTTGGTATGTTTTCCTTTATTGGTCAGAGTATTGAGTACAGAAGTTAGAGGTCATGTTGCGGCTGTACAGGACATTGGTTAAGCCACTGTTGGAATTTTGCATGCAATTCTGGTCTCCTTCCAATCGCAAAGATGTTGTGAAACTTGAAAGAGTTCAGAAAACATTGACAAGGATGTTGCCAGGGTTAGAGGATTTGAGCTATTGGGAGAGGCTGAACAGGCTGGTGCTGTTTTCCTTACAGCTTCGGAGGCTGAGAGGTGACCTTACAGAGGTTTGTAAAATTATGAGGGGCATGGATGGGGTAAATAGGCAAAGTCTTTTCCCTGGTGTCAGGGAGTCCAGAACTAGAGGGCATAGGTTTAGGGTGAGTGGAGAAAGAAATAAAAGAGACCGAAGGGGCAACTTTTTCACACAAAGAGTGGTACATGTATGGAATGAGCTGCCAGAGGAAGTGGTGGAGGCTAGTACAATTGCAACATTTAAACGGCATCTGGATGGGTGTATGAAAAGGAAGGGTTTCGAGGGATATGGGCCGGGTGCTGGCAGGTGGGACTAGATTGGGTTGGGATATCTGGTCGACATGGACGGGTTGGGCCAAAGGGTCTGTTTCCATGCTGTACATCTCTATGACTCTATGACCATTTCTAAAGCTGACCCTTTTTTTAAGAGCTGATGCAAATGTGCCAGATAGAGGCCAGGTTGTGTATGAACTTTCTGTAATAACTCACCAGCCCAGTACAGATGTAGGAGGCATGGCACCTTTGATCATTCTCACTTTATTTCCAACAGGCGTAACCCAATCGTGTCAGTTCTGTAGCCTAAGAAGGTCACTTGGGCTCCCTGGATTACACATTTTTCCCTTCTAAGGCATACGCCTGCCTGGGAGAAAGGTCTGATGATTATGTCCAGGTTCTCTGGCTGCTTCGTAGTGGTCTTCTCTGTTATTATCATGTCGTAAGATAAATGGTGACTTGGGGTAGATGTTAAAAAATGTTCTCCATCATCTGCTGAAAAGTTGCACAGGCTGACGATACCCTAAATGGCAGTCTCATATATTGGTACAAACCCTAATGGGTATAAATTATAGCAAACTTCTGGAAATTCTCATCCAACCGCATGGCTCATGTCCAGCTTTGTGAAGGACAGCACCCCCTCCCCCCTGCTTTGCCTACAAGTTCCCTATTTATCCGGCTGTGAAAGGCCATTTACTGTTTGTTTGAAATCCCCACAACAACAAACTAACCCGTCAAGCTTCAACAATTGGTCGAACTGGTAATCCCCATTCTGCAAACGAGACTAGTTTGATGATTTCTTCACTTTCCAGCTTACTGATTTCTGCCTCTATTTTTGCCTGTAAGGCAAATGACACTGGACAGGCCTTACCGAGCCATGGCATTTATTTCCTGGTCAACACGCAAAGCTGCCTTGGCCTCTTTGATAATACCTAGACCTTCTTAAAAACCTTCCAGGTGTTTAATTAGGACTTCACTCAGGCAGCCATTTTGTAACTGAAAAATATTGAGCCAGTCTAGATGAATTTTTCTCAACCAATTTCACCCCATACAAGATTGGGGCCAAGCCTTTTACTACATTCAGTGGTAACTAAACCTGCTGATTCTCATAAGAGACCAGATTAGAAGTTGTATCCTTAATCTGTTTCCGTTCACCGGTGCAGGTTCGCAGCCTAGCCCAGGTCTTGCACAGATTTAAGCCTTTGGAGTCCAGACCAAATTTTGCTAAAGATTGGTTCTGCGATCACTGAAACAGCCACACTGGTATCGACCGCCATTTGAACTGGGTGACCATTTAATCAGATGTTTATTTTGATTGGTTCTGACTTGCATGTTGCTTGTCCCAAAGCAATAAAATTCATATTCTTTGCATTCAGTAACTACCAATTCTCAATTTGGAAAGTTCAATTTCTTCTCAGTAAAGTGATTTGTTTGAGCACCTTATGGCATGATTTTCTTCTTTTGAGATCAAGTGTATGTTGCGTTTTGAAAGGGCACATTATCAACCTGTAGTGTGCTATCAATCCCATATTTGGTTGGGATGAGCAGATAAAATAACTGAGTAAAACATGGTTTTGTACTGTATTAACTCAACTCCCTAAGACGGAAGCCAATGAACTTTAAATTAAACTACCAGTGCTTTTGCCTACTGCTGGCCACCTTAATTAGACTATGCTTGTTTGAGCTAACAACTAAATTAGAACTAATATTTTTTTAAAAATTAAAACACACAGTCAGCAGATTCATGTGGTTCAATAGCAATTAACAAAAGGGACATGCTGTCTGATATCAAGTATGAGTAATTTCTAACTGAACTGTGACTGCATGATGGCATTGGTTAGAAATTTGTCTTACTTTCTGAACTATAAAAAAGGCACATTGCTCGTTGGTTTCTCCCTACAAGGATTTTTAAAAAATGGTTTCTATGTAATGTATGTAATGGGTAAAGACGCCAGCGGCTATTTATTTTGAAGGAGGGAGAAATTAACGAATCACTGAAAATAGACATGTGTTTGGCAGAACAATTAACCCTCATCTATTCAGTGAACTGCAGACAGCACAGGAAATTTATGCTTCCTGCTGCTTTACGCAATTGCTAACAGCATGCTGAGAAAGAGAACCATGCCACTACAAGGATGTTATAGAGCACAACATCATTATCCTCGAACAATACTTTTGCTGCTTTGCCTTTTTTGGTGAAGGTCTAAATAGCAGATAATTTGTGAAGACTTATGATAGTTTGCTACACGTTACATAACTTAGTTATAATGGGGGGCAAGCCCTGAGGGGACAAACTTGTCACGAGGAATTTGAGCATGAAGTGGAGAAATGATCAATTGGCCAGGGTCACGACTCATTAAAAGTCAAGGTGTATTCTTCGCAGGTTTATCACAAAAGTTAAATATTTTAAAACAGGTACATAAAATTCCCCATTTAACTGATTTTTCAGACCCATATTGAATGAAAGCATGAACCTGCTGTCTGAATTTAACAAGAATGACTATGTATTACAAGTAATTATAAACCCTTGTCATTCAGCACTCTGTATTAAAACTATAATCACCTTATGAGCTTCTTCTTACATATGCACACAAACAGATAATCAGATTGGAAAGCATTGATTATAGGTGAAAGGAAGTTGTAAAGCAGTTCAGTAGTTCCTATTCATGGGTTGCTCAGATGATCCTTATGAATCTTATGTTGGTCAGAATATTGTATACAGTAGTCTTTCTCCAGATGTTTCCACTGATTTTCAAGAGATGCAACATGGCTAGTTCACTTATAAAAACTCTCTGACTTATCAGTTAAAAGATACAGATTATAACAACTGCTGAAGATAAGATGAATTGCTTTGACTGCAAAGAACAGGAGGTATCTCTGGTATAGGTGGAGCTCATAACATCTTTCTTTCTACAACTTGTTACCGGACCCAAGCTATATAGTTGCTTGAAAACAAATCACATGGTTGATGCCTTTTGCCATCAATAACTGATCACTAGTCCACAAACCAATCAATCCCTTGTTACCAGCCAGTTGCACCCTGGCTTCAATTTGTCTTCATGTACTTCAATTACTATTTGTTCAAACAATTCTTTATAGGAAAACCTTCTATTAGTGTCAGGTTACTTGCTTTTCAAACCATGCAGCAATCATTTGAGAAACTGATTCTAAAACAGTTCTTTCTTTCTTCTGTCCAGAAGTTTAAAAAAACACACTGAAGTTAAAAGACACAGTTGACTTGTTTTGTACTGAAACAGACTCCTATCTCAAGAGAAAACAAATAAGTACATTCCAGCTTGTTATTGGCACAATGTTTTTTCTGCAACTCATTCAAACAGATGTTCAGACGTGAAATATATTGAAACCATACATGTATTAGACAAATATACAAAAAACCCATTGACTCTTTGTTGGACTAAATGCCTATTCACCAAAGAAATCCCAAGCTGTCACATACTTTAAATTCACGTTGATGTGACAAATTTAAGGTGTGAAATGCCTCAGCCAGCTGGATGTCTGTTGGCTTACCCAACACCCTCTTTGGAAAGTATCTTGGCACTTGTTCAAGGGTCACATAACTAAAACAGCTAGCCCTATTCCTTGCTATTAAAAAAAGGCTCACTGCTCATGCAATTGTAATGACTGTGATATCACTGCCTTCCCCTAGAAACTTTGCAACATCAACTTGTAGGAGAATACACAACTGTTAACTCTGAAAAATCACATTGCATAAGACATGGAGACAATTACTGTACCCATATTTATATTCATTAGAAAGTATAAATGATTTTATTCAATTATAGCATTTAAGTGCAAACAGGTTTATTATGCAATACATTAATGGATCTCCACATACAACACTCTTCAATAAAGTATTTAACAAGAGTGATTTATTTTCATTCAATAATATAAACGTTGTTCGATGTTCATGTTACAACCTCCCTTTAACTAAGCAGGATTTGGATTTAGCAACGACTCTGAGGAGGAATTATAATATTTAGCTGCAGGAGCTAGAATGTACTATTTACAGACTGAAGTCTGCAAAGGATGGCAAGCAGGCAGTGAGGGAGGCACTAAGGGGTGAGTCAGTAAGAGTTGTAGTGATTGGAGCTTCAGGCAAGCAGTGAGAACTGTTACAAAGGGTAGAAAATGGAGCAACAAGAGGAAGTAAGCAGAGGGTAAGCCAGTGAGCAAAGTAGCAAGGGTGGGGATGGTGAGTCGGCAATTGAGTGAGTTCAATGTACAATGGACGCACAATGATAATATCAGCTCTATCGGTCATCTACCTATAGATGCAATGGGTACCAAGGTGCAGTGTAAGGAATTGATGTTAATAATAATCATAGGAGCAGTACGAACAAAATTTCAGAGAGTCCATGAAGTACCATCAATAGCAATCTCGCTACTACATTCAACAAAGCAGCCAAGGTACATAATCACAATAACTTAAAAGAGAAAGAAGGTCCATCTCCTCTAGTTTATTCCAATGTCAAGTTTGTCCAAGATAAAGTTACCATAGTCTTACCAGACAATAGGGTTGCTCTTTCATTAGAGGGAGAGAGAGACATTACTAGGGGCAGTTTAACCTGAGGGCCACTACACCTCAAGCAAGGCGAGAGGTCAATAAGGAAAGCCCTCCATGGTATCCTCAGCTGGTGCAGGAATTGAACACACACCATTGGTATCATTCTACATTATAAGCCAGCATTCAACCAACTGACCCCTTACATCAACCTCCCAGCAGATGAACTGCAAGAACTTTTAAGTTACAGAGCTATCTCTGTTTTTCAAGATCTATATTCCAGCCAAATGCTAATCCAACTATGAAAGGTCAGGTCTGCAGTGGAAGAGAGACTGAGATAAAGATTTTTAAAATTTGTGTGTGTGTGCGCGCGCGCATGTGTTTGAGTGACAGATGGGTGAGTTGCATGTGTGATTTGTTAACTTTTCATTAACCTCTGGGGCAAGCTTGTGAGAATAAATATGGCTTTCTTCATTTTTAAAACATAAAAGCTTGTTGCTGGATTATTAGAATTAAGTCAGCTCCTTCTCACTCTTGTTTAAAGGTGTCAATTGACATTAAATGAATTCCTCTTTTTGAGCATTTATTCCTCATATACGTGAGAAACAAAAATCCACAGGACAGTGAATTTTATATGAGTATCCTCTAATCCCATGCTCCTAATCCAACCTAAGTATCACACAGATGCACCAGGTAAGTAGAAGCCAGATTCAAAGAAGTGGTAGTAAGTGCATACAGTTTTGCCTTCAGTATATATGAAAATATGAAAGAAAGGAGACTACCATCTCTCTCAAAAACTAGTGGAA
The DNA here is from genome assembly GCF_020745735.1 of Hemiscyllium ocellatum. NCBI lineage: Eukaryota > Metazoa > Chordata > Chondrichthyes > Orectolobiformes > Hemiscylliidae > Hemiscyllium > Hemiscyllium ocellatum. Next base: position 35,305,783 of record NC_083429.1, read on the forward strand.
TGAAGGTGCATCATGAGTTTTGTTCTCCTAAAAGAAGTGAACACGGGCAAATTGATAGGGATAGTGCATGCAACAGACCCTCCACAATACAGTACAACACAGTCTCTTAGCTCCAAAGCATATTTTCACTGAACACAAAATCTAGGTTGACACTACAATATTGTACAATAAGAATGTAATACTGTAGGGGATTAACCTTTGGATGTTGAATAAGACTGTTGAGTGAGCCTTGTCTGCACCTCCTGCTAGATGTAAAAGAACCCATGACACTATTTTGAAGAAGAGTAGCAATGGTCTCGCACCACTTTGCATAGTATTTTTCCCTCACTCAATATCACAAAAAAAACATTTTTCTGTTCATTACCAGATTGCTGGTTGCTAATGCATTTCCCACATTACAATAATAGCTGTTACTACATTGGTTGTAAAGGGCTTTGGGATATCCTAAAGTTATGAATGGCACTAGAAATAAAAATCATTTGTTTTTATCATTAATATTACAGTAAGGAATATATCAGAAAGCTTAATATGACAGTAGTGTCTAGGTTTTGTAAATTAGTACAGAGAAGAGAAAATTGCTTTGTTCTGCGGAACTTGTATGGCAGCTGGAAATAGTCAGATTTGGTACTGTCAGTAGGATCGTTGCAACAACAGTAATAAATGCAGCATTTTATTATAGATTAGTTGAATCAAAATTCATTGCAGGAATGTTGTAGAAGTCGGCAAGCCTTGGGTTGTCTGGTATCATGTGCACTACTTAGTATTTCTATATGATAAATAGCATCTCCCATTTGAGAGCCCATACATTTTAATAAAATCTCGTAACTTATGTATTGTCAATCTTTTCACACATCTTTGTAAGATTTGAAAATTTAGTAACAGCACCATCAATAGGCATTCAAGATCATTCAAAAAATAATTAAGCTTGACAAGCGAGAAACAAATCAGAAAAAAATTGCTAGGAATCCTCAACACACAAAAACAAAACTGTTGTGGAGGAGAGAGAGGATTAATGGCTGGGATTTTCTAGGCCTATTGAGAATGAGGTTGGCGGTGGGAAGGTTTCCCAAAGCCATTTTGTCACAAGCAAACTGGATGACAGATCATTTGTTTTCCCAGAAACCAATTAAGCCACTTTAGTAGACAATTAAGTGCCCCTACTGCCTTTGCTGTCATTTTCAAGTGACAGGAATGAGGGGTCAGGGAGAAGAGGAATAGGTCTTCTGCGCCATGAGAGGAACACTAAATAAATTATGGTGGCATTCCCATGAGGCTCGGTTGAGGAGGGTTGCTCTTTTTTTGGTTACTCTCTGAAAGTAGAGGGAGCAGTCCAGCAGCAGAGCTACTTCTTTTGTATATGGGCGCATATACGGAGCGCAGCCACACTGATGACTGCCCTATTTGCTAGAGCCTTCCTGAGTGGCCCTGTGTCCCCAGAGCTCACTTACATGCTTGTGATGGCTAAGGTCTTTTGATGCACATGTCCTTCAAGTGCAGCTCCTTCAGAGGCCACTGCACCCAATGACACTGTTGCAGCCTCTGATTGGGCCAGCAATCTTGGGGCAATCCTCAATTAAATGGAATGCCTAACTGCAAAGAGGATGGTGGTGTAGTGATAATGTAGTCATAGAGTCATAGATGCATACAGCACCGAAACAGACCCTTCAGTCCAACTTGTCCATGTCGACCAAGTTTCCCAAACTAAATTAGCTCAACTTTACTGTGTTTGGCCCATATCCCTCTAAACCTTTCCTATTCATGTAGCTGTCTAAATGTCCTATAAATATTGTAACTGTACCTATATCTACCTCTTCCTTTGGCAGTTCATTCCACATACCAACCACCCTCTGTGTAAAAAAGTTGGTCCTTACTTTTGAACACCCCATCCTACGGAAAGTACTTTTGCTATTCAACTTATCTATGCCCCTCATGATTCGATAAACCTCTATAAGACCACCCTTTAACCTTATACTCCAGTGAAAATGTCTCAGAGTATTCGGCCTCTCCCATAACTCAAAAACTCCATACTCAGCAACATCCTGGTAAATCTTTTCTGAACCCTTTCCAATTTAATAATATTTTTCCTATTGCAGCACAACCAGAACTATATACAGTACTCCAAAAGTATCTCATCAACATCCTGTGAAGTGTCAATATGGTGACCTAACTCGTATACTCAATTGTCTGAGCAATGAAGGCAAGCATGTTTCTTAACCACCCTGTCCACCTGTGAAGCATCTTTCAAAGAACAATGTACCTGAACCCTAGGACTCTCTGTTTGATAACACTCTCCAGGGTCTCACCATTAACTCTATAAGTCCCACCATTGTTTACTTTGCCAAAATGCAGTATCTCATATTTATCCAAATTAAACTCCGTTTGCCACTCCTCAGCCCAATGACACAATTGATCAAGATCCCTTTGTAATCTTAAATAACCTTCTTCACTATCAGCTATATCACCAATTTTGGTGTCATCCACAAACTTACTATCCATACCTCTTAAATTCTCATATGAATTGTTTATATAAATGACAAACAACTGTGAACCCAGCACTGATCCCTGCGGAACACCATTGGTCACATGACAAGCTCTTTCTGAATTCCATGTGACTTAACTTAAGTAATCAGTCCACCATGTGGAATCTTGTCAATGGCTTTACTAAAGTCAATGTAGATAACGTCTACTACTCTGCCCTTATCAATCTTTTTAGTTACATCCTCAAAAATCTCAATCAAGTTTGTGAGGCAAAATCTCCCATGCTGGGAAAACCATGCTGACTAGCTCTTATCAATCTCTGTCTCTCCAAATGTTTGTAAATCCTATCTCTCAGAATCCCGTCCAACAACTTCCCAACACTCACCAGTCTATAGTTCCCAGGATTCTCTGTACAGCCTTTCTTAAATAAAGACACAACATTAGCCACCCTCTAATCCTCTGGGACCTCACCAGTGGCTATAGATGATACAAATATCTCTGCTAGGGGCCCAGCAATTTCTCCCCTAGCTTCCCACAACATCCTGAGATGTACAGATCAGGAGATTTATCCACCTTTATGTTTTTAAGACCCCCAGCACCAATGGGAATGATGTGATCAAATCCTAATTGGCAGCTGATGAAATTTAATATTAATTAATAGATTGGGAATTCGAAGCTGGTCTCAACAACTACAACCATGAAAACATTGTCCTTCCTATAAGGAAGGAAAGCAGCCATCTGTACTTGATCGAGCTTACATCTGATTCCACATCCATAGTTGGTTTTCAACCTGTCTCTGAAATAGCAAAACAACCCATTCAATTCAAGGGCAATTAGGGATGAGCAGCAATTGCTATCGTGTTTACACCACCAACATTGCAAGAAAAGATAAAGGAAAGTTGATGCATTAATTATTATCATTATTAAGTATGATCCATTAATTACTTTTGTGTGTGATCTACCACCTCCTGAAGTGGGGTCAGAGTCAGGGGCAGGAATAGGAACAGAAATTCTGAGCCAAATTGCTGCTTCTGGCTCAGGTCCATGATCTTGCTCTGACCTGAGCATGGTGGGATCCCTCGAGAACTAAGCCCTGAGGTTTGGGCTCTGATGTACCCCCTGGTAGTGGGGCCTTTAGTGCCTGAATTTCAGGTGATGACATTTCATTTAAAAAAAATGATGAAGTAACACAGACCACTGGATAATGCCTTTCATCATCAGCTCTCATAATCTGTCCCATTAAATTTGTCTCATTATAATCCAGTTTCTGTTGATATAATCAAAATAAAGTTTTGTCTGTTCTGCAATTAACCCAAAAAATCCACAATCTTTTGTTTTCTTATTGCCATTAAAAAAGTCTCTCTGGAAATCAAAACATGTATGAAATAATCACAGAACATCATTCAACCTCCAAAAACACTATTCTGAAAATAACTGATTCATGGTCCATTATTGTCTCGAATGCAAAAGAGCAAATTACTGGATAATATTAGGAACACGATCAAGCCAGAATCTATACTGTGTGTGCTGTCATGTTGTTTTATAACAAAAAATTAAATACTTGTCACGTACCTGTCATGTGTTCAAAGGATCTAACATTTCACAATCGTCAACTCTGGCAAAGATGCTGTTTCCATTGAAATTCTATGAAAAGATATGTCATTTAAAAAATCATTTAAAGCAGTAGTATATATTACTTCCAATATACTTGCACCATATTAGTTTCAAATACTGTGATAAGCAAAATATTTTTGCTGGGTCTTGAGCTTATAATTGGAAGTTGCATGTGTAAACCATTTCAATATTTTGTATGGTTGGCTTACACTTTAGTAATTCAATTGACATCAGCTGAAGAAAATCATGAATAATTGGATTGCAAAATATCATATCGATTATACAAGATAATTGACAAAAGCTTTTGTTCTGTATGAAATTATTGCAGAAAAACCAGTACAGAGTTTATACTGGTTTTTGCTAAATGTGACAGAGTTGTAGTGTAACTCACTGAAAGAAATTACTTTTGCCTTTTACCTCTAACAATGGATGTAGCTAGTTTCTGGTCTTAATCACTTTTTAATTGCCTCTAGGAATAACAAAATCCTGGGACGAAAACACTCACCTAACTAAACAATTCAATGTTCCTAACCATTATGAAGGAAATTCTCAAATAATTGTAATTGGACAAATAAATTTCAATGAATGCCCAGAGGATTATTTTGATGGAGTAGAGGGAAGGACAATGGTTTGCTGGATTTCACTAGAATTCATCAGGTAAATTCTCCTTGGACCATGCTAGTAACATATTGAGTTTATAATTGAAATTGAAATTTCAATTATGCCTGTATTTTCCAGGAGTGACCTATGATAGATTAGATTAGAATCCCAACAGTGTGGAAACTGGCCCTTCAGCCCAATAAGTCCACACTGACCCTCCAAAGAGTAATCCACCCATTCCCCTGACGAATGCACCTAACACTATGGGCAATTTAGCATGGCCAATTCACCTGGCCTGCACATCTTTGGACTGTGGGAGGAAACCAGAGCACCTGGAGGAAACCCATGCAGACACAGGGGGAGAATGTTCAAATCCACACAGTCGCCTGAGGCAGGAACTGAACCCGGGCCCCTGGTGTTGTGAGGCCGCAATGCTAACCACTGACACACCGTGCCATCCCACTAGCATAATTACATTGTGGCATCCAATGGTTGTGAAAATCTTTGACAACATTTTTATGTCCATTGGCAGTCATGTCACCGCGCTGAGCATTAGTAAGTAGGAAGAAAGATTATTTACAGATTGTGGCCAAGAACAAAAATCTAGGAAGAGCCTAAGAAGCAACAAGTCTGAGGCAATCAAACATCAATTAAATAATTCTCAATTTGAATTCTGCCAATAAATAATGCTAGGAGAAAATGAGGATCGCAGATTCTGGAGATCAGAGTCGAAGAGTGCAGTGTTGGAAAGGCACAGCTGGTCAGGCAGCATCCGAAGAGCAGGATGCTGCCTGACTGCCTGTGCTTTCCTATCACCATACTTATTTACTCTGATCTCTAGCATCTGTAGTTCCACCTTTTTCCTCCTCCATCACACAACAGTCTATTCTCAACCCCTGTTATACTGTGACTTCAATACAAAAAATGCATTTTTAAAAGTGCACTGAAGTACCTCACCAAATGAACTCTAGAAGCACTTCACAAAGTCGAACAACCTCTAAGACTGAACGTATGTATTCATCATAGGCATATAACCCTCTTATAGTCACAGACTATCTTGACTTGAAATACAGTGACCTGAGTCAAAATGTCTAAGTGCTCACCTCATTTTCAACTTCCACACTTTACAGGTGTTAGGACACAAAATTGAGTACAGTTTGGAATATGACTTCTGTCCTTCATTTTTCTTACATACCCCCATCCTCTCCCACTATGTCTTGTTGCCTTTGGTCCTTTTCTACTTTTCAAACCTTAATTTATACTTATTTTGCACCTCTATCTCTTCTTTACCGTCATTAGCACTCCCTTTGTATTTTGCCCTGGGCACTCACAATCTGTTCCACTTGCGACACCTGCCCTTCTGTCAACAACATAAAGACCACCATTTCCTTCTCCTTTTATTCCAAAGTGGAGTCAGATAAGACTCAAAATATTAATTCTGTTTCTCTTTCCAGAGATGCTGCCAGAATGTGAGGTGCTGCATTTTGGGAAAGCAAGTCTTAACAGGACTTGTACACTTAATGGTAATGTCCTTGGGAGCGTTGCTGAACAAAATGACCTTGGAGTGCAGGTTCATAGCTCCTTGAAAGGAGAGATGCAGATACATAAGATAATGAAGAAGGTATTTGGTACGTTTTCCTTTATTGGTCAGAGCATTCAGTATAGGGGTTGAGAGGTCATATTGCAGCTATATAGGATGTTAGGCCACCTTTGGAATATTCGAGTAAAAAGTGAGGTCTGCAGATGCTGGAGATCAGAGCTGAACATCCAAGGAGCAGGAAATTCGACGTTTCGGGCATAATTCCTGATGAAGGGCTTATGCCCAAAACGTCGAATTTCCTGCTCCTTGGATGCTGCCTGACCTGCTACGCTTTAACCAGCAACACATTTTCAGCACCTTTGGAATATTGCATGCAATTCTGATTAGGTTCCCTACAGGAAACAAGCCCTTCAGCCCAACAAGTCCACACCAACTCTCTGAAGATTAACCCACCCAGACCCATTCCCCAGCATTTACCCCTCACTAATGCTCTAACACTATAGACAATTTAGCATGGCCAATCCACCTAACATGCACATCTTTGGATTGTGGGTGGAAACCGAAGCACCCAAAGGAAACCCGCACAGACACGGGGAGAATGTGCAAACTCCACACAGTCATCCGAAGCAGGAATCAAACCCGGCAACCTGGCGCTGTGAGGCAGCAGTGCCACTAAGGGTTCAGAAAAAATTTACAAGAATGTTATCAGGGTTGGAAGGATTGAGCTATAGGGAGAGGCTGAATAGGCTGGGGCTGTTTTTCCTGGAACATCAGAGGCTAAGGGGTGACCTTATAGAGGTTTATAAAATCATGAGGGGCATGGATAGGATAAATAGACAAAGTCTCTTCCCTGGGATGGGGGAGTCCAGAACTAGAGGGTATAGGTTTAGGGTGAGAGGGGAACGATATAAAAGGGACCTAAGGGGCAACTTAGGAATGAACTGCCTGAGTAAATGGTGCAGGCTGATACAATTGCGACATTTAAAAGGCATCTGGATGGGTTTTGAATAGGAAGGGTTTGGAGGGATATGGGCCAAAAGTTGGCAAATGGGACTAGATTGGGTTGGGATATCTGGTCAGCATGGACGAGTTGGACCGAAGGGTCTCTTTCCATGCTGCACATCTCTATGACTCTATGACTTGCTAGTTTCTTCAGGGAGTTCTGTTCGTACTTCAGATTTCCAGTATCCACAGTAGTTTATTTTCAAATTGCTTTGCATTCCAAGAGGAGGTCCATCCTATTTTTTCAGAGGTTGGTTTATAAGTATAGCATTCTTAGTGTTACTCAAAGCCTGGAAAGATCATGTGGAGAATGGACCCAGCAGTGCGGGCTTCTGGCGGAGGTGTTGGAGATGATTTTGGGTTCCTGGTGACTTGTAGTGCTGGCTCATTGCCGCTGCTGCTGTGGAGGTGAGTTTGGGCTCCTGGCGGCACCTGCTTCCAGCGCAGATTCAGGGAGATGACAGCAAAGGTGAGTTTGGGTCCAGTATGAGACCTGACAGCTTCAGCAGCAGCTGCTTGGACCCAAAGTGGACTCATGGTGAGAGCGGAGTTGAGTTTTGGTCAGTGCAGTCCCCAGCAGCATCAGTTGCTTATGCATGGCGAGCTTCAGCGTGGACTTATCATGGTGAGGGCATCGGTGGAGGTGAGATGGCACCAAACAGTGGCAACTTTCATTCCAACAATGACAAGAAGGGAACTTGTGCCTGACCACCAGGCCCATTGCCCATAATGGAGCACTTTACAAGAAGGACTGTGGAGTTGGGCACTTTCTTTACTTCTTCATTTTTTCCACCTTTGTATTCTATGTTTGGTTCATTTTCTGTGTTTTAAAATGGTCCCAGAGAGTGGCGATACTATACAACATTTTTCACTGTATTTTCTAATAAAATAGATGTGACAATAAATAAATCAAATCAAATGAAATCAAATGAAAAGAATTCAATTGTTTATTCTTTGAAATCATTTTAAATATTTTATTATGCATTAATAGAGAGAAAGAAAAAAACAATTTTTTATCCACACGAACATCAATTATATATATAGGCAGTCCCTGGATTGCAAATTGGTTCTTCAGTGTATTTGCAAGTCAATTTGTACATAAGTCGGAACACAATACAGTCCAAGATAATATAATATATAGTGTAAATATAAGTATGACAAAATGTTCACATGCTGAATCTTTAAAATTAATACGAATGCACCCCTGCATGGGTACAAACTTTCAAAAGTCAGACATTTGTAAATTGGGGACCAACCACATATTGTTCTTTAGTATTGTTTGAATACCCAATCTACCAGAGGGAACACTGTACATAGTTACCTGTGCAGTATAGTAGGCTGAATGTAAGTGAAGACTTTGTAATGTCTAACAGTTGAAGGAAAGCCAGATGTTTCATATCTTTTCTACTGATGAATGCTTAGAAGCTAAAACCTATTCATTTTAAATTAATTTTCTTGCAGGCAACCAATAGCATATTAACTTCTTTCTTGTGTTGTCAGGGTGATTGACAGGTTAGAATAAAATAGCAGTGAGATCTTTATTAAACAGTAGAAGGCACTGATACTTTTTTTGTGGACTGTAATTTGTTAGTGGGAGTAAAGTTAAATGAATCCAACAATCAAATCAATTGTAATATCATGATTCTGAAAAGAAAACTGCTAACATTACCTGATAATAACAACAATCCTTTGTTTTGTTTCTAGCAGTAAAATAAAGAGGAATTAATTTAACAATTTTAAAACATATTGTGAACTGAAAACATTTCTCCCCCAAAATATGCATTCTATTGAAGCCTAAAACTGAGCAATTCAATTTTACTTGGGTTCAAGAACGATTGACACAACTGAATTCAGCAACCTGCAGCCTGTTTGGGAACAATTGGTTAAATCTCCCCGACATATTATCAGCTGGAAGTGAACATATAAAGACATCCAAAGTAAGATTACATTTTCAGAACTCACCAATTATAGTTTATAGAAAAGGAATGATAATGAGATGCCATTATTACCTATGAAAGTCCTAACTGCCCAGAACCTGTCCACCATCCACAAGGCATAAGTCAGCAGTGTAATGGGATACTCCCCACTTGCTTAGATGAGTGTAGCTCCAACAACATTCAGTAAGCTTGACAAATACACAACAAAAGTAGTCAACTTGATTGGCACCACATCCATATAATTCAGATTTCCACCACTGGCAATCAGTGGCTGTAACAGCAGTGTGTACCATCTACAAGATGCACAGAAGAAATTTACCATAGTGCTTAGACAGCGCTTTCCAAATTTATGGTCACTACCACCCAGAAGAGCAAAGGCAACAAATACATCGAACACTCCACCTAAAAGTTTCCCTCCAATCCATTCACCACCTTGACTTGGAAATATATTACTATTCTGCTGTGTCATGCGGTCAAAATCCTGGAATTTCCTCCCTGAGAGTATTGTGTGTGTACTCATCCCAATGGGCTGCAGCAGTTCAAGAAGGCACCTCAGCACCACCTTCTCAAGGCTGTTGGATACAAGCAACAATGTATCCATGCAGTGAAGCCAAAATCACATGAATGAATGAAAAACTTTGGAAAGGAGTCTGAATCCTGTTTGGAAAATGGTTTGAGAGAAACTAGTTGCATTTTACAACAGAGTTCCAGACATTGACAAAGGGAATTTCACTAGGGAATAGCGCGATGCCTATTAATGGAGTTTATTGCTCATCATTACCCTCACTAACACGGAATTTCCCCTCATTAATATGCAATATCACCCGTTTCAAATTAAATGCTGAAAATCCCTGGCATGAAAGTTAGAGCAGGTGCCTGTCAACTTGTTTTTTTCGTATTTGTGATCCCAGGCAAAGCCTAAAGGCTAGTGTAAAGCTATCTGCTTTACCGTTTAGTGCTGACACAAAACCGAGCTGAAAATCATATTAGCAGACATCCGTCAAAGGAGTGGCTATCCTGCTGTATACTTTATTGTTGTGTCAATCCCACACTTGCACCATGTGCCAGCAGCAAATGCAACAAACACACAGCATGTGCAGCAAGCAAGCAATCATGTCTCAAAGTCTTAAGGGTGTAATCCTCACTGATGCTGAGGGTGGCACCCATCATAAGAGGGTGCCAGTACAGGATTTCAGGGGATGCTTCGATATCAGATAACAAGCTTGGACTCAAGTATCCAGCTCGGGTGGTCACAGTCATAAAGCCCATACTTGAACAGGGTGACAATTTGTAAGGTGTCATGACAAGATGAGGAGCTGTATATCAGCTCCCCTCTTTTTAACTTCCTCAGCTAGCTGCAATGCTGTTTCAATTCTCTTTTTATCACAGCTACAGCTCACTGCAATTAAAATACAGTTGGCGAGCTAACTGGAAGCAGAAAAGGAACCAATTTCAAGAATTTCTTATGTGAAAGGAAAAGCAATTTCATTACCTGCTAACTATGAGAAAAGTAATAAAGACAAAACATCAAACACACAAAGACAATTACAAATTTAGAAAGGGGAGAGTGTACATTACGAAAACAAAAATAAAATAATATACAGCTTAAAGTCCCTGGAGTATTCTTGAAGCATTAGGTTCTAACCTGAGACCATGGTTAAGTAAGGCTGTCCTTGATCAATGGCAGCTGTGAATATAGCAGATATTTTTGAATGTTTAGTGTTTCAATGTTTTCCTTCTGTTTGTATTATCACTGGGCACTTTGTCCTTTGAGAGAATGAGAGAGAGGTGAGAAACAGTCTTCTCTAGCTCCAGTTATAAATTTAGCTTTTCAGCTCTGCCAAAGCATTTACTTGAAATGTGGGTTATAGAATCATAGAGTCAGAGGGGTGTATAATACGGAAACAGATCAGTCGGTCCAACTCGTCGACCAGGATATCCTAAGTTAATTTAGTTCCACTTGCCAATGTTTGGCTCACATCCCTATAAATCCTTCCATTCACGTACCCATCCTGATGTCTTTTAGATGTTGGAATTGTACCAGCCTCCACCACTTCCTCTGGCAGCTCATTCCATACACATATCACACTCTGTATGAAAATGTTTCCCCTTCGGTCCCTTTCAAATCTTTTCCCTCTGACCTTAAACCTATGTACTCTGCTTTTGAACTCCCCTACCCTGGAAAAAAGACCTTGTCTATTCACCCTATGCATGCCCTTCATGATTTTATAAACCTCTACAAAGCCACCCTTCAGCCTCTGACACTCCAGGGAAAACACCCCAAAACCTGTGCAGCCTTTTGCTATAACTCAAACCCTCCAACTCTGGCAACAGTTTTGTGAACCTTTTTTTAAACCCTTTCAAGTTTTACAACATCTTTCCTATAGCAGGGAGACCAGAATTGAAAGCAGTATTCCAGAAGTGGCCTCACCAATGCCCTGTACAGAAGCAACATGATATCCCAACTCCTATACTCAATGCACTTACCAATAAAGGCAAGCATATCAAACACCTTCTTCACTAACTTGTCTATCTGCGACTCGATTTTCAAGGAACTATGAACCTACATTCCAAGATTACATCATTGCATTTACTTCTTTAAGCTGGATAATTGTAGATGAATATTGTTATCTCCAACATGTGAACTTTTCTTAAAGGTTGTAAAGCAGACAAGAGATACAGGTTTCTTCATGCTTGGCTGGTTTCTGTCTCTTTTAATAAAATGTTCATTTCAGTTCAGACTGGTTCTTGTTTACTGCTACCTGTGATCATTTTTAAATTAGTGTTTTTTTTTCCTTTTGTTACAATTTCACTCTATGAAATTTCTAGGTACTAACATCAGGTGACGAGAGTCAAAAGCAATAGTTCATATTTTATCACCATTGTGTCAAAAGCAACACCATCCCCAACACAGTCTAAAATTAGTCAGAGTGGGATTGCTAATTCAATAAGTAATAAATGTTCATATGTTTGAAGCACCAAAATACAGTTTTGGAGGTTAGTGTCTTTTCGCTTCAGTATTTGAAATACATCCAGAGCATCCAGGTTTATTTATGTTGATGCCTATTACATTAGCCATTAAACTTTCCTTGCTGTTGAGCAGTCTGTTCAACTGATGTTATGCAAAGCTAGTAGCTGGAATTGTCTTTTACAAAGACATACAATAATTGCTTATGAAAGGTTAATTAGCCTGTGGTGGGTTCTTAAATGCTGGAGTGCAGCGGCAGAAAACTGAACCTGACAAAAACAGAGAAAATCAAGACAGATGAAGAAAGGTGTTGCATATTATTCTTGGTAAAACAATTCCCTTCAAACAAGCAATGCTGACTTGGGGAAATCATATGAAAGTGAGACTGCTCTGTGCAGCACAAAGCCTTCACGTGCACTGCATTCCTGAGCTGCGGTCTCATGGGAAAACCACCTGATTGATTGAACCTGATACATTAACAGATTGGCAACATCATCTGGGAAGTGGAGTTGGATTGATTCCAATGTTAACACTGACAAAGAAGGTACATTTGAAACAAATGCACAGCCTATCACAAACTTGTGTCAGGCAGTCATGTGCTGAAACATATCAGGACCATGTTTTATTTTGCACAAATCTTAATGGTAAACTCCTGTGCTTGAAAAAGATTTGTTATATATTCCATTTTAGATTAAAAGCATAGGTTCGAGCTCACTCGACATCGAATGCTACGTGCTGTATATTAGATTAGTTGAGCTTGTTGTCAGAGGGGAACGTGTAGGAAATAGATTACCTTTCTGTCCAAAAGCTGCTTAATTATTCGCAAATAATAATTTTGTTTCTAAAAACGTAAAAATAAAACATCTGTTTTGTGTCCAGCCTGCTGGGTACCATTTGTGTGTTTGGAGTAGAGTTAAGTGCAATTTTTGAAAATATCACAAAAAAAGATAAACATTACAGTGATATGATTACCTAACTCCATGAGGCAATGTTTCAGAATCTTAGTTGTCTTATTATTCTAGGTTAGGAAAGTTACCCAGGTGAATCTGTATCTTTTCACACTTTTACCCTACTTGTTTCCAATAATTATTGATTTTCATCAAAAGTTTCCAAACAAAAAAGGCTAATAACCCCATATTTTTAGAATGGTGGTTTGTGTCTCAGTTATATTCAAACCGCAAAAGATCTTCTGGTACTTCTGTGCTTACCAGTTTTTCTTTAAAGAGCTGATTTTAAATTGTATGAGTCCATCTGAATTTGACTGTCTTAAAACACCAAACGTGTTTGCTAGCTTGCTGAGACAAAAGCTCATTATTCCCTTCTTCTGAATTTATCAACCAGAAACACATGACGTGAGAACTCAGTAAAGCCAGCGCAGGTCACTGCACTTTTGGATTGATTTAATTTTATAAAATTATGTTTGCCTTCTGGATTTGGAACAGGAATCTAGCAACGTGTTGTCAGAATCATCAAGAACAGATTTAAAACATGCATTTTGTTTCCTCATCATTCAGCTGCATTTACTAATCAGTTCCATGCAGATGAAATTTTGAAAAATCATCAGTTTCAGCCATTATTATCATTAAGTATTTGCAGCTAAACTCCTTCTCTTAACATATTGATTCTGCATAAAAATTATTTGGACGCAATTGTATTGTAACTTTATTCTACTTGTTAAGCACAAGCCACCCATACGATAAAATCTTGTCTTCAGTATATAAACAATTTATTCACTTACAAGTGGCCACCGCAGAATCAGGGATCAGAGAAACTAATTTTCAAAAAGTACTATAAAAATTTATCCTGACACGCAGTGGTGCTTAGATTTCGTAAAAGAAGTACGAAAATCTTAAAGATGGATTAATGCCATATTACTGACAGGACTGCGAGCAAGTTTTCCAAAATGTATGCAGTTGATTCCAAAACAATTTTAAAAATGTGAAAGACAAAGGGGAGGGGAAATTAAGTTACAAATCATTTTTCACCTCTTAAGCAAAGGACAGGAAGGAATTGCTTTACTTATTTCCATTTCCATCCAATCCCTTACTGGGTTAAAGAACCTACAGCAAAAATTCCTTTAAGATAGAATATAGGGTTTATCAACAAGACATTAAAAATGCAAGGAGAATGTTTTGCCACCCTGTCCCCACAAATTCGGGACTGAAGGGCTTTTGCCCGAAACGAAGATTTTCCTGCTCCTTGGATGCTGCCTGACCTGCTGTGATTTTCCAGCACCACTCTAATCTAAACAGTATTCAAAATAGCCTAACCAATGTCCTGTACAGCCACAACATGACCTCCCAACTCTTATACTCAATGCACTGACCAATAAAGGAAAGCATACCAAATGCCTTCTTCACTATCCTATCTACCTGCAACTCTACTTTCAAGGAACTATAAACCTATATTCCAAGGTCTCTTTGTTCAGCAACACTCCCTAGGACCTTACCATTGAGCTCATTTTAACATAATGGGTTTTGATGTTATCCTCAGCCTAGAACTGACTCGTCTCCAGTTCCTCCATATTAGTTTTAACTAGCATGCATTTACAATACTGAGGTTTCAGATGTTTCTTGAAATATCATCCTGTGATCAGCCTCAGAGATTTTGTGAGTTCAGCAACATTGTTCATTTTTAAAATAAATTGAATTTAAACATAACAATATAGAAGAGAATGCAGTTTTCTTTGAGATACCTCTTCATGTCCTCTGGCCATGTCATTTGCCTAAATGAAATGCATTGCTTTCAGAGGCACATGTCAGAATTTGTTCTAGTTCTGGTTTTTGATGTAGACATGCAAACGGAGTATTCTGATAATGAGAAAGGGATCTTGGAATATTAAAAAAAAATCCTTGCTGTCTTCTGAAAAGCTTGGGCTCAATTCTGCCATTGAGCAAATGTCTGAATGGAGTCTGCACATTGTCCTGGTGTCTGCATGGGTTTCCTCTGGGTGCTCCAGTTTTCTCCCACAGTCCAAAGATGTGCAGTTTAAGTGGATTGGCCATGCCAAATTGCCCTTGGTCTCCAGGAATGTGCAACTTTGGTGGACTAGCCAGGGGAAATGCAGTGTTACAGGAGTAGAGTAAGGGGAATGGGTCTGGGTGGAATGCTCTTTGAAGAGTTGGTATGGACTTAATGGGCCAAATGGCCTACTTCCACACTGTAGGGATTCTATGATTCTATGACATTTTTTTAACCAAGGTTGCTTAGAAAATTAAATAATGGCAAAGCTGAACTGGCAGGTAAAGCAACCTTTTGCTTGAACTCTTGTTGAATGTTTACAGGTGGTGCTGCTGCATGATGTTGTTGTGAGGAGGATGCCCTTCTGTCCTTCTTCATGACACCATCCACAAAGATTGGCATTGAAAAATCTCTGATTAGAATCAAGATTAGAGTGGTGCTGGTGATGCACAGCAAGTCAGGCAATATCCAAGGAGCAGGAACGTCGATGTTTCGGACAGGAGCCCTTCATCAGGAATTGGAAAATCTCTGCAAGTTGGCAGAGATCAGATTGAGGCATTGACTGCCATCTTTGGCGATAGACGTTCCGACACAATGCTGTGCAGTAGCTGCAGGTGTCCTCACAGCAGATGGCAAAGCTATGAATCTGATTCCCCATTGAGCTGAAGCCTGTCATTTCCATTGTCATTCATTGATAGATATCTCAGAGTATGAGTATATGATTTGTGACTTCAATCAGACTATCTAGCTGTTTGTGCTTTATGCTGCTGTGACTTCCTTCACACAATGCTATTTTAATCTTATCATCCTGTTTGGAATGATTGCAAAGAATATCCAATATTGTGGTAAGCTACATAATGTTTGTACCATCTGGTTCCTCTATGGAACCTCTGCATATAATAATATTCTTTCAAAGAAGGGTGTGTGACCTCTATCTGTTGAAACACATGACATCTCTTGTCTCATATTTGGGTTGGCAAGAAAGAGGCTCATATATCTTTGCCACACTTCCTCATCACCTGAAGTCTCTGAAATCACATATTAAATCTGTCAGAAAGCTTCACAACTCCCCTTGTGTTCTTATCAGAGTTAGAAGATTGGTAGTCTTTCTCTGAACTTGTGTGTCTTAACTTGGATTGCCTTCATTGAGGGGTATAGTGTCTAGTTCTTTATGAAATTCTGGCACAATATCTGGTTCATTCAAATGTCTTTGGCAAATAGAAAAGAAGTGGAAATCAATGACAATCAGGTGGTATTGTTCGTGAAACATAAATAAATCCATCTCCCAGGGTCATTATGGCCGATTGCCTGCCCCTCTTCCACAGTTATGTCAGAGCCCAGGTGTCCCTGGAGGAGCACGCAGTGTCTACCAACACCCTTGAGATTTTCAGGGAAAGGTAGGCACTGCAGAGAGTGGAGTGCATTACTTCCACCTCCAACTCTATTTTGAATTGATCCCTGCCCTACCCCTCATTATTTGATCACGCAGCATTGCCCTCTGAGAAGGGCACTGCTTGTCACTGGCCAGTCGGGTGTTTCCCTTTCTTCCTGATGGTGGAAATTGAATAAAGATTTGTAACCTGTTGTCTTTCACTGTGTCTAACACCTACACGCACATAACATGGGTGCTGGGGCAAATATAAAGAAAAAATACCAGGATACAGGGACGGGTGGGTAGCTGGGGATCTGAAAAAAAATCCATCTGCCATTCGTGTGGACTTATCGGACCGAATGGCCTCTTTCCACATTCTAGGGATTCTATGATTCTATGGTCTGGATGGGAGTCAAGGTGAGATAACGGATTTCCCTTTGTTCATGGCTCCGCATACACCCAGCATTGCCAAATCATTTCATCTCTTGATTTTGATATCCCTGGTCATCACACAAATGGCTGAACTCATACTCATACTTTTGACATACTAATGTGGCCCTGGTGTATCTTCTCCAAAATGTGTGCCCAGAATCACCAGCCTCTCATCATATGCCAGCAAATTGCCAAGATTGCAAAGTGCATCCTGTGCTCAAAGCAGGTTTAAATTACCATTTCACGAGGACACTGCAGCGGCCAATCTTGCACACATCATTCGCAGATACGGTTGCATTCCGCATATTGTATCTGTGCATGATGGACTTCTTGAGCTTTTTTTGAGCTTCTTGGCTATTGTGCTCCAGTCAGAAGAGAAAGTTGCTCTGTCTCATTTATGAGGTTAATATCCTGGTGAAAAGATTGTAGCTGTCAATGAAAGTGTATCTGCTGGGCTTGTCCCATATATGTACCATTGCATAAGTGAATCTCATTATGAGATTCTTATGATTCCTGGAGACATTCTAGCACTTTTCTTCTAAGAAAGCTATGGGTTTATAGTCTGTCTCTATGGTCACTTCTAAACTGATGATATAATCTGAGAACTTTTCACAAGCCTAGGCACTGTGAGAGCCTCTTTTTCTATGACTTCATACCTTGCCTCAACTTCAAAAAATGATCAAGATGCATGATAAATGAGCTTGTAAAACCCATTTGGCTGTTCTTTAATAAGAACTGCTCCAGCACTGTAAGTGTAGAGTCTGCTGAATTAGTGATCGAGAGTGCAGGGTCATAATGCACCAAACTTTCTGGTAAAATCAGCATTTCCTTGTCCTTTGAAATGTCTGCTCTATCACACATTCTAACAACAAGTTTGGGTGTTCCCAGTCATTCATTAAAGGTCCACCAACTTGCACTGGGATGGGCAGAAATGTCGCCAGCTGAGGTATTATTGTACAAAATAATTGAAGATCCTAGACTGAAATATCAATTTGCAAATTCACAAATGGCTGTTAGCCTTGCAGTTCCAGCATTATGCCCTTGTTACTAACAATATGTCCAAAGAAACATGGATGTATATCCTTGTATAATTTAGCACTTTTCATGAAGCGTCAGGTCTTTTTCTGCTTGTCAAAGTGCAACAAGTAGGTTGTCATGGTGACTAATGCCAGAACTGCCATTATTTATTAAGAATCTCAACAGTGTGGAAACGGCCATTTGACCCATTGAGTCCACATCAACTTTGCGAAGAGCATCCTACCCAGACCCACCTCATCCCCATAATCCTATATTTCCCACGGCTAACCCATCTCATCTGTGTATTCTGGACACTATGGGCAATTTAGTATGGCCAATCCATCTAACCTGTATATCTTTGGACAGCGGGAGGAAACTGGACCACCCAGAGGAAACCTTCGGGGAGAATGTGCAAACTCCATACAGGCAGTCACCCGAGGGTAGAATCGAGACTGGGTCCCTAGTGCTGTGAGGCAGCAGTGCTAGCCACTGAGTCATCATGCTGCCCCATACATGGCTTAGATAAAGGGACTTATCAAATTATTGCAAAGTTGGTGATGACATTGACATAGGTACAAAAACAATGAAAACAGACAATCCCAACAGGTCTGGCAGCTTCTGTGGAGAAAAAAACAGAGGTAACATTTGAAAGTTCAATGTTTGGAAGCAAGTTGTGCAGTGGATACAAAGAGCTTACAAAAAGATATAAATAAATTAGTGAATGGGGACAGATATGGCCAATGGGTGTAATGTGGTAAATGTGAAATTGTCCATTTGACAGGAAGAATAAAAAAGAAGCATATTATCCAAATGTTGAGAGATTGTAGATCTCTTAGATTCAGAGGGTACTGAGTGTCCTTGTGCATGAATCACAAAAAGTTGGGATGCAAATACAACAAATCATTAGAAAAGCTAATAGAATGTTATCATTAATCATGCAGGGAATTGAATACAAAAGTAGGGAGGTTGTGCTTCACTTATACATAACAGTGGTGAGACCACCTCTGAAGTACTGTGTACTGTATTGATCATTTTATTTAAGGAAGGGTGTAAACGTGTTGGAAACAGTTAGAGGAGATTTACTGGACTAATACTTCAAAAGGGAGGGTTGGCTTATGAGGAAAGATTGAACAGACAACGCTTATATCTGCTGGAACTTAGAAGAGTAAGAGGTGCTTTCATCGAAACACGTAAAGTGACTGGTCTTAAGAAATGAATGTGAAGAAGATGCTTCTTCTTATGGCGGAATGTAGAACTCAGGGTCACTCGTTTATAAGACAGATTAGGCAGATTTTTTTTCTCCTGAAAGGTCGTGTGTAGTTGGAACTTTCTTTCTGAAATAGCAGTGGAAGCAGGGTCCTTGAATATTTTTCGTGTTGAAAGGGTCTCAGGGATAAATGTGAATGTGAAATTGAGATTTAAACCAGAATAAACCATGTTCTTCATGAATAGCAGAGCAGACATAAAGGGCTGAATGGCCTACTCCTGATTCATATGTTCATGACATGTTCCTGGAGAATTAAGTAGAAACTTTGGCATAGTTCTCTGGTAAAAATTATACCTCATAGTATATCTGCTTAGAAGTCAAGTTTCTTCATCCTGTCAGATATAAAGTGGTTCAATTATTTCTCTGTCCTTATGTTTAATTTTGCTGTGATCAGAAGTTTAACTTTTAAACACATTCTTCCTAGGCCTTGTCATTAGATTGAAGAATGTTTTAACTTGATCTGTTTTCATTATTTCAATTTATTCGATAGTGCACAAACACTTGCATTGGTGGTTAGTTTTAACTCAGTAGAGTATCCCTTTATACAAGATTGACTGATCAGTAGTTACTATCTATGTCAGAGAATTTATCCAAGAATGTTGAAATTCTATGCTTGAGCTCTCATACTTGAATCTAATTTCATCTCAAATTTAGTTGTCATCTAATTTCATTATTTGCAGGTTTAGAATCGTAACATTATTTTTACAATGAACATGTTTACCATGTCTGTGTTTCTCATTTAGCTCCTCCTAAATCAATCCTCTCTCTTACATGGCTCGTTCCATCAAATCTGATGCATTTGACAATGGTGGTTGCAATGCTTTTAGTACTTTTTAATAGTCTTTTGCTTTGACAAACACTCTAGTTTTACACTTGCATACCAAGCAGAAATGCTTGACATCATCCCACAGCACCTTGGCTTCACCTTACACTACTATCCAATTTGGCTTCCAGACCATGGACTGCCCCGTGATTTGTACCACCTTCATTGACTTTAAGTAAATTCTGGCATTGCCTCTTCCATTATACCAATGATTATGCAATTGGGGATTCGTACGTCCCTTAAATCTCCACATAGACAATTGCTGATTTATTCAGGTGGTTAATGAAGGAATCAATGAACACTCTTGGACACTGTCTCCATCTTCCAGATCTAACCTAATGCTTCACTTTTTTTTCAAATATTTAAATATGTTTTCGAAGCTTTCAAGACTTAATTGTAAGAAGCTAACGTATCATTGACCCCTTGTCTGCCAGAAGTTCAGCTACTTTGGTTCTGCTAGCATAAAACCAGAGCACTGAATAAGCTTTTTTTTTAATGTAAGCCTGCAGCTGTTACATACCTCATCAATCATTTTCTTCAATTGTCCCCATATGTGCATTTGCTGCAAGACGTGTATTTCCAGAAGAGACTCTGGGTGTGGTAGAGGTGCATCTACTCTCCTGCTTGCTTGAAGCTCTGTTGCTTTACTGTTCTACACCTGGTTTAAAAATCTTAACTTGCTCCAAGATTGCAACAGTTGCTAACTGGTGAATTGAAGATTGCTTCTGTTTCTCCGTTAATCTATAGACAGAGCTTTGCTATGGTTTTCCATGGCTATAGCCTTTCCTTTAGTTCTGGCTGCTTTTGGGATCTTCTCAGTAAGTCTGTGATTACACAGGATTTCACCTTGCTGCCATCATGTTTACTCTTTGCATTAATATTATTGTCTTTTGTTGTCTTTTAGCTAATTCTGCAAAAGTTGGGTACATTTCAACTTGTTATATAAAGTTAAAGTCATCGATCCACAATAGGTCAGAACGCATGAGATTTTTCACTAGCATCTTTGAGATCTTTTAGTCACATGATGATACATCACCATGCTGTCTTATTCCCTTATGCCCAACTCTGGTATTGATTGATGTCTTTTGTTAGTCTTCATCTTCCAACAGAGTGCTCTGTTTGTATTGGGAAAGCATGGATTGATTCATAGAGTCATAGAGCTGTACAATATGGAAACAGACCCTTCGGCCACACTTGCCCATGCTTACCAGATATCCGAAATTAATCTAGTCACATTTGCCAGCATTTGGCTCATATCCCTCTGAACCCTTCCTATTCATATGCCCATCCAGATGCCTTTGAATTGCTGTAATTGCACCAGGTTCCACCACTTCTTCTGGAATCTCATTTCATACATGCACCACTCTTTGCGTGAAAACATTACCCCTTAGATCCCCTTTTAAATCTCCACCTCCCCCCACCACCACCTCACCTTAAACCTTTGCTCTCTAGCTTTGGACTTCGCTACCCTAAGGAAAAGGCCTTGGCTATTCACCCTATCCATGCCCCCCATGATTTTATAAACTTCTATAATAATAGAAGGTAAAAAGAAAACTACCTGTGGATTAATGACCTCAAAAAGCTCCTCAGAAGATATGGTAGCAGAAAAGCAATAAACAAAATTGTTCAGAAATTATTTCAAGTTTCTTACTAGGACAAATAAATTAATATAATGAACAGTTAATTCCAATGCCCAGCAAAAATAAAATCTATTTTGTATCATCACACATTTTTGGGTTAATAGTTAGACAGTTGATTATCAATCCTTGGAACTACATTATGGAAGACTTTTTCTGTGGCCAACAGATCAAGTCTGGTGTTTCAACTCAAGTTTCTTGCTCAGAGCCACAAAAAGTCTCACAGAAGAATCATTGAGAGATTTGTATACTTGAACACCTGAGGGAAGATTGCCATGATGAATCATCTAAAGACTCTTAGAGCTCATTTTAACTTTTTATAATTGATTTGGAATGAGTTAAAATCTTACAACTTGGCATCTGCTTCCATAACTGCATGAATAACATCTTTCAACTGCTTTCTTCTAACCCCATTCTTCTTTGGTGGCTTTGCTTCATTTGATCATCCCTTTGACTTGAATGAGGCAGCAACGATTTGCATTTTTCCACAGATTAGGTCAGAGACTCAGAGAGTCACAGAGATGTACAGCACAGAAACAGACCCTTCGGTCCAACTCATCCATGCCGATCAGATATCCCAACCTAATCTAGTCCCATCTGCCAGTACCTGGCCCATGTCTCTCCAAACCCCTCCTATTCATATACCCATCCAGATGCCTCTTAAATGTTCCAATTGTACCAGCCTCCACCACTTCCTCTGGCAGCTTATTCCACACACGTACTACCCCCTGCGTGAAAAAGGTGCCCATTAGGTCTCTTTTATATCTTTCCTCTCTCACCCTAAACCTATGCAGTCTAGTTCTGGACTCCCCCACCCCAGAGAAGACTTTGTCTATTTATCTTATCCATGCCCCTCATGCTTTTGTAAACCACTATAAGGTCACCCCACAGCCTCCAATACTCCA
Organism: Hemiscyllium ocellatum; assembly: GCF_020745735.1. Lineage (NCBI taxonomy): Eukaryota > Metazoa > Chordata > Chondrichthyes > Orectolobiformes > Hemiscylliidae > Hemiscyllium > Hemiscyllium ocellatum. The sequence goes on from NC_083429.1 coordinate 35,328,336, forward strand.
GAGGAAACAGCCCAAGCCTATTCAACCTCTCCCTATAGCTCAAATCCTCCAACTCTGGCAACATCCTTGTAAATAAAGATGTTATGAAACTTGAAAGGGTGGATGTCTTGAAATGCATAAAAGTGGATATATCCCCAGAACCTGATCAGGTGTATCCACTTTCAAGGAGCTATGAACTTGCACTCCAAGATCTCCTTGTTCGGCAACACACCCTTGGACCTTACCATTAAGTGTATAAGTCCTGCAAGATTTGCTTTTCCAAAATGCAGCACCTCACATTTATCTAAATTAAACTCCATGTGCCACTTCTCAGCCCATTGGCCCATCTGATCAAGATCCTGTTGTAATCTGACATAACCTTCTTCGCTGTCCACTACAACTCCAATTTTGGTGTCATTTGCAAACTTACTAACTATACCTCTTATGCTCACACCTAAATCATTTATATAAATGATGAAAAGTAGGACCCAGCACCGATCCTTGTGGCACTCCACTGGTCACAGGCCTATAGGCTGAAAAGCAACCCTCCACTACCACCCTCTGTCTTCTACCTTTGAGACAGTTCTGTATCCAAATGGCTAGTTCTCCCTATATTCCATGAGATCTAACCTTGCTGATCAGTCTCCCATGGGGAACCTTGTCAAACGCCTTACTGAAGTCCAAATAGATCACATCTACCGTTCTGCCCTCTTTGTTACTTCTTCAAAAATCTCTTTATTACTTCTTCAAAAAACTCAATCAAGTTTGTGAGACATGATTTCCCAAGCACAAAGCCATGTTGACTTTCTCTAATCAGTCCTTGCTTTTCCAAATACACGTACATCCTGTCCCACAGGATTCCATCTCACAACTTGCCCACCACTGACGTCAGGCTCACTGGTCTATAACTCCCTGGCTTGTCCTTACCACTCTTCTTAAACAGTGGCACCACGTTATCCAACCTCTGGTCTTCTGGCACCTCACCTGTGACTATCGATGATATAAATATCTCAGTAAAAGGCCCAGCAATCACTTTCCTAGCTTCTCGCAGAGTTATAGGATACACCTGATCAGGTTCTGGGGATTTATCCACGCTTATGCATTTCAAGACATCCAGCACTTCCTCCTCTGTAATATGGACATTTTTCAATCTTCATCATGTAGAATCCATTTCTGTTGCAAAACATTAAGATACTAAAGATGCTTCAAAATGAATGCAGCATTTTTCATAGTATTTGCACAACATAAAGTTGCTTTCTTTCCAAAAAAGATGTGAGTATTCCACCCAAGTGAATTAATTAGACAGGAGGGAAGTGTTCTTTAATTAGCAAAAATAGCTGGATGACATTGTCAGTGGAAAACCCAAAGGATCTATATCTTGAGAGATAAGCTAAGTTGGCTTGGATTCAGAAATTAAAGCTCAAAAAATGACTCCAAAGCATAAATGAAAATTATCAAGTCCCAGAACTAATGGCATCTACTGACCCTCTCCTCCTCAGCATGATGCACTGTGGTACTTTTTTTTCCAGTTGGAACATTAGTATTAAAATTAGTTCATAAATCCAGCAACTACAAGATTTTACCAATTGCAATTACAGGAAAATAAACTGATAACTGACTGCTGTGATTTGATTTGGGACTCTTAACATTTTTAAAAATCCAAATTAATTTAAGTTATTTAATTAATTTAAATAATCCTTTAATTAACCAGTAGAACTATTGATCTAGTTTACTTTCTTTCCTCCAAGTATTCTCTTATAAGACACATCAATCTTGAAGTTATTAATTTATATGGGAATGATCCATAAATATGTCACAGTCGTTCTCTGCAACTATTCTCAGAAGTAAAGCTTTCATTTGCTGTCTTTTGACTGTGCGTGCCTCAGTCCCTTGTTCTGGTTATTTTCCAATACCTCCAAACTACTATGCTAGTCACTTTCTTTTGCAATAAACACTGTAAGGTCACTGTAGTTTCTTCCACTAGTTTAAAACTAGGCAATATTCTGAGTCCCTCACAATACTTAAACTGAAATTAAGCCCCAATCACCTGCCAGCAATCAATGGTGATGTTACTTTGCATTTGGCACCAGGCTGTCATTTATCTTGGTGAACTTCTCTCAGTGAGTTGCTTTCACATAAGGCCCAAACTGCAACTAAAAATCTCTCCTTACAAATATCCAGATGAACTGAAATCAGGGAGCCCTCCTCAGCTCCACCCATCTCTATGATAAATAGCCTGCTCAGGTAAGTAAGGTCAGCTGCTATTTTGTATCTGTATTGCTTCTATTCTGACTATTGAAAAAACTATGGAGCAGACCAAACCCCCTCAAAATATATTAAGAAGATAGCCTATATCCCAACAGTTTCTTATTTTAAAGACAAGTGCCAGCCATTGCAATCCAGATGTATTTCAATTGGTCAAATTGCAAGTCTTGAAGCAAAACACACTTTATTCAGACAGAATAGTTAAATTAAAACAAAAGAAAGAAGAAATTGGAATAACTTTAACTGCATTGGAAAACTTTACATAAGAATAGATTATTTCACTATTAAACAGTAACTGTTCCAATATAGTGACATTCCACAAGCACACCATTGGCTAAGGCAAATGCAGTAAAATAAGGTGTTTCACACACAATTCTCCAGCCCAGGAGGAAAAACATCAAGAGAAAACTCTGAGAGAGAGAATAGCAGGGAGACCTGGTTTCAAGATCCTAATAACTGCTACTGAAAATCTCAAACTAAAAATCCTGGTTCTGTGTGAATTTGATTGCACCCATTCAGGCTGCTTTTATTGTTCCAAATTTAGAAAATAACTCCAAGGTCTCACAAGCTGTTTACTTTATGGGTTTTGAAACAGACTCTCCATATCTCTATCTCAACCTTGCTTCATTAAAAAAAGGATGAACTACACTCTTAAAGCCAAAGTATCATCACGCATGGATCATCTTATGAACTACCATTTGTTTAGATGTTCTGGCAATCTCTATAGTTCAACGTTTTAACAATCTAACTTTCTAACTGTTAGCATCTTAACATTTTAAGCATAATAGGTTCTGACAGGCTGCTTCTGTAAAATGTGGCAGAGAAGAAGGGTTCACCATTGTTAGGATGCAGTTGCAGTCAGGGTAGCTGACCTGAAAAAGAGGCGAGAGGCAGCCACAGTGATTGATAGTGCCAAGGTGGGCTGTTTAAAAAGCCCACGCTGGTGTTGTGGGACTCTACCTCAGCTTTAATAAAAACAGTGAAGTGGTCTTGTCCTCACAACCCCTCACTCCATTCACACACTCCCTGTGCCCAATTTATGATCCTTTATGACATATCCCCCTATGCAAAGCTTTGACCCCCATAAACTTCCTATGGCCCTTCAGGTCCCCATGTCAGGCTATTGGGGTTTCCATGCCAATTCATCTATTACAGGCTATGCAATTATATATAAGGTTATAGGGACACGAGAATATATAAAAGAAATCATTTATTCATTACTGTTCACCACTTTTAAAAAAATACCTTTTACAACAAGGCAACATCCCAATCTCTGAACATTCTAAAATATGCATAGCAGGAATTCCAAGCACTTAATATGTTTTAACATGGAGTAAAATAAGCATTGTAAATTTGATAGCAGAGACCAGGCAGCTCTCCATAAAGCAGGGGCTTAGGTAATTGCTCTCGGTGCCTGTATTCTTAGCCGAGAATGCATAATGAGACTTAGCTCATTACTGCACTTGGCACTAATCTTTGAAATGTAGGCATGACTCCAAGAAAATTGTGGAGGAGTTAGCCACACATATCTAAGCAATGGAAACCATCAAGCTAGGATTCCTTGGTGTAGACTAACTACTCAAACTAACCCACACAATTAAAAGACACCCCTGAAAATTGGAATCCTAAAATCAGGACACATTGTCATTTTTAAAAAGCTCTTGAGTCATTTAACTTGGCAAATTTGTAAGTCAAGATATCTGAATTTCAATTAAATACATCCAAAATAGGCGAGATTCTAAACACTTGAATACATTGTCATTGCAACACTTGGTACAACAGAAGAAGCAAATGGCCCTTTGCTGCTTGCAAGGCACAACACAGCACACACAAATAGATTTTTTGCTGAATATAAGGTCTGCAATTTCTTGCTACACAAGAACAACACAAATAAAAGGGATTCAGTAGAATTTGTATTCTGTGAAAATTGTTGTTGAATTGTTTGAACTATCATCCAGAAGGATGAATTATATGGATGTTGCTTTCACACATGGTGTCCAAACCTGTGAGCTATTTCCAATTAAATGCAGTACTTTTGTTTTAAAAAGAATGAATGTTGGTGGACTGCTTGCTTCTTTTGTAGCATACTTAATGCAAGATCCAGAGAACTGTGCACAATATTGATGACACAAGGGACAAAACTGCTTAGCTTGGGATTTGTTTCATTTTTATTTAAATTTATTTACCTTGGCTAGTGCACTTCATATTCTAAAGGATCCTGGAGAGAATGTGATGGGAATGTTAAGTGAAGCCACTTGTACCTCTGTAATAGATAATATCAAAGATAATATATAAAAATAAAATTATGACTTTTTTATAAATCAAAAAGCAACAAAATGCAAGATGACATGTTCAAAATACATAAAACACCTTTGTGCACAAACAAAACATAATGCTGTACTGGAACAATTATCATTACAATGAAGATGAAATGCTAAATAAAGCTGAAAAAACAACTTATGAATGCAAAACAAGTGAAGAAAGTTGATTCCACGCCTCGTTCTAACTTGATCTCTATAACCTTGTGAATGTTTATTTGCTATACTCCCTATTCCCAGTTTGGTCAGTGACTTAGCATAACCAACATCATTAAAAATACTTTGTAAAAGGAAATACAAACAGATCAACTATGCAAAAAGTGTGAAATTAAAACTTCTGTGTAAGAATCATGAAAGGAAATCTGCTTGACTCTAGAGGTCACCTCCAGCCACATTTGGAAAATACTTGCCAGAATGTCTCTGCCATTAAGCCTGAACTGAAATTATTTAGAGCAATGTAAATGTATGACCATTTTCTATCCAATCAGGACTCAAAGGTTTTCTTATTTTTTAAAAAAAGATAATGTGTATTGAAATAACAGTTCAAAATATTGCACTCCATATAGTTATGGCAATTCATGACAATATGCCCATAACAATAATAATAGTTGAGCAAATAATATTCAACAATCCATGTGTGACAGTGTGATTGGATTTCCCACAATGATTTATCATACTGTGGTGCTGGTTGAGCTTGTGAGAATTTAGGTTGAAAGGCAGGGAACATTTTTAAAACTGTTCAAGAAGATTGAATGGTTTCCATGGCTGCCTTTCATTTCAAATGTTCATGAGTTCTAAATATTTAAATATTTAAATACTACAACTTAATTTACAGCTAGTGCATGCCCTGTAGAATTGTGTGCTCTTACTTCTATCCTCATTATCTCATTTGTCTCACCCCTGCTGGCCTGTGAGTTACAATTAGATTTGCAGATTAACAGAATTAAAAGAACGAGAAAATAAGAAAGAAATGGATACAGAAATTTTTGACTCTGTTTGTTCGATTTAGCAAGGAAAATGGATCCCAGGTAGAAACATTATTCAGAAAGACTGGTTCTCACTTTCATTTTCTTTGATCACTTTAAATATTAAAATAATTTTCAGTTAACAGAAACACTTACGTGATAAGTAATACAAGTAAACACATTTGGTTTGGATGTGTCTTTTGTGGTAATAAATCACTACCCTGGATGAGTGAGACTGTCTGTATGTAATAGTGCTTCTGCTCAGCAGGAAAAATATTCAGGCATAAAATATGCTTCAGAATTCTTTCACTACAAAGTGGCTTTTTTGTGTTATGCACAAGCGGCATAGGTCAGACAATAGTGAATATTGGAATAGCATATTATTAAACAAATATTAACAGGCAGCAAGATGTGTTGAATGCAGGAGTGATTCGGCATAATGTTCATAGTATTAGACAATCCCACAATTAAAGTTTACTGATTCAGTTTTAATTTGTGCCTGATGCCTAATGATCATTTCAACGGGAGGAATATTTTATAGGATGGAATAGATTTTCTCTCCTAATGGACCATAAGGACTAGAGAAACGTTTCCATGGAGAAAGCTAAAAGTGAATGCTATTCAATGCTAACATTTGAAATCTGAGTTGACAAGCACAGCTTTATCACTGCATTTAAAAAGTCACACAATGGCCAATGCTTCATTCACATTGTTCAGCAATAGCCAGTGCAGCAGATTGTGAGAGCTTCACTAATACAATAACAAGATTACTAAAAGAAAATTGTCAAAACTGGTACAAATGAAGGTTATAGTCATGGACATTATATCCATGACACCAGAAACTTCACAATACATAATACTTTACCACCTCATTGATTTTAGTACCCATCAATTTAGTAAGTGCAACACTGTTGCAGGATGGCTGGTCAGAAGCTTATCAGTTTAGTTCCACTACATTATGGGTCTTGCCTTTATCTCTATAAGACAGAGGATGAAACCCTACCATGTTTTGGCTAAATAGCCGTCACCTCAAGCTTGGTGGTCTGATTGTCTCATGAGGCCGAAAAAATATTCTTGCTATTTCTTACTACACTCTGCTTTAATTGCCATTTGAACAAGAATCACATCCTTTCTCTCTGATCACAATATGCTCCATTCCTGGAGCAACGCGCCACTCACTAGTGATCACTGAATTGACCAGCATTCCTGGTGTTGCGGCCATATTTAAAGGCCCACTGGTTTTGTGGACAAGTACTGTCAGTCTGGACTTCCTGCGATTAGTCCCGGACAGAGGAATTTCCTGCCCCACTGTATAGGCCTGGCCCTGAAAGGCCGGTGGATGGGGTGGTGAACTTTCTCTCCCCTCCCCCAGGAACAACAACAGAGTTACGCCCTTGGATCACACCAACCTGGTATGAGTTTGCCACCCATATTGACTGCCAGCAATGTAAAAAGAAGGGCAATGTCCTTTACCAGTGTAAGTGCCAACATTTCTCTCCAACACCTCAAACTCACTGTATCTTTGTGACTCCACCTGCCTCCCACCACAGCATATGCTCACCACTCTTAAAAATTCCTGAACATCTTTACCACTTACCTTCACCCACCCTAAATATGTGGTGCCACTGACTCTGCACACCCTCTGTTCTGCTTACTCACTTGGAAACATCCCTACTTACACCAAAAATAAAAGCTGTGTCACCCACTTTCATCTTTCCTAATACCTACTTCTCTCTCATTACAAGAGCCAAACTATCTGCAAGAGGACAGAAAAAGTCAAGATTAGAAGTATGCTGCCCACCATTCTTTACCCCTTATGACTACAGAATTGCTGACTCCCCTGAGCTTGGATTGGTATCAGAGGCTGCTCTTGAACTACTATGCCAAGGTCCCCTAAACAAAGGTCATTCCTCCTTGACTGGACTGAGGCCTGTTGACAACCATGGCAAACGTCTTGTTTTGCGCCCGTGCTAAAAGGCAAAGCAAGATAGTAGCAAAATCAGCCTAGTATCTTTACCTGAGGCAGCAAATTGTAAAGCACAAGGCAAGACAAGGCAGGGATGCCGTGAGCACCCAGGTGAAGTTAAGACTGAGTGAGTGTAATGACGGTGAGCAAAGCACACAGGAATGTAACCTTGACCAGTCCATGAGCTCAGTCCTGAGCAGACAGTGTTCTTAAAGCAGCATTACAATCAGAGATGCCAGTGCAGCCCAAATTGACACATTGAAGCACCTTGTAAGTGGATTGGAGCTGTGCCATGAGGGTTCATAGAGTCTGGCACATGTCTGATACAAATGTCCATGGATGTGGCTGGTACCATGGAATGAACTGAGATTTTAGTGTCTGTTCTCCAATGTGACATTCTTTTGGAACAAGCGACTAGTTGAATGCAGGAGTCTGTCAATGTCATGTTAAAGTCCACAACTTATCACTATATTACCATGCCTAGTATAATTTGCAAGCTTCATTATGCTGTCCTCTACACCCAGGTTGAGGCAATGCATAAAAAGAGAGTTGTTATGATCCATCAGATCCTGAATGAGATCTAGTTTGTTAGATAATTTATATTTTCTTTACTTAATATGATGGTAGAAGATCAATGACCATCTCTGCTCTGCCAGGGTAAGGGCTACCATTTTCTGTGTGTTATTTCATATTTTCTCAATCTCTGAGATTGTACACAGCTCACACCAAGGCCCATACTGTCCCACTCTCACTATTGCTTGCAACATCTTCCCTCACTCGCTCTTACTCATCACCTTCTCACTCATCTTACAAATCCCTGCACTATCTACTCACACACTCAAGACATGTCACCAATGTTCTACCACCAAAACTGACTGCTATGCCACTCACTTTCAGCTCACTCAATCCGTCCCTTTCTTTCATTCCAATAGAAAATAGCCCATGATATGGTCGAAAGAACCAAGATGGGTGGTGAGATATCTGATGTTCAGCTCCTCATCCATATGAATAGAGTATGTTGACAATAGCTGATGAATGAATACTGGGTCCTGTGGAGAGTCAGAATGATGTATGTCTCAACAATCAAGTGAGAACCTTTATCCATTGTTGTGCTATTCTCCAATTCTCTGCATTGTGGTTCACAATTCAAATGCCATAACTTCTACCCCTTGGTCATAGCATATTCGCTTCTGTCTCCTGCAAGTGCAAGCGGCATTACCATAGACACTGTGGTCAAAAAGGCAGTCCCACAATATATCCCCTCCCCCACCTTTGCAGAAGAGAGCACAGATGCCTCAGGATGCACAGACGGCCCCCTACCAGCCCAGGTACTGATACCTCAGTGGGCACATTACCCAGTTTAAAGTGGGGATCACCAGCTGTTAAGAGCAATATTGCCAAATCTCCACAGCTGGTTGAAGAAGAAATACACCAGAGAACTGCTGGAGAATAACCACATGCTCAGCCCAGGCAGGAGAAGACCCCGTGAGGCCAGCAGTTTGGGATTACATCCACATGTATAAGCATACATCAGGGGAGCAAAAGGTTGATTTAATCACTAACAGAGGAAGCTAAGGCAGCAGTTCACTCCTCATCACTGACTGTGGAGAAATTTGCTATGTTAATTAATCTCTCCTTGAGGTTCTCAGTCATCAGCATCTCTTTGGTCTGGTACAAAGCTAGAGGACATTATGGGTAGGTCTACTTTACCAATCACTAAGTCTTTTGTAATTACAAAAAAGGACATTGGAAGGGACAACTGAATACTTGAAGGCAAAAAAAATGTGTGTGTGTAGGAAAACGTGTTGGAGTTTGATCTACTGGATTGCACTTTGAAAGAATCACTGCAGACTTGATGGATTGGATGGGCACCCTCTGTGTGTAGTATTCTATAATTCAAAGGATTAGTTTTCCAGTATTCAACAAAACCCAAAAAGCAACAATTAAAAAAAATGTCTTGAACTGTCAACATTTTATCACCTTTCCCACACCCACACTTGCTCAGTATTTCCAGCATTTTATGTTTTTATGACATATTTTCAGAAGTTTTGCATGCAATTCTAATCTCCTTCTTCTTGGAAGGATGTTGTGAAACTTGAAAGGGTTCAGAAAAGATTTACAAGGATGTTGCCAGGATTGGAGGATTTGAGCTATAGGTAGAGGCTGAATAGGCTGGGGCTGTTTTCTCTGGAGCATCAGAGGCTGAGGGGTGAAATTATAAAGGTTTATAAAATCATGAGAGGCATGGAAAGGATAAATGGGCAAAGTATTTTCCCTGGGGTAGAGTAGTCCAGAAATAGAGGGCATAGGTTTAGGGTGAGAGGGGAAAGATATAAAAGAGACCTAAGGGGTAATGTTTTCACACAGAGGGTGGTGGAATGAGCTGCCAGAGGAAGTGGTGGAAGCTAGTACAATTACAGTATTTAAGAGGCATCTGGATGGGTATATGAATAGGAAGGAATGAGAGGGATTTGGGCCAAGTGCTGGCAAGTGGGACTAGATTAGGTTGGGATATCTAGTCGACATGGACAAGTTGAACCGATGGGTCTTTTTCCCTGCTGTACATCTCTATGACTCTATGACTTATGTCAACACAGAGAATGAATTGCACAGTTCACTGTTCACGTAACTTTGCCTCATTTAATTTATTCTACCTTCAGAGGATAGATATTTCTCATGTTTCCTAAAAAACTATCAGTTGAAATCAGGACATTTAACATTCAGAATCCATTCTTTGTTCAATTTTCATGATTAAGAATTGCTTTTCAAGTCTACATCATGGTATCATAAACTGTCTAGCCCTGCCTTTTCTGGTTAGAATCAATAATGTGCATGTATTTATCAATCCTGCCCTCTGTGTGCCCCCTGCCTCTTAAACTCAAGATTCATGAAGCTTTACTTAGCTTTGATCTTAACTGAGATTTACACAAATCTATTCTCATCTTTACGATGGATGAGGACCAATACATCAGTGGCAAGTGCCATTTGTTTTTAAAATGATCTCTTCCATTGATCTATGGCTGATAATCAATCTGATGAATTAAGCTTTCTTCCAAGCCACATATAGATTAAAATTTTGAAATCTTTACACGTTTTCTCCAAATTTTTGTACGCTGCATCAGCAAGAAGGTCAGGATTGCTTGACACTTGACATGCCCATAATTACTTTATTGCTTATTAACTGAGGAGTGGGAGCTTTTCTGTAACAAAATGCACCAGATTTCTGAAATTTTTCCAATTCTGCATCAAACCTGAAATAAACAACCAGAAGAATGTTCTTTGTCTAGCAGCACAGACAAAAACTTATGAAAACATTTGTTGAAACAAAAACAGAAATTGCTAGAAAAACTCAACAGGTCTGGCAGCATCAGTGGGGAGAAAGCAGAGTTGACGTTTCAGATACAGTGACCCTCCTTCAAAACTATTCGTTGAGTTGGCTTTTATTAAATTGAGATTTGAAACATAAGCACTCTCATTGACGACCTAACTGCGACTGTTGGTCAACAGGTTTATTTGGAAGCACTAGCTTTCAGAGCACTGCCCAGATGAAGGAGCAGTGCTCTGAAAGCTAGTGCTTCCAAATAAACCTGTTGTACTATAACCTGGTGTTGCATGATTTTTAACTTTGTACACCCCAGTCCAACAATGGCATCTCCAAATCATGTCTACTCTTGATGTTACCAAGCCATCCTTGTTTTAGTTGCGATTGATCTTAGATAATTTCCACGCAGCTAGATCAAGGGCACTAAGCAACTAAGTGTTGCTAGAAAGAAGACTGTCACTTCATCCACATACCTTAGATTCCAAGTCTAACCTGTGACACAGAATACTCTCTTCTTCTTGCTGATTAAGAGCCTTAAAAATAAAACAAATCTCGACAGTTCCAATCTGATTTATACTGGGAAAAAAAAGACCAGTACATCTTCAAATTTAATACTTTTTTTTATTTATTCATGGGTTGCAGGCATTACTCATTCAGCCAACATTTATTGCCCAAAAGGCAGTTAGAAGTAAACCACATTATCATAATCTGGAAACTCATGTAGGCCAGACCAAGTAAGGATGGCAGATTTCCTTCTCTGAAGAGCATGAATGAAACAGATGGGTTTTTACCATGGTAACAGGGTGCCATTAGGCTAGCTTTTTATTACTTAAGCTTTTTTCGTATTGAACTCAACTTTCACCAACTGCCATGCTGGAAATAAAACACGTGTGCCCAGACTATTAGTTTGGGTTTCTGGAATACTGATCCACTGAGTTTGCTACTGCCTCCTCCAAATTCATAGGGCTATGCATTACATAGATGTGGAAGCATTGTGGACCACCTATGTGCTATCCACATCAATGACCCAAGATTGTCTGCCACTTGAGCACACTGCCATGAGCCCTGACTTGTTCGGGCCTGCCCTACTGCTCCAATGGGGCTCAACATAAGATGGAAGAACAGCCTCTCATTTTCCACTTGAGCACTCTGCAGCTTTCAGGATGCAATTTTGAGTTCAACAATTTTAAGGCCTTTCAAGTCCTTCCCTCAACCCTATATCCCTGACCTTGTTAACATATAGGGTGCTTTCATCACAGCCAACTCATTTTCACCCAGTAATGGTGCCCAGTAACTTCTTTAACTCCGTGGTTTATCATTGTCCATCCCTCTGTCTGCCTAAGAGCTGTAATTTCTCTCTGGTCTCCATCAGCATCTAACATTTACTCCTTTATCCCAACCCCAAACCCCCTGTCTTTAGGACATGTACCACCTCTTCCGAGCTGTTTTCTAGTTCTGAAGAAGGGTCACTGGACCCAAAAGGTTTACTCTACTTTCTATCCACCGATGCTGCCAGCCCTACTGAATTTCTTCAGCAATTTCTGTTTTTGTTTCAGATTTCCAGCATCTGTAGCTCCTTGTTTATTGAATGGCTGCTACTTGTCACTTGCAGATATGTGCAGCTGCTGGTCAATATTCCCACTAAGCAGCCATGTTGCTGTTCCAAGGGTCAGCGCATACGAAGCAATGTTCTGGTGCCATGCCAATTTGTCAACTTCCAGTTTTATATGCATTGGTCTCAGAGGTCTATACAGAAGGAAAAGAAATTAAAAGGAACATAGTTGCTGGCTCTTGCTAACTGGAAGATACCAGAAAGAAACATTAATTATTTTTGCTAAATGCTTTTGAACTACAGTTCAGCTTAAGTCACCTTGACTGTGCAGTATTACAATTTTAATTTAATGTTGGGAATCTTTCCATCAATTTTGCTAAAGAGCTCTGGCTAGGGCAGTTCAAAGAACTGTTCAACAGATTATCCTATCATTATTGGAAAGGCTTTCTGGACACTTACTTATTTAAAGCTGCCATCATGCAAACCAATGCTGGAGACCAGGGACAAGTAAACATCCCTTGTACCTTGGAACATATATTTTTATATCAAAGTGAGATATGACCTTCAGAGGACCTAGCAAGCGGTGGCAGGCACATTCATTTACTGTCCTTTTCCATTTTTTTCTGTGATAGACATTCTGGATTTGAAAGGTTCTGTGAAAGCAGCCTTGATAAATTGTTGCAGTACACCTTGTAGGTCGCACACCCTGCAAACCAAATGTGCCAGTGGTGTTTGGATTGAAAGATTCTGGTAGTAGCCGGGGTGCCAAACTAAAGGGTTGCTTTGACCTGGATGACTTCAAGCTTCTTGAGCATTATTAAACCTGTAATCATCCAGGCAAATGAACATATTCCATCATACTCCTGACTGGTGCTTTATGGTTTGGACAAGCTTTGGGATGTTAGGCATTGAGTCTCTCACCTGCCTCTTATTGTATTGCCAAGGAAATACATGGTTGACAAAGTTATGCTTTTGTTCAATGGTGTCCTTGAATGTTAATGGTGGTGGATTTAATCATGATAATGCCATTGAATGCCAAGAGAAAGAGATCTTTTATTTTCAGTTTAAGATTGTACTTACCTGACACTTGTGGAGCCCAAACATTACATAACAAGCCTGAAAGTTGGTCCTGGATGGCATAGTGACACAGCGTTCAGCAGTACTGCCTCACAGTGCTAGGGACCTGGGTTCAAATTCAGCCTTGGGTGACTCTCTGTATGGAGATTGCATGTTCCCTCCAAGTCTATTTGAATCTCCTCTGTGTGCTGCAGTTTCCTCCCACATTCCAAAGAATTGCAAGTTCGATCAATTTGCAATGTTAAGTTGCTCCAGAGTGTCCAGAGCTGTGCAGGTTGGCTAGATTATATGGTGTTAAGAGATTGGGTGTGCGAGTTGGGTCTGGGTGAAATGCTCTTTGGAGGGTTGGTACAGACATGATGGGCCAAATAGTCTCTTTCCGCACTGTAGGGATTCTGTGTTTTGATGTATGTGCACTGCCTCATTATCCAATAAATTGCAATGTTAGTGAGCACTATGCAATAATTCCCTATTTCAGTGGTGCATTTCCAGTGGGCATATATCCACTTCAAGTCTTACAATGATGTGAAGATCATTGATCAAGAAGATGAAGATGGATGGACCTAGGACATTACTCTGGAGGCACTCGTGAGGCACTGTTTTGGGGCTGAATAATTGACCTCCAACAACTATCTTCAGTTGTGTTCCAATCACTTAGAAGGACAAAAACAGAAGTTGGAAAGGAACACTTGCAAGTTCTCCATGTTGCACATCATCTTGATTGGAAAAGTATTGTCATTTCTTCACTATCATTGGATCAAAATCTTGGAATTCCAATTTTTGGGTTCAGTTGCACAGATGGATGGCAGCATTTCAAAAAGGCGGATCACCACCACTAATTCAAGGATCGTTCGGAATAGGCAATAAGCATTGCTCTTGCCAGCAATGAATTCTCAGCCTTTCTCCAGCAAGTCTCTATGAAAACATCAGATTGGGTGAAGCTTAATATAGTCAACAGCATTAACTCTTTCTGAACATTATCTTGACAACATTATGATTTGATTATGCTGGAATCAATTTGTTTCCTTTATAGTGTTATCTGTGACAGTGTTGACATTTTTAGCAGCTCTACAAAATCACTGAAGTGTAAATATTTTGTAAGGCAGAATGACAACATTACCTGCCAATTTCTCTGCCAGATTAGTAAAATTGCAAGCCTAAACTAACTTACAAATGATTTGCACAATTACTGAATGTTGAATACTTGCAGCTTGGCAGAACTGCATGAGTTATCCATTGTTAAAGAATCTGACACATGGCATAAAATAGGATAAATTTGAGAAAGCCTGCAATATCAATGGTCTATTAATCTGCTGCAATTGCATTCAAGGGTCAGGAAAATGAGATGTAACAAAAATATAACTTTTATTGTATGCATGTAGTATTGTACATTTTTCCACTTAACAAGCGAGGGCAGTGATTGTAAAGCTGCATTGTAAAGCTTGTAATACAACAGAAATATGTCTCTCCTCAGTGGTCATTGACATGGCTGATAACATCAGAGCTTTCAAAGCGTCCAAATCCAATCTGTGACTCCACTTCTTTCACATTATTGTAACATATTAAATTTGAGGTTCTCTGTCGGCCCTGTCACCAAGAAGGTGACAGTTGTTATAATTTCTGTGAACAAAGAACACTATCTGCACAAATTTTGTTTAACTTTGCAAAAAATTGGAAAATCTTGGAAGTAAGTAACAGTACAATTTTTTTTTATAAATAATACTCCTGCAACACAGGCTAGGTCAAATTTTAACCTTCTGTGCTAATTCTGATTGTTTTTCACAAATTGGAATTTCGCAGTTCCAAATTGATGTGCCAACTCTTCATAATAATAAATGAATATTATTTTTTAAACATTTTTACTTTCTTAGATTGTATATCACTGCTTCCAAGAATTTTTGAATGAATTAATCAATATAGTGAATATGTTATTTTTCAAGTTTTTGACATATTTTCTGAAGAATAAGTTATATAGTGCCATGAACAGCACAATTTTAATTAAGCTTGATATCATAAATCAATCTTTACATGCAAAAATCTAACACTTTCCACATTAAGTGACTGTTCCAATTCTATCATCACATTAAAATTAATACAGAAAATCATGATAATGCATTTCTGAACTTTGCAATCACTGTAATTTCAATCTTCTGGTGAAATTAGATTGAGGACATTACTTCAAATGACAACTTTTCCTTTTTCTTCTCTTCTTGCTCTTTAAATTCTCTTCAGCAGCAACAAATACAGACGGAAAGAAATAGAAGTAAATTGCTACTTCACCTGGAAGGAATGTTTGGGGATTTGGACAAAGAAAGGAGGAGGTAAAAGGGCAAGTTTCACACAACCCACAATTGCATGTGAAGGCCTCATAGAATGCAACAGCGGTGATATAAGAATGGACCAAAGTGTCACAGAAAGAATTGTTACTTTGAGTACTAATGAGGAGAGATGGGGAAGATGTGTTTGGTAATGGCATCATACTGGAGGTTCTGGAAATTAAGTTGGATAATCCTTTGACTGTTAAGGCTGAGAGGATGGGAAGGAAGGACCAGAGAACCATAGGAGGTTTCTAGGAGGGGGAAGAAGAGGGAAGGCAGAAGGAAGGGAAATGGATAAGACATTATCAAGGCCACTGTCTATCACAGTGTACATTTTTGGCTATAGGAAAAGCAAGGCATGTCGGAAGTAATGTTCTAGAAAGTAGCGCCATCAGAACAGATGTGACAGAAATGGAAATATTGGGAGAAAGCATGGTATCCTTACATTGTGTGAAGAAGTATAGTCAAGAAAGCTCTTGAAGTTTGTAATGAATATTAGTAGAGAGCCTATCCCTGGAGATGGAGATAGAGAACTCAGGGAAGGGCAGGAGCAGAGATGGATTAGTTGAAGGTGAGGGAAGAGTGGAAATTAGAGGCATTGGAATGTGTGACAGCAATTTAGGTTTATCAGCTTTGATGCCATGTTGTTGAGAGATATAAACAATCTTTGACAGAGTTCTACATGACAACTGATAAGTGATGAGATGAGGGTACTGTTGGTCAATTTGACTGACAACATATTTTGATTAAACCTATTGCATTTTTCTCAACTCTTATCAAATTTGCACACTTTAAAAAAACATAGGAAAGGTTAAATCATCGAAAAATTGAATGTGCAACGCTAGAATGCCCTGTCTTTCATCTCGAGGACTTGTGTAAAATTCAGTCAAAATTAATGCAATCGTATCTCGCCCCTTCAAGTGTATTGGGTGAAGTGTATTCTGTCAATTTTACCGCTATTTACAGTAGGCTTGTGAGCCCAGCACAAAACTGCATCAAACTCACATTAAATTACACCAGTTTGGCTGAACTTCAGACAAACAGTAATGATTTAAATGGTCAGCTTAGTCTGATGTTCTGTCAGGGAAGGGAAATGTTGTTAAAATGCACTAAGAGCTGATAGTTTGAACCAAAGTGTGTTGTTGATTGAAATTATGCATTTGTGTCCTGTTTCACATTCTGACTTGTTTGCCAGTTCTAACTGACCTAAAGTGTCTACTTATCCTTCAAGATGTTAAATATGAAATTTCCCCCCACAACCATCCAGGCTTTGTCCTATCCTTTATCTGCAGAAACCTGAAGCATCAAATAATTTCCTGATTGCTCCAGTATTTGCATTTTGAGCTTTATTTTTATCAGTGGAAGTCAAAGAATGTTCAACTAATTCATTTCTGTCTTATATCTCACATCAGTATGTCAGTAAAACTTTAAAAGATATGCTCATTACATCATCACTGCATCATGCCATGTGACCTGAAAGTAGAAAGGTCCCATACTCCATCTTACCCTAGAGATCACTTAAGGGATGGTACACTACTGGATGCATGTTGTTCAAGTGTATTTTAATGTTTGTGTAGAATAAAGCTAGTTGCAATAAACATCGATATCGCAGCCAGTTTTTTATGTCACAAGAGAGAACGTGAGGAAGCCTCCATGGAATCCCTTCTCATAATACTGATTTAGTCTAATATTTCACAATCCTTCTCTTTGACTAGAATGTCTACAACATCCCTCACCTTTGTGAAGACATTTGGAACCCTGCCCACATCTTCTGAGTCCATGCTGAAGTTATCATGTACACCTCGAATGGGCCTACCATTTCATTCATTATCATCTTCATCTTAACGTATGAATCTTTAGATTCTGTTTAATGTTACCAGCCAATTTGTTAATCCTTCCTTTTATTTCCTAATTTCCTTTTTCAATTCACCCCTTACTTAATCTATCCTTTTACGTTTCTGAAAATATTTCTTTTTTGAGGTTGATTTAAACTCCATATTTCTTCTTTGTTTTACCATGTATGCTTTAGATGACCAGAAGAATCTAGATTTGGGAGTACTATCCATTATCTTTGTCAGGACAAGTCTACACTGTGCTTTTGAATGCATCTTTTTGATTAGCCACTGACTTTCCTGCATGTACCTTTCATCAATCCTCTTTTTCCAGACTATGTCTCAGCTTTGCAAAGTTTACCTACACCCAATTTAAAACTTTTACTGCTGAACTATCTTTGTCCCTTTCCATAATGACAGAAAATCTTACTATATCTTGATCACTATCTCTAAAATGGTCACCCATACTACACTTACCTGCCCAGTTTCATTTTCTAACACTAAATCTAGAATTGTGCCCTCTCTAACTGGACTTGTTATGTGCTGGCTAAAAATGTTCTCTTAGATGCAATTCAAGAAGGTTTGGCCCTCTATGCCTTTCACACCGTTTGTATCCCAGTTGATATTTGGATGGTTGAAGTTTCTAGCTATTATTACACTCTTAGTTTTCCACTCAAGTATGCTACAAATTTGCTCCTTTAACTCTTCACACTATTTGAGGTGTAGCCTACATACCTACTAATGTCCTACCACAAAGGTACTTGCAAGAATGGCACTTCATACAAGGGAAGAATCCTGCCTGTGACAATGCTGTGGCTTTAAGAGGTTATTTTGTCCTGGGTTAGTTTTTGAAGAAAGGTTGCAAGGCAGAGGTATTAAGCAGTCGACCAAAACCACGAGAGTAAACAACTTGTGAGGCCTGTGTTTATAAATTGGAACAATAGAAGCAGTCTGGACAGTTGTTGCCAACTCTCACAGACCACAGTTTCTTGGTTTATTTCTACTTTTAGGTTCAGCTTTAAATGGTTCCTATTGTAGGCTTGAAGAAGTAGAAGCTATTTTTCCCTTTCTCAATTATAGCCAAAAGCTGGAGGTTCTCTTCCTAGGCTGCTAGATTGCATGTGACACAAAATTACTTTTCTGAATTTGCCTTTTTGGCAAAGGGTGTGTTGATGAAAACAGTTAAACAGTAGCAGTTACTGTGTCTATTATTACGTTAAGATTCCCAATAGAGTTACATTATTTTAAGTGTTCAAAGTTTGTGTGAAGATTTGTAGCTCGGGTGCTTGTTGTAGTGGTTCTGTTCGCCGAGCTGGAAGTTTTTGTTGCAAACGTTTCCTCCCCTGGCTAGGAGACATCATCAGTGCTGTGGAGCCTCCTGCGAAGCGCTTCTTTGATGTTTCTTCCGGCATTTATAGTGGTCTGTCCTTGCCGCTTCCGGGTGTCAGTTTCAGCTGTCCGCTGTAGTGATTGGTATATTGGGTCCAGGTCAATGTGTCTGTTGATGGAATTTGTGGATGAATGCCATGCCTCTAGGAATTCCCTGGCTGTTCTCTGTCTGGCTTGCCCTATGATAGTAGTGTTTTCCCAGTCGAATTCATGTTGCTTGTTGTCTGAGTGTGTGGCTACTAGGGATAGCTGGTCGTGTCGTTTCGTGGCTAGTTGGTGTTCATGTATGCGGATTGCTAGCTGTCTTCCTGTTTGTCCTATATAGTGTTTTGTGCAGTCCATGCATGGTATTTTATAAACTACATTGGTTTTGCTCATATTGGGTATTGGCTCCTTTGTTCTAGTAAGTTGTTGTCTGAGCGTGGCTGTTGGTTTGTGTGCCATTATGAGTCCTAGGGGTCGCAGTAGTCTGGCTGTCAGTTCTGAAACACTCCTGATGTATGGTAGTGTGGCTAGTCCTTTTGGTTGTGGCATGTCCTCGTTCCGGGGTCTATCTCTTAGGCATCTGGTGATAAAGTTGCGCGGGTATCCATTTTTGGCGAATACCTTGTATAGGTGTTCCTCTTCCTCTTTTCGCAGTTCTGGTGTACTGCAGTGTGTCGTGGCTCTTTTGAATAGTGTCCTGATGCAGCTTCGTTTGTGTGTGTTGGGGTGGTTACTTTCATAGTTTAGGACTTGGTCTGTGTGTGTTGTTTTCCTGTGTACCCGTGTGGTGAATTCTCCGTTCGGTGTTCTCTGTACTATCACGTCTAGGAATGGGAGTTGGCTATCCTTTTCTACTTCTCTCGTGAATCGGATGCCTGTGAGTGTGGCGTTAATGATCCTGTGTGTTTTTTCTATTTCCGTGTTTTTGATGATTACGAAAGTGTCATCGACATATCTGACCCAGAGTTTGGGTTGAATTTGTGGTAGGGCTGTTTGTTCTAACCTTTGCATAACTGCCTCTGCTATGAGTCCCGAGATTGGTGATCCCATGGGTGTTCCGTTGATTTGTTCGTATATCTGATTGTTGAATGTAAAGTTTGTAGTGAGGCATAAGTCCAGTAGTTTAAGTATGCCGTCTTTGTTGATAGGTTCCGCCTCCTGTTTTCTGTTCTGTATGTCCAGTAGGTTGGCTATTGTTTCTCTGGCTAGGGTTTTGTCAATCGAAGTGAACAGTGCCGTCACGTCGAATGAGATCATGGTTTCTTCTTTGTCTATGTGTGTATTCCTGATGGCGTCCAAGAATTCCTGTGTTGATTGTATGGAGTGTTTGGATCCGCTGACCAGGTGTTTCAGTTTCTGTTGTAGTTCTTTGGCCAGTTTGTATGCTGGTGTCCCTGGTAGTGATACTATAGGTCTGAGTGGGATGTCTGGTTTGTGTACTTTGGGTAGTCCATAGAATCTGGGGGTGTTGTTGCTTTCCGGTTTCATTCTTTGTAGGTCCGCTTTGGTTATCTGTCCGTTTTTTTTTGTAGATTCCTTAGAGTGTTATTTATTCTATTGGTGAGTTGTGGTGTGGGGTCCGAATCCTTCATTTGGTAGGTGTTGGTGTCTGCTAGTAGGTGTTGTGCTTTTTTGATGTAGTCTGATTTATCTAGGATGACAGTCATTCTGCCTTTATCTGCTGGTAGTATGATTATGTTCTTATCATTTCTTAGTGCTTTCAGTGCTTCCCTCTCCGTGGTGTTGAGGTTATGTGTTTGTCTTTTTCTTATCATCATAGGTACGACCATTTGTCTCACTGTTTGTTGTGTCTCTTCAGTCAGTCCATTGTTCCTGAGTGTGCATTCCAGTGCTGCTAGGAAGTCTGCTGTCTTGGCGTCCCTGTGGTTGTAGTTGAGTCCCTTGGTCAGTAATAGTTCTTTCCATGTCTGTGAGCTGTCTGTGGGAGAGGTTTTTAACCCAGGTGTGAAAAAAACACACCGGATCATTAATGCCACACTCACAGGCATCCAATTCACGAGAGAAGTAGAAAAGGATAGCCAACTCCCATTCCTAGACGTGATAGTACAGAGAACACCGAACGGAGAATTCACCACACGGGTACACAGGAAAACAACACACACAGACCAAGCCCTAAACTATGAAAGTAACCACCCCAACACACACAAACGAAGCTGCATCAGGACACTATTCAAAAGAGCTACAACACACTGCAGTACACCAGAACTGCGAAAAGAGGAAGAGGAACACCTATACAAGGCATTCGCCAAAAATGGATACCCGCGCAACTTTATCACCAGATGCCTAAGAGATAGACCCCGGAACGAGGACATGCCACAACCAAAAGGACTAGCCACACTACCATACATCAGGAGCGTTTCAGAACTGACAGCCAGACTACTGCGACCCCTAGGACTCATAACGGCACACAAACTAACAGCCACGCTCAGACAACAACTTACTAGAACAAAGGAGCCAATACCCAACATGAGCAAAACTAATGTAGTTTATAAAATACCATGCAAGGACTGCACAAAACACTATATAGGACAAACAGGAAGACAGCTAACAATCCGCATACATGAACACCAACTAGCCAAGAAACGACACGACCAGCTATCCCTAGTAGCCACACACTCAGACAACAAGCAACATGAATTCGACTGGGAAAACGCTACTATCATCGGGCAAGCCAGACAGAGAACAGCCAGGGAATTCCTAGAGGCATGGCATTCATCCACAAATTCCATCAACAGACACATCGACCTGGACCCAATATACCAATCACTACAGCGGACAGCTGAAACTGACACCCGGAAGCGGCAAGGACAGACCACTATAAATGCCGGAAGAAACATCAAAGAAGCGCTTCGCAGGAGGCTCCACAGTACTGATGATGTCTCCTAGCCAGGGGACGAAAAGTTTGCAACAAAAACTTCCAGCTCGGCGAACAGAACCACTACATTATTTTAAGGGTTTTTCTTGTGTATTTTTACCATTTTGCTTCATGTTGAGTTGTTTGACCAGTTGAATTGCATTTGGAACACAACATGTTGCACTTGCCTTTAACATAAGATATATATAGATTCAGAGAGATATATAGCAGAAACAGACCCTTCAGTCCAATTTGTCCATGCTGACCAGATATACTAAATAAATAAAGTCCCATTTTCCAGTATTTGGCCCATATCGCTCTAAACCCTTCTTATTCAAATACCCATCCAGGTGCCTTTTAAATGTTGTAATTGTACCTGCCTCCATCACTTCTTCTGGCAGTTCATTCCATACACCCACCACCCTCTGCCTCTTAGGTCCCTTTTGAGTTTTTCCCCTCTCACCCTAAACCTATGCCCTCTTGTTTTAGACTCCTCACCCTGGGGAAAAGACTTTGTTTATTAACCTTATCCATGCCCCTCATGATTTTATAAACCTCTATAAGGTCACTCCTCAGCCTCCAACGCTTCACAGAAAATACACCCCCCCACCACCCCACCCCCCATCTCCCAATTCAGCCTCTCCCTATATCTCAAACCTTCCAACCTCGGCAACATCCTTATAAATCTTTTCTGAACCCTTTCAATTTTCACAACATCCTTCCTAAAGAAGGGAGACCAGAGTTGTATGCAGTATTCCAATAGTGGCCGAACCAATGTCTTGTACAGCTGCAACATGACCTCAAAAAAAAAGGCTCTTAAAAGTATTTTGAGGGGGTCTGTTCTGGTATAGTGCATAACAATGTCTTTATTTCAACCTGTTTCAGAGTTACTCCCATCAAATGAAGAGATTGACATAAGGTTTCAAGTATTTAATCCAGCAGTGAATAATTGTTTCTGGCATATTTCCAGGAATATTTCTGATTGTCACATCTGAGATGTGAACCACTTGCACAATTTGTTGGAGTTTTAACAATTACATCAAGGTGAAATAAGAGAATGGAGCTCTGTGACTGCTTTAAAGGATAGAGAAAATTTCACACAACATGTGATTTGAGTTGCCAATCAGAAAAAAAACATTACTGTGCCTGAAATTACTTCAGGCATTGGAAATAAATGTAGGATACTGAACATTTACTTCCTTCATTACTTTGACAATCATGCTCCTATTTTATTACAGCGAACAATCTTTGTCACATCCTACATTTCAAAGTAAGTCCACACTTTTAGTTCGACTTTTATTTTCTAAAATAATTACAGCTGCAAGCAGAATAAAGCAGGAACAAAGACATATGAATTTCTCCATTGTGAAGATGTTACTCTAGTTTTT
The DNA here is from genome assembly GCF_020745735.1 of Hemiscyllium ocellatum. Lineage (NCBI taxonomy): Eukaryota > Metazoa > Chordata > Chondrichthyes > Orectolobiformes > Hemiscylliidae > Hemiscyllium > Hemiscyllium ocellatum. The sequence goes on from NC_083429.1 coordinate 35,351,567, forward strand.
CAACAGCATCTCTTGGTTCTTTCCCATCTAGAGAAACAAGGGCAAATGATGCAATGGATCACTGTCCCTCTATGTAACATAACGTCCTGATTTGGAAATATGCTGTTTGAGGCAAAAGATCAGTCATAGAGTCATAGAGATGTATAGCATAGAAATAGACCCTTCAGTCCAACCCATCCATGCCAACCAGATATCCCAACCCAATCTAGTCCCACCTGCCAGCACCCAGCCCATATCCCTCCAAACCCTTCCTATTCATACACCCATCCAAATGCCTCTTAAATGTTGCGATTGTACCAGCCTCCACCACATCTTCTGGCAGCTCATTCCATACATGTACCACTCTCTGCGTGAAAATGTTGCCCCTTCGGTCTCTTTTATATCTTTCCCCTTTCACCCTAAACCTATGCCCTCTAGTTCTGGACACCCCGACCCAGGGGAAAAGACTTTGTCTATTTATCCTATCCATGCCCCTTATAATTTTGTAAACCTCTATAAGGTCACCCCTCAGTCTCTGACGCTCCAGGGAAAACAGCCCCAGTCTGTTCAGCCTCTACCTGTAGCTCAGATCCTCCAACCCTGGCAACATTCTTGTAAATCTTTTCTGAACCCTTTCAAGTTTCACAACATCTTTCCAATAGGAAGGAGACCAGAATTACACACAATATTCCAACAGTGGCCTAATCAATATCTTGTACAGCCACAACATGACCTCCCAACTCATGTACTCAATACTCTGACCAACAAAGGAAAGCATACCAAACTGCTTCTTCACTATCCTATCTACCTGCGACTCCACTTTCAAGGAGCTATGAATCTGCACTCCAAGGTCTCTTTGTTCAGCAACATTCCCTAGGACCTTATCATTAAGTGTATAGGTCCTGCTAAAATTTGCTTTCCCAAAATGCAGCACCTTGCATTTATCTGAATTAAACTTCATCTGCCACTTCTCTGCCCATTGGCCCATTTGGTCCAGATCCTGTTGTAATCTGAGGTAACCCTTTTCGCTGTCCACTACACCTCCAATTTTGGTATCATCTGCAAACTTACTAACTGTACCTCTTATGCTCACATCCAAATCATTTATGTAAATGACAAAAAGTAGAGGGCCCAGCACCGATCCTTGTGGCACTCCACTGGTTGCAGACCTTTAGTCTGAAAAACAACCCTCTGTCTTTTACCTTTGAGCCAGTTCTGTATTCAAATGGCTAGTTCTCCCTATATTCCATGAGATCTAACCTTGCTAATCAGTCTCCCATGGGGAACCTCATCAAACGTTTTACTGAGGTTCATATAGATCACATCTACTGCTCTGCCCTCATCAATCTTCTTTGTTACTTCTTCAAAAACCTCAATCAAGTTTGTAGACATGATTTCCCACGCACAAAGCCATGTTGACTATCCCGAATCAGTCCTTGCCTTTCCAAATACATGTACAGCCTGTCCCTCAGGATTCCCTCCAACAACTTGCCCACCATTGAGATCAGGCTGACTGTTCTATAGTTCCCTGGCTTGACTTTACTGCTCTTCTTAAACAGTGGCACCACGTTTGCCAAACTCCAGTCTTCCGGCACCTCACCTGTGACTATCAATGATACAAATATCTCAGCAAGAGGCCCAGCAATCACTTCTCTAGCTTCCCACAGAGTTCTTGGGTACACCTGATGAGTTCCTGGGGATTTATCCACCTTTAACCGTTTCAAGACATCCAGCACTTCCTCCTCTGTAATCTGGACATTTTGCAAGATGTCACCATCTATTTCCCTACAGTCTATATCTTCCATATCCTTTTCCACAGTAAATACTGATGCAAAATATTCATTTAGTATCTCCCCATCTCCTGCAGCTCCACACAAAGTCCATCTTGCTGATCTTTAAAGGGCCCTATTCTCTCCCAAGTTACCCTTTTGTCCTTAATATATTTGTAAAGACCCTTTATATTCGCCTTAATTCTATTTGCCAATGCTATCTCATGTACCCATTTTGCCCTCCTGATTTCCCTCTTAAATATACTCCTACTTTCTTTATACTCTTCTAAGGATTCACTCGATCTATCCTGTCTGTACCTGACATATGCTTCCTTCTTTTTCTTAACCAAATCCTCAATTTCTTTAGTCACCTAGCATTCCCCATACCTACCAGCCTTCCCTTTCACCCTGATAGGAATATACTTTCTCTGGATTCTTGTTATCTCATTTCTGAAGGCTTCCCATTTTCCAGCCATCCCTTTACCTGCGAAAATTTGCCTCCAATCAGCTTTCAAAAGTTCTCGCCTAATCCTGTCAAAATTGGCCTTTCTCCAATTTAGAACTTCAACTTTTAGATCTGTTCTATCCTTTTCCATCACTATTTTAAAACGAATAGAATTATGGTCACTGGCCTCAAAGTGCTCCCCCACTGACACCTCAGTCACCTGCCCTGCCTTATTTCCCAAGAGTAGGTCAAGTTTTGCACCTTCTCTTGTAGGTACATCAACATACTGAACCAGAAAATTGTCTTGTACACACTTAAGAAATTCCTCTCCATCTAAACCTTTAACACTATGGCAGTCTCAGTCAATGTTTGGAAAGTTAAAATTCCCTACCATAACTATCCTATTATAGCTGAGACCTCCTTACAAGTTTGTTTCTCAATTTCCCTCTGACTATTGGGGGGTCTATAATACAATCCCAATAAGGTGATCATCCCTTTCTTATTTCTCAGTTCCACCCAAATAACTTCCCTGGATGTATTTCCGGGAATATCTTCCTGCAGCACAGCTGTAATGCTATCCCTTATCAAAAATGCCACCCTCCCTTCTCTCTTGCTCCCCTTCTGTCCTTCCTGTAGCATTTGTATCCTGGAACATTAAGCTGCCAGTCCTGCCCATCCCTGAGCCATGTTTCCATAAATGTATGATATCCCAGTCCCATGTTCCTAACCATGCCCTGAGTTCATCTGCCTTCCCTGTTAGGCCCCTTGCATTGAAATAAATGCAGTTTAATTTCTTAGTCCTACCTTGTCCCTGCCTGCCCAGACTGTTTGACTCACTTCTGTTCTCAGCTGTACCCGTCTCAGATCCTTCTCCTTCCTCACTATCTCCCTGGGTCCCACCCATCCCACCTTACTAGTTTAGATCCTCCCAAGCAGTTCTAGCAAATTTCCCTACCATTATATTAGCCCCCTTCCAATTTAGGTGCAATCCGTCCTTCTTGTACAGGTCACTTCTACCCCAAAAGAGATTCCAATGATCCAAAAATGTGAATCCTTCTCCCATACACCAGCTCCTCAGCAATGCATTCATCTGCTCTATCCTCCTATTCCTGCCCTCACCAGCTTGTAGCACTGGGAGTAATCCAGATATTACTACCCTTGAGGACCTCCTTTTTAAATTTCTGCCTAACTCTCTGCAATCTCCCTTCAGAGTCTCAACCTTTTCCCTTCCAATGTTATTGGTTCCAATGTGGACAATGACCTCTTGCTGGCCCCTCCCCCCCCCTTGAGAGCATTCTGCACCCTCTCTGAGACATCCTTGATCCTGGCACAAGAGTAACAACGCACCATTCTGCTTTTTCTCTGCTGGCCACAGAAACACCTGTCTGTACCTTTGACTACAGAATCCCCTATCACAATTGATCTCTTGGAAGCCAACGCCCCCCTTGTTGCATTAAAGCCAGTCCCAATACCAGAAACTTGGCTGTTCGTGCTACATTCCCCTGAGAATCCATCACCCCCCACATTTCCCAAAACAGCATCCCTGTTTGAAATGGGTATGTCCACAAAAGACTCCTGCCCTAGATGCCAACCTCTCTCACCCTTCCTGGAGTTAACCCATCTATGTGACTGTATCTGAGACTTTCTCCCCTTCCTATAACTGCCCTCCATCACATACTGTTGCTGTTGCAAATTCCTTATCACTTCTATTTATCTCTCCAACTGATCCACTCGATCTGATAAGTTTTGCATCCAACAGCATTTATGGCAGATACAATCTGCAGTCGCCCTTAAACTCTCCTTAAACTCCCACATCTGACAAGAAGTACATATCACTGCAAAGACCATTTTTGCTCCTTCACAATCTACAGACCCAGAAAATAACGCCGTCTTATTCCTCTACAAACACTGCCCCAGGTTAAATTAAAAGGTATGGCTTATATTTTAAGTTTAATCAAGAGACCTATCTCCAAAACCTTATAATCAAGAAAGAATCCACTATACTCACTACTGCAGCCTTTCTCTTGGACAGACTTAAAACAACAATTAACTTATCTGATTCTGTGCTGTGAACTTTGACCAACAGTTCCTCCAAGATTAGTTGTGAATTTCACTGTTAATTTTCCCAGATGCACTCCTATGTCCAGCGATACATGAATTCAAACAGCAAAGGCGGTAACTGTGCAGATTCTCTCTCTCTCGCTCTCTCTCTCTCTTTCTCTTTCTCTCTCTCTCTCTCCTGCACTCAAAGGCAAAGCAGGCTCGAGTGGATGTATGGTCACCTCCTGCTTCTATTCCTTCTGGAATTATAATTTTACCCCAGCAGATACAGAAGGCAGCTCACCTCCAACTTCTTGGGAGCATGTGGAATGCAGAATATGTAATGTTAACATCCACATGAACTTAGGGCCCAGATATCCCCCACAATGGAGACCTTTATTATCATCATAAAAGTAGTGACCAAACCCAGAAATTCATGGCCCTGTCACTGAAAATGGCATTTCCCATTCTCATGGCAGATGAAATGGAGTCAGATTGGGATTTGCGCAATAATTCATCAGAAAGGCAGCTCATTTTTTAAAAATCATTGACTATCCCAATTGAAATGGATTTTGGAATATTTGGAATGGAAGACTTGAAATGTAGTGTAGAGCTGGTAACAGCATGTGCATTTATTTGAGGGTAATGTACCTTCCAGTCCCAGATCACCTTTGTGGAAGGTAAGTTGCTCATTGAAAGAGGTCAGGTCCATCTGGAGGAGATCAGATGCCATTTGGCATTAATAAATGTCGGCATTAATGTGCTAACACATGCATAAACTAATTGCTATCAAACTCATTGGAACTGTCAACAAATCTATCAAAATCCATTATTAAACTGTCAGAGGTCCCTATCAAAGGGATATGTCAAAAATGTCAAGAGACTTATTAAAGTGAGCTATCAGGCTGAAAGTGCTTTTAAATCCTGCCATTTATATCTTTGAGAAAAAAAATTCTAGAGTGTTACAAAAAAAATGCTTCTAATTTCACTTTGTCTGTTGATATAAACATGGGTTTTCCATGATTGGATTGTTGCTGCATGACTGATATCTCAACTATGAATTTGCACAGTTGGCATCCTGCAATCTCACAATTTGAAAGACAGCAACAAGTTACAGAGGCTTTGATGTTGGTCTCTGGATTTCAATGTTGTTGTTATCAATGATTATATGCACTTGAATTAAATGTGTGTTATAATATTGCTAGATCTTTTAAAAATTCATTCATACAACGTGAACATTGCTGGCTCGGCCAGCATTTATTGCCCATCCCTAATTGCCCAGAGGAGAATTATGAATCAACTACATTGCTGTGCATCTGGAGTCACACATAGGCCAGACCAGGTAAGGATAGAATTTTCCTTCCTTAAACGACATTAGTGAACCAGATGTTTTTTTTCTTGACAATCAACAATGGATCCATGGTCATCATTGGACTCTTAATTCCAAATTCTCTATTGAATTCAAATTCCATGATCTGCCAAGGCATGATTCAACCCCATATTTCCAGAACTGAGTTCCTGGGTCAATAGTCTATCCACAATACCATTAGGCCATCACCTCCCCATGTAAGGATTTATTTCAAGGAATGTAAAATAGTATATAAGTTTTTATCAATATGAGTTTTAAGGTATGAAGTCTCATGTATACATTATGTTATGCGTGGTAGATACTGAGTGGATCAGCATGCTAGGTGTAAGGGAATGGGTAGTGTGTGGAAGAACTTAAGCTGACATAGGTATTTGTACAACCTCAGCTGTTTAATAATAAAGTATTCAATAGCTTGAAGCAAATAATGTAACATAGCAAGGTACCATTATGAAATAATAGGAAAATACATTTATGAAGTACAACAATTCATAAGAGCAACATGGAAAACTGCTTACAGAACTTAATTCCAACATTACATATAGGCAAATTATATTTCTTGAAACAAAAGTGACTCTTTCTTCTCAAAATACTTTAATCAAGAAAGCTAAGCTAATTTAGGGCATTGAACTGAGTTTCAAACTAAAGCTATTTTATATCACAAAATAGGCTTTTGAGTTAATGTAGCTTGATAAGTATCAAATCCTTTTGCAAAATCTAGTTTATTTTACAGGATTTGCTTTAATAATTAAACACAAAACCACTTTTGTCATGTAATCAAGCTTCCACTACGATCTGTCCTCAGAATAAAATTATAAACTCATGACTTTTCTTTTGACCTGAGACCATTGTTGTGCAGGTTGGGTGGATTGGACATGCTAAATTGCCCATACTGACCAGGAATGTGCAGGTTAGGTGGATTAGCCTTGAGAAATGCAGGGTTACAGGGACAGGACAGAGTGGGTCGCTCTTTCAAGGGTCAGTATGGACTCAATGGGCCAAAATGGCCTGCTTCCACACTATGGGGATTCTATGATATGGTAAATCTCACTTGCAGAAGCACAGCTCTAGACAACTGTTCACATGGTTTGATGCTAGTGTTTGAAATTTGCCACGATTAAAAAGAACATAATATTAACATCTCAATTCCTTGATCATAATGCATAACTAAACAACAACTAATTGCTGAAAAACAAATTCAGTCTTATAATGGTATGCTTATGATGCATACTGAGTTAGATATGTAAGGACAAAGTGTGCTAGATGGGGGGAGAGGGATATGGGTTGGCATGAGTTAGCATTAAGTTGATGCAGGAACTATACATGCATCGTGGTGCGTTGGGGTGGCATGCCTTAGCATATAGAGTGTAAGAGGTGATAAGGGGTTAATCAGAGGTCAGAGTTTGGTTTGGAGGTGAGAGGGCAGACTGAGTTGTCATGGGTTTGTATGAATGGGGGCCAAATGGGTGTGTGGATCTGTGAAGAGATGAGGGGTGGGAGCTGGAGTTTTATGCTTTAGTTTTTATTGTTAAAATTCAGGCCTTCCTCTCAGTCTGCCTCTGTAACTGACAGCCTCCACAGATTCTGGTTCTAATCCTAAAGTTAACCCCAATGCTAATTATAAACCTAATCCTAGTCCAAACTCTAACCTCCTCAGGTTGCTCATCTCAAATTCTAAAGTAGCCCTGCCCCAATCTCCAATCCCCTGGAACAACAATCCAACATAGAAGAGGACAATTTTAAAGGCTAAGACCTACCACAGGCAGTTTGTCTTATGAGGAATGCTTGGATAGTTTGGAATCATAGAATCACAGCAGCGTGGAAACAGGCCATTTGGCCAATCAAGTCCAGACTGACCATCCAACCCTTTATTTCCCATGGCTAATCCACCTAGGAAAATTTAGCATGGCCAATCTACCAAACCTGCACATGTTTGGACTGCGGGAGGAAACCAGAGCATCTGGAGGAAACCCACACAGACACAGGGAGAATGTGTAGACTCTATCACAGACAATTCCTAGAGGCTGGAATTGAATCCATGTCCCTGGCATTGTAAGGCAGCAGTGCTAACCACTGATCCACCAAGCCATTCATTAGTTTGCATCCATTGGGAGTTTAGAAGAATAAGAGCCTAAGATATCCTGACTGGGTGGATATGAGAACTATGTTCACACTTGTGGGAGAATCTAGAATTAAAACAGTGTCTTGGTTTACTGTTCAAAAATAATTTGTTATGCATTAAAGACAGAGAGAATTTTTTCTTCATAGTCAATTGGTCTTCCTTAAAAGGTGGGGGCAGCAGCATCTTTTATTTTTTAAGATAGATAGCTAATTGACAAAGAATGGGGTGATGGACGATCAGAGGGAGGTGGGAATGTGGAGTGATCAGATAAACCATGACCTTGCTGAATATAAGAGGATGTGAGTGGTCTACATCTACACCTAAGTCATTTGTTCAAATCTAAGTTTATCAAGATTGGGTTTGCAAAATTGGGAATTCTCTCATCTGTTCACACTTGATCAAGGAGTGAAATTCCAAGTATTATTGTAGTTTTCACAAGGTAGAAATGGCACTCCTTTTAAATCAGCAAATATAAATAATATATTTTCTTTATCATCATAATATATAATATCAACTATTAATTTTTGACTTGCATCTGATTTAATACCTGGGAATTTCAATATACAGGTTTCAAGATATGGAGCAAAAGACACTGGTTTAAAATGGTTAAAAGGCTAATCTGTTTCATGAAATCAATGAGATTCATATAAGAGAGTGCTTGAGCTGAAGTCATCATTTTTCCCTAAGGCAATAAATGAAATCAGTTAGCCTGCATTATCCCCTCTGGTGTGTCCCAGACGATTTAGGTTCAGGTGCCACTGCCCCAAACATACAACATTATATGCTGAACAAGTTAATTAGAAACATCTACAATTGACTACCCTGGACCTATTCTATATTGCATCAAGAAAATGTGTCACTAAATGGCTGATGACAAGATTGGTCAATTTGCTAGTAATCCCAGAATGCAGTGAGATCCAAACAACTAATTGACCGTCGCTTAAGTTGACATGGTAAGAATTTGAGTTAATTTCTCATGTCACTGGAAATCCAAGAGTCACAATGAATCATCAGTCACCTTGTCTCTAAAATTCAAACTGCATGGCAATAAATTGTTACTCACTTTCCCTGCAAATATATACTTGATTCACAGTCTAAAAATGCTCAATGGAATTTAGTTTGTTGTTCACTGATAAGACTATTGAGTACATGATTCATCAATAAATGAAAGCATTTTGTTTCATAGCCATACACACATCAGTCAGAAACAATGATCAGAAAGGAAACAGGAAGAACAATGTGGATCAATATAAGATGTCAATATCAAATCCAGAAAGAAAAGGTGTCAGTAGAGTTCATATCCGGATTTTTAACAAAACCAAATATGCCAGGGTCACATTGAACCAGAACTATATTTAGATACCTTGTAATTCCCAGAACTAATTAACATACATTTCCACTGAAGATCTTAAAAGCGCTCACATGACTTTACAATTAACTCACCCTTGCTCTGTTTAGCTTTCCTATAAATGCTGAAACAGATGATTTTCCTAGCCTAATCGTCTTCTGTAAAGCTTCCTTTGCATCTAAATGAAAATGCAGAGTATTGGAAAACACAGAAAAAAATCTATTACAAAACCATGGGATGATCTATTGTACAATGCCATTAGATTTGCCACAAAGAATTGAATGGACTGCATAATAATACTACAGTGTGACCTAGACAATACAATCACTGATAGGTTAATGTGCCAGCTAAAATTGTGGAAGAACATCAAATGAAAAAGAAAAGCATTTTCTTCCAACCGGTAATTGTGAGCTAAATCTTATTGGAAATTGGCTTTGGGTCATTTTTGTGGGCTTCATGGAGGATTTCTGTCTGTGAAGCCCAGTGAGTCTTCTCACACTATCATCCCAAAGTTGCATCATTAACTGTGCATCATCTCACCACAATGCCTTATTCTCCCACTCACTGTTGAGGGAATCTCTCACCACTACTGGAATATTCTGGGATCCCTGACAAGATGTCACCTTTGAACCCTAGCAGTGCGCTGTTTATGAGTTGTCCTTTACTGCACATGTCGTGCAACAGCAACCACAAACCAATGTTTCTCAGAGCACAGAGGTGGCACAACTGACACCTCATTGTACATAATGTAAGTAAGTGTGAGATCATGCACTTTCGTAGCAGGAATCAAAAGGCAGATTACGTTTTAACTAGACAGAGACTCCAACAAAGTACAACATGGAACATATGAGAATGAAACATAAAAAGTTAGCATACAGTTGCAACAAATAATTAAGATAACGAAGAGAATTTTGAACTTTTTCCTGGAAGCCTGTGACCAGCGGTGTTCCACAGGGATCAATGCTGGGTCCATTTTTGTTTGTCGTTTATATAAATTATTTAGATGAGCATATGGGAGGCAAGGTTAGTAAGTTTGTGGATGACACCAAGATTGGTGGTATATTGAAAAAGGTTATCTAAGATTACAAAGGGATCTTGATCGGTTGGGTCAATGGGCTGAAGAGTGGCAGATGGAGTTTAATTTGGATAAACGTGAGATATAAAATAATGAAGGTTATTCAAACCCAAATTAAACTAGCCCCACCTGCCTAGTTTATCCCAAATCCCTTCAAACATTTCTCATTCACGTACTTATGCAAATGTTTTTTCAATGCTGTGATTGTACTCACTTCCACCACTTCCTCTGGAAGTTCATTCTACACATGAACCATTTTCTGCGTAAAAAAGCTACCACTTGTCCTTTTTAAATCTTTCTCCTTTCACTGTAAAAAATGTCCCCTAGTCTTGAAATTCCCCACCTTAAGAAAAGATACTTGCCACTCACCTTATCTATACCCCACATGATTTTATAAACCTCTGTAAGGTTATCCCCCCAAGCCTCCTATGCTCCAGTGAAAAATGTCCAAGCTGATTCAGCCTCTCCTCATAATTCAAGCCCTCCATTCATGACAACATCCTGGTAAATCTTCCTAAGCCATCTTCAGCTTAAAAACATCCTTTCTATAATAGGGAGTCCAGAACTGCAAACAATATTCCAGAAGAGGCCTTACCAATGTCCTGTACAACCTAAAATGACATCTCAACCCCTGCACTCAAAGGTCTGAGCAATGAAGGCAAACGTGCTAAACATCTTCTTAATCACCCTGTCTACATGCGATGCAAATTTCAAAGAATTATGTATCTGAACCCTTAGCCCCCTCTGTTCGACTTTTAAGTGTATAAGTCCTGCCCTTGTTTCACCTTTATCCAAATTAAATTCTATCTGCTATTCCTCGGTCCGTTAACTGAATTGATCAAGATGTATTTGTAATCTTTTTTATAATACATTTTTATTGAGAAAAAATAGATTTTTAAAAATTACAACAAATACGAAACAATGCAATTCAAAGCAGTACAAATAAAACCCAAATAATTTTCAAAATCCCCAACCCACCCTTACATACAAATGTGTAAACATATATAGAAATACTGTCCACTATACTGCCAATGTTGGTGTCATCTACAAACTTACTAACCATGCCTTCTACGTTCTTATCTAAATCATTTTTATAAATGACAAACAAAAGTGGACCCAGAACCGATCGTTGTGGAACACCACTGGGAACAGGCTAACAGTCAGATAAACAAGCTTTTGTCACCAGTCTCTGACTCCTGCTGTTCAACTAACTTTGTATCCAATTGTCAAGCTCACCCTGAATTCCATGTATTTAACTTTACTAATTAGTCCACCATGCAGAAACTTTACTAAAGTCCAAGCAAACAGCATCAACTGCTCTGCCCTCATCAATCTTATTAGTTACCTTTTCAAATAACTCAATCAAGTGTGTGAGTCATGATATCCCTCGCACAAAACCATGCTGAGTATACATAATCATTCTTTGCCTCTCTGAAATCATATAAATTTTATCTTTCAAAATCAAACAACCTATCCACCACCAATGTCAGAGTTACATGTCGATAGTTCCAAGGCACAACATTACCTCCGTTCTTAAAAAAGGCACAACATTAACCTTCTCATTGAAAGAGAATATAAAATAGGGGCGACAATTCAAAAGAGGGTGCAGAAGCAGAGGGACCTGGATGCATATGTGCACAGGTCATTGAAGGTGTCTGGACAAGTAGACAGAGTAGTTAATTATGCATGCAATCTCTTTAGCTTTATTAATAGCAGTATAGAGTACAAGAGCAAAAAGATGATGTTGAACTTGTGTAAGATATTTGTTAGAACTCAGCTGGAGCACCGCATACAGTTCTGGTAGCAACATTAAAGCATTGGAGAAACTGCAGAAGCAGTGTACAAGAATTGCAGAAATTGGAACTGTGCCCTATGTATTGAAGATGGCGAAGAAGAGATCTGATATGGGGCTTCAAGATCACAAGTGGACTGGATAAAGTGGTTATGGAGAAATTGTTTTCACTTGCAAATGAACAAGAATGAGACTACATAGATTTAAATTGATTTCCAAAAACAGCAAACATGTTAGGTGAAGAAAGTGAGTAGTTTGGGAATACAATGCAGTGAGGTGCAGGCTGGTTCAATTGAAATATTCAACAAGACATTGGATGATAATCTAGATAGAAATAACATGTCAGCACATGGGGAAACAGTAAGAAATGGGCACCACATCATGATGATCATTTGAAGAGCCAGCACAGACACAATGCACTGAATAGCCTCCTACTGTACTGTACCACTTCTGTAATTCTGCCAAGTTCTCAATAGTAATGAGCATTTCTCCCTCTTTGACTGTGTGATACCCTGGGAATTGTGGACAACACAATATTATATAACTCATGAAGTGAAAAGCAGAAGATTGCATGAAAAAATTTGTCCCGGGCCTTTGTGGACAAGGAACCATTAAATTTGCTTGTTACCAGGGTTTAACTGCAAATGGGAAAATACAGCCCTTTCTTTTAGCATTGTTGACCATGGAGCAATCATCAATTATCATAAAAACCCATGAGTTTCATTTATGTCCTTGAGGGAAGAAATTCTGAAGTCCTTAATTGGTCTTCAGTATGTATGAATCCAGACCCACGGCAATATGGTTGACGCTTAACTTCCTTCTAAAATTGCCTAACGAGCCACTCAAGTGAGAGAAATTAGGAATGCTCAGTGAATGCTTGCCAGCGATGCCCAAATCCCATGAAAAATTAAAAGAAAAGAATTTCTTGGAATTTGTTCTACTACAAATTAACACCATCTTGTGCTGCACCCATTGATGAAGGCATAACTGAGTTCAGAGAGCATTGGAAAGTTATTCTTTTTTTTTGCACATAGTGAGTTGAGGCTTTTCCATCAGGAGCAATTTAACTGTTGTCCTAAGTAAGAATCATATGTGTTGCTTCTTCCACTTAGCCTAACAGTGCCAAGCCAATTGCAGTCTCCTAACTGAGATTTGATTAGTCAGCTCAACATTGACCGACCTGATGGTCCAAATATCTCTGGGATTTGCACCATTGGAATGATATATATTCAGCACTGATGTTATTGAGTGATGGAAAAGAGAGTGGAAATGATAGAAAAAGTGACTTGTTCTGTTAATTATGAGAATTCACAGTCTACTGGGATTTCACTGGTACTCTGCCATTAGCCTTGATGATAAGCAATTATCATAGCTCCTCCCATTACAATTGCATTCACAATTTCCTGCCTTCAGGCTGGTTTCATACCATTGCTATTTGGTCTTAAAAATAATGTGGTCAGTGATCTGGCAAAGCAAAATGCGTACTTTAGTGCTCCAAGGTTGGGCTTAAACTCTCGATTATTAAAAATGTAATATAAGGATGCTACCATAGAATCACAATGCAGATTCCACCCAACAAGAGGAACAATGGACATGAATTTTACTGTAACTCAAATCCAAGAAAAGTGCAGGGGGTAGCAGCAAGCTTTATACGTGGCCTTCATCAATCTCAAAAAGGCCTTCAGTCCTGACAACTAAGAGAGATTATGGAGCATTCTCCTTACATTTGGATGCCTACAGAAAGACATCATCACTCCATTCCTGCTGCACAACAACATGCAACTCATGATCCACGTCAGATGCAAATGTGTGCAAACCGGGGTCAAATAAGGCTGTTGCATCACACTGATGCTTCTTTTCCAAATTTTCCACTTCACTCCACATCCATGAAGCTTCCCGCTGGAGCAGAACTTCCCTACAGGATAACCAGGAAACTGTTCAACCTGTTTTACCTCTAGTCCAAAACCAAGGTCACTCCAACCTCTGTCATTGAGCTGCAACACACAGATAATGTTTGCATGCACATAGACTGAGATTGAGCTCCAACCTATCATAGGTGCATTCACAGAGGCATAAGCAGAGAATGCACCTTGGGCTAAACATCCAAAAGATAAACATCATATACCAGTCAGCTCCCCTTGCTCTCCCATTAGCAAAATCCATGGTGAGTCTTTAAGCAACGTGGATCAATTCTCAGACCTAGAGAGATCATCATCATCGACGGTCCTTGCAGGTGAGGATAACTGCCTTCTACTCTCAGGGTGAGTTCATAAATGGCTGTTCAGAGCAATGCAGGTACTGCAGCTCTGTTACACTTGGGACAGGTGATGCTGATGGGAAGGGGTGGGTGGGCATTGATGTGGCAGTCCATACCTTTCACATTTTTCGCCTGGCTTCCATTTTATCCTGATGGTAAGTCTCAAGGTGCTCGAAACCTTCCCAGATGTTCCTCCTCCACTTTAGACTGCCTTGGGCCAGTTATTCCCAGATGTCTGTGGAAATGCCACAATTCAGCAGTCAGGCCTTGAGGGTATCATTGAAGTGCTTCCTCTGTCCACCTGGGAGCCTCATGCTGTTCTGAAGCTGAATGTAGAGCACTTGCTTAGAGAGTCTCGTGTTGGTCATATGGGAGCTATATTTCAATCATAGCAGACATTAACAATAAAATTCAACATTGTCTCCTGTGTACCAGTACAGTCTTTGGGATTCTAAGAAACAGGGCACTTGATAACAAAGATCTCAAACTCATGGTCTTCAGGGCAGTAATGTTACTGTGTGTGTCAGAGAAATGCACAATATATAGCAAGTATCTGTAATCCCAAAAGAAATATCACTAATGCATCTGCAACATCTTCCAAATCCAATGGAAGAATAGCACTCCAGTATCAGTATACTCTCTCAGGCCAAAATCCTGAGCATTGACACACTGGAGATTACTGTCAATGTGCTGTGTTGCCTGAGACAAGACTTCCAGAACAGACTGTCCACTTCATGATCCATCAACATGTAGCTACCTGGTAGACCAAGATATTGTTTCAAGGATGCCCTCAAAATGAAAGAATGCAATATCTCCCCTAAGTTATGGGAATCTCCTGCCCAACACTGCCAAATTGGAGAAAAAGTCACAGACAGGTACCAATATCTTGTGTACTGCCACTTCAACCAGGTGAAAGCCAAACACAAACAACAAAAAGAGCATATCAAAACCCAAGCATCCTACCACATACCCCTTCAAACATTACATGTCTCACCTGTGGCAAGATGTACAGATCTAGCTCTGAACTTTCTTGTCATTCCATGACCCACACCACTGGAATAGAAGAAACTTATTCTCAATCTTGAAGGGCTCCCTAATAAAAAGATATCAGGATCTTTCTGTATCCCACTCTTCCACATAGAACTTTCATTTTTAATCAGTTTGTGCCATTAAGCCATTAATAACAACAAATGCATCTTTCCTAAGAAGTGTAATTTGATTATTCATTGTTGTCTTAGTTATGAGTAAATATACGCACACATGTCTCTAAAATATTATAAGCTTATCTACTTCAGTCAAAAATCAATGTTCTATGGTATATTTTGCTGTCCAAGAAAACCTGTGATTTTCAGCCTTATTCAAACTGAATTAATTATTTGAACTTCTCAAAGCACTAAAAATAGCTTTCTTATATCATTTGCACCCTGGTATTCATGATGACAGTAAAAATGTTGCACTCTTCAATTGCAAAAAATCTATAAATTAGTACTGTGTAGTAGCTTGATTTCAAAAATGTAAAATATTAACTTAAGAAAATATCAAAATCTGGAAATGGACAATTTAAAATATGAGCTATGGTTTGTTCAATAAGTTTGCACTTTTATTCAATAATGCTGGCAATGGTTCTGGAAAGTCTAGCTCTTCTTTGTGCTCACTGCCTGATCACTGCTATGCTCACTCACCAAATTAAGAATCCAGCAACACTGAGAAACAAACACAGAGAATGGCAGAGAAACCCAGCAGCCTCGAAGGAGAGAGAAACACATTTAATGTTTTGAGGCTGATTTAACTCGTTTCAGGCTCTTTTGAAGCAGGTGGAGAAAAGGTGGTGAAATAAACCAAGGGAGCAAGCAGGAAGCACAGCGAGCAGAAAGGGTTAATCGTTTGGAAGAGAGCTGGTTGGTGGGAATAGGGTGGGTGAGAGCCAGTGAGAGAAGATGCAGCCTGCAACAACAAATTAAAATCGTGGACCTTGAGCTTTGGTGGGAATTGCATGTAGTCACAAATTTAGAGTGGTATCAGGTAGCACAGAGAAGATAGTGGCACTTACACTTATATCGCAAGAAGGTCATTAATCTCCGAGCAGCATTGCTGGGTGCTCCACCATGACCCAGGACGGCTTCTCAACTTCAGACCTAGCTGATAGAGTATGGTGCTGTGATCTCCTCAGGCTGCCCCAAGAAAAGAGATGGCCCTCCTTTCCATTACCCTATCCTTTAGCACTTTCAGGACGCTATTGGAATGCCAACTTACCTCTGTCTGCCATCTCCAGTGCAAGTTTTCACACATGAGAACTATGAAAGGCAATTTCTGTCTAGTAATGTTTGAACTAGTGCACAGTGAGAAATCTGAAAGATCCCAATAGTGGTGAGCACTTCTACTGCTGGCGAGCACAAGATGACCTGAGAGTGGCATTGTGGCCACATGGCAACTATAAGGAGCACAGCACAAAATTGTGAAGGGGTTCACGGAGAGAAATCCTCAATGAAACTCCCCAAAATTGACACTGAGCCAATTTTTGGGAAAATTCAACATAAAGACTCATGGATAAATCCAAAAAGAACTTCTTTACCTGGAGAGTGGTTAGAATATAGAATTCACTACCACAAGGAATGGGTGAGGTGAAGCACAGATATATTTAAGGGAAATTTAGGTAAGCACACGAGGGAGAAAAAAACTTGAAAAATAAGTTGAGGTTGGGTGAACCTTATATGAAACATAAAGAAAGGCATGGATCAGTTGTGCTAAGTAGACTACTTCCATGTAATGTTAGAAAATAAGTAAACTCATTCAAGGCACTTGATAGTTAAATCTTTTAATGAGAATATCATTAATAGTAGACACTCCATTTTGCATTTTTAATGATTAGATATATTTGGAATGTTTTTGTTTATAATACCAATAAATCTGCTTTCCCATTTAAAATAGCATAAAGAGAGGAAGTTGAATAACGAAGAAAAGGATATGTAAATGGAATGAGATGAGAAGTTGAAGGATGTTTATATGGTGTACAAACAGCAGCATAAGGCTACTGGATCTAATGGCCTGCCAATTCAAAATTTTACTTTATATCTATTAAGAGCCAATAATTTTTCGTTTAGCCAAACACAATAAAATCTAAAAGAACAAAATTTATATATGTAACAGCTTTAAGTTGTTGAAATTCTGTGTATAAATCAGCTGTGGTAAAATATCAGGAGCTCAAATGCATAATTTAAAGTTTGTAAATATTTCATTCTTTTCATTTATATGTGAAAGTTTCAGACTGGTAAATAAAACATACCTCTGGGCAAGATGTGATCTCATTGATCAAACAGTCATTTGATAGTTATTTAATGTAAAACTCTAGAGACGTTTTGATATATTTGTTCTAAAGGGCTGATAAATATGCTATTAATAATTTAATATAAATTAATTAAAATGATCTATTCTAAGACTTTCACATATTGGTGATTTTCTTTGGGCTTTGCCATAGTAATTTTGAAAAATGTACAGGTTCTTCCAGATTTATGGCAATCCCTACAAAATCCTTCTGGCTTTCCCAGCTCACATAATGATGGTGGATTGCCTGGGAAAAGAAAACAGACCGTAAATTGTACTTTTGATAATGACAGAGCATAATTAACTCATTTTGTTTAATTTCCTTTTCATCACATGAACCACTCAAGAATGAGTAAGACTCGGCAAATACTTAGAAGCAATAAAAAACACATTTTAGTGTGCAGGCTTAATTGAACTGAGAATGCAGAGGGCATGTTTTAATAAATGGGCAAAAAGATTTAATGTAACAGGAAAAGGAAACTCTACTTTGGTATTTTTTGTTTATCTAGGTGAATCGCTATTTGTTTTAAAATGTTAGGTTATTAACTTCTACAAATATTTATTTACACACAGATGGAGTCATGATTTGCATATATCTATTCAGCACATTGAAAATATAAATTTCTCCTCTCCTTTATTGTCCATCAGTAAGGTGAAATAGTATTGGCAATCTTCATAGCTTGTGAGCTGCCGATCTCTGAAATGACAGTGAGTTGGGTTTTCTTGGAAATGCCACATCTCATTTGAACTATGGATCTTGGATTTTCCCTCCACACCATCTCCTGTTGTGGAAATTAGAAACTAAAGTCTATCTGATCATATTTCAAAATGGCCTAAGGGAGCTTGTTGTGCTTTTTGGTTGTTGATCTAAGCTCCAGAAGTGATTTGTTGCTTGGGTTAAGCCTTGGGAGAACCTGATGTAATTAAATGTACAATGGCCTTGAGTTTGGCCAAGCCATATATTCTATCAAGCCACCAACTCAGGAAAAAGGATAGAGAAGAGTAAATCATCAAGGAAATTTTAAAAAGGTGAAAAATCTGGAATACTGGTGTTGAGAGACTTTAATTATCTTGATAAACACTGGCAAAGTAATAGTGTTATGGCAGATAGAGGGAAGAATATCTAAAGTTGCTCTGGTTCTTGATCGGTATGCTTCCAACTAAATGAGGAAGGAAGCATAATTGGATCAGATTCTGGGGAAGGAGATGCACCAAGTGGATCAAGAACCAGTTAGGGAAATTTGAAAGCATGATGATCATAGTCTCACTGTAATTAGGTTAGCCATGAAAAAGGACAGGACTAATCTAAAGTAAAAATACACTTGATTGGAGGGGGACAAATTTCAGTGGGGTGAGAACAGCAAAGAGAAATCTGTGGCGAACAATGGGTTTCTTTTAAAGGGAGATGGTTTACATGAAATTGAGGTCCATTCCCTAGAAAACTATCAGGATAAGTAAAGTCAGTCCCCTAGATAATGAAAGAGAAAGATAAGAACTCCAAAGACCAATGGGCTCCACTGTAGGGCGGGTAACCACACCCACCCACCTCCCCCCCCCCCCCCCCCCCCCCACACACACACACACACACACACAAAACACACACACCAGCTGTGAAAGCTGAAACTGAACTGAAACATAATGGGAGGGAAAGGAAAGAAGACGACCTTTTGAGTGCAGAAAGGTGGCACAGGTGACACATCACTGTAAATCCATTCCCACATTTATAGGTATATGTTCACTTTTCTTCATCAGCAGGGTGTGAAAATGTCAGTCTATCCACAACTACAACAGCTTCACCATCCTTAGCACTGCATGACCCTTGATGGTCTAGACTGTGATGTGAGTAGCTCTGTACCTGTGCAGGCTGTGGGGGAATAGCAGGTGATTAGCACCTTGGTAACTATAGTGCATCTTTCCTAGTGATAAAATATTGCTGCTGCATCATAACCAGAGGGGATTGATTCACAATGTTGCCTTATATGGTTAAGAGTGTTTGGAGCAAGGATTTGGACTGCATGCAGTAGGTTAAAGCATAAAGTTCACAGAGCATGTAGAAGCACAAGTACCTTTCAGGTTCAATGAATGGGTGTTTGTGTAATACTGTTACCCTTTGAAGGGTTTCACATGACTTAAAATTGAAGCCCGCTAACTGCACCCTGCCTGGGTGTGGTCACAGCAATTTTACTCTCCATTGTGCACTTGTTTTTAC
Organism: Hemiscyllium ocellatum; assembly: GCF_020745735.1. Classification (NCBI taxonomy): domain Eukaryota; kingdom Metazoa; phylum Chordata; class Chondrichthyes; order Orectolobiformes; family Hemiscylliidae; genus Hemiscyllium; species Hemiscyllium ocellatum. The sequence goes on from NC_083429.1 coordinate 35,371,290, forward strand.
AGCATGAAAGAAGGAAGGGACAGTCATCCTCAACAGTGAGTTTCAGGTTTAGCTTCTTATTACTGGTGAACCCTCAAATGTAAAAATTTCCCTTTTGGTAGCCCTCCCCATCTACCCCATAGTTCTTGAACTACCCAAAATCTCCATCCAACACATTTATCTACACCTTCATCAGCGACTTTACCCCCGCAACTACTCACAGCTAGCACAGCAAGTAAACATGTCAGATCTGGTAGTGCACTGCCGCCCCCCCTACCCCCACCCCTCCAGGAAGCCAGTGTGCTGCTGACTGTTGATGGCTTCTCTTCTGTAGTACCTCTTTTCCTTCAATACCATGTTGTCATTCCCTCCCCTTATATATTGCCTTGCCTTCCTTCACAACTGCAATTTGCTAACCATCCCAGTGTTCTGCCTCCAATCCCCACAATTAAGTTCAGAAACAGAAATTGCTGGGAAAACTCAGCTGGTCTGGCAGCATTGTGGAGAAAAAAGCAGAGTGAATGTTTCGGATTCAGAATGATTCTGAACAATGCTCACTGAAACAGAAACATTAACTCTGATTTTTCCACAGATGATGCCAAACCTGTTGAGTTTTACCAATTATTTCTGTTTCTGATTTCCAGCATCCACACTTCTTTGATTTTCTCCCATAATTAAGTTTCCCAGCTTCCCTTCTGCAGTACTGATAACCTCCCCTCCACCCCCCCCCCCCCCCCACCCTTCACTTGCTGTAAAGGATCTGACTCTTGAGTGACTTAGCTGTACAGCCCCAAATATTGAGTGACTGACCTCAATATCTGCATAGCTCCTAATAGTCTTCCTTCAACTCACTGAGCTGGTTGCACTGGTCTCATAGAGCCAACCAAGACCTGTTTCCTGGACTATAGAGGTACAGACCCCCTGATATCCTGATCAGCCAGGGTGATCGATTATCATGCTCAAGTTCCTGCAATAACTTCAAAAGCTGGCCTTGACTTACTGTGTGAAGACCCCCCAACTGAAGTATATCTCCTTGCACTCGAATGAGGATTACTTCCCTTAGATATGGCCATTGGCTCGAAGGACATGCAGTGTGTTTGGCACACACACAGTGTTGTTGTATCATTGATGTGACACAGTGCCATATAGTAATATTTCCAGCCCCTTGACTGATCAGTGCTGATAACAATCTGATGCTGACAACAATCATTTATGCTGAAAGGCAAGATAACACAGAAATACAGTACCTTTAAGGTACTGCTGAGGAGGCAAAGCACAGAAAGGCAAGGTAAGGAAGGCAAGTGATGCTGTGAGCATCAATGTAGGTGTAAAGTAAGTGAGCACTAAGAGACTGGGTGATCAGTCTTGAGATGCAGCCTCATCCAATTCATGAGTTGGGTGCCAGTCCATGCACATAAAATGTCCTTAACAGCAGCATTGCAACGAAAGGTGCTGGTGCGCTTGACAACGCAGCATTGAAATCAGAACCATATTGTCAGTGGATTGGAGATGTGTCATAATGATGTAGTGAGGCAGGTACATATCAGATGTGGATGGTCATTACCCATGGAGTATGCCCTGAGATGTTGATGCCATGGTGTCGAAGATGCAGGTCCTGAGGAACAAATGGTGAGTTGGGGTTGCCAGGTAAACTTGTTGACTTTAATGTCAGAAACCCTCGGCATCCAATTTCTATCTGGCAGGTGGTGGAATGGGAAACTGCATATTAATAAAATGAGATTAAGTAACAATGAGGATGTTAGTGAGTATAATCCTATAGACCTCTCGCTGCTCAATCGCAAGAAACAACACTTGGTTGGAAAATGGAATATTTTGATCTCAACATCCTTACTGGAAACTTCAATCAATTTTCTCAATTTTTTCCCCATTGCTATTTAGTGGCTGGGAAGACTCCATCCTTAATCTTTGTGTGCATTGCTGAAAACCACCAACATTTTCAAAAAATAAAACATTTCTTCACTTCTGCCATTCATCAGTGAAAGTTTTTTCTGCTTTAAAACTTTTGTGCTATGAATTATCAATTCAGTTTATTCAACTAACTAATATGATGTACAACATAAATTTGATTACACTTAAACTTTCTGGAAATTGCAAACATTAAGATCATCATGAATACATGGCCGAATAGATTGGTTTCTGTTTAATACAATAAAGGATCCTATTTTTAATAAAGTTGAGTGCTAGCTTGACTTGGGGTTGGTATGTTCATCTCTGAGACAGAGGAACGTGTTCTCAAACCCTGCTGACTGAAATCTCTGAGGTCTGATGACATCAAGCCACAGTCATGGCCATTGTCTCAAGGATCACCCTGCCAAAAATCAGCTACTCCTTTGATGTTCCAATCATTGTGCAATATTAAAATGAGCATTGGTAGGTTGCAACGACAGGTAACTGGGAAAAAAGGAAGCTTCAAGCTGGTAAGAGAGTAGGCTTCAGAAGTCTTTGGACAATAATCTCCCTGATCATGTCCAACAGGGCCTTCCACATTGATTCTGCCAGAGTTAGTGAGTCAGTGGGAAGGCATATTCAGGATATTATTATTTGGGTACAAGGATCATTTTGGGAATGTGTCTATCCTTGACTGCCAGCAACTCGTGCACCCATTTACCTCTCCGCCTCATTTCTTCCCACGACCACCATACCCATAGGCTGTCTCCCAATTAAAGATGAAAGACGAATAGCAGAATAATTTTAACCAAAGCTGCCAAATGTAACTTGCTCATTGCGTGAACTGTGGATTCCCAAAGGAGAAATTAATTACTGCCATGATTTCACACTCCCTTCATGGTGACAGCTTGATCATTGCTAGCTCCGATCCATATTCCTATTGAGAGAGAGAGACTCCACTGGAAGCACATGCTGAACTTTCCCCATCAGGTAAGATAGGCATCAGAGGACAGTGATAGGATAAACAAAGGGACATGAAAGACAGGTAACAGTGACTGCTGCTATAATAAAACATTCTTATTAGTGTTGAAGCATAAGAACAAAATTGCACTCTGCTGAATTGTCACATCGAATCCTACATATTGCACCAACGGAGGGCTGTAAACTGTGCCCATTTTTTTGCAATGCTTTGTGCTTTCATTGAAATCTATAACAGGAAAGGTTGGACTTGCCTTTATTAAACATTACATACATATTAGCAATGCAAATCTTTTCATTTTTATTAAAAGATGCTGTATTATAGAGGCCAATACATGAACCATAGAGCACGCCCCATATTTACAGTAGGGATTGCCAACGACCATCTAATCTGAGGTTCTAGCCTGTGGGCCCCAGTCTCCTCACATCATGAAATTCCACTACAGTGACATGATGAGCAGTACTCATCATTTATGAATTCAGTCTCAGGCATTCCACACAAATTGTACCCAGCGGTACAGAGCAAATGTATGCTGAAATAGAGAGGCCAGATGACCTAAGTAATTCACTTTTGGGTCTCATCAAAAATGATAAGGAGCACATGTGCCTTAATCCCAATGATAGGTCTCACCAGAGCATGGAAGGCCCCAGAGATAAGTTTGTTTTCTGGCAATCAGGAGGAGGGCAGACTGGGCTAGTAGCAGACTTTCTTTAAAATCAGGAAGAACACTTCTGTTTGTTTTGACTACAGCAAGGGAGGTTTCTACCCTGGACAAAGTCAGGGTAGTGCAAACAACACTCAAAATTGGGGTGGCTTTGAGAAGATTTCCCCCCCCCCCTCACTTATCTGCTCAAACTCATTTGCAATATGCAAAATCTGCCATGAGCTGATGCAACAAAGCAGGATTTAAAGTTTAATTTTTCAAAAATGTTGGTTCAATAAATATTCCATGACATATGTAAAAATGGCAAATAGGTGCAATTTGACTAATATGGACAGGAATGGGTTTATCATGATAAAACACTTATCAGTGCTCAAGGTTTGCATAAAGATTTATAGCTCAATTGCCAGTTGCCGTGGTTGTGAGTATGTTTGCCAAGCTGGGAAGTTGATTTGCAAATGTTTCATCTTCTGTATAGATGATTCCTTCAGTGCTTTGGAGCCTCCTGTGAAGCACTGCTATATCGTCTCTTCTGGAATTTACTTGGCTCCGTTCCTGCTGATTCTTGCTGCTGGTTCTGGTAATGATCTGAACTACAAGAGAGCAACCACCCAGACACACACAAGAGAAGCTGCTTTAGGACCCTGTTCAAAAGGCTACAATACACTGCAACACCCTCAATTTGTGAAGAGAAGAAGAAGAACAACTCTACAGAGTCTTCACCAGAAACGGATATTCCTGCAATCTCATCCGCAGATGCCTAGTAGACAAACGACACAACGAGGACATGCCATGATCCAACACACTAACCACTCCACCTCATACAAAAAATGTCTCACAACTAGCAGCCAGAATTCTCTGACCACTCGGATTCATAACAGCCCATAAACTGACAAGCATGCCCAGACAACGAATCGCCAGAACAAAAAACCTTATCCCCATTATGTGCAAGACTAATGTAATTTACAAGATTCCATGCAAAAACTGCATGACACGCTATATAGAAAAAACAGACAACTAGCAAACCACATCCATCAACACCAACTAGCCACTGAACTTCATGACCAGCTGTCCCTAGTAGCCAAACACACAGATGATAAGGACCACAAATTCAATTGGGACAACACGGGCGGCACGGTGGCACAGTGGTTAGCACTGCTGCCTCACAGCGCCTGTAGACCCGGGTTCAATTCCCGACTCAGGCGACTGACTGTGTTGGAGTTTGCACGTTCTCCCCGTGTCTGCGTGGGTTTCCTCCGGGTGCTCCGGTTTCCTCCCACAGTCACAAAGATGTGCGGGTGAGGTGAATTGGTCAAGCTAAATTGCCCGTAGTGTTAGGTAAGGGGTAAATGTAGGGGTATGGGTGGGTTGCGCTTCGGCGGGTCGGTGTGGACTTGTTGGGCCGAAGGGCCTGTTTCCACACTGTAAGTCTAATCTAAAAACACAACGGTCTTAGGACAGGCTAAACAGAGGACAGCCAGAGAATTTCTAGAAGAATGATACTCATCCACGGACTCCATCAACAAACACATAGACATGGACCCAGTATATCACCACTACAACAAACTACTAGAACCAGCAACCAGAGGCAGCAGGAATAGCACCAAATAATTTCCAGAAGACACAGTACTGCAGTGTTTCACAGGAGCCTCCAAAACACAGAAGATGTCACCTAGACAGGGGAGGAAACGTCTGCAAATCAACTTCCCAGTTCAGAGAACATGTCCACAACCATGGCACTAATCAGTGTTAGGCCACAAACTATGTGAAAGCCAATTAAGCAATTTGGTTTTGTCACTTGTATAGATTAGACACAGACTTTTGCACTGCTGTGTTGGTTATCAATTGCTTGCATTACGCCCATAAAATGATGAAGAAATCCTAAATTTAGACAATATTATCCTTTTAGTACTTCCTAAATACTAAAATATTGAATATTTTAAATATTCCAATATTAAAAATCTTGTGTCACTGTGAATGTCCTGTTCTGCCAATCAGACAATAGAACTAGAGGCTACCTTTAGTCAAACACTTTTCAATACTTAAAAAGTTAGCTAGGATTTCTCTTCTATTAAGATGACAGTAAGAGAAAAAAGTGTTAATTTTGACTTTGAGTGAAGGTATAAAACAGGCAATATTAATTCAACAGCCTGTTATAAATCTCTCCAGATTTTCAAAGATGTGTCACAGTTAGTGGAATTGTGTGAATCCATAAAAGAGAAATTCGTTCTAAGAGAAAAACAATGAAAAAGGGGGATAAAAAAGAAAATGAAAGACAATAATTGTGATACAGAGAAGAATATTTTGGTTATTTTTTAAAACAAACTATTATTTGTGAACAATGCCTTGTGACTTAACTAGTAAAGAGATTTATACAACTCAATCTCCCAAGGCATTGTACATAGTGGAAATCAATGATATCCTTACAGAGATGCAGATTTAGAACCCTCTTATCCTTTCTCAGAATTAGAAATAGAATCTGATTCTTGATCTAATGAATCAATATTTCACGGAATTTCTTATCAGTTTCAGAATTGCTTCATTGATGATATTATTCACACTATTAATAAATCTAAATAAGCTTCGATGGTTATTATTCTTAATTAAACATATTGTATTCAGCTAAATGCACAATATTCAGTCAAAGTCAATATTAATGAAATTGAAAATTAAATTGCATTCCCACAGCTTTCTTTAGCAGGAGTTAATATAAACACATTGATTCATGTACCCAGTATGAATTTCGAAATAATTTATTAGAACTGTTCCTGAGAGTCCCAGTGAAATTGTTTATATTCTGTATAAAGGGAATATAGAAGGGGTTAAAATGAATTTGCCCCATGATATTTTTATTGATGATTTTAGTTTTGGGATATTTTGATTTCTTAAAATTAAAGTTATAAACACTGGGCTGAATTACTCCAATTAATTTTGAATTTTTAATGCTTAATTTCCTACCCACTACCTGCATTATAAGGTCAACTGCATTTTAACCCAGAGCAAATGATAGAACCAAATTTTAAAAATACATAATTTTGGAAATACGCTCCACATAAAATCATTACAAATTACAATGTCAATAGTCAACTAGAATTCAGAAAAAGTATTAACTATATTTTCAGACAGAGTAATGTCTTAAATAACAATTTTTATAGCCTTAACTCTTACATTGTTTTGACATTTTCTATTTTCAGTCCCCATTTATGTACTTTTTCTTAATTTCCTTTCATTTAGCATCTTTTGAAAATGCTGAAGAAAATTACGTTGAATTCTGTTGGTACCAGTTTCTTGCTCATACTTTCATCAATTAAACATTCACCAAATATGATCCTCTACCCTGGTGGACATCCATATATACATATTCTTCAGTCTCAAACCTTGAGTCATGACGATGAATAGAAACCTTTGCTTATCTTCCATGGATATTGATGCCAGTATTCTCAACCTTCCTATTATTGCTGAGATCCTACCAAAAATGGCATTTATTGAACCTTTCTACTGTAATACTTTTCAAACATTCAATAATCTAATCATAGAGTCATTGAGTCATACAACATGGAGACAGACCCTTTGGTCCAACCAGACTGCACCGACTATGTTTCCAAACTAAACTAGTACCAACTACCTGTGCTTGGCCCATATCCCTCTAAATCTTTCCAACATTGAAAGTAGATAATGGTAAACTATATCATCTATTCAAAATTAACAGAATAATAAATAATCAAAATGAGTAATTAATGTAATCATCTAGTACACTAAAGTCCTTGAGGGAAGGGAATCTGCGTACTTTCCTTGGCTGGGCTATGTGTGGTTCCAGGTGTGCTGTGATGTGGTTCACTCTTAATTGTTCTCTGAAATGCCAACCAGTTTAATGGTACTTAGAAAATGGGGAATAAATGCCAGCCTTGCCAGCAATGTCAATGTCTAATGCAATAAAAAAAACTAAAGGTGTTCATTATTGTAACTTCACACAAATAAAACACGAGAAAGGACTGTGTTAAAATGCACTGGGAACTGGATAGTAATTTGACTGATACATTCCTGTGGCCTCCTACCAAGCACAAATTGATAGAATAGATCCCATTTATCTTCATCGATGAAACAGCATTGTGTTTAGGTCTCAGGTGATGACTTGAGTACCCATGGATCTCATACCTTGGAAAATCCAGCAGGGTGCTGAAAAGTGGATAACCAGGTTACTCTGCTATTTCTGTTTCATGGGCCCAATTTAATGAAATGTCAGTCACTTGCTTCATGCAGGTGTGGATGAATTGGCTGATAGATATAGTTCCAGTCTTGGAGATACAGACATAAAAATTGACAGAGCCATAATCACTGGATGTCACTGGCAGTGCTATCATATGGTGATGTTTGACCTTGAATTAAATGCTTTTACTCTCTAACTATCTCCATGCTGAACTACAGAAATAACATCCACAGACATTGTTGAGTTTGGATTCTGAGGAATGAGTCCTGCCATCATGGTCTGTGCTGTCAGTCAGTTTCTGATGCCATCCCTGATGTCCTTTGTCTGTTCTTCTGAATCCTTGCACATTATCCCCAGTAAGAGGGGAACGTTAAAACTAATCACACAATTTGCAATTTTCATATTATTCATTTATAGGATGTGGGTGTTACTGGTTGGCCAGCATTTTTAATGCCTATCCTTAGTTGCCTTTGAGAAGGTAGTAGTGAGCTGCCTTCTTAAATCACTGCAATCCACCTGTTGTGGATTGATCCGCAATGCCTTGAGAGAGAGAGAATCCCAGAAATCTTTCCAAGCGACAGTAAAGGAACGGTGATATATTTCAAAGTCAGGATAGTGGGTGTCTTGGTGGTTACTTGCAGGTGGTGGTGTTCCCATACATCAGCTGCCCTTGTCCTTAGAGATAGATGTAGTTGTGGTTTTAGAAGGTCCTGTTTAGGGATCTTTGGTAAATTTCTGCAATGCATCTTGTAACTAGCGAGCATCAGGAGTGGAGGTGGTGGATGAGCTGCCAATCAAATGGGTTACTTTACACTGGATGATGTGAAGCTTCTTGAGTGTTGTTGGAGCTGCACCCATCCAGTCTAGTGAGGGGTATTCCCTCACACTCCGAGCTGTACCTTTTAGATAAAATACATGTGTTGGGGAATCAGGAGGTGACTTACTCATTGTAGTATTCCCTGCCTCTGACCTACTGTTGTAGTCACTGTGTTTTTGTGACAAGTTGAGTTGAGTTTCTGGTCAATGGTAGCTCTAAGGGTGTTGATATTGGAGTGTTCAGTGATGGTAACACCACTGAATGTCAAGGGACAGTTGTTAGATTGTTTCGTATTGGAGATCATCATTGTCTGGCATTTGTGTGGTGCAAATGTTACTTGCCACTTGTCAGCCCAAGCCTGGATATTATCCCAGTTTCGTTCCATTCGGATATGGACTGCTTCAGTATCCAAGGAGTCACAAATGGTGCTGAACATTGTGCAATCATCAGTGAACATCCCCACTTATGACCCCAAATGTGAACTTGATATCAAAGGATGTCACTCATCTCACCCTTGGAATTCAGCTCTTTTGTCCATATTTGAACCTATGCATAAGGAGGTCAGGAGCTGAGTGGCCCTGGGCATCAGTGAGCAGATTATTGTTGAGCAGGTACTGCTTGATAGCACTGTTGATGCACCTTCCATCACTTTACTGATGATTTACTGCAGAGCTTTGATCTGATCTGCTGGTTGTGGGGTCTGTTGAGCTCTTTCTATTACTTGCTGCTTATGGTGTTTGGCATGCAAGTAGTTCTGTTTGGTAACGTCACTAGATTGAGACCTCATTTTTAGATACACTTAGTGCTTCTCCAGGCATGCCGTCCTGCATTCTCCATTAAACTAGGATTGATCCCTTTTCTTGATTGTAATGGTTGACTGCGGGAATATGCTGGGCCATGAGGTTGCAAATTGTTTTGGAGAACAATTCTGCTGCTGTTGATGGCTCATAGTGCCTCATTGATGTCCAGTCTTGAGCTGCCAGATCTGTTCAAATTCTGTCTTATTAAGTAAGATGATAATGCCACACAACATGATGTAGGTATTTTCAATGTGAAGTCGGGACTTTGTCTCCATAAGGACTGTGCAGTGATCATGGTTAACAATACTGATTTGTGCATTAGGTTCAAAAAATGAATGCTGCAACTGAAGTGAATAATTTCCATGGATAAGAAGCTTGGTGGTCCTTAATATCGATTAAATTTGGAAAGTTACTATTTGATTTGAGATTCTAGGACAATGACAGGTTTCACTGTTATTTTGCTTTGCATTCAGCATGGGAATATTCTCCAGCATTGTCAACCAGGACAGGAGTTCAAACATTTCCTGGCTGGTCTTTTTTCCTGCTATCCCTCAAAACCCAATTGTATTTCTGAAGTATTCCCTCAAAAACCTCCAACTGAGAAAGATCAGCCTGTGAATGACTAAGTTATCGTACTTCAAAGTCTACAGTGTTTATTTATCTTTAGTGCTGTCACTCCACCCAAAAAATATACCAACAGTATAGGCTGCACTCTGACAGCAGCCTACACAATGATGTATAAATCAGAGCAACTGAATGGTGATAAGACTGAATATTTGACAGTCAAGACAGAGAAGCTATTGCAATGAGGAGCATTTCTAGTACCATGGTAACAACTTGGTTGCTGGGATACCAATGCAGAGCTCCAAACACAGGGGAAATGGCAGTATTAAATTAAGGTTGGCAAGATAAATTTTCTCTATTACAGTGAGTTTTATACAAAACAAAACAAGAATGTGTCCTTCACTGTAGAGATACTCAAGGATTCTCCAGTGTATGGTCCAGATAACTCCTCAGATATCTAGTGGGTGCCAGACGACCCAAAGTGGCAAAGGTGGCCCAGCTAGGTTGTGACTTCCCATTACCCCCTCAAATGTATGGTGGGTCATTACCAGTAGTCCTGATGCCAGTTTATCTGTTAGGATTGCTTCTTACAGGTATGTTACCCCACAAATCTCCTATTGAGCACTGTGATAAGTATGTTCAGGACTGATTTCTTCAGATGGCTAGATTTAGAATTATACCAACAGCACAGGTTTGATTCCTGTTCCAGCTGAGGTGAACTTGGTACCATCTTCCTGCCCTGCCCCTCAGAATATACACCATCAGTGACAAAAACAGCCCAGGTTGAAACATTGACAGACAATGAGCAGAGGAACTACTTTTGAATAAAACATTAATGGAATGGAGTAATGTACATGACTAGAAAGTGTAATAGGACTGTATACCTGTCCTTTAACATGATATAGTTGAATTATTCCAGTCAAAATGTGATGGTAGATAATCAAGATTACAGTCCAACCTCTTTCTTACTTGATAGCGAATTAAAAATCAATGCATGTTTTTATTTTTTACTGCGACCTCACTCTTTGACTCTAACTTGTAAACAACATTTGCTAACATTTGAGACTGGATTTTAAGGAAGTGGGAGAGACTCAATTTTGGCTGTACAGCCAGTGTATTAAGTGTCACTTGGGTAATTAAAGGATCAGCAGAGGAGTTTTGAAGAAGAGTCATACCAAACTCAAAACATTAATTCTGTTTCTCTCTCCACAGGTGATGCCAGACCTGTTTGTTTCATATTTACAGTATCTGCAGTAGTTTGCTTTTATCAGAGAATCTTTCCTGTGATCGCAGAACCTGGGGGCAAAGCACCCTCTTTCCAAAATCTGCTGGACAATCAGAGGCTGGCAGCTCTTGGGAGGCAAATACCTGCTGCCTGAAGAGCAAGTACTTGAGGACCAGAGGATTGATCCAGGCTACAGGTAATTAAAGGTCTGAAGGAGGCTCCGTCGAGTGTGTACCCTGGACAACAGTTCATAGAGGAGTTTGTATCAAAAGCAAAAAGTGGCTCTCAGCAGACTCCCTCATTATGCATGGAGTGCTTTTGAAAGAGCCACCAAGCTACAAGCAAACAACAGGCTTTTCTTTTATGTTGCTGCATGTTTATAGGTTAAAATCAGTGGCAGTGGGCATCACAGTGGCTCAGTGGTTAGCACTGCTGCCTCACAGCTCCAGAGAACCAGGTTCAATTCCACCCTCGGGTGACTGTCAGTGTGGAGTTTGTACATTCCCCCCATGTCCACGTGGGTTTCCTTCAAGTGTTCCTTATTCCTCAAAGATGTGCAGGTTAAGGGGATTGGCCATGGCAAATTGCCCATAGTGCCCAGAGATGTGCAGATTAGGTGGGTTAGGAGAAAGTGAGGACTGCAAGTCAGAGTCAAAAAGTGTGGCACTGGAAAAGCAGAGCAGGTCAGGCAGCATCTGAGCAACAGGAGATTCAACCGTTTCGGACATAAGCCCTTCATCAGGAATGTGGAGGAGGAAGTGGGCTGAGAGATAAATAGAGGGGTGGAGGCATTTGGTTGAAGAGTCCCAAGGCTGAAGATGAGGCATTCTTCTCCAGTCATCGGGTGGCTTGGATTTGGCGGTAGAGGAGGCCCAGGACTTGCATGTCCATTGGAGAGTCAAGTGGAAGTTGAGGTGGTTGACCAAAGGGCGATGGGGTTGTTTGGTTTGTGTGTCTCAGAGATGTTCCCTGAAACGCTCCACGAGTTAGTGTCCCATTTCCCCAATGTAGAGGAGACCACATCTAGAACAATAGACACAATAGATGAGGTGAGTGGATGTGCAGGAAAATTTCTGCTGGTTGTGAAAAGATCCTTGGATGGAGGTGAGGGGGTAGTCTGGGAACACGTGTTCCATGTCCTGCGTTGGCAAGGGAAGGTGCCGGGAGTGGAAGGTGGGGGGTGCGGACTTAACAGGAGAGTCACAGAGGGAATGCTCTCTGCGGAAGACAGATAGGGGTGGAGAGGGAACTATGTCTTTGGTGGTGTGGTTGATTGTAGGTGGAGGAAATGGCGAGGGATAATGCGCTGTATCTGGAGGTTGGTCGGATGGAAGGTGAGGACTCGAGGGTTCTAACCTTGTTGTGGTTTGAAGGGTGGGATTCAAGGGTGAGGGTGCAGGAAGTGGAGGAGATGCACTGGAGGGTGTGCAGGGGATGGGAGGGAAAATTGCAGTCCTTGAAATAGGAAGCTATCTGGGATGTCAGAGAGTGGAATTACTCCTGCTGGGAACAAATACAGCAGAGGCAAAGAATTTGGAGTAAGAGATCGTGTTTTTAAATTGAGTTGGGGGGTGTGGGGGTGTTGGAGGGGTGGTGGTGGTGGGACTAGTTGTAATAAGGTAGCTGTGGAGGTTGGTGGGTTTAAAATAAATGCCCATGTTGAGTCAATCGCTGGAGAGGTCAAGGAATAAGAGGGATGTGTCAGAAATGGTCCATGTGAACTTAAGGTCGGGGTGGAAGGTGTTAGTGAAGTTGATGAACTGATCAACCTCCTCATGGGAGCATAAGGTGATGCCAATACATTCATCAACGTTGTGGAAGAAAAGGTAGGGGATTGTGCTGGTGTAACTGTGTAAGTTGGACTGTTCCATGTATCCCACAAAGAGGCAGGCATAGCTGAGGCCCATGTGGATGCCCATGGCTACCCTTTTAGTCTGAAGGAAGTGGGACGATTCAAAGGAAAAATTGTTGAGGGTGAGGACCAGTTTCACCAATCGAATGAGTTTGTCAGTGGAGAGGTATTGGTTGGATCGGTGGGAGAGGAAGAAACAGAACGTTTGGAGGCCTTCACCATAGTGGATGAATGTGTAAAGGGACTGGACATTCATGGTGATGATGAGGCACTGGGGGCTGGGAAAAACAAACGTCATGGAGGATGTAGAGTGTGTGGGTAAGTGTCCCGACTGTATGTGTGGAGTTTCTGGACTAAGAGAGACAGGGTGGATTCAAGATATAAGGAGATAAGGTCAGTGGTGTAGGAGCAGGTGGAGACAATAGGTCGACAGGGACAGTCAGGTTTGTGGATTTTGTGTAAGATGCCAGGTGGGTTAGTCATGGGAAATGCAGGTTCCAGGGATGGGGTGAGTTTGGTGTGGACTTGATAGAGTGAATGGCCTGCTCCCACACTGTAGGGATTCAATGATTCTTATGTCATCATTAATTGGCAATTTAAGGACTCAAATACTGGAAAGGAAATCTGTCCTGGAGGTTTCCTGTCTGTGACCTCATTCTGGGAGAAACAGGGTGGTGGTGGAATTCAGGTATGCCACCATGTCACCTAATTAAATGTCTTTCCCATCTCCAAATACGCCATGACAGAGGACAAAAAATTCTCTTGATTTTCTTGATACATCAGTAAAGAACAGCAAATATTTGCTTCAGCTGAAGCAATGTAACTCCAGTGTGTCAGCTGAATTCCTACATCTATAATATCATAAAACATCTGTTTCTATATTCATTTGCAACTGTGAAACACAATCCTAGCTGTTTCATGTGGCAACGTTCAAAGATTTATGAAAAAGATATATAAAAGTCAGGTAAACTCATTCACAAATAATAAATAATTGAACTGACAAAATAATTCAAAATATTCAGAATTGTTCTTGCCTACTTTTCTTAGCAATTTAAATTTCCAAGTGAGAATTAAAACTTTATAAGTTCGATTATTTATCAAAATCGTGAGTACATGCACCCACTAAATTGTCTTTTATTATCCTTAATTACAGGGTAAAGAAGTCCACTTGATAAAGCATCTCATTCACCAGATAAAACACTCGCCAGTGGCCTTCATTGCCAGCAGTGTGTACCATCTATAAGGTGCACAGTAGCAACTTATAAAAGCTTCTTTGACATGAACTTTCAAAGGCATTTTTGCCATCACAAAGAAGAACAAGAGCAGCAGATACATTGAATCACCATCACACGTCTTTCAACTTGGATTTATATCACCACTCCTTCACTATCACTTGACCAAATTCGAGAATTCCCTTCCTAACAGCACTATGGATGTACCTCCATCTCATGGACTGCAGTGGTTTATAATCCTCACAAGGGCAATTCAGAAAGCTGGTGTGAGTTTGCCTCTAACACGATGGTTTGAACCAGGAATCTCCTGTAACGTAAGAAATCGGATGTGGATATTGTGGTATTGAAGAATCCAACAGACATGCATTACAGCCAACTACTCTGTGCAAGCATAGTATATTCTTCAAACACAGAAGAGTCTGGGCTAACTTTAAGTGTTATAATTCTAGCTGATGCTACTGGACAAGTCAAAGCCGAGACAGAAATCTCAATTGATAGATAATTTTTTTTATATTTTAACAAAGTGGCCTTTAACTGAAATACAAGCATGCGATGCTGCCTATTGGATGAAGCAGAATTTTATTATGCAAAAGAAATGGAAATAAACAAAATAAACCAACTATTTACAATATAAGGTAAGAGCAAAATATTGCAGATGCTGGAATCTATACTGAAAACAAAAAATGCTGGAGATCACAACAGGTCAGGCAGCATCCAGAGAAAGAAAGCAAGGTAATATTTCATGCCCAAGAGAATTCCCTTTTCTAATATAACTGTAGGATTTAATGTAACTGATCCTTCAATTTCCATAAAACTAGGTTTAGACTTTCTCAGTTTCAAATAACCACTTGTTGTGGAACATGTAACTAAGCTTCTTATATTGAGGATATATATTTCTGAACAGATCTTCAGGAAAAACAGTTTTACACACTCAACTGCAATCACAACTTCTGCAACCAAAAAACTTTCTTTAAGCTATGGATATTCCCCCTAAGTCAAAAGAAAACAAATGTTGATATTTAACTTAAGTTACTTTGCAAACACTAGTGGGTCAATTCTACACAAATGCAACAATAATCTTGGATATAAAAATGTAGATACAGAATTCAAAAGCAATTGGCCTTATTGATCTCATTCAAAACAACAATTATCTATAGCTGGAGTAGCACATAAAATTTTAGGCCCAATTATGAAAATAATAGAAAACTATAAGGTAGATTCACTGGAATGTAACCAAGTTAGAAAGTCAATCTTTCCTTACACTAAAGCTGAGAAGGTGGGTGTGATTTGACTGAGGATTTAAAGGTTTATGATTAAAGTAGTTATAGAAATTAAAATAGAAATTTATTGTCACAAGTACTTTTACATGAAACATTCTGTGAAATGTTTTATATGTGAACCCAGCACAGTACCAACATCAATGACAGAAGTCAGACATAATAATTCAAAGTAGTAAAACTAAGTTAAAGTCCATCACAGTTCAGTTAATAGCTCCTGGGATCAGGGGAAACTGATTAAGGAATGATGGAATACACTGAAGAATCAGCAGGGATGAGCTGCAACCCACCACTTCACGATGAGACCACTATTCCAGGCCAAGACTACCATGCTAGGCCGCTGGAATATTGGCTGGTTGTGTCCGTCGAAGAAGACCACCATGCCATGTCAAAACCACCACTCCTGGACAAATGTGCCTGCAAGGCGATTAGAATACCTGGAATCCAAAGATAAAGAAAACCTATATGCCAGGAAAAGACCACCATGCCAGGACAAGCCAACACATTGGAAGACCACCACCATTTTCCAAGACTGCCACGTTTCCTCGTTCAGGAACCAGGGGGCACACCAGCCACTGGCTGGAGTCTCGGCATAGCCTTCGACCCCGGGACCTGTTCAGAGAGAACCCCAGCTGTGGTGGAGCCATGTTCGGATTGTCCTGGTGTTGCTGCCGCTGCTGGGTCCACCTCCTTCACCCGCTAGTCCCAGACTTAAAAAAGAAAGCAAATAAAGAAGAAAAAGAAAAGAAGAGCTAAATAGAAAAGAAGGAAAAAAGAGAAGGAAAGCCAATGGGAGAAGATGAACCTCTGGCTCAGCCCACTTACTCCAATGCTACCTTGGACAAAAAAACTACAATTGTCCGGGCAAATATTTATCCCTAAATTAAAACATAAACCAGATTATCCCATCACTATATTGTTGCTGTTTATGGTAGCTTTCTGTGCACAGATTGGTTACTGGGATTCCTACATTATAGCAGAGATTACACTTCAAAATATCTGATTAGCAGTAAAGCATTTTGAGACATGATGTTGGAACAGGTGCTACATGAATGCAAGTCTTTCGCTCAAATGTCTTTTATTCTGTGCACAGCTGAACATGTTTGCCTGACCTTCATCTCACAGGAGGTCTCCTCGAGGAAGTGAACACTGATGATTATCCAGGCACTTGTAGATCAATACTTGCACAAACAGCAGTGAAGGGACATATACTCACAAGGAACTAAAAATAGACTCAGTAAATACTTTAAGAATGAGGGCCAGAAAATGGAAGAGGGAAATGCATGTCCTATACAGGGGAAAGTGAAATGGCCACTGTTGGAGAAAGAGCTTCGGGAATCAGATTCAGGGAACCAATCTTCAAAAGAGTAATGATTCATTTTTTAAGCAGAGGCCTGGAATACAAAAGCTCTGGTCAGTTCTACAGTGTGATTAGCTCCCCAGCTGAGCACAGTGCCCAGTTCTGAACACTTTGACACAGGAAGGATGTGAAGACCTTGGGTAGGGCACGCGAGAGATATACAAAATTGAAGTGAAACTAAGCAAGCTTAAAAAATATCCTGGCAATCCATTCAGCACTGTGGCATACAGATCTCTATAAGTACCCTCAGCAGAGATCACTTTTAAAAAATATTTTGAATTATTGGTGCAAGGTTTTTACAAAGTGGCTTGGTCTCTGGACAAGCTTTAACTTTCCCAGTTCAAAGGGCATTGGGATCTTAATTACATGAAATGACCTTGATTTGTATTCATTAAGATGAGAACCACATGATTCTGACAGAAATTCATACAGAAGTTTAACTGGCCCTCACCATACTATTCTTTTTGTCAGGCACAGTGTGTTAATTCTGTTTATCACAAAGTTATTTATATCTAAATAATCCACTGTTTCATGATTTAGAGTGATGCATTCTACCCAGCTGAGTACACATGGTTATAGGAGAAAGTGAGGACTGCAGATGCTGGAGATCAGAGCTGAAAATGTGTTGTTGGAAAAGTGCAGCAGGTCAGGCAACATCCAAGGAGCAGGAGAATCAACGTTTCGGGCATGAGCCCTTCTTCAGGAATCAGGAAGAAGGGCTGAAGAAGGGCTCATGTCCTATTGTAACATGGTTACAATACAGTTTCTTATCATTCCAAATGCTAATTATATGCTGATTTCTCAACTATGATGAGTTTTGTTCTCAAAATTGTATGAGCAATGGTCAGCTATTTTAAAAATTGGTTTAAGATTATTTTTCCATAAAAGAACACAACAAAACCATGTTAATAATAATGAAGTTTGTTCTTAAGGCAACCAAATATTCACAACTCAAACTTGAACACCCCTGTGAGATTGGCTGAGCTTAAGTTCAGGAATTCCATTGAAGATGAACCTAAGGGAATCTGACATAACTACTACTGACTTGAAGGAAAATACACAAGAACTACCTGAAAAGCAATCTCCATTACATTCTCTGATCAGCAAGGAAGGCCATCAGCTCATGAAAAAAAGCAAGAAAGAAAGTCCGGGACCCAAGTCTGTCTGCACTGTGGAAAGTCAAGAAGGTCTTCAATCAAACTCATTTGAAATGCACAACAGATTACTCAAGACACACAAGAAATGGCCACATATGATAACAAAGAGAGATGGGCAATGATGAGTTATTATGGTAGCAAGAATAAAAAGAGGGTAACATAATTAAAAACTAGCAACAAAATGAGATATGAAAAGTACATGAATTGCATGGACAAAATCACTGCTTCAAAGCTAACTAGCCATGTAAAGAAATGAGGCTAAAGCTAGCGTCAGACTTCAACTTGATCAAGGTCCAGACTGGTCTCTCTACATGGCTGATGAAAATCACTCCTTCCTCCCCCCTGTAAACTTCCTGGATAATGCAAAGTACATTGTTGGGGAGGAGGCTCTTGTGATGCAGTACTAGTGTCCCAACCTCTGAGCTGAAAGTTCCGGGTTCAAATCTCATCTGTCCAAACAACGTATCACACCCTGCTTGAAGAAGTTGATCATAAAAAGCAATGGTGAGGATATAGAGGAAGGAAAGAGATTGCCAGAATATTACAAGGAAGCTGCAATTTCCAAATAATGGAAAAAAAAACTTGCTTCAAATAGGTTTCTGCTTTTTTATTTGAAATGGTTTTATTCAAATGAATATGGTGTTTGAATTGGGTTTAAAATGTCTGCTCTGTCATCTTTTTGCAGTTATTTAATTTGATTTCCTGGTGGTTTAAATTTGCTTTCCTAAGAAGCAGTTTTATTCTATTTGTTTTAGCCTGTATATGGTCAATACCTGAACTATGCATGCAATAGCGTTTTTTAAAGTCCCCAGAGGCACTCTGTTAATTGCAGCTCTGATACTCTGATGTGTAATCTTTTGGTCAAAGCCCAATTTTATTTGATAATGAAAATTATATTAAAATGTAAAGACATAATTCATCAAAGACAGAGCTGCCGGATGATTCCCACAGAATAAGGAATGTGAAAGACCTTTTCCTACCTTTTCTAGCAGTGTTCCAGTATGTAGACAATGAGTAATTAGTCTTCCTGATCAATCTTTGAGTAGAAACACGATGTCAATGAAAACCTACATCTTGTCTAAGTGCTGCATCACCCAAAGTATGTGCAAGTTAACAGAATACATTGTTATTCCCTAAATTCAGGAAGCTCACTATGAAGCCCATATTTAATAACTTGATGGATTGAAAGAATCAGCAATAACTCTTTCTGGAATGAATTATTTCCTAAGATGAAATGGATAAGGAAAAACTGTTATAAAGGAATCAAAAGCAACATGCTCATTAACCAACTCAGAAAAACAGGAGTCAAAGCAACATAAGCTGTTTCCAGAGAGAGGAGGTAATACTGTTTGACAACCTGCTGCCTTACGACAAATAGGCAATTAAGATTGCCTGCAGAAGAGGTAACAGGATTAAAAGCAGGAAAGGCTGTTTAAACAGGTAGAGTTATCTCCACATGTAATAAGGAACAGAGGAGTTACTTCTGGGAAGTAGGCAAGCTACAGACCTGAAGTCTCCAGAAGAATAATCAATGTTGGGGATGAAAGAATCTGTTGAATTTATTGAAGGAGTGAAATAGTGGCTCAGTGGTTAGCACTGCTGCCTCACAGTGCAATAGACCCAGGTTCGACTCAAGCCTCAGGCAACTGTGAGGAGTTTGCATATCCTCCCCATGTTTATATGGGTTTCCTCTGGATGCTCCAGTTTCTTCCCACAGTCCAAAGATGGGTAGGTTAGGTGAATTGACCATGCTAAATTTCCCACAGTGTCCAGGGAAGTGCAGGCTCACAGGGATACAGTGTGCCTAGGTAGGATGCTCTTCAGAGGGTCAGTGTGGACAAAATGGGCCGAACAGCCTGCTTCAACATTGTGAGGATTTGATGATTCTATGAATCATTAATAATGTCACAACACAAACTTGAAAGAGCCAAAGAATCTGACACCAGAACCACCCAGCAGCAGAACTTTGACGAATAACACTGCACAAAAATCGAACTCTAAACACTTCCAGACACTGTTGGCTGGAACCTAAATTCCACCATTAATTGGATAACAATCAAGTTGAGTTGTGAGACTTAACTTGCTTGTTTGGTGAGTGTTATTTTGGTTGCTACATGCAATAAAATTTAAATGTTTTAGTAATTGCTTGTGAGATTTCTGAGTAAGTAGCTGAATCAGAGGTAACTTGTGATGATTTACTCACAACACCACTAAGTGGTAGCCTGATATTATTCCAAGCAAAGGAAGAGAACACAGCCACAAGAACACCCTGTCAAATGTTCCTCACCATTCAATATTACCATGGTTAATCAAACATGTGCTAATCCCATAACCCTGTGCACTCCATTTGGCCCTTCTGATATGCCATCCAGTAACGCTGAAAACTATCTGTGGCTTTTAAAATATGTATGGAGTTACTATAAATCTTAATAAGTTATATCTCAGGTGATGAAAATAAAAACTCTAAAAATTTAAATGCAAACTACTCCCAAAACATGCACTTTAAATATTGGAAATACCTGTCCACTCCAACTCACCAATCAACAAAAGTCACAAAAGGATCCTTCTCATGCACCACTCGCATTTTTGCTATTTCAGCTAAAAGCATACACTATATGGAACAACTTTGCTTAATTCAGGCTGTCAAATATAAAGAGGGAAGGAGTTGCATTCACATCATGGCTTTCATCATCTCTGAATTCCCCAAGATACTTTCCAGACGATGAGATACTCTGGAAATATATATATGTGGAATTTTCCCTTAGATATACTTGTCGGCATCATTATATCCACAAGCTTCCCATCTGGAAGGGCAAAAACAGTGTGAGAACATCATCATCTGTGAGTTTCCCTTCAACCACGCATCATCCTGATTTGTAACTATATTGTCTTTTCTTCAATGTCTTTCATTCAAAATCCTGGAATTCTCTTACAAACAGCATGATGGGTGTGCCTATACAGGTAGTGCAACAGTTCAAAAAGGCAGTTCACTATCACCTTCTCAAGAGCAATTAGGCATTAGCAATGAATGTTGGCCTGTCCAGCATGCCCACATCCTATGAACATATGTGTTTAAAAGTACCAATCTGAATTGGTGTTGCACAAGAAGGGAAGTAAAGTGGTTCTGTTGCTGTGATTATCTTGTGATCTCATGCTATTCACTGAATTTAGGCAATCTTTCGGCTGAGCTTTATTTTGAGTTTGATATGTTGGCCCAAATCCTCTGATCACACTAAGAAACCCCATTTCTGATCTTGATTAGGAAAACAAATGTGGACCTTTGGAGAATTCCTTTGTGTAAAACTCTGGTCAAGAGCCGTCCCACTGGAGTCTAGGCAAGGAACCTATACAGCCAGCAGTGAAGTGGTTTGGAATTGAAACCATACCTTTCCGACTTGACACAAACTGTCATATTCCAAGATTTAAGGATCCTGATGGCACTGTGTCAGATACTGAGAGAAGGTAAATGTATAAACTAAATGGATAAGGAGTAGGGTATCAAGTGGGTTGGGGATACAGTTATTATATGGATAGGTGCAGGGGATTGGATGCCAGTTTGACAAGTGAGGGAGTCGGGTAGGTTCAGGGGGTTTAGTTAAGTTTCAAGGTTGGGGCATTCAGATCTGGTCTGGCACCTTCACCAGGGAGGCAGTGTCAGGTTTTGTCTTTAATGGAGAGATTAAAGACCAATTCAAGCAATTCTGAAATATATGGGTGACATCAGTTCCAGATCTATTTGAGGGGTTGATGTCAATTTGGAGCTGGATATGGGGAGTGTTAGGCATTTGTGGGAGTTGGGAGCCAGTGTGATTTGGAGGTGCCAGTGTTGGACTAGGGTGGACAAAATTCAAAAACACACAACACCAGGTTATAATCCAACAGGTTTACTTGGAAGTATTAGCTTTCAGGGCGCTGCTTCTTCTTCGGGTAACTAATGGGGAAGGATCATAAGACACAGAATTGATAGCAAAAGATCACAATGGATCTTTGAGAGGCAGATCATAGATCTTTAGAAGGCAGTAGAAGTCCCCTATGTAAAAGTACATGGGATGAGAGTGCGTAGGGTACTCTGAAGGAATGGGTTGCAGTCAGACTCAAAATTGGAATACAGACAGACTCAAACCTCACACCTTTAATGAATTGTCTTAGCTGAGATGTCACTTTTTAAAATAAAACCTTAAGTTATCTTGAGAATATGACTTAAAAGACGATCTAAGATTAACATTTTAATGAACCAAAACCTGGCAATCCATTCTAAAAGATGAAAAACATAACAGCAATCTAGTTTTGTTCTATATTACATTATAATCACATGACACTGTGATCCTTTGCTATGAATTCTGTGGCTTATGATTCAGCCCCACTAGTTACCTGGTGAAGGAGCAGCACTTTGAAAGCCAGTACTTCTAAATAAACCTGTTGGACTATAACTGGGAGCCAGTGTGAGTGATTGAGATGTCAGTTTTATAGTTAGCTAGTCATTATAGGGCATGTTTTATTTCTTCTAATATTTCCTGGCTAACTATACAGGTAAAGGATTTGAGACTATCCCCAAAGCTTCTAATTCAGCTGTAAAACTGAGGTGACCATTACTGATTACATTATTTAGCCATCTTTGTTCCAGTACTCATTTTGATCATGCCAGAAGTAAATATGTAAATCAAAGGACAGAATTGAACCATTTGGACCGTCAAGTTTCTTCTGGTGTTAATCTGTCAATTGATGCTATCTACTCATAATCCTATTTCCCACTCTTAATGAAAAAGTAAAAATCTTTTTTCGTGAGCCAGTAGGATTCATGATGCCACAATTATAGGCTTGTTCTGGGGCTACCTGCAGACACTTTTTGCACATATTTCTCTTTAATTTCCTCAAAATCAAACAGATATTCAGGTATATTCTGGGGAAACCTTTAGAGGTACAAAAAGCTTATTGTGCAAATTTGAAATGTGATGTTAGAAATTTGTATTTGTCATTGCAGGTTTGCCAGTGGTGTGTTCTGGGGCCTGTTGTAGGGGGATGTCACAAGAAATAAATTCAGTTTTGATTGCATTGTGCTTCTGCTCTTCTCAAATGGGTTTTAAACAACTTCTGTGAGTGAATAAGCTCATGTTTTACAATTATATGTTTAGAACAAAGAACAAAGAACAAAGGAAATTGCAGCACAGGAACAGGCTCTTTGGCCCTCCAAGCCTGCAGTGATCCAGATCCTCTATCTAAGCCTGTCACCTTTTTCTCAGGATCTTTGGTCCCTGCTCATTCATGACTCTGTCTAGATACATCTTAAATGACGCTATTGTTCCCATCCCTACCACCTCCGCTGGCAATGCATTCCAGACACCCACCACATTCTGTGTGAAGAACTTTTCATGCATATTTCCGCTAAACTTTTCCCCTCTCACTTTGAACTCATGACCCCTAATAATTTAGTCCTCCACTCTGAGAAAAAGTTTCTTGCTATCGACACTGTCTATACCTCTCAGATTTTGTAGGCCTCAATCAAGTCCCCCCTCAACCTCCTTCTTGCCAATGAAAATAATCCTAATCTACTCAACCCTTCCTCATAGCTGGCACCCTCCATATCAGGAAACATCTTGGGGAACCTCCTCTGTACCCTCTCCAAAGCATCCATATTCTTTTGGTAATGTGGAAGCCAGTACTATTCCAGTATTTCAAGTGTGGTCAAAACAAAGTCTTATACAAGTGTAGAATGATCTGCCAACTCTTGTACTCAATGCCCTGTGTGATGAAGGAAAGCATGCCATATGCCTTCTTGACCACTCAACTGATCTGTGTTGCCACCTTAAGGAATCAATAGACCTGAACACCCAGATCACTCTGTACATCAATTCTCCCCAGGACTTTTGCATTTACTGTATAGTTCGCATTTGAATTGGATCTTTGAAAATGCATCACCTCGTATTTGTCGGGATTAAACTCCATCTGCCATTCTCTACCCAACTCTCCAATCTATCTATATTCTGCTGTATTCTCTGACAGTCCCCTTCATTATCTGTTACTCCATCAATCTTAGTGTTATCTGCAAACTTGCTAAGGAGGCAACCTACACCTTCCTCCAAATCATTTATATATATCACAAGCAACAGTGGATGGATCCCTGTGGAACACTACTGGTCACAGGTCTTCATTTTGAGAAGTTCCCTTCCACGATTACTTTCTGTCTCCTGTTGCCCAACGAGTTCTCTATCCATCTAGCTAGAACACCCTGAACCCCATGCGACTTCACCTTCTTCATCAGCCTAACATGGGGAACCTTATCAAATGCCTTATTAAAATCCGTATATATGACATCTACATCCCTTCCCTCATCAATCAACTTTGTTATGTCTTCAAAGAATTCTATTAGGTTTGTAAGACAAAACCATTGCACAAAACCATGTTGCCAATCATTAATAAGCCCATTTTCTCCCAAATGGCTATATAAACTATCCCTTGGTATCTTCTCCAGTAGCTTCCCTACTACTGATGTCAGGCTCACAGGCCTGTAATTATCTGGATTATCCTTGCTACCCTTCTTAAACAAGGAGACAACATTAGTAATTCTCCATTCTCTGGGACCTCACCCTTGTTCAAGGATGCGGCAAAGATATCTGTTAAAGCTCCAGCTATTTCTTCTCTTGCTTCCCTCAATAATGTGGGATAGATCCCATCTGGATCTGGCGATCTGTCCACCTTAAATACCTTTTAGAATACATAATACTTCCTCCCTCCTTATGCCAACTTGACCAAGAGTAATCAAAGATATGCCTCTAACTTTAATATCCATCATGTCCCTCTCCTCAGTGAATACCGATGCAAAATACTGACTAGGAATCTCACCCATTTTCTCTGACTCCACGCATATCTTTCCTCCTTTGTCCTTGAGTGGGCCAACTCTTTCCCTAGTTACCCTCTTGCTCCCTATTTATGAACAAAAAGCTTCGGGAATTTTCTTAACCCTGCTCACTAAGGATATCTCATGACCTCTTTCAGCTCTCTTAATTCCTCATTTCAGATCATTAGACCATAAGACCATAAGACATAGGCCATTTGGCCCATCATGTCCACTCCACCATTTAATCATGGCTGATGGGCATTTCATCGCCACTTACCCACACTCTCCCCATAGCCCTTAATTCCTTGCATGATCAAGAATATCTGCCCTGAAGATATGTAATGTCCTGGTCTCCACTGCGCTCCGTGGCAATGAATTCCAAAGGCCCACCACTCTCTGGCTGAAGGAATGTCTCCTCATTTCCATTCTAAATTGACCCCCTCTAATTCTAATGCTGTGCCCATGGGTCCTAGTCTCCCCTTCTAACAGAAACAAATTCCCAGTGTCCACCCTTTCTAAGCCATGCATTACCTTGTAAGTTTCTATTAGATCAACCCTCAACCTTCTAAACTCTAATGAATACAATCCCAGGATCCTCAGCCTTCATCTTATGTTCGGCCTACAATTCCAAGGATCAGCTGTGTGAATCTCCGCTGGACATGCTCCAGTGCTAGTATGTCCTTCCTGAGGTGTGGGGCCCAGAATTGGACCCAGTATTCTAAATGGGGCCTAACTAGAGCTTTATAAAGTCTCAGTAGCACATCACTGCTTTTACATTCCAACCCTCTTGAGATAAATGACATTACATTTGCTTTCTTAAGCACAGACTCAACCTGCAAGTAAACCCTTAGAGAATCCTGGACTAGCACTCCCAGATCCCTTTGTACTTTGGCTTTATGAATTTTCTCACTGTCTAGAAAAATAGTCCATGCCTGTATTCTTTTTTCCAAAGTGCAAGACCGCACATTTGCTTACATTGAATTTCATCAGCTATTTCTTGGACCACTCTCCTAAACTGTCTAAATCTTTCTGCAGCCTCCCCACCTCCTCAGAATTACCTGCCTGTCCACCTAACATCATATCATTGGCAAACGTTACC
The DNA here is from genome assembly GCF_020745735.1 of Hemiscyllium ocellatum. Classification (NCBI taxonomy): domain Eukaryota; kingdom Metazoa; phylum Chordata; class Chondrichthyes; order Orectolobiformes; family Hemiscylliidae; genus Hemiscyllium; species Hemiscyllium ocellatum. The sequence continues at coordinate 35,397,242 of NC_083429.1, forward strand.
AGGATGCCCCCAGTCCCCTTATCCTGTTCATTATTATATAAAGTGAACAGCTGTGGCCCCAACACTGGACCCTGCGGGATACCACTTGTCACCAGCTGCCATTCCAAAAAAAGAACCTTTTATCCCAACTCTGTGCCTTCTGTTAGACAGCCAATCCTCAATCCATGCCAGTAGCTCACCTCAAACACCAGGAGCCCTCCCCTTACTCAACAGGCTCCCGTGAGGCACCTTATCAAAGGCCTTTTGGAAATCTAGGTAGATAACATCCACTGGGTTTCCCTGGTCTAACCTACTTGTTACCTCTTCAAAGAATTCTAACAGGTTTGTCAGGCACGACCTCTCCTTACTAAATTCATGCTGGCTTATTCTAATCTGACCTGCACTTCCAAGAATTTAGAACTCTCGTCCTTAACAATGGATTCTAGAATTTTATCTACAACTGAGGTTAGGCAATATGGCCTATAATTTTCCAACTTTTATCTTGATCCTTTCTTGAATAAGGGGGTGACAAAAGCAATTTTCCAATTGCTGGAATTTTCCCTGACTCCAGTGATTTTTGAAAGATTACAATTAACGCCTCTGCTATTTCTTCAGCCACCTCCCTCAGAACTCTAGGATGTAGCCCATCCGGGTCAGGATGTTTAGCGATTTTTAGACCTTTTAGCTTTTCTAGCACTTTCTCTTTTGTAATGGCTACCATACTCAACTCTGCTTCTTGACTCTTCTTAATTGTTGGAATATTACTCATGTCTTCCACTGTGAAGACTGACACAAAGTAATTATTAAGTTCTTCAGCTATTTCCTTATCTCCCATCACAAGCCTTCCTGCTTCAATTTGGAGCAACCCAATTTCTACTTTTGCCTTTTGTTTGTTTCTTATGTATTGAAAGAAACTTTTATTATGATTTCTAATATTACAGGCTTGCTTATCTTCATATTTGACGCTCTCCTTCCTTATTTTTCTGTTATCCTGTTTGTTTTAGTAGTCTTCTCAACCTTCTGATTTCCCAGTGCTCTTGGACACTTTATAGGTTCTCTCTTTTCTATGATATGCTTCCTGACTTCCTTTGTCAGCCATGACTGTCTAATCCCCCCCAGATAATTTTTCTTTTCTTCGGGATAATGTCAAATACACCCAGAAACTCCTGCCATTGTTGCTCTACTGTCTTCCCCACTAGGCTTTGCTTTTAGTCGATTTTCATCAGTTTCTGTCTCATGCCCCTGTAATTATTTAACTGTAACACGATAACATCTGATTTTACCTTCTCTGCACTATACCATATTATGATTGCTGCCTCCAAAGTGTTCCCTTACTTTAAGATATTTTATAAAGTCTGGCTCATAACATAGCACTAAGTCCAGAATAGCCTGCTCCCATGTGGGCTCTATCACAAGCTGTTCTAAAAGGCCATCCTGTAAGCATTCCATGAATTCTCTTCCTTTGAATCCACAGGCCACATCCATCACCCAGTCCATTTGCATACTGAAGTCCCCCATGATCACCGTGACCTTGCCTTTTTGATATGCCCTTCTATTTCCTGGTACATCTTGTGCCCCTGGTCCTCACCACTGTTAGGAGGTCTGTACATAACTCCCATTATGGTTTTTTACCTTTGTGGTTCCTCAACTCCACCCACACAGACTTCACATCATCTGACCTGATGTCATTCAGTGCCATAGATTTAATTTCATTCCTAACTAACAAGGCAATCCTGCCCCCTCTGCCCATCTCCCTATCCTTTCAATAAGTTGTAAATCCCTGTATGTTTAACTGCCAGTCCTGAACCCCCTGCAACCGTGTCTCTGTGACACCTGCCACATCATAATCATTCATGATGATTTGTGCTGTTAATTCATCTACTTTAGTACGAATACTACGAGCATTCAGGTAAAGCACTTTAATGCTAATTTTCTTATCCTCATGATTTCCATCATCTCTAGTAATATGTTCTCAGTTATCCTTCCTTGTTGCTTCATTTCTAGTCTGCCGTCAACTTCAACCCTGCACACATGCTAAACTGCTGCTTACCTTTCTACTTAACTCCATACTCCCTCTTTCTTTCCCTTGTCCTTCCCCCCAACTCACAAGCTTAAAGTCCTCGTGACCACCCTAGTTATCCTTTTTGCCAGAACATTGGTTCCAGATCAGTTCAGGTGGAGAATGTCCACCGGTACAGATCACCTCGGTTGCAAAACTGATGCTAACTTCCCATGAAATGGAATCCCTCTTTCCCATATCAATCTCTTAGCCACGTGTTTACTTCCCTAATTTTCTTAACCCTATGCTAATTAGTACATGGCTCGGGCAGTAATCCAGAGATTATGACCCTCAAGGACCTGTTCTTCAATTTCCTTCCCAGTGCTGGATACACCCCAAACAGGCCCTCCTTCCTAGCCTTGCCTATGTTGTTTGCGCCAACGTGGACCACAACAACTGGATCTTCTCCCTCCTGCTCCAATATCCTTTCAAGCCAGTCAGTGATTTCCTGCACCCTGGCACCAGGTAGGCAACACACCATGCAGGATTCCCGTTCCGGCTCACAAAGGATACTATCTGTTCCCCTCATTATAGAATCCCCTATGACACCCACTTGTCTTTTTGCTAGCACCACCCCCCCCAAATGGCCTTCTGCACCATGGTGCCGTGGTCAGCTGGCTCATCTTGTCCACAGCCCTTTCTCTCATCCGTCCAGGAAGCAAGGGTTTCATACCTGTTGGATAAGGTCAAGGGCTGAGACTCCTGCACTCCTGAACTCAGAATCCCCCTACCTGCTTTACACCCTGATCACTAACTGAATTTGAATCACTTCATTTACCGGGTGTGATTGCCTCCTGAAACAAAGTGTCCAGGTAACTCTCCTACTCCCGGATATGCCGCAGTGTTTGAAGCTCAGATTCCAGATCATCAATTCTGATCTGGAGTTGTTCCAGCAACCAACACTTGTTGCAGATGTGGTCACTTCCATTTACAATGGGATCAGCCAACTCCCACATCATACAGCTACAGCACCTGCCCAGCCATCTCTACTTATTTAATTAATTTACACAAATTTATGAGTTAAATAATTCCTAGTACTTCTCTGTCGTCATTTTCAATTAACCAATGAATAGTAAACTTTTAATAAATCACGTGATACACAAAAATTATCAATTGAAACACCATACCTTAGCAACACATGAGAGTCCTTTTTTTGGTTAGAGGAGGAGGATGAATGGGAAACACTACATGTGTAGTTTCTCGTGATTCAACTGCTGCCAAAATATATACCTGAAAGTCCCGAGGCATGTTTTTATATTTTAAAATACAACATACCTTCCCGTTGGGTCACTGGTCCTCACTGTTGCACCTCCCACTCCAACTGCCACCAGAAAAATGAAAATCAGTCCTACATTCCCAATATCCTTCCAAAGCTTCATCTGTCTTTCCTGATATTCTTCCAAAGCTTCGTCTGTCTGTTTAGTAAAAGACAAATCCCTGTTCAAAGCTATTCTTAGCCCTATAAGCTAGTACATTGTGGTAAGTTATGCCTTTGTAAGTTATTACAAGTTAGAGATAATTTACCCTTTAAATGACATGTATAAAAATGTCAGTCTATTGTTGCTGAAAGTCGTAAAAAACACTTCAAAACAGTTATGGGATCATAATGTCACAGCTATGAACTGAGCAGCAAAATTGCCATTATTCTGTAATTTGTTTCAATCTTGTTAGACTTGTCCATTTTTTTAAAAGTTTAGGGATGCAAACTGACCCTTGAGTTAATTATTGCTTCAAGAGAAATTGCAGTTGACTCCAGAGGCTAAGACTAAAGTGGTTACAGTGTTTTATTTCTGCTTTTAACTCCATTTGGATTTTGTCACTTCCCACTCTCCCTACCTGCCCCTCTTCACTTTTGATGGTTCAATTGCCCATAATGGGGTTTGCTTGTAAGCATCTAATTGGCTACATGTGTGTTTTGTTGGTGGTGGTTAGTGTTTAGAAAAAAAGTCAAAACAAGATTCATGATGATTTTGGTGGTGGGCAAGTCATTCGGTTTTGTGTGATAACACTTCTGGGTATGAAAAAGAAAATAAAAGAGAATACAAAAGTTGTAAGGGCTCTTGTCATACAGTGGTCATGTGCCTACCTCTGAGCCAGGAGGCCCAAGTTCAAGTCCCACTTCCGCCAGAGATGCGAAATAACATCTCTGAGCTGGTTGATTAGAAAATATCTCAGACTGAAGTGATCTCCATTACCTTTGTTGGGTTACACTGCCTTTAAGCGTTGCATGTATATTAATCAGTTGGAAAACACAGGTGATTTGGCAATAGGATAAAAAAGTCATTCAATTATGTTGAAGACCACTTCTGGATTTCAAAAAAAGAATAAAAAAGCCAGGAAAAATACAAATAGTCCTGAGATATAACTCCTGACCCCAAATTGGCCTGACTCCTGATCCTGAGTTACTTTCCAATGCATGGACAAGGCTGGGAGCTCACAGAGATCTCCTTGACATCACTTCACTTCATTGCGATGCAAACAATGGCCATACATTGTTGCAACACAAATACTACTTGGCTGTATTCTGAGTCATCAGCTAACAGCAAGTTTGATAGCTACTCATTAGAATGCTTTCAGCATAAAAAACAAATATTTTCAACTTCAACCTGGTTACAATTTTCATGTTTTTTATTATTTTATAACATACTGAAGAAATTTGTCACTCAAAAAACAAAGTTAAAGCAAGTCTGTAACCAATCTAAACAGCAACATGGAATACTAGCTGAAGCATAAAACATTTAGGGTAATTTGTGTTTATTCTTGCACTTACAATACAATACCAGCTTCAAGAAAATGAGTTAAAATGATAGCAGTCTTTATCCTGCTGTTGACTTAGCATAATGATAAAATAGTTGCTGTACATAACAGCAGTGATCCATGATGGTTTGAGGAAGCATTGGATGACAATCTTCCTAATTTTGCAAAACAGGTTAATCCTGGTGTCATCGTAGAGCAGAAATCAATCTTAGGTCTTTGCTTGCAGACCTCAGCTCATTAGACTTGCTACCTAACCACTTCTGCCAGTGTCAACCTGTGCAAAACATACACAGTCCTGAAAAGGGGTCATAAGAACATAAAAACTCAGAGCCGGAGCATGCATCAGGCCCTTTGTTCTGCTCCACCATTCAATAAGATCATAGATGATCGTTTTGTGGCCTCAGTTCCACTTACCTGCCCTCTCACTACAACCCTTAATTCATGTGCTGTTCAAAAAAAACTATCAGCTTTAAAAACATTTACTGAGGAAGCCTCAACTATTTCACTGATCAGGGAATTCCATAGATTCACAACCCTCTGGGTGAAGAAGCCCTCTAGTCTGAGTTTCACCTGCCAGTGGAAACATCCTCTCTACTTCTATCTTATTTATTCCCTTCATTATTTTAATTGTTTCTATAAGATCCCTCCTCATTCTTCTGAATTCCAATGAATGTAATCCCAGTTTACTCAGTCTCTCCTCATAAACCAACCCCCTCAAATCCAGAATCAAACTAGTGAATTTCCTCTGCTCCCCCTCCAGTAAGCCCTTCAACTCCAGAATTAAACTCGTGAATCTCCTCTGCTCCCCCTGTAGTACCAGTACATCCTTTCTCAAGACAGGAAACCAAAATTGCATGCAGTACTCCAGATATGGCCTCACCAGCATCCTATATAACTGCAACATAACCTCCCTGCTTTTAAACTCAATGCCTTTAGCAATGAAGGACAAAATTCCATTTGCCTTTCTAATTACCTGTTATACCTGCAGGCCAACCATCTGTGATTCATGCACAAGGACCCCAAAGTCCATTAGCACTTCACCATTCAAGTAATAGTCCTTTTTACTGTTATTCCTACCAAAATGGACAACTTCACATTTATTAATACTCTATCTATCTGCCAGACCTTTGCCCAATCACTTAAACTATCTACGTCCACTTGAAATGGTTCACAACCATCTGCACACTTTGCTCTACCACTCATCTTAGGGTCATCCACAAACTTTATACACTACACATGATCCCCAACTCCAAATTGTGAATTGTGAATTGTCACCGGACTTGAAACATTAATGCTGTGTCCTCTTCACAGCTGTTGTCAGACTTTCTGAGTTTCTCCATCAATTTCTGTTTTAGTTTGTTACATGTACAGCATCTGCTCTGGTTAATGCATTATGCTCAAAGTTAACACTGGTTATGTTAAACTTCCATTTCACAACAATTCCAGAGAGTCATTGAATAGGAACATTTTAAGCTGCACCTCTCCTCAGCTGGAGTTAAACTTATGCATTTGGTTTAATATCTCTTACAACAATGCATTTTAATTCCAATTGTGGTTGCAATCTGTACATTATGTGTATGTGTTGTGTCACAGCCATGACTAAATTGCTTCAACACTAAATCGGTTGGTGGTATAGCAATATGATTAAAGGTATCATCTATATAATTATTTGGTGTTCATCAATAGCAGTGCACACTCTTATTTGGAGCATAATAATATGTTTAGAGCTCATAAAGCTAGTAGTAGGTGGACATCCATCTGGATTTTACATTAAATACCATTTCGATGCACTCAGTAGTGGCATCTTCAAAATGAAATATTTTGAATCAGTTCAAACTGTTGTTGTAAAGCTGCAGTAAACTCAATCTGGAGGCTGATCTTTGCAATGATTAAAGATACTGTCACATAATCAAAGAGGACATGATACACTGTTGCTGTTAAAGTCAGCCACTTCTTTATGTTGTAAGAAAGCTAATCACATTGAGGTGGGTACATTGTAATAAATGGAGCAATAGTGGTTTATAGCCTCTTGAACCTGCTCCTCCATTCAATTCTATCTTGGCTGATCTTCAGTTTAATGCCACTTTACAACTCATTGATATATCCCTGGACTCTGAAACATCAAAGATCTCAGCCTGAAATACACTTGACAATAAAGCATCCCAATTCCTAAATTTATGATGTTTTTGGTGAAGAAATGTCCCCTGAGCTCAGTTTTAAGCAATCAACACGTTGACATGAACTCCCCCCATGTTTTGATTTCACAGTCAGGGCAAACAACCTCCTAGTGACTGCTCTGTCAATCCCCTTCAGAGAGCTATATGAGATCAAGTCTCATTCTGCTAAATCCAGGGAGCTCCTCATCATTCCAGGAAACAATCTAAAGTTTTTTTCTATCCTACTTCCACTGCAGGGATAACTTTTCTTGGATATGGAGTACAAAAATGCGATGTAGATTCCCCCAGCATCCTGATCAGTTCTAATGAAATTGAAGAAAAATCATGGCCAGTTATTGCACATTGTAATTGTTCATTATAGGAGATTATTGAATGAGTCTGTATAACGGCATTGATTATTTCACCCTCAATGGCTCCTCAATCTTCCTGTGGCGCCTAATTTATAAAGTAACAACATGAGGATTTAATGTAATATTTGTGGTACAAATGTTATACACACCAAACATACTTAAACACATGCCAAGCATCTATAATACTGGAAATGAATCAAAACACAAATGTTTTGTGAATCTGAATGCTTACATTTTCAATGCGAAATAACTGGCCATTTTAAAACAACAGTCACTGAATTTTTGTTACTATACTTCTCTCTACATGCAAGTTTATACTTGTGTTAGTTTTATAATTGTGTCCAAAGTTCAGGCCGATCATTAAGTCAGGAGGCAGTGATCTCTCACTCTCTTAGATCTCTTGATTGTGTCTTGAGTTGCTGCTCTCCCAGCCACCTCCCGACCTCAATCTGCACAGTAACATAAACCTAAAAACTCATTTAAATTCACAATTCTATAGCAGTCAAAGTGACAGATGGGTGGGTCCTAATTTATTTTCAGGACATTCAGGAAAGTAATAGGTTGTCTTAATTATGGTTGTCATGGTAAGTAAGAATTGTGGAAAGTCATTTTTGACCATTTTCCTCAGGCCCTGTCTTACCATAATTTATTTGTTGCACAATCAATTCTTTCAGTTCTCCAGATTTATTATCAAGGTACTAATCGAAATTCCTTGGTAATATAGTGGGGCAACAATGGAACAGAATTTCTTTGTTGTCATTTGTGTTAGTGGTGTTTGAGTCAGAGACTCACAGTTTGGTACTATTGTCTTCTTTTGCACTGCTAATTTGGTTTCAGAATTCAGATTAAAACCATCAGCAATTGTTATGATTTAATGTTTGTATTGCATATTCAAAACAGAGCTTGTGGGTGAAATAACGAGTTTCATGGTGTGACCTGAGATTGTGTAAGTATTACTGTGTGCTGAATACCACAGGGCTTCCATTATTAACAATTAATGTTCTATGCATGCAGCATGCAATAATGCAACTGGAAGGTACCTAAGATACATAGCGCATTAACATCAGTCATGCACCAGATTCCTTAAAATAAATGAAAGTCCACCGTGCATTCAGAGTATTTGATCAGTGTTCATAACAATAGACATAAGATTGTAAGAACATAAGAGCAGAATTAGGCCATTCAGCCCATTGAGACTTCTCCATCATTCCATCATGGCTGATATGTTTATCAACTCTATTCTCCGGCCTTCTACTTCTAACCCTTGATCCTCTTACTAATCAAGAACCTATCTCACTCTGTCTTAAATACGTTCAATGTGTTCGCCTCCACAGCCTTCTGAAGCAATGAGTTCTAAAATTCACCACCCTCAGGCTGAAGAAATTCCTCCTCATTTCAGTTCCAAAGAGTTCTCCCTTCACTTTCAGTTGTGTCCTCAGGTCATAGTTTCCCCCACTCGTGGAAAAATCTTCTGTACATGTGCTTTCTTCAGGCCTCAGAGTATTTTGTACATTTCAATGAGAATACCCTCTAGCACATCATTTCTTCGATATAGGCCCTAAAACTGCTCACAATATTCCATAAGTGATCTGACCAGAACTTTAGGAGAAAGTGAGGACTGCAGATGCTGGAGACCAGAGTTGAAAAATGTGGTGCTGGAAAAACACAGGCCAGGCAGCATCCGAGGAGCAGGAGAATCGACGTTTCCAGCATAAGCCCTTCTTCAGCCCTTCCTGAAGAAGGGCTTATGCATGAAACGCTGACCGGAACTTTATTCAGCCTCAGCAGTACATCTCTATTCTACCCTCTTGAAATGAATGCTAACATTGCCTTCTAATATGCTAACTGAACCTGAACATTTGCCTTAAGAGAATCCTGAACTAGGACTCCTAAGTCCATATGCTTCAGATTTTCAATGCCTTTCCCATTTAGAAATTAGTCTATGCCTCTTCTTTCAACCAAAGTGCATTGCTTTACACTTTTCCACTTCATATTCCATCTATCATTTCTTTGCCCATTCTTTTAGCCTGTTCCACAACCTTCCCGCTTCCTCAATACCAACTATCCCTACATCTGCCTTTGTGGATACTTAGCAACAGTGCCCTCAGTCTTTGATCCAAATTGTTAATGAATAACATAAATAGTTGTGGCCTCAACACTGACCTATGGGAAACTCCATTAGTTATCAGCTGCAATCATGATAAAGATAATTATTCCACTCTTGGCCTTCTGCCAGTCAGCTAATCCTGTCCCCATGCCAGTACCTTGCCCCTTACACCATGGATACTCATTTTATTAAGCAGCCTCCTGTGCAGCACTTTAACAAAGGCATTCTGGAAATCCAAATAGATTCCATCTACTGGCTCTCTTTTGCTTAACTTGCTTGTTACCTCCTCAAAGATTTGTCAAGCCTGACCTCCCCTTGATGAAGCCATACTGACTTAGACCTAGTTTAACATGCATTTTCATGTATTCAGCAATCTCATCCTTAATAATGGAGTCTGAAATCTTACCAATGAGTCTATAATTTCTTGCCTTCTGCCTCCATCCCTTCTTAAAAAGGGGTGTTACATTAGCCATTTTCTAGTTCTCTAGGACACTTCTTGATGCTAACCCCTTCAGAAATCTGGGGTTTAGTCCACCTGGTCTGGCTATTTCTGGATTAGAGTGGTGCCAGAAAAGCACAGCAGTTCAGGCAACATTCGAGGAGCAGGAAACTCGATGTTTCAGGCAAAAGCCCTTCAATTTGTCCACCATCAGATATTTCAGCTTCGCCAGTACCTTCTCCTTAGTGATCGCCACTACAAATACCTTTGTCCCTTGACTCTCTTGAAGTTATGATATGCTGTTGGTGTCTTCAACAGTGGAGACTGATGCAAAGTACCTCAACAGTTACTTTACTACTTGGATATAGCGTGGATGTAGTGTGTAAGTTGAATAAGGAGCTGAAATTGGCCTGTCGCAAAGATATTATTACAGTTGTTATGGGGAATTTCAACATGCAGGTAGACTGGGAGAAACAGGATGGTGCTGGACCCCAGGAAAGGGAGTTTATGGAGTGCCTCCGAGATGGATTCTTAGAACAGCTTGTTCTGGAGCTTACCAGGGAGAAAGCAATTCTAGATCTGGTGTTGTGCAACAAACCAGATTTGAACAGGGACGTCGAAGTAAAGAAGCCATTAGGAGCTAGTGACCACAATACAATAAGATTTAATCTGCAGTTTGAAAGGGAGAGGGTAGAATCGGAAGTGACAATATTTCAGTTGAATAAGGGGATCTATGGAGCAATGAGGGAGGAGCTGGCCAAAGTTCAATGATGCAATACCCTAGCCGGGATGGTAGTGGAACAACAATGGCAGGTATTTCTGGGTATAATGCAGAAGATGCAGGATCTGTTCACTCCAAAAAGGAAGAAAGATCCTAAGGGGAAGCAGGGGTGGCCATGGCTGATGAGGGAAGTTAAGGACCATATAAAGACAAAAGGGAAAAAGTATAACATAGCAAAGATGAGTGGGAAATCAGAGGACTGGGAAGCTTTTAAAGAACAACAGAGGACAACTAAAAAGGTAATACGCAAAGAAAAATAAGGTACGAAGGTAACCTGGCCAAAAATATAAAAAAGGATAGTAAAGGCTTTTTTAGGTATGTGAAAAGAAAAAAAACTGGTTAAAACTAAAATTGGGCCCTTGAAGACAGAAACGGGTGAATTTATTATGGGGAACAAAGAAATGGCAGAAGAGTTGAATTGGTACTTTAGATCTGTCTTCACTGGAAAGACACGAGCAATCTCCATGAGGTAATAATAGCTGAAGGACCTGAACTGAAGGGAATTTATATTACGCAGGAAATGGTGTTGGAGAGACTGTTAGGTCTGAAGGCTGATAAGTCCCCTGGACCTGATGGTCTGCATCCCAGGGTACTTAAGGAGGTGGCTCCAGAAATCGTGGATGCATTGGTGATAATTTTCCAATGTTCTATAGATTCAGGATCAGTTCCTGCGGATTGGAGGGTGGCTAATGTTGTCCCACTTTTTAAGAAAGGAGGGAGAGAGAAAACAGAGAAACATAGACCAGTTAGTCTGACCTCAGTGGGAAAAATGCTGGAGTCAATTATAAAGGATAAAATTACAACACATCTGGATTGTAGTAACAGGATAGGTCAGAGTCAGCATGAATTTATGAAGGGGAAATCATGCTTGACTAATCTTCTGGAATTTTTTGAGCATGTAACTCTGAAGATGGACAAGGGAGATCCAGTGGATTTAGTATATCTGGATTTTCAGAAAGCCCTTGATAAAGTCCCACATAGGAGGTTAGTGAGCAAAATTAGGGCGCATAGTACTGGGGGCAAAGTACTAACTTGGATTGAAAGTTGGTTGGCTGACAGGAAACAAAGCGTAGTGATAAACGGCTCCCTTTCGGAATGGCAGGCGGTGACCAGTGGTGTGCCGCAGGGATCAATGCTGGGACCGCAGCTTTTAAAAATGTATGTTAATGATATAGATGAAAGTATTAAAAGTAATATTAGCAAATTTGCTGATGACACAAAGCTGGGAGGCAGGGTGAAATGTGAGGAGGATGTGAGGAGAATGCAGGGTGACCTGGACAGGCTAGGTGAGTGGATGGATGGATGGCAGATGCAGCTTAATGTAGATAAATATGTAGTTATCCAGTTTGGTGGCAAAAACAGGAAGGCAGATTACTATCTAAATGGAGTCAGTTAGGTAAAGGGGCAGTACAACGAGATCTAGGTGTTCTTGTACATCAGTCAATGAAAGCAAGCATGCAGGTACAGCAGGCAGTGAAGAAAGCTAATAGCATGCTGGCCTTCAAAGCAAGGGGAATTGAATATAGAAGCAAAGAGGTCCTTCTGCACCTGTGCAGGGCACCGGTGAGACCGCACCTCGAATATTGTGTGCAGTTTTGGTCTCCAAATTTGAGGAAAGACATTCTGGCTATTGAGGGAGTGCAGCGTAGGTTCACAAGGTCAATTCCCAAAATGGCGGGACTATCTTACACTGAAAGATTGGAGCGACTGGGCTTGTATACACTTGAGTTTAGAAGGCTGAGAGGGGATCTGATTGAGATGTATAAGATTATTAAAGAATTGGACACTTTGGAGGCAGGAAACATGTTTCCGCTAATGGGTGAGTACAGAACCAGAGGACACAGTTTAAAAATAAACGGTAGGCCACTTAGAACAGAGTTGAGGAGAAACTTCTTCACCCAGAGAGTGGTGGGTGTATGGAATGCTCTGCCCCAGAAGGCTGTGGAGGCCAAGTCTCTGGATACTGTCAAGAAAAAGTTGGATAGAGCTCTTAAGGATAGTGGAATCAAGGGTTATGGGGATAAGGCAGGAACAGGATACTGATTGAGTATGATCAGTCATGATCATAATGAATGATGGTGCTGACTCGAACGGCAGAATGGCCTACTTCTGCACCTATTGTCTATTGTCTACTTCTCCAGCTTCATTTTCCAGCAGTCCGATTTTGTCTCTTGCCTCTCTTACCTTGTATTTATCTAGAAAAAACTTTTTTTATTACTAATTAGCTCAACATACTTCACCCTCTCATCCTTATTGATATTTTTGTTGTCCTCTGCTAGCTTTTACAGGTTTCCCAATCCTCTAGTTTCACACTAACCTTCACCACATTATAAGCTTTTTAATTTGCTTTTATACTGTCCCTGACTTCCCTAGTCAGCCATGATTTCCTCATCCTCTATTGAGTACAATTGTTCTTCCTTGGATGAATTTCTGCTGTGCCTTCTGAATTATCCCCAGAAATTCCTGCCATTCCTTTCCCATCATCATCCCTGCTAGGTTTCCCTTTTCAATCAACTAAGAGAAAGTGAGGACTACAAATGTTTGAGATCAAAGTCGAAAGTGTGGTACTGAGAAAGCACAGCAGGTCAGGCAGCTTCCTGCTCCTCGGATGACCTGCTGTGATTTTCCAGCACCACACTCTCGACTCCCATTCCAAACAACTCTGGCTAGCTCCTCCCTCATGTAGTTACTGTTACTTGATTGTAATACTGTTACATCTGATTCAAGCTTCTCACTCACAGGACGTACTCTATTATATTATGGTCATTACCCTCTAGGAGCTCCTTAAGCTCCCTAATTAAGTCTGTTTCAGTAAATATCACCAAATCCCAAATTGTCAGTGCCCCAGAGGCTTCTGCTACAAGCTGCTCCTAAAAAACTATCTCATAGACAATCCACAAATTCCTTGTCTTGGGATATGTTGCCAACCTGATTTTCTTAGTCCACCTGCATATCAAAGTCCCTCATGATTATTATAGTAGCGTTTTTTTTAACGTGTCTTTTTTAAAATCTCCTTATTTATTTTATTTACTGCTAGAAGGCCTGTACATACGTGTCATCAGGGTCTTTTATCCTTTGCAGTTCCTCAACCGTACCCACACAGATTCCTGGCCTTCTGACTCTATTATCACTTCTTGTTATTGATTTAATTTCATTTTTCACTGACAGGGCAACCCTTCCTCCTCTACCCATCTGTCTGTCCTTTCAATCGGATCTTTAGTTCACTGCCCTGATGCCCCTGCAGCCATGTTTCTGTGAAACCCACAATATTTTATCTACCAATTCCAATCTGTGCTTCAAGCTCATTTACCTTATTTTAAATGTTGTGTGCAATTAACTACAACACCCTTTGTCCTACAGTGACCGTCACCACTGCTCATAGTTGTTCCCTTATCTGCTGTGCCTGAAGTTAGATTCCTGAGCCTTTCCATACTCTCTGTCCTATGACTTTTTCAGAAACTTTAATATCCTCTGCTGAGCCCCACTCACTGTTTATATAATTTTCCACGCAACTGAAGCTGTTAGACAAGCAGAAGGGCTGAGGCTCCTTCAGCATTACCTCCTGGATCCCTGTACCTGCCTCACTCATTGTCATGCCTCCTATCCCTGACCACTGATCGAATTTGAGGTAGTCAATCTAAGAGCATCGTTCCCTCCTAAAACATAATGTCCAGGTAACTCTCCCATCCGTGATGTGTCGAAGTGATGTATTTGAAGCTCAGACTCCAGCTCAACAATTCTAAACCAGAGTTCCTCAGGCAACCAACACTTGTTACAGATGTGGTCATTTTGAACCACAATGGGGTTCACCATATTCCATACCATGCAGGTCCAACACATCGACTGGTTGTATAATCTCTAGTTTATTTACTTATCTCTTAGCTTGATCTTTAAACATTTCTTCTCGGTCTTTTAGCTTGTAACCTGTAAATGCTGCCCTGTTTACCTTCAATCTGAAAATAACCTATAATAAATAATTAGATTAGTAGTTTTTAACCAACTAGTGAACTTAGTTTTCTTCTGATGCCATTCTCTCTGGCCCTAGGCTGTAAGGAACCTTCCAAACTGTGAACTGAAAGAGTATGTAAAAACATCTCTTCCCTCCTGCATCGAATTCCCATGTTACCTTCAAATTCCCTACAATGTATTCTCACTATTTCTCACACCTGATGTGATCTCTCTTCCAGACCATGCACAGCTTTCTGGACACAGCACAAGAATCCCCTTTGGTCTGCTATTTTTGGAGTTAGAAATCATCTTACTGCTATTTGTCAATATTGCTGATCAGTCAGAAGGGAAGTCAATGCATGTTTCCTGAAGCTGTACCCTATTGATTATCCATATGTGGTTCTCTAGAGAACTGTCATGTGTGTTGCTTGTATAGCGAGATAACATATCCTTTGTGTATAACTACAATTCTAGATGAGAAAGAAGATGAGAGACAAGCTTGTACCAGCAAAGAATAAGACTTATCCTTAGATTTGCAGCCAAGCAATAATACTTCAGCATTCCAAAAGAAATCTGCACCCACTGAATACAATTCACGAAGAAAATTGCAAATGAACTGTGCACATTTTTTGTCCAGACCTGCCATCCATTTCAGTGATAAGGACAAGCCTGTCAGGCGTGTTAAGATGCTCCTTTTGCGCAATAGCAGGAGATTTGCACCAAACCTCCCAACCTGCGTAGTTGCATCATTGCAAGTGACAAGCTTGGATTGTCTGGGCCATTCAATTAATCTATTTCCCAGTGGAAAAGCACTTTTACTATCTAATCTGACTGTGCAAATTGAAAAGCATGATTGATGTCATGTGTATAATTACAAGGGTGGCAGCCTGAAAGAGATCTCTTCATGATCGGCAAGAGGTTCTGCTCATAAAAGCGCAGATGTCCTATGACTGTATATGAAGAATAATCCATGTAACAATTACTACTGAAACAATTGATATAATTTATTCCCTTCATAGCAATCTGCTTGAATGCTCAACACTGCTCAGCAATTTTATCATTGATCTACCCTCCCTGAAAGCTGGGCTTCAGGAACGTCGGTGCTAACAATGGCACTGCTGAACTGTGGCTGACAACTGTTGGGTGCTGTCTACCATTCTCACCTCAATCCTGGCCGTAACAGCAGACAGCTAATTGGCCATCACCAGCAATTTGCTACCCTGGCTCCCACTAGTGAGTAAAGTAGTGTGGCTCTGTGTTTTATCACTAGGCACTGCAACTGAATGGGCAGCAAGTATGCCGCCTGTAATTGTGGCAGCAATCAACACAGCCAATCCATAAAGTCCGGCCTAATGGACCAAAAGACATTTGCTATACTGCCTGATTCCGGGAAAATTTCCCAGGTAAAAAGAGGAACGTTTGGATATATCTAGGTAATTAAATAGTCTAAAATTTACATTATGTTGGCATCCTGGCATCAGCTTGCCAATTTGTCTTTCAATAGGATAGGTTCTACTGCAAATGAGGATTCCCTAATGGATCTGTTGTGAAATTAATTTTCATACTGACTTGATTGATCAGGACTAGACTAATCTCCCAGACTAGTTTTGATTTCCTGCTATTGTATTGGGGTACCCATCAGATAAGAACTTCCTCACTTTATTCTATGACATTCAGCAGAGCTTTGGTTTCTTTCCTGAGGAAATCATACATTTTTGGGTGAGATGAAGAGTGTACAAGAGAAATCCCATCATGTAGACAAAGGGAATAGATTTGAGGGTCCATTTTACAGAAAAATAGAAAAATTTCATTGTTGTTTATATTGTATGTAGAATAAAATTCATTTTCATATTTCTTCACGTTAATTAAGAAAGGTAACTCTTTAATCAAGATAACTGGAAAGATGTTGTCATTATATTTCTCATATAGGTAAAGCAACAATAGTTTTAAAATGTTGCCGAGTATATAGGGACAAAAAAGCATCAGTGTTGAGCAGGTTAAATCTGTTATAAAAAGCTGACAATGGGAATTATGAATCATGATATTGTGTCCCGTAAAGGGCAAAAAAAATCAATACAACTCAAAAACTAAGAACTAAGAATCACACCTCAAATCTTCTATCTCTTTGAATCTGATTTGTCAAATTGTGACATTGAAGTGTCGATGTGGCCTCAGACAAGTTATATTTATTGCTGGAAAGAAAATGCAAGGTTTGATGAAAGAGCAAGATAATCTCTGCCTCCAGGCCACTGTCTTATATTCTTAACTCCTGATCAAAAGATGTGGGTAGAATATAAAATATATCTGAATGAGCTCAAAATGTGGATAATCTTACTGGCTAATCAGTATTTAGATAAAAAAATTCTCATCTAATACATAAACAGCAGAATATCACTGAAAAAGTATGAATACAGAGCATGACTTCACACATGCTAGTGACCGTTTTCTTTAATAAAGTTAAATAGAAAGGTAGAGATTCAGAAACTAGAAATAGGGATAGGTCATCCACACTGTCGAGTCTATCCCACCACTTCACATTATCATGGCTGATTGAACAAATCAATGCCTTTTACCCACGCTATTCCCATAACCCTTTAAGCTGCTGATAATCAGAAATCGATCCATCACTACTTTAAACATGTTCAAAGACAGTTTCCACAGCCTTTGAGGTAGAAAATATTGAAGATTCACAACCTTGAGTAAAAAATCTTATCTTGTCCTCAATAGCATCCGACTTATTTTTCACGGTGTCCCCTGTTGCTAGATCTCCTAACCATTTCATTTGTATCTGCCCTGTCTATTCCTTTAAGTATTTTGTACGATTCTCTTAGATCACCTCTCACTCTTGGAAACTCTAGATAACACAGGCCGATATTGTCCTCATACGAAAGTGCCGCCATCCAGAAAACAAGTCGAGTGAACCTTCATTACACACCCTCTATGACAATATTATCCTTCCTGAGATAGTAAGGCCAAAACTACACACAGGTTGGAACCTTGCCAGCCTCTGAGTGACATAGAGTACAGCAGGATGAGTGATAGATTCATGTGCGATATTTGTCGAGGCCCTTGATATCAAAATCATCTCAGTGGAGCAGGAAAGTGCAACTGTTCAAGGTCTGATGAGAGTATATTTGCAGTACCGTGAGCAGTTTTGGTCCCATTGTTTAATGAAGGATATTATTTTATTGGAGGCAATTCAGAAAAGGCTCACAAGGATGATCGCTGGTATGGAACCTTCTGAGCAAAGGTTGGGTCTCTACTCACTGGAGTTTAGAAGTGCTCTCATTGAGACATATAGGATTCATAAGGGGCTTGACAGAGTAACTGCTGAGAGGATGTTTCTCCTCATCGAAGCATCTCGGACCAGAAGCATGGTTTCAGAATAAAGTTACACCAGCTGAAGACGAAGTGCATGAAGAATTTCTTCTCTCAGAGGGTTGTGAGTTCTTAGAATTCCTGCCACAGAGAGTTGTGAAGTCAAAGTCCTTGTGTATATTTAAGGCTGAGATAGATAGATTCTTGATCAGTCAGGCAATCTATGGTTGTGGGGAAAATGCAGGAACTGTCAGATCAGCCATGATCTTATTGTATAAAGGCTAGCTTCCTGATGGCCCTTTCTAGTAGCTTGCCACACCTGCATGTTAGTCTTCAGTGAATTATTGGCAAGGACACTTATAACATCTACACTTTCCAAAATCATACCATTTCAGAAATATAGAACAAAGGACAAAGAAAATTACAGCACAGAAATAGGCTCTTCAGCCCTCCAAGCCTGAGCCGATCCAGATCCTCCATCTGAACTTGTCACCTATTTTCTAAGGACTTGTATCCCTCTGCTCACTACCCGTTCGTATCTCTGTCTAGATACTGTACATCTTAAATGATGTTATCGTGCATGCCTCTACCACCTTTGCGAGCAATACATTCCAGGCACCCACCACCCTGTGTGTAAAGATCTTTCCTTGCATATCTCCTTGAACTTTTCCCCTCTAACCTTGAACCCATGACCCCTAGTAATTGAGTCCCTCACTCTGAGAAAAAGTTTCTTGCACTCCACCCTGTCTATATCTCTCATGATTTTGTAGGCCTCAATCAGGTTCCCGCAATCTTCACCTTTCTAATATAAATAATCCTAATCTACTCAACTTTTCTTCATAGATAGCACCCTCCATACCAGGCAAGGTCCTAGTGAACCTCCTCTCCAAAGCATCCGCATCCTTTTGGTAACATGGCAACCAGAACTGTACGCAGTACTGTCCATCTGTTCCTCCAACAGCACTTAGTCTCCATTAGATTGATTTTCAGGATGGAAAATAGAGGCAGAAATAACCAAATTGATAGGCTGTAAGATTGTTGTTAATAAATTCAACTCCATATTGGTCATGGCCAATTTGTGTGTAGCAAACTAAAATGCACATTACAACCCTTTCTAATGTTAGCAAGGGAACAATCCCTGTTTTTTGCTTCATCTAAGAAATGGCACAGTCCTGAGCAAGAAGAGAAATCAGGTCGGGTTTGCTTAGGTTTATTATGGATGCCACCTAATAACGGTCTGTCTTTAAAAAAGTGAATTAATTTAAAATTTGAACTTTTAAATTATCTTGTGGACCTGGGCAAAAAAGCAGTCTCCCTTTTGGGAAGGAAAACTGGATTGAGAGAAAAAAAAACTTAGGAAAGATAAGAAATTGTTTTTACCATTTTATATTTGAAAAGCTTCTCAAGATAATTTACAAGCAGTTGGAATGGACCCCCAATGTTTCAAGTATCCTCTATCTGAGCAGAAGAGAGCAAATTTCAGCAACATAAACTTTGGCATTAAATGAGTGCTGCATCGTAAGTACAATCCCAAAATTTCTTACGTGTGTTTCGATCTTTTTAGGCAAGCAAGCAAAGCAAACACCTGAAGCTCAAGGGGAGATTAATGGTGAAATTGCACTTTTGCAAGGAAATGTTGGGAGATGCAATATGTGAAAAAACTTCCAGCAATTCACAATTCAAACCTCAACATAAATGTTCAGTTATTTACACAATTTAACCTGCATAATTTGCATTTTTCAGACATTCTGGACCAACGTTACTCACATAACTTATTTTAGATAGTTGATTCAGGTTAAAGTTAAATATTAAATAATTTTCAGCTGTTCACAAGACCTCAAATAAATAAATATCCAATCAGCCATTTACCTCAATCTTCAGATCCCTAGCAATATCCATATTATCTTGAATGATTTTAATACTTTCTTTTTTCCATTACTCTTTCGAGAAATCCATTCCAAGTGTTGAGTATTCATCACATGATGGACTTCATTTTTTTAATTCTCCCATTTGTGGGATTTGGGCATCGCTGGCTGGCCAGCATTGAAAGCCCATCCGTATTTGCCCTTCAAAAGGTGTAAATGAGCTGCCTTCTTGAATTGCTGCAGTCCACTTGCTGTGGGTTGATCCACAATGATGGTAGGGAGGGAATTCCAGGATTTTGACCAAACAACTGTGAAGGAACGGTGGTATATTTCCAAGTCAGGGTGATGAATGGCTTGGAGGAACGTGAAGGTGCCGGTATTCCCAAGTACCTTCTAGGTGGAAGTGGTCGTGTGTGTGGAAGGTGCTATCTCAGGATCTTTGGTGACTATCTGCAATGCATCTTGTTATAATACACACTGCTGTAACAGAGTGCCAGTGGTGGAGGGATTGAATGTTTGTAGATGTGTTGCCAATCAAGTGGGTTGCTTTGTCCTGGATGGTGTCAAGCTTCTTGAGTGTTGTTGGAAATGTGTCCATCCAGTGGGGAGAATTCCACCACACCCCTGACTTGTGCCTTGTAGGTGGTAGATAGAGTTTACAGTGTCAGGAGGTGAATTACTCACCACAGTATCCCTAGTCTCTGACCTGCTCTTGTAGCCACTGTTTTTATGTGGTGAGTCCAGTAGATTTTCTGGTCAATGGTGACCCCAAGGATGTTGACAGTGGTGAATTCAGTGATGGTAATACTGTTGAATGTCAAGGGGCAGCAGTTAGAGTGTCTCTTATTGATGATGGTCATTGTCTGGCATTTGTGTGGCACAAATGTTACTTGCCACTTGTTGGCCCAAGACTGGATATTGTCCAGATCTTGTTGCATTTGGAAATGGACTGCTTCAGTATCTGAGGAATTGTGAATGGTGCTGAACACCTTGCAATCATCGGTGAACATTCCCACTTCTGACTTAATGACAGAGGGAAGGTCATTGATGAAGCAGCAGAAGATTGTTGGGCCTAGGACACTACCCTGAGGGCCTCCTGCAGAAATGTCCTAGATCTGAGGTGACTGACCCTCCATAACCTCATCCATCTTCCTTTGTGTCAGGTATACCTCTAACCAGCGGAGTGTTTGCCCCCTGATACCCATTGTTTCCAGTTTTGCCAGGGCTTCTTGATGACATACTCGGTCAAATGTGTCCTTGATGTTAAGGACTGTCAACCTCACCTCACGTCTAGAATTCAGTTCTTTTGTCCATGTTTGAACCAAAGCTGTAATGAGATCAGGAGCTGAGTGCCCCTTGCAAAACTCAAACTGGGCATCATTGAGCATGTTGTTGCTGAGCAGGTGCTGCTTGATAGCACTGTTAATGATCCCTGCTATCACTTTACTGATGATGGAGAGTAGACTGATGGAGTGGTAATTGGCTGGGTTGGATTTGTCCTGCCTTCTGTGTATAGGACATATCTGGGCAGTTTTCCACATTGTTGGGTACATGCCAGTGTTGTACCTGTACTGGAGAGCTTGTCTAGAGGAGCAGCAAGTTCAGAAGCACCTGGTTTCAGTAGTATTGCCGGAATGTTATCAAGGCCCAGTGCCTTTGCAGTATCCAGTGCCTCCAGCCATTCCTTGATATCATGTGGAGTGAATCGAATTGGCTGGAGACTGGTATCTGTCATGCTGGGGACCACTGGAAGAGTCCGAGATGGATAATTCATTCAGCACTTCTGACTGAAGATTATTGTGAATGCATCAGTCTTATCTTTTGCACTGATGTGCTGGGCTCCTCCATCATTGAGGATGTGGATACTTGTGGAGCCTCCTCCTCCAGTGAGTTGTTTAATTGTTCACAACTGGATGTGGAAGGATTGCAGAGCTTAGATCTGATCCATTGGTCCTGGGATCGCTGAGCTCTGTCTATCACTTGCTGTCTATGACATTTGGCATGCAAGTAGTCCCTGTTTCATAGTTTCACAGATTGATGCCTCATTTTTAGGTATGCCTGATGCTACTCCTGGCTTGCCCTCCTGCACTCTCCATTGTAGCAGGGTACAATGATGGTGATGATTGAGTGGGGAATACATGAGGTTGCAGATTGTGCTTAAGTATAGTTCTGCTGCGCTTGAAGGGCACAGCACCTCATGGATGTCTAGTCTTGAACTGCTAGATCTGTTCCATTTAGTGCAGTGACAGTACCATAAAACATGATGGAGGTTATTCTCAATGTGAAGGTGGGACTTCATCTCCATAAGCACAGTGCAGTGGTCACTTTTACCTATAGTGTCAAGGACAGGTGCTTCTGCAGCCAGCAGATTAGTAAGAATAGGGTCAAGTATGTTTTTACTTCTTGTTGGTTCCTTCACCACCTTCCGCAGACCCAGTCTAGCAGTTGTATCCTTTTAGGACGCGACCAGCAAGATTAGTAATGCTGCTGTTGAGCCACTCTTGGTGGTAGACATTGAAATCTCCCACCCAGAGTACATTTTGCGCTCTTGCTACCCTCAGTGTTTCTTCCAAGTGTTGTTCAACATGGAGGATTACTGATTCATCAGCCAAAGGTGGACAGTACATGGTAACTAATAGGCAGTTTCCTTGCACATGTTTAACCTGAAGCCATGAGACTTCATGGGGTCTGGAGTCAATGTCAATAACTCCTAGGGCAACTCCCTCACAACTGTATCCCACTGTGCCACCACCTCTACTGGGTCTGTCCTGCCGGTGGGACAGAACATATCCAGGGAAAGTAACGGTGGTGTCTGGAACATTATCTGTCAGGTATGATTCCATAAGAATGACTATGTCAGGCTGTTGCTTGACTAGTCTGTGAGACAGCTCTCCCAATTTCGGCACTAGCCCCCAGATGTTGGTAAGGTGGACTTTGCATGGTCGACTGGGCTGTTTGTGTTTTTGCCATGGTCTTTTCCTGTTCCAACGTTGATGCCAGGTGGTCCGCCCGGTTTCATTTCTTTTTTGTGACTTTCTAGCGATTGATACAACTGAATGACTTGCTGGGCCATTTCAGAGGGCAATTTCAGAGTCAAACACATTGCTGTGGCCCTGGAGTCACATGTAGACGAGACCAAGTAAGGATGGCAGATTTCCTTCCCTAAGGACAGTAGTGAACCAGATGGGTTATTCTGACAATTGACAATGGTTTCATGGTCATCAGTCAACCCTCAATTCTAGATTTTATTTATTTAATTCAAATTCCACCATCTGCCGTGGCAGGATTCGAACCCAGGTCCCCAGAATATTATTCTGGGTTTCTGGTTTAATACAATCAGTGCTAAACTTGCATTTGGAAGCATGGCCTCACTGACACCATTACAGGACAAATTATGCTTTCTATATTGACCCACTGGGTGGAAAATATGTTTATTTTTAAAGATAAAGATGCGGAGAAAACAAATCCACTTATATCACCAAGTATTCAAACACCAGGGTGAGGAGCTGGAACAACTGATTAGGAAGTTTTTTATGTGTTAAAAAAATCAATATATTCGTCTATAATTTTATAATTTAAGAGACCAAGTTTAATCCTATTTTCCTGGAAAATATCTGGTTATTATTCTTACTGATGATCTTTTAACTGTGTAATCAGTTCTTGTACATTAAT
Source organism: Hemiscyllium ocellatum (assembly GCF_020745735.1). NCBI lineage: Eukaryota > Metazoa > Chordata > Chondrichthyes > Orectolobiformes > Hemiscylliidae > Hemiscyllium > Hemiscyllium ocellatum. Next base: position 35,420,694 of record NC_083429.1, read on the forward strand.
TTTCTAAGCAAACTATTTTTGCTATTTACAAACACATTGCTTTGACAAAATGGGAAGTTGTTAGCTGTAAACAAAATCCTTTTAAAAAAATATACTATCCTCAAATTGCCCATCTGTCAGCAACCATGTATCAGATAGCATAGATGGCCTTTCCCCAGTTTCTGACAATGTATTGCTGTCCATTGTCAAGTAAAATGATTTACAGGAATCCTTTCCAAATGCATAACAGATACAAGAAGTAAAGAAAGTGGACACATTCAGCCTCTGTATTGAACAACTTTTCATGCACAATTATTAGAATCTCCATTTTCCTTTATTCATTGCCTTCTATCCTGTCTATATAATTTCCTACCTATTTTGCATCTCTCCTGACCCTCTGCACACTCTGCACATAACCTGGTGTTACGTGATTTTTAACTTTGTACACCAGTCCAAAACCAACATCTCCAAATCATGATCTCTGCACTGTAATGGTAACAATAAAGTCATCTCCAAATACTTGCTTTTTATTTTCTCTCACCATCCACATTTCCTCTCCCCTCCCAACTGAACTACCTTCTGTATCCTTTCTTGGTGAAAAAAAAAACTTTTCTTCAGATTATACACAAATGCAATTTCAAACATTCACTTGTCTTACCTAATATTCACCTTCCATTCATCATACACTTTATCAACTATCAGATCTGGCTGAAATACACTATGTACAATGGTCCTTGCTCTCCTCTCTCAAAACTATCCTAACACCTCATTGTTATGCTGAAGAGCACAGACTTGTTTCTTTTCCCAATACTAACCTTAGACATCTTCCTTCTTCCATTCCATCATCATCTCCAACAAGCGTTTAGAGCATATGCGTGGCTACAGAGATTGAGACCTTCCATTCAGTTGTGTTTGCAGTTCCTTCTGTAATCTGTCAAGCCATATCATATTTGAACCTGCACCTGTCTCTTGTTAATATTCCATTTTCCATCATCTATTCTCTGGGTTTATCTTGTACATAAAACTGATTCCCTTTCCATTGAATCTATTGCCACTAATTGTTGAAACCCTACAGTCCTTCTTGCTCCCCTGCCAGTACAAAGTTTTCTAAATCATTTCTCATCTCAGCCACTGCCAGTCTCTTCTTCAAAGATCATGATTGTTCATCTCCTCAAAAAAGTATCCTTGTCTCACCTATATTTGCCTTATTGTCAATATCTTATTCCTTTCCCCAAAGCACTTGAAAATGATAAACAAAATTAGAGATTGCTGGAAATGCTCAGCAGGTCTAGCAGCATCTATGGACAGAAATCAGAGTTAATGGTTTACATCCAGTGACCTTCCTCAGAACTCACTGAACCCAAAATGCTAACTCTGATTTATTTCCATATAGCCCTGCCAGACCTGCTGAGATTTTCTAGCAATTACTGTTTTGTTTCTGATTTCCAGCACCGGCGGTTCTTTCTGGGATTTTTAAAAGTTGAAAATGATACTTCAACTTAAAATCATATCCCCATTTTGCAACATCCCAATTTAAAATCTCCAATTATGTTTCAACACCTTCCCTGGCCCCCACCCCACCCCACCCCACCAGTTGCCCCCACATACTAGGAGGGCTTGACCATAGTGTCAGATACTAGTCTTTGTGACTGTTACCATCATGCAACCTCTGTCAATATCTTCATAACCCATTCCACAGTCTTTCACATGGACGTTTACATCATGCATTTCTCCTTCATCATCAAACTTATACCGAGGGCTCTCCACTCTGACTTATCTGGTCTAATCCCAAGTATTAGCAGCATCATTTACTTTTCCAGTTACACCCAATTGCCTCTGGAATCCATTAGGATCTACTCCTGAATCGTTTTTTTTCCCCCATCTGTATGCTACTCCTTTGTGATATAATCTACACACATGGAATCGATATCAGTAAGTCATCTTCCAAATCTCAGGTCAATGTTTCCATTATTGATCTACGAGACATGGGGCTCTGTGCTGTCAGGGTACTTATACAGTATCCAATTAAACATTGGGAAGAGAGAAACAAACGCCTTAACTCATCATCATTTTAAAATGCTCTCTTTTCTTTCTCCCAGACATAAATGAACTTATTAACACAAAGAACACAAAGATGCTTGAAATCTGTAATGAAAAGAAACACTGCTGAAGAAATACAGCAGGTCTGGAAGCATTGTTTTGAGTTTAGTGTCCTTTCATCAGAACTTATGTTTTAAAAGGAACCAATTCAACCAGACTTTATTGAATTGACAAGAAGACTGATTTTATTAATTACTCAACATAAAAAGGAATAGTAACACAACACACACAGACACACTAAGACTAGAAATAAGAGGTGAGTCCAAAAAGTAACAAAGTTTGAAAAAAGGATACATTGATCAGTCTCTGAATTGTTTATAAAGAGAGGATAATTGAATGTCGTGGCCATTGCAGTTGAAGTTATTGATAGTGTTGATGCTGGAAGTTGAACAGTTGATTTTGTTATTCATGGCTTCATAGCTGGTTGGAAATTCCTCTGCTCTAATTCCTTCTGAGTCCTTTAGACTTGGTACCAACTTCATTCTTCTCCTCAGTGATCATTTCAGACTTCTATCTCAAGCAAACCTTTCACATGCTGTTCAACTACGCTCTGAATTAGAAATGTATATCCTCTTCATCACGAGACCAACTACCTTCACCTCTACAATGTCCTCTTCTTTGACTAACATTTTCAGCATTCCTCCAAATGTTCTTCCTTATTGCAAGACATTTTTTGCAACCCCATGTTGTCATATAAAACATTTTCCTACGGTAAAAATGTTGTATACAGTGTGGGTTGTTGATATATACCGATTTGTTACAATTTTGACCTTTCCACAATCAATGTGAAGGCAACACTTTCATAATTCTAAGAAAGGGTATAAACCACAGGGGATTGGGTGAATGTTGTTCTTCTGAAGAACAATTTTCTATCATGGAAGAGATGTGCATAGTGAGTCAACAAAAGCAACGTCAGAGATCTAGTTGTCTACTTAACCCTTTCATAAAGTGTTTCATAAAGTGTTTCAAACTTGATCTACCATTCAAATAAACCTTTCACAGTTGATTGATGTGCTTTCGCTCAATCTGTGAATAAATATGCCCAGTGCGCTAGTTTGGTTAAAAAAAAATCGAGTGGACGTCATATTAAATAGTGCATAGTGAATATTCTGCATCAGAATCTAAATAAAATGAATACGCATAGAGAGAGGCAATTTGCCACATTGTGTTTGTGCTAGCTGTATGAAGGAACAATCTACTATGCTCTTTCTCCATAATTCTTGTTTCTAACCATTTTGTAGACACTGTAACTAATACTACTACTTTTCTTTATATTTCTCTTTTGTATCTAAGATTTGTGTCTAGGTACTTGTACCTTAGATGTCACCATTAGAGGCAGCCATTTTAAAAACTTTTCACCGCACTCCTGTATTTCTGTACTGGAGTACTCATGACAATAAAGGATATTTTTAATGATATTTTATTCTATTCTATCCTTCCTCTGCTTCAAGTCTTAGAATAATCAAATATTATAAATTATCCAGCAACTTATATTTAGATGGCATCTTTACTTTTGGAAAATATCACAAGTTGCTTTATAGGCATGTTACCAAGCTACATTTGACTCTAAGCCACATAAGAAAATACTTGGGCAGATGATCAAAACCTTGATCAAAAAGATAGCATGCCTTAAAGGAATAGAAAGAGACAGATATATAAAGAGGATTTTGATGGAAATTTGGAGCTTTGGCTAAGGCACTTGGAAGTATCACTATCAGTGGTGGGGTAATTAAATTCAGGATGTGTTAGAGACCAGGTTTATTGAATTGCAGGTGTCTGCAATGCTTGTGGGGCTGGAAGCTGGTGGAAAGTATTACAATTAATCCCTGGGTGAGGCTTCTCAATTTGTTATAGTTCAAAATGATATACTTCAAAGCATTTAAGCTCCCAGGCTGGAGGGATTAACTAGCCTCTGTCTCCTCAATTGGTCTCTATGAGGTTCATTTTTAAATGTTCCTTTTCTTTATAGAAAACTTTCTCCCAAACATAAATGATTTTATAAATGCCAGAAACAATGATTGCTGGAAGCCTGAAACAAAGAAACACAGCAGGTCTGGCAACAAAGATTGGAATTCAGTGTCCCTTCTTCAAAGCTCACTTTTTAAAAGGAACCAATTCAACCAGGCTTTCTTGAATTGACAAGAAGGGTGATTTTATTAATTACTCAACATGAAAAGGAATAGTAACAACACAACACAGGGAATTGTAACACAACATATATTTACATAAAGATTAGAAAGATGAGGTGAGTCCAAAAAGCAAAACATTTTTAAAAAGGATACATGCATCAATCTCTGAATTGTTTATGAAGAGAGCATAATTGAATATTACGGCCACTGCAGTGGAGGTCATTAATAGTAGGAGAAAGTGAGGACTGCAGATGCTAGAGATCAGAGTCAAGAGTGTGGTGCTGGAAAAGCACAGCAGGTCAGGCAGCATCCGAGGAGCAGGCGAATCGACATTTCAGGCAGTTCGTTAATAGTGTTATGCTGGCAGCTGATCAGTTGATTTTGATATTCCTGGCTGTGTAGATTGCTTGAAATTCCTCTGTTCTGATCCTTTTCAACAGTGGCTGGCTGCGAACAGTCAGAGTGAGGGAGATTTTCTTCGGCAAGGTCAGGAATGTTTAAATGGCAGTTGTCAGAGCTGGGATGCTCACAGCAAACTACTTCACCCACGAATGTGCTAGGTCACTCATAAACACAGACTCGTTTTGCAGTAGTCCCTTTTTTTTATATTCTCCCAGAAGGCCAAAACATAAACACTCTGTAAGATGTGGTTTTCTGCTGAGAGCAAAAATAGTCAGTCTTCTCATTAGCTCTTTTTACACTTCGCTGTGTGTTTATGTTTAAAGTTTCCCTGATACTGGATGTAGAGGATGTCTTTTAAAAGACACACTTTGCAGTTAAAAGTTAAAACGTTCATTGCAATTTAAGATTCTGATTCCTTGCCAAGAGACAGGGAAAAGATCCTTCACAACAAAGGTAACAATGTTGAAAATAAGACATTATTTGAGAATTGTCTGATCTGCCCTCATGGTTTGCTCTAGATGCAGTGACAGTTGGTCTGCTTGCTTTCTGAAGGTAATAAAGAGAAGGTACAGATTATCATCTAATACTTTTATTTTACTTAAGCTAACTGTAAAACTAAAGAATAAAGATAGCATAGAATGGAGGTTCTACATTATGGCGACCTTTATCTTAGCTGGTGTTTGTTGTGCATTATGATATCAGTGATTGGTGGTTTGCGGCAGAATGCAGCAATCCACTTTCCCTCATCAGTATAGTGAGAGTTGTTATTACACACTGCTGGAGCAGGTGGGACTTGAATCCAGGCCATCTGGCTCAGAGGTAGAGAAACTGTGCCACAAGATCCTTAATCCTCCTTTCCATGCTGAGCCTAAGGGCCTTTCTAATTACCAATGGGGAAAATAAACAACTATTAAGTCTTACAAGAACAGGCACTTGTCTAGTACAGCAAGGTGCAGTTTACTATGTTTTAGACTATAACAGGTGGAAAAGTGTTCATTTTGGCAATTCAAATGGATGCCACCACTTGCTCCACATAACCTTTGCACTCATGTCTACCTAATCTAGGTATCCTGTACCTACTTTCCATACAATAAGATTAGATTAGATTAGTACCATATTTGGAATATTGTGCATGGTTTTGGGCCCCATATCTCTGGAAGGATGGACAGGCCTACAGCAGATTCAGAGGAGGTTCAGGTGTATGGTCCCAGGAATGAAAAACTTAACATGATAGGAAAGTTTGAGGCCTCTGGGTCTATACTTGATGGAGTTTAGAAGGATGAAGGGAGATCTAATTGAAATTTACGGAATATTGAGTGACCTGTACAGATATTTCATATGAACAAAAAAACTAGGAGCAGGAGTAGGCCATCTGGCCCTTCAAGCCTCCTCCGCCGTTCAATAAGATCATGGCTAATCTTTTCATGGATGCAGCTTCACTTATCTGCACTCTCACCGTATCCCTTAATTCCATAATTGCTCAAAAAAAAAATTACCTTGGCTTTAAAAACATTTACTGAAGTAGCATCAATGACTTCGCTGGGCAAGGAATTCCATAGATTAACAATCCTCAGGGTGAAGACATCCGTCTCAATTCAGTCCTAAATCTGCTCCCTCTAATTTTGAGGCTGTGCCAGCTTGTCCTAGCTTCACCTGCCATTCTCTACTTCCATCTTATCTATTCCCTTCATAATTTTATGTGTTTCCGTAAGATATTCCCTCATTCTTCAGCACTCCAATGAATATAATCCCAGTCTACTCAATCTATCATCATGTACCAACACTTCCAACTCTGGAATCAACCTAGTGAACCTCCTCTGCACCCCCTCCAGCACCAGTACATCCTTTCTCGCGTAAGGAGACCAAAACTGCACACAGTACTCCAGGTGTGACCTCACTAGCACCCTGTACAGCTGCAACATAACCTTGTTGCATTTAAACTCAATCCCTTTAGCAATGAATGATAAAATTCCATTTGTCTTCATAATTACTTGTTGTACCAGCAGACCAACACTTTGTTTTTCATGCACAAGGACACCCAGGTCCCTCTGCATTGTAGCATGCTGCAACTTTTTACCATTTAAGTAAGAATCCTTTTTACTGTTACTTCCAGCAAAATGGATGACTTCACATTTATTATTTGGAGATGCCAGTGTTGGACTGGGGTAGACAAAGTTAAAAAAAATCACACAACACCAGGTTATAGTCCAACAGGTTTAATTGGAAGCACACTAGCTTTCAGAACGCCGAAAGCTAATGTGCTTCCAATTAAATCTGTTGGACTATAACCTGGTGTTATGTGATTTTTAACTCGACACTTAGACTTAGACTTACAGTGTGGAAACAGGCCCTTCAGCCCAACAAGTCCACACCGACCCGCCGAAGCGCAACCCACCCACACCCCTACATTTACCCCTTACCTAACACTACGGGCAATTTAGCATGGCCAATTCACCTGACCCGCACATCTTTGTGACTGTGGGAGGAAACCGGAGCACCCGGAGGAAACCCACGCAGACACGGGGAGAACGTGCAAACTCCACACAGTCAGTCGCCTGAGTCGGGAATTGAACCCGGGTCTACAGGCGCTGTGAGGCAGCAGTGCTAACCACTTATTAACATTGTATTTCATCTGCCAGACCTTTGCCCAATTATTTAAAGTACCTGTGTTCCTCTGCAAACTTTCACAATCCCCTGCACACTTTGCTCTGCCACTCATCTTAATGTCATCTCAAACTTTGACATACTACACGTGTCCCCAGCTCCAATTCATCGACATAAATTGTAAATAATTGTGGTCCTAACACTGATCCTGAGTCACACAACTAGTTACTGATTGCCAGCCAGGATACCACTCATTTATCCCCATTCTTTGCTTCCTGTTAGTCAACTGATCCTCTATCCATGTTACTACTTTACCCATAATGTCTTTACCCAGAAGCTTGTGATTTTAAATAAACCTGTTGGGCTATAACCTGGAGTCGTGTGATTTCTGACCATGTCCACCCCAATCCAACACCAGCACTTCCACATCACAGCTCTCTATTTTTGGCATATGACCTGTGGCTACAATTACATGGGGGTCTTAACTAATGTCAGTCAAACACTTCCCTTCTATCCCATGGTAATGTCAGACTTTGGACCAGCCTAGTATCTGTCAACATTTCTCAAAGATGTCCCTTATCAAACTTTCTCTATCAAGCAGCAGCTGCATTTTTGCTTCTATTCAATAGAACCCTTTTATATGCATTGCACAAGACACTTTGTGTGCTATTTTAATCTTATTAACTTGGATATATTGCTTCTATGGAGACTATAATTACCATAGAATCTCTACAGTGTGAAAAGAGGTCCTTTGGCCCAACAAATTCCCCCTATCCCATATATAGCCTTGACTAATGTACCTAACCCACACATCCCTGAACACTATGGGCAATTTGGCATGGCCAGTTCATCTAACCTGCACATTTTTGGACTGTGAGAGAAAATTAGAGCACCCAGAGGAAACCCACACGGACATGGGGACAATGTGCAAATTCCACACAGTCACCCAAGGCTGGAATCAAACCCAGGTCCCTAGCACTGTGAGGCAGCAATGCTAACCACTGAGCCACTGTGCCCCCTATTATGTCTGCTTATTGTCTAACTTTAAATATCAGACCACAAAAGCTGAAGTTTCAGCTAAAAACCTTAAATTTCATGTCAACTAAGAACCTCTTTCAGCCATTTTATGTTGCTTAGCCATGGTCAGCCCTAACACTTGCAATTAATTGCTAACTAATAATCAATAATCGATCACTATGTCACATATTGTGCTACCACCCAGCAGTCGCTGTGTGATTGTGCATAACGCTGCTACTGACCTTCCTTTCTGTGCTGAGTGTAAGGCGTACTGAGATGTGGGAAAACTTCAATCATTTTGAATCTTAAAAAAGAAAACATTTGTGTTACCCAATAACGCAAACAGCACTTTATTGTATGATAGAAATGGATATACAAGTCGCACTGGCTGGTTGCTAAGGCTAATAATAGTTAAAAGGATTATCATGACCTAGAGGTGACATGTCTGTCTGCATCAGTATCTTTATTAGTTACAAAGAAAACCTGCAGGTGCTGGAATCCAAGAGAGATAAGAAGGAGGCTGGAAGAACACAGCAAGCTAGGCAATATCAGGAGGTGGATAAGTTGACATTTCAGGTGTAATCTTTCCTCAGTTCCTGCATCAGTACCTTTTGCAAAATTCTAGGATTGCATAGCATCATCAGATTGAATGCTGCTTAATGCAATCTCAACATTACACCATTCAGAGCCATTACCTTATACAACAGTGTTCCAATTGATCTATCGAGGTATTGATGGCTGGAGCTACTTTATAGGACAATAATGCTGTTAGTCTTTTGAAATATGGCATGCAATTTTCAGCAACCTGAAATGATATAGCATCAAAAAGATTACAAGAAGAATGAGAAAGTTTATCTCAAGCTCTGGGCTGGATTATGCCAAAGCAAGTTTTTGAAGGTATTAAAGAAATCTGTTAGGAGAAAACATGCATGCTATTTATCTTTGACAATGAATGGTGGACACAAGTTAGGCATTCACCAAGCCGTAAGCAAGATTAAAGGTTAGGAGTGTTTTAGCCTATGGGGAAATCAGTAATTATCCTCCTTGTGGAATTCATTGAGTATGATTTCCCTTGGTAACATGCAATGGCCTACTCAGCTGGTACTTATCACCTGGACCCTTTATAAAGCAGACCTAAAGAGGTCTTGTGGTGCAACAGTAGTCTCCCTGCCTCTGACTAGAAGGACTTGGTTCAAGTCCCACCTGCTCCAGAGATGTATAATAGCATCTCAGAACAGGTTGTTTTGAAATGTTAAAAGAGACAACTTCTACTGGGTTAGAAGTTATGGGTTCAAGTATGTCATAACATGTCTGAGCACATTAATGAGAAAAAGGGGAGCCCACTTGTGTCAAGAGGTAGTGTTCCTACCACTGAACTGACAGACCCAGGTTCAAGTCCCACTTACTCCAGTGTTGTGTAATACCACCTATCAACAGGTTGATGAAGAAAATAGTTTAAATAAAAATAAAAACAGATTTGTTTGGCCTGGACTGGGACTAGCCTATGTATACCATGAGTGGTAACTGTGGTGTTCAATAATAAATGACATTCCTTTCCAATTGGGCTTCCTGAGTTATTCCAAAAACATCTCCCAACCTGCCCCTTACACAACTCAAGATGAGGACATGTGGAACAGAGCCCTGTAGAAGGTGAATACACTGGGTTGAAAATAAATGATGGATTATTTTAGGTTTTTAAAGATACTTAACAGTATTTTCTAGCAGTATAAGACATAGGAATTTCAGCAGAACTCCGTGATGAATAATCACATCAATAGTCTGGAATAGATTGAGATGGTTTTGTAGTTATTTTTTGAATTCAAACTTTATCTCCACTGTTGCCTTTCTTCTCATTGAGGCTATATATATCCTGCCTTCCCACCACCAATTTTAACAGTAATGTAGGCGGCATGCTGCCTCATTGGTTAGCATTTCTGCCTCACAGTATCAGGGACCCAGGTTTGATTCCATCCTTGCTGACTGTCTGTGTGGAGTTTGTACGTTCTCCCTGAGGCTGGGTGGGTTTCCACTGGATTCTCCAGTTTCTTTCTGCAGTCCAAAGATGTGCGGGTTAGATAGATTAGCCATGTTAAATTACCCATAGTATCCAGAGATGTGTAGACTAGGTGAATCAGCCACTGTAAAAATGGGGTTATGGGGATAGGGTGGGGGGATGGGTCTTAGTGGAACTCTCGTAGGAGGGTTGGTGAAAACTCAATAGCTCAATAGTCTCTATCCACGCTGTAGAGATTCTATGATTCCACTTTGCTTCCTTTCTCTAATCTTCATTTGTTGTACATTATCTGTCAAGCCAAGAGTGAAAAAAATGCTTCCAACAGATTTAATTTTCATATCATACCTTCATCTAGAAATGTGGTTATTGTTTTGGTTTAGCTCCTTGTCTTTACAGATAGATCAAGCTTTTCAACTGCTTTTCATTCTGAAAAGACATCTACAATTGAACATTGTCACAATGCTATACTTATGTGTCTACTGCAGTGGAAAACCATAAACATAAGTAATATATGAATATATAGTGATTTATTTCAGTTACTATGTCTTTCATTAGTAAATCATGGAATCGTTTTAAGAGAAAACCTGTTAAGGCAAATCTTAAATACCAACATAATTTGACAGATTTCCATTATATTCCATTAAATTTCTCATCTGGTTAATTCTCCTACAACCTCTTATAACAACAAACAGATCAACAAACTTGGATTCAAATCCCACAAAAAAGATAGTTAATCTTGTTCATCACCCCTTTAGGTTGTCAATCAAATTGTTACCTAACAAACCCTCCCTGAGATAATTGTAGTTTGTGAAACCCAGCCAAATGTTCATAATAACATAATGTGGAAGTGCCAGTGTTAACAAAGTCAGATGTCACATGACACCAGGTTATAGTCCAACAGATTTATTTGAAATCACAAGATTTTGGAGCACTATTCCTTCATCCCCTGACAGCTATGTAACATACATTCACCTGCTGCTTCCCCAAGGCCTGTCTGCAATCTATAAGACACAAGTTAAGACTGTAATAGAATACTTCCCACTTCCCTGGATGAGTGCAGATCCAAGAACACCATCCAAGACAAAGCAGTCCACTTGATTGGCACCACATCCACACACATTCAGTCTCTCCACTACAGATGTTTGGTAGTTGCAGTGTCTACTATCTACACAATGCACTGCAGAAATTCATCAAAGCTCCTTAGTCAGCACCTTCTACATGCACAAACCTGACCATCCAAGAAGAACCATCTAAGAAGATACATGTACTACCACCTGCAAGCAATCCTCCAGTGACTCAATATCCAAACTTGGAAACATATCACTTTTCCCTCACTCTCACTGGTTAAAATCCTGGAACTGCTTTCTTAACAGCAGTGTGGGTGTACCTACAAAGTATAGGCTGCAGCAGTCAAAGGAGGCAGCTCAGTCCCACTTTCGCAAAGGCAGCTTAGAATGGGCAACTTATGCTGATCTAGCCATTGACACCCAAATCTCACAAATGAACAAAACAATTAATAGTATTGTTATAATCAAATGTTAAAAACCCAGCAGATCCTGTTAGGAGTTAGATTTGGACAGTGGGAATGAAGTATCGGGTCTTGTCTTATTCTTGTGCTCCTGGTGATGCATTGAATTCTAGTTTTCTGGCTTAGCATTCATCAGTATTTTTGACTGCAGGCTTCTAATTTTGAGGAAATGTTATTATTTAAAAATAGCTAATTTGACCCATACTGTCTGAATATAAATAGATTGACAAAATCAAAATAACTTGAATGTACAGTGTTAAAAGTTTACATTCAATATATACTTTTTAAAAATGGTTGGAAAGTATTTCTCAAAATTCTGTTTATAGTTTTATACCAAGAGTTCTATACATGAATTTTCAAAAAAATTACTATAAACTAAACTTTTCCTGATTATTTTTCTTCAGACCAAAACAAAGAAAATCAATGGAAAACAAATAACTGCAGATACTGGAGTACTCAAACAAAACAAAAATTACTGGTGAAACTCAATAGGTCTGGTAGCATCTGTGGGACAAATGCAGAGTTAACATTTGAGTCCAGTGGCTCTTCATTAACACATTAATTCAGAACAGAACAGAAATTCAAAATTAAGCTTCGAAAAATATACCTGCATTGCCCAAGACTAAAGCAAAACTGAGGTAAGTTATTCTTCTCACCCACATGCTGCAATTCTGTAACACCATCCATCAATTCAATGTCAGACTCAACAAACATACATAACACCCAACTTTACCAAACCTCTCTTGACTCTTCCATGGTTTCTGATATGTCACTCTGCTTGTTCAACATCTAATACTGGAAAGCAAATATTTCCTCTTACAAAATGTTAGGAAGGCTAAAGCTATTGATTTAGATCTTCCAGCCCTCAAGTTATTAGAGACCAGACACATGACTCAAGAAATGCATAAGGACAGAGTTAGTAATGACATAATGATTTCATGGGAAGTGCTGGGAAGGGTGAACTTCCATTGGGCAATTCTCCTGTTCCTATGAAAAGTCACCAGCACTGAGTTACAGTCTGTGTGTTAAAATTGGAGCTGCTGACAGTTTTGATGTACTTATCTGGATGGTACCCAGGAAATGTTAGACAGAAAAATTCTAGTGACTCCTTGAATTACTTGCATTGATTCTTCCAACTACCCCCCACAGGTTCCTGACTGCTCTTTAACTCTGCAAGTGCATTGAACTCAATTCCTTCCCTGACCCAACATGAAACCTCCTAATCTGGCCTCACTAGCCCCAACTAAATGACTAACCCTTGATCTGATGTGACTAGCTCCCACCACCTGACTATGAACCTGACCTGGCCCACTGCTCAATGGCCCACCAACATAATTTTTCTTGGCTCTGACCTAACAATCTACTGACTTCACTGAATTCAAATACTCCTGTCCAGAACTGTCTACCTGCCAGATCCTCCTCCCACTCTCCCAGGAGCAGCCAGACACAACAGGGACAGTGCTTAGTATATATAGAGATATCAGAAGCTATAATATCAGTCTGTTGATTTTTCTATCCATTCCAATATCCATTTTTATTCCTTATCACAGGAGCTAACATAAGGATACTGATTAAGGATGATCAGCCATGATCATATTGAATGGTGGTGCAGGCTCGAAGAGCAGAATGGCCTACTCCTGCACCTATTGTCTATTGTCTATTGTCTAAGATTTTCCTCATTTGAATTTGGACACTCAAATGAGTTATTTTTCATTGATAAGCTGGTTGAAAAATCTTCCATGGCAAGGCAATGTTCATTGGGCAATATACATTGCACAATTCTACAGGTTACAATATTTGTCTTATTGGCAATCTTACAAATAAGGCCCAAGACAATTGTTCATTGTGCAAATTGAATGCCAAAACAGGGCACACCAAAATCATCCTGTGACATAATAGCAACCTTGATCAGATCATTTTTCACTGTATATCATGCAAACACAGACCACCTTCTTCAATTCTGAATCTGTCTATTTTACCTCCGATTAGTCTGGAAGTGTCAGTTATCTCAACCATTGGAGGAACAAGTAGAGTTAGCTGTTTCATACTGCTCCTATACAGTAGCGACACATGTGGTGTTCACTAAAATAGGATGCTGTTGTCAAGCCAGAAAGTCATTTTGCCTGTCGCACACGAGTAATATTGTAATTGAATTACAGTATACTGAGTGTAACAGGGCTGTTAACCTGTCCGATTTGGGAGCCCTGGCTGACAGCTATAAACAGATATGTCAGAGGTTCTGTTCATCCTGACAGCTGGCTTGATGGGAGCTGTATCAGTATTAAATACTATGCATGTGAAAATAAAGGGTGACGTGGCGAGAGGATACTAGTCTTTTGGAATTATTTCAACAGCACCATGCATAGAGGCCTTACATCTGAGAACTGTCAGATTGTATTAACAAATTTGTCCCTTCAGTGTTCGCAACACACAAGGTACTTAGTATACCCAATTAACCTATGCTTGCAAACACATCGGCCAACAATAGATGTGGTGACATAATTGGACAGCATTTGTCACGTAACCCTGATGAAGTTAAGAATGATGCTGATAATTTACCAATGAGTGTCCACATACCAACCAAATAGTTGCTCTTTTCATCCACTATTTAAATATTGCTCCCATTTACTTTAGTAGTTAGCGGGCTTTTGAGAAGATTTGTAGCTCGGGTTGTGGTTCTAGATGTAAATTTGCTCGCTGAGATAGAATTTTCATTTTCAGACATTTCGTCACCATATTAGGTAACATCATCAGTGAGCTCACTGATGACATTACCTAGTATGGTGACAAAACTTCTGAAAACAAGCCTCCCAGTTCAGCAAGCAAACTTACATTTTTAATCTTGCAAATTGTCCAATAAGAGTAAGATGAAAAAAATTCAGCAACATAGCTACTTTCAGCAAGATTCAGAATCACATTTCACAAAGAACAGGTTAAGACAAGTCTTGCATTGTAAAAAGCATTAAGATAGGATTGATTACTACTCTTTAATGTAATATAAATGGCTACTGTTAAATACCAAGGCAATTTGAAGGATTTTTGTATGGTATAGCATGAAAGAATCCAATAACACATAATTCTAAATGTAATAAACAACTTAATGAATTCACTTGCATTTTCTGCATTATTATTTTTACTCCTCAAGTGTTTACTTGATGAGGTATAATTTGGGTGTATCATCAGTATACATGAGGAGAAAAGCATTACTTCCAATGCAGTTCACACCAGCTGTAAATAACCACTCAAGTTCTGAAAGAACCCTGACACAGGAGATGCTATCTGTAAAACATAACAAATTAAATGTTCTATGACCAAATACTGATTGTTTAAGATTAATATTAAATTAATTAACTAGCAAAAGTTGCCTCAATAGTAGAAGTTTGAGATAACTGATAAGGTATCAGAACTGCTACTGATCTTCATCATCTTCAATCACTACAAAATTAAGATTGTAATTATATTTAGTCAAGCATTCAGTCATCTCTACACTGGAGCAGATTAAACATAAGCAAGTCTTGCATGTAAGTAGTAACTTCAAAATTCTGTGCTTTTTAAAAAATGTGCTTTTTTTTCATTGGAACAGATATTTATTTAATCAATTTAGAGGTATTTCAAAAATTAGCTAGACTTAAAGCTATCATATGATTGTGACATTTACACTGGCAAATTTTCTAGGATCAGTTTAATTTAGGTATTTTTAGAAGAAGGATGCTTATACTAGTATTGCAACCTGTATTTAGAAGCTTTCCACTGTGGTTACAAAGGATCAAGCATCTTCAGTTGTCTCCTTAATTTCCTAGAGTATTAACAGAAAAGTCTTCTTTATCTCTCTGTTTTTGAAATAACATTGGATACCACATCTTGTAGTTTCTGCATTGAAGACTTTATTAATTTAATGACAAATTGGATGCATTCCATAATTAGTCAGGTGGAATGAGTGAAAATGATCCGGAAGACTGAATAAATAAAGATGGTCAAGATGACCAAACAAATGGGCAAGGTTCCGTCCGCCCATTTTGTTACATTTACATGAAAATGAGTCAAATACAAGATGAGCACCCTGTCTAATCCATTAATATAATAGAAAGACATAGTTTATTTTAGCTGAACAATACTAAGCATGGGGTAATGCTTTGGTTTGATGATCTTGCATGGGCATATTTCTCAAAGCTAGAATTCACAAACATCTGCTCATAATTCTGAATGGGATAGTAATTTACAAATCAATTCTAAGTACAGAACAATTGTGCATAAAATGATAATTTTATTTATAGACAGGATGAAGGCATCACTGACGAGGTCAGCATTTATTCCCCACCCCAAAGGACAGTTAACAGTCAAATACATTACTGTGAGTCTGGAGTCACTGTACATTAGTAAACCAAATAGATCTTGCCAGACATTCGATTCATGGTCATCATTCGACTCATAATTCCAGATTTGTTTTTACAAAATTCAAATTCTATCTTCTTCTATGGTGGGATTTGAACTCAGGTCCCCAGAATATTAATTGGGTCTCTGAATTAACAATTCTGCGATATTACCATGAAGCTATAATCTAATCTATGTCATATTTACAATGATTGAAAAATTGTAAAACCTGATGCAGCTAATTACTGCTTGTTTGGGGCAAATAAATGAATTAACCTGTAAATCCATATGAAGTTCCAGCTGGGATTAGCATGAGGTAGAATGTTTTAATTAACTTCATAAGCAATAATCATAGCAATCGTTGAAGATCAGTTTTCCATTTATTCTTATTTTAAGAAGTAGTCGGGTTAAAAGCAAGTTATTTAAACTGCACAAACATGCATAGATGTTGATACAGCAAACAAATAAAGTTCTTATGAAAATGCTGAACCAACATTATTTGGAAATGGTATATGATGATGACCCAGTATCAAGAAAGACAAAGCAATGGAGTTTAGTCAAGGATGAGAAAGAAGCTCAGATTTCGGAGATGATAGGATGGCACCTTAGAAGATAGGGATAACAGGTGCCTTGCCAATTGTTTGAATATGTGAGAAATAATGTGTTTGTCTAAAGTAGGCCATTTCAGAATTTAAGTAATGCACAGTCTGCATGACTTACAATGTCTGATGAATCCTCATTGAATTAGAGTGCTACCTCAAAGTCTTTACCAAAGTGGACCCTCCTGCTCTTGTTGCGTTATCATAGTCTTACCAGATTACAGGGGCTTCTGTCGTTAGAGAGAAGTGACAGGTGGTGATTTAACCTGAGGTGTCCTAGACCTCAGGCAAGGGAAGAGGTTGAGAAAGAGAGCCTTTAATGGTAACTTCAAACCAGTGATGGGAGTTGAACCCATGTTGTTAGCATCACACTACTCTGTAAACCAACAATCCAGCCAACTGAGCTAACTGATTCCCAGACCCTCTGGATGTTGGTTCAATATCTGATGAAGGCTCCTGAGATTATTTCATTAAATAATCCACCTAGTCATCAAATAACTAGCTGTGCAATGTCAGAATAACCTAAATATTGAATTAATTGTGATCCTGCAAAATTATTCACAAGCCCTCCATTAATAGTTATACCTGATCCCATGGCATTATATTCATAAGCATGTTTTCACCAATGTTGGAAAACACAAGCTTGATATCTTAAATGAATTGTACAATGACTATATGCCCATATTAATAATACTTGCACACGGTTAAGCTTCTGTTGAAGAAAACTTTAGCTGTACATTAGTTGATATCGGTATATTCATAGAACATAGAACATTACAGTGAGGTACAAGCTCTTCAGTCCTTGATGTTGCGCTGACCTATGGAACCAATCTAAAGCCTATCTATCCTACACTATTCCATTTTCATCCATATGTTCATCCAATGACCATTTAAATGCCCTGAAAATTGGTGAGTCTACTACAGTTGCAGGCAGTGCGTTCCATGCACCTACTACTCTCTGAATAAAGAAACTATCTCTGACATCTGTCCTAAATCTTCCAACCCTCAATTTAAAACTTTGTCCCCTCAAGCTAGCCATCTCCATCTGAGGAAAAAAGCTCTCACTGTCCACCCTATCTAACCCTCTGATTATTTTATATGTCTCAATTAAGTCACCTCTCAACCTTCTTATCTCTAACGAAAACAGCCTCAAGTTCTTTAGCCTTTCCTCATACGATCTTCCCTCCATACCAGAAAACATCTTAGTAAATCTCCTCTGTACCCTTTCCAAAGCTTCCACATCCTTCCTATGATACAGTGACCAGAACTGTACACAATACTCCAAGTGCAGTCGCACCAGAGTTTTGTACAGCTGCAGCATGACCTCGTGGCTCTGAAACTCAGTCCCTCTACTAATAAATGCTAACGTACCATAGGCCTTCTTAACAACCCTATCAAACTAGGTGGCAACTTTCAGAGATCTATGTACATGGGCACCGAGATCTCTCAGCTCATTGACACACCAAAAATGTTAACTTTTTACTCCTGTTACTCCTTCCAAAGTGAATCACCTCACATTTTTTGCATTAAACTCCACCTCTCAGCCCAACTCTGCAGCTTGTCTATGTCCCTCTGTAACCTGCGGCATCCTTCAGCACAATCTACAACTCCTTATTGTCATTCGTAAATTCACTAACCCCTCCCTCTACGCCGTCATCTAGGTCATTAATAAAAATGACAAACAGGAAAATAGATCCTTGTGGTACACCGCCAGTAGCTGAACTCCAGGATGAACATTTCCTGTCAATCACCACCTTCTGTCTTCTTTCAACTAGCCAATTTCTGATCCAAACTGCTAAATCACCCTCAATCTCATGCCTCCATATTTTGTGCAATAGCCCACTGTGGGGAACCTTATCAAAAGCCTTGCTGAAAACCATATACACCACATCAACCACTTTACCCTTTTCTGCCTGTTTGGTCACCATCTCAAGTATCTCCTAAGTAATTCCTTAAATAGTTTTCACCAACTCTATCATGCTCAACGGGCAGAATTAAGGAAAATGTCAAAAACAAAAACTGTTAACGCTATGTACTTATCGTTCATGTTTTCACAATAACCTGGTTATATTACAGCTATAGATATCCACATCACTATTGTTTAGTTGTTTCTGTGTGTTAATCGTCTACAGCATCAAAATTAAGTTTTAATTTCCATCTTTTAGTCATGATTGTGAAAGGACATTTTGACAAATATTATTTTTCTTCCTTGTCAGCTGCACTTGTATAAGAAATGCAGATAATATCCATTGAATAAAGTCCTTTCCTAAATCTGAGAAGCAGAGATGATCAGAGTGCCTTAAACACAGTGAGATTTAATCTCTTTAGATTTCACGTAATTGCCATTAAATAAACTGTTTGGACTGAAGTCGTTTTTGGGTTTAATGAATATTCCCCTGAGTGTGGAGACTCTTTGTCCTGCAAGAGTCATTGCCAGCATGGAACAACTTACCACTAATTGATATATAAGTGGCCTAAGGTTGAAGAAAATCTTTTTGCCATCATTATTCATAATGTGTATATAATTCCCATCTAAAAAAATAAACCTCTATTCCCTCAATTGCTCCACCTCCTCTGCCCAGAGTAAGAATAAGCCTCAACTTTTTAATCCTCGTATTTGTCAACCTAATTATGTTGTGTCGTGTGACTGTAACCTGCACTAATATTTGACCCCCACATTATCCATTCTATTATGTTCTGAGATAATTTTATCTTCATCTTGATCTTTGCCAAGTCTATCATCAATCACTGCAAGAGAATATATAAAAGTCTTTTGCAGAGTGAATATGGTAATAAACCTTGATGAGATAGTCTCTGAGCGCAATGTTGCTCTTTCCCCTCATGAAAATTAAAGCTGCAGTCCATGAAATGATAACTTAACTCATCTATGTCATATTTCCAATGGATGACAAATTGTAATACCTAGTGCAGCCAATTATTACTGTTTTTTTAAAATTCCCAATAAACAGTAATTGCTACACAAAGTCAGACCAGCCTAATTGTTAACTTAATTGAAATCCTGAAACAGTATTCACAAGCCTTCCATAATTAGTTACATTCAAAACACAGATGTCACAACATAAGAGCATGGTGCACTTAAATATAGGTAATAGTTTTTAAATCTTTACACAAATTTTTAATCAATTGTGTTAATTACATCCTGAAAATATAACTCAATTATCTATGTAGAATTCTAGAGTTTTAATTTATTTCTTAAATATCGGTTGAGGTAATTTTATCGACTAAAGAGTATAAATTGGCTTTTCAGCATTTTTTTTAGATATTTTATGCAAAAATTAAGGCTGTAAAATGGGGTCCATGACATGTGTTCAAACTTCTGGTGAGAAATATAGAGGATGTTATTTCAGTAAAATTTGTTGTAAGCATCTAATGAATGCAAGTAGCATGCAAAGACGTGACCCAGTGCCATGAATGTTATTAAAACATTGATTTGATTTTACTATGGCCATTTTCCAACTTCACACTTCAGTCAACACTTTATCTTAACACCAAAGCTGATCACAAAACTAAATTAAATAAAAGAAACCTCCTCCCTCATCCACTCCCATAGAGCTATTTCTTAAATACATCATAAATATTCATTGGTTTTGTATGTTGCTACTAGCTGTTGATGTTGTTGTATGTATTTTAGAGGTTTCCAACAATTGGCTAAAATTTA
This sequence comes from Hemiscyllium ocellatum, assembly GCF_020745735.1. Taxonomy (NCBI): domain Eukaryota; kingdom Metazoa; phylum Chordata; class Chondrichthyes; order Orectolobiformes; family Hemiscylliidae; genus Hemiscyllium; species Hemiscyllium ocellatum. The sequence goes on from NC_083429.1 coordinate 35,441,116, forward strand.
AATACTTTCCAGGATGTGCAGCATTGCAGACCATCCTTTAGTTCTCATCATCTTGTAAACTTCTTAAAGGGCAGTATTCCTGCCTACACTAACCTTGGAATGTGTGGTTTACTTTCAGGATGAATGGAACTTTTAACAAGCTCAACTGACTCTTAATTATTTATATACATACAGTGAATGCAATGCTTATTTAAACACCTTTCCACTACTTATATCTTGATTGTGAGATCAGGCAATGGGGAGGAAAGAGATAGGCTCACTAACTATATAATGCGCCTTCTGGTGGGTGTATGTAATACCCGGTCTATCCTTATTGAGACTATACAAGAAACTTCAATGTTCAGTTTTTCAAGTGTCAAAGCTGTACCCTGCCCAAGTCCTCATGAAAGTCAGGAAATTCGACGTTTCGGGGCCAGGGCCCTTCCTGATGAAGGACTCTGGCCCGAAACGTCGAATTTCCTGTTCCTTGGATGCTGCCTAACTTGCTGTGCTTTAACCAGCAACACATCTTCAGTTTTGATCTCCAGCATCTGCAGACCTCACGTTTTACTCATGAACGTCAGTCAAACCTCGTTACTCAGCTAGTAAATTGAGGTCACAGTTTCAATATTGACAGCAAGAGAGCTAGGAGTGAGATGAGGAGAAATGTCTTTAATAGGACTTGGAAGGTGCTGCCTGGGAGGGTTGTGGAGTGGATTCCACAGGAGGTTTCAAAAGAGAGGTGGATATAAATTTGAATGTTATGAATTTACAGGGCTACAGAAATAGGGCTGGAGAATGAGTCTACCTGAGTAGCTCTTTTGCAAGTCAATACAGACATGATGGGTTGAATGCTGAAAAATGTGTTGCTGGAAAAGCGCAGCAGGTCAGGCAGCATCCAAGGAGCAGGAAAATCGACGTTTCGGGCATAAGCCCTTCTTCAGGAATCTTCAGGAATCCTGAAG